>NC_134351.1:45017273-46292582 GCF_964195595.1 Calonectris borealis | reverse complement strand
AAATAAAAATCATCCTATGAACATTCCAAGCACTGAGGATTTGTTAGTAATAGTATAAGGCTGCTAAAGAGCAATTGTAGTTTTAGAGTCTCTGAAGTGATAGTAGAGTAGGAAAAACAGGCTGAGGAATGTAAATATCAGTAGATTATGTAACGGAATGCAGGCACAGGAAGCGTTCGCGTGGACACCTGCTTTTGACCAATCTGTGTATGTTAAGATTCGTGTGCTTGCTGACTGTAAACCAATAGAGGATTCGTAGATGCGCGTGTTAGTGTGGCTAGCTTATAAAAGTAGCACAATATCTTGAAATAAAGGAGAATGACCATACCCACATTGGGACTCCTCATTACTCCGGGAACGCGCTCCCACTCCGACCCATGGTCACTCCAACATCTGGTAGCAGAGGATGCGGAAACATGCTGGGCTCGTAACCCAGAGGTCTGGTAGCAGAGACTACAATTCTTCGAGACTGCGGTAAGCGCAGCGAGAGAAGGGGAGTGGGAAACCAGCGACTGGGAGTTGTACTATTCTATTGCTCAAACAGATAGAATAGATATCGGTGCAGAGTGGCCAACTGCCTCCCAGAGGGTGCGCTGCTATTATGGAGAATGAGGCAGCAGCTGCGTTGCTCGCAGGACTACTCTCTAAGAGAGGGATCGAGACAACGGTGAAACAGCTTATCAAGCTAATTAAGTTAGGACAACGTTTGGGACATTTTAAAGACACTCACACGTTGTTTTCTGTGCTTGAATGGCGGGAGCTGGGAGAACTAATGTGGCAGAAGCTTACTGGAGGTGATAAAAAATTTGAGAAGGACATTAAGTCTGTGTCAGACTTGTGGGGAGACGTACTAGACACTTTAAAAGCTATGAAAGCTGAACGGGAGGTGGCGTGTGCGGCTGTTCAGATGCTGGCTCCGGACCCCATACCGGAACAGTCTAAGAGCATGGAATCTAAGGCGGGACCTTTTGCGCGATTTTTTGGGCTGCCTGCTGTGAAGGGTATGACGGGGTCCACCTGTAAGACTGTTGCCGAATTGCGCGATAGAGTTGAGCAGGACTTAAAAACGCCCGACAGTCTATGTTCGCCATCTTGCCCGACAATATCATCTGCGCCACAGCAGCCGGAAGTTGCCGGAGCTAAAGCGGAGCGGCAGTGTGAGGCGAAAGCGGAAGAGCAACCGCTGGGCATGAAGGGGGAGGAGTGGCCAGCTCCACCCACCCCCCGATTCCAGGCGGGGAAACGTGCCGCCCTCCTCCCACCGCCCCTCCTCTCTACCCCCCCTTGCCACTCTCCGATGATTCCTCCGGTGCTGCCACACCGCCATCTAGCGGAAAAGAGAAAAAATCAACAGACAGCATTAATCAGCTGTTAAAAGAGGTTGTGCAACAACTAAAGGACTTGACTACACAGACTCAGCAAAAAGGAGAACCTTGGTCAACCGCCGGTTCGGGAGACAACTTGCCACCCTGTTTCTCCGGACCTACCGTGGCTACCCATCCTGGCCGATGGAGTGGAGTTGTTCGGGATGCTATTTTGGATGGACAGTGGGGAGTTGTATCCAACATTGGCCCCATGGCTTTTCCGGTGGTACAGGACAACGGTCAAGGAAAATGGGAACCGCATGATTGGAAGATTCTACAACAAGCCAAAAATACTATATCGCAGTATGGTGTTAAATCGGAAGCCTCGTGACAAATTGTTATTTGGATTTTTTCTGCTGATTTGATGTGTCCTCATGATTGTCAAAGTCTGATGAGGCTTCTGTTGACACCTACACAGTTTTTGTTATGGGGATCGTCATGGTCTCAGAGGGCAGTGAATGCTGCTGCCCAGCATCAACAACAAGGGGATCCATTATTTGGGATCACAGCTGAGATGCTCATTGGTGGGGGACGTTATGCGGATATAAATGTCCAACTAACTTTTCCTGTCAATATGTTACAGTTATCTTCTAAGCTTGCTTTAGATGCGTTTCTTTCCTTACCAGGATCGGAAGGCCCTTCTTTCAGCTCGGTGACGCAAGGTGCAACTGAGAAGTATAGCAACTTTATTGATAGGCTTTGGGATGCAGTAATGAACCACCCAGATTTGGGAGAGAACAATAAACAACAAATGTTTAGAATTTTGGCCTTTGATAACGCCAATAACACTACCAAGGCCATTCTAGCCAGTCTGCCCAAAGGGGCAGGAGTGGAAGAAATGCTTTCTCGGGTGGAAAGAGCAGGAGTTCAACAACAAAATGAGTCGATGGCAGCTGTGCTGCAAAGTGCTGTCAAAGAAGTAGTACAACCATTGGCAGCTGTTGTCAGGCGAAAACACTCTCCAGGAATAGTTCAGCCCTTTAAAGGCATCTGCTATCGTTGCGGGGAACAGGGGCATAGCAAGCGAAATTGTCATGCTCCCGTATGGTGTGATAGGTGTCAAAAAAATACCCATGCTACTAAGGCCTGTTCGGGAAACTTCAAATTGAGCGCGGGGAGAGGCCGCGTGCAGAAACAAATGCCCCCTCAGAACAACAGCAGCAATCAGGGTTTTTACTAAAACACTCGGCTGCCACCAAAGGAAGTTTGGGAGTCGACCTGGAAACAACAATAGATTTCACTTTAACCAATACAGAAGTGTGCAAAATCCCTAGCAATGCAGTAGGGCCTTTAGTAGCTGATAGTAATAGGATAGGTGGAATCCTTTTAGGTCGATCTTCTGCAGGAATAAAAGGATTGATTGTAATTCCTGGAGTCATTGATGCAGACTATACTGGTCAAATTCATATTATGGCCTATACAATTAGTCCTCCTCTCTTCATCCCAAAGGGCAGTCGGATAGCCCAGATATTAGCTTTTAAAAATCCTTTAAATCGATCAAACCAAGATTGGGAAGAACGTGGGTGTAAAGGATTTGGTTCTACTGGACCTGTATGTTTCACTACAAAATTAGACCATCGCCCACTCGAAACTGTGACTTTGACTCAGGATAACCTTTCAATAAGAATCAATGCAATGTTGGACACTGGGGCCGACATAACTATTATAAATCGAGCAAATTGGCCGTTGCAGTGGGAAATAGAAACCCCAAAGGCATTAATTGCAGGAGTGGGAGGGAACTCAGCCTCATATATAAGTAGTAAACCGGTTCAAGTGAGTTTCCCAGAAGGCCAGAGGGCAACACTGAAGGTCCATGTTTTGTCGCTCCCTGGAAATTTGGAAGCATTAATTGGACGTGATGTTCTCAGTCAGATCGGGGCAATGCTGACTACAAAGCATTTTTAGTCATGGGCACTGGGGAGCAATCGCCCAACCCACCGTTAACATGGATCTCCAATGACCCTGTTTGGGTTGACCAGTGGCCCATGACTAAAGAGCGATTGCAAATAACTAAACAACTGGTATCCGAACAACTTATAGAGGGACATATCAAACCATCTGTCAGTCCATGGAATACTCCTATTTTTGTCATCCCTAAGAAAAGTGGGAAGTGGCGTTTACTACATGATTTGAGGAAAATAAATGACCAAATGTTGCCTATGGGAGCCTTACAACCTGGAATGCCATCACCTAATATGTTACCTGAAAATTGGCACATACTTATAGTTGACTTAAAGGACTGCTTTTTCACAATCCCATTGCACCCTCAGGACACTCAGAGATTTGCCTTTTCCATACCCTCGATAAATAAAGCAGCACCAGCAGAGCGGTATGAGTGGGTGGTACTTCCACAAGGGATGAAAAACTCTCCTACATTGTGTCAATTATATGTCGCCTGGGCACTGCAACCGATAAGAGAAAAATGGCCTGAAACTATCATCTATCATTATATGGATGATATTTTGTGTTGTCAACAAATTCCTTTTGAAGCGCATCATGTACAACAATTAACAACCATGCTAGCAGACAAGGGACTTGTAATTGCACCAGAAAAGATCCAGAGGTCTCCACCTTGGAAATACCTAGGGTGGACCATTGAACAGGCAAAAATTCGTCCTCAAAAAATAGCACTAAAAACTCCACTCAAAACATTGGCTGATGTGCAGACGGTCTTAGGCGACATCCAATGGGTTCGCAATTGCGCTGGCATTACCAATGCAGACATTAAACCACTAATTGAATTACTGCGAGGCACTCAGCCTGCAGCTGAAATTCATATGACGCACAAACATCACGTAGCCTTACAGCACATTATAAACAAACTTACTATAGCCTGGACCGCAAGAAGAATCCTTGAACTGCCACTTTCTTTGCTTATCTGTAACACCGAAGAATCACCTTTTGCTGTTATATGTCAATGGCAAAACAAGAAGGGGGAGATGAAGGGACAACAGGGAATGAACTCTGTGATTGCCATTGACAACAAGAGTAATGATAACTCGCCAAATTCCTCCATTTTTCAAATTTTGGAATGGGTTTTCTTACGGGTACAACCACGTTGCAGTATACAAACTCGTCCTGAAGCCGTAGGGGAATTAATCCGAAAAGGGAGAACGCGAATTATAGAGCTGACAGGACAGGAACCAGCAGACATCAGTATCCCTGTTAACGCTGTAGATTTAGAATGGTGGATACGCCACGTGCTGGCCATTCAAGAATCTCTGTTGGGATTTAGCGGAAAGGTGCATTCTCAGCAACCTCAAGGGAAATTGTGGCAGATTCTAAAACGAAATCAGTGGCTAGAAAAACCTAAAGTGATTGTTAGCCCGATACTCGAGGGGTTGACGGTATACACAGATGCGGGAAAATGCTCTAGACAAGCTGCATGCGTATGGTGGGAAACAGATCAATGGTGCAAAAAGATTTTGCAAGGGCAAGCTGGAGATACCTTACAGACTTTAGAATTAATGGCGGTGGTATGGGCATTAGGGAACTGGCTTGATCATCCTTTGAATGTGGTGACTGATTCTCTAGATGTAGCTGGGCTTATACCAAGAATTCAAGATGCGCTGATTAGGGAAACAAATAATCCTCAGCTAGGGAAATTATTTATTCAATTAAGATCGACCATCTCCCAGCGAGTGGCTCCGTGCTGTGTTATTCATATCCGTAGCCATCAATGGGAGTTGGGTTTAGGACAAGGCAATCAGATAGCGGACAATCTTGTCAGTCCAGCGTGTCATGTACCACCTGTAGATAAATTTTTACAAGCTAGGCAGGGTCATGAAATATTTCATCAAAACTCAAAGGGTTTAAGAAGGCAATATGGGTTATCAGAAAACGAAGCTCGCTCTATCATACAGGCCTGTCCCAAGTGTGGAAATCATGGACCTGGAATAGGGCTGGGCGTTAATCCAAAAGGTCTCAAGGCTTTAGAGCTCTGGCAGACTGACGTCACTCACATTGCTGAATTTGGGCAGCTCAAATATGTGCATGTCACCATAGATACCTTCTCTAAAGTAATATGGGCCACGGCTTTATCGGGTGAGAAGGCTTATCATGTGTATAAGCACCTCCTTGCTTGCTTCGCAGTGTTGGGTGTGCCAGAACAACTGAAAACAGACAATGGCCCTGCTTACACCAGTCAGAAGTTGAGAACCTTTCTGATGAGATGGGGGGTCAAGCATATTACTGGCATCCCACACTCACCGACGGGGCAGAGCCTTGTAGAACGCACGCATCAGGTATTGAAGGACTATCTAGCAAAGCAAAAGGAGGGAGAAAAGGACCCGCAGATGAGACTGCATAAAGTCCTATTTACCCTAAATTATTTGTGTCTGATGGGAGACAGAGAAGAGCCATCGATTATAATACATCACCAAAACCTTAAGTTTAACTCTCATACAACGCTTCCGAAACTAAAAGTAATGTATCGAGACCCAATCACTGGCATGTGGCTGGGCCCAGTTTCGGTAATATTTAATGGAAGAGGATACATGTGTGTTTCCACAGATAAGGGACCAATATGGGTGCCTAGCCGAGCGGTGAAGCCTGCACTCTCACAAGAAGAGGTTACCTGGGCAAACAAAACAGATCAATCTGCGTTTTGTTTTGTCTCTTGCTACGGCAACTGAGCCTTTCAGAACCTGTTTGGTGTGCCTGGTTTCTGGGTAGAAGAGTTTATGTGTTGCATGAACCTATCCGATCATGGTGAGTCTACACATAAACAATTACAATGGTTAAAAAACCATGTAAGCATGATACCACAAAATCATGGCATTTTAGATGAATGGCTCATGAATATTTTTTTTTTAGAGAGTTGCTGCAATGGCTGATAGCTCTGATAAAAGAAGGCTTGCGTATATTGATTATCATCTTAATATTGTGCGTATGCTTTTGTATTGCTTTTAGTTGTATAAAAAAGGCTGTATCGAAAGTAGTAAATCAGGCTTGGATTGTTCAAAAACAAAAAGGGGAAATTTGTGGAGGGATTTTTATTAAATAAAAATCATCCTATGAACATTCCAAGCACTGAGGATTTGTTAGTAATAGTATAAGGCTGCTAAAGAGCAATTGTAGTTTTAGAGTCTCTGAAGTGATAGTAGAGTAGGAAAAACAGGCTGAGGAATGTAAATATCAGTAGATTATGTAACGGAATGCAGGCGCAGGAAGCGTTCGCGTGGACACCTGCTTTTGACCAATCTGTGTATGTTAAGATTCGTGTGCTTGCTGACTGTAAACCAATAGAGGATTCGTAGTTGCGCGTGTTAGTGTGGCTAGCTTATAAAAGTAGCACAATATCTTGAAATAAAGGAGAATGACCATACCCACATTGGGACTCCTCATTACTCCGGGAACGCGCTCCCACTCCGACCCATGGTCACTCCAACAAATATTTATTGGATGAGGGAGGGAACGTTACCACCAAGGATGAGGATAAGGCTGAGGTACTTAACGCCTTCTTTGCCTCAGTCTTTAATAGTCAGACCAGTTATCCTCAGGGTACTCAGCCCCCTGAGCAGGAAGACAGGGACAGCGAGCAGGATAAACCCCCATAATCCAAGAGGAAGAAGTTAATGACCTGCTATGCCACCTGGACGCTCACAAGTCTATGGGGCCGGATGGGATCCACCCGAGGGTACTGAGGGAGCTGGCGGAGGAGCTTGCCAAGCCACTCTCCATCATTTATCAGCAGTCCTGGCTACCCGGGGAGGTCCCAGTTGACCGGAATCTAGCAAATGTGACGCCCATCTACAAGAAGGGCTGGAAGGAGGATCCGGGGAACTACAGGTCTGTCAGCCTGACCTCGGTGCCGGGGAAGATCATGGAGCGGTTCATTTTGAGGGCGCTCAGAAGCCATGTCCGGGACGACCAGGGGATCAGGCCCAGCCAGCACGGGTTCATGGAAGGCAGGTCCTGCTTGACCAACCTGATCTCCTTCTATGACCAGGTGACCCGCCTAGTGGATGAGGGAAAGGCTGTGGATGTGGTCTACCTGGACTTCAGTAAGGCCTTTGACACTGTCTCCCACGGCATTCTCCTAGAGAAGCTGGCGGCTCACGGCTTAGACAGGTACACTCTTCGCTGAGTAAAAAACTGGCTGGACGGCCGAGCCCAGAGAGTTGTGGTCAACGGAGTTAAATCCAGTTGGCGACCGGTCACGAGCGGTGTTCCCCAGGGCTCAGTTTTGGGGCCGGTCCTGTTCAATATCTTTATCAATGATCTAGATGAGGCGATTGAGTGCTCCCTCAGTAGTAAGTTTGCAGATGACACCAAGTTGGGCGGGAGTGTTGATCTGCTGGAGGGTAGGAAGGCTCTGCAGAGGGACCTGGACAGGCTGGATCGATGGGCCGAGGCCAACTGTATGAGATTCAACAAGGCCAAGTGCCGCGTCCTGCACTTTGGCCACAATAACGCTACAGGCTTGGGGAAGAGTGGCTGGAAAGCTGCCCAGAGGAAAAGGACCTGGGGGTGCTGGTTGACAGCCGGCTGAACATGAGCCGGCAGTGTGCCCAGGTGGCCAAGAAGGCCAACGGCATCCTGGCCTGTATCAGAAATAGTGTGGCCAGCAGGAGCAGGGAGGTGATCGTGCCCCTGTACTCGGCACTGGTGAGGCCGCACCTCGAATCCTGTGTTCCGTTTTGGGCCCCTCACTACAAGAAGGACATGGAGGTGCTGGAGCGTGTCCAGAGGAGGGCAACGAAGCTGGTGAAGGGCCTGGAGCACAAGTCTTATGAGGAGCGGCTGAGGGAACTGGGACTGTTTAGCCTGGAGAAGAGGAGGCTGAGGGGAGACCTCATCGCGCTCTACAACTACCTGAAAGGAGGTTGTAGCGAGGTGGGTGTTGGTCTCTTCTGCCAAGTAACTAGCGATAGGACGAGAGGAAATGGCCTCAAGTTGCGCCAAGGGAGGTTTAGATTGGACATTAGGAGAAATTTCTTTACTGAAAGAGTGGTCAGGCCTTGGAACAGGCTGCCCAGGGAAGTGGTGGAGTCACCATCCCTGGAAGTATTTAAAAGACGTGTAGATGAGGCCCTTAGGGACATGGTGTAGTGGGTATGGTGGTGTTGGGTTGATGGTTGGACTCAATGATCTTAGAGGTCTTTTCCAACCTTAATGATTCTATGATTCTGTGATTCTATAATATAATTCCTGGAACTGGAGCATATGCAACTGCTCTCCATTGTCTTTGTCCAGTTGCCATGTATGTTGCACTTCCATGTAAATGTAAACCAGGCATCCTTTTTGTGCTCTTCTGTTAACCCGTCATAAAGGGGATCTTCCTCCAGAGGAGATGTAGGGATATCTCCAAGGGGAAAAGTTTCCCCTAGTGTGGGCATATGATTAAATGATACAGTTCCTAGAAGAGTGGCATGTGTAGTGGTTACATGTGGTTTTCCTGGTAGAAATCATTGCTGTAAATAATGTTTCCATTTCCAATATGTGGCTGCCTGAGCTACCCCTGCATGGGCCCTAACGGAATCATCAGTAACCCACCCATGAATAGGTATGGGTGTGTGTACAGTCATGCTATCTTGGCCTGTGATTCCTTCAGTTTCTTGTAGTGCCCAAACTACAGCTAAAATTTGTTTTTCCATCGGGGTATAATGTATAGCAGAGCCTTGTAATGCCTTGGACCAAAATCCTACAGGTTCTTTCTGATTTTTCAGCCCAGTCATCTGCCACAATCCCCACGAGACTATATCATCTAGAATTGTTACTTCTAATTCAAAAGGATATCCTTGCCTAGGATTGTATAATTGCCCATGCTCAATCAAAGCATTTTTGCAGGCATCAAAGGCTTCGTGTTGTTGCTTGGTCCACTGCCAAGCAACCTTCTTCCTAGTTAATTTCTGCAGAGAGCGCATTAATACTGCCAGATGTGGGATAAACGTTTTCTAATACCCTAAAAGTTCCAAGAAGGTCTGTAGCTGTTTTACTGTGGTTGGTACAGGAAATCGCTGGACTGTTTGCTGTAGCTTATTTGGTATTTCTCTAATCTGTCCATGCCAAACTTTTCCCAAAAATTGTACAGTAGTACTAGGGCCCTGTATTTTCTTTGGATTAATTGCCCAGCCTCAGTCCTGTAAATGCGCTTTCAGCGATTCGGCAGCTACTTCAATTTCTTGTTGTGACTCTGCCATAACCAATAGATCATCAATATAATGGTAAACAGTAACGGTACCTGACCATAGTGATACATCAGCTGCTATCATTTGGTGGCAAATGGAGGGACTGTGTTTGTATCCCTGAGGCAATACTTGGAAAGTATATTGCTTTTGTTGCCAGGTAAAGGCAAACTGTTTTTGGCTTTCTGAAGCAATGGCTATCAAAAAGAAAGCATTAGCAAGATCTATTATCACCTTCCAGGGTTGTAATTTTTTGCTAATTTTTTCTATAAGAATAACCATGTCTGATACCATAACTGCAAGTGGGGGAGGGGGTGACTTTATTCAATCCTCTGTAATCTACAGTCATTCTCCGAGTGCCATCTGGTTTACGAACAGGCCAAATAGGATTATTAAAAGCAGTCATGGTTTCCTTAACGATTCTCACTTGTTGAAGTGCCTGAATGGTTTGAGTAATTTCCTCCTCCCTCCCTGGAATACGATATTGTTTTACAGTTACCACCTTGGCATGCACGGGCAGCACAACAGGATCCCACTTCAGGAATCCATGCAAGACAGTTATAGATCGAATAGCAAATCCTGCTTGCAAAGTCCCGAAGCAGAAGCGACCATTTAAAGTTTCAACTGTTCATCCTGCCAACACATCAATACCCAAAATATATTCTTTAATTGGGGCAATTAACACTGTCGTGGTAAATGGAGTGGCATTTCCTATTGTTAAGGTAACCTTAGTTCGGAGGGCAGGGGTTGGATATCCCCCTAATCACAGATCTATGATGTGGTTTCTTTATTATTAATATTACTATGTAATACAGTAAACTTCAGCTCCAGTATCCACCAGAGCTAACACATGTAAAATCCCCCCAGACCGCCACTTTATAGTTAAAGGAACATAGGGGCATCGGTCCCCCTCACGGTAAGAGGCTACAGTGGCAGCAATTTTGGGGGACCTGCCAAACCTTCATTTCTGCTATTTTGGCATTTGCCAGGTAGTGCCTTGCCTTGAGGTGGCAGGTGGGGGTGGAGGGTGGGCGCGGAGTTAGCAGCGGGGCCAGGGGCAGTTGGCTTTTTTGTGTAGGTGCTAACTTTTGCCATCGGCAAAACATTTCTGATGTTGTAATCCCATTTATTTCTGATCATGGGACACTGGCTTGTACAAGATCATTCCACGTTTGTTTCCTTGTCACCCGTGATGTAACTCCTTTTGGTTTTGTTGGCTTTCCTTTATTCACCACCTGCACAGATGGTCCTGAAGTTACAGCCCCAATTTCCCTCAAGGTATTTGCTAGGGCGCCTACATTACAGGTAGCATTTGTGACTGCTGGTATAATCAAAGGTTTTAGTGAGGCAGGCGCTCTTCTCAAAAGCTGCATTTTGATACTTCTCATTACTGCTACCCTGTCCAGATTGGATCCCGTAATCAATGCATGAGCCATCCCCATCTGCCGCACTAAATTAATACCCTCTTCCATTGTACACCAGTTTCCGAGGGACAACACTAATTAGACAGGTTCAGCATATGCTGTTAAAACTGCTGCACACAACCATTGATATAGCGTAGGTGCAATAACATCTTGCCCATCAGGATCTCTGATATTTTGCAGCTGAGCATACCCTCTATGTATCTGATCATCACTGGCTATAGGGCTTAATAAATCTTTTTCACCGATTAATAAATGGATAGATGCAGATCCTATCCGAAGCTCTCTAAAAATTCCCTTAACTCTTTCGGAGTGTAAGTACGTGTGATCTGCACTTCCCCATCCGCTTGTTCCTGCTGCCTCTTCATTTGTATGAGAGGTCATGCTTCTACCACCTCCCTGCCTTCTAAATCCAACTCAAACTCAACCTCAGAGTCTGAGGATTCTCTCCAGATATTTCCATCCCATTCCTTGGGATCCCACGAAGGTTTTGTGGTGAGAGCACGAACTTGGGAAATCGAAACCTTACTTTTTCCATATCTGTCCCTTCATTTAGAATCATAGAATCATAGAATTATTAAGGTTGGAAAAGACCTCTAAGATCATTGAGTCCAACCATCAACCCAACACCACCATACCCACTACACCATGTCCCTAAGCACCTCATCTACACGTCTTTTAAATACCTCCAGGGATGGTGACTCCACCACTTCCCTGGGCAGCCTGTTCCAAGGCCTGACCACTCTTTCAGTAAAGAAATTTCTCCTAATGTCCAATCTAAACCTCCCTTGGCGCAACTTGAGGCCATTTCCTCTCGTCCTATCGCTAGTTACTTGGCAGAAGAGACCAACACCCACCTCGCTACAACCTCCCTTCAGGTAGTTGTAGAGCGCGATGAGGTCTCCCCTCAGCCTCCTCTTCTCCAGGCTAAACAGTCCCAGTTCCCTCAGCTGCTCCTCATAAGACTTGTGCTCCAGGCCCTTCACCAGCTTCGTTGCCTTTCTCTGGACACGCTCCAGCACCTCCATGTCCTTCTTGTAGTGAGGGGCCCAAAACTGAACACAGTATTCGAGGTGCGGCCTCACCAGTGCCGAGTACAGGGGCACGATCACTTCCCTGCTCCTGCTGGCCACACTATTTATAATACAGGCCAGGATGCCGTTGGCCTTCTTGGCCACCTGGGCACACTGCCGGCTTATGTTCAACCGGCTGTCAACCAGCACCCCTAGGTCCTTTTCCTCTGGGCAGCTTTCCAGCCACTCTTCCCCAAGCCTGTAGCGTTGCCTGGGGTTGTTGTGGCCGAAGTGCAGGACGCGGCACTTGGCCTTGTTGAATCTCATACAGTTGGCCTCAGCCCATCGATCCAGCCTGTCCAGGTCCCTCTGCAGAGCCTTCCTACCCTCCAGCAGATCAACACTCCCACCCAGCTTGGTGTCATCTGCAAACTTACTGAGGGAGCACTCGATCCCCTCATCCAGATCATTGATAAAGATATTGAACAGGACCGGCCCCAAAACTGAGCCCTGGGGAACACCGCTCGTGACCGGCCGCCAACTGGATTTAACTCCATTGACCACAAGTCTCTGGGCCCGGCTGTTCAGCCAGTTTTTTACCCAGCGAAGAGTGTACCTGTCTAGGCTGTGAGCC
The DNA here is from genome assembly GCF_964195595.1 of Calonectris borealis. NCBI lineage: Eukaryota > Metazoa > Chordata > Aves > Procellariiformes > Procellariidae > Calonectris > Calonectris borealis. Next base: position 46,280,021 of record NC_134351.1, on the reverse strand, counting down.
GCCAGCTTCTCTAGGAGAATGCTGTGGGAGACAGTGTCAAAGGCCTTACTGAAGTCCAGGTAGACCACATCCACAGCCTTTCCCTCATCCACTAGGCGGGTCACCTGGTCATAGAAGGAGATCAGGTTGGTCAAGCATGACCTGCCTTCCATGAACCCGTACTGGCTGGGCCTGATCCCTTGGTTGTCCCGCACATGGCTTCTGAGCGCCCTCAAAACGAACCGCTCCATAATCTTCCCCGGCACCGAGGTCAGGCTGACCGGCCTTTAGTTCCCCGGATCCTCCTTCCGGCCCTTCTTGTAGATGGGCGTCACATTAGCAAGCCTCCAGTCATCCGGGATCTCCCCAGTTAACCAGGACTGCTGGTAAATGATGGAGAGCGGCTCGACAAGCTCCTCCGCCAGCTCCCTCAGTACCCTCGGGTAGATCCCATCCGGTCCCATAGACTTGTGAACGTCCAGGTGGCATAGCAGGTCATTAACTTCTTCCTCTAAGACCGGTAACTAATAACCATCCCAATCTCCCCGCTAACTTGCGAGAAGAACCCAGTGCCGCTTTCCATGGCAATCCACGCATAGCCATTTCAATTGTCTGCGGGGTAACCACTGCCCCATCATCTATTTCAGGCCATGTTTCCGGTAGAGCCCATGTAGCCAGGAATGTGGCCACAGGGGTCCAGCGCTCAGTACTGGGCCATCCCGGAATACAGGGAGTCACCATCGTGGCCTCCCCAGTCCCCAACTTTTTTGCTGTCCATGGCATGGCTGTTCCTGGATCCTGCCGACTACGCCAAATGTGTGAGTCAGCATAGGCAGGACGCAGGAACAACCACAAAACCACAGATGAAATGCAAAGAGTAAATTTATTTTCATTACCTCGCCAACCAGGGGATCCCCAAAGCAGCACCCAGGCAGAGGCACACAAGCGGGGATGCAGGCACCGCTGAGCTTGGCCCATGCTGGAGGATCGCTGACCTTGCTGTTTTCACCTGTATATCGGGGATTCACACAGGCGTAGTTTACCACTGTGCTTTGATCTTCTCCGTAGCAGGGCAGGAATTTCAAGCATGTTCGATAGGGTGCCTCTAAGTCTATCATAGGCCTATGTTAACTAAACACAGATGTTCTACTTGTCAAGCACACAAGGCTAAACAACAATTAGTATATGTATTTTTCTACACCCCAGCTGCAGGTCACTTGAGCGTGTTTATAATCCTCCTCGCCAATCTTCGGTTATTACTCCACAATAGGACAAGGGGGAATGGTTTTAAACTAAAAGAGGGGAGATTCAGACTAGATATAAGGAAGAAATTTTTTACAATGAGGGTGGTGAAACACTGGAACAGGTTGCCCAGAGAGGTGGTAGATGCCCCATCCCTGGAAACATTCAAGGTCAGGTTGGACGGGGCTCTGAGCAACCTGATCTAGTTGAAAATGTCCCTGGTCATTGCAAGGGGGTTGGACCAGATGACCTTTAAAGGCCCCTTCCAACCCAAACTATTCTATGATTCTATGATTCTATTTTTTTGTGTGTGTGACAAAAATCTTAAAACCAACTCAAATCCACTGTACTCTTTATAAGACTGGAGAATTCCACCTTCTTACCTCTGTTCTTGCTGGTCTCTTCATCAGTGTCTGATTATTTATACTGGCGCCTTTTACTTGGAATAACTATGTTGGCAATAATGATCAGTGTGTGCTTTTTTAAAAAGAAAAAATAAAACCATGAATGTAATATTTAGTATCTGGAGAAATAGTGCTATAAACCTGCATCAGTAACTATCATAGTTCTTGGTACAAGTTCCTCAAAACATAGCTAACTTTGAGTACATGATTTCTATCATATCTTCTATGGTCTTCTGATCATTTAGCAAACATTATTGATTGTTGCCTATTTGTGTTTAGCAACCAAGTCATTTAATATTATTCAATGTGTTTGCTCTTGATAAATTGGTTTGTACTTTTTCCTGCACTGAAAACTTGTCTTCACTAAATGGTAACTGCTGGATAAATAAGTGCTTGTCAAATGCATGGTATTTACATTGCTACTGTAAAACCATTGTATTATTAATGGTTTCATACAACATGATACTTATAGTCAAGGGAAGAGAATTATATCAGAGTTCATATCTCAGAAGTCATAGCATTGCTCTCTGTGTGAATTTGCAAAGTTTATTTTGGAAGGAAAATATGTAGGCCTGTGAAATTCATTCTGACAGCAGTCTTGTAATGTGGCAGCATGATGTTTTGTGACAAAGATTCTGCTTGACTTGAGGCCCAAAGGTGCAGATGAATCTAATGCACCTTTTAATATACTCAGAGTCCCAGTCCTGTGCAGAGGTTATTCTATTATAGAAACATGGGATGATTAGTAGCAGATGCAGATAAGGCTCATGAAGAAAGTTTCATTTTGAGGCTAAGTGAATATGTTTCCTCACCTCTTAACTACGGAGCACTATGTTTGCATACATTGCTGTTGTCCTGGTTTTGGCTGAGACAGAGTTAAAATTCTTCCTAGTGCTGTGTTTTGGATTTAGTATGAAAAGAAGGTTGATAACACACTGATGTTTTCAGTTGTTGCTAAGTACCCTGCTAGTCAAGGACCTTTCAGCTTCCCATGCTCTGCCAGCACAAGAGGCTGGGAGGTAGCATAGCCAGGACAGCTGGCCCAGCAGGCCAACGGGGTATTCCATACCATGTGACGTCATGCTCAGTATATAAATAAGAGGCATGGTCCAGGAAGTAGCGAACGCTACTTCGTTATCAGTCAGTGGGTGGTGAGCAATTGCACTGTGCATCACTCATTTTGTATATTCTATTATTATTATTATTATCCCTTCTTTTTCTGTTCTATTAAACTGTCTTTATCTCAATTGACAAATTTTACTTTTTTTTTTTTTCCCGATTCTCTCCCCCATCCCACTGTGTGTGGGGGGTAGTGAGCGAGAAGCTGTGTGATGTTTGGCTGCCTGCCAAGTTAAACCACAACAGTCCTTTTTAGCACCCAATGTGGGGCACGAAGGGTTGAGATAACGACAGATCTGACCCGAGCAGGTTAAAACAAATTGATATAAGCATTCATTATATCAGTTTAGTAGTCGCTGGTCACAATGTTGGTTTATTTGCTCTCAGAGATGTCGGATCTGTACTTGAAGTTTTGGTATGTAGCACCTTACTGGCTGTATATACTGCTGTTTGTCGGTATTTTTGTGGGGATTGTCATCTCTGGGAGATGGATTAAGGTTATCGCTTTGCTACACTGTGTAACACTAGTTTATGGTATGATAAAAGTATTGGTCATGGTATTGTACTCAGCACTGCCGTCATCCCTGTGCTTCAGGAGCTATCTCTCAGAAAGTATTAGTAATTACCCTTTTTACCTCTTCTCCTTGGAGAGCCAATTTACGGGGGAGACACCTTCCTCCACCTTCCCCTTCTCCTCCAGGCTGATTACAATAGCTCTTGAGGATTTTGAATATCCTTGGCATGCTCAAACCAGCATGTTCCTATTGCTATGTCTCCTGAATGTGTTTCAGGCCTTGTTTAAGGTTAAACAACTATTTAAGAATACCACCCAGAGATCTGCCCTGAGGCTGGATAGTTATGAGTGGCAGGGTGTGTGGGATAGTATGGGCAAGTGCCTAGGACAGTGGTCACCTCCAATGTTTTGGAACTTCACCCCTGAACAAGTGCAGAATCCTGAAAAACTAGTAAAATATTTGGAAAACATATGCTGTAAACCTGGCAATTCCAGAGAGACCCAGATTACTGCAACGTGCCGGGGACTGGTCCATGCCTACCAAGCCCTGTTCAACACTATTCAGAACCCTCAAGGGGAGGAGAAGGTCTCTGGATCTGACGATAAAACGACAGGCACTGCGGCTACTCCAACCCCCACGACAGGTACTACAGCTGAACCAGAGGACCAACATTTGCTGGTATCAGTCGCCCCTGTACAGAAGAGGAAATCTTGGAAGCGGAAGTAAGGTCGTTTAGAAAGGGATGATGGAAAAGCAGGGCCATCACAAGGAGGGCAGGAGGAAGAGGAAGAACTCATAAACGAGACGGAAACCACACGATCGCTATCCCTGAGTGAGTTGCGAGATATGCAGAAAGATTTCAGCCGTCGTCCAGGCGAGCATATTGTTACCTGGCTGCTCCGATGCTGGGATAATGGGACCAGTAGCCTGGAATTAGAGGGGAAGGAAGGCAGACAGCTGGGATCCCTTGCTAGGGAAGGGGGCATTGACAAAGCAATTGGAAAAGGGACACAGGTCCTCAGCCTCTGGAGGCAACTGCTGTCAGGCGTGAAGGAAAGGTATCCCTTCAAGGAAGATGTTATATATCGCCCAGGCAAATGGACCACTATGGAGAGAGGTATCCAGTACCTGAGAGAACTAGGCGTGCTGGAGGTGGTTTATAGTGACCTGGACAATGAGCAAGTGCCCAAAGAACCAGATGAAGCCCAGTGCACGTGACCCATGTGGCGGAAGTTGGTACGGAGCGCACCAGCGTCGTATGCCAGTTCTTTGGCAGTACTGTGCTGGAATGAGGAAGAAGCACCAAGGGTAGATGATGTGGTAGGCAGACTCCGGGAATACAAAGAAACTGTCTCCTCCTCCCTTGTCTCGGCTGTGGAGAAACTGTCCCGGGAGGTCCAGCAACTCAAAGAGGATATGTCCTATTCTCCACCTGTATGGACCAGTATCTCAGCCATTAGGAGTCAGCGTTCTTCTGCTCAAGAGAGAGGATATAGAAAGTACACACCACGGGGCACCCTGTGGTTTTACCTGCATGACCACGGAGAGGACATGAGGAATTGGGATGGAAAACCTACCTTCATCCTAGAGGCACGTGTACGTAAGTTGCAAGGAAAAACAATGACACAAGGGGGTTCTCCCAGGAAAATTACTGCTCCAGTTTTCAGAAAGAACCTGTCTCACGACGGTCCAGTTTCCAGTGAACAGTTCCCCAGACAGAGTAGAAGGGCTGATCTTACTTTGGATTGTAATGAAGAAATTCTTGACTCGCGTTTGCAAGAAGTGAGAGATGGATACTATGACCAGAACTAGAGGGGCCCTGCCTCCAGCCAGGTGGAGGAAAGGGACAACCGGGTTTACTGGACTGTGTGGATTCGATGGCCTGGCACATCAGACCCACAGGAGTATAAGGCTCTCGTAGACACCGGTGCACAGTGTACCCTGATGCCATCAAGCTGTAAAGGGGCAGAACCCATCTGTATTTCTGGAGTGACAGAGGGATCCCAAGAGTTAACTGTATTGGAGGCCAAAGTGAGCCTAACCGGGAATGAGTGGCAGAAGCACCCCATTGTGATTGGCCCAGAGGCTCCGTGCATCCTTGGCATAGACTACCTCAGGAGAGGGTATTTCAAGGACCCAAAAGGGTACCGGTGGGCTTTTGGTATAGCTGCCTTGGAGACGGAGGAAATTAAACAGCTGTCCACCTTGCCTGGTCTCTCGGAGGACCCTTCTGTTGTGGGGTTGCTGAGGGTCTGTTGTGGTTTAACCCCAGCCAGCAAAAATAAACTCCACGCAGCCGCTTGATCACCCCCCACCTCCGGTGGGATGGGGGAGAGAATCGGAAGGGCACAAGTAGGAAAGCTCCCGGGTTGAGATAAAAACAGTTTAATAATTGAAATAAAACTAAGTAGAACAGTAATAATAACAATGAGAACAACAACAATAACAGAATACACAAAACACACAATGCACAACGCAACTGTTCACCGACCGCCGACCGCGTGTCACGAACGGGGGGCGAGCCCCCCCACAGACCTGGTTTTTATACTGAGCATGATGTCACATGGTATAGAATACCCATTGGCCAGCTGGGTCCACTACCCCGACTGTGCTCCCCGCTCCAGGTGCAAGCATCACCCAGCAACAGCCAAAGCATCAATGGGCCATCAACGCTCCTTTCACACCGATCCCAAAACACAGCACACCCCCCAAGCTACTGGGAAGAAAGTTAACCCTGTCCCAGCTGGAACCAGGACAATATCCACCCCTTATTCTATACTATCTACATCATGCCCAGGTCTCACATTTTCCCATACATTCCAATTAGTCACCTTTACTTTTCCTGCCTTTTGATGTATACGCACACAGAGATATCATTCCCTTAGTCCATGGGCCATCCCTCTAAAACGTCCGTTGAGTTCATTTAGTCCATGACTTCGGGTTCCACCTGTCATAACAGTCTTTCAGGGCAGGAGAGATGGTGTGTCGTGTGGGACTCTTGCATGCGGAGGCCAGTTCTGGGCGCTCGTCCGGTTCTATCATTGTTGCACCTTGCTCAGTTTCATCGGAGTTCATCCTACATTAATCTGGGTGATTCTTACTGTAATACTGTTAATATGGCATATGGTAACCATAGAAGTGATGACATACAGTACTATGTAATAACTAACATCGTACAATTGAGTTCATTGGCTATTTTCACCCAAAATCAAATCCCCTTGAGGTACACACCGGACTTCCCCATCCTTTCTCATCACCCACCAAGTGCACCCAGGTCCTTGAGCAAAAGCAATCCCATGGATGGGTTTTCCCTTGCCAGAGGCAGGAGTAACCCAGACCGTCTTCCCCAGTATATTTCTTATGTGCACGACAGGGACTTTATCCCCCTCTACAGTACGTAAATGTTTGGATTGGGCAGGGCCAGCTCGAGTGACAGATCCCCTAGTGTTGACTAACCAGGTGGCCTTTGCTAAATGTGTGTCCCAATGCTTGAATGTCCCACCGCCCATTGCCCTCAGTGTTGTCTTTAGCAGTCCATTGTATCGTTCGATTTTCCCAGAGGCTGGTGCATGGTAGGGGATGTGATAGACCCACTCAATGCCATGCTCTTTGGCCCAGGTGTCTATGAGGGTGTTTCGGAAATGAGTCCCGTTGTCTGACTCAATTCTTTCTGGGGTGCCATGTCACCATAGGACTTGTTTTTCAAGGCCCAGGATGGTGTTCCGGGCGGTGGCATGGGGCACAGGATATGTTTCTAGCCATTCGGGGGTTGCTTCCACCATGGTGAGCACATAGCGCTTGCCGTGCCGGGTTTGTGGCAGCGTGATGTAATCCATCTGCCAAGCTTCCCCATATTTATATTTCAACCATCGTCCTCCATACCAAAAAGGGTTTACTCACTTGGCTTGCTTGATTGCAGCGCATGTTTCACATTCGTGGATAACTTGTGCAATAGTGTCCATGGTCAAGTCCACCCCTCGATCATGAGCCCATCTATATGTTGCATCTCTCCCTTGGTGGCCTGAAGTGTCATGGGCCCACCGAGCTATAAATAATTCACCCTTATGTTGCCAGTCCAGATCTACCTGAGCTACTTCGATCTTCGCAGCTTGGTCCACCTGCTGGTTGTTTTGGTGTTCTTCAGTGGCCCGACTCTTGGGTACGTGAGCATCTACGTGACGTACTTTTACAACCAGGTTCTCTACCCAGGCAGCAATATCTTGCCACAATGCGGAAGCCCAGATGGGTTTACCTCTGCGCTGCCAGTTGTTCTGCTTCCACTGCTGCAACCACGCCCACAGGGCATTTGCCACCCTCCATGAGTCAGTATAGAGATAAAGTACTGGCCATTTTTCTCGTTCAGCAATGTCCAAGGCCAGCTGGATGGCTTTCACCTCTGCAAACTGGCTCGACTCACCTTCTCCTTCAGCAGTTTCTGCGACTTGTCATATAGGACTCCATACAGCAGCTTTCCACTTCCGATGCTTTCCCACAAGACGACAGGACCCATCAGTGAACAGGGCATATTGCTTCTCGTTTTCTGGTAGTTTGTTATACAGTGGGGCCTCTTCAGCACGTGTCACCTCCTCCGCTGGGGATATTCCAAAATCTTTGCCTTCTGGCCAGTTTGTTATCACCTCCAAGATTCCTGGGCGACTGGGGTTTCCTACTCGGGCCCGTTGTGTGATCAGTGCGACCCACTTACTCCACGTAGCATCGGTTGCATGATGTGTAGAGGGGACGCTCCCTTTGAACATCCAGCCCAGCACCGGCAGTCGGGGTCCCAGGAGGAGCTGTGCTTCAGTACCAACCACTTCCGAAGCAGCTTGAACACCTTCATATGCTGCCAATATCTCCTTCTCAGTTGGAGTGTAGCGGGCCTCGGATCCTCTGTATCCCCGACTCCAGAACCCTAAGGGTCGACCTCGAGTCTCCCCTGGTGCTTTCTGCCAGAGGCTCCAGGTAGGGCCATTCTCCCCGGCTGCGGTGTAGAGCACATTCTTTACATCTTGTCCTGCCCGGACTGGCCCAAGGGCTACTGCCTGAACTATCTCCTGTTTAATTTGTTCAAAGGCTTGTCGTTGCTCAGGGCCCCATTTGAAGTCGTTCTTCTTCCTGGTCACGTGATAGAGAGGTCTTACGATCTGACTGTAATCTGGAATATGCATTCTCCAAAAACCCACAACGCCTAAGAAAGCTTGCGTTTCCTTTTTGTTAGTTGGTGGAGACATGGCTGTTATTTTATTGATCACATCCGTTGGGATCTGACGACGTCCATCTTGCCATTTTATTCCTAAAAACTGGATCTCCTGTGCAGGTCCCTTGACCTTACTTTGTTTTATGGCAAAACCAGCCTCCAGAAGGATTTGGACTATTCTCTCCCCTTTCTCATAAACTTCTTCTGCTGTGCTGCCCCATACGATGATGTCATCAATGTATTGCAGGTGTTCTGGAGCCTCACCCTGTTCCAGTGCGGTGTGGATCAGTCCATGGCAAATGGTAGGGCTGTGTTTCCACCCCTGGGGCAGTCGGTTCCAGGTGTACTGGACGCCCCTCCAAGTGAAAGCAAACTGTGGCCTGCACTCTGCCGCCAAAGGGATTGAGAAGAATGCATTAGCGATATCAATGGTGGCGTACCACTTGTCTGCCTTTGACTCCTGTTCGTATTGGAGTTCCAGCATGTCCGGCGCGGCAGCACTCAGTGGCGGCGTGACTTCGTTCAGGCCACGATAGTCTACTGTTAGTCTCCACTCTGCATTGGACTTTTGCACTGGCCATATGGGACTGTTAAAGGGTGAGCGAGTCTTGCTGATCACTCCTTGGCTCTCCAGGAGACGAATCAGCTTATGGATGGGGATCAGGGAATCTCGGTTGGTGCGGTATTGCCGCCGGTGCACCGTTGTGGTAGCGATTGATACCTTTTGTTCTTCAACCCTCAGCAACCCCACAACAGAAGGGTCCTCCGAGAGACCGGGCAAGGTGGACAGCTGTTTAATTTCCTCCGTCTCCAGGGCAGCTATACCAAAAGCCCACCGGTACCCTTTTGGGTCCTTGAAATACCCTCTCCTGAGGTAGTCTATGCCAAGGATGCACGGAGCCTCTGGGCCAGTCACAGTGGGGTGCTTCTGCCACTCATTCCCGGTTAGGCTCACATCGGCCTCCAATACAGTTAACTCTTGGGATCCCCCTGTCACTCCAGAAATACAAATGGGTTCTGCCCCTTTATAGCTTGATGGCATCAGGGTACACTGTGCACCGGTGTCTACGAGAGCCTTATACTCCTGTGGGTCTGATGTGCCAGGCCATCGAATCCACACAGTCCAGTAAACCCGGTTGTCCCTTTCCTCCACCTGGCTGGAGGCAGGGCCCCTCTAGTCCTGGTCATCATATTCGCTATCCACTTCTTGTAAGTATGAATCAGAAGTCCCTTTGTTAAGGTCGGAAGTGGAATCAGCCCTTCTGCTCTCTCTGGGGAACTCACTGGAGACTGGAGCAGCAGTTTTCCTGGAAGAACCCCCTTTTGTGGTTTTATTTCCTTGCAACTCATGTACCCGTGCCTGTAGGGCTGAGGTAGGTTTTCCATCCCACTTCCTCATGTCCTCTCCGTGGTCACGCAGGTAAAACCACAGGGTGCCCCGGGGTGTGTACCCACGATGTCTCCTCTCTTGAGGTGAGGGACGCTTGCTCCTAATGGCTGAGACAGTGGCCCGTGCAGGTGGGGAGCAGGACATATCCTCTTTGAGTTGCTGGACCTCCTGAGACAGTTTCTCCACAGCAGAGACACAGGCCTGTAGGGAGGAAGAGAGACTTTCTTCATATTGCCAGAGCTGGCCCGCCAGTTCATCCACTGTTTGTTCCTCTCTATCTTTCCAGGTCATTATTGCCAATGAGTTTGCATGTGACGCTGGTGCGCTCCGTATAAACTTCCGCCACATGGGTCGGGTGCATTTGAATTCATCTGGGTCTTTGGATAACTGCTCATTGTTTAGGTCATCATAAATCACCTCCAGCACGGCCAATTCCCTCAGGTACTGGATACCTCTCTCCATGGTGGTCCACTTGCCTGGGTGGCATATAACATCTTCCTTGAAGGGATACTTTTCCTTCATGCCTGACAGGAGTCGCCTCCAGAGGCTGAGGACTTGTGCCCCTTGTCCAATCGCTTTGTCAATGCCCCCTTCCCTAGAAAGGGATCCCAGCTGCTTGGCTTCCCTACCCTCTAATTCCAGGCTACTGGCCCCATTATCCCAGCATCGGAGCAGCCAGGTGACAATGTGCTCGCCTGGACGACGGCTGAAATCTTTTCGCATGTCTCGCAGCTCACCCAGGGATAGGGATCGGGTGGTCACCATCTCATTTGCGGGTTCTGCCTCCTCCTCCTCCTGTTCTCGTGATGGCCCTGGTTCATCTTCATCCCTTACTAAACGAGCTGATTTCCTTGTGCATTTTCTTTTTTGTATAGGGGCGACTGATACCGGCATGGGTTGGTTCCCTGTCCCGGGGGCGGAGTAGCTGCCGTGCCTGCCGTGGGGGGTGAGGGAGCCGCTGTGCTTGCCATGGGGGTTGGGGTAGCCACAGGGCCTGTTGCTTTGTCATCAGCTGCAGAGATGTTTCCTTCCCCTTGGGGGTTCTGAGTGGTATTAAGCAGGGCTCGGTAGGCGTGGGCCAGGCCCCAGCACATTGTAGTGATTTGTGTCTCCCTAGAATGGCCAGGGTGACAGCATACTTCTTCCAAATATTCTACTAATTTTTCAGGGTTCTGCACTTGTTCAGGGGTAAAGTTCCAGAACACTGGGGGTGCCCACCGTCCTAGGCATTTGCCCATGCTATCCCACTCGCCCTGCCACTCATAACTATCCAGCCTTGGGGCAGATCTCTGGATGACATTCTTGAATTATTTACTAACCTTGGATAAAATCACAACAATATTCCCAAGGAGTACCAAAAGATGTATCTTAACTACCCAGGGATGTTCAAGGTACTGGCAAGTTATTTTAACGAAGGAGACGACATCATAGAGGAAGGTAGCGAGGGTGCCATTCTCTATTTCCTCCATAAAAATTCTCTCGGAGGAAAAGGTATAATTGCTAATGGTCTCCATGAGGTGGTACCCGAAATGCAGAAATGGCTTCATTACGAATCCCAAATACCAAATAACCCCCAATGCCAGCGTTTTAGTAACAAATCTCCCAGGCAAAACATCATTAATCACGGCAGAGCACAACAGACTACAAAACCCAACTCCAATTTTTAACAGGTACAGTAAAAACAAGAGCATGGTGCAGAACAAATTAATATGTTACCAGATATAAATTCCTTAATATGCTCTAAATAATCTGTCGTTATCTCAACCCTTCGCTGCCCCACGTTGGGCGCCAAAAAGGACTGTCGTGGTTTAACCCCAGCCAGCAAAAATAAACTCCACGCAGCCGCGCGATCACCCCCCCACCCTGGTGGGATGGGGGAGAGAATCGGGAGGGCACAAGTAGGAAAGCTCCCGGGTTGAGATAAAAAGAGATTAATAATGGAAATAAAACTAAGTAGAACAGTAATAATAACGAGAACAACAACAATAACAGAATACACAAAAGCAGGCAATGCACAACGCAACTGCTCACCGACCGCCAACCGTGTGTCACGAACGGGGGGCGCGCCCCCCCCCGCACCTGGTTTTTATACTGAGCATGATGTCACATGGTATAGAATACCCATTGGCCAGCTGGGTCCACCACCCCGACTGTGCTCCCCGCTCCAGGTGCAAGCATCACCCAGCAACAGCCAAAGCATCAATGGGCCATCAACGCTCCTTTCACACCGAACCCAAAACACAGCACAGCCCCCAAGCTACTGGGAAGAAAGTTAACCCTGTCCCAGCCGGAACCAGGACAGGGTCGAAGAACAGCAGATACCATTCGCTACCACAACAGTGCACCGGCGGCAATATTGCACCAACGGAGATTCCCTGATTCCCATCCATGAGCTGATTCGTCGCCTGGAGAGCCAAGGAGTGATCAGCAAGACTCGCTCACCCTTTAACAGTCCCATATGGCCAGTGCAAAAGTCCAATGGAGAGTGGAGACTAACAGTAGACTATCGTGGCCTGAACGAAGTCACGCCGCCACTGAGTGCTGCCGTGCCGGACATGCTAGAACTCCAATACGAACTGGAGTCAAAGGCAGCCAAGTGGTACGCCACAAATGATATCGCTAATGCGTTCTTCTCAATCCCTTTGGCGGCAGAGTGCAGGCCACAGTTTGCTTTCACTTGGAGGGGCATCCAGTACACCTGGAACCGACTGCCCCAGGGGTGGAAACACAGCCCTACCATTTGCCATGGACTGATCCACACCACACTGGAACAGGGTGAGGCTCCAGAACACCTGCAATACATTGATGACATCATCGTGTGGGGCAACACAGCAGAAGAAGTTTTTGAGAAAGGGGAGAGAATAGTCCAAATCCTCCTGAAGGCCGGTTTTGCCATAAAACAAAGTAAGGTCAAGGGACCTGCACAGGAGATCCAGTTTTTAGGAATAAAATGGCAAGATGGAAGTCGTCAGATCCCAATGGATGTGATCAACAAACATGTCCCCACCATCTAGCAAAAAGGAAACACAAGCTTTCTTAGGCGTTGTGGGTTTTTGGAGAATGCATATTCCAGACTACAGCCTGATTGTAAGCACTCTCTGTCAAGTGACCAGGAAGAAGAACATTTTTAAATGGGGCCCTGAGCAACGACAAGCCTTTGAACAAATTAAACAGGAGATAGTTCAGGCAGTAGCCCTTGGGCCAGTCCGGGCAGGACAAGATGTGAAGAATGTGCTCTACACCGCAGCCGGGGAGAATGGCCCTACCTGGAGCCTCTGGCAGAAAGCACCAGGGGAGACTCGAGGTCGACCCTTAGGGTTCTGGAGTCGGGGATACAGAGGATCCGAGGCCCACTACACTCTGACTGAGAAGGAGATATTGGCAGCATATGCAGGGGTTTGAGCTGCTTAGGAAGTGGTTGGTACTGAAGCACAGCTCCTCCTGGCACCCCGACTGCCGGTGCTGGGCTGGATGTTCAAAGGGAGCGTCCCCTCTACACATCATGCAACCGATGCTACGTGGAGATGCACTGATCACGCAATGGGCCCAAATAGGAAACCCCAGTCGCCCAGGAATCTTGGAGGTGATCACGAACTGGCCAGAAGGCAAAGATTTTGGAATATCCCCAGCGGAGGAGGTGACGCGTGCTGAAGAGGCCCCACTGTATAATAAACTACCAGATAACAAGAAGCAATATGCCCTGTTCACTGATGGGTCCTATCATCTTGTGGGAAAGCATCAGAGGTGGAAAGCTGTGGTATGGAGTCCTATACGTCAAATTGCAGAAACTGCTGAAGGAGAAGGTGAATCGAGTCAGTTTGCAGAGGTGAATGTAATCCATCCGGCTTTGTATATTGCTGAATGAGAAAAATGGCCAGTACTTTATCTCTATACTGACTCATGGAGGGTGGCAAATGCCCTGTGGGGGTGGTTGCAGCAATGGAAGCAGAACAACTGGCAGCGCAGAGGTAAACCCATCTGGGCCACTGCGTTGTGGCAAGATATTGCTGCCTGGGTAGAGAACCTGGTTGTTAAAGTACGTCACGTAGATGCTCACGTACCCAAGAGTCAGGCCACTGAAGAACACCAAAACAACCAGCAGGTGGACCAAGCTGCTAAGATTGAAGTAGCTCAGGTGGATCTGAACTGGCAACATAAGGGTGAATTATTTATAGCTAGGTGGGCCCATGACACCTCAGGCCATCAAGGAAGAGATGCAACATATAGATGGGCTCGTGATCGAGGGGTGGACTTGACCATGGACGCTATTGCACAGGTTATCCATGAATGTGAAACATGCGCTGCAATCAAGCAAGCCAAGCAAGTAAAGCCTCTCTGGTATGGAGGACGATGGTTGAAATATAAATATGGGGAGGCCTGGCAGATGGATTATATCACACTCCCACAAACCCGGCACGGCAAGCGCTATGTGCTCACCATGGTGGAAGCAACCCCCGAATGGCTAGAAACATATCCCATGCCCCATGCCACCACCAGGAACACCATCCTGGGCCTTGAAAAGCAAGTCCTATGGTGACATGGCACCCCAGAAAGAATTGAGTCAGACAACGGGACTCATTTCCGAAACACCCTCATGGACACCTGGGCTAAAGAGCGTGGGATTGAGTGGGTCTATCACATCCCCTACCATGCACCAGCCTCCGGGAAAATCGAACAATACAATTGGCTGCTAAAGACTACAGTGAGGGCAATGGGTGGTGGGACATTCAAGCATTGGGATACACATTTAGCAAAGGCCACCTGGTTAGTCAACGCTAGGGGATCTGTCAATCGAGCTGGCCCTGCCCAATCAAAACCCTTACGTACTGTAGAGGGGGATAAAGTCCCTGTCGTGCACATAAGAAATATACTGGGGAAGACGGTCTGGGTTACTCCTACCTCTGGCAAGGGAAAACCCATCCGTGGGATTGCTTTTGCTCAAGGACCTGGGTGCACTTGATGGGTGATGCGAAAGGATGGGGAGGTCCGGTGTGTACCTCAAGGGGATTTGATTTTGGGTGAAAATAGCCAATGAACTGAATTATATGTTGTTAATTGCTGTATAATACTGTATGTCATCACTTCTATGGTTGCTATATGTCATATCAACAGTATTACAGTAAGAATCACCCAGATTAATGAAGAAGGAACTCTGATGAAACCGAGCAAAGTGTAACAATGATAGAACCGGAGAAGCGCAGCAATAATGGAACCAGAACTGGCCTCAGCATGCAACAGTCCAACACCTCACACCATCTCTCCTGCCCTGAAAGACTGTTATGACAGATGGAGCCCAAAGTCATGGACTAAATGAACTCAATGGACATTTTAGAGGGATGGCCCATAGACTAAGGGAATGATATCTGTGTGTATATATATCAAAAGACAAGAAAGGTAGTGGTATTTAATTGGAATGTATTGGAAAATGTGAGACCTAGGCATGATGTAGATGGTATAGAATAAGGGGGGGGTGGATACTGTCCTGGTTTTGGCTGGGATAGAGTTAAATTTCTTCCTAGTGATGTGTTTTGGATTTAGTATGAGGAGAATGTTGATAACACACTGATGTTTTCAGTTGTTGCTAAGTACCCTGCTAGTCAAGGAGTTTTCAGCTTCCCATGCTCTGCCAGGTGCATGGGAAGCTGTGAGGTAGCATAGCCAGGACAGCTAGCCCAGCTGGCCAACAGGGTATTCCATACCATATGACGTCATGCTCAGTATATGAATGGTAGGCGTGTCCAGGAAGTGGCGATCGCTGTTTTTTTGGGCATTGCTCGGCAAGTACACTCATTTTGTATATTATATCATCATCATCATCATCATCATCATCATCATTATTATTATTATTATTATTTGCCATGGTTTAACCTGGTAGGCAGCTAAATACCACGCAGCCGCTCACTCACTCTCCCCCCTCCCCCAGTGGGCCGGGGGGATAATCGGAAGGGTAAGAGTGAGAAAAAACTCGTGGGTTGAGGTAAAGACGGTTTAATAGAACAGAAAAGGGAAAATAATAATAATAATAGTAATGATAGAATATAGAAAATGAGTGATGCACAGTGCAATTGACCACCACCCGTGCTGACCGATACTCCCTGGATCACGCCTCCCTTTCATATACTGAGTATGACGTCTCATGGTATGGAATACCCCTCTGGCAGCTGGGCCAGCTGTCCCAGCTATGCTCACTCCCAGCCTCCCCTACAGCAGCCTTCCACCTCCAATGCTTTCCCACAAGGCGATAGGACCCATCAGTGAACAGGGCATATTGCTTCTCGTTTTCTGGTAGTTTGTTATACAGTGGGGCCTCTTCAGCACGCATCACCTCCTCCTCTGGGGATATTCCAAAATCTTTGCCTTCTGGCCAGTTCGTGATCACTTCCAAGATTCCTGGGCGACTGGGGTTTCCTATTTGGGCCCGTTGTGTGACCAGTGCGACCCACTTACTCCACGCAGCATCAGTTGCATGATGTGTAGAGGGGACCCTCCCTTTGAGCACCCAGCCCAGCATCGGCAGTCGGGGTGCCAGGAGGAGCTGTGCTTCAGTACCAACCACTTCTGAAGCAACTCGAATCCCTTCATATGCTGCCACTAACTCGCAAATGCAAGTCAAGAATTCCTTCATTACAGTCCAAAGTAAGATCAGCCCTTCTACTCTGTCTGGGGAACTGTTCACTGGAAACTGGACCGTCGTGAGACAGGTTTTTTCTGAAAACTGGGGCAGCAATTTTCCTGGGAGAACCCCCTTGTGTGATTGTTTTTCCTTGCAACTCACGTACCCGTGCCTCTAGGGTCAAGGTAGGTTTTCCATCCCACTGCCTCATGTCCTCTCCATGGTCACGCAGGCAAAACCACAGGGTGCCCCGTGGTGTCCTGGGGGTCCTGGTGGATAACAAGCTGAACATGAGTCGGCAGTCCGCCGCTGCAGCAACAAAGGCAAATCGGATTCTGGGCTGCATCTGCAGGGGCATTACTACCAGAGATAGAGAAGTGATCATCGCACTCTGCTCAGCGCTTGTCAAGGTCACATCTGAAGTACTGTGTCCACTTCTGGTCCCCACAGTTCAAGAAAGATGCCAACAGACTGGAGAGGGTCCAAAGGATGGCCACGGAAATTGTCAAAGTGCTGGAGAACCTGCCCTATGAGGAAAGACTGAAGGAGTTAGGTCTTTTCTCCCTGGAGAAGAGAAGGTTCGGGGGGACCTCATCACAGTATTCCAGTACTTAAAGGGCAGCTACAAAGAGGACGGAGGCTCTCTCTTCACAAGGAGCCACATGGAGAGGACAAGGGGCAACGGGTAGAAGTTGCACTGGGAGAGGTTTCATCTTGAAATAAGAAAGAAATTTTTTACAGTGAGAACAATCATTCACTGGAACAGCCTCCCCAGGGATGTGGTAGAGTCCCCATTGCTGGAGGTTTTCAAGATGCAATTGGACAGGGTGCTAGATAACCTCATCTAGGCTCCTTTTCCCACAAAAGGTTGGACCAGATGATCTTTTGAGGTCCCTTCCAACCTGGGCTATTCTTATGATCCTGTACCTCTGGGTCAGGAAATAACGTTAAAATATTTTCTTGGTTTGCTAATTTGAATGTGTATGTGTAACTGTTTAAGTGCAGAACTGAAAGCAGAACTTAGATATAATACAAGAAAAAGTTATTTTTTCTTTTCCTGTGACCCTCTGCCCCTACCTCCACACCTTTCCTCTCCATATGCCATGGACTGATGAAAAATGCTTTGGATGCTAGAAACCATATATATAATATAGAGAGATTTAGAAACTAATTCTTCTATTGGCCACTTGAATTGAGCTTGAACAGACTCTGGGTTGTCTGAACATCTTGTCCTGGTTCCGACTGGGACAGAGTTAACTTTCTTCCCAGTAGCTTGGGGGCTGTGCTGTGTTTTGGGTTTGGTATGAGAAGAGGGTTGATGGCCCATTGATGCTTTGGTTGTTGCTGGGTGGTGCTTGCACCGGGGAGACTTTTGGTTTCTCTTTTCGGCCTCCCATGCCCTGCCACGTGCAGGGCAAGCTGGGGCGGGGGGTGGAGCACAGCCGGGGTGTTTGACCCAGCTGGCCAATGGGGTATTCTAAACCATGTGACATCAAGCTCAGTATAAAAACCAGGGGTGTGGGGGGGCTCACCCCCCATTCGTGACACGCGGTCAGCGGTTGGTGAGCACTTGCATTGTGCATTGCCTGCTTTGTATATTCTGTTATTGTTGTTGTTCTCATTGTTACTGTTCTACTTAGTTTTATTTCAATTATTAAACTGTTTTTATCTCAACCCAGGAGTTTTCCTACTTGTTCCCTCCCGATTCTCTCCCCCATCCCACCGGAGGTGGGGGGGTGAGCGAGCGGCTGCGTGGGGTTTATTTGCTGGCTGGGGTTAAACCACGACAGTCAGGCATGGGCCAGGCCCCAGCACGTTGCAGTAATCTGGGTCTCTCTGGAATTGCCAGGGTGACAGCTGGCTGGTCTTAAACCACGACACATCTCTATAAAGGACTGATGTAAAGGTAAATAAAGTAACTCTTAGGATCCGACAGCCCGAGAGAGGCAAGGCTGCCACCGCTCCATGTGCCCAGGTCTAACCAGTAGTGACACTGAAAATTTATTCCCGGCAGGCACACACTAAAAGCACACATATACACTACAGATACACAGATATACATATACATAGATACACAGATATACATCTATACATGGCCAGTCACACAGATCACAGACAGACACTCAGAAATTAGGGGATATATTTTGATTAGGATGTAAAGGAAGCCACAGCAGAGGAGAGTTAAAAGGGCAGAAAGGCTTGTGAGTGATCTTACACTGACTTAGAAAATAGATAATAATGTTTTTCCTGTATTTCTAGTTCTGTTTCTCTGCTCTTCTCAGTGTTAATCTGTATGCCACTCTGGTTCCTGGAGACAGGAGTCCTTTGGTATCTCTCTTTTAGCATAAAGTTGAAAGAAGACTGGATTGCTAATTTGCACTATATTTATATGTATTACTCTTGTACCTTCCACTGATTACCCTGAGAAACAAGATGAAATTTCCACACACACACCCTCATGCATAATTTGGCTTCCGTTTTTTTTTCTTTTTAAATAAACTTTTTCTGAAGCACTAAAGATTGCAGCACCCATAGACAGGGTATAGAAAAAAGCAGAAGTGATTCCAAGGACACTAAATTCTTGCTGCCTTGTTAGTATGTTCTTTTTTCAATATCAAACAGATTATAAAATGCAAGAAAATATGCCATCTAAGAATTTTACTTCCCAAATACCTTGCTGTTTTAAAGGCCTAGGACACTGGTGATGCCCTTCATCTCTTTTTAGTTTTTCACTACAGGTCTTGCTGTTTTCTGGCATGAAATGCATGTTTGTACATAGAATATATGCTTTGTTTACTCTTCTGCACTAACCATGCATTGTACTTTTACCTGTGATTATGGGGGAATTAGACTTGATGGCCCTAGCGATCTTTTCCATTCCCACTACTGAATATATATTTCCAGAAACAAAATAAATAAAAGCCCCAGGTGTTATTTTTTTTCTCCCAATGTTTAGTAGGCCATAGCCTTTTCACTATGCATTTTGTCTTATTCTCCACACTCTACCTACCAGGACTTTAGTTCAAACTTCCAGCCATGAAATCAATGGCTGAGAGTATTCTCTCTCCTGGATTCCCTTGCTCCCTGGCTGTGGGTTCAGAACAGGCCCCCCCAAGACCCAAATGCACAGTCTATATCTTGGGAGCTTTGCTCTAAGCTTTGCTTTGACTCTATTTTGTTTTCCTTTGGTTTGCCTTATTCCTGGCACCTCCGATATCAAAACCAATGATCAAAACAGCTGATAAATTATGCAAAATATATGACATTTACTAAAGAAAAAAACAAACCTTAAAATCTATGATCTAAACAGTTTCCAATAGCCCCTGAATTCTCAAACATTAATTGCTAAGACTGTTAAAACACAGACCTGCCTCCCCAAGTACCTTAGGGTTTGGCTCTGCTTTCATTAATGTCATTAAATCCTGCATGAAGTGAAGTGTAAACATTTTGGGATCAAGACCTGAGGGGAGGACATTCTAAAAGGCCAACTGAAATCATAGGTCAGCTTCCAATGCGTTAGAGAATCCTGCAAGCACCTATCTTTATAGCTACTTAAAGTAAATCTCAGAATATGTCCCTCAATTTCAAACTACAAACCTTTCAAGGAAAAATGCTCTCAAATAAATGAAATGCTAACTCTCACTTTACTGCAATGTATTCTCATACCGTAAACTGCCAGCAGGAACAGGACTCTCTGTACAGGCAGCAACATTTGCATACTCTAATGTCAAACTGAAATGTAGATTTCCCTTACTGTTATGCAAACAAAACCAACTGATCTTTCCTTACTTATCTGTATTTTGCAAATATTGACAGTGAGCTGAATTCAGCAAAAGGCAAGGAAAAATATCTCTGAATTAGTTTATACAGTGTGCATCTAATCCTCTCTGCATTGTTTCTGCAGAAACTGATCTGTTGTGAAGATTTTTGATCCAAAGTTCTCCAAATTCAATATGCCATGAGATGCAGGGGCGGGGGTTCTCTACTGTCCTGGTTTCGGCTGGGGTAGGGTTAAATTTCTTCCTAGTGCTGTGTTTTGGATTTAGTATGAGGAGAATGTTGATAACACACTGATGTTTTCAGTTGTTGCTAAGTGCCCTCCTAGTCCAAGGACAGCTCCCATGCCTACTGACTGAGCTAGGTACACAAGATGGGAGGGAACATAATCAGGACAGCCAGCCCAGCTGGCTAATGGGGTATTCCATACCATGTGACGTCATGCTCAGTATATGAAGGGTAGGCGTGATCCAGGAAGTACCGATCGCTACTTGGTTATCGGTCAGTGCGGGTGGTGAGCAATTGCATTGTGCATCACTCATTTTGTATATTCTATTATTATTATCATTATTATTATTATTATTTTCCCTTTTCTGTTCTATTAAATTGTCTTTATCTCAACCCACAAGTTTTTCTCGCTTTTACCCTTCTGATTCTCTCCCCATCCCACTGGGCGGGAGTGAGCGGCTGCATGGTATTGGCTGCCAAACACATGTACCAAATTGTGGCAGGGAATCAACTGAAGAAACCAAACCAAACCCCAAAATCTAACCATGGCAGGGAATCTTATGAAGAAAAATAAAATTTATGATAAAAGATGCCAAAAGGATGAATGTAGAATAAGACAGGTTTCCCAGTTTCTCCTCTCCTCACTCAAAAAAAAAAAAAACCAACTGTGCCCAATTGACAGCAAATTTAAGGTTCGTAGTTTTGCTGACACTATGGTTATAAGGATCCAGGTTGCTGGTAGTCACATTTACATCACTAAACACACACTATATTCTGTTCAGTAGTCATTATGGAGATGTGTCCATGAAAGAAAAAATGCACACCTACCATTAAAAAACAAAAATAACTCAGGAAATCAACTGACATACTGTGGTGGGTTGACCCCAACCAGCAACCAAGCACCATCACCTGCTCGCTCACTCCCCCACCCAGTGGGATGGGGGAGAAAATCAGAAGAGCAAAAGTGAGAAAAACTCATGGGTTGAGAGAAAGACAGTTTAATAAGTGAAGGGAAAAAAAGAGGAAAAAACCCCAAGTGATGCAAAGGCAATCACTCGCCACCTCCCACAAGCAGACCGATGCCCAGCCGGTCTCTGAGCAATGGCTACCTTGGAAAGACTCCCTCCTCAGTTTTATTGTTGAGCATGATGTTATATGGATACGGAATATCCCTTTGTTCAGTCTGGGTGAGCTGCCCTAGCTGTGTCCCCTCCCAACCTACTCCCTTTGCAGGGGGACGGGGGGAAGAGAGAAAGCCTTGTGCTCAGCAGTAGCTAAAACACTGGTGTGTTATCAACATTGTTTTGGTCACCAATCTAAAACACAGCACCATATGAGCTGCTATGAAGAAAATGAACTCCATCCCAACCAGACCCAGCACAATCTCCACCAATTATTCCATACCATTTGCATCATGCTCAGGTCCAACAGTTTTCAAAACTTCCTCACCAACCACCACCCCCTTCACGGTCCTTTGACATATACAGAGATATCATTCCCTTAGTCTATGGGTCATCCCCATTCAAATGTCCTTTCAAATATCCATTCAGTTCATTTAGTCCATGATTTGGGCTCCATTTGTTGTGGTGGTCATCTGGGACAGGAGAGAGAGCATGTAATGTTGGATTGTTGGGTGCTGAAACCAGCTTAGGTTGGATCACCACTGCACTTGCCCAGTTCCTTATGAGGTTCATCCTCCATTGGTTCGGCTGGCTCCTGCCACTGTACTTTTGACATACAACTATGGCATCATACAACAATGGCTTCATACAACTCAAATCGTGGGTTATTTTCCACCAAGGTTAAATCTCCTTGAGGTACGCATTGGGTTTCCCCATCTTTCTGCATCACCCACCAAGTGCACCTGGGTCCTTGAGAGAAAGGAAACCCACAAATGGGTTTGCCTTTTCCCAAGGGAGGAGCAACCCACACTGCCTTTCACAGCCAGTTCCCTACACGCACTATGGGGACCTTATCTCCTCCCACAGTACATAGGGGATTTGCTTGGGAAGGGCCAGGTTGACTAGTAGATCCTCTAGTGTTAACCATCTAAGTGGCTTCTGCTAAATTTGCATCCCAGTGCTTGAATGTCCACCACCCATCACTCTCAGTATAGTTTTTAACAGTCCATTGTATCGTTAAGTCTTCCAGGAGGTTGGTGTGTGATAGGGGATGTGATACACGCAATCAATGCCATGTTCCTCGTTCCAGGTGTCTATGAGGTTGTTTTGGAAATTAGTTCTGTTGTCTGATTCAGTTCTTTCTGGGGTAACATGTCATCACAGAATTTGCCTTTCTAGGCCCAGGATGGTGTTTTGGGTGGTGGTATGGTTTACAGGGTATGTTTTCAACTATCTGGTAGTCGCTTCTACCACGGTAAGCATGTAGCACTCATCTTGGCAGGTTTATGGCAGTGTGATATAATCGATCTGCCAGGCCTCCCCATATTGATATCGCAGCCACTGTCCTCTGTGCCAGAGAGGCTTTACCCGCTTGGCTTGCTTGCTTACGGTGCACATTTCGCATTCATGGGTGACCTGTGTGATGGTCTCGATGGTAAGGTCCACCCCCCTATCACAAGCTCATCTGTATGTTGCATCTCTCCCTAGATGTCCTGATGTGTCATGGGCCCACTGAGCTATGAATAGCTCACCCTTACATTCCCAGTCCAGGTCCACCTGAGCCACTTAAATTCTGGCATCCTGGTCTACCTGCTCATTGTTTTGATGTTCTTCATTGGCACGGTTCTTCAGCTTGTGAGCATCTACGTGATGTATCTTTACAGCAATGTTTTCTACCCCAGCAGCAATGTCTTGACACAATGCAGCAGCCCAGATGGGTTTACCTCTGCACTGCCAGCTTGTCTGCATCCATTGTTGTTGCCACCCCCAACAGAGCATTTGCCACCATCCATGAGTCAGTATAAAGATAGAGTACTGGCCACTTTTCTTGTTTGGCAATCTCTAGGGCCAGCTGGATGGCTTTCACTTCTGCAAAATGATTCAATTTGCCCTTTCCTTCAAAAGTCTCTGCAACTTGTCATGTGGGACTCCATACAGCAGCTTTCCACCTCCAATGGTTCTGAAACAAAGAAAATTCGACTCAACAGCAAATGATACTGTTAAGCAGGTATTCTTTATTAGCAGCGCTGGGGTTGCACTGGGGAATTCTCCACCAAGAGTGCTCCCAACTAGTGTGCCGTTAGTCTTGGCTTTTATCTTTGAGACTATTACATATTCATCACAGTTCTTAGAAATCATTTACATGACTACACCTTTTCTATGATTAATTACATAGGTACATTAGTTATTTTATTCCATGTTCTTTGCTGCCATCTAATGTCCTTTGTTTGCAATTTCAGTCCTCCAGGTGGTCGTTTACTTCCTCTGGTGGTCGTTTTGTAGTCTTCATCACTTGTCCTTTTGGTGAACCCTTTCTCTTGGCACTCGTACACTGTCCATTGTCTTTGTTCCAAACCATTAAACTGGTTCTTGATGGTACTAGTTCCTTCATCGTCCCGGACAGTTCGTTTCACAGCCTTTGAGCTTCTTATTGATTAGTTACATTCTATTGTATATACCTTTAACACTTGACTACTCAGCTAAATATTTCTTAAACATCTGGTCTTCAAACAATCTTAGTTAATCACTTGACTAAGCAATCTAAAGGTCTAAAGATAATGCTTAATTAATCACTTGAATAGGCAATCTAAAGATCTAAAGATCATAGGAATATTTAATTAAAGTATACAATAATTCAGCAGCATAGTTTCAGTTCCCACAATACAACAGGACCCATCAGTAAACAGAGCATATTGCTTCTCATTTTCTGGTAATTTATTATGCAGTGGGGCCTCTTCGGCACGAGCCACCTCCTCGGGCAATGCTCCAAAATTTCTGCCTTCTGGCCAGTCCATGATCTCTTCCTGGATTCCTTGGTGGTTGGATTTCCCTATTCAAGCCCGTTGTGTGATCAATGCTATTCACTTACTCCACATAGTGTCGGTCGCATGATGCGTAGAGGGGACCCTTCCTTTGAACATCCAGCACATCACAGGCAGGTGAGGTGCCAAGAGGAGCTGTACCAACCGTTAGAGTAAAATATATCACACTGGATCCACGTGCCCAGGTCCAACCAGTAGCGACACTGAAAATGTATTCCCAGCAGGCACACACTAAAAGCACACATATACACTACAGATACACAGATATACAGATACACATGACCAGCCACACAGATCACAGACAGACACTCAGAGCACCCACACGAACATAGACAGCATCAATGGTTTCACCCTGCTCCCCTCTCTGGCTGGACAGGATGGAAGTCCACTAGTGAGAATATATACATACATATGTACAAGGTGCATGCCTCCAGCAACTGGTCTCAGACACTCAGCCTGCTCAGTGGCTGGCCCCTGGATCCCAGTCTCCCCAGTTGCTGGCACCTGGACATACTAACCCCTGAGGCTGCAGCCCCACTCCAGTTGCTGGTACAGACCTTCTTACACACACAGAGCTGGCCAGGACTTTCTGGGTCCCAACAGCTGATACCCCCCGTGCTCTTGCCCTTAGAGACATACAGGCATTCTCACACCCAGAGTTTACCAGGACTCCCCTGGTCCCATAGCCAACCCCCCTGTGCTCTCACCCTTAGAAATACACAGGCGGTCTCACACCCAGAACTGTCTCTAAGGGAGACCCACTCTACCCCTTGCTCCCAGGCCACTTCACCTATTCACCAGTTTGTCCGGCTTGATCTTTGCTAGCGATCACACACTCACTTGCACACCCGCATTCACTCCAGTTGCCGGCACCAAGGACACACGGGCTCTCTAACCCGTGGTCTGACCCTAGTTGCTGGCACTCAGATCCCCATACACACACATGCACACAGACTAGAGAGCCCCTCACCCAGGAAAGAATTAAAAACCAATTTAATAAGAAGATAGAACAGACTGCACTGATCAGGCACAGGGCATAGCCAGACAAGCAACCTATTCATACAGGACTGGCCCTTTTAATACCCTTACCCCTCTATTTTCCCACACTTGTTCCTCCCCAAATCACGTACCCTCCTCCCTTTTCCCGCCTTTGGTCCCCCCTTTAACATCCCATAATAAGTCCTGTGTGATCCTGAACTGCTTTTCCCCTGCATCCCATAATGTGTCCCACACCCCTAGGCAGTCAGTCCAAAAGGTCTCTGGAGAGCTGCTCCTGATGACTCATTGTGATGGGTTTCACACCTGGACAATGGGGCTGATCCCTCTGCTGGGACAGCCCTGGGAGTCCTTTGTTTGGGTTTCCTGTCTGCCATTGTGCTTCTCTGGGATTCTGCAGATGGGCCTCTGATGGGCTAATGGCCCCTGTGATGGGCCTGGGAGTGGCTCCCCCTGCGGCCATTGTCTCTCTGAGTTTGTGGGTGTGCAGATGAGCTTAATAACAAAACCTAACACCTGCTTCAGACTACTTCTGAAGCGGCTTGAACCCCTTCATATGTTGCTAGCATCTCTTCTTCAGTCAGGGGCCTTGGATTCTCTATACACCCAGCTCTGAAACTATAGAGGTCAACCTTGGACCACTCTGGGTGCTTTCTGCCAGAGGCGCCAGTTGAGGCCATGCTCCCCAGCTGTGGTGTAAAGCACGTTTCTCACATATTGTCCTGTCTGGACTGACCCAATGGCTACCACACGAACTATCTCTTGTTTCATCTGTTCAAAGGCTTGTCGCTGCTCAGGGCCCCAGTCATAACAGTTCTTTTTTTCAGGCCACTTGACAGAGAGGGCTCACAATCTGATTGGAACCTGGAATATGCATTCTCCCGAATCCCACGCCTAGGAAAGCTTGTGGGGTTTTTTCGTTACCTGGTGGGGACATGGCTGTTATCGTATTCATCATATCCATTGGGATATGACGATGCCCATCTTGCCATTTTATTCCCCCAAACTAGATCTCTTGTGCAGGTCCTTTGACCTTGCTTTTTTTTTATGGTGAAACCAGCTTTCAGAAGGATTTGAATTACTCTTTTCCCTTTTTCAAACACTTCCTCTGCTGTGTTGCCCCACACAATGATGTCATCAATTTATTGAAGGTGAAACGAAGAAGTCTCCGAAAAACTCTCTAAGACTCAATTTAGAGTTTTAGAAAGCAGGTATTCTTTATTGCAGCTCTGGACGCACAGGGGATCGCTCCACCTAGTGTGCGTGCCAAATCACGTAACCATAGGGGTTAAATGCAATTAGAGTATACATATTCATTACATTTCTGAGAAATAATATAAATATTCATGTTGTTTCCAGGAATTCATTAACATATGCAAATGTCCCTGACGCATGCGCCCTTGTGCTCTTTGGTGGTCTTTCGGGGTCCTCTGGTGGTCGTCGATAGTCTTCATCACGGTGCCCTCTGGTTGAACTCAGTCTTCACGCATGCTCTGTTAGTCCCTTGGCTTGGTTTACATGTTTTTCACTTGTAACAAGCTAGCTTATTCCAGTATACCTTCCCTATCAACCCTACAAGGTTAGCTTCTCCATCTAATTAACGTAAAGTACAAAGTTTCAAGGTTCTTTTATCTAATCTATTGAATGTCCGGCCTATCTATTCATAAAGCATTCCTAACCCATCTACATCATTTGAACCAAGGAATCTCATGTCTCTTCACTGTTCCTTTTGTGATAAATGATTTAGCCCCAAACAGGATTCCAATTTAGGTTTACAATTTATTAAACAAATAGAGGCAAGTAAACAGCGCTTGGGTGCGTCGGGAGTCTCTGCTCTACCAAGACGCACACCGTACAGTTCCTGGTTTTGGTTTATATCCCTTATACGTATACATATTCATGAATAGGTGTATCTTCTTCGGCGCATGCCCTCTTCTCCTTCTAGGGTCTTCTCGAATCTTCCTCAGCTTGCCCCCAAACTTTATGCATGCACTTTATAAGTTTCTCTTTACACAATACTATGCGGTCAGTGGTCAAACTGGTGGCTTTCGCAAGAGGCAGGAACAGAAGTTGAAACTTATCTCTAAAGATAGGGCTCCCCCACCTACATAATCAGGATGCAGGGGCTTTGCAGACACATTCACTAAGGTACTATCAGGATAGTCTGTCTGGAACAGACCTGATAACTTGAACTATCTTCTTTTCAGGGCAATCATCAGCCTGTGGTTATACAAGAACAATCAGAATGGTTAAAGATTACATATACAGAGAAGGTCACATTTTACCCTGCGGCCCTAGCATTGTTTCATATTGACACGAATCAGGTAAACACATTTCACACTTTCCTTCCTTATAAGGTTGTTCCGTTTCCGTGGTTACTGCTTACTGGAGCCTAACAATGCTTCCAAGATACACAATTTATCTACATACCTACAAACACAACACCTGTTAGTTACCTAACTTTAAACAACAAATCTTAACAAACTATATCCACTACATCAATTTGAGACTTATGATATTGCTCCCTATCAAAGGTGTTCAGGGGCATCACCCTGTTCCAGTGCAGTCTGGATCAGTCCATGGCAAATGGTAGGGCTGTGTTTCCACACCCAGGGCAGTTGATTCCAGGTGTATTGGATACCCCTCCATGTGAAAGCAAACTGTGGCCTGCGCTCTGCTGTCAAAGGAGTCAAGAAAAACGCATTGGCATTATCAGTTGTAGCATACCACTTGGCAGCCTTTGACTCCAGTTCATATTTGAGCTCTAGCATGTCTGGTATGGCAGCACTCAACAACAGCATGACTTCATTCAGGCCATGATAGTCCACTGTTAGCCTCTACCTGACTTTCACACTGGCCACATGGGACTATTAAAGGGTGAGCGAGTCTTGCTGATCACTCCCTGGCTCTCCAATCAATGAATCACCTCCTGGATGGAAATCAGGGAGTCTTGGTTGGTGTGATATTGCTGTCGGTGCACCATCATGGTAGCAATCAGCACCTGCTGTTCTTTAACAGACAGCAACCCCACAACAGAAGGATCCATTGGTACTCTTTGGGTCCTTGAAGTACCCTCTTCTGAGGTAGCCTATGGCAAGGATACACGGAGCCTCCAGGCCAGTCACGATAGGATGCTTTTGCCACTTGTTCCCTGTTAGGCTGTGGTGGGTTGACACTGGCTGGACACCAGGTGCCCACCAAGCCGCTCCATCACTCCCCCTCCTCAGCTGGACAGGGGAGAGAAAATATAACAAAAGGCTCGTGGGTTGAGATAAGGACAGGGAGAGATCACTCACCAATTACCATCACGGGCAAAACAGACTCGACTTGAGGAAATTAATTTAATTTTTTGCCAATCTAAATCAGAGTAGGGTAATGAGAAATAAAACCTTCCCCCCACCCCTCCCTTCTTCCCGGGCTCAACTTCACTCCCGATTTCTCTACCTCCTCCCCCTGAGTGGTGCAGGGGGACAGGGAATGGGGGGTTGCAGTCAGTTCATCACACATTGTCTCTGCTGCTCCTTCCTCCTCAGGGGGAGGACTCCTCACACTCTTCCACTGCTCCAGTGTGGGGTCCCTCCCACGGGAGACAGTCCTCCATGAACTTCTCCAATGTGAGTCCTTCCCACGGGCTGCAGTTCTTCATGAACTGCTCCAGCGGGGATCCTTTCCACGGGGTGCAGTCCTTCAGGAACAGACTGCTCCAGCGTGGGTCCCAAGTCCTGCCAGCAAACCTGCTCCGGCGTGGGCTCCTCTCTCCATGGGTTCACAGGTCCTGCTAGGAGGCTGTTCCAGCGTGGGCTTCCCATGGGGACACAGCCTCCTTCAGGCATCCACCTGCTCCAGCGTGGGGTCCTTCACGGGCTGCAGGGTGGATATCTGCTCCACCGTTAACCTCCATGGGCTGCAGGGGGACAACCTGCCTCACCATGGTCTTCACCACAGGCTGCAGGGGAATCTCCGCTCTAGCACCTGGAGCACCTCCTCCCCCTCCTTCTTCACTGACCTCAGTGTCTGCAGAGTTGTTTTTCTCACATATTCTCACTCCTCTCTCTGGCTGCTGCTCTGCAGCAGTTTTCCCCTTCTTAAATATGTTATCACAGAGGTGCTACCACCGTCGCTGATTGGCTCAGCCTTGGCCAGCAGCGGGTCCATCTTGGAGCCGGCTGGCATTGGCTCTATCAGACATAGGGGAAGCTTCTAGCAGCTTCTCACAGAAGCCACCCCTGTAGCCCCCCCCCCCCCTACCAAAACCTTGCCATGCAAACCCAATACATAGGCTCACCTCAGCCTCCAACACAGACAACTGTTGGGATCCCCCTGTCACTCCAGAAATCCAGATGGGTTCCACGTCCTTGTACCCTGATGGCATTAGTGTACACTGTGCACCGGTGTCCACCAGAGCCTTATACTCCTGTGGACGAAATGTGCCAGGCCATTGAATCGACAAGAGTGTAGTAAATCTGGTTGTCACTTTCCTCTGACTGGCTGGAGGCAGGGACCCCTCTATTCCTGGTCAGATCATTCATTACCTGACTCCTGTAATTGCAAAGCAGAAGTTTCTGCATCAGGACCAGAAGTAGGATCAGCCCTTCTACCGTGTCTGGGGAATTGCTCAACGGGAACTGGAGCAGTAATCTTCCTGGATGGAACCTTTTTGGTCACTGTTTTCCCTTGCAAGTCATGTACGCAAACTTCTAGGTTCAAGGTAGGTGCACTGTCCCACTTCCTCATGTCCTCCCCGTGGTTCCACAGACAGATCCATAGAGTGGCACGTAGCATGCGCCCATGGTTCCCTTTTCCTTGAGCGGGAAAAGGCCGACTCCATATGGCACTCGATAGCTAAGACACCAGCCTGTATGGGCGAGGAGGAAGAGTTATTCTGTTCGAGTCTGTGGATCTGTTGGGACGGTTTCTCCACAGCTGAGATGCAGGCTCGCAGGTTTGGGGAGGAAGAGACATTCTCCTCAAATTGCCAGAGCTGACAGGCCAGTCTATGCACAGTTGATGCCTCGATGTCTGTCCAATCCAGGGTGCCAGCATACAACATTAGCATGTTCCATACAAACTTCCATCACATGGACCACATGCGCTGGATATCATCCAGAACTTTGGAGACCTGATTGTTGTCCAGGTTGCTGTAGAACACCTCCACCACTAATCCCCTCAGATACTGGATGCCTTCCTCAATGGTGGTCCACTTGCCTTGGTAGTTTACAAAATCTTCCTTGACAGGATACCTTGATTTCATGCTTGACAGGAGCTGCCTCCAGAGGCTGCAGATTGTTGCCCCTCTTCCAATCCCTTTGTTGATTCCCCAGTCCCTAGCGAGGGATCCCATCTGCCGGGCTTCCTTCCCATCTAATTCTTGACTTTTGGCTCCCAGCATTGGAGCAACCAGGTGATAATTTGCTCGCCTGAATGATGGATGTAATCTTTCCGCATATCTTGCTGCTCACTCAGAGATAGGGACCAGGTGGTTTCCACCTCATTTATGTTTTTTGTCTGTTCCCCCTCCTTTTCTTGTGGCTGCTGTACTGCAGAACAGGCTGCCTTTTCTGATTTTTCATCCTGCTCCCTCTCAGGAGGAGATTCTTCCTCCCTTACTAACCAAGTTGACTTGAAATGGTTTCCAGGATTAGCTGCTCCATCACCTTCCCAGGGATTGAGGTGAGGTGACCATCCTGTAGTTCCCTGGGTCCTCCTTTTTGCCCTTGTTGAAGATAGAGGTGACATTTGCTTTCCTCCAGTCTTTGGGCACTTCTGCCAGTCACCATGACGGATCAAAGATTATCGAGAGTGGCCTTGCAATGACATCAGCCAGCTCCCTCAGCACTCGTGGGTGCATCCCATCAGGGCCCATGGACTTACGTATGTCCAGATTGCTTAAGTATTCCCTCACCTGATCCTCTTCCACCAAGGGTACATCTTCCTTGCTCCAGACTTTCCCCCTGGTCTCTGGGACCTGGGATTCCTGAAGGCCGGTCTTGCTAGTAAAGACTGAGGCAAAGGCGGCATTCAGTACCTCAGCCTTTTCCATGTCGTGTGTCACCAGGTCCCCCATCTCATTCAGCAGTGGGTCCACATTTTCCCTAGTCTTCCTTTTGTCTCCTATGTACTTAGAGAAGCCCTTCCTGTTGTCTTTGACATCCCTGGCCAGATTCAATTCCATTTGAGCTTTAGCTTTCCTATCCTCATCCCTTTGTGCTTGAACAATGTTTCTCTCTTCCTCCCAGGTTACCCGTCCTTGCTTCCACCCTCTGTATGCTTCCTTTTTGTGTTTGAGTTCTGCCAGGAGCTCCTTGTTCATCCACGCGGGCCTCCTGGATTGCTTATGTCCTGCTGTGTTGTCCCCCCAGCAGATATCGGAGTGGTTGAAGTCCCCCATGAGGACCAGGGCCTGTGAACGTGAGGCTGCTCCTATCTGTCTGTAGAAAGCCTCATCCGCTTGTTCTTCCTGGTCAGGCAGCCTGTAGCAGACCCCCACTACAATGCCACCCTTACCTGTTTTATCTCTAATCCTAACCCATTGGCTCTTAGTTGGCTTATCACGATCCCCAGGCATAGTTCTATGTACTCCAGCTGCTCTCTCACATGAAGGCCAACTCCATCTCCTTGTCTTCCCAGCCTGTCCTTCCTAAAGAGCCTGTATCCCTCCACGGTCATGGGAGCCATCCCACCACATCTCCGTAAACCCAACAAGATCGTAGCCCTGCAACTGCACACAGATCTCTAACTCATCATGCTTATTCCTCATGCTGCGTGCAGTTGTTTGATGCGTGTTACAAAATGTATCCAAGAACTTATTTATCACTTTTCAGCTCCTCTAAGAGGCTATAAATTTAGTTTTAACTTCTGCCACAACTTCAATAGCATACATTTTGATGACATTATGCACGTCCTGGTTTCGGCTGGGATAGAGTTAATTTTCTTCCTAGTAGCTGGCATAGTGCTGTGTTTTGGATTTAGTATGAGAATAACGTTGATGATAACACACTGATGTTTTAGTTGTTGCTAAGTAGTGCTTACACTAGTCAAGGACTTTGCAGCTTCTCATGCCCTGCCAGCGAGAAGCTGGGAGGGGGCACAGCCATGACAGCTGACCCAAACTGGCCAAAGGGGTATTCCATACCATATGACGTCATGCTCAGTATATAAACTGGGGGAGTTGGCTGGGGGATGGTGACCGCGGCTCGGGAACTGGCGGGGTGTCGGTCAGCGGGTGGTGAGCAATTGCATTGTGCATCACTCATTTTGGATATTCTTTTAACATTATTATTATTATTATTATTATTATTATTATTATTATTATTATTATTACTACTACTACTACTACTACTACTATTACTATTATTATTATTATCTTCCCTTCCTTTTCTGTCATATTAAACTGTCTTTATCTCAACTCACGAATTTTACTTTATTTTTCCGATTCTTTCCCCCATCCCACTGAGGCGGGGAGAGTGAGCAAGCAGCTGTGTGGTGTTTAGCTGCCTGCCAGGTTAAAACACAACAGTCCTTTCTGGCGCCCAACGTGGGCCACAAAGGGTTGAGATAACGACAGATCTGACCAAAGCGTGTTAAGGCAAATTTGCTATAAGCATTCATTATATTGGTTTAATAGTCCCTGGTCACAATGTTGATTTATTGGCTATCAAAGTTGTCGTGCTGGCTCTCAAAGTTGTGCTATGTAATACCTTACTTGCAGTATATGTTTCCTGTTGTGTTGTTTATCACCGCTAGGACCTGGGTCAAGGTTATCATTTTGCTTCACTGTGTAGCACTGGTTTATGATATGATAAAATTACTGGTCGTGAGACTAATCTGGTATTTGTACTCAGCATTGCCATCATCTCCGTACCTCGGGAGCCACCTCTCGGAAACTATAAATGATTACACTCTTTACCTTTTCTCCTTGGAGAACCAATCTATGGGGGAGATGGGGGGGACACTTTCCCCAGATCCTTCACCTTCCCTTTCTCCTTCAGACTATTTACAACAGCTCTTGAGAATTTTCAATATCCTTGGGATGTTCAAACCAGCATGTTCCTATTCCTGTCTCCTGAATGTGTTTCAGGCCTTGTTTAAGGTTAAGCAACTATTTAAGAATACCACCCAGAGATCTGCCCCGAGGCTGGATAGTTATGAGTGGCAGGGTCTGTGGCATAGTATGGGCAAGTACCTAGGACAGTGGTCACCTCCAGTGTTTTGGAGCTTCACCCCTGAACAAGTGCAGAATCCTGAAAAACTAGTAGAATATTTGGAAAAAGTATGCTGTCACCCTGGCAATTCCAGAGAGACGCAAATCACTGCAATGTGCTGTGGCGGAATCAATGTCTGAGAGTACAAGCAGTATCATAGCATTGGTAAACAAGAAGCTGTGGGAAGATGGGAAATGAAAGAAGCCGTGGGAAAAAGGGAGGTAAGACGTGGCAGTTCGCGGTTCTGAGGGCGTGACAAAAGATAAAGAAATTAGCGGAAGAGTGTCGAGATGACCTTTGCTTAGGGGATGTACTAGGGAATTCTTTGAAGTGCATACGTGGCATAATGTGAGGTATAAAAGGCGCTTGTGCTGTATAATAAAGGATTTCGTCTTCGTCTTTGTCTTCGTTCCCTCTCAGATGGAGTCCGTGCCCTAAATCACCACAATGTGCTGGGGCCTGGCCCACGGCTACCGAGCCCTGTTCAACACTATTCAGAACCCTCAAGGGGGAGAGAAGGTCTCTGGATTGGACGACAAAGCGAAAGGCACTGCGGCTACTCCAACCCCTGCGACAGGAACTGTGGCTACTCCAACCCCCGCGACAGGCACTGCGGCTACTCCAACCCCTGCGACAGGAACTGCAGCTGAACCAGAGAACCAACCCGTGCCGGTATCAGTCGCCCCTATACAAAAGAAGAAATGTTGGAAGCGAAAGTCACCTCGTTTAGTAACAGATCCAGATGAAGTCAGGTGCACACGAACCACGTGGCGGAAGTTTGTACGGAGTGCACCAGCGTCACATGCAAACTCATTGGCAGTAATGACCTGGAAAGCCGGAGAGGGACAAACGGTGCATGAATTGGATGGCCAACTGCGGCAATACGAAGAAAGCCTCTCTTCCTCCCTACGGGCCTGCGTCTCATCTGTGGAGAAACTGTCCCGGAAGTCCAGCAACTCAAAGAGGATATGTCTTAGTCCCCACCTGTACGGACCAGTATCTCAGCCATTAGGAGTAAGCATCCCTCTGCTCAAGAGAGAAGATATAGTGGATACTATATCCCCGGGGCACCCTGTGGTTTTACCTGTGTGACCACGGAGAGGACATGAGGAAGTGGGATGGAAAACCTACCTCAGCCCTAGGGGCGCAGGTACGTGAGTTGCAAGGAAATACAACCACAAAAGGGGGTTCTTCCAGGAAAACTGCTGCTCCAGTCTCCAGTAGGCAGTTCCCCAGACAGAGTAGAAGGGCTGATTCCAATTCCAATCTTAATAAAGGGACTTCTGATTTGTATTTACAAGAAGTGGATAGCGAATATGATGACCAGGACTAGAGGGGCCCTGCCTCCAGCCAGGTGGAGGAAAGGGACAACCGGGTTTACTGGACTGTGTGGATTCGATGGCCTGGCACATCAGACCCACAGGAGTATAAGGCTCTCGTAGACACCGGTGCACAGTGTACCCTGATGCCATCAAGCTATAAAGGGGCAGAACCCATCTGTATTTCTGGAGTGACAGGGGGATCCCAAGAGTTAACTGTATTGGAGGCCGAAGTGAGCCTAACCGGGAATGAGTGGCAGAAGCACCCCATTGTGACTGGCCCAGAGGCTCCGTGCATCCTTGGCATAGACTACCTCAGGAGAGGGTATTTCAAGGACCCAAAAGGGTACCGGTGGGCTTTTGGTATAGCTGCCCTGGAGACGGAGGAAATTAAACAGCTGTCCACCTTGCCAGGTCTCTCGGAGGATCCTTCTGTTGTGGGGTTGTTGAAGGTCCAAGAACAACAGGTACCAATCGCTACCACAACGGTGCACCGGCGGCAATACCGCACCAACCGAGACTCCCTGATCCCCATCCATAACCTGATTCGTCGCCTGGAGAGCCAAGGACTGATCAGCAAGACTCGCTCACCCTTTAACAGTCCCATATGGCCAGTGCGAAAGTCCAATGGAGAGTGGACACTAACAGTAGACTATCGTGGCCTGAACGAAGTCACGCCGCCACTGAGTGCTGCCGTACCGGATATGCTAGAACTTCAATACGAACTGGAGTCAAAGGCAGCCAAGTGGCACGCCACAATGGATATCGCTAATCCGTTCTTCTCAATCCCGTTGGCGGCAGAGTGCAGGCCACAGTTTGCTTTGACTTGGAGGGGCGTCCAGTACACCTGGAACAGACTGCCCCAGGGGTGGAAACACAGCCCTACCATTTGCCATGGACTGATCCACACCACACTGGAACAGGGTGAGACTCCAGAACACCTGCAATACATTCATGACATCATTGTATGGGGCAGCACAGCAGAAGTTTTTGACAAAGGGGAGAGAACAGTCCAAATCCTTCTGAAGGCTGGTTTTGCCATAAAACAAAGTAAGGTCAAGGGACCTGCCCAGGAGATCCAGTTTTTAGGAATAAAATGGCAAGATGGACGTAGTCAGATCCCAATGGATGTGATCAACAAAATAACAGCCACGTCCCCACCAACTAGCAAAAAGCTTTCTTAGGCGTTGTGGGCTTTTGGAGAATGCATATTCCAGATTACAGCCTGATTGTAAGCCCTCTCTATCAAGTGACCAGGAAGAAGAACGATTTCAAATGGGGCCCTGAGCAACGACAAGCCTTTGAACAAATTAAACAGGAGATAGTTCAGGCAGTAGCCCTTGGGCCAGTCCGGGCAGGACAAGATGTCAAGAATGTGCTCTACACCGCAGCCGGGGAGAATGGCCCTACCTGGAGCCTCTGGCAGAAAGCACCAGGGGAGACTCGAGGTCGACCCTTAGGGTTCTGGAGTCGGGGATACAGAGGATCCGAGGCCCGCTACACTCCAACTGAGAAGGAGATATTGGCAGCATATGAAGGGATTCGAGCTGCTTCGGAAGTGGTTGGTACTGAAGCACAGCTCCTCCTGGCACCCCGACTGCCGGTGCTGGGCTGCATGTTCAAAGGGAGCGTCCCCTCTACACATCATGCAACCGATGCTGCATGGAGTAAGTAGGTCGCACTGATCACACAACGGGCCCGAATAGGAAACCCCAGTCGCCCAGGAATCTTGGAAGTGATCACGAACTGGCCAGAAGGCAAAGATTTTGGAGTATCTCCATGATATGTGCTGAAGAGGCCCCACTGTATAATAAACTGCCAGAAAATGAGAAGGAATATGCCCTGTTCACTGATGGGTCCTGTCATCTTGTGGGAAAGCATTGGAGGTGGAAGGCTCATGTATGGATTCTTATACGACTGTCGTCGTTTAACCCCAGCTGGGGTTAAACCACGACAGTCCTTTTTGGCACCCAACGTGGGGCTCGAAGGGTTCAAGATAACGACAGGTTTGATTGGAATGTGCTAGATCGAATTTATAGCTGTTATTGATGTTTAGCTATTAATTGGCAGGCTCCTGTGCTTGCCATGGGGCTTGCTTGCCCTACTGTATATTTGATTCTAGTGCTTGTTAGTGGCTGCTTTTTGCTTTCGCTGCTTGCTGTACTGCTGTACTGCTGATCATCTGACTGTGCTGTGTCTGTGTCACGAATGGGTGGTTTTAAGGCCGCTTAAAGAATCACTGGCAAGGTATTGGCAAAGGGTGATTTTAATAGAAATTTATAGAAATGTGACTTAACAGAATTTGATGGCAAGGTTCACTCTATTACTTATTACATGGATTATGTTACACAGGGGAAAATCATATTAGAATTGTGTTGGAATGATTGGTACAGAGATTAAGAGTAAAAAGGGTTAAAAGATAAAAGGATAAAAAGGTAAAAGGTAAAAGGGAGACCCTCCCGTTGAGTCACAAGGTTCAGAAGACATCCAACTGGACCCAATCTTAGTCTCAGACTTGGACAACAGTTTATGTCTAATACAGAAAGGGATAGGAAGGACCTCCCGTTGATCCACGAGGTTCAGAATAGACCCTTTTGTTTTCTAAACTCCTTCTCAAAAAAGGAGCCTAGGTGTGGCTGGATCTACCCTTAGTCTCAGACCTGGGCAACGGTTTATGACTAAAGGGTTAAGGGTTTTTTTAGCAGCAACTTAGAGTCTTACAATGCTTAAGCATTGATCAATTTGACAGCTTACACAAAGAATTAGTTAAGATACTACAAAGATTAAAACAACTTAACTACAGGTTATACTTGTTAGTAACCATATAGATAAGCGCGTAAAAAGATCTAGATCAATTAATACATATATAACTACAGATAACTGTAAGCGCGCAAAAGATCTAGATCAATCAATACACATATATATATACATGCATATGAATATGGTACCAAAGCTAAATGAAAGGCCTAGAGTTAAATGTATACCTGTTAAAAATTCCCCTCGAGTCCCATGAAATACTCACGTCAAATGCTTTGGCATTTCCCAACGGGCGAAGAGTTGAGCCCCGAGGAGTGTCTCAGCCCAGAATCTCAGGGATCCTCCGAGCATCGCAAATTCGAGTTTGCGGACTCTGAGAGGCGTCCCACTCAGAGGGAGATTCTGGATGCAGCCCGCTGCGGTCCAGGAGAGCTCAAAGGGTCTCACTTGGTACCGCTGTTTATAGGTTTGCAAGATGATTGGCTTCAGTCATCAGTAAATTTCCATTTTGGCTACTATCCGAGGTGGTCCAGGGTAGTAATTATGGTATTGTTTCACGGTAACAATGGTATTGTTCCACTTGAGCTATGATCCAGGTAGGGAAAGCTTCAGAGCTGTCAGAGATGACGAATTATCTCTTGTTTCTGTTCCCTACCTTGATCATGTAGCTAGTGTCCCTGGTACGATCAGTGTTGTTCCCCACCTTAGCCATGCAAGAGTGCTTGGTATGGCCAAGGGACACTTAACCGCCCAACTCATACAAAATGACTAAAGCTTAACAGAAGGTTCTGAGATCGTATCGTAGCCCAGAGAAAAAGAAGGGGGGAGGAATGCACCACCACAGCCTGGGAACCTTTTCCTAATGTCCAATCTGAACTTCCCCTAATGCAGCTTCTTTCCATTTCCATGTGTCCTATCGCTGGTCACCAGAGAGAGGAGATCAGCACCTCCCCCTCCGCTGCCCCCCTTGAGGAAGTTGTAGACTGCGATGAGGTCACCCCTCAGCCTTCTCTTCTCTAAGCTGAACAAACCAAGTGACCTCAGCCACTCCTCCTAAGTCTTGCCCTCGAGACCTTTCACCATCTTGGTTGCCCTCCTCTGGACACCCTCTAATAGTTTGATGTCCTTCTTATATCGAGGCGCCCAAAACTGCACACAGTACTTGAGGTGGAGCCGCACCAGTGCAGTGTAGAGTGGGAATATCACCTCCCTCGACCGGCTAGCTATGCTGTGCTTGTTGCACCTCAGGATACAGTTGGCCCTTTTGGCTGCTAGGGCACACTGTTGACTCATATTCAACTTGCCTTCAACCCAAACCCCCAGATCTCTTTCCGCGGGGCTGCTCTCCAGCCTCTCCTCCCCCAGTTTGTACGTATAACCAGGATTACCCTGTCCCAGGTGGAGAATCCGGCACTTGCTCTTGTTAAATTGCATACGGTTGGTGATTGCCCAGCTCTCTAGTCTATCCAGATCTCTCTGTAAGGCCTCTCTACCCTCGAGAGAGTCCACAGCTCCTCCTAGTTTAGTATCGTTGGCAAACTTACTTAATGTACATTCGATTCCTGCGTCCAGATCATTTATAAAAGCATTAAAGAGCACTGGCCCTAAAATTGAGCCCTGGGGAACCCCACTGGTGACTGGCCGCCAGCCTGTTGTAACCCCATTTACTATAACTCTTTGAGCCCGACCCGTCAGCCAATTGTTCACCCAACATATTATGGACTTGTCTAGCTGTATGCTGGACATTTTATCCAGAAGGATACTGTGAGAGACAGTATCAAAAGCTTTGCTAAAATCCAAAAAACCCCCACATCTACTGGCTTCCCTTGGTGAATGAGATGGGTGACCTTGTCATAAAAGGAAATTAATTTAGTTAAGCAGGACTTTCCCCTCGTGAACCCGTGCTGGCTATGACCAATGACTGCATTGTCTCTCAAGTGTTTTTCAATAACTCCCAGAATAACCCTCTCCATAATTTTACCAGGCGCTGAAGTGAGACTGACAGGCCTGTAATTACCAGGGGCTTCCTTCTTACCCTTCTTGAAAATTGGGACAACATTTGCCAGCTTCCAGTCAACTGGGACCTCTCCAGACTCCCAAGATCGTTGAAAAATAATGGAGAGAGGTCCCGCGATGTTATCGGCCAGCTCT
Source organism: Calonectris borealis (assembly GCF_964195595.1). NCBI lineage: Eukaryota > Metazoa > Chordata > Aves > Procellariiformes > Procellariidae > Calonectris > Calonectris borealis. The sequence goes on along the minus strand of NC_134351.1, from coordinate 46,240,190 downwards.
TTCAGTACCCTGGGATGAATCCCATCGGGCCCCATAGACTTATGTGCATCCAGCTGGAGCAGCAAGTCTCAAGTTCAGGGTTGGCTGGGAGTTTATCATCCCCCCAGTCACGGTCTTCCAATACAGGGCTCTGGGGGTCCCAGGGCCCATCATCAGTGTTGAAGACAGAGGCGAAGATGGCATTAAATATCTCTGCTTTGTCTGCGTTCCTATTTGTGAGGTGACCGACCTCATCAAGTAATGGACCGTTGTTATCTCTTATCCTCAGTCGCCGAGAGGAGCAGCTCCGGTGACGGCACGATGCGCAGCTGAGCACTCTAGTGTGGCGCACAGGGGGGTTTCCTGAATCAGGTAAACCTCAGGGGGAGCCGAGAGACCCGCCAGGAGCCTGCTTGCGCGACAGCAGCTGAGGAGACCTGGAAGGGGCCAGGAGCAACAGCGGCCAAGCCCCGCCCCATGTATAAAAGAAGCCCCTAGGGAGCGCTAGCTACCAGGAGCGCCGTGACCAGGACAGGCAAACAGGGCGTGGCGCATCAGCAAGGGTGTGGCGCAGCAGTTTGTGCGGCACTTCACGCAGAAGGGTGCGCAGGAAGGGCGCTATAACTCTGCCAGCTCAATCAGGGAGCAATGGTATCCACCCAGCAGAAAGCCACGGCCTCTCTAAACTGCACCCACCACAACTGATGCAGCTTCCCAGACAGAGCTCCGATGGGAACATGCTGCCACTCAGGTGTCAGGCTGCAGGGTGTGCCCTACTCTTATGCCAGTACCGGACAGCAGTAGTGAGTATACCTGTGGGAGGCACGCCCAGGTAGAGGAACCCCTCAGCTTAGTGACAGAGCTCCGGGAGGAGGTGAGTAGATTGAGGAGTATCAGGGAGTCTGAGAGAGAGACAGATTACTGGAATCGCACCCTACCTTCCCTGGGACAGGCCTGTCAGGCAGACAGGACACATGACATGGAGGATTCCCTATCCTCTCTCCACCTGGCAGAACGTGGTGACTTAAGGGATAGCGGGGAATGGCGACAAGTTCCTGCCCGGCGCAGCAGGCGTGTCTCCTCTGTGACTACCCCACCTTCCCAGGCGCCCTTGTACAATAGATGTGAGGCTCTGCAACTGGAACCAAACAATGTTGAGGACGATGGTCCATCTAGGTTGGAAGTGTCGCCAAGGTTAAGTCGGCCTATGTCTCGCATCAAAACCACTTCCATTAAGAAAAAAAGATGGGTCATTGTCATAGGAGACCCTCTGCTGAGGGGAACAGAAGGCCCAATATGCCGACCTGACCCACTTCTTAGGGAAGTCTACTGCCTCCCTGGGGCCCGGGTTAAAGATGTGAAGAGAAAGATTCCTACCCTGGTACGACCCTCGGATTATTATCCGTTATTGCTTTTTTGTGTAGGCAGCGATGAAGTTGAAATAAGAAATCCAAGGGCGATCAAAAGAGACTTCAGGGCCTTGGGATGACTGGTTAAGGGATCAGGAGCACAAGTAGTGTTCTCCTCTATCCTTCCAGTTGCAGGGAATGATGAGGGAAGAAACAGGAAGACCCAGCTGATCAATACCTGGCTCCGTGACTGGTGTCACCAGCAGAATTTGGGGTTTTTTGATCACGGGTCTGTCTACATGACACCAGGGCTGCTGGCGACAGATGGGGTACGCCTGTCTCAAAGGGGGAAAGGATCTTTGCACAGGAGTTAGCGGGGCTCATTGAAAGAGCTTTAAACTAGATTTGAGGGAGGAAAGGGATAAAACCAGGCTCACCAGAGATAAGCCTGGGGGCAGCATGCCAATGTTTGAGGGACAATGTGCTAGCGAGGTCCTTCAGTCTGCTCCACGATGTGCTGAGTACACTGGAGCACATTTGAAATGTCTCTATACTAACGCGCGCAGCATGAGGAACAAACAAGAGGAGCTAGACGCTTTGGCCCAGTCCCAGAGCTACGACATCATTGGCAAAAGCAAAACCTGGTGGGATGAGTCCTGTGACTGGGGTGCCATGATGGATGGTTATAAGCTCTTCAGGAGGGATAGGCAGGGCAGGCGAGGGGGGGGTGGCGCTGTATGTAAGGGAGGGGTTGGATTGTATGGTGCTTACAGTGGGCGACGACATGGTTGAGAGCCTCTGGGTAAGGATTAAAGGGAAAGCAAATAAAGCGGATGTTGTTGTGGGAGTCTACTATCGACCACCCAGCCAGGACAACGACACCGATGAATTATTCTACAAGGAATTAAGGGATATCTCTAGATCAGCTGCCCTTGTCCCTATGGGTGATTTTAACTTGCCAGACATCAAGTGGGAATATCATACAGTGGACACAAACAGGTCCAGGAAATTCCTGAAGCATGTTGAAGATAACTTCTTGGTGCAGGGACTAAGGCAGCTGACTAGGAAAGGTGCCCTCCTAGATTCGTTGTTTGTAAACAGAGAGGGACTCGTGGGCGAAGTGGTGATGGGTGGCTGTCTTGGTCACAGTGACCACGAAGTAGTTGAGTTTCAAATTGCTGGCTATAGGAGAAAAACTGCCAGCAAACTTTGACCCTGGATAAGGGGAGAGCAGACTACTAAGTAGCTCCTTCAGCAGCCTGAAAGGTCTCCTGGGAATCTGCTTTTGAAGGTATTGGGGTCCAAGAATGCTGGTCAATGTCGTGGTTTAACCTGGCAGGCAGCCAAAGACCATGGAGTCGCTCGCTCACTCCCTTCCCCCGCCACAGTGGGACGGGGAGAGAATTGGAAGGGTAAGAGTGAGAAAAACTCATGGGTTGAGATAAAGACGGTTTAATAGAACAGAAGAGGGAAAATAATAATGATAATGATAATGATAGAATATACAAAATGAGTGATGCACAATGCAATTGCTCACCACCCGCGCTGACCGATAACCAACTAGCGATCGGTACTTCCTGGATCACGCCTACCATTCATATACTGAACACGATGTCACATGGTATGGAATACCTCGTTGGCCAGCTGGGCTAGCTGTCCCGGCTATGCCCCCTCCCACCCTCTTCCAGAGCATGGAAGCTGAATGTCCTTGACTAGCAGGGTACTTAGCAACAACTGAAAACATCAGTGTGTTATCAACATTCTCCTCATACTAAATCCAAAACACAGCACTAGGAAGAAATGTTAACTCTATCCCAGCCAAAACCAGGACAGTATCCACCCCTTATTCTATACCATTTACATGATGCTTAGGTCTCACATTTTCTAATATATTCCAATTAATCACCACCACATTTCTTGTCTTTTTATATATATATATATACACACACAGAGATATCATTCCCTTAGTCTATGGGCCATCCCTCTAAAATGTCTGTTGAGTTCATTTAGTCCATGACTTTGGGTTCCATCTGTCATAACAGTCTTTCAGGGCAGGAGAGATGGTGTGTGGTGTTGGACTGTTGCATCCTGAAGCCAGTTCTCATTTCGGTACTACTGCGCTCGTTCAGTTCTATCATCGTTGCACTTTGCTTGGTTTCATCAGAGTTCATTCTTCATTAATCTGGGTGATTCTTATGCTATAGCATTAATAGCAACCATAGAAATAATAATATACAACATCATATAACAATCGACATCATACAATTCAGTTCATTGGCTATTTTCACCCAAAATCAAATCCCCTTGAGGTACACATTGGACTTCCCCATCCTTTCGCATCACCCACCAAGTGCACCCAGGTCCTTGAGCAAAAGCTCCCACGGATGGGTTTTCCCTTGCCCGAGGCAGGAGTAACCCAGACTGTCTTCCCCAGCATATTCCTTATGTGCACAACAGGGACTTTATCTCCATCTACAGTACGTAAGGGTTTGGATTGGGCAGGGCCAGCTCGAGTGACAGATCCCCTAGTGTTGACTAACCAGGTGGCCTTTGCTACATTTGCATACCAACGCTTGAATGTCCCACCACCCATTGCCTTCAGTGTACTCTTTAGCAGCCCGTTGTATCGTTCAATTTTCCCGGAGGCTGGTGCATGGCAGGGGATGCGATGTACCCACTCAATGCCATGCTCTTTGGCCCAGGTGCCTATGAGGGTGTTTCGGAAATGAGTCCCGTTGTCTGACTCAATTCTTTCTGGGGTGCCATGTCACCACAGGACTTGTTTTTCAAGGCCCAGGATGGTGTTCCGGGCAGTGGCATGGCGCATGGGATATGTTTCTAGGCATCCGGTGGTTGCTTCCACCATGGTGAGCACATAGCACTTGCCTTGGTGGGTTTGTGGGAGTGTGATATAATCAATCTGCCAGGCCTCCCCATATTTATATTTCAGCCATCGTCCTCCATACCAGAGAGGCTTTACTCGCTTGGCTTGTTTAATTGCAGCGCACGCTTCACATCCATGGATAACCTGTGCAATAGCGTCCATGGTCAAGTCCACCCCTCGATCACGAGCCCATCTATATGTTGCATCTCTTCCTTGATGGCCTGAGGTGTCATGGGCCCACCAGGCTATAAATAATTCGCCCTTATGTGGCCAGTCCAGATCCACCTGAGCCACTTCAATCTTAGCAGCCTGGTCCACCTGCTGGTTGTTTTGGTGTTCTTCAGTGGCCCGACTCTTGGGTACGTGAGCATCTACGTGACGTACTTTTACAACCAAGTTCTCTACCCGGGCAGCAATATCTTGTCACAACGCGGCAGCCCAGATGGGTTTACCTCTGCGCTGCCAGTTGTTCTGCTTCCACTGCTGCAACCACCCCCACAGGGCATTTGCCACCATCCATGAGTCAGTATAGAGATAAAGTACTGGCCATTTTTCTCGTTCAGCAATGTCCAAGGCCAGCTGGATGGCTTTCACCTCTGCAAACTGGCTCGATTCACCTTCTCCTTCAGCAGTTTCTGCAATTTGACGTATAGGACTCCATACAGCAGCTTTCCACCTCTGATGCTTTCCCACAAGGCGACAGGACCCATCAGTGAACAGGGCATATTGCTTCTCGTTTTCTGGTAGTTTGTTATACAGTGGGGCCTCTTCAGCACGTGTCACCTCCTCCTCTGGGGATATTCCAAAATCTTTGCCTTCTGGCCAGTTCGTGATCACCTCCAAGATTCCTGGGCGACTGGGGTTTCCTATTCGGGCCCGTTGTGTGATCAGTGCGACCCACTTACTCCACGTAGCATCGGTTGCATGATGTGTAGAGGGGACACTCCCTTTGAACATCCAGCCCAGCACCGGCAGTCGGGGTGCCAGGAGGAGCTGTGCTTCAGTACCAACCACTTCCGAAGCAGCTCGAACCCCTTCATATGCTGCCAATATCTCCTTCTCAGTTGGAGTGTAACAGACCTCGGATCCTCTGTATCCCCGACTCCAGAACCCTAAGGGTCGACCTCGAGTCTCCCCTGGTGCTTTCTGCCAGAGGCTCCAGGTAGGGCCATTCTCCCCGGCTGCGGTGTAGAGCACATTCTTTACATCTTGTCCTGCCCGGATTGGCCCAAGGGCTACTGCCTGAACTATCTTCCATTTAATTTGTTCAAAGGCTTGTTGTTGCTCAGGGCCCCATTTGAAATCATTCTTCTTCCTGGTCACTTGATAGAGAGGGCTTACGATCTGACTGTAATTTGGAATATGCATTCTCCAAAAGCCCACAACGCCTAAGAAAGCTTGTGTTTCCTTTTTGCTAGTTGGTGGGGACGTGGCTGTTATTTTGTTGATCACATCCATTGGGATCTGACTACGTCCATCTTGCCATTTTATTCCTAAAAACTGGATCTCCTGTGCAGGTCCCTTGACCTTACTTTGTTTTATGGCAAAGCCGGCCTTCAGAAGGATTTGGACTGTTCTCTCCCCTTTCTCAAAAACTTCTTCTGCTGTGTTGCCCCATACAATGATGTCATCAATGTATTGCAGGTGTTCTGGAGCCTCACCCTGTTCCAGTGCGGTGTGGATCAGTCCATGGCAAATGGTAGGGCTGTGTTTCCACCCCTGGGGCAGTCGGTTCCAGGTGTACTGGACGCCCCTCCAAGTGAAAGCAAACTGTGGCCTGCACTCTGCCGCCAAAGGGATGGAGATGAACGCATTAGTGATATCCATTGTGGCGTACCACTTGGCTGCCTTTGACTCCAGTTCATATTGGAGTTCTAGTGTGTCTGGCACGGCAGCACTCAGTGGCGGCGTGACTTTGTTCAGGCCACGGTAGTCTACTGTTAGTCTCCACTCTCCATTGGACTTTTGCACTGGCCACATGGGACTGTTAAAGGGTGAGCGAGTCTTGCTGATCACTCCTTGGCTCTCCAGTCGACGAATCAGCTTATGGATGGGAAGCAGGGAATCTCCATCGCTGCGATATTGCCGCCGGTGCACCGTTGTGGTAGCGATCGTGTCCTGTTTTTCTTCAATCCTCAGCAACCCCACAACAGAAGGGTCCTCCGAGAGACCGGGCAAGGTGGACAGCTGTTTAATTTCCTCCGTCTGCAGGGCAGCTATACCAAAAGCCCACCGGTACCCTTTTGGGTCCTTCAAAAACCCTCTCCTGAGGTAGTCTATGCCAAGGATGCACAGAGCCTCTGGGCCAGTCACAATGGGGTGCTTCTGCCACTCATTCCCGGTTAGGCTCACTTTGGCCTCCAATACAGTTAACTCTTGGGATCCCCCTGTCACTCCAGAAATACAAATGGGTTCTGCCCCTTTACAGCTTGATGGCATCAGGGTACACTGTGCACCGGTGTCTACGAGAGCCTTATACTCCTGTGGGTCTGATGTGCCAGGCCATCGAATCCACACAGTCCAGTAAACCTGGTTGTCCCTTTCCTCCACCTGGCCGGAGGCAGGGTCCCTCTAGTTCTGGTCATAGTATCCATCTCTCACTTCTTGCAAACACGAGTCAAGAATTTCTTCATCACAATTACAATCCAAAGTAAGATTAGCCCTTCTACTCTGTCTGGGGAACTGTTCACTGGAACCTGGACCGTCGTGAGACAGGTTTTTCCTGAAAACTGGAGCAGCAATTTTCCTGGGAGAACCCCCTTGTGTCATTGTTTTCCCTTGCAACTCTTGTACCCGTGCCTCTAGGATGAAGGTAGGTTTTCCATCCCACTGCCTCATGTCCTCTCCGTGGTCACGCAGGTAAAACCACAGGGTACCCCGGGTTGTGTACCTTCTATATCCTCTCTCTTGAGCAGAAGAACGCTGACTCCTAATGGCTGAGATACTGGTCCATACGGGTGGGGAATAGGACATATCCTCTTTGAGTAGCTGGACCCCCTGGGAGAGTTTCTCCACAGCCGAGACAAGGGAGGAGGAGACAGTTACTTCGTATTCCCGGAGTCTGCCACCCATGTCATCCACCATTGGTGCTTCTTCCTCTTTCCAGCACAGTACTGCTAACGAACTGGCATACGATGCTGGTGCGCACCATACCAACTTCCATCACATGGGTAGCATGCACTGGACTTCATCTGGGTCTTTGGGTACTTGCTCGTTGTCCAGGTCACTATAAACTACCTCCAGCACGCCTAGTTCTCTCAGGTACTGGATACCTCTCTCCATAGTGGTCCATTTGCCTGGGCGATATATAACATCTTCCTTGAAGGGATACCTTTCCTTCACGCCTGACAGCAGTCGCCTCCAGAGGCTGAGGACCTGTGTCCCTTTTCCAATTGCTTTTGTCAATGCCCCCTTCCCTAGGAAGGGATCCCAGCTGATTGGCTTCCTTCCCCTCTACTTCCAGGCTACTGGCCCCATTATCCCAGCATCGGAGCAGCCAGGTAACAATATGCTCGCCTGGACGACGGCTGGAATCTTTCCGCATATCTCGCAACTCACTCAGGGATAGGGATCGGGTGGTTTCCGTCTCGTTTATGAGTTCTTCCTCTTCCTCCTGCCCTCCTCGTGATGTCCCTGCTTTTCCACCATCCCTTTCTAAACGACCTGATCTCCGCTTCCAAGATTTCCTCTTCTGTACAGGGGCGACGGATACCAGCAAGGGTTGGTTCTCTGGTTCAGCTGTAGTACCTGTTGCTGGGGTTTGGGTAGCTGCAGTGCCTGTCGCGGGGTTTGGAGTAACTGTAGTGACTCTTGCCGGGGTTTGAGTAGCCAACACGTCTGTTGTTGGGGTTGATCTATGGACGGTATTCCAAAATAGTTGTTTAACCCTAAACAAGACCTGAACCATGACGCACGGAAACAAACTCTACAACTCACAGAGAGTTATAAAGTAGGTATGTTTATTGCGGCGCCAGGGTCGCACTGGGGAATTCTCCACCAAAAGTGCTCCCAACTAGTGTGCCGTTAGTCTTGGCTTTTATCTTTGAGACTATTGCATATTCATCACAGTTCTTAGAAATCATTTACATGACTACACCTTTTCTATGATTAATTACATAGGTACATTAGTTATTTTATTCCATGTTCTTTGCTGCCATCTAATGTCCTTTGCTCGCAATTTCAGTCCTCCAGGTGGTCGTTTACTTCCTCTGGTGGTCGTTTTGTAGTCTTCATCACTTGTCCTTTTGGTGAACCCTTTCCCTTGGCACTGCACACCATCCATTATCTTGGTTCCAAATCATTGAACTGGTTCTTAATGATACTAGTTCCTTTATCGTCCCGGACAGTTCGTTTCACAGCCTTTGAGCTTCTTATTGATTAGTTACATTCCATTGTCTATACCTTTAAGACTTGACTACTTAGCTAAACATTTCTTAAACATCTGGTCTTCAAACAATCTTAGTTAATCACTTGACTAATCACTCTAAAGGTCTAAGGATAATACCTTAATTAATCACCTGAATAATCAATCTAAAGATTTAAAGATAATACTTTAATTAATCACTTGAATAGACAATCTAAAGGTCTAAAGATCATGAGAATATTTAATTGAAGTATAGAATAATTCAGCAGCATGATTTCAATAGCAGCTTGGATTCAATCACAGCTTGGTTTCAATCACAGCTTGGTTTCAACCACATTCAGGAGACATAGCAATAGGAACATGCTTGTTTGAACATCCCAAGGATATTCAAAATTCTCAGGGAATATTGTGGACGTCTTCATGAAGAGGAGAGAAGAAAAAGGAGTTTCTGAAGATATAGAAGGGAAGATGAACAAGTGGGAGAAAGTGTCCCAACCTTTCTCTCCCCTAAATTCATTCTCCGAGGAGAAAAGAGTGTAATTATTATTAGTTTTTAAGAGGTCGTTCCCGAGGTACAGAGATGACGGCAATGCTGAGTGCAGATACCAGATTAGACTCATGACCAATGATTTTATCACCTCATAAAAAAGCAGCAAAATGATAACCTTGACCCAGTTCCAAATAACGATAAACAGCACAACAGGGAACATATACTGCAAGCAAGGTATTACATAACCCAACATTGAGAACCAGCCCCACAACTTTGAGAGCCAATAAATCAACATTGTGACCAATCAATATAATGAATGCTTATAACCAATTTTGCCTTAAAACGCTTTGGTCAGATCTGTCGTTATCTCAACCCTTCGAGCCCCACGTTGGGCACCAAAAAAGGATTGTCGTGGTTTAACCTGGCAGGCAGCCAAACACCACGCAGCCGCTCGCTTACTCCCCCCCCCAACCCCAGTGTCCTGGCTACGCTCCCTCCCATCCTCTTCCAGAGCATGTAAGCTGAATGTCCTTGGACTAGGAGGGTACTTAGCAACAACTGAAAACATCAGTGTGTTATCAACATTCTTCTCATACTAAATCCAAAACACAGCACTAGGAAGAAATTTAACTCTATCCCAGCCGAAACCAGGACAGTCACTTTTGAAGAGCCATCCCTTAAGAGCGCAGGAGCAGGCAATTCCAAAGTGTCAGAAGTCAAGCAATTGGGGCTGAAGGCTGGCTTGGCTAAGCAGGGATCTTCTTCTAGAACTTAGTCGGAAAAGGAAAGGACATTGGAAGCAAGGACAGGTGATATCGGAGGACTACAGAAATGCTGTTCGCCACTGTAGGGAGAAAATTTGCGCAGCCAAAGCTTGATTAGACTTCAAGCTGGCCAGCACTCTGAAGGACAACAAAAAAGTCATTTTAAAATATGTTAACAGCAAAAGGAGGATCATAGAATCATAAAAACATTTAGGTTGGAAAAGACCTCTAAGATCATCGAGTCCAGCTGTTAACTTAACACTGCCAAGTCCACCACTAAACCATGTCCCTAAGCACCACATATACACGTCTTTAGAATATCTCCAGTGATGGTGACTCAACCACTTCCCTGGACAGCCTGTTCCAGTGCTTGACAACCCTTCCCTTTCCTAATACCCAATCTAAACCTCCCCTGGCACAACTTGAGGCCATTTCCTCTTGTCCTATCACTTCTTACTTGGGAGAAGAGACCGACATCCACCTTGCTACAACCTCCTTTCAGGTAGTTGTAGAGAGCGATAAGGTCTCCCCTCAGCCTCCTCTTCTCCAGACTAAACAGTCCCAGTTCCCTCAGCCACTCCGCATAGGACTTGTTCTCTAGACCCTTCACCAGCTTTGTTGCTCTTCTTTGGTGTCCTGGTTTTGGCTGGGATAGAGTTAATTTTCTTCCTAGTAGCTGGTATAGTACTGTGTTTTGGATTTCTTATGAGAAGAATGTTGGTAACATACTAATGTTTTAGTTGTTGCTAAGTAGTCAAGGAATTTTCAGCTTCCCATGCTCTGCCAGGTGCACAAGAATTTGGGAGGGAGCATAGCCAGGACAGCTGACCCAATAAGGCCAAAGGGATATTCCATACCATATAACATCATGCTCAGTATATAAGCTGGGGGGACGTGGCTGGGGGGCATCGATCGCTGCTCGGGGACTGGCTGGGCATTGGTCAGCGGGTGGTGAGCAATTGCATCGTGAACCACTTGCTTTGTATATTCTATTATTATTGTTATTATTATTATTATTACTACTAATATTTTACTCTATTTTATTTCAGTTATTAAACTGTCTTTATCTCAACCCACGAGTTTTCTCCCTTTTACCCTCCCGATTCTCTCCCCCATCCCACCGGAGGTGGGGGGGTGAGCGAGCAGCTGCGTGGTTTTTAGTTGTTGGCTAGGGTTAATCCATGACATCTGGACACGCTCCAGCAACTCAATGTCCTTCTTGTAGTGAGGGGCCCAAAAGTGAACACAGTATTCGAGGTGCGGCCTCACCAGTGCCGAGTACAGGGGCACGATCACCTCCCTACTCCTGCTGGCCACGCTATTTCTGATACAGGCCAGGATGCCGTTGGCCTTCTTGGCCACCTGGACACACTGCCGGCTCATGTTCAGCCGGCTGTCGACCAGCACCCCCAGGTCCTTTTCCTCTGGGCAGCTTTCCAGCCACTCTTCCCCAAGCCTGTAGCGTTGCATGGGGTTGTTGTGGCCCAAGTGCAGGACCCGGCACTTGGCCTTGTTGAACCTCATATAGTTGGCTTCAGCCCATCGATCCAGCCTGTCCAGGTCCCTCTGCAGAGCCTTCCTACCCTCCAGCAGATCAACACTCCTGCCCAACTTGGTGTCATCTGCAAACTTACTGAGGGAGCACTCAATCCCCTCATCCAGATCGTTGATAAAGATATTGAACAGAACTGGCCCCAGTACTGAGCCCTGGGGAACACCGCTCGTGACCGGCCGCCAACCGGATTTAACTCCGTTTACCGCAACTCTTTGGGCCCGGCCGTCCAGCCAGTTTTTTACCCAGCGAAGAGTACACCCGTCCAAGCCATGAGCAGCCAGTTTCTCCTGGAGAATGCTGTGGGAAACGGTGTCAAAGGCTTTACTAAAGTCCAGGTAGACCACATCCACAGCCTTTCCCTCATCCACTAGGTGGGTCGCCTGGTCATAGAAGGAGATCAGGTTAGTCAAGCAGGACCTGCCTTTCATGAACCCATGCTGACTGGGCCTGATCACGTGGTTGTCCTGTACGTACCATATGATGGCACTCAAGATGATCTGCTCCATAACCTTCCCTGGCACCGAGGTCAGGCTGACAGGCCTGTAGTTCCCCGGATCCTCCTTCCAGCCCTTCTTGTAGATGGGCGTCACATTTGCTAGATTCCGGTCAACTGGGACCTCCCCGGGTAGCCAGGACTGCTGATAAATGACTGAAAGTGACTTGGTGAGCACTTCCGCCAGCTCCCTCAGTACCCTCGGGTGGATCCCATCCAGCCCCATACACTTGTGTGTGTGTCTAAGAGGTGTAGCAGGTTGCTAACCATTTTCCCTTGGATTATGGGGGCTTCATTCTGCTCCCTGTCCCTGTCTTCCAGCTCAGGGGGCTGGGTACCCCAAGAACAACTGGTCTTACTATTAAAGACTGAGGCAAAGAAGGCATTAAGTACCTCAGCCTTTTCCTCATCCTTTGTCACTATGTTTCCCCCCGCATCCAATAAAGGATGGAAATTCTCCTTAGCCCTCCTTTTGTTGCTAATGTATTTAAAGAAACATTTTTTATTGTCTTTTACGGCAGTAGCCAAATTAAGTTCTAGTTGGGCTTTGGCCCTTCTAATTTTCTCCCTGCATAACCTCATGATATCCTTGTAGTCCTCCTGAGTTGCCTGCCCCTTCTTCCAAAGGTCATAAACCCTCCTTTTTTTTCCTGAGTTCCAGCCAAAGCTCTCTGTTCAGCCAGGCCAGTCATCTTCCCCGCCGGCTCATATTTCAGCACATGGGGATGGCCTGCTCCTGCGCCTTTAAGACTTCCTTCTTGAAGAACGTCCAGCCTTCCTGGACTCCTCTGCCCTTCGGACTGCCTCCCAAGGGACTCTGTCAACCAGGCCCCTAAACAGGCCAAAGTCTGCCCTCCTGAAGTCCAAGGTAGCAGTTCTGCTAACCCCTCTCCTTACTTCTCCAAGAATCGAAAACTCCATCATTTCATGATCGCTATGCCCAAGATGGCCTCCAACCATCACATCACCCACAAGTCCTTCTCTGTTCATAAACAACAGGTCCAGCGGGGTGCCTTCCCTAGTTGGCTTGCTCACCAACTATGTCAGGAAGTTATCTTCCACACACTCCAGGAACCTCCTAGACTCTTTCCTCTTCGCTGTTTTGTATTTCCAGCAGACATCTGGTAAGTTGAAGTCCCCCACGAGAACAAGGGCTAGCGATCGTGAGATGTCTCCCAGCTGCTTATAGAATATTTCATCTGTCTCTTCATCCTGGTTAGGTGGTCTATAACAGACTCCCAGCAGGATATCTGCCTTGTTGGCCTTCCCCCTGATTCTTACCCATAAACACTCGACCCTTCCATCACCATCATTAAGCTCTAGACAGTCAAAACACTCCCTAACATGCAGGGCTACCCCACCGCCTGTCCTTCCTTGCCTATCCCTTCTGAAGAGCTTATAGCCATCCATTGCAGTTCTCCAGTTGTGTGAGTCCTCCCACCATGTTTCCGTGATGGCAACTATATCATAGTTTTCCAGCTGCACAATGGCTTCCAGCTCCTCCTGTTTGTTGCCCATGCTGCGTGCATTGGTGTAGATGCACTTTAGTTGGGCTATTGATCCTGCCACCTTTTTTGGGGGAGAAGCCCTAATTCCTATGTGACCGTTCTCAGGCGCTTCCATGGTTTCTAACGCATCGACAACCCTTGCGTCTTTGCTGCTGCATGGATCTCCATCCCCAACCTCCACTGAGATGGCAGACCGAAGGACCTCGCTAGCACATTGTCCCTCAAACATTGGCATGCTGCCCCCAGGCTTATCTCTGGTGAGCCTGGTTTTATCCCTTTCCTCCCTCAAATCTAGTTTAAAGCTCTTTCAATGAGCCCCGCTAACTCCTGTGCAAAGATCCTTTCCCCCTTTGAGACAGGCGTACCCCATCTGTCGCCAGCAGCCCTGGTGTCATGTAGACAGACCCGTGATCAAAAAACCCCAAATTCTGCTGGTGACACCAGTCACGGAGCCAGGTATTGATCAGCTGGGTCTTCCTGTTTCTTCCCTCATCATTCCCTGCAACTGGAAGGATAGAGGAGAACACTACTTGTGCTCCTGATCCCTTAACCAGTCATCCCAAGGCCCTGAAGTCTCTTTTGATCGCCCTTGGATTTCTTATTTCAACTTCATCGCTGCCTACACAAAAAAGCAATAACGGATAATAATCCGAGGGTCGTACCAGGGTAGGAATCTTTCTCTTCACATCTTTAACCCGGGCCCCAGGGAGGCAGTAGACTTCCCTAAGAAGTGGGTCAGGTCGGCATATTGGGCCTTCTGTTCCCCTCAGCAGAGGGTCTCCTATGACAATGACCCATCTTTTTTTCTTAATGGAAGTGGTTTTGATGCGAGACATAGGCCGACTTAACCTTGGCGACACTTCCAACCTAGATGGACCATCGTCCTCAACATTGTTTGGTTCCAGTTGCAGAGCCTCACATCTATTGTACAAGGGCGCCTGGGAAGGTGGGGTAGTCACAGAGGAGACACGCCTGCTGCGCCGGGCAGGAACTTGTCGCCATTCCCCGCTATCCCTTAAGTCACCACGTTCTGCCAGGTGGAGAGAGGATAGGGAATCCTCCATGTCATGTGTCCTGTCTGCCTGACAGGCCTGTCCCAGGGAAGGTAGGGTGCGATTCCAGTAATCTGTCTCTCTCTCAGACTCCCTGATACTCCTCAATCTACTCACCTCCTCCCGGAGCTCTGTCACTAAGCTGAGGGGTTCCTCTACCTGGGCGTGCCTCCCACAGGTATACTCACTACTGCTGTCCGGTACTGGCATAAGAGTAGGGCACACCCTGCAGCCTGACACCTGAGTGGCAGCATGTTCCCATCGGAGCTCTGTCTGGGAAGCTGCATCAGTTGTGGTGGGTGCAGTTTAGAGAGGCCGTGGCTTTCTGCTGGGTGGATACCATTGCTCCCTGATTGAGCCGGCAGAGTTATAGCGCCCTTCTGTGCAAACTGCTGCGCCACACCCTGTTCGCGCTGCTCCTGGTAGCTAGCACTCCCTAGGGATTTCTTTTATATGTGTTGGGGCTCCTGGCCCCTTCCAGGTCTCCTCAGCTGCTGTCGTGCAAGCGGGCTCCTGGCGGGTCTCTCGGCTCCCCTGAGGTTTCCTCAGTTCAGGAAACCCCCCTGTACACTGCACTAGAGCGCTCCACTGCGGATCGTGCCAGCACCACAGCTGCTCACCTTGGCGACTAATTGTCCTGTTACTCAGAACTTGTTAAACCTCTTCTTTTTCTCTTTTTATGTGTTTAATTACGTAAAAACAGTCTTTGAGAAGCTTTTAAAAAGGAAAACTGATGAAAATCTTGGAATTTGTATTTTTTTATTGCTTAATAATGTTTACATTTGTAAGGTATAGCATACTTTTTCCCTGTTCCATCAGGCTCCTGCTTATGTCTTTTCAACAGAGAAAAATATGCGTTATTTTTAACTGTGTCCCAAGACTCTTGTACTGGGTCTGGCTGGGATGGATTTTCTTCATAGTAACCTGCATGGTGCTGCTTTTTGGATTTGTGACAAAAACAGTGTTGATAACACACCAGTGTTTTATCTATTGCTGAACAGTGCTTGCACAGCATCAAGGCCTTCTCTGTTTCTCATGCTGGCATGCCAGCAAGTAGGCTGGGGGTGGGCAAGAAGTTGGGAGGGGGGACAACCAGGACAGCTGACCCCAACTGACCAAAGGGATTTTCTATACCATATGACATTGTGCTCATCAATAAAAGCTGGGGGAAAGAAGGAGGAAGGAGGGGACGTTCATGGTTATGGTGTTTTGTCTTCTGAAGTAACCGTTACGCGTGATGGAGCCCTGCTTTCCAGGAAATGGCTAAACACCTGCATGCTGATTGGAAGTAGTGAATTGATTCTTTATTTTGCTTTGCTTGTGCATGCCACTTTGCTTCTTTATCTAAACTGTCTTTATCTCAGTCCATGAGTTTGCTCACTTTTGCCCTTCCAGTTCTTTTCCCCATCCCACTGAGAGGGAGTGAGCGAGCGGCTTGTGGTGCTTAAGTTGCCTACTGGAGTTAACCCACCACAACACTCAAGGTTCTTCCTATTCTCAGATGCTAAGTTTTTCCTCTATATTACTGAAAGTTATCTATATGAACATCTGTTATCTGTATGAAGCATAAGATATTATTACAGCCTAAGCAGGTTATAGGATTGTTTGAATTGCAGTTAAAATTCAATGTATCTTCATTCAAGGAATCCTCTACAGTTGGGTTTTTATTTAATAAATGTTTAGCTTTTTGGCATTTAATACCTTTTATCTAGTTTAACAAACATACTTTACTTCTACTTTTGTCATTTTAATGAGTTAGTTACTCTTATGAACAAAAATTCAGCTTTTATCTTAATCGGTTAAATATTAATTCTTTCTGAATTAGCATTTTCCTTTTACTTTCTTGCCTATTGCACTTCCTCCAAACCATTCTCGGTAACTGTTACCAAATATCTAGTGGTCTTATCTTAACATTAACATCACAACTTATTTTAATGCTTTCATAAACTTAACTTAGAAAGTTTGGTTTGCAGAAATCTTTGCTTTAGTTCTCAGATTTAAATGGTTTCAAGCCACAGTTTAAAGACATTTCCTCCAAGCTAATAATCTGTTTAAAAATACCAATTTGAAACTTCTGTGCAGCTTGCTTCCTTGAACCAAACATTTTAATTGAAGTGCATTTTTCAGAACACACTACAGAATTTGAATTTTTTTTTTTCCTTTCTTACAGATATTTTTGCCCATAGAACACCATTCTGGAATGCCCTAGCTAATGATAAAGATTGGTGGGGAAAATTCATCTCTCCAGCTATCTAGTCTGTGGAAAAACAATGCAATGATGTCAGTTATTTGGTATCCTGGTGTCAATTTGGGAAGTCTCCAAAAGAACACAGTGAGCTTATCTTTTGTTTAACTGATCAAAGTTACCAATGCTGCTTGACTAACACAAAAAGGCTTACTGTTCAAACCAAAGAGCAAGAAGGAGGACCCGTGGAATTACAGGCCATTCAGCCTTGCTTTGATCCCTGGGAAGGTGATGGAGCAACTAATCCTGGAAACCATTTCAAGGCACATGAAGACAAGAAAATCATTGGGAGTAGTCAGCATGGATTCACCAAGGGGAAGCCATGCTTGACCAACTTGATAACCTTCTACAATGAAATGACTGGCCTGGTAGACGAGGGGAGAGCAGGGTATATCATCTACCTAGACTTCAGGAAGGCCTTTGACACTGTCTCCCAGAAGATCCTCATAGAGAAGCTGATGAAGTATGGGCTGGATGAGCAGACAGTGAGGCGGATTGAAAAGTGGCTGAATGGCCAGGCCCAGAGGGTGGTGATCAGTGGCACGAAGTCTAGTTGCAGGCCAGTAACTAGTAGTGTACCCCAGGGGTCAATACTGGGTCCAGTCCTGTTGAACATCTTCAGTAATGATCTGGATGATAGGGCAGAGTGTACCCTCAGCAAGTTGGCAGATGACACCAAACTGGGAGGAGTGGCTGATGCACCAGAGGGTCATGCTGCCATCCAGAGGGACCTCAACAGGCTGTAGAAATGGGCTGACAGGAACCTCATGAAGATCAGCAAAGGGAAGTACAAAGTCCTGCACCTGGGGAGGAACAATCCCATGCACCCGTACATGCTGAGGAACGACCAGCTGGAAAGCAGCTTTGCAAAAAAGGACCTGGAGGGGTCCTGGTGGTCACCAAGTTGAACATGAGCCAGCAATGTGCCCTTGCGGCAAAGAAGGCTAAGGGTATCCAGGGCTGCATTAGGAGGAGTGTTGCCAGCAGGTCGAGGGAGGTGATCCTTCCCCTCTGTTCAGCACTGGTGAGGCCACACCTGGAGTCCTGTCTGTGTCCAGTTCTGGGCTCCCCAGTACAAGAGAGACATGGAGATACTGGAGAGAGTCCAGCGAATGGCCATGAATATTATTAAGGGACTGGAGCATCTCTCCTATGAGGAAAGGCTGAGAGAGGTGGGACTGTTCAGCCTAGAGAAGAGAAGGCTTGGGGGGATCTCATCAATGTATGCAAATGTCTGAAGGGAGGGTCTGAAGAAGAGGGAGCCAGGCTCTTTTCAGTGCTGCTCAGTGATAGGACCAGAGGCAACGGGCACAAACTGAAACACAGGAAGTTCTGTCTGAACATCAGGAAGCCCTTTTTTTACAGTGAGGGTGACTGAGCACTGGAGCAGGTTGCCCAGAGAGGTTGTGGAGTCTCCCTCCTTGGAGATATTCAAAAGCTGTTGGGACATGGTCCTGGGCAACTGGCTCTAGGTGGCCCTGCTTGAGCAGGGGGGTTGGACCAGATGACCTCCAGAGTTCCCTTCCAACCTCAACCATTCTGTGATTCTGTGAAAAAGGTTACATAAAGAAGATGAGGTATAGAGCTTCTTAGAGGGAACTTCTAAGTAACTCATGACAATTACTGGCTAGAGCCGTGTTGTATGAATGAATGGTTATAATGACAATTCCACAGTAGTGTTCTGAGCATTCATCCCATAACTTCCTTTGTCCATCAGTCAATGAGAGGGCAGTTCCTGGATATTAAAGCAAAAATTCCTTTCTATTTCACAGTCTCTATTTTTTTTCCCCAACATAATGGTTTTAAGAAAAACAGAAAAGGCTTACAGAAAAACAGAACAAACCTACCTTTTAAAGATATGTGTAAGTCAAACATACTTTGTTAAATCATAAACTAATTTTAGGTGCAAAAGTATTTTTTCTGTCCTTATATATTTTTATCCTTTCTGTAACAGAGATGTAGTATTAACCATTTTTTCTTTTCATCCATTTATGGAAATGTGCAGACTTAATTTTCTCAGTTACATGAAGTCATGTCAAATTAGCCCTGCTTTAGTTCTTGGCATGTGCATACATATAATTATCTTTGTTCAGTGTTTCACTCAGATTCTGAATTTTATGTTATGCTACAATTGAATTCACAAGCAGTCAAATTTTCTGTTAGAAATGGGTAACTGATTATTCAAAATCTAAAAGGGAAATGAAATGAAATGTTATTTTTTCTCCAGTCCATGGCTGGAGAAAGAAACTGGAAGATATATTGCCATACAGCATCTGTCTTGATTTGTGTTTAAGTGTCAGCAGTTGTGGTCTACAATAACTATCTGACTGTAAATAAGAGGATAACATCTCTTGTACCAGGACTAGAGCATTCAGCAAATTGTGCAATTTCTTCACGAACAAGAGAGAGCCTTTGGGAATAACAGTGCTGATAAGCTAGTCCTGGCTGCTTCTTCAGATCTTGCTGTAATTGTTATTGCCAAGATTCAAAGTGGGTTTTTTTTTAATTTCATAAATAATTAAAATTCCACAGAACATCACTAGTCTTAGAAAAGGCTATTTTACCTAGTTCATCCATCGGCCATCTGAATATCACAAAGGTGTATAAGCATTTGTGGCTTCTGCAGAACAGTCTGAATATGCCTGAATTTTCAGGCAACTGTTTCCCTTTAAGTTGGACTTTGTGCAAAGCCTTCTGTTCACCAGGGATAGCTGTACTTTTCTTTACCCTTGAACTAGTTCCAAATATATAACAACTTCCCTGTTTTTCTTGTGACTCCAGTGCCTGTGAGATATAATGTGCTTTGGGAACAAGTTGGTAGTTTCTTGGTCTGCTGACCCTAAATGGCAGGGAACTGCTCTACTAGATTCATTATAAATGTGGCATGGCTGTTAAAGACTTTGAGAATTGATCTATTAATTTGTATTTCCTTACTTGTGGTGGTCTTTCTCTTTTCCACCAGGAGCATACAAATGGGTTACTTTTCAGATGAAACCTGGTGGGACAGCTTTGTGGGGTGAAGCATTTTGAGCTGCAGTCAATGCTTATATCAACACAAGCTACACTAAGCTGATTGGTGTTTTCCACACAGAGTATGGCTTACTTAATACAGGTATAAGCACTAATAAAGTCTAGTACAGACATTGGCACAGAAGGGCAAACTTTTATCCTGGCTCAGGATTAGGTGGTTTGGTGAAAATGTTGGTTTGAGACCCTGGAGTCCTGTAAACAGGCCTTGAAATCAGCTTTGTGTGTTGGGTTACAGGTTTAAGCACAGTGGTGCTGTTTTAAAAGATTTTCACATATGATGTTAAAAGAGTCAAATCTTTTAAAAGCTCAGCAAAGGATCCTCTCACAACATACTTGCCTGATGAACTGTTGCTATTAGATGTAAGACTTCTAACACTTGGAAGAAGACTGTTAGGACTTTAACAAAAGCAATAGTTAGCTTATGTCATTTGTGTTTTCACAGTCCATGGGATCTAGTGGAATGAGAATTCAGATAACTGTGCAGCAGGAAGGCAAAATGCCCATAAAGATGCCAGAGTTGTAGCAAATGGTAAGAAAAGAATCCAGTGAACTTACTAGTGTTATTTGCATGCATGCTGAGAAACATATTATCCTTTATTAAGATTTCTGTCTTAACTAATGTGATGGTTTTGGCTGGGATAGAGTTAATTTTGTTCATAGTAGCTAGTATGGGGCTATGTTTTCGAATTGTGCTGAAAACAGTGTTGATAATTGTCGTGGTTTAACCTGGCAGGCAGCCAAATACCACGCAGCCACTCGCTCACTCCCCCCGCCCCCCCAGTGGGACGGGGAGAGAATCGGAAGGGTAGGAGTGAGAAAAAACTCGTGGGTTGAGATAAAGACAGTTTAATAGAACAGAAAAAGGGAAAATAATAATAATAATAATGATAAAATATACAAAATGAGTGATGCACAATGCAATTGCTCACCACCCGCGCTGACCGATAACCAAGTAGCGATCGGTACTTCCAGGATCACGTCTACCATTCATATACTGAGCATGACGTCACATGGTATGGAATACCCCATTAGCCAGCTGGGCTGGCTGTCCTGATTATGTTCCCTCCCATCTTGTGTACCTAGCTCAGTCAGTAGGCACGGGAGCTGTCCTTGGACTAGGAGGGTACTTAGCAACAATTGAAAACATCAGTGTGTTATCAACATTCTCCTCATACTAAATCCAAAACACAGCACTAGGAAGAAATTTAACTCTATCCCAGCAAAAACCAGGACAGTATCCACCCCTTATTCCATACCATTTACGTTATGCTTAGGTCTCACATTTTTCGATACATTTCAATTAATCACCACTATCTTTTATATATATATACATATATAACACATATACATACATATACACATATAATACATATACATACATATGTATACATAAATATATACAAATGTCCATTGAGTTCTTTTAGTCCACAACTTTGGGCTCCATCTGTCATAACAGTCTTTCAGGGCCAGAAGGATGGTGTGTGGTGTTGGGCTGTTGCATCCTGAAGCCAGTTCTCATTTCGGTACTGCTGCACTCGTCCAGTTCTATCATCGTTGCACTTCGCTCGGTTTCATCGGAGTTAGTTCCTTCTTCATTAATCTGGGTGATTTTCACTGCTATACCATTGATAGCAACCATAGAAATAATGATATACAATATCATATAACAATTGACATCATAAAATTCAGTTCATTGGCTATTTTCACCCAAAATCAAATCCCCTTGAGGTACACACCGGACTTCCCCATCCTTTCGCATTACCCACCAAGTGCACCCAGGTCCTTGAGCAAAAGCAATCCCACGGATGGGTTTTCCCTTGCCAGAGGCAGGAGTAACCCAGACTGTCTTCCCCAGCATATTTCTTATGTGCACAACAGGGACTTTATCTCCATCTACAGTACGTAAAAGTCTTGATTGGGCAGGGCCAGCTCGATTAACAGACCCCCTAGTGTTGACTAACCAGGTGGCTTTTGCTAAATGTATATCCCAATGCTTGAATGTCCCACCACCCATTGCCCTCAGTGTTGTCTTTAACAGCCCGTTGTATCGTTCGATTTTCCCGGAGGCTGGTGCATGGTAGGGGATGTGATAGACCCACTCAATGCCATGCTCTTTGGCCCAGGTGCCTATGAGGGTGTTTCGGAAATGAGTCCCGTTGTCTGACTCAATTCTTTCTGGGGTGCCATGTCGCCATAGGACTTGCTTTTCAAGGCCCAGGATGGTGTTCCGGGCGGTGGCATTTTATCTCAACCCGGGAGCTTTCCTACTTGTGCCCTCCCGATTCTCTCCCCCATCCCACCGGGGGGGGGGGTGATCGAGCGGCTGCGTGGAGTTTTTTTTTTGCTGGCTGGGGTTAAACCACGACACAATAAACAACTGTGAAGGGATAAGTGTTAAAGGACAAGATAACCCGATGCCCCGTTACGTTCCAAGAGTCGAGGAACAGATGAGTTAATTGAATGACCATATATAGACTAAGGAAGCCCGGAGTTCAACTAACGGACACAGTGAAGAAGACTATGAACGACCACCGGAGAGGAAAAAGACCCTAACCCTAATTTTACTGCGCATGCTTGGACTATGTAAATGACTTTTGGAACTCATTTTAATACGAAGCGGGGACAGGTCATGCATATGTATAGGCATATTACAAAATTATATGAATATGTAATGTTTTACTGTATATATTTATGATGAGTGCCGCGTTACGGTGTGTGTCCTGGTGGAGCGGAGACTCCCGGCACACCCAGCGCTGTTTGCTTGCCTCTATTCGTTTAATAAATTGTAAACTTAAATTGGAATCCTGTTTGGGACTAAGTCATTTATAACAATACTTTCTTAAAACAGTGAATCATGTATATCTTCTGTCTTGCAAATTCTTCACATCAGTTAAAAAAATGAAGACTTACCAATATCTCATCCAGGCCTAGAAAGGAAATTTTTTTTACTCTTCATGTTATAAGCCTTCATTTTTAGGTGCATTGCCTGTTCCTTCACCCTTCATCTTTTGCTTACAAAATGAAACCCTTACAGCTGCAAAGATAATGTTCCAAACAAACTGTCAGACACAAACAAATGCAATGGTTTCATAACAAGGTCACAACTGAGGTTACAGTATTAGGACTCTGAGTAAATGTACAGCTGCTGTCTGCAACCCCACAGGCAGTAAAACTACCATGAATCAAATCAATTTCCCATGGCTTATAAAAGCTACAAAGTGTGAAATCAGGAGCTTGAGTGATACTCTAGGGAGAAGCATCCAAAAGATTCAGACCGAGACTAGTAAGGTCTTTTCTGTGCTATCTCATCAATATCCTACACAAGTCAGTTACATGTGGGGAGCAGTACAGCTTCCCGCTCACCCTGATGGACACACAGCTTCTCTCCCAAAAGGTATAGCTAGAAGTGGTGTTTACAGTTGTCGTGGTTTAACCCCAGCCAGCAAAAAATAAACTCCACGCAGCCGCTCGATCACCCCCCCACGGTGGGATGGGGGAGAGAATCGGGAGGGCACAAGTAGGAAAGCTCCCGGGTTGAGATAAAAACAGTTTAATAATTGAAATAAAACTAAGTAGAACAGTAATAATAACAATGAGAACAACAACAATAACAGAATACACAAAACACGCAATGCACAACGCAACCGCTCACCGACCGCCGACCGCGTGTCACGAACGGGGGGCGAGCCCCCCCACAGACCTGGTTTTTATACTGAGCATGATGTCACATGGTATAGAATACCCCATTGGCCAGCTGGGTCCACCACCCCGGCTGTGCTCCCCCCTCCCGGTGCAAGCATCACACAGCAACAGCCAAAGCATCAATGGGCCATCAACGCTCCTTTCACACCGAACCCAAAACACAGCACACCCCCCAAGCTACTGGGAAGAAAGTTAACCCTGTCCCAGCTGGAACCAGGACAACAGTCTTGCTAGGAATCTGACATCCAACAAAAGCTCCCACATCCAAGCAAAAGAAAGTGTTGGGGGTGAGACGATAGAGGAAGGCACTATCCCTCAGCTACATTCATCACACCCTGCCTCCAAAACTGGTTCTGATACTTTCAGACACATAAGGGTAAATCCTGATCAAACTCAACCCATTCAATTCTTCACCACTGTTACTCAAGATTTCTCTCTAACTGCATATAAAGAACCACTGGTTTGAAGTACTTTCTGTATATTCCAGCTCTTTGAGGCCCTTATCACTTTGAGGTTAAGCTGCTCTTCTAAAAAAAGATATACTAATCACTGTCCAAGAACCAGAACCTTTTATTACTTACAATTTAAAAAGGGTCATGAAGTTATGTTTTCAAAACACTAGATATATTTATGTTTTATTTTATTTGCAAGTGTTTGTAATAACATTCTAAAATTGTTTCACAATACTGGAATACAACTACATGATTCTCACTAGATACAGCAATGATCAACTCCATGGCGATCAAATCAGATAAACAAGCTTTTGGTATTTAATAGTTCATAGCCCACAGGTGTTCAGAAAGAAACATTCATTTAAAAAAGAAGGGTGGGGGGAGCAAGGGACAGAGGGAGAATGAAATAGAAGCCCCAATGTAAGAACTGGAAGAAATATCAGTGCTTCCAAGCCAACTAAGCTGATTTAGTTTTATTTTTCAAAAAAATCATTATTTCATACTGGGGTGTGAAATCTACTAAATCTTTAATGAGCAAAGCTTGCTCTATAGCATATACATCTTCACACAAACACACTCTCAGTTTATGTAAATGATTCATCCTCTATTATAAAAGCAGATCCCATGTACCATAAATTCTGTAGGCTTAAACATTATGTATATCAGATAAATAAAAAAAAGGTTCAGTGTAAAACTTTTTTTTTTTAATGTATGATCAAGGTGTTATTTAAAGCTGACAACATCACAAGGGCCTCATTGTTTCTTTAACCAACTTCATCCAAAGGTTTCTAAAACACTGTTTTTCATATTTAGGAAGACATGCTAAAATATGGTGGGTTAGCCTTGGCCAGCCAAATGCCCACCCAGCTGCTCACTCACTCCCCCTCCTCAGCAGGACAGGAGGAGAAAATAGGATGAGAAAGCTTGTGGGTCAAGACAAGACAGGGAGATTGCTTTCCAGTTACAGTCACAGGCAAAACAGACTCAACTTGGGGAAAATTATTTTTATTTATTGCCAATTAAAATGGATTTGGGTAGTGAGAAACAAAAAGACAAACATTACAACACCACCTTTTCTCCCCCCTTTCCCAGGCTCAACTTCACTCCTTTACTCCAGTCTCCTTCACTCTAGGAAATGGGGGGTATGGTCAGCAGAGTCTGTCACTCCTTCCTCTTCACGCTTCTCCCCTCCTCCAGCATAGGTCCTCTCCACAGGCCATAGTTCCTGTCAGGAGAATCTGCTCCTGCGTGGGCTCTTCCACAGGCTGCAGCCCTGTCAGGAAAACTCCGCTCCAGTGTGGGTTCTCTGTAGGTGGCAGTTCCTTTAGGAATATCAAACTGCTCTGGTGTGAGGTCCCCCACAGGCTGCAGGGAATATCTGCTTGAGCACCTCCTCCCCCTCTTTCTCTGATCTTGGTGTTCCCTCTGTTGTTTCTCACTCTTTTTGTTCCCTCCTCCTCTGCCTGCCCAGCATTTTCTGCCCTTTCTTAAATATGTTTTCACAGAGGCCCCACCAGCTTCGCTGATTGGCTCAGCTTTGGCCTGCAGTGGGTCTGCTGCAGAGCCGGCTGGAACCGGCTGTGTCCAGCACAGGGCAGTCCCTGGCCTCTTACCACAGAGGCCACCCCTGTGGCCCCGACCACTACCAAAACCTTGCCACAATACAGACATAAATAAAGTACAGTACTGTTGTCCCTCAAGCGGGGTTCGTTACCCGGTGTGCAATGAGCCAATCTCACACACAGAGCCGAGATATTTGTTTATTTCATGTCTGTGCAGAGATGGGTGCTAGGTGGTAACTCCACAAAAGCTAACACACCGTAGTTGTAGAGAAGAATTAAGAGGTGGCCTAATGAGTACCAGCTGATTCAAGAGCAGAAACAGGTGAAGGGAATTGTGAGCAGACATGTGATCCTTGCTGGAAGGAAGATATAAGAGAGGCAATGGAGAGAGACAAGGGAGAGAGGTGCAATGAATGGAAAGAGATGGTAGGGCTGTCCTGTTATGATAAAGGCTGTGTGTATGCAACAAATGGTGCCCAAACAGGGAGTGAAAGAAGAAAACCTGAAGAAAGAGAAAGAAGGTCTTGAAGAAAGGAAATAGAAATATCTGGTGGTGAGCCCTGCTGAACTGCAAAAGCTGTTGAATAGAAACAGGAAAAAAGCTGCTGAAAGGAAATGGGATAAAAGAAAAAAAATAAAGCTGTTGAAAGGAAATGGATACAGAGGTAAGCAGATGCAGGGAAGTTATATGAACTTTATACATTAGTCATGGGGCAGTCGGCATCTCAGTAGAAGAACTGCAGAAGAGGAAAACTTTGCAATTAGAAGTTCTAGAAGGAATATTGTGTGTATGCAGCTCTGCAGAAGTTGTGTCCTGCAGAGCAGGTGTTGCAAAACATGACTGATTCAGCAATTCTGGAGGGAGAATCAAAAGATAAGAAAGACTCATTTGAACTTGCACCAATGGTGGATGAAGCTTGACAGTGACAGAGGCTAAAGATGAACTTGTTCTAGTGAATGTAATAGCAGCAATTCTGGAGGGAAAATCAAAAGATAGGAAAGGTTCATTTGAACTTGCACCAATGGTGGATGAAGTTTTGCAGTGACAGAGGCTAAAGACACTTTTTCGGTCTTCCATTGTGAAACCAGCACCATTTGTTCCCCCCCCCCCCCCCCCCCCCGAAGATCTGCTGCGGGGATTCGTACCCACACACACACATATCAGTGATGTTCTAGAGGAAAGTGAACTGTGTGATGGAGAATAGGAAAAAGAATTAGAAATGTTAAGTCTGTGTAAGGAGGTATGCAAATCAATAAAAGAATATGGGTTATGGAGAATAGGAAAAAGAATTAGAAATGTTAAGTCTGTGTAAGGAGGTATGCAAATCAATAAAAGAATATGGGTCACAGGTTTCATTTGAATATGAACTTGTTCTAGTGAATGTAATGGACAATTTGGCAATTGAGAACAAAAAAGGGGGAGATATGGAGAAGAATTCTGGAATTGGGAGTTTCGGATAGGACTTTAGCAATGCTACAAAATCATAAACAAAAAAGGGGGAGATGTGGAGAAGAATTAAGAGGTGGCCTAATGAGTACCAGCTGATTCAAGAGCAGAAACAGATGAAGGGAATTGTGAGCAGACATGTGATCCTTGCTGGAAGGAAGATATAAGAGAGGCAATGGAGAGAGACAAGAGAGAGAGGTGCAATGAATGGAGAGAGATGGTAGGGCTGCCCTGTTATGATAAAGGCTGTGCATTTATGCCACAACACAAAAGCTAGCACACCTCAGTTAACACACAGTAAGCATTTTATACATTCTGAGCAACAGTTATCAGTACTTTTACATCTACGCTTAGTCATCCTTGCTTCTATTGGTTCTTGTAATGCCTCATCTTCACTTAAAGTCAGTGTCCTTTCTTTTTACTGTGCATATTCAGTGGGGAAGGGGCTTTGTTGGGTAGGGGGCTTTCCTGCCTGTGGGTGGGGTTTTTACTATGCTAATTAGAATAGGTCAGACTACTCTAGAGGAATTTGCT
Source organism: Calonectris borealis (assembly GCF_964195595.1). NCBI lineage: Eukaryota > Metazoa > Chordata > Aves > Procellariiformes > Procellariidae > Calonectris > Calonectris borealis. The sequence continues at coordinate 46,212,781 of NC_134351.1, read as the reverse complement.
GGGCTTTTCTAAACAATGGGGTTAATTGGTAGCTTTTAACTAGTTTCAAGGATGTACCTCACTTATCTCACCAGAGGCCCCCCCCAGGACCCACCACCCCTGGTGCCTCCAATCCCCAAGACAAACAATGCCAATGCAACCCAAAAGCCAACCCAAACATATGGATCTGATCAGACTACGTTTCCCCCCTTTGAGACTATAGAAGAGGAACTTCAGTGTAGTTTCTCTGATATTAGTCTCACCCTTTCATAGCTTTGTCTTCCAATTATGGAACAACATTTCCAAAACCACTGTATTATTACATAAATACAAACAAAAATTAATATAGCAATCATTGAGACACCTAATAACTTCTTCACCCACAGACTAAGGTCAGGAATCCAGGAAGTCAACCATTTGAATGTTTCCTCAAATCCATATGAAGTGTTATCTTTCTGTATGTCATGGAGCAATTTTGTCTGTTTCCAAATTTCCTCTAAATCAGTAGAAATTCTACCACTTTGATCTATGTATACACAACAGCTTGTGTTTAACACTGTGCATACTCCTCCTTGGGATGTTAACATCATATCCAGAGCCATTCTATCCTGAGGAGTTATTTCTGCCAATTCAGATGCTTCTTCCTGCAAGGCCTTTATAGCATCATAGGTTTCATTCCCAATTTTCTCAATTATAGCAGAAATGTTCACTATAACTTTCTCTAGTTCACTAACTCCCAACCATGGGACAAACCATCTTGCAAAGGAATGAAATCCTGTGGCTCTATCTATTAATGGGTTGTTCTTATTTCTCTTACTTCTCTGGAGGTATGTTCTTAACCACATTTTAGATTCTAATTTCTCAACTACGGTAATATTTGGTACTACTGCTCCCAAAGTACATATTCCTGACCAATTTGGTGGCAAGGTCTTACGGGCCTTGTTTCCAAATGTTCCGGAAAATAAGTGCAAATCCAACAATCCGACTTATTAGCGATTTGGATTGTCTTTTTTAACAAATTAAAATGTAAGTTCTCTTCCCATGATCTCCCAGTCCTTCATGAAATAGCTCTATCCAGAAATAGCAAAGGAATATCACCCCCCTTAGTTCCTTCATTTCTCGTTCTAAAAAGATTGGTATACTTGCACAAATATCTCAATAACAGGATAGAAACAGTAGCTAAAACACAATACAAAAATACTAGGCCTTGTATACAATCTAATTCAATGTACGATTTTTCAAAGCTCCAAGTACAATTCATTAAATTTGAGAAAGCTTCAGCCTCAATGGTCCTGTCGTTTCAGAAGTCCATTCTCCTTGTGGAGCTTTCTTCACGAATATAATGTATCCAAGAGTCCAAACCCTTCACTTTCACAGCAGTGTAAGTGGTAAGTAACACCAAATAGGGTCCTTTCCACTTCTCCTTTAAAGGTTCATCCTTCCATGTGCGGATATAAACTTCATCTCCGGGTTGGAATTCATGTACTGGTGTGTCTAGAGGCAAGGGAGCTCATTGGTTAAGATACCTGCGTAAGGAAGATAGAGTCTGCAACAAAGACAATAAATAACTCGTCATCACCTCTTCTCCTTTTCCATGCATTTGGTCTCCTTTTCCTACAACTGAAGTTGTAGGGTATGGTTTCCCATATAATATTTCAAAAGGGCTTACCCCTTCCCTAACTCTAGGAATAATTTGAATTCTCATTAATGCTAAGGGCAGCACATCTACCCACTTCATCTGCATTTCCTGACACAGCTTTGAAATCTGTCTCTTTAGAGTCTGATTCATCCTTTCTACTTTTCCACTTGACTGGGGTCTCCAAGGTGTATGTAAATCCCATTGTATCTGTAAAAATTTAGTTACTCCTTCAATAGTTCTGCTATAAAGTGAGGCCCATTATCTGAGGATATCCCTTCCGGTATCACTTCCTTGAGTATAACTCTAACCGCTTCTCTAGCCTTGTTGGTACGACACGGGAAAGCTTCAGGACACCCAGAGAAAGTATCTACCAAAACTAAGAGATAATGTCCTGGTTCTGGCTGGGACAGAGTTAACTTTCTCCCTAGTAGTTTGGGGGGTGTGCTGTGTTTTGGGTTTGGTATGAAAGGAGCATTGATGGCCCATTGATGCTTTGGCTGTTGCTGAGTGGTGCTTGCACTGGGGAGTATCGGTTTCTCTTTTTGGCCTCCCATGCCCTGCCGTGCAGGGCAAGCTGGGGCGGGGGAGGGGGGGGGCACAGCCGGGGGGGGGGGGGCACAGCTGGCCAATGGGGTATTCTATACCATGTGACATCATGCTCAGTATAAAAACCAGGTGTGTGGGGGGGCTCGCCCCCTGTTCGTGACATGCGGTCGGTGAGCAGTTGCATTGTGCATTGCCTGCTTTGTATATTCTGTTATTGTTGTTGTTATCATTTTATTATTACTGTTCTACTTCATTTTATTTCAATTATTAAACTGTTTTAATCTCAACCTGGGAGTTTTCCTACTTGTGCCCTCCCAATTCTCTCCCCCATCTCACCGGAGGTGGGGGGTGAGCGAGCGGCTGCGTGGGGTTTATTTGCTGGCTGGGGTTAAGCCACGACAGATACTTAAACTGGTTACATTTTGGAAACTCAGAAAAAACTATTTGCCAGTATTCCCCGGGGGAGTGACTTTCTTTCACTTTTCCAACTGGAGGTTTCTTTTGAAATTTTGGATTGTTCGCACAACACGGTTGACATTGTTGTACAACTATATCAGCTAATTTTTGCATTTTTGGTCCTATAGCATATCTTTTAACACTTGCTACTAAAGCATCTGCTCCCATGTGTGACTCATTATGAGTTTTCTTCATTATCTCTCCTACCATTGGAGTGGTAATTAAAACCTGCCCATCACTAGTTACCCACCAACCTTCCTTTGACTTTGTGCTTTCTAAATATTTAGCGAGTTTATCTTCCTCCTCCAAATATTTTGGGGGTTCCCACTGAATTTTTCTTGGAGGGATTAATGCTCCTATTAGTTGTCCTGTCATTGCAATCCTTTTAGCTGTTTCATCTGCTTTCCAATTTCCTTTAACTACTTCTGTTTGTCCTTTCTGGTGGGCTTTGCAATGTATAATTGCAACTTCTTTTGGCTTTTGGACAGCTTGTAACAATTTCAAAATTTCTGATCCATATTTTATAGGAGTCCCTTGTGCCACGTTCTTTCCAAATGGCTCCATGCACATGAACTACTCCAAATGCATATTTAGAATCCGTATAAATATTTACTTTCTTGTCTTCAGATAGTTCTAATGCTCGGGTTAGAGCGATGATTTCTGCTTTCTGGGCAGAAGTATTTGGAGGTAATATTCGGGCTTCAATTTTGTCCCGCAGGGTTACCACCGCATACCCAGCTTTTCGGTCGCCATTGGCCATAAAGCTACTCCCATCTGTAAAGCGTTCAATTTCTGGATCCGTTAGTGGCACATCCTTTAAATCAGGTCAGCTAGAGTTGTCGTGGTTTAACCCGGCAGGCAGCCAAACACCACGCAGCCGCTCGCTCACTTCACCCCCCCCCCACAGTGGGATGGGGAGAGAATCTGAAGGGTAAGAGTGAGAAAACTCGTGGGTTGAGATAAAGACAGTTTAATAGAACAGAAAAGGAAGGGAAAATAATAATAATAATAATGTTGATAATGACAGAATATACAAAATGAGTGATGCACAATGCAATTGCTCACCACTTGCGCTGACCGATAACCAAGTAGCGATCGCTACTTCCTGGAACACGCCTACCGTTCATATACTGAGCATGACATCACATGGTATGGAATACCCCGTTGGCCAGCTGGGCCAGCTGTCCCGGCTGTGCTCCCTCCCAGCCTCTTGTGCACTTGGCAGAGCATGGGAGCTGAATGTCCTTGACTAGGAGAGTACTTAGCAACAACTGAAAACATCAGTGTGTTATCAACATTCTCCTCATACTAAATCCAAAACACAGCACTAGGAAGAAATTTAACTCTATCCCAGCTGAAACCAGGACAAGAGTATACTTGTTCCATCACATGCAAACAATCATGTTCCAGTTCTCCTCTTTCATCTATCAGCATTAAAGTGGCGGGATTCAAAGTTGAAGACATTTTCAAAGTTCCTTTTCCAGTCTCCCAAAATCTGGGTCAGGACTCCCAACGCCACGTGCTGCCTTTCATGTACATAGAGTATAAAAGGCTTAGTCAAGTCCGGTAGACCCAGGGCAGGGGCTCTCATCAACTCAGTTTTAATGGAGTCAAATCCCTTTCGGCACTCTGGTGTCCATTCCAGAGTTTCCCCAAGTCCCTTAATAGCAGCATACAATGGTTTGGCAATCAAACTGAAATTGTGTATCCACAGCCTGCACCATCCAGCCATTGCTAAAAACCCTCGCAATTCCTTTTTTGATCGGGGGGGGGAGCTATTCGACAAATAGCTTCTTTTCGTTCTGCTCCAAATTCTCTTTTTCCCTGAGATATTACAAATCCCAGGTACATTACTGTAGTTTGTACCACTTGGGCCTTTTTCTGGGATACCCGGTATCCAGCTAAACCCAAAAAATTCCATCCACATATTGCAACAAAGTGATGGAAGGATTCTTACCTTGCCAATCTTCCAGTTCTTTAGCAAGTATGTTACCAAACAGTGTCGGGCTGTTCTTGAATCCTTGTGGTAACACAGTCCAGCAAAGCTGTATTTTCCTCCCAGTGGTAGGGCTCTCCCATTCGAAGGCAAGGATCTTCTGACTTTCCTCTTCCAAGGGGATGCAAAAGAATGCATCCTTCAAGTCCAGCACTGTAAAATACACTCTATTTTCAGGAATTGACGACAGCAAGGTATAAGGATTTGGCACTACTGGATGTACAGCAACAATGATTTTACAGTATGAAATAATATACTTCTAAACACATTGAAACGAACTGACCTTAACAAATTTGGTTGGAAGATTTAAAGAAGCTATTAAAAGGTTACAAGAATAAAACATTACATGGCATATGACTGACATAATCCTTTTGGAGAGAAAGAAAATACACAGACAACAAGTAAACAACAAAACCACTACATGGACAGGTAGAAAAATATAATGCCTTTTAAAAAAAGGTTCAACTGACTTATCAACACACCTACACACAGAGAAAGTAAGAATGTTAATAAAGATTCTAGCACTAGCCTTAATTCTGACTATATATACTCATACTGACTGCCTAACAGTCAGTCTGACAGCTGAAAGTTTAGAGGACTAGCAAAAGAATCAAAGAAATCAAGAGAACATGTGGTAGGTGCACATGGCTTGAAGAAAACAGTTGATATTTTGAAATCCAGAACTGCAACAAAATGAAAGAAAATAAAAATATTCCAAAACTCCAAAATACTTCCTACGCTAAATCTTACTGAAGCTTTGACAATCAAAGAATTTCTACTTTGAAAAAAATGTTAGAACTTCATGAAAACAAGCAATTCTTTCCAAGTACTTAAACCCAACATGTATGAATAGTCTCACACTACCCAAAATAAAATTCTCCTGCAAGAAAAGACTGTATTAAAAAACAGCACATAGGGGTTTCCTAAAATGTGTTCAAAATCAGGTTTATAGTTTTATTTTAGAAAATAGCTCAATGTCTCTACCTATGGCATGATTTTTGTGTAAAGAAAATAAATGGTTTCAATACCTTTTAAAAATATTCAGTAAACTCACCCATATACACATGGCAGACTGTAAATACATTTTTACCTCCATGTCAGAAAGCATTTAAAACAAAAATATAACATTAAAAACACTAGCATACTATCAAGTCTCCAGGCTTCAACTCCTATATTCCAAAAATACTGATTTATTCACTTTTCAATTGATACTGGTAATTGCATATGTGTCAGTTGTCATTTATGTTTTTGTTGTTGTTAACAAAAAATGGAGCTGCAAGAGGCTTATAAATACATTATTTTCTAGGCCCAGTTTACTTTCTGAAATAGCAAACTATAATGGAGTTTTCCAGGAATGTACCTTCTAACTCCATTTCCTGTTGTATTTAAAATCTTACCAAAGGAACGACTAAAGCAGAAGGCAGAATGTAAGCACGATAGAAAGTTCATTGTGGTAGGCTTCCAAAATCACAGAACAAGGCATGCTAATTTAAAAATGAGATGTGAAATTGTTTATTGAAGAAATATGGAATACAACATTCAAGTGGGCCTAAGAAACAATACTAGCAGTGTTGCAGTCCCTGAAGACTTGCTTTTAATTTTACATAAATGTTATTTTAAACATGAGCATGAGGAACAGGAAAGACACAAGAGGCAAAGGTGCTAAGGTTACTCACAACATTTGTTTCTGAAACCTTTAAACTTACAGGGAGAAGCAACTTAAGTGGGTTGTATTTCAAAAACTTTGTTTTTCAAGTGACTGAGCAGAAAGCTGTATTTGGATCTGGGATTCATTGAGCTACTTCTAGAAGGAAAAAGTAGCATGCAGCAAATGAATGCAGGAGGATATTCTGCTATAGAGACTCAGTACAGAGCAAACATTCTTCAAAGTATACAAAAATAGAAGGAAAAAAGACATGGGGTGACAAGAACAGATGACTAACCCCTGCAAGTACCAAACTTGACAGAACTGAGTATATTTCCTATCTATCTTAGTCATCAAGATAGTGTTTAAAATGCATTTTAAAAATACTATTTTGCTGGGGGGGGGGGTGTCTTGATTTACTCAGAAATACATGCTTTTCCTAGGACTCAACTACATTTCCCTATTTGGGAAAAAAAGCCCTGTAGAGACTTAAAGATCTACTTCTGGACTTAGGGTACAATTTTGCTCCAACCCTTCTGGATGACTGACAACAGGTTTGCTCTATTTTGTAATTTTGTACCAAATAAAAAGTTTTTCTTTACTTTTTTTTTTTTTACATGACCAATTACCTATATTTAAGGAACAAATTTTAAAAGGAAGACACATTTTCTGGAAAAAACCTCTGGGATGATTATGGAATTGGGTGCAGATGTCAAACCAAAGGTAACACCTCTATTGTAATCACAGCTCAATGCTGGTTCTCTTAATTTTCTTATGAAAAATGTTTTGAATAATGCTACTCATGACAGCTTTCAAAGAGGGATTTAATTCTAATAACTTCTCTCACTCTGTATACAATAATATTGTAAACTATTGAGAAAGCATAATTACACAAAATTCAGCACTTTCACATAGTCCCCAGATTTCCCTCACTCCATCCCCATCATCTTTTGCTTGAGGCAAAGAAATACTACATATCATTTTATTTTAAGATACTTTGAGTTTAAATCAAACTACCTTGAGAGCACATTTCTTTTTTTAAAAAATGTTGTTTTAATCCCTTTGTAATTCTATTTTTCTTTAGACTTAGAATTGTTTAAAACAAATTAATGCTCTGTCTAAACCTGCATTCTTCTCACTACCATCCTTCCACTATCATCCTAAAATACTGTACTCTTACAATATGGAATTCTTTTATCAGTCCTGACATGAATCTACTTTCTACTTGGCCAAGCACCAGCAAACACAGTTGTGTTCTACTACACATCATTTCTCTCTTTTCATTTGCGTAACATACTTCATTTCAGAACATACCTTCCGCTATATAGCAAGACTCCAGGCTTCTGTAAGAGTTAAATTAGAAGCCAAGTAATTGGTGCACAAGCAGAATTCTGGTTTGGTTCACAAATATTGCTCTCATTCAATTTGAATTTTGGCCAAACCAGTTGCAAACCTAAGCTTAAGTCTGGCTAGTCAATTGCCTTAGCCTGTAATTGAAATCTTTATTTATTGCTTTTTAAAACAACTAAACTTGAGAGAATGTCCCAGGATCAGTGATTGAAGCCTGAGTAATCTCATATATCATATTTAACAAAATGATTACTGTCGTAGTTTAACCTGGCAGGCAGCCAAATACCATGCAGCTGCTCACTCACTCCCCCCCACCCTGCATTGGGACGGGGAGAGAATCGAAAGGGTAAGAGTGAGAAAAACTCGTGGGTTGAGATAAAGACAGTTTAATAGAACAGAAAAGGGAAAATAATAATGATAATGATAAAATATACAAAATGAGTGATGCTCAATGCAATTGCTCACCACCCACGCTGACCAATAACCAAGTAGCGATCGGTACTTCCTGGATCACGCCTACCATTCATATACTGAGCATGATGTCACATGGTATGGAATACCCCGTTGGCCAGCTGGGCTGGCTGTCCTGATTATGTTCCCTCCCACCTTGTGTACCTAGCTCAGTCAGTAGGCATGGGAGCTGTCCTTGGACTAGGAGGGCACTTAGCAACAACTGAAAACATCAGTGTGTTATCAACATTCTCCTCATACTAAATCCAAAACACAGCACTAGGAAGAAATTTAACCCTATCCCAGCCGAAACCAGGACAAAAACAAAACAAATGGGTAAAACATCAAGTCTAAGAATCATTTGTGCTACATGTATCACCATTTGGGAACTCAGCCCAAACAACACGTGTGATGATAGAGAAGAACAGAGAGATGATTTTCCAGTGCATGGGTACTACCCCACTAGCAATACAAAAAGATGCACAGATATTTTTCTAATAATGTTAATAATAATTTGCACAGGCAAGTCCTTTCAGTGAGCAAGCCTTCCATGCCATAAAAATATGACCCCAGAGAATAGGAATACTTAAAGCTATATATAGCTTTCCTAGGCATTATGGGTTTAATCCAAAGCCTATTAAAAAGGATTACTCTGCTTCTTACTTTAGATGAAGTTCCAGTAGCCTTAGCAACATATTAAATCATGGGTAGTTTTGTGGCTCTGTTTTTTATCTGCCATGGTGAAACCCTAAAGATGAAACTTTAACTTTATGTTACAATTCTTTTTTTATGAGAAAAATATTGACTAAAAATTTGTTTTCATAGAATCATACAGGTTGGAAAAGACCTCTAAGATCATCGTGTCCAACCGTCAACCCAACACACCATGCCCACTACACCATGTCCCTAAGGGCCTCATCTACACGTCTTTTAAATACCTCCAGGGATGGTGACTCCTCCAATGATGGGGGGAGAAATTTAAGAATTCCCTTAAGTTTGTGGAAATCAATAAATTAGATGTCTCATACAACTGTGTTCTGAGTTATGTTTTTACAATGTGAAAATATTTTAATCAAAAGAGAAAACAAAATTCTTTTTCCAAAGCTCCAGAGCCTTGAGTCCTTAAAGCGCATCACTAATATGTTTAAGGCTGTATGTCACTGCTGCAGCAACAGATATTGCGCATTAGCTACAGGAACAAGCATACACATTTTATGAATAATGCAACAAACAGACAGGAAAAACTGACATCAGAAGGTGTTGACAGGTGAGGCAGAAACAGCCTCCAGGTAATGAGAACTGAAATGTAGAACTCCTATTTTTGAGCTGCATATATCCTTTTCATAGGACGTTTTCCTCCTTGAGACAGGCTGGCAGCCATACACATCTTGTAAAGTTGGTACTTCATTTGCACAATAGGCACAGTAGCTAGTTGAACATACAAAGCAATGTTGAGTCAGCATGTCAGACGGCCTGGTCAGACTAGGACACATTCATAGCCTTGTGCCTGCTTTTTTTAACTAAATAAGATTTGCACAAGAAAAGAACACAGGACTCACCAGTCTTTACAAGGGCAGCATTACTTGTAACATTTTCCAAGGTAAACTAATTTCAATATTTGGCAAGCCGAACTTAAGTCTGCTGCCTAATGGAAATCTCTTTTGATTACAGCCTTTCCACCAGTAACCAAGTCATTATGGATTCTCATTAAGAAAATAAAAAGAATGTTAAGTGCTTTTTGCCTTGAGAAGTCAATAAAAATAATCTTATTAATATTGTTAAACAACTGTAAATATTACCAATCTAAGAAAAAAGACATTAATTTTTTTCAATCAATTATATAAACGGATCAAGGCACACTTTAATTATTTTTGTTTAGGAAAATCTTTAATGCTTTGTTTGTTTTGTTGTCAGAGATAACATTTTTCACTCAGATTAAAGATAAACCTTCTGGTTCTTGTTCAGATAAATTATCAAAATTCCAAGCCTGATGTTTGATTTTAATCAGTAGGACTAGCCAAAGGTCTTAGATGTATAATTTTCTGGTATTAATTTATGTGAACTTTGTTACAAAGTTTATATGAAGGCAAATGTCAATGAAGGCACAATTAAAAGCTGCATTATATTTGCCATGAACTACATCAAATTTACTGAAAACCATGATTAAAACACCCTCAAAACAAAATGAAATAGAAAAGCTTTTACTGCATCAAAATGTTAAATTTAGAAGAAACTGGAGTTTACAGTATAGTGGACTTATCATGGATGTGAATACTTAAAAGCTACATAAATTTACTAAAAATTTTTTGCTGTTCTGTTAAACACCTTTTGTACCATCATCTGTTATACAAAAACCAGGTTATGCACCTAAGCAGGTCTTGCCTGTAACATATTTAAATCCCAGTAGAGATTCTGGCCGCTGGCACTCAGTGTGAATCATCACTGACTCCAAAAATTTCTCTCTTGAAGATAAAACTTTGCTTCTGTATTTTGAAAGCAAGACTTTTCCTTGTTTTGTTGCCACCACAATTGAAATAAAAAGATAACTGAAACAAGCTTATACTGTGTCGTGGTTTAACCCCAGCCAGCAAATAAACACCACGCAGCCACTCGCTCATGCCCCACCTCCGGTAGGATGGGGGAGAGAATCGGGAGGGCACAAGTAGGAAAACTCCTGGGTTGAGATAAAAACAGTTTAATAATGGAAATAAAACAAAGTAGAACAGTAATAATAACAATGAGAACAACAAGAATAGCAGAATATACAAAGCAGGCAATGCACAATGCAACTGCTCACCACTCGCCAACCGTGTGTCGCGAACGGGGGGAAAAGCCCCCTCCCACCCCTAGTTTTTATACTGAGCATGACGTCACATGGTATAGAATACCCCATTGGCCAGCTGGGTCAACCGACCTGGCTATGCTCCCCCCCGCCCAGCTTCCCATGCACCTGGCAGAGCATGGGAGGCCGAAAAGTCCCTGGTGCAAGCACCACCCAGCAACAACCAAAACATCAATGGGCCATCAACGCACCTCTCATATCAAACCCAAAACACAGCACTCCCCCCCCAGCTACTGGGAAGAAAGTTAATTCTGTCCCAGCCGGAACCAGGACATACTGTTATTAAATAAGTATGCACACCGTAAATTAATGACAGTATTAGTTATTTTAGATAGAATGGTGCAATGTCTACCATGAAGATTCTATACAATTCAAGACTTCCTTTCCTCTTAAAAAGGGAAAATACATTCAAATTACAATAAGTGTGATTTCCAAACACTCCCAAGTAGCCTTGCAGGGATTGTTTTTTTAAAAAAAACATTTTGGAATATGAAATATCAAAATTAACATTAAAATGTCAGCAAAATGCAAGTATTAGGCTGTATTCAAAAGTGGAAATGGCTAGCAAGCTCACAAAACCATCAGTACTCCATCTTTTACACAAACACACACATTTGTCACAACAATAATGTCAAGCTTTCTGTTTTGACCCTAAGCCTGTTTATACTCCTATCGCAGAATGCTGAAGGCTAAATATACCTTTTAAACAGCTCTCGTAGGCCTAGACATCTATTAACATTCACCTTGGTGTTATCGAGTAACACAAAAAATTCTCAACTGGCTGTTGACCACATCCACCCTTTGGGCGGCAGCATTCCTGCCACTATACTTGGGCACAAACACTGTGTGTGGATATCCAGACATTGCAGTATGCCCAGGAAGTTAACAAACCCAGATATTCACAAATAATAACCATGATTGATACTCATGAAATTTGGAAAAGAGTTCTTAAAATAAGGCTCAGCTGTAAAGAACACAGTGCCACAAGCTAGTGCCTTTTTTAATAAAAAATGCTTCATTCCAAGCACCTGTAATGGTAACTATGGAAATGCTACTACATGGGGAAAGGGGCAATCTGTGAGGTTCTCAGCTTTAAGTATGAAGGTATCAGATTTTAAAGGAAGGTCATTTTCATCATCTAGAAGTTTACATAGAGCTTCAGGAGATCCCAGAGGAGTTCTGTGACACATTCCCTGTATTAAGCTTACTTGACAGATGGCCACCTAACATTCTCTTTGTCCATTTCCAAATGGAAATTTCTGGACCCTCAGAAAAAACAGGCTTCATTCAGACCCTGATCTTAGAGAAACACTAATCGATTTCATTCTTTTATTACTATATCAGTACATGTGCTGCCTCATTAACCTCATCTACAATGTTCTAATCAGGAAGATGGTGAGGAATCTCATGTTTCAAAAGCATCTAGCTCCTTAAAAGCTTCTAGCTCCTTAGCTAGATATGCTCTACTGAAATAGAAATAATATTCATGAAAACAGTAAAAGTCTGATAAACTTTTGATAGCTGAGCTCTGAGAAGACAAGCAGTGCTAAATGTTTTCCTCTGAGGTTCTCTTTAGAAGAGAAGTAATTGAGCTGTCCTATCTACCCCTAAACACTCAAATGTTCCCCAAAACTTCAATAACAAAACTAATATCTGACCAGCAAAAATTAAAAAACTATCAGACTCCAGATTGTGGGTGATCCCTCAGCAGATCAAGCAATACAACTAGTTCAATATGAGTTAAACTCATACCAGCCTGAAAAAGCAATCAGCTGGCGTTACAGTAATCCAAGAACACCAGGAAATGTCGAAGTTATCAGGCCACCAACTTCTTAATAACATTTCCTCAAAATTGGAAACTGAATGCACTAGGTGAGTAGGTAGGCAAAACCTAGATCTAGCTTTAAACATTGTCTTCACAATCCTCATATTGATGAGTGAACCTGAGAGCAACAGATTGTATTGGGTGTACGTGGAAACGTTTTGGTAGAGGGGCAGAGGGGGCTGCAGGTGGGGCCTCCCTGAGAAAGAGGCTTGCCCTGTGCCAGACAGAGCCGGTTCCAGCCAGCTCCACAACAGACCCACCCCAGGTCAAAGCTGAGACAATCAGTGAAGCCACCTGAGAACAGAAAAAGGTGTGTCAAACAATCCTGCAGCCCCCAAGGTCAAAGAAGAAGGGGGAGGAGGTGCTCCAATCGCTGGAGCAGAGATTCCCCTGCAGCCCAGAGCAGTTGGATATTTCCTGAAGGAACTGTGGCCCATGGACAGCCCACACTGGAGCAGTTCATGAAGGACTGTAGCCCATGGGAATGACCCACGTAGGAGCAGGGAAAAAGTGTGAGAAGGAAGGAGCGGTAGAAAGGAACTGTTATGAACTGACCACAACCCCCCATTCCCCATCCCCACTGCGTTGCTCAGGGGCAGGGGAGAGGAAGTAGAAGAGTCAGGAATGAAGGAGTGAAGTTGAGCCTGAGAAGAAGGGGTAGGGTGGGAGGAAGGTGTTCTTAGTTTTTGTCTTTGTTTCTCACTATCCAAATCTATTTTTAATTGGTAATAAATTAATTTTCCTCAAGTTGAGTCTGTTTTTCCCTTGAGGGCAATTGGTCAGTAATCTCCCAGTCTATATCAACCTATGAGCTTTTTCATGCTATTTTCTTCCCCTGTCCTGTTGAGGAAGGGGAGTGAGTGAGCAGCTGGGTGGGCATCTGGCAGCTGGCCAAGGTCAACCCACCACACAGATATAGAACAATATATTACTCAATTAAACCATAAAAAACCACCATAAACTTCAGAGTAGCCTGGACCTCATTCTACCTTTACAAAAATCTACATGTTCATTAGCATATTTTCCAGGATAGCACAAATTAGAGCACAAAGCAAAGTTTTTAAACAGACTTTCATTTTAACCAGTTTGATTTCAGTGTTGAACAGAATCCATATCCTGATAGCAATCTAAAATACCTCACATTTGTGATTTACAGTTTAAAAAAACAAAGCAAATAATGAACAGTTAAAAAATGTAATAACGTAAACCAAACAAAAGCATCTAGGTATCTCTTAATTAAATGTTAACAGAAGGAAAAAAAAAAGCATGTATTTTGAAACTGAATAATAAGCAATTGCAAAGACATACAAAAGTCCAAGATTAAATCAGTTCCTGTATCTTGATCTGTAGCCAAAGGAATGTTACTTACAACATCTATACTGCTTCAAGGGGAGGCCAGTTGGCTTAAACAGACTGTCTAATCTAAAACGTTTTCAGCAACTAGAAACATCAGCTGTCAACTCTAAGAGACCCTAAATTTAATCTTTGCTTGAATATTTAATAACATCCTTGGTGCGACTTCATTGACTTTAATAGAATCATGCCAATTTACAACAGCTGAGGATAGGCATTACACTTTTTGCAGTATTACCCTGTACTAATGATCAGCCTTTACATTCTGCATTCATATAAATAGAATAAAGAATAAGGAAAAAAGGAAGTACAGACAAGATACCTATAACCAGTCTATGGCATTCTTTCTGTAGGCAATAGAATGCAAAAATCCACTTGCAGAAAAGGAACTGCCTTGACATTTCCTTTAAAGGTATGCCTGTAAACTCAAAAAATTACCCCTGAGTCTTCTCTTCTGAGCTCTTCTGAGCTGCATTTTCCAACAGGGGATCCAGTGTTGGTATGTGGTTGTCGTGGTTTAACCTGGCAGGCAGCCAAATACCACGCAGCCGCTCACTCACTCCCCCCGCCCCCCAATGGGACGGGGAGAGAATCGGAGGGGTAAGAGTGAGAAAAACTCGTGGGTTGAGATAAAGACAGTTTAATAGAACAGAAAAGGGAGAATAATGATAATAAATAATGATAGAATATACAAAATGAGTGATGCACAATGCAATTGCTCACCACCCGCGCTGACCGATAACCAAGTAGCGATCGGTACTTCCTGGATCACGCCTACCATTCATATACTGAGCATGACGTCACATGGTATGGAATACCCCATTGGCCAGCTGGGCTGGCTGTCCTGATTATGTTCCCTCCCATCTTGTGTACCTAGCTCAGTCAGTAGGCACGGGAGCTGTCCTTGGACTAGGAGGGCACTTAGCAACAACTGAAAACATCGGTGTGTTATCAACATTCTCCTCATACTAAATCCAAAACACAGCACTAGGAAGAAATTTAACCCTATCCCTGCCGAAACTAAGACAGTATCCACCCCTTATTCCATACCATTTACGTTATGCTTAGGTCTCACATTTTTTCGATACCTTTCAATTAATCACCACTATCTTTTTATATATATACATATATAATACATATACATACATATATACATATAATACATATACATACATATATACACATAAATATATATAAATGTCCATTGAGTTCTTTTAGTCCACAACTTTGGGCTCCATCTGTCATAACAGTCTTTCAGGGCCAGAAGGATGGTGTGTGGTGTTGGGCTGTTGCATCCTGAAGCCAGTTCTCATTTCGGTACTGCTGTACTCGTTCAGTTCTATCATCGTTGCACTTTGCTCGGTTTCATCGGAGTTAGTTCATTCTTCATTAATCTGGGTGATTTTCACTGCTACACCATTGATAGCAACCATAGAAATAATGATATACAATATCATATAACAATTGACATCATAAAATTCAGTTCATTGGCTATTTTCACCCAAAATCAAATCCCCTTGAGGTACACACCGGACTTGCCCATCCTTTCGCATCACCCACCAAGTGTACCCAGGTCCTTGAGCAAAAGCAATCCCACGCATGGGTTTTCCCTTGCCAGAGGCAGGAGTAACCCAGACTGTCTTCCCAAGGATATTTCTTATGTGCACGACAGGGACTTTATCTCCATCTACAGTACGTAAAAGTCTTGACTGGGCAGGGCCAGCTCGATTAACAGACCCCCTAGTGTTGACTAACCAGGTGGCTTTTGCTAAATGTGTATCCCAATGCTTGAATGTCCCACCACCCATTGCCCTCAGTGTTGTCTTTAGCAGCCCGTTGTATCGTTCGATTTTCCCGGAGGCTGGTGCATGGTAGGGGATGTGATAGACCCACTCAATGCCATGGTCTTTGGCCCAGGTGTCTATGAGGGTGTTTCGGAAATGAGTCCCGTTGTCTGACTCAATTCTTTCTGGGGTGCCATGTCGCCATAGGACTTGCTTTTCAAGGCCCAGGATGGTGTTCCGGGCAGTGGCATGAGGCACAGGGTATGTTTCTAGCCAGCCGGTGGTTGCTTCCACCATGGTGAGCACATAGCGTTTGCCGTGCCGGGTTTGTGGGAGTGTGATATAATCAATCTGCCAGGCCTCCCCATATTTGTATTTCAACCATCGTCCTCCATACCAAAGAGGCTTTACTCGCTTGGCTTGTTTGATTGCAGCGCACGTTTCACATTCATGGATAACCTGTGCAATAGCGTCCATGGTTAAGTCCACCCCTCGATCACGAGCCCATCTATATGTTGCATCTCTTCCTTGATGGCCTGAGGCATCATGGGCCCACCGAGCTATAAATAATTCACCTTTATGTTGCCAGTCCAGATCCACCTGAGCCGCTTCAATCTTAGCAGCTTGATCCACCTGCTGGTTGTTTTGGTGTTCTTCACTGGCCCGACTCTTGGGTACGTGAGCATCTACGTGACGTACTTTTACAACCAGGTTCTCTACCCGGGCAGCAATATCTTGCCACAATGCGGCAGCCCAGATGGGTTTACCTCTGCGCTGCCAGTTGTTCTGCTTCCATTGCTGCAACCACCCCCACAGGGCATTTGCCACCATCCATGAGTCAGTATAGAGATAAAGTACTGGCCATTTTTCTCGTTCAGCAATGTCCAAGGCCAGCTGGATGGCTTTCACCTCTGCAAACTGGCTCGATTCACCTTCTCCTTCAGCAGTTTCTGCAACTTGGCGTATAGGACTCCATACAGCAGCTTTCCATCTCCGATGTTTTCCCACAAGGCGACAGGACCCATCAGTGAACAGGGCATATTGCTTCTCGTTTTCTGGTAGTTTATTATACAGTGGGGCTTCTTCAGCACGTATCACCTCCTCCTCTGTGGATATGCCAAAATCTTTGCCTTCTGGCCAGTTCGTGATCACCTCCAAGATTCCTGGGCGACTGGGGTTTCCTATTCGGGCCCGTTGTGTGATCAGTGCGACCCACTTACTCCACGTAGCATCGGTTGCATGATGTGTGGAGGGGACCCTCCCTTTGAACATCCAGCCCAGCACCGGCAGTCGGGGTGCCAGGAGGAGCTGTGCTTCAGTGCCAACCACTTCCGAAGCAGCTCGAACCCCTTCATATGCTGCCAATATCTCCTTCTCAGTTGGAGTGTAGCGGGCCTCGGATCCTCTGTATCCCCGACTCCAGAACCCTAAGGGTCGACCTCGAGTCTCCCCTGGTGCTTTCTGCCAGAGGCTCCAGGTAGGGCCATTCTCCCCGGCTGCGGTGTAGAGCACATTCTTCACATCTTGTCCTGCCCGGACTGGCCCAAGGGCTACTGCATGAACTATCTCCTGTTTAATTTGTTCAAAGGCTTGTCGTTGCTCAGGGCCCCATCTGAAGTCGTTCTTCTTCCTGGTCACTTGATAGAGGGGGCTTACGATCTGACTGTAATTTGGAATATGCATTCTCCAAAAACCCACAACGCCTAAGAAAGCTTGTGTTTCCCTTTTGCTAGTTGGTGGGGACATGGCTGTTATTTTGTTGATCACATCCATTGGGATCTGACGACGTCCATCTTGCCATTTTATTCCTAAAAACTGGATCTCCTGTGCAGGTCCCTTGACCTTACTTTGTTTTATGGCAAAACCGGCTTTCAGAAGGATTTGAATTATTCTCTCCCCTTTCTCAAAAACTTCTTCTGCTGTGTTGCCCCACACGATGATGTCATCAATGTATTGCAGGTGTTCTGGAGCCTCACCCTGTTCCAGTGCGGTGTGGATCAGTCCATGGCAAATGGTAGGGCTGTGTTTCCACCCCTGGGGCAGTCGGTTCCAGGTGTACTGGACGCCCCTCCAAGTGAAAGCAAACTGTGGCCTGCACTCTGCTGCCAAAGGGATGGAGAAGAAGGCATTAGCAATGTCAATGGTGGCGTACCACTTGGCTGCCTTCGACTCCAGTTCGTATTGAAGTTCTAGCATATCCGGCACGGCAGCACTCAGTGGCGGCGTGACTTCGTTCAGGCCACGGTAGTCTACTGTTAGTCTCCACTCTCCATTAGACTTTCGCACTGGCCATATGGGACTGTTGAAGGGTGAGCGAGTCTTGCTGATCACTCCTTGGCTCTCCAGTTGACGAATCAGCTCATGGATGGGGATCAGGGAATCTCGGTTGGTGCGGTATTGTCGCCGATGCACTGTTGTGGTAGCGATTGGTACCTGTTGTTCTTCAACCCTCAACAACCCCACAACAGAAGGGTCCTCTGAGAGACCTGGCAAGGTGGACAGCTGTTTAATTTCCTCCGTCTCCAGGGCAGCTATACCAAAAGCCCACCGATACCCTTTTGGGTCCTTAAAATACCCTCTCCTGAGGTAGTCTATGCCAAGGATGCACGGAGCCTCTGGGCCAGTCACAATGGGGTGCTTCTGCCACTCGTTCCCGGTTAGGCTCACTTCGGCCTCCAACACAGTTAACTCTTGGGATCCCCCTGTCACTCCAGAAATACAAATGGGTTCTGCCCCTTTATAGCTTGATGGCATTAGGGTGCACTGTGCACCAGTGTCTACGAGAGCCTTATACTCCTGTGGCTCTGATGTGCCAGGCCATCGAATCCACACAGTCCAGTAAACCCGGTTGTCCCTTTCCTCCACCTGGCCGGAGGCAGGGCCCCTCTAGTTCTGGTCATAGTATCCGCTTCTCACTTCTTGCAAACGTGAGTCAAGAATTCCTTCATTACAGTCCAAAGTAAGATCAGCCCTTCTACTCTGTCTGGGGAACTGTTCACTGGAAACTGGACCGTCATGAGACAGGGTTTTCCTGAAAACTGGAGCAGCATTTTTCCTGGGAGAACCCCCTTGTGTGATTGTTTTTCCTTGCAACTCACGTACACGTGCCTCTAGGATGAAGGTAGGTTTTCCATCCCACTGCCTCATGTCCTCTCCGTGGTCACGCAGGTAAAACCACAGGGTGCCCCGTGGTGTGTACTTTCGATATCCTCTCTCTTGAGGAGAAAAACGCTGACTCCTAATGGCTGAGATACTGGTCCGTACAGGTGGAGAATAGGACCTATTGTCTTTGAGTTGCTGGACCTCTCGGGACAGTTTCTCTACAGCCGAGACAAGGGAGGAGGAGATAGTTTCTTCAAAATCCCGAAGTCTGCTAACCACCTCATCCACCGTTGGTGCTTCTTCCTCTTTCCAGCACAGTACTGCCAACGAACTGGCGTACGATGCTGGTGCACTCCGTACCAACTTCCGCCACATGGGTCGCGTGCACTGGACGTCATCTGGATCTTTGGGTGTTCGGACATCGTCCAGGTCACTATAAACCACCTCCAGCACGCCTAGTTCTCTCAGATACTGGATACCTCTCTCCATAGTGGTCCATTTGCCTAGGCGATATATAACATCTTCCTTGAAGGGATACCTTTCCTTCACGCCTGACAGCAGTCGCCTCCAGAGGCTGAGGACCTGTGTCCCTTTTCCGATTGCTTTGTCAATGCCTCCTTCCCTAGCAAGGGATCCCAGCTGTTTGGCTTCCTTCCCCTCCAATTCCAGGCTACTGGCCCCATTATCCCAGCATCGGAGCAGCCAGGTAACAATATGCTCGCCTGGACGACGGCTAAAATCTTTCCGCATATCTCGCAGCTCACTCAGGGATAGGGATCGGGTGGTTTCCGTCTCGTTTATGAGTTCTTCCTCTTCCTCCTCCCCTCCTTGTGATGACCCTGCTCTTTCATCATCTCTTTCTAAACGACCTGATCTCCGCTTCCAAGATTTCCTCTTCTGTACAGGGGCAACGGATACCAGCAAGGGTTGGTCCTCTGGTTCAGCTGTAGTGCCTGTTGCTGGGGTTTGGGTAGCTGCAGTGCTTGTCATGGGGGTTGGAGAAGCTACGGTGACTGTTGCCGGGGTTTGAGTAGCCACAGGGGTTGTCATGGGGGTTGGAGTAGCCGCAGTGCCTGTCGTGGGGTTTTGAGTAGCCACCGTGTCTGTTGCCACCCCCGAGACTCGCCGCTCCGCCCGCCCCGATGAGGCACCGCTGCTTGCCCTCCCTCTTTTCTTGTTCCTGAGGGTTGATCTCTGGACAGTATTCCTGAATAGTTGTTTAACCCTAAACAAGGCCTGAACCACATTCAGGAGACATAGTACCAATATGAACATGCTTGTTTGAGCATCCCAAGGATATTCAAAATTCTCAGGGAATATTGTGGACATCTTTGTGAAGAGGATAGAAGAAAAAGGAGTTTCTGACGATATGGAAGGGAAGATGAACAAGTGAGAGAGAGTGTCCCATCCCGTCTCCCCCTTAAATTCATTCTCTGAGGAGAAACGAGTGCAATTACCAATAATTTCTAAGAGGTGGTTCCCGAGGTACAGAAATGACGGCAGTGCCGAGTACAGATACCAGATTAGACTTACGACCAATGATTTTATCACCTCATAAAACAGCAACAAAATGATAATCTTGGCCCAGTTCCGAATAATGATAAACAGCACAAAAGGGAACACATATTGCAAGCAAGGTATTACATGACCCAACATTGAGAGCCAGCCCCACAACTTTGACAGCCAATACATCAACATTGTGACCAATCAATATAATGGATGCTTATAACAATTTTGCCTTAACACGCTTTGGTCAGATCTATCGTTATCTCAACCCTTCGTGCCCCACGTTGGGCGCCAAAAAGGACTGTCGTGGTTTAACCTGGCAGGCAGCCAAATACCACGCAGCCGCTCACTCACTCCCCCCGCCCCCCAATGGGACGGGGAGAGAATCGGAGGGGTAAGAGTGAGAAAAACTCGTGGGTTGAGATAAAGACAGTTTAATAGAACAGAAAAGGGAGAATAATGATAATAAATAATGATAGAATATACAAAATGAGTGATGCACAATGCAATTGCTCACCACCCGCGCTGACCGATAACCAAGTAGCGATCGGTACTTCCTGGATCACGCCTACCATTCATATACTGAGCATGACGTCACATGGTATGGAATACCCCATTGGCCAGCTGGGCTGGCTGTCCTGATTATGTTCCCTCCCATCTTGTGTACCTAGCTCAGTCAGTAGGCACGGGAGCTGTCCTTGGACTAGGAGGGCACTTAGCAACAACTGAAAACATCGGTGTGTTATCAACATTCTCCTCATACTAAATCCAAAACACAGCACTAGGAAGAAATTTAACCCTATCCCTGCCGAAACTAAGACAGTGGTGGTGCATTCCCCCCCCGCCCTTTTCCCTGGGCCACTCGTTGATCTCAGAAATTCCCATGAACCCTCGGCCTTGGTGTACTGAGTCTGACAGTTGAGCGCTCCTTGACCATATCAGAAACTCTGCATGGCTGAGGCTGGGAACGTACTCCCACTGCCTGGCCCAGGTGCCATCTTATCTGAGTTGTAGCTCAGTTGTAACAACACTGAAACCTTCAGAATTTTAGTCACTACCGCCTTGGACTGTGGCCAGGATGGAAATTTACAGATGACTAAAGTCAATCATCTTGCGCACCTATAAATGGTGGTCCTAAGTGAGACCCTTTGAGCTCTCCTGGACCGCAGCGGGCTGCGCCCAGAATCTCCCTCTGAAATGAATGCTCCTCAGAGTTTGCAAACTCTCGAGTTTGCAATATTCGGAGGACCGTCACCGACTGGCACGGGACCTGGGCTGCAATACTCCTCGAGGCTCAACCCTTCGCCCGTTGAGAAATGCCAAGACATTTTACGTGAGTATTTCACTGAACTCGAGGGGGATTTTTAACAGGTATATCTTTGCATATTTATCCATCTTTGCATCCATGTGCGTGCGTGTGTGAATTGATGGAAGTACTTGCTAGCAAATATAGTCTGCTAAAATCTTATGATCTATCTTAAGATTGCAAATGAACCTTAGACTGCTGCTAAATGCATATAATCCCTTAGACATATACCGTTGACCAAGTCTGGGACTAGGGGTAGATCTAGCCGGGTCTACTCTGAACCTCGTGACTCAACGGGAGGGTCTTCCTCAACCTTTTCATTCTCGGCCTCTGTATAAATCATCCCAACTCAGTTCTAACATGATACCCTGGTTTCGGCTGGTATAGAGTTAATTTTCTTGCTAATAGCTGGTATAGTGCTGTGTTTTGGATTTCGTATGAGAATAATGTTGATAACACGCTGATGTTTTAGTTGTTGCTAAGTAGTGTTTACACCAGCCAAGGACTCCTCAGTTTCCCATGCTCTTTTCCTTTGTATGCTTCATCCGTGTAGTAAGTGATAGAGTGAACCTTGCCATCGAACTCTGCTAAGTCACGCTTTTATAAATTTCTATTAAAATCACTTTCTGCTAATACCGTCAACAGCGATTCTTTGAGCGGCCTCTAAACCACTCATTCGCGACATGGTGAAAGCTACTAAGTGTTGGAATTGGAGAAAAAACACAAGTAGAACTGGAAAGATAATTTAGCAAGTGGATTATACATTTGATGCAGACCCAAAATGAAGACATGTATAGCTGCACGGACTTAATATATGAGAGGGCAGAAAACTTACTCAAGGCATGTAAACTAAATTATTCAAGAGATCTACTTATACCTGCAGTGAGTAGGCTGGGGGGCACAAGAAGTTGGGAGGGGACACAGCTGGGACAGCTGACCCCAAATGACCAAAGGGATATTCCATACCCTATGATGTCATGCTCAGCAATAAAAAGCTGGGGGAAGAAGGAAGGGGGGACGTTTGGAGTTATGGCATTTATCTTCCCAAGTAACCATTACGCATGATGAAGCCCTGCTTTCCTGGAAATGGCTAACCATCTGCTGATGGGAAGTAGTGAATGAATTCCTTATTTTGCTTTACTTGAGCGCGCAGCTTTTGCTTTACCTATTAAACTGTCTTTAACTCATCCCACGAGTTTTCTCACTTTTACCCTTTTACTTACTGGGTGGGGGAGTGAGCAAGCAGCTGTGTGGTGCTTAGTTGCCGGCGGGGTTAAACCACGACACTCCTTTTTGGCACCCAACGTGGGGCTCAAAGAATTCAAGATAACGACAGATTTGAATTGGAATGTGCTAGATCGAATTTATAGCTGTTATTGCTGTTTAGCTACTAATTGGCAGGCTCCTGTGCTTGCCATGGGGCTTGCTTGCCTTACTGTATTTTAGAGTCTAGTGCTTGTTAGTGGCTGCTTTTAATTTTTGCTGTTTGCTGTACTGCTTATCATCTTACTCTGCTGTGCCTGGGAACATTTTGATAACAGCAATGGCCATGCACCTGGGCTGGCAGATGGCCAGGGCATTGTTGCTGTTCCTGTGCTGCTGTACTGGACAGGCTGGAACTCTGGTGTGAACTCGAATCGAAGGGACTGTGACCTGTGGATGAGTCCACATGAGAGCAGGACACCCTGAAGCATCTGTGGCCGTGGATACATCCATGCCACAGCAGGTACACCTCGAAGTGTCTGTGGCCGTGGATAAGTCCATGACACAGCAGGTACACCTCTGGAGGGACTGCAGCCATGGGTAAGGCCATGTTGGAGCAGGTTCACTCCTGAAGGGACTGTGCCCATGGATAAGGCCACGCTGGAACAGGTGCACCTCGAAGTGACTGTGTGTCCTGGTTTTGGCTGGGATAGAGTTAAATTTCTTCCTAGTGCTGTGTTTTGGATTTAGTATGAGGAGAATGTTGATAACACACTGATGTTTTCAGTTGTTGCTAAGTATCCTGCTAGTCAAGGACATTCAGCTCAAGAAAAAAAAACAAAACAAAACAAAACAAAACAAAACAAAACAAGCGTTGGGAGGGAGCACAGCCAGGACAGCCAGCCCAGCTGGCCAACGGGGTATTCCATACCATGTGACGTCATGCTCAGTATATGAAGGGTAGGCATGATCCAGGAAGTACCGATCGCTACTTGATTATTGGTCAGCGCGAGTGGTGAGCAATTGCATTGTGCATCACTCATTTTGTATATTCTATCATTATCATTATTATTTTCCCTTTTCTGTTCTATTAAAATGTCTTTATCTCAACCCATGAGTTTTTCTCACTCTTACACTTCCGATTCTCTCCCCATCCCACTGGGGTAGGGGGGAGTGAGTGAGCGGCTGCGTGGTCTTTGGCTGCCTGCCAGGTTAAACCACAACAGTCCTTTTTTGGCGCCCAACGTGGGGCTCAAAGGGTTGAGATAACGACACATCTGACCCAAACGGGTTAAAACAAATTTGTTATAAGCATTCATTATATCAGTTTAGTAGTCGCTGGTCACAATGTTGATTTATTTGCTCTCAGAGTTGTTGGATCTGTTCTTGGAGTTTTGGTATGTAGCACCTTACTGGCTGTCTATACTGCTGATTATCAGTTTGTATGTGGGGTTGGTCATCTCTGGGAAATGGATTAAGGTCATCGCTTTGCTATACTGTGTGACACTGGCTTATGTTATGATAAAATTATTGATCAGGAGCCTGTATTCAGCACTGCCGTCATTCCTGTTCTTCGGGAGCTATCTTTTGGAAACTATTAATAATTACACTTTTTATCCCTTCTCCTTGGAGACCCAATTTACAGGGGAGACATCTTCCTTCACCTTCCCCTTCTCCTCCAAGCTGATTACAGTAGCTCTTGAGGAGTTTGAATACCCTTGGGATACTCAAACCAGCGTGTTCCTATTGCTATGTCTCCTGAATGTGTTTCAGGCCTTGTTTAAGGTTAAACAACTATATAAGAATACCACCCAGGGATCTGCCCCAAGGCTGGATATTTATGAGTGGCAGGGTGTGTGGGATAGTATGGGCAAGTACCTAGGCCAGTGGTCACCTCCAATGTTTTGGAACTTCACCCCTGAACAAGTGCAGAATCCTGAAAAACTAGTAAAATATTTGGAAAACGTATGCTGTCACCCTGGCAATTCCAGAGAGACCCAGATTACTGCAACGTGCTGGGGCCTGGCCCATGCCTACCGAACCCTGTTCAACACTATTCAGAACCCTCAAGGGGGAGAGGTAGTCTCCGGATCTGATGACAAAACGACGGGCACTGCAGCTACTCCAACCCCCGCGACAGGCACTGCGGCTACTCCAACCCCTGCGACGGGCACTGTGGCTACTCCAAACCCCGCAACGAGCACTGCGGCTACTCCAACCCCCGCAACAGGTACTACAGCTGAACCAGAGGACCAACCCTTGCCAGTATCCGTAGCCCCTGTACAGAAGAAGAAATCTTGGAAGCAAAATTCAGGTCGTTTAGAAAGGGATGATGGAAAAGCAGGGCCATCACGAGGAGGGGAGGAGGAAGAGGAAGAACTCATAAATGAGACGGAAACCACCCGATCCCTATCCCTGAGTGAGCTGCGAGATATGCAGAAAGATTTCAGCCGTCGTCCAGGCGAGCATATTGTTACCTGGCTGCTCCGATGCTGGGATAATGGGACCAGTAGCCTGGAATTAGAGGGGAAGGAAGCCAAATAGCTGGGATCCCTTGCTAGGGAAGGGGGCATTGACAAAGCAATTGGAAAAGGGACACAGGTCCTCAGCCTCTGGAGGCGACTGCTGTCAGGCGTGAAGGAAAGGTATCCCTTCAAGGAAGATGTTATATATGGCCCAGGCAAATGGACCACTATGGAGAGAGGTATCCAGTACCTGAGAGAATTAGGCGTGCTGGAGGTGGTTTATAGTGACCTGGACAACAACCAAATGCCCAAAGATCCAGATGAAGTCCAGTGCATGCTACCCATGTGGCGGAAGTTGGTACGGAGCGCACCAGCGTTGTATGCCAATTCGTTGGCAGTACTGTCCTGGAAAGAGGAAGAAGCACCAACGGTAGATGACGTGGTTAGCAGACTCCGGGAATATGAGGAAACTGTCTCCTCCTCCCTTGTCTCGGCTGTGGAGAAACTCAAAGAGGATATGTCCTATTCTCCACCTGTACGGACCAGTATCTCAGCCATTAGGAGTCAGCGTTCTTCTGCTCAAGAGAGGATATAGAGGGTACACACCACGGGGCACCCTGTGGTTTTACCTGCGTGACCACAGAGAGGACATGAGGCAGTGGGATGGAAAACCTACCTTGACCCTAGAGGCACGGGTACGTGAGTTGCAAGGAAAAACAATCACACAAGGGGGTTCTCCCAGGAAGAATGCTGCTCCAGTTTTCAGGAAAAATCTGTCTCACGACAGTCCAGGTTCCAGTGAACAGTTCCCCAGACAGAGTAGAAGGGCTGATCTTACTTTGGATTGTAATGAAGAAATTCTTGACTTGCATTTGCAAGAAGTGAGAAACAGATACTATGACCAGAACTAGAGGGGCCCTGTCTCCGGCCAGGTGGAGGAAAGGGACAACCGGGTTTACTGGACTGTGTGAATTCGATGGCCTGGCACATCAGACCCACAGGAGTATAAGGCTCTCGTAGACACCGGTGCACAGTGTACCCTGATGCCATCAAGCTATAAAGGGGCAGAACCCATTTGTATTTCTGGAGTGACAGGGGGATCCCAAGAGTTAACTGTATTGGAGGCCGAAGTGAGCCTAACCGGGAATGAGTGGCAGAAGCACCCCATTGTGACTGGCCCAGAGGCTCCGTGCATCCTTGGCATAGACTACCTCAGGAGAGGGTATTTCAAGGACCCAAAAGGGTACCAGTGGGCTTTTGGTATAGCTGCCCTGGAGACGGAGGAAATTAAACAGCTGTCCACCTTGCCTGGTCTCTCAGAGGACCCTTCTGTTGTGGGGTTGCTGAGGATCAAGGAACTACAGGTGCCGATCGCTACCACAACGGTGCACCGGCAGCAATATCGCCCCAACCAAGACTCCCTGCTTTCCATCCATAAGCTGATTCGTCGACTGGAGAGCCAAGGAGTGATCAGCAAGACTCGCTCACCCTTTAAGAGTCCCATATGGCCAGTGCAAAAGTCCAATGGAGAGTGGAGACTAACAGTAGACTACAGCGGCCTGAACGAAGTCACGCCTAATCACTCTGCTACGTATTATATGAAGAGAATAGAGTCACGGAATTCATAGGTATTGAAACTATCATGAACCCCCATTTTTCAGAGATGGTTGAGATAATTGTCACAAAACCACTTATAGGAAAGCATAGGGATGGGAAAAAAAACAAATCTCCTTTAAATTGTAGTTTGTGATTTTATACTGCCTTCAAGAAGGTTCAAACACTTTCACCAAATTTGAAATCTCTACGGTAGACAAATACAGGTAGAAAAACAGAAAATATCATCATCAGTGCAATGCAAGCAAAACAAGATGATGTGTTGGCATGCATGCTCATGCTGCTTTAGCACTTTTTTTTATTTTGTGTCGCACTATACCTCTTCCCACCAGACAAGCACATATTGATACCCCACACTACAGACTTCCAAGAAGACAACTCTGCCCCGATGTCATTCAGCAGCTCCTTACTTTGCCAAGCAATTATGCAAAACCGTGTCAGTGGCAGACACCCCCCACAGGGGAGAGGCTCTTACCTGCGGGCACTCAGAGGGCAGAAAGAGGTTGGAAATGGCAGATACCCCAACTTCGGTATCCATGGGCTGCAATGAGGCCAAACATCTCCACTGCGCAACCTCACTGTAACCAGCAAACAGTACTGGGTGGAAAATGATGCCAAAGAAAAGGCCAAAAGAGGCCCGGTTCACGAACTGTTGAAAACCTTGATGTCGTGGTTTAGCCCCAGCTGGCAGCTAAACACCACACAGCCGCTCACTCACTCCCCACCGCACAGTGGGATGGGGAAGACAATCGGGGGAGGGGGAGTAAAATTCGTGGATTGAGATAAAGACAGTTTAATAGAACAGAAAAGGGAGGGAAAGTAATAATAATAATAACAATAATAATAATGATGATAGAATATACAGAATAAGTGATGCACAATACAATTGCTCACCACCCGCCAACCAATACCCAGCCAGTTCCCGAGCAGCGGTCACTCCTCCCCGGCCAACCCCCCCCCAGCTTATATACTGAACATGATGTAATATGGTATGGAATACCCCGTTGGCCAGTTGGGCTAGCTGTCCTGGCTATGCTCCCTCCCAGCTTCTTGTGCACCTGGCAGAGCATGGGAAGCTGAAAAGTCCTTGACTTAGTATAAACGCTGCTTAGCAACAACTAAAACATCAGTGTGTTATCCATTCTTCTCATACTAAATCCACAACACAGCACTATACCAGCTACTAGGAAGAAAATTAACTCTATCCCAGCCGGAACCAGGACACTTGAGTACGGGAAGAAAGGAAAGGCACTCCTTGGAAATCCTTCACACGTCCCTCCCGTTGAGTCCAAAAAACAGATCCAGCTGCTTTGGGAAAATGGAATAAAGTGGGGATGGGGGAAAGAAAGGCTGGTATCTCATTTTACAGCCAGCAGAGGACAACCATCATCTTCGCTGTGGTCACAGGAGGAGGCACTGGCTTTGCCTACAGCCCCCCCAGGCCCAGCTGGCTGGGAGATCTCCGCAGCCTGGTGACCCTGCAGGAGGGGCAGGGCAGCAGAGCAGGGCATGCAATTTGTTAGCAGGCCCCCCTTCAAAGGGAGCAATAAAGGCCCTAAGAAAATAAATGTGACGGGAACCAACCCCAAATCCATGAGGTGTAATACACTGTCCTCCTACCCCTACCCCCTGGAAAAACCTCATCCCTCTCTCTTTCTGCTGACCCTCTCCTTTCACGGCAATGCAACAAATGGCAAAGCCCAGGAACCCAGAGCTGAATAACAAGAAATAGAGGCATATGTCACCTCCCCAGGAAGAGGTAAATGAATTAGCAAAAGCAACAAAGGGAAGAAAAGCCCTTAAACGTGACTAAAAACTGCAACATCACTCTTTTTCCTTAAAGATGTCATTGGTCTCCTCCTGCACTTCGGTGTAATTAAATTAAAGCCAGGAAAGGCAAGGGCAGAACTTGCTTCTTGCCCGCCAAGCTCCCCATACTGTCCAGCCGAGGAGAGCGAGGAAGGGTGCCTCCTGTCATCTCCTCCCTCAGTCCCTAGGCAAAGTGACCTGGGAAGGAGTTTGTGAGCAAGGTTTATCTCCTGCAAAGAGGGAGAGGGCAATTTTCAACAAAATGGTTTCACGAAAGATTAAAGAGCTGAATCCGGCAGCTTCTACCTCTCCAATGCATTTAACATCTCAGGGAAAAGTTAAACCTCCCCCTTTCTGCTCTGAAAGGACCATACATCTTAGACGTGTGTGGAGGAAAGAAAAAAGTTCATGCGGCTTCTTTTACAGGAACTGTAACTCTTACATCATCACGGCTCTCCAACCCCACACACTCACTATAAATCACGACGCTCACCTCGGAGATGCTGGACAAACTGGCAGTTGTTCAGCAGCCGCACTGCTGCAGCCACGGCTCAAGGTCGGATGTTAATAAGGGCAGTTTATTCAGCCCTAAAAATGATCGCGGAGCTCGCTGAACCTAGTCCTAGTGTTTGCTGAGCCCAAAGGCTGTCCCTCCTCCGTCCCTGTGAGTCGGCCAGGTACGCACAGGAAATGGGACCCTCCAAAGCACAAAAACACACAAAGAGACTCAGCTGAGCCTCCATCAGCTGCAAGCACCGCGGCTGCTCCCTCACCTACTCAACTTTAACCTCCCCCCTTGTTCCCGCTGAGATTCTGGCAACATTCAATGGCCCAAATAATAACAGATTATTATAACCACTCCGAGGGGAAGGCTGGAGAAGGGAGGCTCCACTCATTGCTATCCACCCTGGGCAACAAAATCCCGATTTTTTCCTTTGTTTTTTTCTCCCCCCCACCCGATCACCACCAACCAGCCTTGGTGCGCTAAACCGGCCGATGACAGGCACAAAGCGCCTGCCGCCGGAGAGGGGCAGAAGCGCCAGGATGCGCTTGGGGAAGAAGTTTTAGAGAGCCCTCCTCAGCGCAGCCACCGCTCCCCTCACCTCTTGCCAACCCCCACCCCCGTCGTAACAACGCAACATCAGGATTCCATTTTGCAAAGAGGAACAAAAACCAACCAACCAACCAAACAAACAAAACACACCAACGAGCAACTGGGGATGGTGGCGGCTCCGCTAGCTCCAAAGGGATGCGCACAACTCTCTTTGAAACAAGTGCAGCTTTCACTGCCTCCTCTCTCCTCGCACACCCCTTCCCGAAAAGCAGTAGCATCCTCCCCTCTAGCTGGGTCCCACGTCCCGCCCCGCCGAGCCCCGTGACGGAGAGCTCCTTACCTGCAGCGCAGAGGCGGAGAAGCGAGGCGGCCGCCAGGAGGGCCGGAAGGTGGCCCGCCGCCCCCCGCCGCCCGGCCAGCCCCGCCGCCGCGGGGACCATGCTGCCCGCTCGTCCGCCGCGGTGCTGGTAGGCCCCGGCGTGGGCGGCGAGGGGTGCCGGCGCCGCCGGGGCTCGGCGCTGCTGCAAACTTCGCTTCGGCGGCAGCGGGCAGTGCAGTGCGGCGGTGATGGCCCCGGCCCCGCCAGGCGGGGAGATGTGGGGCGTGCAGCCGGCCCGGCACCGCCGCCCCAGTCCTGCATTCCCGCTAACTGTTCCTGACTGGAGGCGGAGGGAGCCGCGCTCCTTTCACCTCCTCCTCCTTTCCCAACATCCCAACGTCACCGGGAACAAATCCGACACAGGGGAGGGGAGAGGCGCCGAGGGGTGGGCAGCCCCTGCGCTCCGGTATCTTCTGCCGGGGGCAGACTACTGCTCCGGCCCGGGGGAGCCACGCCCGCCTTTCCCTCCGCACAAGGCCCTACTAGGGCAGAGGGGCCTCGAGGAGCCTCAGGAGTTAGAAGCCGTGGCGATGGTGACAGGGGAAGGGGGCGTCTCTCTACCCCTCAAAATTGCAGGAGCTTTCAAGCTTCCTCAGAGAAATCCCAAATAAAACAAAAAATCTGGATGGGGACAAAGAGGAGGAAAACCAAACCACTCAACCACAGTACTGCTGCTCTAGTTTACCTACTTCCTCTTCACTGCAAAATTGACGCCTCTTGCACCCACACAGCATGATGTGATGAAAACCAGTTACTCCTGCCCCCAAAACCTCCAGAGGCCTCAGTCCTGTAGCACGTACTCCAAGAGGCGAGGACCACCAGGACTGGGATCCTCTGAGAGCATAACTGTTTCTTTTTTGTTAGGACATCAAAAGTAAATGTTATTTTCTGTCCTTAATAGATAGAAAATTGTTACCCCTAAAGCTGCAAAACTTTTCAAAAGTCATTTATTGCAGGAGGGAAGGACATTCTGAGCACAATTTAAATGTTTTCCTAAAAAGAAATCAGTCCACTAAAATAATGCAGAACCATGAGTAGGCATCTGTTAACTACATCATATAAACTCCAAAAATATCTCTCCAACGTGTAGCAACACCTGAATATTTGTCATATTTGTAAGTTATAATTTAATAGTAAAATTTAGTCAGAGGCCTTCTCTATAAATACAATATTCCTATTGTTTTAGGCTTCATTTCTAAAGATTTGATGCCAAGTGGTACTGAATACATACAAAACCCTTAAAGTTCTTCCACAAATCAAGCTCTAAATTTACATTTCTTTCAATGAAATTAATTTCACATGAAATTTCCTCCTTACTACAAAAAAAGGCAAACACTGCAACATATTCTTTTCTTCTTGCTTTTGCATCCAGTTTCTTTCTTCTCAGGTCTCCAGTTTCATATTGAAAACTCTTCTCGCACCTAAGGATGACAAAGGGAGGCCCTGATCCCTCTTCAGTAGGAATGTAGGATCAATCGAATCCAGTCCCTTGCCATCACAACAACACATTTTATAATTTGTTTCATAAATGTATTAAATTTAATTTAAGAGTAGAGAGGATCCTTTTTTAAGGTAAGTTCAACTCCTTTCATTAAAAGGCTGCTCCAGACCCTGCCTCTTTGATGGTTAAAAACCAACTCCTAACTTCCAGCCTAAATTTATTCATGACCAGTTTATCCCCCTTACCTCTAGTACCGCTATTATCCTTTTGTGTAAGCAGCTTCCCACTTCCCTTCTCTATTGTATAAAGTGACTAGAATAAGCCACTCAGTCTTCATTTTGTTACACTAAACAAGCCTAAATTTTCTAATCTCCTCTAAAATGATCAATTCTTCATCACCTGATCACCTTAATCTTTTTTTCCTGCATTTTCTGGCAGTCTGATTTCATCTTTCTGAAGATGGGTGGCTGGAGCTCTGCATAGTATTGGAGATGTCTTTTCTTCCAAAGCACTTGTACTTTTCTTTCTGTGCTGAAAAGACTTTAACTGATACATCCTGATGATTACAGCAACTTTCCATTTACAGGTATTCTATGATCAGTTTAAAAATCTACATCCTCTCTTCCTCTATGGTTTCCAATGTATATCTAACAGCAGAGAATAACTGCATCAAAATTCTAGAGTGTCTAGCTTGGCAAATTCTTCCCCCCCCAGAATTTTTTGTATCTCCAGTCACTAAGATCATGCAGTTCTCTCTGTAAGATATCCTGTTCCATCGTTTAATCAATAGCTCTTGGCTCTGTGTCAGCAAAAAAATTTGGCTGCACATTGATAATATATGTTCTAAGGTTTTTGTAAAAATATTTAATCTATATTAAATACCAGAGACCGATTTTGAAGAGCACCACCTAACAGTTTCCAACTCAATGTTTCTCATTTTCCTTTCTTCTGCTAGCTCCTCATCCACCTTACAGTCTACCTACAAATCCCCATCAGCTCCATTTTAACCCATAACTTCCTGTGGGGAGGTATAAGTCTTTAACTCCAGTCCAGATGGATGAGATCTAGAATATGTCTTGTTTTGAAAATCACTTAAAGGAAGCTATTAAGTTAGCCTGACATGATATCTCTTTAGTAAATATATTTTATTCTATTTACTTCCATGATGTGAACTATTTTTTTCCCTCCTGTCCTGGTTCCGGCTGGGACAGAGTTAACTTTCTTCCCAGTAGCTTGGGGGGTGTGCTGTGTTTTGGGTTCGGTGTGAAAGGAGCGTTGATGGCCCATTGATGCTTTGGCTGTTGCTGTGTGATGCTTGCACCGGGAGGGGGGAGCACAGCCGGGGTGGTGGACCCAGCTGGCCAATGGGGTATTCTATACCATGTGACATCATGCTCAGTATAAAAACCAGGTCTGTGGGGGGGCTCGCCCCCCCGTTCGTGACACGCGGTCGGCGGTCGGTGAGCGGTTGCGTTGTGCATTGCCTGTTTTGTGTATTCTGTTATTGTTGTTGTTCTCATTGTTATTATTACTGTTCTACTTAGTTTTATTTCAATTATTAAACTGTTTTTATCTCAACCCGGGAGCTTTCCTACTTGTGCCCTCCCGATTCTCTCCCCCATCCCACCGTGGGGGGGTGATCGAGCGGCTGCGTGGAGTTTATTTTTGCTGGCTGGGGTTAAACCACGACAGTCCTTTTTGGCGCCCAACGTGGGGCAGCGAAGGGTTGAGATAACGACAGATTATTCAGAGCATATTAAGGAATTTATATCTGGTAACATATTAATTTGTTCTGCACCATGCTCTTGTTTTTACTGTACCTGTTAAAGATTGGAGTTGGGTTTTATAGTCTGTTGTGCTCAGCAGTGATTAATGATGTTTTGCCTGGGAGATTTGTTACTAAAACGCTGGCACTGGGGGTTATTTGGTATTTGGGATTCGTAATGAAGCCGTTTCTGCATTTCGGGTACCACCTCATGGAGACCATTAGCAATTCTACCTTTTCCTCCAAGAGATTTTTTATGGAGGAAATAGAGAATGGCACGCTCGCTACCTTCCTTTATGATGTCATCTCCTTTGTTAAAATAACTTGCCAGTACCTTGAACATCCCTGCGTAGTTGTCGTGGTTTAACCAGGCAGGCAGCCAAATACCACTCAGCCGCTCACTCACTCCCCCCAACCCCTCAGCGGGATGGGGAGAGAATCGGAAGGGTAAGAGTGAGAAAAACTCGTGGGTTGAGATAAAGACAGTTTAATAGAACAGAAAAAGGGAAAATAATAATGATAATGATAAAATATACAAAATGAGTGATGTACAATGCAATTGCTCACCACCCGCGCTGACCGATAACCAAGTAGCGATCGGTACTTCCTGGATCACGCCTACCATTCATATACTGAGCATGACGTCACATGGTATGGAATACCCCATTAGCCAGCTGGGCTGGCTGTCCTGATTATGTTCCCTCCCATCTTGTGTACCTAGCTCAGTCAGTAGGCATGGGAGCTGTCCTTGGACTAGGAGGGCACTTAGCAACAACTGAAAACATCAGTGTGTTATCAACATTCTCCTCATACTAAATCCAAAACACAGCACTAGGAAGAAATTCAACCCTATCCCAGCCGAAACCAGGACAGTAGTTAAGATACATCTATTGGTACTCCTTGGGAATATTGTTGTGGTTTTATCCAAGGTTAGTAAGCAATTCAAGAATGTCATCCAGAGATCTGCCCCAAGGCTGGATAGTTATGAGTGGCAGGGTGAGTGGGATAGCATGGGCAAATGCCTAGGACGACGGGCACCCCCAGTGTTTTGGAACTTCACCCCTGAACAAGTGCAGAACCCTGAAGAATTAGTAGAATATTTGGAAGAAGTATGCTGTCACCCTGGCCATTCTAGGGAGACACAAATCACTGCAATGTGCTGGGGACTGGCCCATGCCTACCGAGCCCTGTTCAACACCACTCAGAACCCCCAAGGGGAAGAAAAGGTCTCTGCAGCTGATGACAAAGCAACAGGCCCTGTGGCTACCGCACCCCCCACGGCAAGCACAGCGGCTCCCTCACCCCCCACAGCAGGCAAGGCAGCTACTCCGCCCCCTGCGACAGAGAACCAACCCATGCCGGTATCAGTCGCCCCTATACAAAAAAGAAAATGCAAAAGAAAATCAGCTCGTTTAGTAAGGGATGAAGATGAACCAGGGCCATCAGGAGAACAGGAGGAGGAGGAGGCAGAACCCATAAATGAGATGGTAACCACCCGATCCCTATCCCTGGGTGAACTGCGAGATATGCGAAAAACTTCAGTCCTCAACCAGGCGAGCACGTTGTCACCTGGCTGGTCTGATGCTGGGATAACGGGGCGAGTAGCCTGGAATTAGAGGGTAAGGAAGCCAAGAAACTGGGATCCCTTTCTAGGGAAGGGGGCATTGACAAAGCGATTGGACAAGGGGCACAAGCCCTCAGCCTCTGGAGGCGACTCCCGTCAGGCGTGAATGAAAGGTATCCCTTCAGGGAAGATGTTATATGCCACCCAGGCAAGTGGACCACCATGGAGAGAGGTATACAGTACCTGAGGGAATTAGGCGTTCTGGAGGTGATTTATGATGACCTGAACAACGAGGAGTTATCCAAAGACCCAGATGAAGTCAAATGCACCTGACGCATGTGGAGGAAGTTTGTACGGAGCGCACCAGCGTCACATGCAAACTCATTGGCGATAATGACCTGGAGAGATGGAGAGGAACAAACAGTGGAAGAATTGGCTGGCCAACTCCAGCAACACGAGGCTCCGTGCATCCTTGGAATAGACTACCTCAGGAGAGGGTATTTCAAGGACTCAAAAGGGTACCGGTGGGCTTTTGGTATAGCTGCCCTGGAGACGGAGGAAATTAAACAGCTGTCTACCTTGCCCAGTCTCTCGGAGGACCCTTCTGTTGTGGGTTGCTGAAGGTCCAAGAACAACAGGTACCAATCGCTACCACAACAGTGCACCGGCGGCAATATTGCA
The DNA here is from genome assembly GCF_964195595.1 of Calonectris borealis. Lineage (NCBI taxonomy): Eukaryota > Metazoa > Chordata > Aves > Procellariiformes > Procellariidae > Calonectris > Calonectris borealis. The sequence goes on along the minus strand of NC_134351.1, from coordinate 46,177,027 downwards.
CTAACCGAGACTCCCTGCTTCCCATCCATGAGCTGATTCGTCGACTGGAGAGCCAAGGAGTGATGAGCAAGACTCGCTCACCCTTCAACAGTCCCATATGGCCAGTGCGAAAGTCCAATGGAGAGTGGAGACTAACAGTAGACTACAGTGGCCTGAACGAAGTCATGCCACCACTGAGTGCTGCCGTGCCGGACATGCTAGAACTCCAATACGAACTGGAGTCAAAGGCAGCCAAGTGGTACGCCACAATGGATATCGCTAATGCGTTCTTCTCAATCCCTTTGGCGGCAGAGTGCAGGCCACAGTTTGCTTTCACTTGGAGGGGCGTCCAGTACACCTGGAACCGACTGCCCCAGGGGTGGAAACACAGCCCTACCATTTGCCATGGGCTGATCCACACCGCACTGGAACAGGGTGAGGCTCCAGAACACCTGCAATACATTGATGACATCATCGTATGGGGCAGCACAGCAGAAGAAGTTTTTGAGAAAGGGGAGAGAATAGTCCAAATCCTTCTGAAGGCCGGCTTTGCAATAAAACAAAGTAAGGTCAAGGGACCTGCACAGGAGATCCAGTTTTTAGGAATAAAATGGCAAGATGGACATCGTCAGATCCCAATGGATGTGATCAACAAAATAACAGCCATGTCCCCACCAGCTAGCAAAAAGGAAACACAAGCTTTCTTAGGCGTTGTGGGTTTTTGGAGAATGCATATTCCAAATTACAGCCTGACCGTAAGCCCTCTCTATCACGTGACCAGGAAGAAGAACGACTTCAAATGGGGCCTTGAGCAACGACAAGCCTTTGAACAAATTAAACAGGAGATAGTTCAGGCAGTAGCCCTTGGGCCAGTCCGGGCAGGACAAGATGTAAAGAATGTGCTCTACACCGCAGCCGGGGAGAATGGCCCTACCTGGAGCCTCTGGCAGAAAGCACCAGGGGAGACTCGAGGTCGACCCTTAGGGTTCTGGAGTCGGGGATACAGAGGATCCGAGGCCCGCTACACTCCAACTGAGAAGGAGATATTGGCAGCATATGAAGGGGTTCGAGCTGCTTCGGAAGTGGTTGGTACTGAAGCACAGCTCCTCCTGGCACCCTGACTGCCGGTGCTGGGCTGGATGTTCAAAGGGAGGGTCCCCTCTACACATCATGCAACCGATGCTACGTGGAGTAAGTGGGTCGCACTGATCACACAACGGGCCCGAATAGGAAACCCCAGTCGCCCAGGAATCTTGGAAGTGATCACGAACTGGCCAGAAGGCAAAGATTTTGGAATATCCCCAGAGGAGGAGGTGACACGTGCTGAAGAGGCCCCACTGTATAACAAACTACCAGAAATGAGAAGCAATATGCCCTGTTCACTGATGGGTCCTGTCGCCTTGTGGGAAAGCATCGGAGGTGGAAAGCTGCTGTGTGGAGTCCTATACGCCAAGTCGCAGAAACTGCTGAAGGAGAAGGTGAATCGAGCCAGTTTGCAGAGGTGAAAGCCATCCAGCTGGCCTTGGACATTGCTGAACGAGAAAAATGGCCAGTACTTTATCTCTATACTGACTCATGGATGGTGGCAAATGCCCTGTGGGGGTGGTTGCAGCAGTGGAAGCAGAACAACTGGCAGCGCAGAGGTAAACCCATCTGGGCTGCCGCGTTGTGGCAAGATATTGCTGCCTGGGTAGAGAACCTGGTTGTAAAAGTACGTCACGTAGATGCTCACGTACCCAAGAGTTGGGCCACTGAAGAACATCAAAACAACCAGCAGGTGGATCAGGCTGCCAAGATCGAAGTAGCTCAGGTAGATCTGGACTGGAAACATAAAGGTGAATTATTTATAGCTAGGTGGGCCCATGACACCTCAGGCCACCAAGGAAGAGATGCAACATATAGATGGGCTCGTGATCGAGGGGTGGACTTGACCATGGACACTATTGCACAAGTTATCCACGAACGTGAAACGTGCGCTGCAATCAAGCAAGCCAAGCGAGTAAAGCCTCTCTGGTATGGAGGATGATGGCTGAAATATAAATATGGGGAGGCCTGGCAGATTGATTATATCACACTCCCACAAACCCGACAAGGCAAGCGCTATGTGCTCACCATGGTGGAAGTAACCACAGGATGGCTGGAAACATACCCTGTGCCCCATGCCACTGCCCGGAACACCATCCTGGGCCTTGAAAAGCAAGTCTTATGGCGACATGGCACCCCAGAAAGAATTGAGTCAGACAACGGGACTCATTTCCGAAACACCCTCATAGTCACCTGGGCCAAAGAGCATGGCATTGAGTGGGTCTATCACATCCCCTACCATGCACCAGCCTCCGGGAAAATTGAACGATACAACGGGCTGCTAAAGACAACACTGAGGGCAATGGGTGGTGGGACATTCAAGCATTGGGACACACATTTAGCAAAAGCCACCTGGCTGGTCAACACTAGGGGATCTGTTACTCGATCTGGCCCTGCCCAATCCAAACCCTTACGTACTATAGAGGGGGATAAAGTCCCTGTCGTGCACATAAGAAATATGCTGGGGAAGACAGTCTGGGTTACTCCTGCCTCTGGCAAGGGAAAACCCATCCAGTCCCCTGTGTACCTGAAGGGGATTTAATTTTGGGTGAAAATAGCCAATGAACTGAATTGTGCGATGTTAGTTATTACATAGTACTGTATGTCATCACTTCTATGGTTACCATATGCCATATTAACAGTATTATAGTAAGAATCACCCAGATTAATGTAGAATGAACTCAGATGAAACTGAGCAAGGTGCAACGATGATAGAACAGGACGAGCGCCCAGAACTGGCCTCCGTATGCAAGAGTCCCACACCACACACCATCTCTCCTGCCCTGCAAGACTGTTATGACAGGTGGAACCCAAAGTCGTGGAGTAAATGAACTCAGTGGACATTTTAGAGGGATGGCCCATGGACTAAGGGAACGATATCCCTGTGTGCATATATATCTAAAGGCGGGAAAAGTAGCGGTGACTAATTGGAATGTATGGGAAAATGTGAGACCTGGGCATGATGTAGATGGTATAGAATAAGGGGTGGATATTGTCCTGGTTCCGTCTGGGACAGAGTTAACTTTCTTCCCAGTAGCTTGGGGGTGTGCTGTGTTTTGGGTTCGGTGTGAAAGGAGCGTTGATGGCCCATTGATGCTTTGGCTGTTGCTGGGTGGTGCTTGCACCGGGAGGGGGTAGCACAGCCGGGGTGGTGGACCTGTTGTCCGAAAAGCGGATTCATGCCCAACGTGCAAGTAACCAATTCCACACGCTCAGGAGAGATATTGTTTTATTCAGGCCTGGGTGCTCGGTGGACTTGCCACAAATCAAGCACACCTGGTCTAGTCACCTTTCTGTTTATATCCATGCTTCTCATACATATTTTAAATTTCTCTTTTACATATTCATTACATTTCCGAGAAGTAATTATAATATTACATCATCTTAAACACATGCGCACTAAAGCCTTTAGGGTCTTCTTGAGGGTCTCAGGTGGTCTCTGGTGGTTGTTAGGGTAGTGAACTCTTCATGAACTTATTTCCTCTTTTCCTTATAGGGTCGCAATTTGTCCCTGAGCCATGCTTGGACCACGTTTGTTTATAGTTTCCAAGGTTACTCTTCACTAGAGCCTAACAATGCTTCCAGGATACACAATTTAGACTAGTTACAATTCTACACACCTGCAAACACAACACCTGCCAGTTACCTAATTTCTAAGCAACAAGTCTTCATTGTTTAGAATTACAGAAGCGAGCAGTAGAATTACAGAAGCAAGCAGTATGGAATAGTAGATACTGTACCTACTACATCAGACCCAGCTGTCCAATGGGGTATTCTATACCATGTGACATCATGCTCAGTATAAAAACCAGGTGTGGGGGGGGGCTCGCCCCCCGTTCGTGACACGCGGTCGGCGGTCGGTGAGCAGTTGCATTGCGCATTGCCTGCTTTGTGTATTCTGTTATTGTTGTTGTTCTCATTGTTATTATCACTGTTCTACTTAGTTTTATTTCAATTATTAAACTGTTTTTATCTCAACCCGGGAGCTTCCCTACTTGTGCCCTCCCGATTCTCTCCCCCATCCCACTGGAGGTGGGGTGATTGAGCGGCTGCGTGGAGTTTATTTTTGCTGGCTGGGGTTAAACCATGACACCTCCAAACACTGTTCCAAAGCTTTGCAAACTCCTGAGACTAGACTAATAGATCTGTAGGTACCTGGATGACTTTTTTTCTCTCTTCATAAATATCATCTACAGAGCTGAACAAAGCCCTGATCTCAAGGGAAGTGGGCAAGATTGCATAGCCACATAACACGATACAGGAAGCATATGCAGCACACTAGCTAATGATAACAGAAAGACTATACTTTGCTGCCCCTCTCCAAAATAAAGCTGTATTTGCCACTGGCTATAAGTAGCCAGTACATTTGCTACTTCCGAGTTACATGGTACTGCATCTATGTCAGTAGATTAATTGGAAAAAAGAAAAAAAATGTAACCAGTCCTGCAGTTGAATGTGTTCCTTCTCTCCCCCCCCCTAAATTCTGGCAATATCTGCTGTTTGGTTGTGATAAGCACACTTCTTACTAGGTGATAGGATTAGTCTTCTAGTGCAGGGCAACAGATTAACTTAGTATCAAGAAGCATGCCCAAGAAACTAAAAGACTAAAAAGGAGACAGTGCTGCAACCTGTGACTTTTACAATGAAGTTTAATTAGTTAAAACTCATAGCAGTTATCTGCCTGAAACCTTACAAGGTCTGAGTCTGTGTTCCTCTGGAGCTTATGATTGTTCAGCTGAGTTTTTTACCTTGCAAACATTTTAGTGGAAAAAATTGCTTGCATAAATCAGTCTACATTTTGCACAATCCTACATAAAAATAATATTTTGGTTTTTTCTCTGAGGGTCTCAAAGAATCTTACAAAATAAGTAGGATATGGATGCAAATAATTTTTGCATTTGGGAATTAATTAGCATTTGATAGAAATTGTGAATTATTACTCTGACTTACCAGGGGAAACTGGGGTTATGAAGGCTAAATAACTTGGTCAAGTTAGATATTGAGCATTTAAGTCTCCTTCATAGCCCCATATGATTTTGTCACTGACCACAAAAACCTCCATTTCATATTTCACTGCAGGGAGAATCAGCTGACAGACCTGAGGTGAAGTCACTACAGTGAAGAAACCACAGTATAAATTCTTGCTCTTTATTGTAGAAAAATCTGTACAGCAAGCAGAAAGGGATGGACAGCTGTACATTTCTTCTGGGTTTATTCACCCTACTCATGTAAGCCATTAGAGTGCTCATTTATGTTCTGTAGCATATGGTCCCAAACTGTTTTGTCACTGTTTGACAAAGAAAAAGCTGTGCATATATTTGTTTTCATGACCATATGGTATGTGCCTGATAGGAGTAGTTGAAAGTAACAGGCAAAGCTGGAATTTGGCCTTAACTTGTTTGGGAATCCCTGATAGAATTTGGATGGAATCTGTTTACCATGTGTTGTCTGCTTTCATAATAAACATAACAAAAAAAACTTTAAAGAAAAAGTTCTGATGTGGTTCAAACTTCAAGGTCCTAGTGTTCTCATAATCACATTATAAACTTAGATAAGTTTTAGTTGGTGCACTATCCTTATTCCAAACATGCATTTCACACCTGATCTTTCTATTCCTATGACAAAAGCAGCACAGAAAACATTATTGCAAACATTATTTACATGCTTCAGGTTCAACCATTGGGCTTTCTTTTACAGTTGCTGAAGTAACAATGAACAGTGGTGAAGTACATCCCACAGAATTCTGCTAAGGACCAAAACTGAAAAAAGGATTTAGGTATCTAAAATAGGATTCAGTCAGGCTTCAGACACCCAAGTCCAAATTTATAACCCAAAAAAAGTATCTGCCTAATCTGGAAACTCTTATTAGCTGTCTTCTGTTTGGCCTAAAAACTTCTTATATGCCTGAAACTTTACACACAATTAAAACTGCCCCAACCATAGCAACTAGATGGCTAGTTCCACTAAGATCCAGAAAATAACTGGCACAATACTTAAGGCCCCTGACAACTTATGCCTAATTCTCACCACCCAAATAGTTTTAGTTGCTGTTTTCTGAAAAGTACAGCTTGGAAGGAAACTGGTGATGATGCTCAATTTTATGCTTCAGCCCAGCAGTTATAGGTCTAAGAGATGAAGAGCTAGGCTGAAGAGGTAGAGAAGTCCGGAGTGAAGTTGAACCCAGGAAGAAGGGAGGGGTGGGGGGAAGGTGTTTTAAGATTTTGTTCTTTTTTCTCATTATCCTACTCTGATTTGTTTGGTAATAAATTAAATGAATTTTCCCCAAGTCGAGTCTGTTTTGCCCATGATGGTAATATTGTTGAGTGATCTCCCTGTCCTTATCTCGACCCATGAGCCTTTCGTCATATTTTTCTCCCCCTGTCCAGTTGAGGAGGGGGAGTGATAAAGCGGCTTGGTGGGCACTTGGTGGCCAGCCAAGGTCAACCCACCACATTAACACAAAGACATTCAAATGTCCCTTAGGGAGTGACCTAGCCACAAGGCATTATGCAAAACAGCAGGACACACTCTACCCCTTTTACTGAAGCTGTGCATTGTACATAGAGAAACAGGCGAGTTTTGGAAAGCAAATGCAAAAGCACAAGAGGAAGCCCAGCTGTGTGGCTAGGGCACTGACCAAGGTGTGGGAAGTCTATGAGTCTGGACTTACTGATAAATGTTACAGTTACACAATCATTAAATAAAAATAAAAATAATTTTGGAGCAGTCACTGGAATAAAGAACTGTGCTGTATATGCTATATTCCCATATTCATAGTTTCTGAACTTTTAAACGAAAACTATAGCTATCAAAATAAAAAAAAAACATTAAAAAATACTCATGTATTGGGTGTCTGTGGCAAGGTTTTGGTAGCAGAGGAGCTGCAGGTGGCCTCTGTGAGAAAAGGTCAGGGGCTGCCCTGTGCCGGACACAGCTGGTTCCAGCCAACTCACTAATGGACCCACCACAGGCCAAAGGTGAGCCAATCAGTGAAGCTGGTGGTGCCTCTGTGAAAACATATTTAAGAAAGGGCAAAACATCAGACAGCAGTGTGTAAGGAATGAGGGAAAAAAAAGTGTGAGAAATGGTCCTGCAGACACCAAGGTCAGAGAAGAAGGAAGAGGAGGAGGAGGGATTCCAGGCACCAGAGCGGGTATTTCCTTTCAACCCATGGAAGAGACCACATCGGAGCAGATATCCACACTGCAGTGTGTGGAGGACCCCATTCTGGAGCAAGTGCTTATTTCCTGAAGGAACTGCAGCCCGTGGAGAATCCATGCTGGAAAAGATTTTTTTTCCTGAAGGACTGCAATCCATGGGGAGAACCCAATGCTGGAGCAGGGGAAAAGTGAGAGGAGGAAGGAGCAGCAGAGAGGAACTGTTATGGAGTGACCATAACCACCCCATTCCCCATCCCCCCCTGCGCCGCTTGGGGTGGGGGGAAAGTTTTGGAGTCAGGAACGAAGAAGTGAAGTTGAGCCTAGAAAAACGGGTGAGTGGGTGGAAGGTGTTTTAATTTTGTCTTTGTTTCTCACTATACAATTCTATTTTAACTGGCAATAAATTAATTTAATTTTCCCCAAGTCAAGCCTGTTTTGCCCGTGATGATAACTTATAAGTGATCTCCCTGTATTTATCTTGACCCATGAGCTTTTTTTTCCATCTTATTTGCTGAGGAGGAGGAGTGCGAGAGCAGCTGGGTGGGTGTCAAGCAGCTGGCCAAGGTTAACTCACCACAACTCATCAGAAAGCTTATTCCTTTTAGAGAAGCAAAATAATGTCAGTTTTCTTGATCCACAATTTTTGATCATTAAATATAATGTATATTTAAAGCATAATAAATAGATACATATATGCATATGAAAATAAGCCACGACAAATATTTTGAAGGAAATATTTTACCTCCTCCCTTTTCCAAATGGGCAGACAATGCATGTCTTCTCTTGCTTTTTCTTCCCCACTCCCACACATGCAAATATATCACACAATATTGCCGCAGAAGCTGGCCCACCACAGAGTTAAGGCATCTGACAAGTATCATCACCATTACTGTTGTTAAAAGGAGATCACCATAGGCATTTCTCATTGTCATGGTTTAAACCCAGCCAGCAACTAAACACCACACAGCCACTCGCTCACCCCCCCACCTCCGGTAGCATGGAAGAGAGAATCGGGAGGACACAAGTAGGAAAACTCGCAGGATGAGATAAAAACAGTTTAATAATGGAAATAAAACAAAGTAGAACAGTAATAATAACAATGAGAACAACAACAATAACAGAATACCCAAAGCAGGTGATGAACAATGCAACTGCTCATGACCTGCCGACCGACGCCCCGCATGTCCCAAACCGCGAGAGCCCCCCCGCCCCTACTTTTTATACTAAGCATGATGTAACATGGTATGGAATACCCCATCAGCCAGCTGGGTCAACCGACCTGGCTGTGCTCCCCCCTGCCCAGCTTCCCCTGCATTTGGCAAAGCATGGGAGGCCGAAAAGTCCCCAGTGCAAGCACCACCCAGCAACAACCAAAGCATCAATGGGCCATCAATGTTCCTCTCATACCAAACCCAAAACACAGCAACGCCACCAGAAAGAAACTTAACTCTATCCCAGCTGAAACCAGGACAGTATCCACCCCTTATTCTATACCATCTACATCATGCCCAGGTCTCATATTTTCCAATACATTCCAATTAATCATAACCACTTTTCCTGTCTTTTGATTTATACACACACAGATATCATTCCCTTAGTCTATGGGCCATCCGCCTAGAATGCACATTGAGTTCATTTAGTCCATGACTTTGGGCTCCATCTCTCATAACAGTCTTTCAGGGCAGGAGAGATGGTGTGTGGTGTTGGATTGTTGCATCCTGAAGCCAGTTCTAGTTCCATTACGGCTGCGCTCGTCCGATTCTATCATCGTTGCACTTTGCTCGGTTTCATCAGAGTTCATTCTTCATTAATCTGGGTGATTCTTACTGCAATACCGTTGATATGGCATATAGCAACCATAGAAGTGATGACATACAGTATTATATAGCAATTAACATCATACAATTCAGTTCATTGGCTATTTTCACCCAAAATCAAATCCCCTTGAGGTACACACCGGACTTCCCCATCCTTTCTCATCACCCACCAAGTGCACCCAGGTCCCTGAGCAAAAGCAATCCCACGGATGGGTTTTCCCTTGCCAGAGGCAGGAGTAACCCAGACTGTCTTCCCCAGCATATTTCTCATGTGCACGACAGGGACTTTATCCCCCTCTACAGTACGTAAGGTTTTGGATTGGACAGGGCCAGCTCGATTGAAAGATCCCCTAGTGTTGACTAACCAGGTGGCTTTTGCTAAATGTGTATCCCAATGCTTGAATGTCCCACCACCCATTGCCCTCAGCGTAGTCTTTAGCAGTCCGTTGTATCGTTCGATTTTCCCGGAGGCTGGTGCATGGCAGGGGATGTGATAGACCCACTCAATGCCATGCTCTTTGGCCCAGGTGTCTATGAGGGTGTTTAGGAAATGAGTCCCGTTGTCTGACTCAATTCTTGCTGGGGTGCTATGTCGCCATAGGACTTGCTTTTCAAGGCCCAGGATGGTGTTCCGGGCAGTGGCATGGGGCATGGGATATGTTTCTAGGCATCCGGTGGTTGCTTCCACCATGGTGAGCACATAGCGCTTGCCTTGTCGGGTTTGTGGGAGTGTGATATAATCAATCTGCCAGGCCTCCCCATATTTATATTTCAACCATCGTCCCCCATACCAAAGAGGCTTTACTCGCTTGGCTTGCTTGATTGCAGCGCATGTTTCACATTCGTGGATAACCTGTGCAATAGCGTCCATGGTCAAGTCCACCCTTCGATCATGAGCCCATCTATATGTTGCATTTCTTCCTTGATGGCCTGAGGTGTCATGGGCCCACTAAGCTATAAATAATTCACCCTTATGTTGCCAGTCCAGATCCACCTGAGCCACTTCAATCTTAGCAGCCTGGTCCACCTGCTGGTTTTTTGGTGTTCTTCAGTGGCCCGACTCATGGGTACGTGAGCATCTACGTGACGTACTTTTACAACGAGGTTCTCTACCCGGGCAGCAATATCTTGCCACAATGTGGCAGCCCAGGTGGGTTTACCTCTGCGCTGCCAGTTGTTCTGCTTCCACTGCTGCAACCACCCCCACAGGGCATTTGCCACCATCCATGAGTCAGTATAGAGATAAAGTACTGGCCATTTTTCTCGTTCAGCAATGTCCAAGGCCAGCTGGATGGCTTTCACCTCTGCAAACTGGCTCGATTCACCTTTTCCTTCAGCAGTTTCTGCAACTTGGCGTATAGGCCTCCACACAGCAGCTTTCCACCTCCGATGCTTTCCCACAAGGCGACAGGACCCATCAGTGAACAGGGCATATTGCTTCTCGTTTTCTGGTAGTTTATCATACAGTGGGGCCTCTTCAGCACGCATCACCTCCTCCTCTGGGGATATTCCAAAATCTTTGCCTTCTGGCCAGTTCGTAATCACTTCCAAGATTCCTGGGCGACTGGGGTTTCCTATTCGGGCCCGTTGTGTGATCAGTGCGACCCACTTACTCCACGTAGCATCGGTTGCATGATGTGTAGAGGGGACCCTCCCTTTGAACATCCAGCCCAGCACCGGCAGTCGGGGTGCCAGGAGGAGCTGTGCTTCAGTACCAACCCCTTCCGAAGCAGCTCGAATCCCTTCATATGCTGCCAATATCTCCTTCTCAGTCAGAGTGTAGCGGGCCTCGGATCCCCTGTATCCCCGACTCCAGAACCCTAAGGGTCGACCTCGAGTCTCCCCTGGTGCTTTCTGCCAGAGGCTCCAGGTAGGGCCATTCTCCCCGGCTGCGGTGTAGAGCACATTTTTTACATCTTGTCCTGCCCGGACTGGCCCAAGGGCTACTGCCTGAACTATCTCCTGTTTAACTTGTTCAAAGGCTTGTCGTTGCTCAGGGCCCCATTTGAAATCGTTCTTCTTCCTGGTCACTTGATAGAGAGGGCTTACAATCATACTGTAATTTGGAATATCCATTCTCCAAACACCCACAACACCTAAGAAAGCTTGTGTTTCCTTTTTGCTAGTTGGTGGGGACATGGCTGTTATTTTGTTGATCACATCCATTGGGATCTGACGACGTCCATCTTGCCATTTTATTCCTAAAAACTGGATCTCCTGTGCAGGTCCCTTGACCTTACTTTGTTTTATGGCAAAACCGGCTTTCAGAAGGATTTGAATTATTTTCTTCCCTTTCTCAAAAACTTCTTCTGCTGTGTTGCCCCATACAATGATGTCATCAATGTACTGCAGGTGCTCTGGAGCCTCACCCTGTTCCAGTGTGGTGTGGATCAGTCCATGGCAAATGGTAGGGCTGTGTTTCCACCCCTGGGGCAGTCGGTTCCAGGTGTACTGGACGCCCCTCCAAGTGAAAGCAAACTGTGGCCTGCACTCTGCCGCCAAAGGGATGGAGAAGAGCGCATTAGCAATGTCAATTGTGGCGTACCACTTGGCTGCCTTTGACTCCAGTTCATATTGAAGTTCTAGCATGTCCGGCACGGCAGCACTCAGTGGCGGCGTGACTTCGTTCAGGCCACGGTAGTCTACTGTTAGTCTCCACTCTCCATTGGACTTTCGCACTGGCCTTATGGGACTGTTGAAGGGTGAGCGAGTCTTGCTGATCACTCCTTGGCTCTCCAGTCGACGAATCATACCATGGATGGGGATCAGGGAATCTCAGTTGGTGCGATATTGCCGCCGGTGCACCGTTGTGGTAGCGATTGGTACCTTTTGTTCTTGGACCTTCAGCAAACCCACAACAGAAGGGTCCTCTGAGAGACCGGGCAAGGTGGACAGCTGTTTAATTTCCTCCGTCTCCAGGGCAGCTATACCAAAAGCCCACCGGTACCCTTTTGGGTCCTTGAAATACCCTCTCCTGAGGTAGTCTATGCCAAGGATGCACGGAGCCTCTGGGCCAGTCACAATGGGGTGCTTCTGCCACTCATTCCCGGTTAGGCTCACTTTGGCCTCCAATACAGTTAACTCTTGGGATCCCCCTGTCACTCCAGAAATACAAATGGGTTCTGCCCCTTTATAGCTTGATGGCATCAGGGTACACTGTGCACCGGTGTCTATGAGAGCCTTATACTCCTGTGGATCTGATGTGCCAGGCCATCGAATCCACACAGTCCAGTAAACCCGGTTGTCCCTTTCCTCCACCTGGCTGGAGGCAGGGCCCCTCTAGTCCTGGTCATCGTATTCGCTACCCACTTCTTGTAAGTATTAATCAGAAGTCCCTTTATTAAGATGGGAAGTGGAATCAGCCCTTCTACTCTCTCTGGGGAACTGCTCACTGGAGACTGGAGCAGCAGTTTTCCTGGAAGAACCCCCTTTTGTGGTTGTTTTTCCTTGCAACTCACGTACCCGTGCCTCTAGGGCCGAGGTAGATTTTCCATCCCACTTCCTCATGTCCTCTCCGTGGTCACGCAGGTAAAACCACAGGGTGCCCCGGGTTGTGTGCCCATGATATCTCCTCTCTTGAGCAGATGGACGCTTGCTCCTAATGGCTGAGACACTGGCCCGTGCAGGTGGGGAGCAGGACATATCCTCTTTGAGTTGCTGGACCTCCTGAGACAGTTTCTCCACAGCAGAGACACAGGCCCGTAGGGAGGAAGAGAGGCTTTCTTCATATTGCCAGAGTTGGCCAGCCAATTCTTCCACTGTTTGTTCCTCTCCATCTTTCCAGGTCATTATTGCCAATGAGTTTGCATGTGATGCTGGTGCGCTCCGTACCAACTTCCGCCACATGGGTCGCGTGCACTGGACTTCATCTGGGTCTTTGGATAACTGCTCGTTGTTCAGGTCATCATAAATCACTTCCAGCACGGCTAATTCCCTCAGGTACTGGATACCTCTCTCCATGGTGGTCCACTTGCCTGGGTGACATATAACATCTTCCTTGAAGGGATACCTTTCCTTTACACCTGTCAGGAGTCGCCTCCAGAGGCTGAGGACTTGTGCCCCTTGTCCAATCGCTTTGTCAATGCCCCCTTCCCTAGCAAGGGATCCCAGCTGCTTGGCTTCCCTACCCTCTAATTCCAGGCTACTGGCCCCATTATCCCAGCATCGGAGCAGCCAGGTGACAATGCGCTCGCCTGGACGACGGCTGAAGTCTTTTCGCATATCTCACAGCTCACCCAGGGATAGGGATCGGGTGGTTATCATCTCATTTACGGGTTCTGCCGCCTCCTCCTCCTGTTTTCGTGATGGCCCTTGTTCATTTTCATCCCTTACTAAACGAGCTGATTTTCTTGTGCATTTCCTTTTTTATGTAGGGGCATCTGATACCGGCATGGGTTGGTTCTCTGTCGCAGGGGGCGGAGTAGCTGCCATGCCTGCCGTGGCGGGTGAGGGAGCTGCAGGGCCTGTTGCTTTGTCATCAGCTGCAGAGACCTTTTCTTCCTCTTGAGGCTTCTGAGTAGTGCTGAACAGGGCTCGGTAGGCATGAGCCAGGCCCCAGCACATTGTAGTGATTTGTGTCTCCCTAGAATGGCCAGGGTGACAGCATACTTCTTCCAAATATTCTACTAATTTTTCAGGATTCTGCACTTGCTCAGGGGTGAAGTTCCAGAACACTGGGGGTGCCCACCGTCCTAGGCATTTGCCCATGCTATCCCACTCGCCCTGCCACTCATAACTATCCAGCTTTGGGGCAGATCTCTGGATGATATTCTTAAATTGCTTATTAACCTTGGACAAAACCGAAACAATATTCCTAAGGAATACCAATAGATGTATCTTAACTACCCAGGGATGGTCAAGGTACTGACAAGTTATTTTAACGAAGGAGACGACACCGTAGAGGAAGGTCGTGAGGGTGCCATTCTCTATTTCCTCCGTAAAAAATCTCTCAGAAGAAGAGATATAATTGCTAATGGTCTCCATGAGGTGGTACCCGAAGTACAGTCACGGCTTCATTACAAATCCCAAATCCCAAATACACCCCAATGCCAGCGTTTTAATAACAAATCTCCCAGGCAAAACATCATTAATCACTGCAGAGCACAGCAGACTGCAAAAACCAACAGCAATCTTTCACATGTACAGCAAAAACAAGAGCATGGTGCAGATCAGATAAATTACTATCGAGAACACATGAATCAATATTGTGACCAGCAACTGTTAACAGATATAAATTCCTCAATATGCTCTAGTTAATATGTTGTTATGTCAACCCTTCGTGCCCCCCGTTGGGTGCCAAAAAAGGACTGTCGTGGTTTAACCCCAGCCAGCAACTAAACACCATGCAGCCGCTCGCTCACCCCCCACCTCCGGTGGGTTGGGGGAGAGAATTGGGAGGACGCAAGTAGGAAAACTCCTGGGTTGAGATAAAAACAGTTTAATAATGGAAATAAAACAAAGTAGAACAGTAATAATAACAATTATAACAACAACAATAATAGAATATACAAAGCAGGCAATGTGCAATGCAACTGCTCACCACCCGCCCACCGGCGTCCCGCATGTCCCGAACCGCGAGACCCCCCCCTCATTTTTTATACTGAGCATGGTATAGAATACCCCATTGTCCAGCTGGGTCAACCAACCCAGCTATGCTTCCCCCCGCCAGCTTCCCGTGTACAGCATGGGACGCTGAACATTCCCTGTTGCAAGCACCACCCAGCAACAACCAAAGCATCAATGGGCCATCAACGCTTCTCTCATACCAAACCCCAAACACAGCACCCCCCCCCAGCCACCAGAAAGAAAGTTAACTCTATCCCAGCTGAAACCAGGACACTTATGCCTAATACAAGAATCATTAACACAGATTTTCATTTATTTCTTAAATTATGATGCAGACAACACTCACAAAAATGGAGCCAATTCCCCTAACTTGTAAAAATCATAGTCACCTTAGGGTCTGAACAACCTGTGGTGTCTTTAGTCAGATGCCTCCTGAGTCTGCTCAATCATAAAACCTGAAAGTGAAAGGTTGAGAAAGCTTCATCCTCTTTTCTGTCAATTATTCCTAGAGGTGAAACAACTAGAGAATGGCTTGTTGAAACTCATTATGTGAATAGAAGACAGGATTTAGCTTATTTTAAACAGATTAAACAAGAGCTTAAAGTGCCTGAATTAAAGAATTTAATTTAGAGCTAAACTAATTGTTGAAATTGTAATGGTTACGCTAAAGAACAATCATAGAATCATAGAATCATTAAGGTTGGAAAAGACCTCTAAGATCATCGAGTCCAACCATCAACCCAACACCACCATACCCACTACACCATGTCCCTAAGCGCCTCATCTACACGTCTTTTAAATACTTCCAGGGATGGTGACTCAACCACTTCCCTGGGCAGCCTGTTCCAAGGCCTGACCACTCTTTCAGTAAAGTAATTTTTCCTAATGTCCAATCTATCTAAACCTCCCTTGGCACAACTTGAGGGCATTTCCTCTTGTCCTATCGCTAGTTACTTGGGAGAAGAGACCAACACCCACCTCACTACAACCTCCTTTCAGGTAGTTGTAGAGCGCGATGAGGTCTCTCCTCAGCCTCCTCTTCTCCAGACTAAACAGTCCCAGTTCCCTCAGCCGCTTCTCATAAGACTTGCTCTCCAGGCCCTTCACCAGCTTCGTTGCCCTTCTCTGGACACGCTCCAGCACCTCAATGTCCTTCTTGTAGTGAGGGGCCCAAAACTGAACACAGTATTCGAGGTGCGGCCTCACCAGTGCCGAGTACAGGGGCACGATCACCTCCCTACTCCTGCTGGCCACGCTATTTCTGCTACAGGCCAGGATGCCGTTGGCCTTCTTGGCCACCTGAGCACACTGCCGGCTCATGTTCAGCCGGCTGTCGACCAGCACCCCCAGGTCCTTTTCCTCTGGGCAGCTTTCCAGCCACTCTTCCCCAAGCCTGTAGCGTTGCATGGGGTTGTTGTGGCCGATGTGCAGGACCCGGCACTTGGCCTTGAACCCAGCACTTGCCTTGGCATTTAGTCCCTCATACTGCCCAAAAACCCCCTGAGGTACTTCAATGCAATTGTTATCATTTTTTGTATACTGTACTGAAATCCTTCTGTGTATTTATTTTAGTTGTTAATGTCTCCCATTATCACAGCACTAGAATGCTTCAGTCTTGCAAATAACATCCAAACAATTAAAATCATAACTATTTAACTTATGTAATAGTCAAAGCAATGCATTCCTATTTCTAACTAGCAAGCTGGAGCACAGGCATTCAGATATTTGGTTGTACGACTGTGGTGGGTTGACCCCGGCCAACAGCCAAACACTCACTCTGCCTCTCACTCACTCCCCTCTCCTAGGGGTTGGGGACAAAAATATCAAAGGAAGGCAAAAAAACTTGTGGATTGATATAGTAACAGTTTAGTAGAGAAAGCAAAAGCTGCGCACACAAGCAAAGCAAAAAGAGGAATTCATTCACTACTTCCCATCGACAGGCAGATGGTTAGCCATTTCCAGGAAAGCAGGCCTTCATCACGCATAACGATTACTTGGGAAGACAAGCACCATAACCACTGACATACTCCCTTCCTCCTCCTTTCCCTGAGTTTTTATTGCTGAGCATGATGTCATATGGTATGAAATATCCCTTTGGTCAGTTGGGATCAGCTGTCCTGGCTATGTCCCCTCCCAACCTCTTGCCCACCCCCAGCCTACTTGCTTGCAGGGGGTGGCAGTGGGGCAGAGTGGAAGAAAGAAAGCCTTGACCCTGTGCAAGCACTGCTCAGCAATAGCCAAAACATTGGTGTGTTATGAACACGTTTTTAGGCACAAATGCAAAGCACAGCACCATACGGGCTGCTATTAAGAAAGTTAACTCCATCACAGCCAGACCCAGTACAATCTCCACCCCTTATTCCGTATCATTTGTGTCATGCTCAGGTCCCACATTATCTGATACATCTAAGTAAGCTCTGACCGTCCCATTCATATATTGGTTCATTTCTATACCCTACTCAAACCTTTCCAGTCTATCTAATTTCTCATTCCCAAAATTCCCTCTTACCAACACTTACACACTTATACTACATACTTAAACCATCTTTACATCCAACAGTCAGGTTTATGCATCCTCATTAACCCCCATCCTCTGTCCCTTGACATATGCACAGGTATTATTCCCCCATTCCACCACCTCCACCTCCCCTGGCCAACTGTCCATAAGAACAGCAGTTGACTTGGGCCCCATCTGTCGAGGTGGTCACTCAGGACAGAAGCAGCATGTTGGATTGTTGACTGCCAAGACTGGCTTGGTTTGGGTCACTGCTGCACTTGCCCAGTTCCTCATAAGGCTCATCCTCCGTTGGTTCAAGTGGTTCTTGCCCTAGACTCTTATACAGTGAAGCAAGCAAGCTCCGTGACCAGCACAGAAGCCTGCCAGTTAACAACTATAACAGCTATAGCATGCTCAGACCAAAATTGTCATTATCTTGTGCCCCATGTTGGGTGCCAAAAAGGACTGTGGTGGGTTGACTCTGGACAGCAGCCAAACACCCACCCTGCTTCTTGTTCACTCCCCTCTTCCACAGGATGGAGAGAAAACAGAAGGAAGATGAGAAGACTTGTGAATCTGGGGTTGTGGCTGCTCATGTGCTGCTATGAAGAAAGTTAACTCCATCTCAACCAGACCCAGTGCACCAACTCGCATAGATTTCAAAGTGAAAAAAGTGTCTAAGTGCCCTTAATACCCTAATTTATTTGCTGAGTTCATAAGAGAGCTATAAACCCATGACCCAAAATCTACTCAGTACTAGGATCCCATGTTAAGTACTGCAGTATACAAGGCAAAACCAAAAATACAGTATTATTTCAGTGAGAAAGATACAATTGTCTCAGTGGATCTAGACACCAGAGAATGGTACACAAGACAAGATAAAAAAAAATACAGTTTAATTTAAAATTGCATCAGTTCTTTGCAAGTCATCATAAAATAATTTATTGTTTTATTTTTAAAGGTCAGCACTTGAACATGGATGTGTCAGATAAACACTGAACTTAATTAAGAGTTTAAAAGTCAGCACCCAAAGTGTATTGACTACAGAGAAAGCTCTTTTGAGAGCCTTGATGTATATGTCAATATGCCAATATCTAAATGACAGTTTGGGGGCAGGGGAATTGGGAGGAGGAGAGAAGAGAAGGTATGGGGGGGTGTTGTTTGTTTTTTGGTTTTGTTGGTTTTTTAAAGCTAGTCTTAGCTAGAGGACAGGCAGTCTTCAACATTGACACACTGTGGTTCAGGGCCGCATGAAACAGGAATCAGAACTTGTAGGCTCTGCTTCCAAGAGTACTTAAGAGGTCTCCAGATGGGAGACATCTCATTACAAGCTTGTCAAAAGTGCATCAAAGAACGTCTTGGCTTTGAAAAAAAAAGATGGATATACTTGAGAAAATGGCAAAATTTGGGAGAAAACTAGAAGCAGGCAGCACAAGCTCTTATTTCTTATGCCACAGAAAGTTTGTTGCAACTCCTCTGCCTTTGCAGTTGGAAAGCAGCCCCCAAATGGGCAACAAACTCAGTCTAGTAGAGGCAAGGACAAGAAGGTCATCAGGAGTAGTCAGCATGGATTCACCAAGGGGGAGTCATGCTTAACCAGCCTGATAACCTTCTATGATGAAATGACTGGCTTGGTAGATGAGGGGAGAACAGTGGATATTGTCTACCTAGCCTTCAGGAAGGTTTTGACACCGTCTCCCATAAGATCTTCATAGAGAAGACAATGAAGTAGGGGCTGGATAAGCAGACAGTGAGGTGGGTTGAAAACTGGCTGAATGGCCAGGCACAGAGGGTGGTGATTAGTGGTACAAAGTCCAGTTGGAGGCCAGTAACTAGCGGTATATCCCAGGGGTCAATACTGGGTCCGACCCTGTTTACCATCTTGTCGTGGTTTAATCCCAGTCAGCAACTGAGCACCACACAGCTGCTTGCTCAACTCCCCACCTCTGGTGCGATGGGGGAGAGAATCAGAAGAGTAAAAGTGGAAAAAAAACCTCAAGGGTTGAGATAAGAACTACTTAAAAATTGAAATAAAATAAAATAAAATATTGTTCATAATAATAATAATAACAATAATAATAATAATAATGATAAAAGAATATACAAAGCAAGTGATGCATGATGCAATTGCTCACCAACTGCCAACCGATGCCCAGCCAGTCCCGAGCAGCGGCCCCCTGGCCAGCTTTCCCCTAGTTTATATACTGAGCATGACATCATATGGTATGGAATATCCCTTTAGCCAGTTTGGGTTAGCTGTCCTGGCTGTGCCCCCTCCCAGCTTCTTGTGCACCTCCAGCCTTCTCAGTCGGTAGAGCATGAGAAGCTGAAAAGGCCTTGACTTAGTTTAAGCACTACTTAGCAACAACTAAAACATCAGTGTGTTATCAACATTCTTCTCATACTAAATCCAAAATACAGCACTATACCAGCTACTAGGAGAAAATTTAACTCTATCCCAGCCGAAACCAGGACATTTCTTCATTAATGATCTGGATGAGGGGGCAGAGTGTACCCTCAGGAAGTTTGCAGAAAACACCAAACTGGAAGGAGTGGCTGATAGGTCAGAGGGTCATGCTGCCATCTAGAGGGACCTGGACAGGCTGGAGAAATGGGCAGGCAGGAACCTCATGCAGTTCAACAAGGGGAAGTGCTAACTCCTGCACCTGGGGAGGAACAACACCATGCACCAGTATATGCGGGGGGCTGCCCTGATGGAAAGCAGCTTGGCAGAAAAGGACCTGGGGGGCTCCTGGTGGACACCAGGTTGAACATGAGCCAGCAATGTGCCCTTGCAGCTGCATTAGACAAAGTATTGCCAGCAGGTCGAGGGAGGTGATCCTTCCCCTCTACTCAGCACTGGTGAGGCCACACCTGGGGTCCTGTGTCCAGTTCTGGCTCCCCAGTACAAGAGAGACATGGACATACTGGAGAGAGTCCAACAAAGGGCCACAAAGATGATTAAGGGACTGGATCATTTCTCCTATGAGGAAAGGCTTAGAGAGCTGGGACTGTTTAGCCTAGAAAAGACAAGGCTCAGGAGGAATCTCATCAATGTATAAAAATACCTGAAGGGAAGGTGTGAAGAGGATGGAGCCAGGCTCTTTTCTGTGGTGCTCAGTGACAGGACAAGAAGCAATGGGCACACAGTGAAATGCAGGAGGTTCCATCTGAACATAAGGAACACTTTTTTACTGTGAGGGTGATTGAGCTCTGGAACAGGTTGCCCAGCGAGGTTGTGGAGTCTCCCTCCTTGGAGATATTCAAAAGCCATCTAGACACGGTCCTGGGCAACTGGCTTTAGGTGGCCCTGCTTGAGCAGGGGAGTTGGACCAGATGACCTCCAGAGGTCCCTTCCAACCCCAACTATTCTGTGATTCTATGAGAAAAATTTTGGCAGAGCACCAAGAAAGCCTTAAACACACAAAAACCGGGAGAAATTCCTCTAATGCTATTTACTGTAACAGATATCACTAATGCTGTACTGAGCAGCCTTCAGCATTCTTATTGCCTCCAAACTATTTATATAATAGAAACAGCAGTTACATTACACTGGTACTAGAGTCCTGGCCAGTATCAAGTATGCATACATATAATTAGAAAACAAGATTAAGAGTTTGTAGTCCAAGAAGCAAAAATATGGGTTCCACCTAGTTCCTATTATATGTGTGGTGGGTTGACCTTGGCTGGCTGCCAGGTGCCCACCAAGCCGCTCTATCACTCCCCCTCCTCAACAGGACAGGAGGAGAAAAAAACAACGAAAGGCCCGAGGGTCGAGATAAGGACAGGGAGATCATTCAGCAATTACCATCATGGGCAAAACAGACCTGACTCAGGGAAATTAATTTAATTTATTGCCAATTAACAATGGAGTAGGATAATGAGAAATAAGAACAAATCTAAAACCACTTTCCCCCCACCCCTCCTCCCTTCTTCCTGCACTCAACTTCACTCTCAACTCTCCTACCTCCTCCCCCCGAGCAGTACAGGGGAAATGGAGAATGGGGGTTCCGATCAGTTCACAACGCTTTGTCTCTGCTGCTCCTTCTTCCTCATGCTCTTTCTCTTCTCCAGCGTGGGGTCCCTCACACAGGAGACAGTCCTTCACAAACTTCTCCAACGTGGGTCCTTCCCACGGGCTGCAGTTCTTCATGAACCTCTCCAGCACGGGTCCTTTCCACAGCGTATAGTCCTTTAGGAATGGACTGCTCCAGCGTGGGTCCCCCACAGGGTCACAGGTCCTGCCAGGGACCTGCTCCAGCGTGGGCTCTCCATGGGATCACAGCTTCCTTCAGGGCACATCCACCTGCTCCGGCGTGGAGTCCTCCACGGGCTGCAGGGTGGATATCTGCTCCACCGTGGACCTCCATGGGCTGCAGGGGGGCAACCTGCTTCACCATGGGCTTCACCATGGGCTGCAGGGGAATCTCTTCTCTGGTGCCTGGAGCACCTCTTCCCCTTCCTTCTTTACTGACCTTGGTGTCTGCATAGTTGTTTCTCTCACATATTCTCACTCCTCTCTTCCAGCTGCTGTTGAGCAGCAATTTTTACCCCTTCTTAAATATGTTATCACAGAGGCGCTAGCAATGTCACTGGCTCAGCTTTGGCCAGTGGCTGGTCTGTCCTGGAGCCGGCTGGAACTGGCTCTATTGTACATGGGGGCAGCTTCTGGCATCTTCTCACAGAAGCCACCCCTGTAACCCACCCCTGCTACCAAAACCTAGCCACGTAAACCCAGTACAATAAGTAGATCTCTTGAAGAATTTAGTTTACATACCTTGAATAAGTTTTCTGACCTCTCATATCTTAAGCCTGTGCAGCTATACACGTTTTCATTTTGGGTCTGCATCAAATGTATAATCCACTTGCTAAATTATCTTTCCAATTCTACTTGTGTTTTTCCTCCGACTCCAACACTTACTGGCTTTTACCAACACTGGATCCCCTGTTGGAAAATGTAGTTCAGTTATCCCAAGCATATCCAAAGCCACGTAATAACACCTTTAACATCAGGGGTAAATAGATAAATATTATCTATACAAGATAATAGGCAAAATTGCAGTATTTTATTTTGTAAAGCTCTTTCACATGTGAGGCTTATTTCATTTAGAATTAAGAGCTTGTTGAAACATCAGAAATTCCATACTGAGTCCCAGCAAAAGTGGATCTGGCCCAGAGTCTAGTTTCCAACAGCAGTTTTCCATAAGTATTTTCCATAAGCATATTTCCATATGCTACCTAAGTATTAGCAATTGTTCACGTATAGATCAGTCCTTCCCTGACAGATGCTTCCAGTAATCTGGAGCTCAGCTGAATTATTAGTGTATGTGGCTTTTATTATGTATATTTTGGAATGATCTAGCACACACAGGATGGGAAACTAACATCTGAACAATCCATCAATAGCAAGACAGACTGAGTCCATTATCTTATTAGCACGAGAACATTAAAACCACAACAAGAAATGTTTTCCAGACACTTCCTTTTATTGGTACACTGAAACAGTTTAATGCATGAATGGTTTGTGTTATTTCTAAATATTTACTCTGTTTAAGTAGCATTTACAGCTCATATACTATTCGAGTCATCTTAAGATACAAGATACTTTTGTGGTAGCAGCTTCATAGATCAGTGAATGTCAGCACACCACAACCCTATTTAAAATAATAAAGTCCAGATGGAGTGACAGAAAGGAGACAATATACCATTCTACTACTCTGTGCAGTGACCAGGATGATATTTCAAAAGTGGAAAAAAAAAGTTATTCAGCCATACCTCCACTTCTTTCTTAAAAATTTCCTTATGGATTTCAACTCCTATTAAAAAAAAAGATTACTATTAATATACAACATATATATAACAAAAAAATGGACAAAGGTAGTTTTATTAATGTTTTAATGCTGAGTATGTGTTCACCAAATCAATCAGATGATAATATCTCTTAACGATGTACTTGAACTTTTGTCTCATCAGAAACAGTCATGGCTTTGAAATTGCCACAAGTTCCACTGCTTCCTGCCAATTTAGATGTTATCACTTTATTAAAAAAACAAACACACACACCCCGCCCCAACCCACACAACACACACATATCTGAATTTAGTTTTCAATTTCTCAAAAGTGTGTGTGCATGTGTGAAATGTACCCATTTGCAGACAACCTGAAACAAAACGTGAGAAGTGAATATAGGCTCTGCAATTAGTGATTTGGGTTCATAGGTTACCCTGAACTCCAAAACCATTTATTATGCTGCATTGGAATCCAAGCACCTCATCTGTTCCCAGCCTATATATCAAAGACTTGAGTTTGCCTTTGACAATTCAATTTTGTATTATCAAAACAAAAATGGATCACAAACTATATATACAAAAGTATAGCGATAAGTTTTCATTTCTACCTCTGTCACAATCTTTGAGGGCCTTGAGAAGGTTGACTGTTCTGTGCTGCAGTTCCAACCTGTAAAATGGGAATCAGTTTCCTTCCTCACATTTTTGATCTCTTAAAATTATTGGCTTCTCACAGGCTTTTACTCACAGTTAAGAGAGAGACTTGTAAATATCAATGTAATAGCAATACTTAGAATAATAGAATCATAGAATCATTTAGGTTGGAAAAGACCTCTAAGATCATCGAGTCCGTTAACCTAACACTACCAAGTCCACCACTAAACTACGTCCCTAAGTGCCACGTCTACCCGTCTTTTAGATACCTCCAGGGATGGTGACTCAACCACCTCCCTGGGCAGCCTGTTCCAGTGCTTGACAACCCTTTCAGTGAAGAAATTTTTCCTAATGTCCAGTCTAAACCTCCCCTGGCACAACTTGAGGCCATTTCCCCTTGTCCTATCACTTGCTACTTGGGAGAAGAGACCGACACCGACCTCACTACAACCTCCTTTCAGGTAGTTGTAGAGCGCGATGAGGTCTCCCCTCAGCCTCCTCTTCTCCAGACTAAACAGTCCCAGTTCCTTCAGCCGCTCCTCATAATACTTGTTCTCCAGACCCTTCACCAGCTTCGTTGCCCTTCTCTGGACATGCTCCAGCACCTCAATGTCCTTCTTGTAGTGAGGGGCCTGAAACTGAACACAGGATTCGAGGTGCGGCCTCACCAGTGCCGAGTACAAAGGGACGATCACTTCCCTGGTCCTGCTGGCCACACTATTTCTGATACAGGCCAGGATGCCGTTGGCCTTCTTGGCCACCTGGGCACACTGCCGGCTCATGTTCAGCCGGCTGTCAACCAGCACCCCCAGGTCCTTTTCCTCTGGGCAGCTTTCCAGCCACTCTTCCCCAAGCCTGTTAGCGTTGCCTGGGGTTGTTGTGGCCAAAGTGCAGGACCTGGCACTTGGCCTTGTTGAATCTCATATAGTTGGCCTCAGCCCATCGATCCAGCCTGTCCAGGTCCCTCTGCAGAGCCTTCCTACCCTCGAGCAGATCAACACTCCCGCCCAACTTGGTGTCATCTGCAAACTTACTGAGGGAGCACTCAATCCCCTCATCCAGATCATTGATAAAGATATTAAACAGAACTGGCCCCAATAATGGGCCCAGGGAACATCACTTGTGACTGACTGCCAACTAGGTTTAACTCCATTCACCACAACTCTTTGGGCCTGGTCATCCAGCCAGTTTTTTACCCAGCGAAGAGTACACCCGTCCAAGCCATGAGCAGCTAGTTTCTCCTGGAGAATGTTGTGGGAAACGGTGTCAAAGGCTTTATTATAGTCCAGGTAAACGACATCCACAGCCTTTCCCTCATCCACTAAGCGGGTCTACCTTGTCATAGAAGGAGATCAGGTTAGTCAAGCAGGACCTGCCTTTCATGAACCCATGCTGACTGGGCCTGATCGCCTGGTTGTCCTGTACGTGCTGTGTGATGGCACTCAAGATGATCTGCTCCATAACCTTCCCTGGCACCGAGGTCAGGCTGACAGGCCTGTAGTTCCCCGGATCCTCCTTCCAGCCCTTCTTGTAGATGGGTGTCACATTTGCTAACCTCCAGTCCACTGGGACCTCCCCAGGTAGCCAGGACTGCTGATAAAGGATTGAAAGTGGCTTGGTGAGCACTTCCACCAGCTCCCTCAGTACCCTTGAGTGGATCCCATCCGACCCCATAGACTTGTGTGTGTCTAAGTGGTGTAGCAGTTCTCTAACCATTTTCCCTTGGATTATGGGGGCTTCATTCTGCTCCCCATCCCTGTCTTCCAACTCAGGGGGCTGGGTACCCCAAGAACAACTGGTCTTACTATTAAAGACTGAGGCAAAGAAGGCGTTAAATACCTCAGCCTTTTCCTCATCCTTTGTCACTATGTTTCCCCCCACATCCAATGAAGGTTGGAGATTCTCCTTAGCCCTCCTTTTGTTGTTAATGTATTTAAAGAAACATGTTTAATTGACTTTTACTGCAGTAGCCAGATGAAGTTCTAGTTGGGCTTTGGCCCTTCTAATTTTCTCCCTGCATAAACTCACGACATCTTTATAGTCCTCCTGAGTTGCCTGCCCCTTCTTCCAAAAGTCATAAACTCTCTTTTTTTTCCTGAGTTCCAGCCAAAGCTCTCTGTTCAGCCAGGCCGGTCGTCTTCCCTGCCGCTGGCTCGTCTTTTGGCACATAGGGATGGCCTGCTCCTGCGCCTTTAAGATTTCCTTCTTGAAGAATGTCCAGCCTTCCTGGACTCCTTTGCCCTTCAGGACTGCCTCCAAAGGGACTCTGTCAACCAGGCCCCTAAAACAGGCCAAAGTCTGCCCTCCAGAAGTCCAAGGTAGCAGTTCTGCTAATCCCCCTCCTTACTTCTCCAAGAATCGAAAACTCTTATCATTTCATGATCACTATGCCCAAGACAGCCTCCAACCATCACACCACCCACAAGTCCTTCTCTGTTCACAAACAGGTCCAGCAGGGCGCCTTCCCTAGTTGGCTCACTCACCGACTGTGTCAGGAAGTTATCTTACGCACACTCCAGGAACCTCCTAGACTGTTTCCTCTCCTCTGTACTGTATTTCCAGCAGACATCTGGTAAGTTGAAGTCCCCCATGAGAACAAGGGCTAGCTATCGTGAGAATTCCCTCAGCTGCTTATAGAATATTTCATCTGTCTCTTCATCCTGGTTGGGTGGTCTATAACAGACTCCCAGCAGGATATCTGCCTTGTTGGCCTTTCCCCTGATTCTTACCCATAAACACTCAACCCTTTCATCACCATCGTCAAGCTCTAGACAGTCAAAACACTCCCTAACATACTTATTCACATTGTGATGAAGATTTCTTTACATTGCACAAATAATGATTTCAGAGACACTGACTTGCCAGCAGCAAGTCACAAAACTGCCCAAATACAACTTTAGATGGTTTACCTGAATGTACACAGGTGAGAAGCTTTGAAAGTCAGTGCAAAGACAATCACCATGAACTAAAGGAAACAGACTATAGACATCTGATACAGAACATTCAACAAAATATTATTAGATTTTGTAGCATGATTCAACCATATGATATATGAAGATTTGAATCAAACATGTTTAAAATTTTATTTAAACAATGTTCTTTCTCAAAAATAGTACTCCAGTCCGTGTAGCAGCAATGAAAAAAAGCACATAAGGATAAAACAACCTAGAACACAGATCAGGCAGAATACAAAAGGTTTTTAAACAGGCATTCTTAAAAACACAAACAAAACCCAACAACAACAACAAAACAACCAAAAAGCCACAAAACACACTGAAATACATAGTTATAGTTTGTAACTTATAAAAAGGTACAGTTTACCATCATTGTTCCTTACCAGTTTTCCGATTGGTATATTTCTGTCTATCTATGTATATTGAAAATCCTGACAGCATAACCTCCAAATATTTTTTTCCAATGATGCTGGGATTTTAGGTGCACATATTGAGTTGTATTTCAGTAGTATTTGTACCACCTAAATTCTTATTAGCTATCTGTGAGTGTTCCCCTTTAAGGTATAGCTGTTTAGAAATACAACCTAGCACACACCATTTTAGTGCTTCAAAGTTGTTTGAATAAGCTAGTATTCAGTGGCTGTTTCAAAACTTTGGTTCATTCTTCATGTTTATGCCTCCTCTTCAAGACTGGTGCAAAGCCCTCATGACTGAATAGACTATAATGAAATTACACCAGTTTTACAATTTAGAGGTTTCAGTTTAGCTATTTAAGTTAATAATATGAAAAACTTCACCCATAATATGGCAAACATACATATATTTGCATATGAAATGCAGTAAGCAAATAGTGTTTGATATGAATTTACCATTTAGATAATGGAATTATCTGGCCAGGGATTCTGAAAAACTGGCTTCTGGAAATTGTTAATTAAAGATATAAATAAATAAGAACTAAAGTTCCCCTTCTAATTCAATAACAAAAGACTTAATATAGCTCATAATTTAATGTGTTATTCTCTCCCTTTTGGCAGTATTAGGAACAACCTATCTTCATTTTGAAAAAAAACTAAGTTTCCTTGGAATTTTTTTGAAATTCCTACATTCTGAAAATATTCAGAAAAAATTATGCGTTTTAAATGTTTTAGAGGAAAACCTAATGTTTACATATTTTTGAAAACATTCAAGGGTTTGAAGAAATAAGTTTAAGGCTTTTTAAGAAGAAACTTATGAAAAAGACTCATGTACAACAGTGATATTCCATTTTAAGGAATGCTACTAAATGATACAGTTTGAAGTTGTGTGATGGATGCACTCGACTCCTTAACCAAACTAGCAGTAGTTTGGTACAGGCTCCAAAGGAGGTAAAGGCCTAAGCCGTAACCGGGCCAAAAACTTCTCTAGTTCCAATCTGTTCTCTGAAAACCCACAAAGGAGCAGAGTGACACAGTGAGCATTGATGCATATGAGCTTGGAACACCAATCATGCGATTAACACATGAATAGCAGGTGGCTTTTCCAAGACTCATTTATCAAGGAACAAAGAAAGTTGTGGGTACAAAGGAGTCTCATGCTTACCTTTTCCATCGCATGTAATTTGACTACAAGCCAACAACTGTATTCCGTAAATATGACAGCCTAAGTGAGCCTTCTTTGAGCTCTCCCTGCTAAGCAGCTGGGACACCTCTCAAGGTTGCTCCTCAAGGCAGAGAGACTTACCAACTGCAGATCTTTGGTAAGTGACCGATATCGTGCATAACCTTGTATTATAGTGCACTAAGATTTTGTCTTGGTAACTTTGATTTTTGTCTTGGTAACTTTGATTCTGTCTTGGTAACTTTGATTCTGTCTTGGTAGTTTTGAATCTTTGTTATATCCTTTGTGCAGTACAGTAATAGACTGAACCTTGCCATCAAACTTTGTTAAGTCACACTTTTACAACATCATATTTCAATAAAACCACTTTTGCTGATACCTTTGACAGTGGTTCTTTAAGTGGTCTAAATTGCCCATTCACAACAAATTGGCGTAGTCGGCAGGATCCTAAATCAGGATTTGCGACAAGTTGTAAATACACTGTCGTTCAGGAATTCCAAAATTCAGCATTCTTCCCCTCACTGCATTTGTATCATTCTGGAACAATCTTGTTACTCAGTAAGGTTTCAATGCCATCGGTGGATGAGCTTGAACACCTGAAGTGGAAGTCAAGGCACTATACAGTGTAAAACATGTACCTTGATAAGTTGAGGAAAAAGGTATCCAAAACAACAGTCTAATTCAGTACAGACTGTGCAGCTTCCTTAATAAGTCATGCCACTTTGTCCAGTTTTTGTTCAGTTTGTTCCACTGTTATCACTAATCGAATACTAAAGAAAGAAAACTAAGCCAGCCACAATAGCCACTACTCTTGGTCTTCAGTTTTAGGCTTTTCTTGTACAAATTTTAACACATTAAAATTGTTACCTCCAGAGAAAAGATTATGAATTCAAATTCAATTGGAAAGAATATACATGACTAAATAGAAATGGTCAGACTGCTTTTTTTCCAAACACACAAGAAGCACATAATTTTGGTATTTTTCTTACCTGCAGATGTGCAGCTCATGGAAATGTGCCTGGTAAACAGGCAAAGGCAGTATCATGCTGATCTCTAAGATTCAGGTATTTATGATACAGTTATTTCAGGATATAACATCCTATAAAATTCACTGAAAAATATACCTCAAAAAGCAGTCATCACTGTGCCCCTTTTTTAAAAATTACAGACTATTCAATCTAGACTACTAAATGAAACCCCAGTGTTGTATGAAAAGAAATAGAGAGTCATATCCAATAAAAGGAAATATTTTGACTTCCTACTAACCTCGTTGAAAGAAGACATTTTTCTTCTTTCTCCAGATAGTGGGCATGAGTTAATGCAATACCACTATTCATGCACTACAGATAAAGAAAACACAGTAGTCATCAATCTGGGAATTTCAGATGGTATATCCTTTTGATCACCGAAGGCATATAACAAACTTTAATGAGTTTGGTGTCAGGATGATTCTTAGTTCTTTCCCAAATGGAGGTTTTGAAGGTTGTGCAAAAGTCAACTTTAATTTTAAATACACCATACATGAATAAAACAGGAGAGTTTAGGGTGTAGTTTCTTTAGCTTTCATCTATAAGTAATCAGATGAAAATGATGTATTAAGCAGAATGTTAGATCATAATTAAATATATTTTCAAGGAAAATAAACTTCTGAGTTGCTTTCTGTCATATAGTCTTGTTTACCTGCCACCTGAAATATACATCATCCTCATCAACCTCTACCTCCTTCACATGGGAGATGATAGAACTAATGTGTACTGAAGATGGAAAAAAAACCCTATGTACAAAACATAACAGGATTCTTCACAAAAAAAAAAGCAGCATGTTCATGGACTGAAATAAGCAAAGTTACAGAAAACTAAATGTCAAATGGTTCAAATATACCAACAGAACTCCATTCAAAGGATAGCCTGTATTCCTACAAACATCATAAGTTTTCTAAGCAACTGTTATAAATGCAAATTTAACATGAGTTTTGAAGTACATAATAGGAAATAATCATTTTCTGAAATAAAAAGGTCAAATACATATTTTTTTATTGAGTGTTACAACCATAACCACCTGCAACAAGAAATGGTTACAAGATGGCTGTACTGGATATACATGACAAGGTTTTGGTAGTGGGGGGGCTGCAAGGGCGGCCTCTGTGAGAAGCAGCCAGGGGCTGCCCTGTGCTGGGCACAGCCAGTTCCAGCTGGCTCAGCAATGGACCCACCACAGGCCAAAGCCAAGCCAATCAGCAAAACTGGTGGCATGTCTGTCAAAACATATTTAAGAAAGGGCAAAAAAGTCAAAGTTAACGCATGACAGTTGCATTTCATATAGCCCTATAGATAGCAAAGAAACTGAGTTTCTGGGTCAGCATTCCTGCAAGACATTCCAACAAATTACCCAACAAACCACTCTACCCACATGCACTAGATTCATTGTTCAAATTAAAAGGAAATTATATATTGAAATTGCTATGGGGACAACTACAACTCTTTTGAGTAACTTCACATCATTTTCTTGAAATCCACAGCTCTCTTCCAACTGTAGGTGCAATGCTGGAGAAAAAGATTCATCCACTACATACTGACTCTGTGATAACGTATTTAAGAAAGGGTAAGGAGTGAGAAAATGTGAGAGAAACAACTAAGCAGACACCAAGATCAGTGAAGAAGGAGGTGGAGGAGGTGCTCCAGGCGCCGGAGCAGAGATTCCCCTGCAGTCCGTGGAAAAGACCATGGTGATGCAGATTGTCCCCCTGCAGCCCAAGGAGGTCCATGGTGGAGCAGATACCCACCCTGCAGCCTGTGGAGGATCCCACGCCAGAGCAGGTGGATGTGCCTTGAAGGAAGCTGCAGCCCATGAAGAGGATCCCATGCTGGAGCAGTCTGTTCCTGAAGGACTATACGCTGTGGAAAGGACCCATGCTGGAGAGGTTTGTGAAGAACTGCAGCCCGTGGGAAGGATCCATGTTGGAGAAGTTCGTGAAGGACTGTATCCCATGGGAGGACCCCACGCTGGAGCATGGGAAAAGCATGAGGAGGAAGGAGCAGCAGAGACAATGCGTTATGAACTGTCGTGGTTTAACTCCAGATGGTCACTGAGCACCACGCGGCCACTCGCTCACCCCCCCACAGTGGGATGGGGGAGAGAATCAGAAGGGTAAAAGTGAGAAAACTCGTGGGTTGAGATAAAGACAGTTTAATAGGGAAAGCAAAAGCCGTGCACGCAAGCAAAGCAAAACAAGGAATTCATTCACTACTTCCCATCAGCAGGCAGGTGTTCAGCCATCTCCAGGAAAGCAGGGCTCCATCACGCGTAGCAGTTACTTGGGAAGACAAACGCCATCACTCTGAACATCCTCCCCTCCTTCTTCTTCGTCCAGCCTTATATGCTGAGCATGACATCATATGGTATGGAATAGTCCATTGGCCAGCTGGGCCAGCCATCCCGGCCACACTCCCTCCCAGCACCCTGCACACCTGGCAGGGCACGGGAAGATGAAAAGTCTTTGAATAGAGTAAACATTACTTAGCAACAACTAAAACATCAGTGTGTTATCAACACTATTCTCATACTACATCCAAAACACAGCACTATACCAGTTAATAGGAAAAAAATCAACTCCATCCCAGCTGAAACCAGGACATGAACTGACTGCAATCCCCCATTCCCCACCCCCCCTGCACCATTTGGTGGGGGGGGAGGGAGGTAGAAGAGTTAGGGGTGAAGTTGAGCCTGGGAAAAAGGGAGGGGTAGGGGGAAGGTGTTTTTAGTTTTGTTCTTATTTCTCATTATCCTACTCTGATTTTAATTGGCGATAAATTAAATTAAATTAATTTCCCTGGAGTCAAGTCTGTTTTGCCTGTGATGGTAGTTGGTGAGTGATCTTCCTGTCTTTATCTCAAGACATGAGCTTTTCACCTTATTTTCTCCCCCTGTCCTGCTGAGTAGGGGGAGTGACTGTGCGGCTTGGTGGGCACCTGGTGGCCAGCCAAGGTCAACCCACCACAAATCCATAAACAGAGGAACTGGAGTCTACAGGAGAGAATGGGCACTACAAACACACTGAATCAATTATAATTTTGAAAAAAATAAAAATATACTCTAACATGAAAATCATCTTGCATTATTTCTATAATGCAATGGCAATTCAGTGTGCAGTCCAGAAAGACAAGTCAAACTGGTATCATCTTCTTCAGCCACCAAACTGCAAACATTCTCGTGTCATTCACTTATACTGGCAAATACACAAACCAGAGGCAATTTCTTTAATACAGAAGCACATACAGTGCAAGTGTCTCATTGCTGCATATATATCTAGGAATTAGGAGAAGGCAACATTTGATAACCAGGAAAAGCAGTCCAAGATCAATCTACAAGGTAGAAAAACAAGTTGAATATACAATATAATAGCATAATACATCAGTTATTAGTTATGTTCCTTAGGAGTGACCTGACTTTTAGGTAGAATTCTAGATATAGGGAGGTGACAGTAAAAGTCAGACAAGCTACTGTCGTGGTTTAACCTGGCAGGCAGCCAAATACCATGCAGCCGCTCACTCACTCCCCCCACCCCCAGCAGGACGGGGAGAGAATCGGAAGGGTAAGAGTGAGAAAAACTCGTGGGTTGAGATAAAGACAGTTTAATAGAACAGGGAAAAAAAGGGAAAATATAATGATAATGATAAAATATACAAAATGAGTGATGCACAATGCAATTGCTCACCACCTACGCTGACCAATAACCAAGTAGCGATCGGTACTTCCTGGATCACGCCTACCCTTCATATACTGATCATGACGTCACATGGCATGGAATACCCCATTAGCCAGCTGGGCTGGCTGTCCTGATTATGTTCCCTCCCACCTTGTGTACCTAGCTCAGTCAGTAGGCATGGGAGCTGTCCTTGGACTAGGAGGGCACTTAGCAACAACTGAAAACATCACTGTGTTATCAACATTCTCCTCATACTAAATCCAAAACACAGCACTAGGAAGAAATTTAACCCTATCCCAGCCGAAACCAGGACAGTATCCACCCCTTATTCCATACCATTTACGTCGTGCTTAGGTCTCACATCTTTTTTTAATACATTTCAATTAACCACCACTATCTTTCTTTATATATACACACATATATATATATGCACGCACAGATATCATTCCCTTGGTCTACGGACTATCCCTCTAAAATGTCCACTGAGTTCATTTAGTCCATGACTTTGGGCTCCATCTGTTATAACAGTCTTTCAGGGCTGAAGAGATGGTGTGTGGTGTTGGGCCGTTGCATCCTGAAGCCAGTTCTCATTTCGGTACTGCTGCACTCGTCCAGTTCTATCATCGTTGCACTTCGCTCGGTTTCATCAGAGTTAGTTCATTCTTCATTAATCTGGGTGATTTTCACTGCTATACCACTGCTATATCATAGAAATAATGATATACAATATCATGTAACAGTTCACATCAAAATTCAGTTCATTGGCTATTTTCACCCAAAATCAAATCCCCTTGAGGTACACACCGGACCTCCCCATCCTTTCGCATCACCCACCAAGTGTACCCAGGTCCTTGAGCAAAAGCAATCCCACGGATGGGTTTTCCCTTGCCAG
The DNA here is from genome assembly GCF_964195595.1 of Calonectris borealis. Classification (NCBI taxonomy): domain Eukaryota; kingdom Metazoa; phylum Chordata; class Aves; order Procellariiformes; family Procellariidae; genus Calonectris; species Calonectris borealis. The sequence goes on along the minus strand of NC_134351.1, from coordinate 46,143,338 downwards.
AGGCAGGAGTAACCCAGACTGTCTTCCCCAGCATATTCCTTATGTGCACGACAGGGACTTTATCTCCATCTACAGTACGTAAGAGTCTTGATTGGGCAGGGCCAGCTCGATTGGCAGATCCCCTGGTATTGACTAACCAGGTGGCCTTTGCTAAATGTGTGTCCCAATGCTTGAATGTCCCACCACCCATTGCTCTCAGCGTAGTCTTTAGCAGCCCGTTGTATCGTTCGATTTTCCCAGAGGCTGGTGCACGATAGGGGATGTGATAGACCCACTCAATGCCATGCTCTTTGGCCCAGGTGTCTATGAGGGTGTTTCGGAAATGAGTCCCGTTGTCTGACTCAATTCTTTCTGGGGTGCCATGTCGCCATAGGACTTGCTTTTCAAGGCCCAGGATGGTGTTCCGGGCAGTGGCATGGGGCACAGGATATGTTTCCAGCCATCCGGTGGTTGCTTCCACCATGGTGAGCACATAGCGCTTGCCTTGGTGGGTTTGTGGGAGTGTGATATAATCAATCTGCCAGGCCTCCCCATATTTATATTTCAACCATCGTTCTCCATACCAAAGAGGCTTTACTCGCTTGGCTTGTTTGATTGCAGCGCACGTTTCACATTCGTGGATAACCTGTGCAATAGCGTCCATGGACAAGTCCACCCCTCGATCACGAGCCCATCTATATGTTGCATCTCTCCCTTGGTGGCCTGAAGTGTCATGGGCCCACCGAGCTATAAATAATTCACCCTTATGTTGCCAGTCCAGATCTACCTGAGCCACTTCAATCTTAGCAGCCTGGTCCACCTGCTAGTTATTTTGATGTTCCTCAGTGGCCCGACTCTTGGGTACGTGAGCATCTACGTGACGTACTTTTACAGTCAGGTTCTCTACCCGGGCAGCAATATCTTGCCACAATGCGGCAGCCCGGATGGGTTTACCTCTGCGCTGCCAGTTGTTCTGCTTCCACTGCTGCAACCACCCCCACAGGGCATTTGCCACCATCCATGAGTCAGTATAGAGATAAAGTACTGGCCATTTTTCTCGTTCAGCAATGTCCAAGGCCAGCTGGATGGCTTTCACCTCTGCAAACTGACTCGATTCACCTTCTCCTTCAGCAGTTTCTGCAACTTGGCGTATAGGACTCCATACCGCAGCTTTCCATCTCCGATGTTTTCCCACAAGACGACAGGACCCATCAGTGAACAGGGCATATTGCTTCTCGTTTTCTGGTTGTTTATTATACAGTGGGGTCTCTTCAGCACGTGTCACTTCCTCCTCTGGGGATATTCCAAAATTTTTGCCTTCTGGCCAGTTCGTGATCACCTCCAAGATTCCTGGGCGACTGGGGTTTCCTATTCGGGCCCGTTGTGTGATCAGCGCGACCTACTTACTCCACATAGCATCGGTTGCATGATGTGTAGAGGGGACCCTCCCTTTGAACATCCAGCCCAGCACCGGCAGTCGGGGTGCCAGGAGGAGCTGTGCTTCAGTACCAACCACTTCCGAAGCAGCTTGAACCCCTTCAGATGCTGCCAATATCTCCTTCTCACTTGGAGTGTAGCGGGCCTCGGATCCTCTGTATCCCCGACTCCAGAACCCTAAGGGTCGACCTCGAGTTTCCCCTGGTGCTTTCTGCCAGAGGCTCCAGGCAGGGCCATTCTCCCCGGCTGCGGTGTAGAGCACATTCTTTACATCTTGCCCTGCCCGGACTGGCCCAAGGGCTACTGCCTGAACTATCTCCTGTTTAATTTGTTCAAAGGCTTGTTGTTGCTCAGGGCCCCATTTGAAATCGTTCTTCTTCCTGGTCACGTGATAGAGAGGGCTTACGATCTGACTGTAATTTGGAATATGCATTCTCCAAAAGCCCACAACGCCTAAGAAAGCTTGTGTTTCCTTTTTGCTAGTTGGTGGGGACATGGCTGTTATTTTGTTGATCACATCCATTGGGATCTGACGACGTCCATCTTGCCATTTTATTCCTAAAAACTGGATCTCCTGTGCAGGTCCCTTGACCTTACTTTGTTTTATGGCAAAACCGGCTTTCAGAAGGATTTGAATTATTTTCTTCCCTTTCTCAAAAACTTCTTCTGCTGTGTTGCCCCATACAATGATGTCATCAATGTACTGCAGGTGCTCTGGAGCCTCACCCTGTTCCAGTGCGGTGTGGATCAGTCCATGGCAAATGGTAGGGCTGTGTTTCCACCCCTGGGGCAGTCGGTTCCAGGTGTACTGGACGCCCCTCCAAGTGAAAGCAAACTGTGGCCTGCACTCTGCCGCCAAAGGGATGGAGAAGAGCGCATTAGCAATGTCAATTGTGGCGTACCACTTGGCTGCCTTTGACTCCAGTTCGTATTGAAGTTCTAGCATGTCCGGCACGGCAGCACTCAGTGGCAGCGTGACTTCGTTCAGGCCACTGTAGTCTACTGTTAGTCTCCACTCTCCATTGGACTTTCGCACTGGCCTTATGGGACTGTTGAAGGGTGAGCGAGTCTTGCTGATCACTCCTTGGCTCTCCAGTCGACGAATCAGCTCATGGATGGGGATCAGGGAGTCTCGGTTGGTGCAATATTGCCGCCGGTGCACTGTTGTGGTAGCGATTGGTACTTGTTGTTCTTCAACCCTCAGCAACCCCACAACAGAAGGGTCCTCCAAGAGACCGGGCAAGGTGGACAGCTGTTTAATTTCCTCCGTCTCCAGGGCAGCTATACCAAAAGCCCACCGGTACCCTTTTGGGTCCTTGAAATACCCTCTCCTGAGGTAGTCTATGCCAAGGATGCACGGAGCCTCTGGGCCAGTCTCAATGGGGTGCTTCTGCCACTCATTCCCAGTCAGGCTCACTTTGGCCTCCAATACAGTTAACTCTTGGGATCCCCCTGTCACTCCAGAAATACAAATGGGTTCTGCCCCTTTACAGCTTGATGGCATCAGGGTACACTGTGCACCGGTGTCTACGAGAGCCTTATACTCCTGTGGGTCTGATGTGCCAGGCCATCGAATCCACACAGTCCAGTAAACCCGGTTGTCCCTTTCCTCCACCTGGCTGGAGGCAGGGCCCCTCTAGTTCTGGTCATAGTATCCATCTCTCACTTCTTGCAAACGTGAGTCAAGAATTTCTTCATTGCAATTACAATCCAAAGTAAGATCAGCCCTTCTACTCTGTGTGGGGAACTGTTCACTGGAAACTGGACCATCGTGAGACAGGGTTTTCCTGACAACTGGAGCAGCATTTTTCCTGAGAGAACCCCCTTGTGTGATTGTTTTTCCTTGCAACTCACGTACACGTGCCTCTAGGATGAAGGTAGGTTTTCCATCCCACTGCCTCATGTCCTCTCCGTGGTCACGCAGGTAAAACCACAGGGTGCCCCGTGGTGTGTACTTTCGATATCCTCTCTCTTGAGCAGAAGAATGCTGACTCCTAATGGCTGAGATACTGGTCCATACAGGTGGAGAATAGGACCTATCCTCTTTGAGTTGCTGGACCTCCTGAGACAGTTTCTCCACAGCTGAGACAAGGGAGGAGGAGATAGTTTCTTCAAAATCCCGAAGTCTGCTAACCACCTCATCCACCGTTGGTGCTTCTTCCTCTTTCCAGGACAGTACTGCCAACGAACTGGCATACGATGCTGGTGCACTCCGTACCAACTTCCGCCACATGGGTCGGGTGCACTGGACGTCATCTGGATCTTTGGGTGTTCGGACGTCATCCAGGTCACTATAAACCACCTCTAGCACGCCTAGTTCTCTCAGGTACTGGATACCTCTCTCCATAGTGGTCCATTTGCTTGGGCGATATATAACATCTTCCTTGAAGGGATACCTTTCCTTTACGCCTGACAGCAGTCGCCTCCAGAGGCTGAGGACCTGTGTCCCTTTTCCAATTGCTCTGTCAATACCCGCTTCCCTAGCAAGGGATCCCAGCTGTTTGGCCTCCTTCCCCTCTACTTCCAGGCTACTGGCCCCATTATCCCAGCATCGGAGCAGCCAGGTAACAATATGCTCACCTGGACGACGGCCGAAATCTTTCTGCATATCTCGCAACTCATTCAGGGATAAGGATCGGGTGGTTTCCGTCTCGTTTATGAGTTCTTCCTCTTCCTCCTCCCCTCCTCGTGATGGCCCTGCTTTACCATCATCCCTTTCTAAACGACCTGACTTCCGCTTCAAAGATTTCTTCTTCTGTACAGGGGCGATGGATACCAGCGACGGTTGGTCCTCTGGTTCAGCTGTAGTACCCGTCGCGAGGGTTTGGGTAGCTGCAGTGCCTGTCGTGGGGGTTGGAGTAATTGTAGTGACTGTTGCCGGGGTTTGAGTGGCTGCAGTGCTTGTCACACTGGTTGGAGTAACTGCAGTGACTGTTGGCGGAGTTTGAGTAGCTGCAGTGCCTGTTGCGGGGGTTGGAGTAACTGTAGTGACTGTTGCCGGGGTCTGAGTAGCCATAGTGGTTGTTGTGGGGGTTGAAGTAGCCACGGTGCCTGTCGTAGGGGTTTGAGTAGCCACAGTGGTTGTCGTGCGGGTTGAAGTAGCTACAGTGCCTGTCGTGGGGGGTTGAGTAGTCACCGTGTCTGTTGCTGGGGTTGATCTCTGGACAGTATTCCTGAACAGTTTTTTAACTCTAAACAAGACCTGAACCACATTCAGGAGACATAGCAATATGATCATGCTTGTTTGAACATCCCAAGGATATTCAAAATTCTCAGGGAATATTGTGGACTGCTTCATGAAGAGGATAGAAGAAAAAGGAGTTTCTGAAGATATGGAAGGGAAGGTGAACAAGTGGGAGAAAGTGTCCCATCCTGTCTCCCCCCTAAATCCATCCTCTGAGGTGAAGACGTAAGAAGTGTAATTATTAATAGTTTCCAAAAGATAGCTCCCGAAGAACAGGAATGATGGCAGTGCTGAGTACAGGCTCGTGACCAATAATTTTATCATAACATAAAGCCAGGTCACACAGTATAGCAAAGCAATGACCTTAATCCATTTCCCAGAGATGACCAACCCCACATACAAACTGATAATCAGCAGTATAGACAGCCAGTAAGGTGCTATATACCACAACTCCAAAAACAGATCCAAAAACTCTGAGAGCAATTAAATCAACATTGTGAACATCGAGTACTAAACTGATATAATGAATGCTTATAACAAATTTGTTTTAACCCGTTCGGGTCAGATGTGTCGTTATCTCAACCCTCCGAGCCCCACGTTGGGCGCCAAAAAAGGACTGTCGTGGTTTAACCTGGCAGGCAGCCAAATACCACGCAGCCGCTCACTCACTCCCCCCACCCCCAGCGGGATGGGGAGAGAATCGGAAGGGTAAGAGTGAGAAAAACTCGTGGGTTGAGATAAAGACAGTTTAATAGAACAGGGAAAAAAAGGGAAAATATAATGATAATGATAAAATATACAAAATGAGTGATGCACAATGCAATTGCTCACCACCTACGCTGACCAATAACCAAGTAGCGATCGGTACTTCCTGGATCACGCCTACCCTTCATATACTGATCATGACGTCACATGGCATGGAATACCCCATTAGCCAGCTGGGCTGGCTGTCCTGATTATGTTCCCTCCCACCTTGTGTACCTAGCTCAGTCAGTAGGCATGGGAGCTGTCCTTGGACTAGGAGGGCACTTAGCAACAACTGAAAACATCACTGTGTTATCAACATTCTCCTCATACTAAATCCAAAACACAGCACTAGGAAGAAATTTAACCCTATCCCAGCCGAAACCAGGACAGCTACTAACTACAACTAATTTTTGTTCTAGAGGAACACACTATTAGCTTCTAATTATACACCAGACATCACTCTTCAATTAAAACAGGTAATCATAAACCATCCCTGTTTTCTGTCCCTCCACAAAAAAAAAGAGGAAATGAGAAAAGACGGGTAGGAAGCAAGCTTGTATTCTCCTTACTCCTCTGCCTGTCTGGCATTTTTTCCCTTTCTTAAATATGTTTTCACAGAGGTGCCACCAGCTTCACTGATAGGCTCAGCTTTCGCCTGTGGTGTGTCCTTTACTGAGCCAGCTGGAACCGGCTGTGTGTGGTACAGGGCAGCCCCTGGCCTCATCTCACAGAGGCCACCCCTGTGCCCCCCCCCCCGCAAACCTTGCCACAGACACCCAATAAAATATTAAAGGAATACTCTGTTATACTACTAAAATTAAGAGTGCAAATTTTTAAAATCCCTTTAGAAGTACTGAAATGAGATTATACCTTATTTCTAGTGGGGATGTTTACAAGCCCGTAGATATTTAAGCCTTTAAGAGAATGTGATAGCTTTTAATTGTGCAAAGCTCTGATAAGCATGTTGAGAGAAATGCCTAAGTAAAAGCTTTTTTTTTTCTTCTATTATGGTAGTTTGAGATGTAGCTTAACAAATATTCTTTCAAAGGAAATTGCTGGAATTTATCTGTAAAATAAGGATTCTTGCTTAGAAACATCCTAACAGTATTCTTTTTTAAAAGGTGACCACACTGGGTAATTGCAGTTTTTCTGACATGTTTTTGATACTAAAAATTATGGAAATCACTGAAATTACTATTTTTTAATTTGTAAAACAGATATATTAGCCTGTATTTTAGAATTCATTTTCTTCAACAGCTTTCTGTTGCATATTACAGAAATGCATAAAATGTGCACACACACGCTCTAAATCTACAATGTGTTATTAATTATACTGGCTGGTTGGTTTTTTTTCTTTGGTTGGCTTTTTTAAGCACTGGTCAGTTAGTTATTCAGTATGAGTTACTTGTTATTTCATATAAACATTTTTGTTCTGATAGTTTACTGCTTAGCCTAATTTTTATGTTAGATCTTTAGCAACATTTGACTACTTCGGAGTAATTTCACCATCAAATAATACTAGTCTCCTTTGATTGTGTTCTGTTTCAGTAGTGGTTTGAAACGCATGGGCTTTCATGTCAAAGATGTACAGATGCTCCTAAACTTGCCATATTTTGCAGTCACTTGAAAATTGTTAGTGTCTCTTCTTTACAAGTAATTAATAGAATTTTGTGACTGAGGTAAAAGGAGAGTAGTTGTAATATTCTTCTGTACCTGTAATTTTTAGGTGGTAATTATAAATACACTTAAAGTACAGGGGGGGGAAAACATGGCTGACACTTTATTGTCCTGTGGCTGATTCTATTTTTTTCCCTTTAATTCTTTCAGTGATGAGTATAGTCACAAATGAACAAGTAGGCAAAATGTCTGCATGTCCTGCAATAGGACACACTGAATAACAGTTCAAACAGAAAGCAAAGTTTTCAGAAAAAAGGTGGGGTTTTTTTGTGTTTTTTTTTAATGTTAAATGCACTCTTCTCCCCCACCTAACCCTGGCTACTGCTTGACTCTAATTTTTTTATTGTGCTCTCCCTGTGATAGGGTAGAACTAACTGTTGGTTTTAAAAGGGAGAGTAAAAGAATAGAACTGTGCATAAAGGAAGCAAAAAAAGAATGCACAGCTTTTATCCTTTCCAATAACAGAAAAAGTACAGAGAGATGCAAATTAAAAATAAAGGAAATTTTTTTTTTAGACAAAGTGTAACTAACCTGTAAAATGTAGGTCTCAGTGTATAAGGACCGGTGCATGATTAATTTAAAAAAAAAAAAAAAAAATTATTCCTTTATATATGGATGACGGGCAAAAAAAACCCAGTAGTGTTATAAGCTGAAAGACTGACTGGAGTTGCTTCCCATTTCAGGTACAAACTAAGTGCTGGTTTATGGCGGAAAAAAAGGAAGAATTCTTCTCAATGCCTCATAGAATTACTATCTTACTGTTTGCTGTAGTTTATATAGCATAAGAAAATGCAGTAAGAGATGGGAAGCTTAACTAACACAAGTTAGGAATATTCCAAATTTTCTAAATAATCTTCATTAATGTGGATTTCTGTCCTGTGTTTTAAAATGTGTAGGATCTTGGTAAATAGAAAAGAAGAAGCTCTATTGCAGGGGAAGAGGATGGAATGAGAGAGAATTTTATGCTTGCTTAAAAAGCATGAGAGTAGTAGGTAGTATGCCTTAAACAGTTCATTACTCGGTCTATATCCTAGATGAATAATTGTATTGGGTGTACATGGCAATGTTTTGGTAGTGGTGGGGCTGCAGGGGTGGCCTCTGTGAAAGTAGGTAAGGTGCTGCCCTGTGCTGGAAACAGCCAGTTCCAGCCAGCTCCACAACGGACCCACCTCAGGCCAAAGTTGAGCCAATCAGTATATTTTATATATATACATATATAATTTAGTGTAAAAATCCCAGCCTACGCATCAGTATAATCAGAAATACTTTTGTCTAAGGAGAGTTCTTTAAAGGTGGCATTATGAAGGGATGGACAAACTGACAACAGAAAAGAACCAAACAAAACCCCCAAACCCACCCCAACACACAACACCCCACACTTATCATCTTAGACTAGATATAAGGAAGAAATTTTTTGCAATGAGAGTGGTGAAACACTGGAACAGGTTGCCCAGAGAGGTGGTAGATGCCCCATCCCTGGAAACTTTCATGGTCAGGTTGGACGGGGCTCTGAGCAACCTGATCTAGTTGAAGATGTCCCTGCCCATGGCAGGGGGGTTGGACTAGATGACCTTTAAAGATCCCTTCCAATCCGAACTATTCTATGATTATCCTTGTAAAGCTCTGTGAATTCGTTTGGATTTGCCTCGGAGAGTCCAAAAATGTCTAGAAAAACAAAAAAAAAAAAAGAAAAAAAAACAAAAAAGCAGCACTTACTTAGACCTGCTGTTTCCTGTTTCTAATTTACATTTCTATAAGTCCAAGATTTAAAAAAAAATTGAACCCCCCCCCCCCAAGTTTAATATATAGAAGCACTAAGTCTCTACGCTACTCTTCCTATTGTTCTTCATTCCTATTTCTGCAATGAAATGACAGGCTTTTAAGATTTGACAAATGCATTATTTCCCTTTATCTCATTGCTCCAGCTGCATTGGTTCATGATCATATGGAAAGGATGACACAAACACTTGGTAACAGGATTGAAATGGCAGAACCAACTTATTTATATCTATAAGATATCTACAGCCATGCAGATTCTGCTCCTTGATCCTTTCACCCACTTATTGCAGACTTAAACAGGAATTTTTTACTCCTAGATCTACCAATTTGGTTCTTTTCCTCAGTAAAGGTCAATCCTACATTACAGTTAACAGTCCCACAGCTTACTCTCATTTTTTTCTTGTTCTTGTCCTTCTTCTTGTTCTTCTGTCCAGGTATATTGGGTCTGGCTGGGATGGAGTTAACTTTCCCCATAGCAGCCTTCATAGTGCTGTGCTTTGTATTTGTAGCTAGAACAGTGTTGATAACACACCAATGTTTTGGCTACTGCTGAGCTGTGTTCATACAGCATCAAGGCTGCCTCTCCAACCCCCCCCAACCCCCAAAGCCCAGTAGGCTGGGGGTGGGCAAGAGGTTGGGAGGAGACATAGCCAGGACAGCTGACCCAAACTGACCAAAGAGATATTCCATACCACATGACATCATGCTCAGCAATAAAAGCTAAGAGAAAGGAGGAGGGGGGGGCATTCATTATTAAGGCATTTGCCTTCCGAAGCAACTGTTATGTGCACTGAGGCCCTACTTCCCAGGAAGTGGCTGGACATCGCCTGCTGATAGGACGTAGAGAATAATGCTTTCTTTTCCTTTATTAAACTGCCTTTATCTCGACCCACGAATTTTTCCATCTTATTTTTTCCCCCTGTCCTGCTGAGGAGGGGAATGATAGAATGGCAGGGACCATTAAAGGTCATCTAGTCCAACACCCCTGCCATGGGCAGGGACATCTTTCACTAGATCAAGTTGCTCAAAGCCCCATCCAACCTGACCTTGAACAGTTCCAATGATGGGGCATCCACAGCTTCTCTGGGCAACCTGTTCCAGTGTCTCACCACCCTCATCGTAAAAAATTTCTTCCTTATTTCCAATCTACATCTACCCTCTTTCAGTTTAAAACCATTGCCCCTTTTCCTGTCACTGCAGGCCCTAGTAAAAAGTCTTTCTCCCTCTTTCTTATAAGCCCCCTTTAAGTATTGAAAGGCCGCAACAAGGTCTCCCCAGAGCCTTCTCTTCTCCAGGCTGAACAACCCCAACTCTCTCAACCTTTCCTCATAGGAGAGGTGTTCCAACCCTCTGATCGTTTTTGTGGCCCTCCTCTGGACTCTCTCTAACAGGTTCGTGTCTTCGTTCTACTGGGGACCCCAGAGCTGGACGCAGTACTCCAGGTGGGGTATCACGAGAGTGGAGTAGAGGGGGACAATCACCTCCCTCGACCTGCTGGCCATGCTTCTTTTGATGCAGCCCAGGATACGGTTGGCTTTCTGGGCTGCAAGTACACATTGCCGGCTCATGTCCAGTTTTTCATCTACCAGTACCCCCAAGTCCTTGTCGGCAGGGCTGCTCTCAATCCCTTCCTCCCCCAGCCTGTATTGATACTGGGGGTTGCCCTGACCCAGGTGCAGGACCTTGCACTTGGCCTTGTTGAACCTCATGAGGTTCACGTGGGCCCACTTCTCGAGCCTGTCCAGGTCCCTCTGAATGGCATCCCATCCCTCAGGCGTGTCAAACGCACCACACAGCTTGGTGTCATCTGCAAATTTGCTGAGGGTGCATTTAAATGTCTTGTACTTCGTCCTGCCAAAACCCCAGGGGTTTACACCATGATCCTGCCTGGGATCCTTGCTTAGATGCTCACTTGGAGAACAAAAATATTATGTAGTGGAAGTGGAAAGGAAAGGGTCCTTCAGTCCTGAGGAAATATTTTCCCACTCATTTCTCTTTAACTTGCCTTCCTCCATTTGTCCTAAAGACCTTTACTTTCAAGGAAGGAGCATATCATAGGTCTGTAAAGCAGAATAATAATTTCTTATTTGGTGCTCGATGATTATCATCTCTGTCCCTTCTAGCCTCAAGTAACTCATTTTCAACAGGAAGAATGAAAGGACGCAAAACACTGAAGTTGTTAGAATAAAAGCAGGATGGGTGTACTAGTTTTGGCTGGGATAGAGTTAATTTTCTTCATAGCAGCTCCTATGGTGCTATGTTTTCAATTTGTGACACACCGCTGTTGCTGAACAAGGCTTACACAGCGTCAAGGCCTTCTCTGTTTCTCATGCTGCCACACCAGCGAGTAGGCTGGAGGTGCACAAGAAGTTGGGAGGGGACACAGCCAGGACAACTGACCCCAACTGACCAAAGGGATATTCCATACCATATGACATTGTGCTCAGCAATAAAAGCTGGGGGAAAGAAGGAGGAAAGGGGGACATTCAGAGTTACGGTGTTTGTCTTCCCAAGTAACCATTATGCGTGATGGAGCCCTGCTTTCCTGGAAATGGCTAACCATCTGCCTGCCAATGGGAAATAGTGAATAGATTCCTTATTTTGCTTTGCTTACGCGCGCAGCTTTTGCTTTACCTATTAAACTGTCTTTATCTCAACCCACGAGTTTTCTCGCTTTTATCCTTCTGATTCTCTCCCCCACCCCACCGGGTGGGGGAGTGAGCAAACAGCTGTGTGGTGCTTAGCTGCTGGCGGGGTTAATCCACAACAGTCCTTTTTGGCATCCAACGTGGGGCTCGAAGAGTTCGAGATAATGACAGATTTGATTGGAATGTGCTAGATCAAATTTATAGCTGTAATTGCTGTTTAGCTACTAATTGGCAGGCTCCTGTGCTTGCCATGGGGCTTGCTTGCCTTACTGTATTTTAGAGTCTAGTGCTTGTTAGTGGCTGCTTTTTATTTTTGCTGTTTGCTGTACTCCTTATTATCTTACTCTGCTGTGCATGAGAACATTCTGAAAACAGCAACGGCCATGATCCTGGGCTGGTAGATGGCCAGGGCATTGTTGCTGTTCCTGTGCTGCTGTACTGGACAGGCTGGAACTCCGGTGTGAACTTGAGTCGAAGGGACTCAAGGGACCTGTGGATAAGTCCATGCCAGAGCAGGTAGGTACACCCTGAAGCATCTGTAGCAGTGGATAAGTCCACACTGCAGCAGGTACACCCCTGAAAGGGATTGTGGCCCCCAGATAAGGCCACGCTGGAGCAAGGACAAGGGGAGGAGTTCATTGCAATGTTAAACCCTATGGCCTGGTCCAAAGGGACCAGGGCTGGAGATTGTAATGGATATACCTGTAAATTGTTGTAACTCATGATTTGTGTTGCATGTTTGTACTGGTTTTGGCTGGGATAGAGTTAAATATTCTGGTGAGGTAGAAAATGGACACCACAATATGAATCAAACTAGAACAAGTCAGAGGGCAAATCAACCCTCTTTGCTGAGCAGCTGGCACATTACTACATGCAGCTCAACAGACACACAGAAGCCTCATTGCATGGGATCCCATATTGTATGAAACTGACCGACGTCAACTGAGGATTTTTAGTGAAGATGAAGTTCCCCCCTCCCAGCTATTCCCCTACACAAAATTAAAAAGCTCTTTTTACAGCTATCACCTTAACAAAAGAAAAGGGATCGAATCACTCCATACTTCTAATGTGTTACATATTCTTACTTCTTTCGCCAACTGTAGAAGACTTATTTACACAATCACTTCACTTTTGTATTCATGATTACTTTCAATAAACAATGTCTGTAGACAAGACATACCCTTCCAAATACAGTTCTTCCTGTTGAAAACATTGCTTCCATCTTCAGAGCTGTGAGATGGTAAAGTCAACTAGACTAGGTTAAATTTCCATCAGTTTTCAGCTAACCTGAACATACCATCAGACTAAAGAGCATTCACTCATACTATTCTTTTGCCACCAAAATACAGATAACAAAAAGCTGGGGGTGTTGATGTCTAACACCTTAAGTCAAACCCTTTTCTGTAATGCACCTCTTGGCACTCTGCATATTTTTTTCTTCTGTGCCTTGCAGCTGTGAGTTAATACAGTCAATAACTATACAATGTAATTCTTGATCACTTTTGTTTCTTTCCAGTATTCACATTCCTTTCCACCCCTCAAAAGGTTGTATAAATCTCATGAGAAGTACCACAGCAATAATATGTTTGCATGCTTCTATTCTTAAGAAAGCCTGCTACTATTGTCCCGGACAGTGAACTTCATTCTTGCCATCCTGCAGAAGAGGGATTGTTATTAATCATGAGCCTTTCCAAATGTTTTCCCCCTTTTTGAACCCCTTCTCCCATCAAGCTGCAGCAGACAAGCTGCATTTGCAATCTCCCAATTGCTCACTGCCCCCAGCTAAAGATACAGAACAATTTTTCCCCCCATACCACTATTACAGATTTTGTCTGAGCACTTTCTTCAACACCTCAGCTTCACCAAAATGATTTGTCAGTTGTCCTGGTTTCGGGTGGGATAGAGTTAATTTTCTCCCTAGTAGTTGGTATAGTGCTATGTTTTGGATTTAGTATGAGAATAAGGTTGATAACACACTGATGTTTTAGTTGTTGCTAAGTAGTGCTTACGCTAGTCAAGGACTTTTCAGCTTCCCATGCTCTGCCAGGTGCACAAGAAGCTGGGAGGGAGCATAGCCAGGACAGCTAACCCAACTGGCCAACGGGATATTCCATACCATATGACGTCATGCTCAGCATATAAAGCTGGGGGAAGAAGAAGGAAGGGGGGACGTTCGGAGTGATGGCGTTTGTCTTCCCAAGTAACTGCTACGCGTGATGGAGCCCTGCTTTCCTGGAGATGGCTGAACACCTGCCTGCCGATGGGAATTAGTGAACGAATTCCTTGTTTTGCTTTGCTTGCATGCGCGGCTTTTGCTTTACCTATTAAACTGTCTTTATCTCAACCCACAAGTGAGGTGATGACCTGCAAATGGGTGATAACATTCAATATGCACACAGAAATATCTGTGTGTAATCCCTACTCTGCAGGGAAGAGACCGGTTTCAGCATTGTTCAGGTCACCAATTATGCAAGAGGAGCAAAGAGCCTTTTCCCACCATCTATTGCAAAGAGGATGAATCTTTCAAAAGAAAAAAGTAATTCTCCAAAATATCAGAAATCAAAACCATCTGACACAGGAAAACTCTATTTAATGAACTATAGTAGTATGCGAGTGGACTTCTCCCTAGTAAACATGAAGACAATCGGAGACTAAAGCTGCAGCATGTCTTCCTAGATGATCTGAACATTCAGTGCTTCATCCAGCTGGAGCCCTCTTCACATTTGCTCCTCGTCTGTACTCTTAACAAACAAGCCAAATGACAAGAATCCTATGATCAATTCAAACCTCTTCATGCACAGAAATGAACTGTCCTTTCTTGAGTGCTGCTGAGCTCTTTTTTTTTTTTTACCTCTACTATTATTTATAAAAATAATAAGCGGCAATATTTATATTGCCGCTAAAATGGAGAGATATGGGTTTGATGGATGGACCGTTAGATGGATAAGGAATTGGCTGGATGGTCACGTCCAAAAAGATACAGTCAATGGCTCACTGTCCAAATGGAAACCAGTAACGAGTGGTGTCCCTCAAGGGTCCGTACTGGGACCAATACTGTTTCATATCGCGCCGGGGGACCCTTCCTGAAGCGGCGAAACCGCGGCAAAAACCGCGAAGGCAAAAGCGCAGGGAGCGAGCGGGTGCCCCAGCCCCCCCACTCCCCCGAGCCGGAGGAGTGAGCTCCTGACGAGCGGCAGCTCTGACTCAGCGTGGGCGGGGACAGGAGGGACGGCGGCCAAACCCCCTCAGGTACAAGAGCAGCCCCCAGGGAGCGCGAGCGACCCGGAGCGCGGCGACCAGGGCGGGCAAACAGGGCGTGGCGCGTCAGAAGGGCGTGGCGCGGCAGTTTGCGCGGCAGTTCGTGCGAGCAGGGCGCAGCCCTCCTCCAGGCTCCAGAGGCTAGCTCAACTCGTGGTCGTCACCCTCCCAGAAGAGGACCTGGCCATGGTATCCACTCGGCCGAAAGCCATCGCCAGGACAAACGTGGCGACCCAGACGGAGCCCCTACGCAAACACACATCTGTCCAGGTCTCCGGCTGCAGGGAGTGCTGAGGCTGTCCCTTGTACAGGAGGGCAGCAGAGACGATGCCTGTGTGCGCTGCGACCAGGTGGATGATCTGCTCAGCCTGGTGGCAGAGCTGAAAGAGGAAGTGGAGAGGCCAAGGAGTATCAGGGAGTGTGAGAGGGAGATAGATTGGTGGAGCCGCACCCTGCCGTCCTTGAGGCAAGGGCAGCACACGGAGGCTCCGCAAGAAGCGGAAGAACCCCTGCCCTCTTGCCACCAGGCAGAAGGAGGAGACCCAGGCGACGGAGGGGAATGGACACAGGTCCCTGCTCGGGGTGCCAGGCGAACCCCCGCCCGGCCTTCCTCACCTCAACCTTCCCAGTTGCCCCTACACAACAGATATGGGGCTCTGGAACTTGAGGGCCAGATGAACGAGGACGAAGATGAAGGCCCATCCAGGGGGTTGCCCGAGGCGAGGCAGCCAGCCCCACAAATTACGACTGCCTCCGCTAAGAAAAAAAGGAGGGTAATTGTCATTGGTGATTCCCTTCTGAGGGGGACCGAGGGCCCAATTTGTCGGCCAGACCCATCCCACAGGGAAGTCTGCTGCCTCCCTGGGGCCCGGGTGAAGGACATTACTAGGAAGCTCCCTAGTCTCATGCAGGCCTCCGATTACTACCCGCTACTGGTTATACAGGCTGGCAGTGAGGAGGTTGCAGGGAGAAGTCCCGAAGGGATCAAAAGGGACTTCAGGGCGCTGGGGCGACTGGTGGGAGGATCGGGAGCACAGGTAGTGTTTTCCTCGATCCCTTTAGTGGCAGGGCGGAACACTGAAAGGAACAGAAAAACTCATCGGATCAACACGTGGCTCAGGGGCTGGTGCCATCGGCAGAATTTTGGCTTCTTTGACCACGGGGAGGTTTACACGGCACCGGGCCTGCTGGCGACGGACGGAGTTCAGCTGTCTCGCAGGGGGAAAAGGATTCTCGCGTGTGAGTTGGCCGGGCTCATCGAGAGGGCTTTAAACTAGATTCGAAGGGGGACGGGGATAAAACCAGGCTCACTAGAGAAGAGCCTAGGGACCGCACGCCATTGTCGGGGGAGAAATCGGTAGCCCAGCTCAAGTGCATCTACACCAATGCACGCAGCATGGGCGGCAAACAGGAGGAGCTGGAAGCCATTGTGCAGCGGGATAGCTATGACTTAGTTGCCATCACGGAAACATGGTGGGATGAGTCGCACGACTGGAGTGCTGCAATGGATGGCTATAAGCTCTTCAGAAGGGACAGGCGAGGAAGGAGAGGCGGTGGGGTAGCCCTGTATGTTAGGGAGTGCTTCGACTGTCTAGAGCTCGATGGTAGTGATGACGAGGTCGAGTGCTTGTGGGTAAGGATGAGGGGGAAGGCCAACAAGGCAGATATCCTGCTGAGAGTCTGTTATAGACCACCTAGCCAGGACGAGGAGGCAGATGAAATATTCTACCAGAGGCTGGCAGAAGTCTCCCAGTCGCTAGCCCTTGTTCTCGTGGGGGACTTCAACTTTCCGGATGTCTGCTGGAAATACCACACGGCAGAGAGGAAACAGTCGAGGAGGTTCCTGGAGTGTGTGGAAGATAACTTCCCGACGCAGCTGGTAAGCGAGCCCACCAGGGGAGGTGCCTTGCTTGACCTGCTGTTCACGAACAGAGAAGGGCTGGTGGGAGATGTGGTGGTCGGAGGCCGGCTTGGGCTTAGCGACCATGAAATAGTAGAATTCTCGATACTTGGTGAAGTAAAGAGGGGGGCCAGCAAAACCGCTGCCATGGACTTCCGGAGGGCGGACTTTGGCCTGCTCAGGACACTGGTCGAGAGGGTCCCGTGGGAGACAGTCCTGAAGGGCAAAGGGGTCCAGGAAGGCTGGACGTTCTTCAAGAAGGAAGTCTTAAAGGCGCAGGAGCGGGCTGTCCCCATGTGCCGCAAGAAGAACGGGCGGGGAAGGCGACCGGCCTGGCTGAATGGGGAGCTCTGGCTGGGATTCAGGAAAAAAAGGAGAGTTTATCACTTGTGGAAGAAGGGGCAGGCAACTCAGGAAGAGTACAGGGATCTCGTTAGGTCGTGCAGAGAGGAAATTAGAAAGGCAAAAGCCCGGCTAGAACTCAACCTGGCCACTGTCATGAGAGACAACAAAAAATGCTTTTATAAGTATGTTAATGACAAAAGGAGAGCCAAGGAGAATCTCCATCCTCTATTGGATGCGGGGGGGAACGTTGCCACCAAGGACGAGGAAAAGGCTGAGGTACTCAACGCCTTCTTTGCCTCAGTCTTTAGTAGTCAGAGTGGTTATCCCCACGGTACTCAGCCCCCTGAGCTGGAAGACAGGGACGGCGAGCAGGATAAACCCCCCATAATTCAAGAGGATGAAGTTAATGACCTGCTATGCCACCTGGACGTTCACAAGTCTATGGGGCCGGATGGGATCCACCCGAGGGTACTGAGGGAGCTGGCGGAGGAGCTTGCTGAGCCGCTCTCCATCATTTACCAGCAGTCCTGGTTAACTGGGGAGGTCCCGGACGACTGGAGGCTCGCCAATGTGACTCCCATCTACAAGAAGGGCCGGAGGGAGGATCCGGGGAACTACAGACCGGTCAGCCTGACCTCGGTGCCGGGGAAGATCATGGAGCGGTTGGTTTTGAGGGTGCTCACGAGCCATGTCTGGGACAACCAGGGGATCAGGCCCAGCCAGCACGGGTTCATGGAAGGCAGGTCCTGCTTGACCA
This sequence comes from Calonectris borealis, assembly GCF_964195595.1. Classification (NCBI taxonomy): domain Eukaryota; kingdom Metazoa; phylum Chordata; class Aves; order Procellariiformes; family Procellariidae; genus Calonectris; species Calonectris borealis. Next base: position 46,125,627 of record NC_134351.1, on the reverse strand, counting down.
ACCTGATCTCCTTCTATGACCAGGTGACCCGCCTAGTGGATGAGGGAAAGGCAGTGGATGTGGTCTACTTGGACTTCAGTAAAGCCTTTGACACTGTCTCCCACAGCATTCTCCTAGAGAAGCTGGCGGCTCACGGCCTAGACAGGTACACTCTTCGCTGGGTAATAAACTGGCTGGACGGCCGAGCCCAGAGAGTTGTGGTCAACGGAGTTAAATCCAGTTGGCGGCCGGTCACGAGCGGTGTTCCCCAGGGCTCAGTACTGGGGCCGGTCTTGTTCAATATCTTTATCAACGATCTGGATGAGGGGATTGAGTGCTCCCTCAGTAAGTTTGCAGACGACACCAAGTTGGGCGGGAGTGTTGATCTGCTCGAGGGTAGGAAGGCTCTGCAGAGGGACCTGGACAGGATGGATCGATGGGCCGAGGCCAACTGTATGAGGTTCAACAAGGCCAAGTGCCGCGTCCTGCACTTCGGCCACAACAACCCCAGGCAATGCTACAGGCTTGGGGAAGAGTGGCTGGAAAGCTGCCCAGAGGAAAAGGACCTGGGGGTGCTGATTGACAGCCGGCTGAACATGAGCCGGCAGTGTGCCCAGGTGGCCAAGAAGGCCAACGGCATCCTGGCCTGTATCAGAAATAGTGTGGCCAGCAGGAGTAGGGAGGTGATCGTGCCCCTGTACTCGGCACTGGTGAGGCCGCACCTCGAATCCTGTGTTCCGTTTTGGGCCCCTCACTACAAGAAGGACATAGAGGTGCTGGAGCGTGTCCAGAGGAGGGCAACAAAGCTGGTGAAGGGCCTGGAGCACAAGCCTTATGAGGAGCGGCTGAGGGAACTGGGGTTGTTTAGCCTGGAGAAGAGGAGGCTGAGGGGAGACCTCATCGCGCTCTACAACTACCTGAAAGGAGGTTGTAGCGAGGTGGGTGTTGGTCTCTTCTCCCAAGTAACTAGCGATAGGACGAGAGGAAATGGCCTCAAGTTGCGCCAAGGGAGGTTTAGGCTGGACATTAGGAGAAATTTCTTTACTGAAAGAGTGGCCTTGGAACAGGCTATCCAGGGAAGTGGTTGAGTCACCGACCCTGGAAGTATTCAAAAGACGTGTAGATGAGGCGCTTAGGGACATGGTGTAGTGGGCATGGTGTGTTGGGTTGACGGTTGGACACGATGATCTTAGACGTCTTTTCCAACCTTAATGATTCTATGATTATGCAGCAAGCTCAATTGCAGATCATGCCTCAGACAGACTAGTCCAGGGAAATCTCCAAAACAAAATTCTACTCATTTCTGATGGTCTCCAGCTAGAAGTCATGAAGCAATTCTAGTCTTCACACACTATTACAACTTTGTTTGAGACAAATGCATTGCAAAAGGAAGAAAATCTCCACTCAAGTACTAAGTTCTCTGGAACTCACTTAACACTGTAAATTCTAAGAGTTGTTATTCAGATACCACATACACAGACTGATTATTTTCCTACTCTTTATACTCTAATAGTTCATGGGTCTTTTTTTTAAAATATAGCATCTTTTTTTTTTTAAAAAACACAGCAATCCATAGAGCAGAGGTAGTGCCAGGTTTTCAAAGCTCAGCAGTCTTTCCATGGTCATATTAATTCTTTTATACTTCTTAAACGCTTCAACACAGTGCTAGCTTTAAGAACAAGAACTGAAGTGTTTAAGCAATAAGAAGTTTCTTGCTCCAAAGTAAGATTACCCTTTGAAAACCTCACCAAGAAAATCTAGCACAATTTGTGATGCAACAGTGGTCCAACAGCCAAATATATTAATATCTATAAACTGTTTATAGATTTGGTTACTTGTACGCCGGGCGTGAATCCGCTTTTCGGACAACAGTCAGAGCTTGAATCCCAAGTACTCACATTACCTGTTCATGCCTGATTCAGAGTAAAATTGGTCTGAGCACCAAACTTGTCAATAAACTGTTCCATGGATCATGCAATTGAATCCAGGGCATTGCTGTTTCTGTTCCACCTGGCTAGTTTTGCAGAGAAAGGAAAGCAAGTGGAGAACACTCTCAACAGAGCCCTGCTGAGCTCCTTATCTGCAGAAGGGGAAGACTCCAGGCAACAGAGTGAGAAGAATATGTTAACTATAAAGCACCATCTATAGTTATCTATATATTCTATCTATAAAGCACCACCTAGGAAAGAAACACAAGTGCCAGTTTCTAACTGGAAGCTAGTTAAGCACTTGTTAAATTGCTCGCCTTTGGTCACCTAAGTCCACATATTATAATGATACTTCAGACTGAATATTTTCAACAGTCTGTTATTTTCAAATACATTGCATGTTTGACCTCTTCTGCTTTCAAAAGCCAATACTGTTTTTCGGATAATCAATTGTGGATTTGTTGTCCAAAAAGCGGATTCGTGCCCGGCATGCAAGTAACCAATTCCACACGCTCAGGAGAGATATTGTTTTATTCAGGCCTGGGTGCTCGGTGGACTTGCCACAAATCAAGCACGCCTGGTCTAATCACCTTTCTGTTTATATCCATGCTTCTCATACATATTTTAAATTTCTCTTTTACATATTCATTACATTTCTGAGAACTAATTATAATATTACATCATCCTAGACACATGCGCACTAAAGCCTTTAGGGTCTCCTGGAGGGTCTCGGGTGGTCTCTGGTGGTCGGCAGGGTAGTGAACTCTTCACGAACCTGTTCCTTTCTTTCCCTATAAGGTCGAGGTTTGTCTCCGAGCCACGTCTGGACCACGTTTGTTTATGGTTCTCTTTTCCAAGGTTACTCTTCACTAGAGTCTAACAATGCTTCCAGGATACACGATTTAGACTAGTTACAATTCTACACACCTGCAAACACAACACCTGCCAGTTACCTAACTTCTAAGCAACAAGTCTTCATTGTTTAGAATTACAGAAGCGAGCAGTAGAATTACAGAAGCGAGCAGTATGGAATAGTAGATACTGTACCTACTGAATAAATTCCCCCCTTTGAGACTTATGATGTTGAGCATCATGAGTCTCACATCATTTACTTATAAGCATTTGGTCTACAAAAAGACGTACATTAAATCATACAACAAGTAATTATAACTAAGATGACGATCAGTATTGCAAATAAGAACAACTGCCTGAGCCAATTTAAATTTGGAAGCCACGAAAATAACCAAGAAAGTTTTTATCCTTCTCGTTCCTTAAATCCAGATGCTAAGTCCTTTAATTGTTGAATTTTCCTCTCAACTAACTGTTATTTATCACTTAGGTTCTGCAATACAAAAAGAAGACATGTTGGTTACTTCTCGGGCTAAAAGTTCTCAGATATTTCGATTTCTATCCCATTTTGGCAATAGAAATTGGGATTCAGCTTTACTGATCGTCATAATTAATATCAACAGGCTCCACATTTTCTACTCCTAAACCCACAATTTCCTAATTAATTTGGTTTCCCTTCTAACAATAAATATTTTAAATATCACAAATAATTCAGCAACATCTCCGGTGACTCATCAAGTACGCCTTAAAGTTAATTTCAATGGTCCCTTAGGTGTAGATGTCCACAGTCTAGGAGGTATTTTCTTTATTCTGGTGTAACGAATGTACCAGAAATTTAAGGGGTAAAAGTGTCCTCAAAAGAACATATTTGTGTAAAGAACTCGCCATTTTACTCAAAGACAAGAGATATTCAGTTAACACTTTTTCTCCTATTAAATGCATTTGTTTAGATCTTCCTGTTAGATTGACATTATAAGGTTTACCATACAGAATTTCAAATGGACTTACTTTTTCTCTAACTCTCGGGGTCACCCTAATTCTTAACAAGGCAAGTGGTAAAGCTTCGATCCATTTCAACTGGGCTTCCTGACATATTTTAGAAATTTGTCTCTTTAATGTTTGATTCATTCTTTCTACTTGCCCACTAGATTGTGGCCTCCAAGGAGCATGCAAATCCCACTTGATTCCTAGTGTCTTACTCATATTCTTAATAACCTCCGCTACAAAATGTGGGCCTCTGTCAGAGGACATCTCTAAAGGGACTCCAAATCTTGGAATAATTTCCTTTAATAAGTGTCTTGTTACCTCTTTTGCCTTGTTGGTTTGACACAGGAAAGCTTCTGGCGATCCAGAAAAGGTATCTACCAATACCAATAGATATTGGTATTGATTGCACCTTGGTAATTCTGAAAAATCTATTTGCCAATACTCACCGGGAGTTATGCCTTTCCTTACCTCTCCAGGACGGGGTCGGATTTGTATTTTCGGATTGTTCCTAAGACAAATCTCACATTTATTACTCACACTTTTAGCAATCAATAACATTTTAGTCCCTATTGCATATCGTTTTACTGACTCAACCATTGCTTCTGCTCCCATATGTGTCTCAGCATGGGTTTTGACCATCAATTTCTTCATGATTTCGGGAGTTACTATACATTGTCCATGTGAAGTAATCCATCATCCTTGATCATTCTTTTTGCACTGTAATAGCTCAGCCAACTTATTTTCTTTTTTTTATAATTTGGGGATTCTATTTGAATTTCTTTTGATGCACAGCAACCTCTTTCTTTTTTTTTGTACTGCTTCCAATAAATTTAAAACCTCTGTTCCATACTTTATAGGTGAGCCACTGGCAGACAAAAGTCTTCGCTCTTTCCATATCGCTCCATGGGCATGAACAACTCCAAAAGCATATTTAGAGTCTGTATAAATATTAACTCTTTTACCTTTAGCCGGATCTAAAGCTCTTGTCAAAGCTATGATCTCTGCCTTCTGGGCAGATGTATTTGGAGGTAATGCTTTTACATCTCGATCTTCAGTTAAAGTTACCACGGCATAGCCGGCCTTTCTTTCTCCTTTTACAACAAAGCTGCTTCCATCAGTAAATAATTCTTCATCCGGAGTCTGGAGAGGGACATCTCTCAGGTCTGGCCTGCTGGCATATACCTGTTTGATAACTTGTAAACAATCATGGTTAGGATCACTCTCTTTTTCACTTGGCATTAAAGAAGCAGGATTTAAAATTGCACTTACTTCAAAATGATGTTATCTTGTTCCTCTAACAGAGCGTGATATTGTAGATTGAGGGAGTGCCATCTTGCAAATGGCTTTTTTTTTCTATCATTTCCCAATCTTTGCTGTCCTTGGGAAATCTCAAATCCCAAATAAATTACAGTTTGTTTTGCAATTTGTGCTTTCTTCTCTGACACCCTGTACCTAGCCATTCCCAGAAAGTTTAGGAGGCTAACAGTCTTCTCTTTGCAGATCTCAATAGTATCTGCTCCCAATAGGATGTCATCAACATACTGAAGGAGGGTGATTTGATCTTCCTTACCGGACCACTGTTCCAGTTCCTTGTTCGGGGCTGCTCCAAAAATGGTTGGGCTATTTTTAACGGTCCAGCAGAGCTGAGTCCTCCTTCCAGTTGACGGATCATCCCATTCAAAAGCAAAAATTTTTTGACTATTCTCTTCCAGAGGTATACAAAAGAAAGCATCTTTCAAATCTAAAACAGAAAAATATGCATTTGACTCATTGATGGTTGTCAGCAGCGTATATGGATTAGGGACTACTGGATGAATATCCGTCACTAATTGATTTATTGCTCTTAAATCTTGAACCAGCCTATATCCTTGGTTATATGGCTTTTTCACTGGAAGAATAGGGGTATTATAATCAGATTGACATTCTCTTAAAAGTCCATATTTAAGAAAATTATTTATTATTGGTTCCAATCCTTTTCTAGCTTCCATGCTAATAGGATATTGTTTCTTTCTTACCGGTCGAGCTCCTGTTTTCAATTCAACTTTTACAGGTTCCACATTTTTTGCTCTTCCTGGTTTCTCTGTTGCCCAAACAAAAGGGTAAACTGCATCTTTAATTTCTTCTGGTATTTCTTGAGATTCTTCTTTGTTTGTCTGTAATAAATAAACTTGGGCTTGCCAGGCATTAGCCTCTGGAAAATAAACTTGAGTTTTTCCTTTTTTAAAGTTAATTTGTGCTCCCAATTTATTCAATAAATCCCATCCTAAGTGCATGGTGCATTCCGGTATATATAAAAATTCATGCATCAATGTTTTTACTCCAATTTTACATTTTAAAGGTTTCAAAAAAGGCCTTACCTCTTTCTTTCCCGTGACCCCAACAATAGATACATTAAATTTACTCATTGGCCCTTTACATGTATTTATAACAGAATATTTTGCTCCAGTGTCCACTAAAAAATCAACTACTTTATTTCCCAGCTTTACTGGAACCAGGGGCTCAGCTGGGAGAATATATTTTTTTGCCCCCAGTCCCTATCATTCAGAATCCTCTCCCATCATAAGTAGATCATCTTCAGGTGGGATTTGTTGTGGCTGGCTAACTTTCCTATTTTCTGGACATTCATTTTTCCAGTGTCCTTGCTTCTTACATACAGCACATCGATTGATCCCTACTGGAGCAGACTGTCTAAATATATTTCCACATCTTCTACCTCTGCCTCTCAAGTACTCTCTGCCTCTACTTCCAGCAGGTCCTTGGGCATCCACAAAAGCAGCCACAAGAATAGCAGCTTTCTGTTTAACTATCTTCTGTTTTTTCTTTCTTTTTCCATATTAGTTTTTTCCAATACCACCCTCTTTTCTTCAGGAGTTAACAAATTATTTAAAAGAATTTGAATATCTTGCCAATCTGGATTATGATTTTTAATAAAAGATCGATATACCTTTTCAGGATTTTTCCTATATGATCCTGCCAATTCTTTCCAATTCATCAAATCAGAAGTAGTAAAAGGTATTTTCACAAACACTGGTTCCCCCCTTGGGCCCACAGCCTGACGAAGGGGTGGTAATAAGGCAGACCCCTGTTGGATCCTAGTTCTGCCAGCTATTGGACTAAATGTATTACTTCCCCTTGCTTCAGTTTCAAAACTTTCATTTTTACTCAGTGCCACCAACATCTTCTTCCTCTTCTCCTAGTTTTAAACACCATTTTCCTATACTACAAGCAGAACAACAATGCGTTTTTGGTTCCTTGTCCTCCATCATCATCATCACCACCACATTAGAATCGGAGTCTAAAAGTTTACATTTCTTCCAAATTTCTCAAGGTAAAGAACAAGTCCACATAAGGGACCTCATCCCATTTACCCTGGTTGTCAACAAAATAACATAAGTTGCAAGATAGTATTATATTGCAAAGTTCCCAATTCTGGCCATTTTACCTCATCTTCTAATTTATACATTGGCCACCATTTAGTACAAGACTCAATTAATTTCTCCTTTCTCAAAGGATCTCCCCCAAATTTTCCCCAATGTTTTATGATGCATCCAAGGGGAGAGCAAGGTGTTACTTTAGACTGTTGAGTTCCCATATTTTTGCCCAAAACGAACGTTCTTAACCATGATTTCATATACTCCAGTCGTCACTGTCAAACGCATATGAATATACCTTTTTACCTTTGGCCACAATTCCTTACCAAATGCATGCACAATTTTATACCTCAGAACAATATCTCTTTTACCTTAGCGTTGCACCGTTGAGTCGCTCACCTGCTCTGGTTGGGGAGAATACTCATGGAATCCCCGATCAAAAGGTCGGTGCGCGCTGGAGTCCAGAGAGCAGGGTCTCCCCACCGAGAGCCGGCAAGTCGATCCGGGCAAGGCTTCACAGCAGTCCCACCTGGGTCACCAAAAACTGTTGTCCGCAAAGCGGATTCGTGCCCGGCGTGCAAGTAACCAATTCCACACGCTCAGGAGAGATATTGTTTTATTCAGGCCTGGGTGCTCGGTGGACTTGCCACAAATCAAGCACGCCTGGTCTAATCACCTTTCTGTTTATATCCATGCTTCTCATACATATTTTAAGTTTCTCTTTTACATATTCATTACATTTCTGAGAACTAATTATAATATTACATCATCCTAGACACATGCGCACTAAAGCCTTTAGGGTCTCCTGGAGGGTCTCGGGTGGTCTCTGGTGGTCAGCAGGGTAGTGAACTCTTCACGAACCTGTTCCTTTCTTTCCTTATAAGGTCGAGGTTTGTCTCCGAGCCACGTCTGGACCACGTTTGTTTATGGTTCTCTTTTCCAAGGTTACTCTTCACTAGAGTCTAACAATGCTTCCAGGATACACGATTTAGACTAGTTACAATTCTACACACCTGCAAACACAACACCTGCCAGTTACCTAACTTCTAAGCAACAAGTCTTCATTGTTTAGAATTACAGAAGCGAGCAGTATGGAATAGTAGATACTGTACCTACTGCATCAGATTAATAATGAAAGAAAAGGAAAAGAAATTGATTGTTGATACAGGAACACTGCCTATCATTAGGACATGCCTTTTTATATCATGAAACAAAGTCTGGATACAAACATGCCATGGTGATCCCCTCCAAGAGAGAACTCAAGCATAAACATTTAAAGGTTTTTTCTTCTTTTTTTAAATAAAGCTTATAAATTTTCAACCGTGAACTTATACGCAAAGAACACAGTTCATCTTATCAAGGTTTAATGTTCAGGTATAAACCTTAAACATACCTTTATAAACTTAGAGGAAAACATAAGTGTGTGTATTTATACACACACACTCACGCTTCTACAATTGCAGTTGTACATACTTGGAGCAGACTTAAAACAACAAGGAAAAGGGCTCTGATTCAAAGTGAGTTCTTGATTTCAATGAAGACAGCATTACCCCTGTGAGTCACTCTCTCCCCGCGACTAAGCAAAGCTCAGACCACCTAACCAGGACGAGGAGGCAGATGAAATATTCTACCAGAGGATCGCAGAAGTCTCACAGTCGCTAGCCCTTGTTCTCGTGGGGGACTTCAACTTTCCGGACGTCTGCTGGAAATACAACATGGCAGAGAGGAAACAGTCGAGGAGGTTCCTGGAGTGTGTGGAAGATAACTTCCTGACGCAGCTGGTAAGCGAGCCTACCAGGGGAGGTGCCTCGCTTGACCTGCTGTTCACGAACAGAGAAGGACTGGTGGGAGATGTGGTGGTCGGAGGCCGGCTTGGGCTTAGCGACCATGAAATGATAGAATACTCAATACTTAGTGAAGTAAGGAGGGGGGCCAGCAAAACCGCTACCATGGACTTCCGGAGGGCGGACTTTGGCCTGCTCAGGACACTGGTCGAGAGGGTCCCTTGGGAGACAGTCCTGAAGGGCAAAGGGGTCCAGGAAGGCTGGACGTTCTTCAAGAAGGAAGTCTTAAAGGCGCAGGAGCGGGCTGTCCCCATGTGCCGCAAGAAGAACGGGCAGGGAAGACGACCGGCCTGGCTGAATGGGGAGCTCTGGCTGGGACTCAGGAAAAAAAGGAGAGTTTATCACCTTTGGAAGAAGGAGCAGGCAACTCAAGAAGAGTACAGGGATCTCATTAGGTCGTGCAGAGAGGAAATTAGAAAGGCAAAAGCCCGGCTAGAACTCAACCTGGCCACTGTCGTGAGAGACAACAAAAAATGCTTTTATAAGTATGTTAATGACAAAAGGAGAGCCAAGGAGAATCTCCATCCTCTATTGGATGCGGGGGGGGGGAACGTTGCCACCAAGGACGAGGATAAGGCTGAGGTGCTTAACGCCTTCTTTGCCTCAGTCTTTAATAGTCAGACCAGTTATCCTCAGGGTACTCAGCCCTCTGAGCTGGAAGACAGGGACAGCGAGCAGGATAAAACCCCCATAATCCAAGAGGAAGCAGTTAACGACCTGCTATGCCACCTGGACGTTCACAAGTCTATGGGGCCAGATGGGATCCACCCGAGGGTACTGAGGGAGCTGGCGGAGGAGCTTGCCAAGCCGCTCTCCATCATTTACCAGCAGTCCTGGTTAATTGGGGAGGTCCCGGATGACTGGAGGCTTGCCAATGTGATGCCCATCTACAAGAAGGGCCGGAAGGAGGATCTGGGGAACTACAGGCCGGTCAGCTTGACCTCGGTGCCGGGGAAGATCATGGAGCGGTTCGTTTTGAGGGCGCTCAGAAGCCATGTCTGGGACAACCAGGGGATCAGGCCCAACCAGCACGGGTTCATGGAAGGCAGGTCGTGCTTGACCAACCTGATCTCCTTCTATGACCAGGTGACCCGCCTAGTGGATGAGGGAAAGGCTGTGGATGTGGTCTACCTGGACTTCAGTAAAGCCTTTGACACTGTCTCCCACAGCATTCTCCTAGAGAAGCTGGCGGCTCACGGCCTAGACAGGTACACTCTTTGCTGGGTAAAAAACTGGCTGGATGGCCGGGCCCAGAGAGTTGTGGTCAATGGAGTTAAATCCAGTTGGCAGCTGGTCACGAGCGGTGTTCCCCAGGGCTCAGTACTGGGGCCGGTCCTGTTCAATATCTTTATCAATGATCTGGATGAGGGGATCGAGTGCTCCCTCAGTAAGTTTGCAGACGACACCAAGTTGGGCGGGAGTGTTGATCTGCTCGAGGGTAGGAAGGCTCTGCAGCGGGACCTGGACAGGATGGATCGATGGGCTGAGGCCAACTATATGAGATTCAACAAGGCCAAGTGCCGGGTCCTGCACTTGGGCCACAACAACCCCAGGCAACGCTACAGGCTTGGGGAAGAGTGGCTGGAAAGCTGCCCGGAGGAAAAGGACCTGGGGGTGCTGGTTGACAGCCGGCTGAACATGAGCCGGCAGTGTGCTCAGGTGGCCAAGAAGGCCAACGGCATCCTGGCCTCTATCAGAAATAGTGGGGCCAGCAGGAGCAGGGAAGTGATCGTGCCCCTGTACTCGGCACTGGTGAGGCCGCACCTCGAATACTGTGTTCAGTTTTGAGCCCCTCACTACAAGAAGGACATGGAGGTGCTGGAGGGTGTCCAGAGAAGGGCAACGAAGCTGATGAAGGGCCTGGAGCACAAGTCTTATGAGGAGCGGCTGAGGGAACTGGGGTTGTTTAGCCTGGAGAAGAGGAGGCTGAGGGGAGACCTCATCGCGCTCTACAACTACCTGAAGGGAGGTTGTAGCGAGGTGGGTGTTGGTCTCTTCTCCCAAGTAACTAGCGATAGGATGAGAGGAAATGGCCTCAAGTTGCGCCAAGGGAGGTTTAGGCTGGACATTAGGAGAAATTTCTTTACTGAAAGAGTGGTCAGGCCTTGGAACAGGCTGCCCAGGGAAGTGGTTGAGTCACCATCCCTGGAAGTATTTAAAAGACGTGTAGATGAGGCCCTTAGGGACATGGTGTAGTGGGTATGGTGGTGTTGGGTTGATGGTTGGACTCGATGATCTTAGAGGTCTTTTCTAACCTTAATGATTCTATGCTTCTATGATTCTATGATTGGTTACCAGCCCAAGGGAAGGCTGCGCTCTGCCTTCCTGCTCCCTAAGTCAGAAATCAATGATCATAGACTAGCTAGTGAGACAGCCCTGTAGAAGGGCAGGGTGCCTTCACATGGATCAGCCAAACTCCGACAGCCACAGGGCACCTGTGAGCCGTGTCAAGGTGGGCAGGGCCAACGCCACGAGGAGGCACTGCAGGAGACGCCCGAACAGCCCTACAGCCCTGTCAGCAGCAGGCTTATCTCTGCACTCCACACCAGCAGTGCTATCTCTACAGCAGGCCCCACCTCGCCCCATTCCACATACTGGTCAGTGGGTCCCAGCCACCCTGTTCCACCTCACCTGCCCTATGCCAACAGGCCAATAGCATCCCCCAGGACCAGGCCCATACCCTGACTGCTGGTGGGCTGCACTTTGCAGAAGGCCTGCACCATCTCCACCAACACCCATTGCTGTCCCATGCCCGCTACCATCACCGCACCTGCCTGCATCTGTGGCAGGCCCAGATGTCACCGCCATACGCCAGTACAAAGGGTGGAGACGTGGTCCTAGGGCTAAGGGTGAGTGTTCCTCCCACCTGGAGGAGGGAGGACCAGCAGGGCATGTGGGGGAGAAGGGAGGGCAGTACTCCTGCATGTAACCCACACCATAGCCCTGGGGTGGGGGCTAGATTGTGGGGATGAGGTGGGGTAAAGGCCCATTCTCTTCCTCAGAGTGGCATAGTGGTTCATTAATGATCTGGTTGCCCTCTCATTGGGGTGGGAGGGTGGCGTTTATTGCCTTAGTGCCACAGGAGGCAGTGATGAGCTGGGGGTGCTGAAGCAGGAGGGGCATGCCATGTCTTGGGTGCCCTCCGAGGGCAAGGAGGATCAAAGAGTGAGTTTGGACTAGACAGATGTGTACTCTTTCAGTGTTCTAATAAATGAAATTAATTATAAATTGAGCTTGCATAAGAAGATAAGCTCAGATGTATTTGTATGTACTTCTTCATTTCTGTTTTAAAATCAGTACTATTTATTAAACATGCCAGTGTAATCTTGATTTAACTTTCTCAATACCTGTAAGCTTCTTCAGCTTCACTCTTTACCAGACTGAAATTGGCTGAGACAGAATCTGTACTTAGATATCTTAACACATTATACTTGCTGCCTCTATATATGTAATTGGTGACTTTATTGTTGTAAAAATGTCCTGGTTTCGGCTGGGATAGAGTTAATTTTCTTCCTAGTAGCTGGTATAGTGCTGTGTTTTGGATTAAGTGTCCTAGTTTCGGCAGGGATAGGGTTAAATTTCTTCCTAGTGCTGTGTTTTGGATTTAGTATGAGAAGAATGTTGATAACACACTGATGTTTTCAGTTGTTGCTAAGTGCCCTCCTAGTCCAAGGACAGCTCCCGTGCCTACTGACTGAGCTAGGTACACAAGATGGGAGGGAACATAATCAGGACAGCCAGCCCAGCTGGCCAATGGGGTATTCCATACCATGTGACGTCATGCTCAGTATATGAAGGGTAGGCGTGATCCAGGAAGTTCCGATCGCTACTTGGTTATCGGTCAGCGCGGGTGGTGAGCAATTGCATTGTGCATCACTCATTTTGTATATTCTATCATTATTTATTATCATTATTCTCCCTTTTCTGTTCTATTAAACTGTCTTTATCTCAACCCACGAGTTTTTCTCACTCTTACCCTTCCGATTCTCTCCCCGTCCCATTGGGGGGCGGGGGGAGTGAGTGAGCGGCTGCGTGGTATTTGGCTGCCTGCCAGGTTAAACCACGACAGTCCTTTGTGGCGCCCAACGTGGGGCTCGAAGGGTTGAGATAACGATAGATCTGACCAAAGTGTGTTAAGGCAAAATTGTTATAAGCATCCATTATATTGATTGGTCACAATGTTGATGTATTGGCTGTCAAAGTTGTGGGGCTGGCTCTCAATGTTGGGTCATGTAATACCTTGCTTGCAGTATGTGTTCCCTTTTGTGCTGTTTATCATCAGTCGGAACTGGGCCAAGATTATCATTTTGTTGCTGTTTTATGAGGTGATAAAATCATTGGTCGCAAGTCTAATCTGGTATCTGTACTCGGCACTGCCGTCATTTCTGTACCTCGGGAACCACCTCTTAGAAATTATTGGTAATTGCACTTGTTCCTCCTCGGAGAATGAATTTAAGGGGGAGACGGGATGGGACACTTTCTCCCACTTGTTCATCTTCCCTTCCATATCGTCAGAAACTCCTTTTTCTTCTATCCTCTTCACAAAGATGTCCACAATATTCCCTGAGAATTTTGAATATCCTTGGGATGCTCAAACAAGCATGTTCATATTGCTATGTCTCCTGAATGTGGTTCAGGCCTTGTTTAGGGTTAAACAACTATTCAGGAATACTGTCCAGAGATCAACCCTCAGGAACAAGAAAAGAGGGAGGGCAAGCAGCGGTGCCTCATTGGGGCGGGCGGAGCGGCGAGTCTCGGGGGCGGCTACAGACACGGTGACTACTCAAAACCCCACGACAGGCACTGCGGCTACTCCAACCCCCATGACAACCCCTGTGGCTACTCAAACCCCGGCAACAGTCACCGTAGCTTCTCCAACCCCTGCGACAAGCACTGCAGCCACTCAAGCTCCGGCAACAGGCACTACAATTACTCCAACCCCCATGACAAGCACTGCAGCTACCCAAACCCCAGCAACAGGCACTACAGCTGAACCAGAGGACCAACCGTCGCTGGTATCCGTCGCCCCTGTACAGAAGAGGAAATCTTGGAAGCGGAGATCAGGTCGTTTAGAAAGGGATGATGGTAAAGCAGGGCCATCACGAGGAGAGGAGGAGGAAGAGGAAGAACTCATAAACGAGACGGAAACCACCCGATCCCTATCCCTGAGTGAGCTGCGAGATATGCGGAAAGATTTCAGCCGTCGTCCAGGCGAGCATATTGTTACCTGGCTGCTCCGATGCTGGGATAATGGGGCCAGTAGCCTGGAAGTAGAGGGGAAGGAGGCCAAACAGCTGGGATCCCTTGCTAGGGAAGCGGGTATTGACAAAGCAATTGGAAAAGGGACGCAGGTCCTCAGCCTCTGGAGGCGACTGCTGTCAGGCGTAAAGGAAAGGTATCCCTTCAAGGAAGATGTTATATATCGCCTAGGCAAATGGACCACTATGGAGAGAGATATCCAGTACCTGAGAGAACTAGGCGTGCTGGAGGTGGTTTATAGTGACCTGGACGACGCCCGAACACCCAAAGATCCAGATGACGTCCAGTGCACCCGACCCATGTGGCGGAAGTTGGTACGGAGCGTACCAGCATCGTACGCCAGTTCGTTGGCAGTACTGTGCTGGAAAGAGGAAGAAGCACCAACGGTGGATGAGGTGGTTAACAGACTTCGGGATTTCGAAGAAACTATCTCCTCCTCCCTTGTCTCGGCTGTGGAGAAACTATCCCGAGAGGTCCAGCAACTCAAAGACGATAGGTCCTATTCTCCACCTGTACGGACCAGTATCTCAGCCATTAGGAGTCAGCGTTTTTCTCCTCAAGAGAGAGGATATCGAAAGTACACACCACGGGGCACCCTGTGGTTTTACCTGCGCGACCACGGAGAAGACATGAGGCAGTGGGATGGAAAACCTACCTTGACCCTAGAGGCACGTGTACGTGAGTTGCAAGGAAAAACAATCACACAAGGGGGTTCTCTCAGGAAAAATGCTGCTCCAGTTTTCAGGAAAACCCTGTCTCACGACGGTCCAGTTTCCAGTGAACAGTTCCCCAGACAGAGTAGAAGGGCTGATCTTACTTTGGACTGTAATGAAGGAATTCTTGACTCACGTTTGCAAGAAGTGAGAAGCGGATACTATGACCAGAACTAGAGGGGCCCTGCCTCCGGCCAGGTGGAGGAAAGGGACAACCGGGTTTACTGGACTGTGTGGATTCGATGGCCTGGCACATCAGACCCACAGGAGTATAAGGCTCTCGTAGACACCGGTGCACAGTGTACCCTGATGCCATCAGGCTATAAAGGGGCAGAACCCATTTGTATTTCTGGAGTGACAGGGGGATCCCAAGAGTTAACTGTATTGGAGGCCGAAGTGAGCCTGACTGGGAATGAGTGGCAGAAGCACCCCATTGTGACTGGCCCAGAAGCTCCGTGCATCCTTGGCATAGACTACCTCAGGAGAGGGTATTTTAAGGACCCAAAAGGGTATCGGTGGGCTTTTGGTATAGCTGCCCTGGAGACGGAGGAAATTAAGCAGCTGTCCACCTTGCCCGGTCTCTCAGAGGACCCTTCTGTTGTGGGGTTGTTGAGGGTTGAAGAACAACAAGTACCAATCGCTACCACAACAGTGCATCGGCGACAATACCGCACCAACCGAGATTCCCTGATCCCCATCTATGAGCTGATTCGTCGATTGGAGAGCCAAGGAGTGATCAGCAAGACTCGCTCACCCTTCAACAGTCCCATATGGCCAGTGCGAAAGTCTAATGGAGAGTGGAGACTAACAGTAGACTACCGTGGCCTGAACGAAGTCACGCCGCCACTGAGTGCTGCCGTGCCGGACATGCTAGAACTTCAATACGAACTGGAGTCAAAGGCAGCCAAGTGGTACGCCACAATTGACATTGCTAATGCCTTCTTCTCCATCCCTTTGGCAGCAGAGTGCAGGCCACAGTTTGCTTTCACTTGGAGGGGCATCCAGTACACCTGGAACCGACTGCCCCAGGGGTGGAAACATAGCCCTACCATTTGCCATGGACTAATTCACACCGCACTGGAACAGGGTGAGGCTCCAGAACACCTGCAATACATTGATGACATCATCGTGTGGGGCAACACAGCAGAAGAAGTTTTTGAGAAAGGGGAGAGAATAATTCAAATCCTTCTGAAAGCCGGTTTTGCCATAAAACAAAGTAAGGTCAAGGGACCTGCACAGGAGATCCAGTTTTTAGGACTAAAATGGCAAGACGGACGTCGTCAGATTCCAATGGATGTGATCAACAAAATAACAGCCATGTCCCCACCAACTAGCAAAAGGGAAACACAAGCTTTCTTAGGCGTTGTGGGCTTTTGGAGAATGCATATTCCAAATTACAGTCAGATCGTAAGCCCTCTCTATCAAGTGACCAGGAAGAAGAACGACTTTAGATGGGGCCCTGAGCAACAACAAGCCTTTGAACAAATTAAACAGGAGATAGTTCATGCAGTAGCCCTTGGGCCAGTCCGGGCAGGACAAGATGTAAAGAATGTGCTCTACACCGCAGCCGGGGAGAATGGTCCTACCTGGAGCCTCTGGCAGAAAGCACCAGGGGAGACTCGAGGTCGACCCTTAGGGTTCTGGAGTCGGGGATACAGAGGATCGGAGGCCCGCTACACTCCAACTGAGAAGGAGATATTGGCAGCATATGAAGGGGTTCGAGCTGCTTTGGAAGTGGTTGGCACTGAAGCACAGCTCCTCCTGGCACCCCGACTGCCGGTGCTGGGCTGGATGTTCAAAGGGAGGGTCCCCTCTACACATCATGCAACCGATGCTACGTGGAGTAAGTGGGTCGCGCTGATCACACAACGGGCCCGAATAGGAAACCCCAGTCGCCCAGGAATCTTGGAGGTGATCACGAACTGGCCAGAAGGCAAAGATTTTGGAATATCCCCAGAGGAGGAGGTGACACGTGCTGAAGAAGCCCCACTGTATAATAAACTACCAGAAAACGAGAAGCAATATGCCCTGTTCACTGATGGGTCCTGTCGCCTTGTGGGAAAGCATCGGAGGTGGAAAGCTGCTGTATGGAGTCCTATACGCCAAGTTGCAGAAACTGCTGAAGGAGAAGGTGAATCGAGCCAGTTTGCAGAGGTGAAAGCCATCCAGCTGGCCTTGGACATTGCTGAACGAGAAAAATGGCCAGTACTTTATCTCTATACTGACTCATGGATGGTGGCAAATGCCCTGTGGGGGTGGTTGCAGCAGTGGAAGCAGAACAACTGGCAGCGCAGAGGTAAACCCATCTGGGCTGCCGCATTGGGGCAAGATATTGCTGCCCGGGTAGAGAACCTGGTTGTAAAAGTACGTCACGTAGATGCTCACGTACCCAAGAGTCGGGCCACTGAAGAACATCAAAACAACCAGCAGGTGGACCAGGCTGCTAAGATTGAAGTGGCTCAGGTAGATCTGGACTGGCAACATAAGGGTGAATTATTTATAGCTCGGTGGGCCCATGACGCGTCAGGCCATCAAGGAAGAGATGCAACATATAGATGGGCTCGTGATCGAGGGGTGGACTTAACCATGGACGCTGTTGCACAGGTTATCCATGAATGTGAAACGTGCGCTGCAATCAAACAAGCCAAGCGAGTAAAGCCTCTTTGGTATGGGGGACGATGGTTGAAATACAAATATGGGGAGGCCTGGCAGATTGATTATATCACACTCCCACAAACCCGGCACGGCAAACGCTATGTGCTCACCATGGTGGAAGCAACCACCGGCTGGCTAGAAACATACCCTGTGCCCCATGCCACTGCCCGGAACACCATCCTGGGCCTTGAAAAGCAAGTCCTATGGCGACATGGCACCCCAGAAAGAATTGAGTCAGACAACGGGACTCACTTCCGAAACACTCTCATAGACACCTGGGCCAAAGAGCATGGCATTGAGTGGGTCTATCACATCCCCTACCACGCACCAGCCTCCGGGAAAATCGAACAATACAACGGGCTGCTAAAGACAACACTGAGAGCAATGGGCGGTGGGACATTCAAGCATTGGGATACACATTTAGCAAAAGCCACCTGGTTTGTCAACACTAGGGGGTCTGTTAATCGAGCTGGCCCTGCCCAATCAAGACTTTTACGTACTGTAGATGGAGATAAAGTCCCTGTCGTGCACATAAGAAATATGCTGGGAAAGACAGTCTGGGTTACTCCTGCCTCTGGCAAGGGAAAACCCATCCATGGGATTGTTTTTGCTCAAGGACCTGGGTGCACTTGGTGGGTAATGCGAAAGGATGGGCAAGTCCGGTGTGTACCTCAAGGGGATTTGATTTTGGGTGAAAATAGCCAATGAACTGAATTTTATGATGTCAATTGTTATATGATATTGTATATCATTATTTCTATGGTTGCTATCAATGGTGTAGCAGTGAAAAATCACCCAGATTAATGAAGAATGAACTAACTCCGATGAAACCGAGCAAAGTACAACGATGATAGAACTGAACGAGTGCAGCAGTACCGAAATGAGAACTGGCTTCAGGATGCAACAGCCCAACACCACACACCATCCTTCTGGCCCTGAAAGACTGTTATGACAGATGGAGCCCAAAGTTGTGGACTAAAAGAACTCAATGGACATTTATATATATTTATGTATATATATGTATGTATATGTATTATATGTATATATGTATGTATATGTATTATATATGTATATATGTAAAAAAGATAGTGGTGATTAATTGAAAGGTATCGAAAAATGTGAGACCTAAGCATAACGTAAATGGTATGGAATAAGGGGTGGATACTGTCCTAGTTTCGGCAGGGATAGGGTTAAATTTCTTCCTAGTGCTGTGTTTTGGATTTAGTATGAGAAGAATGTTGATAACACACTGATGTTTTCAGTTGTTGCTAAGTGCCCTCCTAGTCCAAGGACAGCTCCCGTGCCTACTGACTGAGCTAGGTACACAAGATGGGAGGGAACATAATCAGGACAGCCAGCCCAGCTGGCCAATGGGGTATTCCATACCATGTGACGTCATGCTCAGTATATGAAGGGTAGGCGTGATCCAGGAAGTTCCGATCGCTACTTGGTTATCGGTCAGCGCGGGTGGTGAGCAATTGCATTGTGCATCACTCATTTTGTATATTCTATCATTATTTATTATCATTATTCTCCCTTTTCTGTTCTATTAAACTGTCTTTATCTCAACCCACGAGTTTTTCTCACTCTTACCCTTCCGATTCTCTCCCCGTCCCATTGGGGGGCGGGGGGAGTGAGTGAGCGGCTGCGTGGTATTTGGCTGCCTGCCAGGTTAAACCACGACATTAAGTATGAGAAGAATGTTGATAGCACACTGATGTTTTAGTTGTTGCTAAGTAGTGTTTATGTTAGTCAAGGACTTTTCACCTTCCCATGCTCTGCCAGGTGCACAAGAAGCCGGGAGGGAGCATAGCCAGGACAGCTAACCCAAACTGGCCAACGGGGTATTCCATACCATATGATGTCATGCTCAGTATACAAGCTGGGGGGAGTTGGCCAGGGAGCAGTGACCGCTCCTTGGGAACTGGCCGGGCATCGGTCGGCGGGTGGTGAGCAATTGCATTGTGCATCACTTATTTTGTATATTCTATCATCATCATTATTATTATTATTTTCCCTTCCTTTTCTGTTCTATTAAACTGTCTTTATCTCAATCCATGAATTTTACTTTTTTTTTTTTTATTGTCTCCCCCAATCCCACTGTGTGTGTGGGGAGGAGTGAGCGAGCGGCTGTGTGGTGTTTGGCTGCCTGCCAGGTTAAACCACAACAAAAAAACAGTTATTGAGATATTTGGTTAATGAATTGAATGGCAAAAGCAAAGCCAGATTACAATATAAATAACTTTACAAGTAAATTTAACTAAGTAGAGAAATTACAATTTTAAAAACCTTGCCAAAGTGAACAGCCGTATAAGCTGAACGCTGTTAGGGAAGAAAACCCCCTGTGAAGAAAAGTCATCTTGATGAGCTTGCCTGGCTGCACCTGAATGTGGGAAGGTGATTGAGTACCTGTGCACAGCTGCGCAGGACATGAGTGACTTGGAGAAAAGGGTAGTTGGAAAGAAGTTTGTTCAGGAAGTGAGTTAGCACTTAATGAAGAGGGAACAAAGGATATTGCTGTTAAAGGAGATATGTGGGAGGAGCTTCTCTGAAAGACAGCAGCTGTACGGGGCTTCTGATTGTCTTCTGGGAGAGCACTGTGGAACTGCACAGGCAACTGCTGCTAATTGTTTAAGGCTGCTATACTTCTAAAAACAAAATAGAGGGGGGAGGTGAAGGGAGAAGTCCTTTGCAATGGCAAAGTTTATGGCCAGGAAGCAAGGTGAAAGGAAAAAAGTCTTGAGTCTAACTCTGAAATTTGAGTTCTGACAAAAGCTATTGAGATAGTGCCCTATATAAATTCCTGCTCCCAAAGTGTCAAATTTTATCTTCCCCCAAATCCTCCAGTTGCGCAGTATTCCTAAGCTGTTCTTATTCCAAACCTTCCTCACCAACCCACTTGTTTCCCTCACAGTGCTTCACATTCCCAGCTCAAGTTCCCTAGCTCAGCACTTTGCATGCCAATTTTCTGCAGTTGTTCTCTGGTCACTCCAGGAGCAAAAAATGGGACTTAATAGGGCTATCAGGAATTTTATTTTTCCTAAATATCAGAGAGGCAGCCAGTACCAGATATCTTCCTCCCTCCTCCATTAGCTCTTCCTCTGCCTCAGTCATTCTTACTCTGTCAAGTTTGAGACAGATAGTAGAAGCTGGGATGGAAGTGAGGGAATGATGTCCACCTTCCTCTTACGCTCTTAGGTCTCACCCCCAGCTCCTTTCCACTTCATACATTATCCGCTAGGAAGGTCAGAGAATGGCAGTAAGAAGTGCCACCTTTCAACCTCACATAATTGTGTAGGGAATGGCGGTAGTTGCTGACATTCCTACTTGTATTGCTCTCTCAGAGATATGCACATGGAGGGGACAGTGGGAAGAGAAATGTGGGAACTGGTGGGAGAAGGTCCTGAGGGTCATTCACCACCACCCCACCACCACCCCCAGAAAGGGGACGATGACAAAGGACACAAGGAAGTCTGTCACCGTTCTCACACACTGTGGGTAGCAAAAGCTTAGCTTACATTGTTATGTTTTTAGAGTGTCTAGTTGTAACTTGTTGATTCTGTGGCTACCCTCAAAGATAATCAAAGAGCCTTGTCTTAAAGCATTGAGAAAGCAATCCTGTACTGGCAAGAATAGCACAATAGTACAAATTATTTCTTTTTTTTTTTTGTCTTGAAACCTGATGCTCAACCAATATGATGCTGGCAGCAAGCACAGAAAATGGCCGATTTCAGTTGGCAGCTTAGTCTTAAGCCCAAAAAACATGTCCCAACTCCTAGTGGGAAGCAGAAAAGTGTTGCAAGAGGGTATTGTGCAAGTGCCAAGGAAATAACTTGAATATCAAGTTCCATAATTTACCTGATACACAGAGGAGTAATTGTTCACAAGGTAAGTGGAGCACAGGATAAATTTAGTATTATTTGAAGCCATGTGCCACTGCATCTTGGAAACGTGCTTAATCCTAGTTCTATGTTGAAGTAGCTCTGGATTAACTTAATCAGCAGAAACCTATTTTAGATCTGCCTAGGAAACATCTGGAGTTCACAACCTTTGACACAAGCTTTGTGTGGTAAGGCATCTACTGGTCAGAGTGCTGGTGCATTCTAACTATTCCAAACTATCACGGCATCCTGAACGACTATAATGACAAAGTGATATAAAGTGAAAACGCCATGATATTTTTCTGGCATACAGTGAGGACCAAATTTGACCTCAATTGTTTGGAATTAATGGCTATTGTAATTGTGTAAGAGTGACCATAGTCCTCTTTTTAAAGCATTTTCAGCCAGATTGTCCTGGTTTTGGCTGGGATAGGGTTAAATTTCTTCCTAGTGCTGTGTTTTGGATTTAGTATGAGGAGAATGTTGATAACACACTGATGTTTTCAGTTGTTGCTAAGTGCCCTCCTAGTCCAAGGACAGCTCCCATGCCTACTGACTGAGCTAGGTACACAAGATGGGAGGGAACATAATCAGGACAGCCAGCCCAGCTGGCTAATGGGGTATTCCATACCATGTGACGTCATGCTCAGTATATGAATGGTAGGCGTGATCCAGGACGTAGCGATTGCTACTTGGTTATCGGTCAGCGCGGGTGGTGAGCAATTGCATTGTGCATCACTCATTTTGTATATTCTATCATTATTATTATCATTTTCCCTTTTCTGTTCTATTAAACTGTCTTTATCTCAACCCATGAGTTTTTCTCACTCTTGCCCTTCCGATTCTCTCCCCGTCCCACTGTGGGGGCGGGGGGAGTGAGTGAGCGGCTGCATGGTATTTGGCTGCCTGCCAGATTAAACCACGACACAGATGTAGACCTTTGGATCAAAAAGCTAACTTATCACGGGGATACAGGCACAGCAGTGTTTATTCTGCTTACGCTTCTCTTTTCAGTGCCTATTCCCCAGGTGGATTTGGCAGCGCTGGGCTAAGCATCTGTTTCCAATACATGGCAGAATTAAGTACCTTAACATGGAATTGACAACAGGTAGGCCCAGTTCTATGATGACTAAAGAAAATTTATATTAGAAATTTCTAAGAGCCTCCAGCAAATGTAAACTAACAAACATGGAAAGATGATCATTGTCCCTCTCAGCCAGGCTGCTAGGACTGCTAACAGAGCACACACTGTTTAAACCAGAATGTTTGCCTAGCAGAGAGACAGTTACTCATATGCAGTGTCATAATGCTGCTATTGCAGAGCTAACGAATGTACCCTGTGCAGTTAAATCACACATATCTCTGATTCAAGGCTTCAGACATATTCAGCTTGGGGATTTGCAGCCTAGAGCTTTCTCCTGGGCTGGGTGCCTCTACTGCAGAAGGGAATGGACAGGTGGCTCACCCCTTCCTCTCCCATACCTCAGCTGGAGTTGGTGTCCACCTTTTACTTCAAAACCGTAGTCCAAAGAGCATGCTCCTTAGTTACTTTTGTGCAAAATTCATAAATAGCTCTAAGAGCACGAAGTGGGAGATATCCTTGTAATAATTGTCTTTGGCTTTTCATATTTAGAAAGGTAGCTTTCTAACAGTAACACTATTTTTTAGTAGTATGTTAAACTTGTATCTTTGTCTCCTGCTGATTTGAACTCACCCTCACCTTGTCTCATCTTTGTTGAAGACACTATTATAGCTGGCTGCTGCCTTGAAGGAAGGTATCAGCAATAACAAATCTCTTTTTACAAATCAATTAAAAACCTGTCAACAGACCCTTGGTCAAAATATTTTATGACTATTTACAAATGTGAAATCAGCTAATATAATGGAATAGTTCAAATAGAAAGGGTAAACCATTTGTGCCAGTTGCTTAAATCAAGTAAAAAGTTGCAGTATAGTTGAAGTGCTAGTAGTGTGCATTTGTAAGGCTTAAAGCCTCTGATGTAAAAGAAACAAAAAAGATGATATTGTTATCTTACGATAACAGAATCATAGAGAGTTTTAGAGTTTGAAACTGTTTGCAATATAGAACGCATTATTGCACCTTCAACTATTCCTTTTCTCTCAGTCTGCCCTTCTATGGGAGTTGAGGCTACTCATAAATTGTTAAGAACTAGGGACACCTAGCTGTAAGGGCTTAAGGCAGCCCTGCCAAGTCATCGGTTCGGGATACAGTAACAGACACCAGACCAACAGCTTTAGGGATAAATAATTTATCTCTAAATAATGGTACAGTAATAAATACAGATCAGTAGTACAATTACCTGGGTCATAATGACAGCAAATACAATAATACTGGGCTAGACTTAATATCCAGGCTATCAGGCAGGCAGGCAGGAAGCAGGGCGTGGCTTCTTCTCTGGATGAGCGACTTGGACCAGCTGATGAGCTTGGGGAATTCCAAATTCCCTGATCAGACTGTCCTTTTTATCGTTGAGTTGCAGAAGCACTATTTGGACTTGTTAACCAATCATCACATCTCACCTCTGATCCCCCTCTATGCCTTACTGCATAAGGCAATACTAGCCCCCCATTCCTTTCTGTGCGCAGGCCCTGGAAATATCGTATAAGACAATACTAGCCTTACATTTCCACCCCTTGCTTACACAACTCAATGGGGGAAAGGGTGGTCATCTTGTCATGGTGGCATAAGGCCAAGACTGATGTTGACACCTCCCACCTCCCCAGGGGTGTCAGGCACGGAGGGGAGTTTGGTCATGGAGTGATGAAGAGTTAAATTGAGGTCAATAAGGTGGTGCATTGAGAAACCACCAGAATAGTGCGGGCCAAAAACCAAGAACAAATATATAATATGGAGACTAAAACAAGTAAGAAACCTCTCAAACTAAGGATAACAACTAGGGGATGAAGTAAGATGTTCAATGTTCCTGTAGCAGTGGGAGACCACCCTAAAAGGGATTCCCACCAACTATGTTTGACTATTTTTTTAATACGTTCCAGGATTTGTTTGATCTCCGTGGTATCATGGTAGACAGTTATTAAAGCTTGTTGTGCCTGCTCCCTTGCCTGTTTCACTAGTCAATGGAAGTCTTCATCTTGCAAAAACTGTTCAATTAGAGAGAAATTGTTTATCCCTAAAGCTGTTGGTCTGGTGTCTGTTACCATATCCTGAACATATACCTTGGTGGGGCCACCTTAAGCCCTTACATTCTAGTGTCAGAAGTGGGATACTGTACACAGCATCATGACCAGCCTGGACCCTGTAGTGGATACATTAGTTGATTGTTTCGGGGTCTTCCCTTGCCCATGGACGTCAGATTCTCTGGCGGAGGGAACTGCCTGTTCCCTTTTCCTAGCTACTCTGATTAGAGAAAGTCAGAAAAACAAAAACAGGAAGGGAAAGTTACTCTGCTTATATATCTTAGCTCACTGTCTTAGAGATACTGAGCAGCGTTTGAATGCAGCCAAAGCCCAAGTTGACTCCCTACAAAAAGCCATCTGTTGCATCTTTCTTCCTGCTGTCTTCTTCATCTGCTTCAACATCTTTGTCTTCTGTTGGCTCTGGTTCAATTTCTTTTGTTTCTGATTGCTGAGTCTCCTCCACTTGTGTATCCCCTCCTTCCTCATCCAACATAAAGGGCTGCTTCTTTTTCTTCTTCATCTTGCTCATAGTGGGATTGAAAATCATCTTGTTGCCCAATATGGCTACAGCCAGGCATGATATGGAATGGCAGGCACTCAGGGACATGGTTGGCTGTTGGCGTCCCTCTATTCAGCATTGGTGAGGCCACACCTGGAGTCCTGTGTCCAGTTCTGGGCTCCTCAGTACTAGAGAGACATGCACATACTGGAGAGAGTCCAAAGGGCCACAAAGATGATGAAGGGACTGGAGCATCTCTCCTATGAGAGACAGAGCCAGGCTCTTTTCAGTGGTGCCCAGTGACAGGACAAGAGGCAATGGGCACACAGTGAAACACAGGGGGTTTCATCTGAACAACAGGAAACACTTTTTTACTGTGAGGTTGACTGAGCACTGGAACAGGTTGCCCGGGGAGGTTGTGGAGTCTCCCTCCTTGGAGATATTCAAAAGCTGTCTGGACATGGCCCTGGGCAACTGGCTCTAGGTGGCCCTGCTTGAGCAGGGGTGTTGGACCAGATGACCTCCAGAGGTCCCTTCCAACCTCAATCATTCTGTGATTCTGTGAAAAAGAACTGGCTCAAGCCCAGCGGGTTACTCAGGCTGCAATAGAAGAAAAGATACTAGCCACTGCCTGTGTTAAAATCCTTCAGGCTAATGTGGAGAAATTAGAGCACCACATGGGCCTCTGGTAGCAGGGGGCCATAAGCCCTTACACTAGCCCTTACACTGCAAAATCAGAGGAAAAGAGTGTTTCTCTGGCACGTTCCAGTTGCTGGGCTTTAATCATAGTACCAAAAAAGTGTTTTTCATAATATACCATTAGTCAAGTGTTTTAACATGATATGTATTACTGGTGAGTATTTTTGTCATCATGGGTATCTACAGTATTGGACACCCAATCAATAAAATAGTAATGAGAATCAATTGGACTGTAAGGGTATGTGGAAAGAGAGTGTCTGCTCCTTTAAGGGTATCTGGTCAAGGACCTTTTCAATGCAAAAAGGGATAATAAGAAAAGGAGGAAGTCATATACAAGAACATACAGGGACACAAACCTGAACAACAAATGATAAAGGAGGCAGAGATGAGAACCAAACCTGGTCAGTCACATTAATTGATAAGGGTATGTGGAATGTGGAAATGTCTATTTCAGTAAGATCTCATCAAGGACCTTATCAAATGGGATACTAGGGAAAAGGGGGAAGCCATATGCAAAACATACAGAGAAAAAGACCTGACAAACAAAGGTGGAGACAATAACAAGAAACAAACCTCGCCAGTCAAACTAATTGATGGGCTATCAAGAAACTACAGGCCCCAGTCCCGAAAGATCAACCTGTATTTTGCAACTGATAGGATTGTAAACCAGGGGGGATCCGGGATACCAGACTTGGAGGGGTGAGGGATTCAGTAGAACTATACAAACTGATGAAGGCACATGTAGGGGAAGGGGGATTGGGGAGGAACAAAGGGGGGGTAGACAGAAAGGGGTATAAAAGGGGATGGTCCCATGTAAAATGGGGCCGGTAAATACACTTGTCTGACTGAGCCCTGCACCTGATGACCACAGTCTGTCCAATCACCGCAGTCTGTCCTGTCTTCTTATTAAATCCTTTCTTTACTGTCTCTCTGTGTAATCTCACTCTCTATCCCATGTGTATGTGTGCTACAAGGACTAAGTGCCAGCTACTGGGGGGGGGCAGCATGAGTGGATTTGGTACCAGCAACTGGAGTCAGACTGGGGGTGTAGGTGCCTCTAGCCTGTGGTGTCAGTAACTGGAGTGAGTGGGAGTCTCAGTGCCAGCTACTGGAGTGGGTGGGGGTCTCAGCCACCAGCCACTGGGGCAGGAACAGTGTGTGTCCTGAAAACCAGTTACTGGGGCGGACCGTAACTGTCAGTGAGGCAAGTGAGGGGCTCAACACCAGCAGCTGGAGCGGGACCGTGGCTCACAGCCCATGTGTCTGGTGCCAGCTGCTGGCGGGGGGCAATTGTCTCTATCTTCTCCAAACCTGGTGTGTGTGGAGGTGTGTTTGTAATTTGCTAGCAAGTTTCAAGCTGGACTAGCCTGTGAGTAGGAGGCTTTGGGTCTGGGCAGGGGTATCAAGCGAGCAGAGGGTCCATGCTGGTATTCGTGGGGACTTGCGAATGTGGGTGCCTGTGGGATGAGTGTGTGAGTCCATGTGTGTTTGCTAGCAAGCATCAAGCTGAACTAGCCAGCAAGTAGGGGACCCGTGAAGCGGGGAAGGGGGCCCAGGATCCAGGCAGTGGTACCGGACAGACAGAGGGTCTGTGCTGGTACTTGTGGGATCCATGAATGTATGTGTGCTTGTGAATCTAGATTGCCACGTGTGTGCCTTCACTAGTGAACTTCTGTCTCTACCAGCTGAAGAGAAGGAAGGGGACTTGGCTGTCTGTGTTTATGTTTTGTGTGAGTCCTATATGTAGGTGCTGTTGAAGGCAGCACCTTGTCTGTGGCAGTCTGTGTAACCATCCATGTCAGCGTTGTGTGTATTATGTCTCTGGCATACATGCTCAGCTTTACTACTGGTTGAAACCGCAAATGGGAAAGCAGCAGCTGCATCACTCAGCCCAGGCCAGAGACCCCCCATGTCCCCAGGTACACTGGTATGGGTCCCAGTGGCCAGACAGGAGGAAGTCCTGGGCTGGAGCTGCTGGAGGGGGTGGCCACTCCTAACATCCCTTAACATCGACACCATGTACAATAATGAGGATCCCACAAAGCACTTTTTTTCAAAAGGAAATTTGGGAACCTGAAGACTCAATTGGTGCATAATTACAGAATCTTAGAGAAAGCAGGACAAAGAGAAGGCTGTTCTTAAGTAGTATAACTAATGTCCAAATTGTTTGAGCAAAGAAATTGCTCATTTCTTTTAGAAACATGAGCACTGTATTAAAATAGGACAGGTTGGAATTTGTGTTCTTCACTTTTTGTTCCACCTTTTGCTCACACTGAATTGACTAATGGCTGTTTCTCATAGCATATCTAGACTAGTGGTATGGCAGGCATGATGGGCAGATTTGTACCCAAAGTCATTCTAATGGAGTTGCTGCAGGTTGATCACAATGAAGTTAGAATCACTTCAGGAAGAGACCAATTCAATCAAATCAATGCAGCATATTGTGGAATACTATCAACTCTTCACATGCAAATTGTCCAAACTGATTAAATTCAGATGTGTCAGTTCCAAGGTGTGCAGTGTGATATATCATAAAGGCATGTGTCTGCATCAGACTGAAAAACTTTTTCTAGGCTGAAAAGTAAATTTCATATGCAGTTTTAAAAAAGTGGTCTAATGGACTAATCTGACATGATTTTTAGATGACACACATATCATGTACCATTGGCAATGTAGAGCTACTGAACTGCAATAAGATGGGAGGGAAAAACACAACTGGCGTAAATTCTAGCCATCAGCAAGGAGGAAACCAGAAACTCTTCAGGTGTGAAGATTCACATGCAGCACCTTCTTTAACCATTATACAGGCCTAATCTCTTGAGAATGAAACTAGAAGAGAAGGAAAGGGAAGTTAACCCTGGGTCAGTTCAGCTTCTTTATCTGAAGGTTTGGGTTCTAGTCTTAAATCATAGAATCATAGAATACCAGGTTGGAAGGGACCTCAAGGATCATCTGGTCCAACCTTTCTTGGCAAAAGCACAGTCTAGACAAGATGGCCCAGCACCCCGTCCAGCCGAATCTTAAAAGTGTCTAATGTTGGGGAATCCACCACTTCCCTGGGGAGATTATTCCAATGGCTGATTGTTCTCATTGTGAAAAATTTTCCTCTTGTGTCCAACCGGAATCTCCCCAGGAGTAACTTGTACCCATTACCCCTCGTCTTTTCCATGTGACTCCTTGTAAAAAGGGAGTCTCCATCTTCTTTGTAGCCACCCTTTAAATACTGGAACATGATAAGGTCTCCCCTAAGCCTTCTTTTCTCAAGGCTGAACAAACCCAGTTGTCTCAGCCTTTCCTCATATGGCAGGCTTTCCAGTCCTTTGATCATCTTTGTGGCCCTTCTCTGGACCCTCTCCAGCCTGTCCACATCTTTTTTGCATAGCAGGGACCAAAACTGAACACAGTATTCCAGGTGTGGCCTGACAAGCGCTGAGTAGAGTGGGATAATGACTTCTTTATCTCTGCTGGTGATGCCCTTGTTGATGCAACCCAGCATCCTGTTGGCTTTCTTTGCCGCAGCAGCACACTGTTCACTCATATTGAGCTTGTTGTCCACCAGGACCCCCAGGTCCCTTTCCACAGAGCTGCTCCCCAGCCGGGTAGATCCCAGCCTGTGCTGCACTCTTGGATTATGTTTTCCCAGGTGCAAGACCTTACATTTGTCTTTGTTGAACTTCATAAGGTTCTTGTTAGCCCACTCTTCCAGCCTATCCAGGTCTTCCTGCAGGTTGGCTCTTCCTTCCGAAGTGTCCATTTCCCCACTCAATTTGGTATCATCGGCAAACTTCATCAGGGTACACTTGATCCCATCATCCAGATCACTTATGAAGATATTAAACAGCCTTGGGCCCAATATTGATCCCTGAGGGACCCCACTTGTGACAGGTTGCCAGTTTGAAAAGGAGCTATTTACCACCACCCTCTGCGTGCGGCCTGTCAGCCAGTTCCCCACTCACCACACAGACCACTTGTCTAGACCATAACGCATCAGTTTCTCTAGGAGGAGGCTGTGGGAAACCGTATCAAAAGCCTTGGAGAAATCTAGGTAGACAGTGTCCACCGCTCGCCCCACATCAACCGAGCAGGTTACTTTGTCGTAGAAGGCGATCAGGTTTGTCAAGCACGATTTGCCCTTGGTGAATCCATGCTGGCTTTTCCCAATCACGTGCTTCATTTGACTTGTGATAGCCCACAGGAGGATTCATTCCTTAACTTTCCCAGGGACTGAAGTAAGACTGATAGGCCTATAATTTCCTGGATCCTCCTTTAAGCCCTTCTTGTAGATGGGGGTGACATTAGCCTTCTTCCAGTCTTCTGGGATGTCCCCCGATCTCCACGACTTCTCAAAGATTATGGAGAGCGGCCTCGCAACGACATCAGCCAGCTCTCTTAACACCCTCGGGTTGATATTGTCAGGGCCCATCGATTTGTAGGGGTCAAGCTCCTGTAATAGTTCACATACCAACTCTTCCTTCACTGACAGTGGGTCTGTGTTTGCATTAACCTGAATTTTTGTTCCCAAGGCCTGGGGCCCAACAGTGCTGGTAAAGACAGAGGTGAAGAAAGTGTTGAGAACCTCTGCCTTTTCAGCGTTGTTGGTGACTAATTCACCTCTCCTGTTTAACAGTGGGCCAATATTTTCCTTCTGTTTCTGCTTGTTGTTTACGTACCTGAAGAACCCTTTCTTGTAGTTTTTGACATCTCTGGCCAATTTCAATTTGAGCTGAGCTTTTGCTTTTCTAACTGCGTCTCTGCACGCCCTGGCAATGCCCCTGTAGTTCTCAACAGGTATTCATCTGCTTTTCCATCTCTGGTACGTTTCTCTTTTGGTTTTGAGCAGACTCAGAAGCTTGCAGTTAAGCCAAGGGGGTCTCTTGCTCCACCTACTTCCCTTACCTTTAAAGGGGATGAACTGTTTTTGTGCTTCCAGGAGAGCATTCTTGAAAAACTCCCAGCACTCGCTAGCTCCTTTATCCTCCATGGAAGCTTCCCACAGAATCCCTCCCAATTGAGCTCTGAGCGAGCTGAAGTTTGCTCTTCTAAAATCTAAAACCTTTGTCTTAATACTAACCTTCAGCGTGCTCAGCAGGATCCCAAACTCCACAGTATTGTGATCACTGCAGCCAAGGCTATCACTAACCGAGATAGATACTACAAAGCAGGTTTTCTTGGTTTGTGAGTAGCAAGTCCAGCAGTGCCTCATTCCTGGTTGGCACATCTAACATTTGTATGAGGAAGCAGTCCTCTATGCATTCCAGGAACTTTATGGATGACGTGAGCTGCTGTATTGTTCTTCCAACAAATGTCTGGGTAGTTGAAGTCACTCATAAGAACCAAGTTCTGTTGACCCGAAGCTTGCTTAAATGACCCAAATATTGCTTCATTGGCCTTATCGTCTTGGTTTGGAGGTCGGTAGCAGATGCCTACTGTAAGATCCCCCTTGGAGACGACCCCTCTGATCTTGACCCAGAGGCATTCGATAGGGCTTCCACAATCATCGTAGTTGACTTCTATACATTCAAGGTTCTCCTTAACATAGAGCGCGACGACTCCTCCTCTTCTTCCCTGCTTGTCTTTACAAAACAGCCTATAGCCATCCATCGTGATCCTCAAGTCATGTGAGTTGTCTCACCATGTTTTAGTTACTCCTACGATATCATAACTTTCTGACTGGGTGCGGAGCTCCAGTTCCTCCTGTTTGTTCCCCAGGCTGTGTGCATTGGTATACATACACTTGAGGTGGTTGGTCTTCTGGTTCTCATCTTGGGAGGCAGCTAAGGAACATTTGTCACTGCTCTGGTTGGCCTGGCTTATTCCCCAGTTGGTTGCAATGGCGTGAGCGTTGCCACTTTGGACCCTGCTCCCCAAATCCTTCAGTTTAAAGCCTGCCTCACCAAGTTGGCCAGCCTGCTGCCAAAGATTCCCTTGCCTCTTCTAGACAGGTGGATCCCATCCCTCCCTAACAGGCTATAGTCATCGAAGAATGTCCCATTGTCATAAAAGCCAAAACCCTCACAACGGCACCAGCCATGAAGCCAGAAGTTGATTTGCATTATACGTCTATTTCTGGCTGCACCCTTTCCTCTAACTGGTAAAATGGAAGAAAAGATAACTTGGGCACCAATACTTTTCGCTTGCACCCCCAGGGCTTTGTAGTCTTCCTTGATTCTGCCCAGGTTCCGGCTTGCGGTGTCATTTGTGCCCACATGAAAGAGTAGCAAAGGATAGTGGTCTGTGCTCTTGACAAGTTGTGGCACCCTCTCAGCAACATCTCAGACCTTAGCTCCCGGAAGGTGGCATACCTCTCGTGACTCCCTGTCAGGCTGGCAAATGGGCACCTCAGTGCTCCTTAACAGAGAGTCACCCGCTACGAGCACTCATCGTTTCTTTTTGCGGTATCCACTGTGTGCTGCTGGTACAGTTTCTCCTTGCAGACCTTGCTCGTGGGTGTCTACAGCTGTTAAAGCTTCATATCTGATTTTGGTTGTAATGCTGGAGGGTGGGGACTGAAGCAGAGTCCTGCTTTTGTGGGTCACCAGGGTCCGAGGTGCCTCATTCTCTGTGGTATCCGCCACAGGAGCATGGTTCTGAAACCACTTATCTATCTCCATCTTAGCCCCTCTAATACAGCGCAGCCTTTTAATTGTTTCCTGCAACTCAGCCACCTAATGCAACAGATCATCAACCTGTGCACATCTTTTGCAGGTACTTACCTTTTCTCCAGGAGAAAGGTCTGAGCACTCGTTGCAACTGTACTGAAGTCTCCTTCCTTACCAGTTCCATCTGGGTGGAAGCGTCAGACATCTCAGGGGCTTTCTCTGTAGAAACACTGGTTTTAACTCTGAGGCGAGTGCCCACCATCCTGGCAGAGACCTAGAGCACTTCCCTGGGCTGTGGGCCTACAAGCAGGGTGCATGGCCCTTCTCATGCGCCCTTCTGCGCGAACTGCTGCGCCCTCTCTGTACGCCCTCTCGATCCCTGTTTGCACGCCCTGGTCGCTAGTGCTCCCTAGGGCCGTTTAAATCTCCCGCGGTTGCTCCTGGCAACGCCCAAGCCGCGTCAGCCTCTCTCGCGAGAGCTGCCGGCTCCTGGCGGGGCTCTCTGCTCTTCCTCGGGTTTACCTGGCTCCAGGAACCCCCCTGTACACCTCGATCTAGAGCTCAGCCACAGAATTTACCGTTGCCGCAGCTGCGTGCCTCGCCTCGCATCCAAGAAGCTTGCTTTTCAGTAATGTTTTCCATGCTTACTATTTTGTCATAGAAATTTTAAAGGAAGACTTTGTTTCTGTTCTCTTCCTGGAGCTCAGCAATTCTTACGCTCTGACTACATAGAAGGCTGTCTTCTAATGCAGCCTAAATAGCTTTTTAACCTTTATGTGGTTACATAAAGGTCACATTGATTTGTACAAATCCCTCTACTTTTACAATACTGTTATCCACTGACTGTCTTACATAAAAATGGAATTTGTAATGAGTGGTTTTATCACAACAAGCAGTGGAACTATCATTTGTGGGTTAGTCTGATGCACAGAACCTTAGACGCTGTAATGCTGAGAAGCAGAGAAGTATGATGCATGCAGCCTTCACATTGCATAGTTACAACTAGATGCCTCAGAATAGGATCCATTAAAAAAAAAAAAAGATGAGCATGAAGCTGCCAGTTGAAAGTAGGGAGAATACAGGTATGCCCTGAGTCCTAGATGGAAGAGAGAATTTAGTCGTTCTAATCAGATGTTGAGATCTTTTGAAGGAAGATAGTTCAGTCCATTTTTTAAAAATGGAGCAGTGTTGTTTTGCACATGGAGGTGCTAGTTCAGTACGTTCCCAGTAAAAAAGGTACTCAGACTCTGCAAATTATCTCTTAAAATGTTATTTATTACAGCTGACACTATAAAGGAGAGGATACCATTGTTACCGTAAGTCGGTGAAATAAGAACTCTCTAAGACTCGATTTTGGAGTTTTAGAAAGCAGGCATTCTTTAATGCGGTGCCGGGCGCACAGGGGATTGCTCCACCTAGTGTGCGCACCAAATCACACAACCATAGAAGTTATATACAATTAGAGTATACATATTCATAACATTTCTGAGAAATAATCTAAATATTCATGTTATTTCCCAGAATTCATTAACATATGCAGAAGTCTTTGACGCATGCGCCCTTGTGTTCATTGGTGGTCTTTCAGGGTCTTCTGGTGGTCGTCGATAGTCTTCCTCACAGTGTCCTTTAGTTGAACTCAGTCTTTACGCATGCTCAGTTTTAACCCTTGGCTTAATTAGCACAATTCTCATTAGCACAAACTAGCTTAGGCTGTCACAACCCCCTTATCTATTCTACTCAAGATACAAGGTTAGCTTCCTCATCTATTTTACGCAGAATACAAAGTTTCAAGGCCTTTTTATCTACTGAATTCATAAAGCATTCCTAACCCATCTACATCATTTCAACCAAAGAATCATATGTCTCTTCACTGTTCCTTTGTAATTGGTATCACCATAGATAATCTTATGTCCCTTCAGATGCTGGGAACCCTGAGTTGTACAGCATCAAACAGGCCTCCAATCAAGGTGCAGCATGACATGCAAATCCCATCTGTGGAAGGATTACCCCATTTTGGTAATTCGAGCTATTATAGGATTTTCTTACAAGAAAACAACTCTATTCATTATTTCTACTGTCAAACAGAAACAATGTTCTTATGAGAACTTGCTGCACTTTTAGATAAAGGCAAGGCCATGCAGGTGGCATAATTGCCAGTACCAAGTGGGAGCTGCCTGCAGGCTCCTCTGTTACAATGAGCTGGCTAAGGTTATACTGCAGCCAGGGGATTAGTGCAGCACAGTACAGGCCTGAAGGCCAAGCTGTACGTGCAGCATAGTGCAGCACAGGACAGCACAGCATAGGCCTAGGCGTACTCAGGTTAACTGTTATGTGGATTACTAACTATTCGATGTACAATGATCTTCCAGTCAGGATCACTACAAGTATATTATGGATTTCATCTGCCTACAAAGAATAGGCAGATGAATAGGCAATTATAGGGTCATGTTTTTATAGGTAGGTATCTAGCTTCTATTTCAGTTTCAAAAGAGTTCTTAAGTAGAGCCTATAAAAGACTTGTGTCCGTATCAGAGAGAAGCTATGACCTCTTTCCTGCACTGGACTGTGACTATAAGTGTTGCCCAAAATTTCAGGTTTAGATCATTGGTTCAGATGCAGTGAACCTTATGGGAATGTACTGCTACACAGTGTCCACTAGATTTAAAGCTGCTTTTTCAGATTAAAATGGCAGTTTTGTCCTCTTGATACAAAGAACACAAGAAGTACCTACCTTCCAGCACCAGTGTTAATGAATTGACATTGGATCAAGCATCACAAATCCAGTTCCAAGTCTTAAATTTGAATGTGTGTTAAATCCATCCAGGTAGCAGATCATATTCAAAGATTAACAACAGATTTCTTCTCCTCATTCCTCCACAGTTAATTGCAAACAAGTCTTTCTGATGAAATGTAGAAAAAAACTATTAACCTTTTTCAGACCTGCAATATTGCAGATCACAGCAATCACTGATTTTCTTGGCCTGGGGGAAAAATGGAATGACGGCAAGTAGTCGATGATTTCAGTGAAAGCAAGACCATCATGGTGCACAAGTCTCAATTTCTGGTAGCTTCTTACATCCATGTAGCATCATGGGGCATTAAAGTATTTTAATATCAAATGCTGTCTTAACATTCTCAGATTGCCAGAACTGAATGTTTAATTCAAGTTTTAAGCAAGCTAGAAACTTTCACAAACCATTCCCAGGAGCTTTGAGAGCCAGCTGAGCTGTCTATGAGCACATCTTTATTTTTCCTTCTTACTGACTGGATTTCTTTATTGATGTCTGCAGAATGTTCAATGCTCTCAGTAAATCCATTGTGTTGACTCTAGCAAGCATTGATTGGCAATACACTCATCAGCTTTGTGATACCTTCTACAGATGTTGATTTTTCTTTTCTTTGGTTCAGCTTCTTTGCTCTTTAGGTGGTTCTGCATTTTAATGGTAGCAATATGATCTGCAGTGCATGACTGTAAAACTCTTGCTAGCATACTTGTATTTAAAAACAAGAGACTTCGGATGGAGTTATCAGAGTAGAAAGAAGTTGAAAAGTTACGCTAACTTCAGCATTTTAAAGCATGGTTTTCACCATGGAGGAGTTTGCTCTCTTGAAGATATACTTGTAAAATTGCATATAAAAGAAGCAACTAAATTTCAGCCAGAAAAACACAAAGTAATTGCTTGCCAATTGCTAAGTAGTTGTAAGCAGTTGACATCTAAAAGATAAAATAAACTGGATAAAATTATAATCCCAGAAAATAAAGTGGCTGATAACTCCCCCCGCTTTCCCACACAAAGTAAGTGTTGAAATGTATCTTCCAGACAGACCTGAAACAGTAAGGTTGAACAGGGAGTTGAAATAACAAAGCAGTCCTTGTTAATAGGATGAATGTTGGTGGATTTATAAAACAGATTCTGATCTTTCTGATGCCTCAGAAAATCTAGTGAAATTCTGCTGGAACAAAAAAAAAAAAGTAACTTGTTTTTTGAAGTTTTTCAGAATTTCCTAGTGCACTCTTCAGCATCATGAAACACTTAAGTGTTTTTGTAGCTTAGCTTCTGTAAGATTGGAAGACAAGTCTGCTGCATGTAATTGTTTACATCAGCCGCTGAAGTTATAGTAAAGATGATAGTGAAGTTCACTATCTAGGCAGTTACCAAGTATAGAAGAATGTGAGATGAGA
Source organism: Calonectris borealis (assembly GCF_964195595.1). Classification (NCBI taxonomy): domain Eukaryota; kingdom Metazoa; phylum Chordata; class Aves; order Procellariiformes; family Procellariidae; genus Calonectris; species Calonectris borealis. The sequence continues at coordinate 46,089,022 of NC_134351.1, read as the reverse complement.
GCTTACTTTCTCCCATGAGTATCAATAACAGAGACCACAGACTGAAGCAAAAGCAAATATTTGATTGTTTGTGGAAGAGGGGCACCTAGAGAAAAGTCTGACAAATATTTCATTCTTGAAAAAGGTATTTCTTGCTAAATTCCTTTGCAAAAAAAAAAGATCAACTTTATTAGTTCTGACAGTTGCTATCAAAACTAGGGAATAAGTTAATCTAGTCACTTTCTAACCTGGTAGGTTTGTTGTATTTTTAAATTATAACACATTTGCTTTTCATTGAAAAGAGAAAAACATTTAGAACATACAGAACATACTTCTAAGCAAATTTTAGTTCTGTGAGTTAAAAAGTCTTGGTCTGGTTCTTTGGATCATGTCTATATTTACATAGAAAAGAAAAGGAAACCATTAGGTAGATTCCAATGAATTTTCTCTTCAGTAGTTCCTTGAATTTCTGTGTTCTGGTCTGTGATGCTGCAACATTACCTGTGTTTCCTCCTGCTCCAAGCACAGCTGGAAAAATATGAATCATATACTGTTAAATTGCTGTTGTGTGTTAAACCCGGTAGGCAGCTAAGCACCACACGGCTGCTCGCTCACTCTTCCCACAGTGGGATGGGGGAGAGAATCAGAAGGGTACAAGTGCAAAAATTCGTGGGTTGAGCTAAAGACAGTTTAATAGGTAAAGCAAAAGCTGCACATGCAAGCAAAGCAAAATAAGGAATTCATTCACTACTTCCCATCGGCAGGCAGATATTTAGCCATTTCCAGGAAAGCAGGGCTTCATCGCACATAACAGTTACTTGGGAAGACAAATGCCATCACTCCAAATGCCCTCCCTTCCTCCTTCTTTCCCACAGCTTTTATTGCTGAGCACAATGTCATATGGTATGGAATATCCCTTTGGTCAGTTGGGGTCAGTTGTCCTGGCTGTGTCCCCTCCCAACTTCTTGTGTACCTCCAGCCTACTTTGCTGTGGGGGTAGTGTGAGAAACAGAGAAGGCCTTGACGCCATGTAAGCACTGTACAAGTATAAATTGGGAGAGGAGTGGCTGGAGAGCAGCCCTGCAGAAAGGGATCTGGGGGTGCCGGTCGACAGCAGGCTCAATAGGAGTCAGCAGTGTGCCCTGGCAGCCAAGAGGGCAAACCGCATCCTGGGGTGCATCAAACACAGTATAACCAGCTGGTCAAAAGAGGTGATTATCCTGCTGTATTTAGCATTGGTGCGGCCTCACCGAGTACTGTGTGCTGTTCTGGGCCCCACAATTTAAGAAGGATGTGAAGGTCCTTGAATGCGTCCAGAGGAGGGCAACAAAGCTGGTGAAAGGGCTGGAAGGCATGTCCTATGAGGAGCAGCTGAGGACTCTGGGTTTGTCTAGTTTGGAGAAAAGGAGGCTGAGGGGCGACCTCATTGCTCTCTACAGCTTCCTGAGGAGGGGAAGTGGAGAAGGAGGTGCTGATCTCTTCTCCCTGGTATCCAGTGACAGGATGTGTGGGAATGGTTCAAAGCTGCATGAGGGGAGGTTCAGACGACATTAGGAAGCATTTCTTTACCAAGAGGGTGGTCAAAAACTGGAACAGGCTTCCTAGAGAGGTGGTCGATGCCCCATGCCTGTCAGTGTTTAAGAGGCATTTGGACAATGCCCTTAACAACATGCTTTAACTTTTGGTCAGCCCTGAATTGGTCAGGCAGTTGGACTAGATGGTCGTTGTAGGTCCCTTCCAACTGAAATAGTCTATTCTATTCTATTCTATTCTATTCTATTCTATTCTATTCTATTCACTGCTCAGCAATAACGAAAACATCTCTATATTATCAACACTGTTTTCATCACAAATCCAAAACATAGCACCATAGAAGCTGCTATGAAGAAAATTAACTCTATCCCAGCCAAAACCAGTACAATTGCCCAACAGTCTTATCTTGAGCCTAATGTCTTGTGCAACAGTAGTTTTTAAAGTCAATTAATATTTCAATTTTTTTTGTGTATGTATCTTTTCAGGAAATGAGCAAGACAATAAGAATTTCGAGTTGTGGTACCAGCATTCCCAGACACATTTCTTTATTGGAATAAATATGGAGAAACAAATGTGTAAAAAACATTTGCAAAATTATAATACATTTTCCAAGTGGATGGGATGGAGTTAATTTTCCTCTTTTAACAGCCTATATGGTGCTGTGTTTTGAAGAGAGGTTGTGGAGTCTCCTTCCTTGGAGATATTAAAAAAACATCTAGACATGGTCCTAGGCAACTGGGTCTAGGTGGCACTGCTTGAGCAGGGGGGGGTTGGACCAGATGATCTCCAGAGGTCCCTTCCAACCTCAACCATACTGTCATTCTGTAATCTTATGTTCCTTTTGATGGAGAGAACCCCAAGTGATCTAGCATTGGGTGGGCCTCCAATCTATGTGCAGCATGCTGGGCAGACCGCCATCCATAGAAGAGATTCCCCCACCTTGGTCATTCGAGCCATCACAGAATCCTCCCGCAAGAAAAGAACTCCACCCATCACTTCCACTGCCAAACAGAAAGGACACACTCCTTGAATACAGTTTCTTCTGCAAGGCTCCCAATGCAGGTGGGAAGTGAGTGGCTGCATGATGCTTAGCTGCTGGCTGGGGTCAACTTACCACAATATTTTAACCAGAATTGGGCACGTGTGGCTAGCTACAAAAATAAGTCCTTTTTTCCCCTTAACCATGCTTATGCTCCATTTCAGAGGAACTTGTGCTAAACTTCTGCACTAGATTGTTATTCCCAAGAATCTGCAAAAGTAAATTGCAGGGTTTGTAAGAACATAATTATTGGCTGGATCCCCCGCATTTCTTGGTAAGTGGTATAAATTTTCTGTAAGTCCGCTGAAGCAGCTCTGACAGCTAACAGTGGCAATCTCCTCTAACCAACTTAACAGGATGGGGACAGCAGTGTCACAGTGGGCGGTGGTTGTGTGCGTGGTTGTGTCAGTATGTGCAGGATGTGGGGGGTGTCTGTGTGGGATGTGGGCTGTGGCAGGGTGTGTGTGCATGGTGATGTCGCTGGTTGTGGGCATGTGGGTGCTGCTGTGGGCTTGTGGCTGGCTGCGGGCACTCGCCCTGTCACTGGCTTTGGCAGCATCTGGCCGTGGGTGCAGGGCTGTCACCCGGCCTGTCACTTGGCTCTGGCAGCAGCCAGGTGCAGGCACAGGGCCACCGTCCACTCTGTTGCTTGGCTTTGGCGGCAGCTGGCTGTGGGCAGCTGTGTCACAGCCTTTGGCAGCCGTGTCACTGGTGCAGGTGGCCATGTGCACGCAGGTGGCTGTGTCGCTGGCTTTGGCACTGTCTGTTTGCCCGGGTGGCTGTTTGCATGGTTTGCTGAGTCGTTGGCTTTGGCACTGGCGGTGTGTGGCACTGGCTATGTGTGCGGGTGGCTGTGTCGCTGGCTTTGGCAGTGGCTGCGTGTGCGGGTGGCTGTCTGTGCAGGTGGTTGTGTGTGCGGCTGGCTGTGTCGCTGTCTTTGGCAGTGTCTGTGTGCGGCTGGCTGTGTCACTGTCTTTGGCGGTGGCTGTGTGCGTAGGCGGCTGTGTCGCTGCCTGTGCAGGTGGCTGTGTTTGTGGATGGCTCTATCTCTGCCTTTGGAGGTGGCTGCGTGTCGCTGGCTTTGGCAGTGCCTGTGTGGGCTGATGCCTGTGCATGCAGGGGGCTGTGTCACTGGCTTTGTGTGCGGGTGGTTGTGTTGTAGACTTTGGTGGTACCTGTGTGTGCAGGTGGCTGCGTTGCTTGCTTTGGTGGTGGCTGTGTGTATGGGTAGTTGTGTTGCTGGATTTGGTGGTGGCTGTATGCGTGGATGGTTTTGTCACTGTTTTTTGCGGTGGCTGTGTGTACGGATAGCTTTGTGCACGGATGACTCTGTCGCTGTGTTTGGCCGTAGCTGTGTGTGCAAGTGTCTGTGTCGCTGGCTTTGGCAGTGGCTGTGTATATCATAGAATCATAGAATCATAGAATCATTAAGGTTGGAAAAGACCTCTAAGATCATCGTGTCCAACCGTCAACCCAACACCACCATGCCCACTACACCATGTCCCTAAGGGCCTCATCTACACGTCTTTTAAATACCTCCAGGGATGGTGACTCAACCACTTCCCTGGGCAGCCTGTTCCAAGGCCTGACCACTCTTTCAGTAAAGAAATTTTTCCGAATGTTCAATCTAAACCTCCCTTGGCGCAACTTGAGGCCATTTCCTCTTGTCCTATCGCTAGTTACTTGGGAGAAGAGACCAACACCCACCTCACTACAACCTCCTTTCAGGTAGTTGTAGAGCGCGATGAGGTCTCCCCTCAGCCTCCTCTTCTCCAGGCTAAACAACCCCAGTTCCCTCAGCCGCTCCTCATAAGACTTGTGCTCCAGGCCCTTCACCAGCTTCGTTGCCCTCCTCTGGACGCGCTCCAGCACCTCCATGTCCTTCTTGTAGTGAGGGGCCCAAAACGGAACACAGGATTCAAGGTGCGGCCTCACCAGTGCCGAGTACAGGGGCACGATCACCTCCCTGCTCCTGCTGGCCACACTATTTCTGATACAGGCCAGGATGCCGTTGGCCTTCTTGGCCACCTGAGCACACTGCCGGCTCATGTTCAGCCGGCTGTCAACCAGTACCCCCAGGTCCTTTTCCTCTGGGCAGCTTTCCAGCCACTCTTCCCCAAGCCTGTAGCGTTGCCTGGGGTTGTTGTGGCCGAAGTGCAGGACGCGGCACTTGGCCTTGTTGAACCTCATACAGTTGGCCTCGGCCCATCGATCCAGCCTGTCCAGGTCCCTCTGCAGAGCCTTCCTACCCTCCAGCAGATCAACACTCCCGCCCAACTTGGTGTCGTCTGCAAACTTACTGAGGGAGCACTCGATCCCCTCGTCCAGATCATTGATGAAGATATTGAACAGGACCGGCCCCAGTACTGAGCCCTGGGGAACACCGCTCGTGACCGGCCGCCAACTGGATTTAACTCCGTTCACCACAACTCTCTGGGCTCGGCCGTCCAGCCAGTTTTTTACCCAGCGAAGAGTGCACCTGTCTAGGCCGTGAGCCGCCAGCTTCTCTAGGAGAATGCTGTGGGAGACAGTGTCAAAGGCCTTACTGAAGTCCAAGTAGACCACATCCACAGCCTTTCCCTCATCCACTAGGCGGGTCACCTGGTCATAGAAGGAGATCAGGTTGGTCAAGCAGGACCTGCCTTCCATGAACCCGTGCTGGCTGGGCCTGATCCCCTGGTTGTCCCGGACATGGCTCGTGAGCGCCCTCAAAATGAACCGCTCCATGATCTTCCCCGGCACCGAGGTCAGGCTGACCGGCCTGTAGTTCCCCGGATCCTCCCTCCAGCCCTTCTTGTAGATGGGAGTCACATTGGCGAGCCTCCAGTCGTCCGGGACCTCCCCAGTTAACCAGGACTGCTGGTAAATGATGGAGAGTGGCTCGGCAAGCTCCTCCGCCAGCTCCCTCAGTACCCTCGGGTGGATCCCATCCGGCCCCATAGACTTGTGAACGTCCAGGTGGCATAGCAGGTCATTAACTTCATCCTCTTGAATTATGGGGGGTTTATCCTGCTCGTCGTCCCTGTCTTCCAGCTCAGGGGGCTGAGTACCCTGAGGATAACCACTCTGACTACTAAAGACTGAGGCAAAGAAGGCGTTGAGTACCTCAGCCTTTTCCTCGTCCTTGGTGGCAACGTTCCCCCCCGCATCCAATAGAGGATGGAGATTCTCCTTGGCTCTCCTTTTGTCATTAACATACTTATAAAAGCATTTTTTGTTGTCTCTCACGACAGTGGCCAGGTTGAGTTCTAGCCGGGCTTTTGCCTTTCTAATTTCCTCTCTGCACGACCTAACGCGATCCCTGTACTCTTCCTGAGTTGCCTGACCCTTTCTCCACAAGTGATAAACTCTCCTTTTTTTCCTGAGTCCCAGCCAGAGCTCCCCGTTCAGCCAGGCTGGTCGCCTTCCCCGCCCGTTCTTCTTACGGCACATGGGGACAGCCCGCTCCTGCGCCTTTAAGACTTCCTTCTTGAAGAACGTCCAGCCTTCCTGGACCCCTTTGCCCTTCAGGACTGTCTCCCAAGGGACCCTCTCGACCAATGTCCTGTCCCGCCCAATGGGTGGTTGTGTTTGTTGTTTTGGTGGTGGCTGTGTGTGCAGGTGTGTGTGTGTGGGTGGCTGTGTCACTGGCTTTGGCAGTGGCTCTGTGTGTGTGTGGCTGTGTATGCGGGTGGCTGCGTTGCTGGTTTTGGCGGTAGCTGTGAGTGCGAGTGGCTGTGTGTGCCAGTGACTGTGTGGCTGGCTTTGGCGGCAGCTGTGTGCGGGTGACAGTTGATGGCTTTGGCAGTGGATATGCGTGCAGGTGGCTCTGTGTGCATGTGGTTGTGTCGCTGGCTTTGGCGGTGGCTGTGCGTGCGGGTGGCTGTGTTGCTGGCTTTGTGTGGGTGCCTGTGTTTGCGGGTGGCTCTGTGTGGATGGCTGTGGTGCTGGCTGTGTGGGCGGGTGGGTGTGTCGTTGGCTTTGGCAGTGTCTGTGTGTGTCTGCATCTGTGTGTGACTGTGGCTATGTGTGCCCTTGGCTGTGTCTCTGGCTTTCGTGTTAGCTCTGTGTGCATGAGGATGAGGTGCTGGCTGTGTGTGCAGGTGGCTGTGTTTGCGTGTGGCTTTGCGTGCAAGCGGCTGTGTCACTGGCTTTGATGGTGGCTGTGTGTCCAGGTGTCTGTGTGTGTGGTTTACTGTGTCGCTGTATTTGACGGTGGTTATGTTTTTGTGTGGCTGTGTGCGCGGGGTGCTGTTTTTGCAGGTGACTGTGTGTGAGTGGCTGTGCGTGCCAGTGGCTGTGTGGCTGGCTTTGGCGGCAGCTGTGTCCCCAAATGGCTATGTCTGCGGGTGGCTGTGAGTGTGGGTGGCTGTGTCGCTGTCTTTGGCCATGACTGTGTGTGCCGGTGTCTGCGAGTGACTGTTGCTGTGTCTCTGGCTGTCTCTGTGGCTGTGTATGCACGTGGCTGTGTATGCAGGTGGCTGTGTGTGCAGGTGGCTGTGCTGCTGTCTTTAGCAGTGGCTGTGTGTCCAGGTGGCTGTGTGGGTGGTTGGCTTTATTGCTGGATCGGGCATTTGCTGTGTGTGCCAGTGCCTGTGTTGCTGGCTTTGGCGGTGGCTGTGTGTGCAGTTGCCTGTGTGTGCAAGTGGTTGTGTTGCTGGCTTTGTGTGGGTGCCTGTGTTTGCGGATGGCTCTGTGTGGGTGGCTGCGGTGCTGGCTGTGTGGGTAGGTGGGTGTGTCGCTGTCTTTGGCCGTGGCTGTGTGTGTGTCTGTGTCTCTGTGTGACTGTGGCTATGTGTGCCCTTGGCTGTGTCTCTGGCTTTGCCTGTGGCTGTGTGTGCGGGGTGCTGTGTGTCTGTGTCGCTGGCTTTGGTGGTTGGCTCTGTTGGTGGCTGTGTTGCTGGCTTTGGCTGTGGATGTGTTTTTTGGGTTGCTCTGTGCGTGTGTGTGGTTGTGTGGCTGGCTTTAGCACTGGCTCTGAGTGTGGATGTACGTGGGTATGGCTGGCTGTATCACCTGCTTTGGCTGTGGCTGTGGGTGGCTCTTTGTATGGCTTTCTGTGTCAATGGCTTTGGCACTAGCTGTGTATGGATGGCTGTTTTGCTGGCTGTGGATGTATGTGGAGGTAGCTTTGTGTGTAGGTGGCTGTGTTGGTCTCTCTCGCTCTCTGTCAGCCTCCCTCTTTCTTGCAATTTCAGCCTCCCTCTATAATTTTCAGCCTATCTTTCCTCTCTTTCAGGTCTTTCTCTGTGTTGGTCTCCCTCTCTTATTGTTGGTCTCTCTGTGTGTCGGTCTCACTGTGTCAGTCTCTGTCTCTGTCTGTGTCTCTGTGTTTGTGTGTGTCTCAGTGCATGCGTGTATCTCCCTCTGCCTGTGCCTCTGTATCTCTCTCACCCCCTCTCTCATTGAGTGTCTTTATCTTTCTCTTTTGGTTTGGGCCTCTCTTTGCTGTCCTCTCACTGTGTCATGGTCTCTCTCTCTGTGTCAGGGTGTCTCTCTGATGGAGTGACTCCACACACCCCCATTGTCTGTCTCTCTGTCATTGGTGGCTCTCTCTTTCTCTCTCTGTTTCACGCCCTCTGTGCCAGTCTTATTGGCTCTCTCACTGTTGGTCTCTCTCTTCCCCCCCCAACGTCAGCCCCCCTCCCTCTCTGTCAGCCTCTCTCTATCCCTGCCCCCCCATCTCTCTTCATCTCCCCCCATCTTTCTCCCCCCCCCCCCGACTCTCTCTCTGTTGGTCACACTCTTTTTCTCTGTTGGGTCTCTTTTGGTGTATGGATGTCTATCCGCATCGGTTGCCGTGTGTCCCCATGTCCATGTATCCCCCCCGCTGTTCATCTCTGTTCTTCACTGCCTCTCTCTGTTGCCTGTGTTGGCATTGTTCTCGCATTGCCATGCGTCTTTCTGTGTCGGTCTCTCTCCCTGTGTGTATCAGCCTCTGTGTCAGCCCCTCTCTGTGTATGGGTGTCTCTCTGTGTCGGCCCCACTTTGTCTGCCTCTCTGTCCCACTGTCCCTCTCTGCCTCTCTCTCTCTTGGTCCCACTCCGTCTTCTCTGTTTCTGACACTGTCCCTACGTCACTCTGTCTGCCCCCCTCTCTCTCTGTGTGTCCCCACTCCCTCTCTGTCTATCCATGTAACTCTGCCTCTGTGTCAGTCTCTCTTTCCGTATCTCTGTGTTGGCCCCCCTATCTGTCTGAGTCTCTATATCTCTGTGGATTGGGGGCTCTCTCTGTGCATGTCAGGGGCATGTGCCTCTGCATCTCTCCGTATGTCCCTCGTTCCCTCTCTCTGTTGGCATGTCTCCTCGCTCTCTGTTGATCTCACTCTCTATCGGCCTCTCATTCTCCCTGTGTCACTGTCTCTCTCTGTGCCGGTGCCTTGTTCTCTCTGTCGGTCTATCTTTCTGTGTGTCAGACTATCTTTCTGTGTTGGCCTTTCTCTTTCTTGGTGTGTCCATCTCTGTCAATCTCTGTGTCAGCCTTCAACTATCCGTGTGTTGCCCTCTCTCTCAGTTTCGGAGTCCCTCTCTTTCGCTTTGTCAGTCTCTCTGTGTATCAGACTCTCTCACGCTCTTTCTGTCACTCTCTCTGTCTCTGTCTCCCTCTCACTGTCTCTGTCTGTCTCTTAACCCAGCCCTCTCTCATTCCATCAGCCTCTCTCTTTCAGCCCCCCTCTCTTGCTCTCTGTGCCCCCCCCCCAGGGGACTCTCTATCTATGTTGGCCTCTCTCTCTGTGCTGGTGTCTCTCTCCCTCCCCTCTATTTTGGTGCATCTCTCTCTGTATTGATCAGACAAACCAGCTGGTCCCGTGGTCACCTCTGCTACCCAGTCTCTTTGCTGGGCTCATGCTTGGAAGAACAGAGCTCTGGGCATCTGCTGACAAACTGGACTTGTGACACAGCCCATACTCAGCTGAAGTTGAAGGTTGAGACCTGTGGAGACTGTTCCAGGTCAGCTGACGAGCCTGGTGCCCCCAGCTCTGCGCTCTGGAGCTCAGGTTCAGGTGGCCTCTTCATGGAGGCTTGGTGGACCATGTGGATGGCTGGCCAGTTAGTTTTTGAGAGTGGACTTTGACCTGCTGTTGTTAACAATTTTTATGGTTATTTCTTAGCAGCTTTTAACAGTATTTCTTACAGCACAGTAAGATAGGTGTTGTTCGCAGACACTGCAAACAGAGGTTGTTTGCACAATAGTCAGTAAGTACAATCAGATTAATGGTTTTTGCCAGCAAATGTTATTGTAAATGTACGCAAAAGACTGCAATCAATTTTCTCCACAGCACAGAACACAGCCTATGTCCAGTTGCACAACACTGTGTGACATTCTCCTCTTGCCTACACAGAAACAATTTCCAAGAGGCCGTGCTGCATCTCCAGTGCATTTATCTTTGTCCTAGTCTAAATATAATGTAAACCTGCCTATTCTTTAAAGACAATACTTTCATATGTGGAATAGCCTTTGTGCAAGAAAGTTGCTATGGAAATCCATATGTGCGCCACTGCCTCTCCCTCCCTCCCTCTCTCTCTGACTCTCTCTCTATGTTGCTTGCTCTGTCTGTGTTGGCATCTCTCTCTCATCATTTTGTGTGCTCTCTCTCTTTGTGTCAGCCTCTCTCTGTCAGCCTCTCTGTCTTTTTAGTATATCTCTCTGCCCCCCACTGGCACAGGGACAGGGAGAGAGATGGACAGAGAGAGAGGGAGGGAGGCTGACAAAGAGAGAAAGCGAAGTGGAGAGAGTGAGAAAGAGACACTGAAAGGTGACAGAGAGGCACAGAGAGCAAGATGAATGGCAAGAAAGAGACACTGAAAGGTAACAGAGAGGCACGGGGGGGGGGGGAAGACACAGAAAGACAGACACACAGAGACACATAAAGAGAATCTGAGAGAAGCGCACGGAGAGAGAGAGAGAGAGACTGAGAGAGACCGGGGGTGTGTGTGAGAGAGATTGAGAAGCAGACAGAGAGCATGAGAGGCCAGCGGGGGGTGGGCACCATATGGGGGGGGGGCGAGAGTCTGACACATGGAGAGCAAGACTGACAGAGAGAAACACCGACACGGAGCGAGAGGCCAACAGAGAATGAAAGGCTGACACAGAGTGACATGGAGAGAGAGACAGAAAGAGCGCGAGAGGGTGTGAGAGGGTGCAGGAAAGAGGCAACGAGAGAGATGGGGAGAGAAGAAGAGAGAGTGTCGTGGTTTAACCCTAGCCAGCAATTAACCCTAGCCAGCAACTAAACACCACGCAGCTGCTCGCTCACTCCCCCACCCTATGATAGGATGGGGGAGAGAATTGGGGGGGCACAAGTAGGAAAACTCACAGGTTGAGATAAAAACAGTTTAATAATGGAAATAAAACAAAGTAGAACAGTAATAATAACAATTATAACAACAACAATAATAGAATATACAAAGCAGGCGATGCACAATGCAACTGCTCACCACCTGCTGACCGACGCCCAGCCTGTCCCAAGACGTGAGAGCCCCCCCCTAGTTTTTATACTGAGCATGACATCACATGGTATAGAATACCCCATTGGCCAGCTGGGTCAACCGACTCGGCTATGCTCCCCCCGCCAGCTTCCCGTGCACTTGGCAGAGCATGGGAGGCCGAAAAGTCCCCGGTGCAAGCACCACCCAGCAACAACCAAAGCATCAATGGGCCATCAACGTTCCTCTCATACCAAACCCAAAACACAGCACCCCCCAGCCACCAGAAAGAAAGTTAATGCTATCCCAGCCGAAACCAGGACAGAGAGATACAGTGGGAGACTGAGAGACCAATGGAGAGAGAGGGTAAAAAAGTGAGAGAAAGAGAGGCGGAGGGAGGGAGGGCAAGAGACACGGAGAGAGAGAGAGAGGGCATAGAATGAGATGCTGAGCGCAATTGGCAGAGAGGGAGATATAGATTGTCAGAGAGAAAGGGAGCAACCAACAGAGAGAGAGAGATGGACAAAGAGGGGGAGAGAGGCTGATGGGGAGAGAGGCTGATGGGGAGAGAGGCTGATGGGGAGAGAGACTGACAGAAAGAGGGGGCGGGAAGGGGGAGAGAGACACACATGGGGAGGGAGAGACAGAGCAACAGATAAACACATAAAGAGAGAATCGGTGATAAGCTTACAGAGAGTGACTAAGAGAGACTGAGAGGCTGACACAGAGAAAGATCTTGACAGAGAGGCTGGAGATGAGAGAGGAAGATCAACAGAGAGAGAGAGATCGGCAAAGAAAGAGAGATGGACAAGAAGTGGGAAAGGCCAACAGAAAGGCAACAGAGAGAGACGGGGGGCGGGGGGGGTGACCAAGAAGGAAGATCAACACAGAGAAAAAGAGAGGCCAACAGTGGGGGGGGAAGAACACACAGAGACAGGCAGAGAGAAGATATACAGAGACAGAGAGAGAAAGTGACAGCAAGAGATACAGGGAGGGACAGGGAGAGAGACGGGGTGGGGCACACAGAGAGAGTGTGCCTGACAGAGGGGGGGAGACACTGACGAAGGAGGGGGCGGAGAGAGAGAGAGTTAGATAGATTAATAGTCAGGGAGCCTGTCACACAGAGAGAGAGTCTGACACAGAGAGGAGGTGGGGGAGAGAAACCCTGAGAAAGAGAGAGAAAAGGGAGATGGACCAGCACAGAGAAACTGGCAAACAGAGGGGTTGGGAAAGACAGGGAGACACACTGTCAAAGAGAGGGAGACCCTGACACAGAGAGAGACCGACACACACATAGAGACACCATGAAGAGAGGGAGGCAACAGCAAAGAGAGACCAAACTGAGAGAGAGATGGGGGGGGGGGCAGAGAAAGACACTGAGAGAGAGTGGGTGGGGAAGACACAGAGAGAGGGCAGACATGCATACAAGAGACACACAAACGCAGACACAGACAGCAGCAGAGGCAGTCAGACTGACACAGTGAGACTGACACAGAGAAAGACACCCCACACAGAGAGAGCTAGTGACACAGAAAGAATTAATGGCTGACAGAGAGAGAGAGAGGTGGACAGAGAGAGTTACAGACAGAGCTGGCCGCACCAAGAAAGAGAGAGAGACACCAACACAGAGAGAGATGCCAACACGGAGAGGTGGACAGGGGTGGGGGAGAGGGAGAGACTGGTACAGGGAGACAGACTAATATAGAGTGGGTGGAGAGACATCAACACAAGTGAGAGACTGACACAAATAGAGAGGCCCTGAGAGAGAGAGTGAGCAAGAGATGGGGGGGGGGGGGAGCGAGAGAGAGCGCCTGTCACCTGACACTAAGGGGACAGAAAGGTTCTTTTAGGGATCCTTGGCAGAATGATGACAGCACTAAATCATGGTTACAATTAAAGCTTTATTTTCTTAACAGGATATTATGATTTTTATAGCATAGAATTTATGATTAGAATGGCACAGGATTTCTACAAGCAGAATCAATATAGTACAATCTATAGGTAGCGTAATACAGAATTTATAATACAACTAACTTATAATTTCTAATCACCTAGACCCTCTGCAGATCGGGTCAAATCTTAATACGTGGTTTGCTGTATCAATATAACAATCATAATCTAGACTCGAAAAACATATAAAAGAATATAAGTCACTCATTCAATCCTCAGAGGAAGCAGACAATGGTGGAGGCATCCCTGGCCACCAGGGTGTCACAGGTCTCACTGTCCAGCAACAGTTCCAGTCTAAGTTCCCTACTTAGGACTTGTAACTGCTTGATTTTATAGACAGTGCTCTGTGTGCTGTTACGCTTCCCTGTTCTGTGATGGGGTCATCAACAACACCTGGTTGGCCAGGTGCCTGGGACCTTCAAGGCCAGTAAGGAAGGGAGTAATCAGCCTGGCACCCAGGAATCTTGAGGCCAGTAGGGAGGGGAAGAAGAAATCTGTTTGGTTTGTCTACTTGGTTCACAGGACCTTCAGGGCCTGAGAATGAGGGGAAAGGGGACTAATACGTGACCTGCTCAGTCACAGAGAATGGCTTCTTGCCTTATAAAATGGCGTTAGTTATGCGAGCCACATTACCAGGGGTTGGGAGCAAGGTGCCACACACTGACAGAGAGAGGCTGAGAGAATGAGAGTGAGAGAGAGAGAGATGCAGAAAGACACGGGGAGACTGAGAGAGACTGAGTGAAATGGAGACAGGCAGAGACAGAGGTGGAGGGGCACTGGAAGAGAGAGAGCACACGTGACAGAGAAAGAACCTGACACAGACACCAAGAGCCACCAACGCAGAGAGAGAGAACAAGAGAGAGGCACAAAGAGATGGAGAGACTGACAAGGATAAACCTGCAGAGAAAGAGAGACAGACCCAGACCAACACAGAGAGAAATAAAAGGGCCAAGAAAAAATGGGACAGAGAGGGGCATAGAGAGAGATAAAGATCAAAAGAGAGGGGGCAGCAACACACATAGACACAGCGCATGAGAGACCGACAGACCGAGAGAGTGAGAGAGACAAAGAGAGACCGGGGGAGGGCACTGGCACAGAAAGAGGTAGAGCGCGAACCTGACACAGAGATAGTGTTAGTGAGAGACAGACACAGGGAGTGAGAGAGACACTGACCGAGACACGGGGAGAAGATAACAGAATGACAGAGGGACAGACAGGCACAGAGTGAGAGAGAAGGAGCAAGAATGGCATCGAAAGAGAGAGGGATGCTGACACTGTGTGAGAGAGATGTGGACACAGAGGGAGACTGGCAGAGAGTGAGAGGCACTGACAGAGTGCACGGCGCGGGGGGGGGGAGAGCGAGCACAGCACTGAGAGAGACAGGAAGGGAGATAAAACTGGAGGAGAGGGAAAGACAGGGAGAAGAGACACGGGGGGAGAAAGAGACACAGGGGGGAGAGAGAGAGGGCACACGAGCACGGAGAGAGACCTAGACAGAGCACGAGAGAGGGACACAGATAGAGAGCCATCGGAAAGAGAGAGGGGTGTGTGTTTTTTTAAAAAGCAACTGAGAGACCATCAGGGTGGAGGAGCAGACAGAGGGAGGGGAGAGAGAAAGATAGGCTGACACAGAGAGACCCTTACAAAGAGAGAGAGGTCAAGGGAGAGAGGCCAAGAGAGGGGGAGAGGCCCAAGGTGAGGGAGAGCGACAGAGGTGGATACACAGAAACAAAGTAAGACCAACAATGAGAGAGAGCCTGACAGAGGGAAACCTACATGGGGGGGGAGGGGGACACCATGACACCATGCTATGCAGAGAAAGACAAAGAGAGACCGACAATGAGGGAGGGACGCTGACTCAGAGAGCGAGGGAGACAGAGACACTAGATATAAGGAAGAAATTTTTTACGATGAGGGTGGTGAAACACTGGAACAGGTTGCCCAGAGACGTGGTAGATGCCCCATCCCTGGAAACATTCCAGGTCAGGTTGGATGGGGCTCTGAGCAACCTGATCTAGTTGAAGATGTCCCTGCCCAAGGCAGGGGGGTTGGACTAGATGACCTTTAAAGGTCCCTTCCAACCCAAACTATTCTATGATTCTATGATTCTATGAGAGGGACCAAGAGAGAAAGAGACAGAGAGACACACAGAGAGAGAGAACGCAGCCAAATAGGGTGGGGGGCTGAGAGAGAGAGGGACCAAAGTGGGGGGTGTGGAGAGAGAGGAGAGAGAGTGACAGAGGGGGATATACAGAAAGAGGTGGAAGGACCAACAGAGAGCAGCCAGCACAGAGAGTGCGTGCTACAATGACAGAGCAAGAGAAAAACAGAGGGAGAATGAGAGATTGCCACCGGGGGGGGGGGAGAGTTAGCAGGAGACAGACACAGAGACTGAGAGAGAGAGACATTGTCACTGATAGGTAGCCACAGAGACGACAAACCAGAGAAAGAGACAAACGGCGAGAGAGAGAGGCTGACAGAATGCCAGGGAGACAGAAAGAAAGAGGCAGGGACAGATAGAGAGTGTCAGGGAGATAGAAGGAGAGAGAGACAGCACTTGAGAGACTGACAGAGAGAGAGAGTGACCGACAGAGAGAACACATCTGACACTTAGCGTGCCACAGAGAGAGAGAGACCCAGAGAGATGGGGGGGTGTCACAGAGAGAGAGGGAGACACAGAGAGGGACACACCAACAAAGGGGGAGGGGAGCAACACAGAGAGTGACAGGCAGAGATGGGCACACCAAGAGAGAGACAGGTAGAGAGATGTGTGGTTTTTATATATATATATACACACACACAGAAAGAGACAGACTGACAGAGAGACAGATAACATAGAGAAAGACAAAGTTGCAGAGAGAGAGATTGCCAAAGAGAGAGGGAGAAGAGAGAGATGTAGAGAGACACTGAGACAGAGCCCAACACAAAGCGGGGGGGTGGGGGGAGAGACACAGTCAGAGAGAGACTCAGAAAGAGAGATAGACAGAGACAGTGAGAAAGACAAGAGAGACTTGGAGAGAGGGGGACAGAGGGAGACAGGGACAGAGTGTGAGAGACACACAGAGAGGCAGAGCGAGACAGAGAGGGAGAGAGATGGAGTAAGAGGTGCAGAGAGAGACATAGACAGACACACATAGTGGGGGGGGAGAGAGAGAGACACACACACACATAGAGAGACATAGAGACAGAGACTGACACAGAGAGAGAGCTCCCAGAGGCAGCCAACAGATGCAGCAGTTTGCACAGCAGTCTGGGTTCTGCTTTGGGAGCTTCTGGACCTTCTGGGGCCGAGGTCTAAGATCATTGGGGAAGGCCTGGGAACCCTTTGAGAAACTTGAGGGTGCCTGCTGCTGTCAGGCAAGGATGAGGTAAGGGGAGCCACAATGGTCTGGCCTGGACAGTATCAAAAATTACTCTGGGGGAGGTAGTCAAGGGCATGGGGGCCCAGGTGGTGTTTCCCTCTATCCTGCCAGTGAGGGGAAAGGGTGTGAGGAGGAGGGCACTAATAGGACAAGTCAATAATTGGCTGTAGAACTGGTGTTGGTGCCAGGGCTTTGGGTTCTATGACCATGGGACCCTGTTTGCAGATCAGTGTCTGCTTGGGAGAGATGGGATCCACCTCACTAAGCAGGGCAAAGCTATTTTTGCCAATAGGATAGCTGACCTCATGAGGAGGGCTTTAAACTAAGAATGATGGGGAAGGGAGAGAGGAAAAGGCTGAGGTACTCAACGCCTTCTTTGCCTCAGTCTTCAGTAGTCAGAGTGGTTATCCTCAGGGTACTCAGCCCCCTGAGCTGGAAGACATGGACGACGAGCAGGATAAACCCCCCATAATTCAAGAGGATGAAGTTAATGACCTGCTATGCCACCTGGACGTTCACAAGTCTATGGGGCCGGATGGGATCCACCCGAGGGTACTGAGGGAGCTGGCGGAGGAGCTTGCCGAGCCGCTCTCCATCATTTACCAGCAGTCCTGGTTAACTGGGGAGGTCCCGGACGACTGGAGGCTCGCCAATGTGACTCCCATCTACAAGAAGGGCCGGAGGGAGGATCCGGGGAACTACAGACCGGTCAGCCTGACCTCGGTGCCGGGGAAGATCATGGAGCGGTTGGTTTTGAGGGTGCTCACGAGCCATGTCCGGGACAACCAGGGGATCAGGCCCAGCCAGCACGGGTTCATGGAAGGCAGGTCCTGCTTGACCAACCTGATCTCCTTCTATGACCAGGTGACCCGCCTAGTGGATGAGGGAAAGGCTGTGGATGTGGTCTACTTGGACTTCAGTAAAGCCTTTGACACTGTCTCCCACAGCATTCTCCTAGAGAAGCTGGCGGCTCACGGCCTAGACAGGTACACTCTTCGCTGGGTAAAAAACTGGCTGGACGGCCGAGCCCAGAGAGTTGTGGTCAACGGAGTTAAATCCAGTTGGCGGCCGGTCACGAGCGGTGTTCCCCAGGGCTCAGTACTGGGGCCGGTCCTGTTCAATATCTTTATCAACGATCTGGACGAGGGGATCGAGTGCTCCCTCAGTAAGTTTGCAGACGACACCAAGTTGGGCGGGAGTGTTGATCTGCTGGAGGGTAGGAAGGCTCTGCAGAGGGACCTGGACAGGCTGGATCGATGGGCCGAGGCCAACTGTATGAGATTCAACAAGGCCAAGTGCCGCGTCCTGCACTTCGGCCACAACAACCCCAGGCAACGCTACAGGCTTGGGGAAGAGTGGCTGGAAAGCTGCCCAGAGGAAAAGGACCTGGGGGTGCTGATTGACAGCCGGCTGAACATGAGCCGGCAGTGTGCTCAGGTGGCCAAGAAGGCCAACGGCATCCTGGCCTGTATCAGAAATAGTGTGGCCAGCAGGAGCAGGGAGGTGATCGTGCCCCTGTACTCGGCACTGGTGAGGCCGCACCTTGAATCCTGTGTTCCGTTTTGGGCCCCTCACTACAAGAAGGACATGGAGGTGCTGGAGCGTGTCCAGAGGAGGGCAACGAAGCTGGTGAAGGGCCTGGAGCACAAGTCTTATGAGGAGCGGCTGAGGGAACTGGGGTTGTTTAGCCTGGAGAAGAGGAGGCTGAGGGGAGACCTCATTGCGCTCTACAACTACCTGAAAGGAGGTTGTAGCGAGGTGGGTGTTGGTCTCTTCTGCCAAGTAACTAGCAATAGGACGAGAGGAAATGGCCTCAAGTTGCACCAAGGGAGGTTTAGATTGGACATTAGGAGAAATTTCTTTACTGAAAGAGTGGTCAGGCCTTGGAACAGGCTGCCCAGGGAAGTGGTGGAGTCACCATCCCTGGAGGTATTTAAAAGACGTGTAGATGAGGCCCTTAGGGACATGGTGTAGTGGGCATGGTGGTGTTGGGTTGACGGTTGGACACGATGATCTTAGAGGTCTTTTCCAACCTGTATGATTCTATGATTCTATGATTCTATCAGCAGTCCTGCGGGGGAGTGATGGACAGTATTGCCAAGCAAAGAGCATGGGGTGATGTGACAGGAAGGGATCACAAAAATCAACAAAACAGGGCTTAAGCAGGGTCACCTCCAGCATTTGCATGAAAGCAAGGAAGTGCCTACAAGGCTCCATTATGGAGAAATCCCCAAAACCCTTTCTGGGAAATCAGCATGCTGGGGTGCCTCTCTGTAGTGCCTGTATACTAATGCATGCAGTATGGGGAATAAACATGAGGAGTCAGAGATGCGTGTGCAGTTGCAGGGCTACGATCTTGTTGGGATCACGGAGACGTGGTGGGATGGCTCCCATGACTGGAGTGTTGCAACGGAGGGATACTTCAGATTTGAAAAAGTTGCTAAAAATATCACAGGGATAAAATTGGAAATATATTTAAACTGTGGGAGAACATTAATTTAAATTATGATAATATGACCTATTAAAGAAAGAAATTAAAATCACCCAATTGATTATGTCAAAAGAAATTAAATTCCAAAAGGGGCTGAAGCACTAGTTATGCCTCAGTTTTGAAGAGGTGGAGAGAATATGAATGTTTAATTCTCTGGCTATTTACAGAAGCGACCTAGTGGTTTTCAACCTTTTCCAATTTGCAGACTCCTAAAAATTTACAGCAGAGGATCCCATTAAAGAAAACACAAGCCTACTCACAAGAGGCTTGCTTTACTTGGCTACTTTTACTGATCTGTCAGAAATAATGTGTGGAAATTAAGGGCCTAAAGAGCAGCAGTCAAACCCCACTGAGGACAGACACTGCTTCCACAGTTAATCAATATGAAGGCAGCTTGATGTCAGCTTTCGGCATGCCTGAAGTGTGACTTGTATTTGGATTTGCAAGGCACGTGCAGGTGCGGGTCCTGGTGAGCTCATGGATGGAACAAAAAGCTCGGCTGTGCTCACCAGAAGATGTAATTAACAGAAGACTTTGCCCATGTGAATTGCTTAACAGCAGGATAAGGAGACACAAGCTGCAAGAAGACTTTTGCTAACTAGGAAAAGGACAAATGTGGTAAAAGGTAATGGGGAGACCTGACTCTGTGTCCTGGTTTTGGCTGGGATAGGGTTAAATTTCTTCCTAGTGCTGTGTTTTGGATTTAGTATGAGAAGAATGTTGATAACACACTGATGTTTTCAGTTGTTGCTAAGTACCCTGCTAGTCAAGGACATTCAGCTTAAAAAAAAAAACAAGCATTGGGAGGGAGCACAGCCAGGACAGCTGGCCCAGCTGGCCAACGGGGTATTCCATACCATGTGACGTCATGCTCAGTATATGAAGGGTAGGCGTGATCCAGGAAGTACCGATTGCTACTTGGTTATCGGTCAGCGCAGGTGGTGAGCAATTGCATTGTGCATCACTCATTTTGTGTATTCTATCATTATCATTATTACTATTTTCCCTTTTCTGTTCTATTAAACTGTCTTCATCTCAACCCACGAGTTTTTCTCACTCTTACCTTTCCGATTCTCTCCCCGTCCCACTGCGGGGGGTGGGGGGAGTGAGCGAGCGGCTGTGTGGTATTTGGCTGCCTGCCAGGTTAAACCACGACACTATGCTATAGCAGAGCTGAGCTGTAGGCCCATATTGCCAGATTTCCTCTAGAACCTCTATCCATTTACGTTTGCAATAGCAAGTCCCCATAAGTCAATGTTTCTTTGGAGAGGGAGGTCCAGATCCACTGCACTTTTTGCCCTGCTGGTGACAGCTTGGCCCATGATCAGCACCTCCTCTTTCCCTTCACCCTCTGGTGATGGATGGGGCAAGGAGAGCAGAGTCAATAGCCCCAGATGGTCTCTTAATCTCACCTGAGCAATTAGTTCTACTTCTTACATGCAGTTAAATATTTCATTATCTCCTTGGCACAAAGCAGCAGAGGCAAGGGAGAGGCAAGGGCCTGCTACTAGGGAATTTGGGGACTCAAGCCCTTCTTTGACCCACCAACTCGCCTCTAGGACACACGGTCAGTTTGGTCCTTCTCTTCCTTAGCGGGGCGACCAAAACTATTAACTGTTTCAGATGCTTCCTTTCTCCCTTTTTACACAAAATCTACATTTTGTTCAGTTGTGAAATTTATACAACTTCCAAAACCTCCGTAATTCTCACAAATCAGAATTTTTACATTCTGGCCTGACAAGGTCATGCAGATCTTCTGTCACAGGGACCAGGACAAGCAAGGTGACTTCTTCACCATTTTTCTCATCCCTGATAGTCACCTTCCCTTTTTAGGATCACCTTATGCATTTATAGCAACATAACACAGCTGAGGACAGTGCATGCAGTATTCATCACTGGGGCAGAATGTCATGTCAATTATCCTTCATCTCTCTTTTACAAAGAATAGGTAGAAAACAGAAAGAGTTACAATTGTCTTATTTTCATTCTCACAGCTTCCTGAAACTTACTCTTTATTGTTGTATTTTAAAATATTATGTGATTATCTAAGAACTAGAAGGCCAGAACTAGAAGGTTACATAGACATTAAACAAATAACAAATATGATATTAAGTTAATAATTCAGGCTAGTGAAAGTTGCCCAAAACTTGACCTTTAACTGAATAAATAAGTATACAAGGCATGGCCCTGCTGTATTGCTGGGAAACATTGTTTATTTCCATAGCACTGATATCAGCGGTGTCCTGTGTGTCCCAAAATTAAAGGAACATGTCCACTGGCATATGACTAGAAATTACAGACTAGGCCTGTGCTACAGAAGGAAAAAAGGGTTATGTAAAGAATTAGATCAGCATGACTCATCCTGAACATTGGTTTTGAAGAATGTTAATAGTACTATCGTGGTATCAAGCTGGCTGCTACAGTTAAGATTGCACTTGGAATTTCCATTATAAATCCTATTTTCAAGGGTTTATAACTTGGCTGTATTATAAATTCAAACACAGCTGAAACTCAACATAGAGAGTCTCATCATTGGAAGCAAAATGTTTTTCAAAGAAAAATCCTTTTGGTTGTTTGAGGTCAAAGGAATGAAAAAAACAGTAGAATCATTAAGGGAGAGTCAACTCTTTTCTGCCCTCTTGTAAATTACAAACTACCTCTGTATCCTACTCAGGATTTCATAGGTCATTAATTCAGAATGGAGAATGCTACCTCTACGTATATTGAAACAAAACTCATTAAAAACACTTGAGCTGTTACCCTGGAAGAGCTACTAGAAGGTATATTCAGCAACTTCTCCAAAGTTTCAGTATAAGATTTGATATTTGGAGGAGAGCTTCCATCAATTTCTGACCAAGTAATGACACCATGTTTCCAGCATGGAGTTGTCTCCAAGTACGTTTGGCAAAGCCATCTTATTGACACCAAGAGGGATCTTGCAGGGTCAGGCAAGCAATCCACGTTTCCAAAAGTCAGTTCAGGTGCATTTGTGCAGTCAAACTCTGGCTGCACCAGAGGCTTCGTGTGATCCCTGTGCTTTCTATGTAGGTCGACAAGACTTACGCAGGTATATAAGCAGCATTTTAGACATGGTCAGTGTCTCCTAGATATGAAACAGCAGCATATATCCCAATGAGCTATCTTGCTCTATCCACCACTTACCTGGATTCTTGCCCACTCCTCTTTTCCCCCATATTCACACAGCTGGTTAATAATAAGCATTTAAGCCATCTGTTGATACTATATTTTCAGTTCCCTAAGCACATACTTTGTCTGCCTTAGTTGAGAAAAGAGCACTGTTTCCACCAGCTTCCAGAGGATACACCTTTCAGCTAGTCTTTGGGCTGAGACCTTTGTTTCTACACACCTTATATGAAAGGGAAAGAGCAGGAATCCATTAAATAACAATTATTTTGAATACTCCGAATATGCAATATGCCCCATGAAGAAGAGTCTTTGCTTACTAGCTGAAGCACAGACCAACAATGAGGAAAACATCTGTCCACAGCACTGGTATAAAATCAGAGGAGTCACTTTTGTATTTTTAAAAGAGGGATCATAGAAAGTATCCGGGTCTTCAAGTATTTCTGAAATGATGGGAAGCTTGGGAAGGATGGTGCTGGAGATCCAGGAAGGGTACAGCTGCGCTGAACGACACAACACTGTGCAGAGATGCCCACACCAGCTCTGGCAGAGGCTTCCCACCAGCCGGTGGCTAGCGGAGCCCCAAAAAGGCACAGTGGCCCCAACCCCTGCTTATGCCAGGCTGGCCCTGCTAACAGGGCAAAGCACTGCACTGCAATGTGCAGCTGTATATGATGTACATCAAGGACTGCAGGAAAAAGGAAAGTGTTCACATTGGTGCCTGGCAAAAAGATTTGTCTTAGGTAAGCAGCTTTCATTTCAGATCAAGCTGTTTACTCATTTCTAGTCAGATCTTTACTGTCAGTAGCAGTGGTTTGGAGGGTTAATAGCACTTTAATGTTACAGGTTGCAACCTAATTGGAAGCTTCTAATTGAGTGTTTCTAAATGGAAGGAATTAATTGCACCTATGAAAATTTGATGGGACTTTTGTCAGGTGTCCATCTAGATTGGAAGTATTTCCCCAAAGCTGCTGAGTTAATAAGCTGCTTAATTTCATTGAATGAGATTTTGTTTCATTAATTTTCCTCACCCATGTTTGTCTAGACTTGTCAAAAGAATTTCACATGAACATCAGACCACCTCACTGCACGTCAAATACATAACTGCTACGAGGACCCAAATTGTGGGCCCTTGAGACAAAATGTACAAAACCCTTAAATAATGGCTTTGATCTTCAAATTCACAGTGTTCTTTCTTCCTTTTTATTCCCCTTCACATGAAATATATGTTGGCTAATGAGCAAGGCCAAGTTATTCTGGCTCAGTGGGTAAGGAGCGCTCAGCACCTGCTGCAGGCCATGGGAACTGCACAGGGTTTGGGTGGTGGCAGTGGCTGCTCGGCTCCTTGCAGGGACAGCCCCAGGATCTGGGATGCTTGGCACCCAGCAGGCTTCATCACAGCTCTGAATTAGTCTTTCTGCTTGAACTGAAATCAAACCACTCAAAACATTAGGGTTTGGGTTTTTTTTCCCTGCATTAAAATGGTGTTAAGGGGTGTTTAGTAGGTTCCACAACATATGAGGAGATGGCAGAGCCTCCTTTTCATCTCACCTCCTGTTTTGTAAGCCGTTTCTTTCCATATGTTATGAAGTAGCGCAATAAAGCAGAAAGCTCCCAACCTGCAAGACCATGAGAGTCTGTCTGAGGGGAACTTAATGATCCCTGAAACTTACTGATGAGGAAAACATGTGAGTGGTAGTTTATGGGAAAATTGAGGCGCTTACTGCAGAAACTTGTATTGCTGGCAATATAGTGAAGGACTGCAGTACTCTCTCCTTCCATATGGGATAATAAATACAGACAAGCAGAAAATATTTTTCCTCAGTGTCTGTGCCTGTAAAAGCTACCTTCTAAGGAGCTTGCTGTAGCCTCAAAACCCAGGAGCTGGGACCTTTGCAGCTC
This sequence comes from Calonectris borealis, assembly GCF_964195595.1. Lineage (NCBI taxonomy): Eukaryota > Metazoa > Chordata > Aves > Procellariiformes > Procellariidae > Calonectris > Calonectris borealis. The sequence continues at coordinate 46,065,217 of NC_134351.1, read as the reverse complement.
TTCTAAACTTCAACAGGAGCACAGTGAGTCAAAGCCAACTGTGCAACACCATCAACTTCTAAGCAAGGCAAAGAGGCAAGGGGAAAGCACCAATGCTGTGGACAAGCAAGAGCTTAAGAGCAGCAAGGGCCAGGTTCAGTAAATGTCTTAGAGACACCAGTTCTTTCATCTTTTAGACAACTTGCATACTTACAAAATAAAAATGTCTTTCCCCCTCCAGAGCCTTAAGTCATGCCGAAGTGATTTAAAAGAAACACTGCAAAAAAGCTAACTTGTCTGTGGTAGAAAATATTTTTAATTTCCACCATTGCTTTCAACTGAACTCAAAGGTCACCACTATTATAGCCAGGAAAACAGAATCATTTCTGCCATCATCAGTGCTCTCTTCCAAGGCTGTTAAAGGTTGAAGAAATAGAATCATAGAATCATTAAGGTTGGAAAAGACCTCTAAGATCATCGAGTCCAACCATCAACTCAACACCACCATACCCACTACACCATGTCCCTAAGCACCTCATCTACATGTCTTTTAAATACTTCCAGGGATGGTGACTCAACCACTTCCCTGGGCAGCCTGTTCCAAGGCCTGACCACTCTTTCAGTAAAGAAATTTCTCCTAATGTCCAATCTAAACCTCCCTTGGCGCAACTTGAGGCCATTTCCTCTCGTCCTATCGCTAGTTACTTGGGAGAAGAGACCAACACCCACCTCACTACAACCTCCTTTCAGGTAGTTGTAGAGCGCGATGAGGTCTCCCCTCAGCCTCCTCTTCTCCAGACTAAACCACCCCAGTTCCCTCAGCCGCTCCTCATAAGGCTTGTGCTCCAGGCCCTTCACCAGCTTCGTTGCCCTCCTCTGGACACGCTCCAGCACCTCCATGTCCTTCTTGTAGTGAGGGGCCCAAAACTGAACACAGGATTCGAGGTGCGGCCTCACCAGTGCCGAGTACAGGGGCACAATCACCTCCCTGCTCCTGCTGGCCACACTATTTCTGATAGAGGCCAGGATGCCGTTGGCCTTCTTGGCCACCTGAGCACACTGCCGGCTCATGTTCAGCCGGCTGTCAACCAGCACCCCCAGGTCCTTTTCCTCTGGGCAGCTTTCCAGCCACTCTTCCCCAAGCCTGTAGCGTTGCATGGGGTTGTGGTGGCCGAAGTGCAGGACCCGGCACTTGGCCTTGTTGAACCTCATACAGTTGGCCTTGGCCCATCGATCCAGCCTGTCCAGGTCCCTCTGCAGAGCCTTCCTACCCTCCAGCAGATCAACACTCCCGCCCAACTTGGTGTCGTCTGCAAACTTACTGAGGGAGCACTCAATCCCCTCATCCAGATCGTCAATAAAGATATTAAACAGAACTGGCCCCAAAACTGAGCCCTTGGAACACCGCTCGTGACCGGCCGCCAACTGGATTTCACTCCATTCACCACAACTCTCTGGGCTCGGCCGTCCAGCCAGTTTTTTACCCAGCAAAGAGTGTACCTGTCTAAGCCGTGAGCCGCCAGCTTCTCCAGGAGAATGCTGTGGGAGACAGATAAAAATAGGATACGATTTATAGAATCAGGATTGGATCCTTCCTAAGGCAATTGCTATCAAAGAAGAGATTAACTGAAGTCAAGAAAACAGGATTTAGTGGCACTTACCTTGCTATTTTCATTCTGCTCAGGGGTAACAAGCTATCTCTTTTATTAAACCAGACTCATTGGCCCATGTATTTTGCAATCTAGTTCCATAGAAACTGCACAAAGACTTTCAGTTTGAACATGGCATTGAGATGAAAACATTTCTGCATTCACATAGTCTTCCTCTGAGGCATAAGGAGATTCTTCTTATGCAAACTCAACATTTCAGAAAATTTCAGCAAAATTTCTGTGCTGGAGGTTTTGGAAACTCATTGCCTTCAACCCTCTACACTATACCAAGCCAACAATGATCATCCTCTAATTCACTGTAGGCATTTTGGAAACGCACACTAGATGGGGCAAACAGGGCACGTTCCTCTAGAGCTTCTGCCCTGCTTCAAGACAGAATACCTCAACTCATCTTCTAGTTGTCTTTGTTACAAGATGTAATCACAACTTCCTCTCTTTGTAAAGGAGGTTGAATAGCTGATGGAGATCAGGCAAATGTGTTAGGCAGGCTAAGAGAAGCTTAAAATTAAGAAAATGATGTACCTTTTTAAGAAAACAGACACTTAGGGGACTCAAATGTTTGGAATAGCAGAATGATGTCTCATTTCTCCTAGGCATTAGGCACTAAGGTGAAACTTATATATTACCATGAGATAAAAAGGGAGAACTGAAAAAACATACCATGAAAACCTGCACATATGTAAAAGATGTATTTTCCAGGATTTAATTTATAAAATACATATTTATTATGGTATTTAATTAATATCTAATTTAATTTAATAGATATTTATTTTTTATCCCATTAAATTATCTGGAGTTGCAATTTTTGTGTTCAACCCTTTAAGCAATTTATCAGTTCCTAGCAACCAGGTTGAGGGGCGGAGAAAGAATTGTTTTGGCACTATCAATTTTGTCCATAGTACTTTATATAAAGCACAGTGGAGGAATATTTCTGATCAGCTAAAAACAAAAGCTTTAGTGCTTGTTTAGGAGTTAATCAGACTTGATTTGAGTCTGTGAACAGTAATACTTATGAAATATTTATTAATTTTACTAAAACATTCAGTTCTTTTTGAGCTATGTCACCTTTAGCTTTTGCTAATAATATGGCCTCTCCCAGTAAGTGGCATTTGTAATTTTAATGCTAAGCAAAGGTAAGCTTTAAATACTGCTAAGTGGTTACTCTACACAAGTACACAACTTTTTAAAATTTAGCATATTGCAGCTCATATAAAAGGATATTTAAAAATATAATCCCTTTCATGATCTGACAGCATTCAAAATTTTATTAATTTTCTTCTTTTTGACAATTATTTTTCAGATACAAATGGGAGTTGTTTCTGCATCAAGTTTATGATGGAACACATTCACAAACAGAGAGGTTTTATAGCATTTCCTTTAAAACATCTGACTCTGGATTCACATGATCGCCTTGAAGGTGTTTTTTTTCATAGCCTGAACCCCCAACCCAGAACACTGTGTCCCCAGCTGATGCATGGTTGCTCTGAGATGTCATCATCTACATTGCCCTGGAGGAATACAGCTATTCTGGCAGTTCACAAGTAGAAATATAGCCTTTGATGAAGCTGGGGTGTTTGATCTAATAGTTACTTTGAAGATCAAAACCAAAGCCTTAGATGATACTGGAAACTGACTGGGAGACAGTGAAGCACACCAAGTGGTGATCTGACATACAAAGAACTGCCTAAACCATGCCGAAATTGGGTAATACCGTCTAAAGCTCATCAATAGCCTTCAAATCCAGCTCCATCTAAACTGAATTACAACAATCCTGCTTGGAGGTGGCAAACACAGAAAGCATCATTTCCACCTAGGGAAGGATCTTGCAAGCTAAGGGGGAAAGACCACATTTCTAAGATGTGTGCAATGGTGTTTAAGGTTAACCTTCATGAACTGCGACCAAGTCATGCGAGCTTTCTTTCTGTTGTCGTTTACCCTTTGTCATCTGCATCAACATTGAAAAGTAATTCTAACAGCTGCCATACATATCCATTCCACAATTGGTTTTGCCACTGCTCCTAGGCTTGTTTCTTCTTATGGATAAGTAGGAAGTGGTATACAAAAGGGTGGGAAGAGCAGAGAACAGGTTGTTATTGCAAGACTTTCTGTTCTCCTGGTCTGAAGCATGCAGATACATTCAAGGCACACCACAGAAAGAAGATGTGGACATGAATAGGGTAAACTCTATTTCAGAAGGATCAGCCAAGTTCCATGGGTCTGGCCAGAAAGGCTGGTAACCAAAAATTGGAGAAACCAGGGTTGCAGATTAGTCAGACAGACATAGTACTGCACTAAGATGATCTAACTTGTCTTCAAACTCTGGGAGGAGCCAGCCATAGCTCCTGGTTTTCACACCACGTTATAGATTATCATTCTTGTTTTTCAGTAGAAGGGACAAATAACTCTTAGCTTCATCTTCAAAACATTCATCCTTCCCAATCACTAGCAGTCACACCAAGGTTCAATTTAATCCAGTCATTCTTTATTTCTTTTAAGCAATCTGACATCTTAAGTAATAAAATTAGCCTAGTTTAGGCAGCAGAATCTTGCTATTTACCACTGGTCTCAAATAATGTACATGAAAATACTTTATTTTCTTTCTTGGCATTCCTAAATGCCCAAGATTTTATGGTCAGTGAATGGGCAAGCCTATGTTCCAAACTAGCACACACTGATGCATATATACCGTTATTCAAATATTTGCTGTGTAACTATAGCAAAGCAATTTGTGCTGTAAATGACTCCTGCCATGAGCACAGTTCAGAACCATGGAAAACACACACATACACAAAATAGAAATTTCCACACATTCACTTCTGGCTTTTTGATATTAGTAAAGCTTCTGTAGTTATCATAGTAGTAAGTACAGGTTTTATCTGTAGACTTCATCTCTATAAAGTACTTTTAATTCCTTATCAGAATTAATAGCAACATAATAAATGCATATAGAGAAACATAATATAATTTGGTAAATTTACAATTACAAACTTGTCAACCTCAAAATGAAATGTTGAGAACTTCTAAATTTACACAAAAGCTTTTTTTTTTTTGCGAAGTATTTGCTTTTATCTGCATTTAAATTATAATGGATATGTCTCACAACTAGACCTTATGCTTTTAATTTTTTATTCACTCCTATAAGGCCCATGTGGAATACTTACTGTAAATACAAGATTTTTCAATTTGTTACTAGCCACAATTATCAATGTGATTTTTAACAAAAGGGTGGACTAATACAATTCTGGTGCAAAAGGTCAGGATAAAACAAATATACTGTTAACTGAAAAATAATTCATGTTACAGACATGAAAATACAACTTAAAAGAAATTAAGTTACTAGGTGCTACCACCAGAAGCAAAATGCACACTGGAATATATGAAATTTTGACAAACAGAAGGGTTTAACTGGTGCCTATATTCTTCATTTTAGAGATTGATTGTACACAGATTTCACATGAGTGCAAGCTAATAGTTCCAGTGTAATGAAATATGGGCATGAGCACACAGTTGTTTTATTTGCCATAGAGGATCAAACCTAGGATCTTTTTTACCATAAACAAAGTCTCTGGCATTTGAGTTAACAGAGTAATAGCTTAATCTCTGGCAAAGTATAACGGTTCCAGTGTCTGCCATGCCAGCAGCTGGACAGAGATGCTACCATGCACACTAAATCCCTGTCTGAAACAAAATTGATTTAAAATATTTAATAATGCAAAGCCTTCAAAACAGAAAAGTCTAAACAATTTTAATTTTTAAATCTTTCTAAAGCTAGATTGTCAGGTATCATTTTGCTTGCAAGTGAGCAAGTAATACAGGAAAAAACTTTAGTTTTATTTGCTGTGCCTTATAAAAAAAAGAGGAAAAAGGTCTGGGAGAATTAAACATGTCAACAGACATGTCCAAAAGTCTAAGGCCCTCTCACAAAAAAACCCACAACATGGAACACTGTTTTTAAAATTATATTCTTCACATGTAATCCTTGGACTGTCTCTTTATGCTCCCTTCCTCCCTCTTTCTCTCCACTTTTAGGTTTACAGCAGTCATGGCTGTCAGCTCAAACACAGAAAGTAATTCTCCAAAGTAATTCTCAAACATTTGAACATATCAGTCTTCTCCAGGGAACACCAACACATGTCCACAGAGATAGTGCCAACACAAGAGAATTTTCTCTGTATCACTTTCTGGCACTTTTGAGTGAGCCTGGAAAAAACCTGCATCCTATTCTGTTATGCAGCAAAGGTGTCCCACAGCCATGACTCATAGTGCAGACTGGAAGCAAAGACCACTCTTTGTTTACTGACTGGAGTATTTTTCAAGAATGAACAGATCAACAGTAGCACTGACATAAAATAATCAGAATGGAAACATTGTAAGTCACATCATTCTGTAAACTAGTTAGTTCTGCACTTTTTCGTGAAACAACTGATTTGTATTCAATGAACAAGAAACAACAACATTGGCATTAAGTGCTGGGTAGCAGTTCCTATAAGACTTTCATGTTTTCACTGTACTGGTTGAGTAAAGGAGGAATTTGGTCCATGCATCCTGTGAATACAGGTTCCCAAATCAGTTTATCACTAAGTGTTCTTGGGATAGTCTCATGGAATGCCCTGCATTCTGATGGTTAATGGTAAAGGCGCTTTGGTTCTGGTTCACCTGTCATGACCTGGTGGATGGTGTTGAAGAAACATTGCTTTAGCTCCCTGTGATTTCTGGAGATGGAGCAGGGTTTCAGGGCTAGAGTCTTCTGGTGATCTGGAGGATGTAGAGATTGTGATGTTTATTTTGTTCATAGAAGACCTCAGGAGAGGGTTACATTATCCTGATACACCCTCTTGTCACTACTGTTTGATAGTTGCAAAGGACTTAAATTTGTTAGTTGTTCTTCATCAATAATGATTGATTCTGCAAACCAGAAAGAACAGCAAAAAATGAACTAATGATAATTCTATTCAGCTACAGAATCTTCCAGTATCTCTTGTGTGGAGAGTTTACAAATGAAATCACCACGTGAATTAGATCCCTTTTATTAATCCCTTCTTACTTAAAACAATTTAATTAACCTTAGTTTAGAATTCTCTCTGGTCTGTTATCTCTTGCATTCTGTACACATATCCAAAAACTGTAAGTAGCTGTATTTATTTATTCATTACAGTTTGTGTGTGTATTATTTTGAATTCCTTGAGAAGCTCTGTGGATAATCACAGTAATTTGGAATATCAACATTTTAACCTACTAATTTAATCATCTCAAACAGGTTTCTTAAGGCAGAATCACAATTTCAGGTTCAAATTGTTAAATGGAAAAGGTATCTTCCTTTGTTGACTCCAGGTGTCCCTCAAGGTTTCTTTTCCTTATGGCAATGCAAAATTTAATTTTCTATCTTTCCTCCATTTAATGTTTCCTTTCCCTCTTGTTTTTTTTCCTGGTCTTCTATGAAGTTTTTTGGGGGTTTCCAGGACTTTTATCTCTTGCTCTTTCTTTGTCCCCTTTTCTGTTTCTTCTGAAGGAGCTAAATTCAAGCTGCTACTGCTTCTATTTGGTTACTTTCTGTCTTGTGGAAACTGAGAACAGAAGCAATGGGGAACAGCAGGAAGAAAGGTAATAGCATCATCTGGGAGCAAAGCCTTAGGAAATGTGCTTAGTATTTTTAGGGAAAAGGTTTTCGGGGAATTTTTTTTCTTCTTTTCTTTCTGTACTTTCTCATAGTTCCCTGACATTCCTTCAAATAAATACATACTGGTTATATTTTGCTGGGCCATGCAGTTCTAGTACTGCTGGCTAAATGTTGGGTTTTCCAATGCCACCATTCCTTCATTCTAGGGAGAGCTGGAAGAGCTTCAGTCTCTATTACTCCTTGTACACATTTAGCTTCTCACACAAAACCTTTTGCTAAAAGAACATCAGTAAGGGTTTGTCCTGGTTTCGGCTGGGATAGAGTTAATTTTCTTCCTAGTAGCTGGTATAGTGCTGTGTTTTGGATTTAGTATGAGAAGAATGTGGATAACACACTGATGTTTGAGTTGTTGCTAAGTAGTGCTTATCATAGTCAAGGACTTTTCAGCTTCCCATGCTCTGCCAGGTGCACAAGAAGCCAGGAGGGAGTATAGTCAGGACAGCTAACCCAACTGGCCAATGGGGTATTCTATACCATATGACGTCATGCTCAGTATATAAAATAGGAGGCGTGGTCCGGGAAGTAGCGATCACTGCTCGGGGACTGGCTGGGCATCAGTCGGCGGGTGGTGAGCAATTGCATTGTGCATCACTCATTTTGTATATTCTACCATTATTTTTTTTTTTTTCCCCCCTTCCTTTTCTGTTCTGTTAAACTGTCTTTATCTCAATCCACGAATTTTACTTTTTTTTTTCCAATTCTCTCCCCCATCCCACTGGGGGGAGTGAGCGAGTGGCTGTGTGGTGTTTGGCTGCCTGCCAGGTTAAACCACAACAGGGTTCAAAGCTAATTATTTGTAAGCTAACAAAAGCCAGAATTAAAGTTGTCAGTGCTTGTCCCTTTGTGTATAAATATAGTGATGCAGATCAAAACAGATGATTCTGTTCCTCCCTGTCTGCTGGCCTGTACTTCCAGTTGAGCCAGATCTTCAAATCGGAGTTTGCTTAGTGTGTAGTAACAAGTGGAGGAGACTGTACATTTTTCAGCTATTCAGTGTTTTCATTTGCTCATGGTGTGAGTGCCATCCATTAGATAAATGGATAAAAAAATCCTATTACAAACAAAAAGTACACATAAACTGTGAGCTGGACTGTTGTTAATAGCCTTATTTCTAGCATTTACTGAATTCTTGATTTTTTTCAAACTTTTGAGTCTATAAGCAGAGCCTTTTGACTGTATTTCCCAGAATACTCATGCTTCGTTCTTTGCTAACATATTTATTTTGGGAAGAGGAGTTGGACCCAGGAAACCTGAGTTCTTTTTTTGGCCCAGCAATTGTGATATGTAAATTGTCTTTTAAACTGTGTTAGAACTAGCATGGATTCACTTGATGAACAGGTGTGTGGGTTTTTTTAAAGGTTTCTCTGGGAGGTGTAAATCCATGAAGCCTCAATGTAGTTGTGGAACTATGTGCTGTTCTGCCCCCCACCCCAGCTCAGAAAGGATGTAGTAGAAAGAAAACATGAGGAAAAACTCAAAAAAGCCTGATGTTAATAGAGAAAGAAGACAAGTCGAGGAGATACCAAGACATTTCCTAAGTGATTGAAGCAAGAAAGTACAGCTCTTTATTAACTTCTTCATCAGGAAAAGCCCCCCCATCCTGTACAATTCCTTCTGAAATCAAGCATATGCTGCACTGTGTGGCAGTGTGGATTTGGCCCAGTGAAGGGATTGAACTCAGTTTCCTCTCCTCCCTCCCCAACCGCCCTGTGCAGATGCCTTTAAAAACTGGTAAGGTATGTGCATAAAGCTGGACATGGAGAACATGGAGCAATAAGGTGCTGCTCTCAAAGCTTAGACTTAAATGTAAGAGATGCTAATCTAAGGCCAGTGAATGGTTGGTTTGCAAATGCTTTGCCAAACATTTGACATTGGGCTTCTTGGTTCTTTAATTTCCTTATCATCATTTCTATCCTTGTTATCATTGGGAAATGCAGTTTGCTGTATTGTAACAGCTGAGAACTGTGACTTGTGTATGAGATGAGATAATGTGCACTTGGGGTGAATGCACATATGCCGGAATGCTACACATAGTTCTTGCAAAAGTGTGTTGTGGCATTCCTACCCATCCTTTTCTTTTTTATCATGCCTGAAATCCCTAAGATCTGGAAATAGGTTTCCTTTCTGGTAACTCCTTAGATGCCCAGACGTTAGTGGTAATTTCTGTTTCATAGATAATCAAAGCCTGCCTTGCCGTTGGCTTGGTGATTGCCTGTAGTCTCCTTTCCTCTTTTCCTCTGTTGTGTTTGTGCATTTTCTTCCACTTTAGTGAGGAAGGGGGAAATTAGTGTCTTCCCATGTGAGATTTTCTAAATTACTACTACAGAAATGAACTGTATCTATAATAATCTGAGATTTTTGTTCTCACATTGTTTTACATTTAGAGCAACACCTGGGAAGGGGACCTTGTAGTTACAGGGTTTGTACTTGGTCTGAGCTTCTCTTGTGCAGAACTTTCCAACCATTGTCTATGTGGTGGTAGATATCAAATATAGTCAACTGACCCTTTAGACTAATGTGAGGTCACCAAATACCCTTCTGTTTGTGACATGGGAGAAAAAAAAGTCCCGTATCTTCAAAAATGGGTTACTGCACTTTCACAGTACATTGACACTGATCTTTCCCTGGCTTTGTGGAAAATACTTCTAAATAAGTAGAACTGCCTTGTAAGGAGTTATGCAAAGCAAACAGTTACTACTGATAGAAAGGTAGGTTAAACATTTGCCATTAAGGAGAAAAATGTCAATGTAATGCTGAAAGAACATTTCTAATCCTTCTATTTGCTACTTGATTTTCTATGTATAGTTATATGGATAGCAACATAGCAGTTTTATGAAGTACTCCATTAATGTATGATCTTTAGCTTACTGTTTATGTGGTACATTATTTCAGTACATTATATCATAAATCAGTTTTTTAAAATGCATATTCATAAGGATGAATTGATTTAAAAATTCAGTCAGCAGCATGTAATAGGATTAGACTCGGTGTATACAAGTATATTGCTCTCCTCTGTTCATTCATGTTGGCCAACCTGCCAAAGCTTTGAAATTTTCAGCAAGAGAAATTGTGGGTGGACAAGGGAAGGTGATTGATTCATTACAGTCACAGTCAACTTATGTTTGCATGATTTACATTAGCGGCTATTTGAGCTGAAAGCTCATAAAGACCATTAGGCTTTATTTTAAATGGCAATCTCAAACAGTCCATTTTCTTTGATAATTCATGAGCTATTAAAAAATGTGAAAAGTTATTAGCATTTTTAATTTCCCATCACCTAATATTCTAGCAGATCACATATCTACAAAAGTAGTGATCAGGGTAATTATCACTGTTCAATTTACTGACTAACTGAGGAGATGCACAGAGTTTATGAAATTCATCCTTTCCAGGCACTTGAACTTGTGTGGCAAAATTCTATGAATAATACAAAAGTGTCGTGGTTTAACCTGGCAGGCAGCCAAACCCCATGCAGCTGCTCGCTCACTCCCCCCAGCCCAGTGGGGCAGGGAGAGAATCGGAAGGGTGAGAGTGAGAAAAACTCATGGGCTGAGATAAAGACAGTTTAATAGAACAGAAAAGAGAAAATAATAATAATAATGATAGAATATACAAAATGAGTGATGCACAATGCAATTGCTCACCACCTGCACTGACCGATAACCAAGTAGCAATCGGTACTTCCTGGAACATGCCTACTGTTCATATACTGAGCATGACGTCACATGATATGGAATAACTCGTTGGCCAGCTGGGCTGGCTGTCCTGATTATGTTCCCTCCCATCTTGTGTACCTAGCTCAGTCAGTAGGCACGGGAGCTGTCCTTGGACTAGGAGGGCACTTAGCAACAACTGAAAACATCAGTGTGTTATCAACATTCTCCTCATACTAAATCCAAAACACAGCACTAGGAAGAAATTTAACTCTATCCCAGCCAAAACCAGGACAAAAAGGTAACCCACTTCTTTGGTTAATATAATATTAATTTGATTTAATTTTTAAAATAATTCATGTGCTATTGTTGTTTTGTTTAGTTTAGAAGAACTCTCAAGTTCACTGGTATTGGTTTTTTCATACCTGGTTAAGACTTGCCAAAATTTCTGTGATGCTGTTACCTCTAGAAAGTATAACTGGAATGAAGTCTAGTTTACCTCAATGAGAAGGGCAAATAGAATAATTATCCCTGAGCCGGTTTGGCCAGTGAGGTATTAGATAGGGATCACAGTCTGAGCACACAGTAAGAGTGAGTGGTGGGAAGTGGTTGTTTGTTTTGTTTTTTTTTTAAAACAGCAGAGGTGAATGCATCTTTCCTAGAGTATAATCTGTCAGACCTTGGTCAGAAGATACTTTATACTTCTAGAGCTCAGCTTTTAGTTCCTTGTGCAACAGCAAGGAAAACAGAATAGATGGATTGAATTAATACATGATTCAGTGAATAACACAGATCTGTGGACCCATTGATCCTGTAGACGCTAGTTAGTATTAGTTAAACCTTGTTTTGAGTGCTATTGCCTGCTTCTGTACAGCACTAGAAAACTGTGTTTAGGGCTTGGAGTAGCTGTTCTTTTGCCTCAGTTACGGCTACAATGAAGATAGTGTATAAAAGTGAAGATATTCTAAGAATTAATGTCTGCTCAGTGCTTTCAAAGAAGTACTGGTATAGGTGCTTAGTGCTATTACCTAAATGGCAGATTTAGGTTTACTCCCAATTATTCTTTTCTGACTAAAGATGTTGTCCTTTTAGGTATAAACACATAAGTTTTGGGTTCTTTCCAAATTAATTGTCCCCTTTGAAGTATGAACATTTTATTAAATCACTTTGTTTTGGAGTTTGTTAGGCTGTCAATCATGTATTCATCATATGTATTTTGGACAAATATGCAATACTAGAGTCCAAGTTCAAGTCTGCTCTTCCTCTTTATTTATGGTAAAAACCCAGCATGTTAACTATCCATTTGCAATATCTGAAAATGTTCCCCAATGTGCTATCTTAAAAGCTTATTTTATATAGTTTTGCTTTAAGGAATGCTTCTGTTTACTTATCGGGTTTTCAGTAACATACATTTAATATTACTTCTGACCATATCACTGAATAGTTTCCAACTACAAACTTTATATAATGGTTCTAGCCATATCTTGGACCCATAAAGATTATTAGGAGTTTGTTAGTCACAATTATGTATATATTTCACTTCAGTACCTGTTTACAGTGTTCTTTCCTGAACAGCACAGCTTTGTACAATGACAAAACTACCATGATATTATTGTTATACCCAAAAGTAAAGAGCAGCATAAAGAAGGATGCTGTGGCATTAAAGAGATGAAACGACTATTGGAAACTGGCTTCACTGAATTAGGAAAAAGAAGTCTTGTTGAACATTTGGCACTCATGCGTCCTCCCTTGACTTCCATCAAAACCTCGTTAAAAATAAAATCTTTCAGGTATGATGTAAAGTGCTCTATAAGAACACCTTGCTGCCATGATAACAAGCACCATAAAAGTTAGCCAAAATTAAAGTTGCATGTATAAGTAAAATAATATGTTGTAGGTGTATTGCAAGGCAGCAACAGAAAAAAAATCATTTTTTCTTCTTCTGTCACCCTCCCTGTAAGCCATTACCAGTCTCGTAGACTTTAGAGAAACACTAAATGTTATGCCTATTTCAGTGCAACTATCCACAAAGGAATTAGGAAACCACAACAGCCAAAGTATGAACAAGTTTAACCAAAATTCAGAAGCTTCACATGGAGGAGGAACAAAGACTTTACAGTTTGAGACAAGTACTGTTGACTGTGAGTAGATCAAGTTGAGATGTATATTAGAGTTGACCTGGTATATTTTTTGTTGAATTCTCTGGGGCATCACTATTGATTTCTGCCTTTTGAGAGTGATACACAAGAGCAGAAGAAAGAAACCTTTCTTTCCAAACAAGAGAAGGAGCAGGAGGAGGTTGATTTTCCCCAGTAACTGGAGCAAGAAGAAAAGGAATGCCAGTCCTTCCTCTTCATTTTGCTAATTTTTAAATGTCCTTGTGCAGATTTCTGAGATAGGAAGGCTACTGAAGGAATGGAATTTACTGTAAAAGGACATACATTTTGAGGCTTGATCTGGAGTGATGAAATTGTGCTCTCAAGAACTTTTGGACTAATTGTACCTCAACAACATACATCAGTAGATTGTTCCATTTGAGGTACATTTTGTTTCTTCTTTCTGTGTCTGAAATTTTCTTTTAGCTCTACAAGAAACATACTATTGTTTCATTTCTGTTTCTCCCTTGTTGGTCCATGCATGCAGTCACTGTGTTTCATGGAATCCTCTTTTCATTGTCTTTCATTGGTTGATTATTCAAAAATGAATGATTCTCTGATAATTAGGCAGAAAGTGGCTGAAAGTGATTCTTTGTACCTCTTCTGACTTCTCAGTTTTTAAATAAAAAAAATTGTTTGATATTCTTTAAAATGTAACTTCCATGTCTTAATTGTGAGGGGAAGGGTGCTACTCTCCTTAACCAAGATGTGGTCTGAATTTATACTACATCTCAGATTCGTGGTTCTGGAAGTTAAGCAGTTACGGCATGTTCTTAAAGAACGTCACCTCAATGTTCAGTTGTGGTCTGCAAAGGAATGATTAGAAAAGAAATATAGAAGAAAAACAGAAGACATGTCTGCAACAGGACATATATAGAAAGAGTGGGACAGATGCAGAAGGTGACATGCAAATGTATTGGATTATTTCTGTAAAAGTTTCTGTATTTGTCTTGGAATGCAGACAGCTAACCCTGCAGGAACACATGCACTACTGCAGACTGTTGGAGAAACTGACAAAGGGTGTGAAACAAGGAAAAAAAATTGAACATATAATTATATATAAATATATGTAAACATATGCCGATATTTTTTACAGAGTATAGTAACATTTTAGATCATATTGTGACTGGATAATGAGAAATCTAAAGTTTGAGTTGTATTTAAAAATAGAACAGACAATTTTAGGAAGGTATCAGTGCTCCATAGCTGCCCAAATGCAGCCTCTGCTTCAGGAAACCCTCACCTGCTAGTCACTGAAGCTGGAAAGGTGTAATGGGGAAGCACTCTTCTGGATGTCCTCTCTTTCATAATTTTTCTCTAAACTTCCAGTGTGTTTGCTATCATAGGCTAGGCCTGAAGGGCCATTGGCTTGACCTAAGATGACTGTTTTCATGCAGTCATTTCATGCAGAAGTAAACCCTTATAGTGCCTTTCTTTTCTCACTCCCATATCACTGTTACCTGGAAAGCCTTTCTGTAGTTTGATTCTGTCAATCAGTTTGAGCTTGAGCTGAACAAAAAAACCACAGCTAGGCTGCATTTGATGTCACTGCGCATGAGTCATATGAACATTTGCTTAGAATTTATGCTTTGTTGATTGTATCTTTTACTACTTTTTTCCTCTCCTTTTCCTCCAAGGATGTTGTTTTTATCTACCAGGCTTCTGAAATGATCTTTTGTCCTTTTTCATTTTCTTTTGCAAAGTCTTGAATTTTTTGGTGGTTGTTCCTGTGTTGTTAACAAAGTCATAGTACGTCTAATAAATAAAAGAGAGGGGACATTCTTGGGGTCTCTGCTCTTTTTCTTTCTTGATTATGAGCTAAGCTCACTGTTTGGCTTCTTAACAAATCTGTAATGTGTGAAAAGCAGGTGTGGATCCCTCAGGGACCAGGCACAACACTCGGTGAGTGAAAGCTTTGGCTTTATTGAGAGCATAGTGTTTCCACCGTGTGAGCCCCGGGGCACCAACACTAAAAATGGGGAAACCTGACGCAGCAGAACTCTGCTCCGGATGAGGCTCAATGGAAAGCACCGCAGGGGTGGATAATAAAACTTGTGCTGATTAACATATCATACATATCCAATGTCCTGTTTTGCTCATTAGTGAACTCACTGATGTAATGCAGGTGCTGTTGTCTGAATTCCGAGATCCGCAGCTGGCCGTCACGTTGGCACCCGTGCAAAAGTGGGTGCAGATGGTGGGGGGGGGATGGCGAACTACCCTGGGTTACCGTGATGAGATAAGCTGTGCTTGGGACTACATATTTGGATAGAAAGAAATGAACTATGTCAGGTTACCGTAACAATATAAGATGTGCTTGGGACTCTACATACTCGGATGGGGGAGGTGAACTATCTTGGGTTACCGTGACAAAGTTTTTTCGTGCCCTACACAAACATTGTTAGTTAATTCCTGAAAAGTATCTGGGGGATACTTTAAGTGTTGGTCCCAAATACATCAGAGCGGATCTTTTTATTTTTCATGTGTGCTTCCTCTTTTGCTCTATCAGATTTACTGTATGTCTTTATACTTATCGGTTAAGTATTTTTCTTGTTCCTGGTTCTGATTCACCATTTTCATCAGAGCTCTGTACATTAATGCGCACAGTTTGGGGAACAAGAAGAATTGCAGGTCCCAGCAGAGGCACAGGACTGTGACGTGACTGGAATCATGGAGCCCTGTGTGGAGGGATTTTTATTAAATAAAAATCATCCTATGAACATTCCAAGCACTGAGGATTTGTTAGTAATAGTATAAGGCTGCTAAAGAGCAATTGTAGTTTTAGAGTCTCTGAAGTGATAGTAGAGTAGGAAAAACAGGCTGAGGAATGTAAATATCAGTAGATTATGTAACGGAATGCAGGCGCAGGAAGCGTTCGCATGGACACCTGCTTTTGACCAATCTGTGTATGTTAAGATTCGTGTGCTTACTGACTGTAAACCAATAGAGGATTCATAGATGCGCGTGTTAGAGTGGCTAGCTTATAAAAGTGGCACAATATCTTGAAATAAAGGAGAATGACCATACCCACATTGGGACTCCTCATTACTCCGGGAACGCGCTCCCACTCCGACCCATGGTCACTCCAACATCTGGTAGCAGAGGATGCGGAAACATGCTGGGCTCGTAACCCAGAGGTCTGGTAGCAGAGACTACAATTCTTCGAGACTGCGGTAAGCGCAGCGAGAGAAGGGGAGTGGGAAACAAGCGACTGGGAGAAGTACTATTCTATTGCTCAAACAGATAGAATAGATATCGGTGCAGAGTGGCCAACTGCCTCCCAGAGGGTGCGCTGCTATTATGGAGAATGAGGCAGCAGCTGCATTGCTCGTAGGACTACTCTCTAAGAGAGGGATCGAGACAACGGTGAAACAGCTTATCAAGCTAATTAAGTTAGGACAACGTTTGGGACATTTTAAAGACACTCACACGTTGTTTTCTGTGCTTGAATGGCGGGAGCTGGGAGAACTAATGTGGCAGAAGCTTACTGGAGGTGATAAAAAATTTGAGAAGGACATTAAGTCTGTGTCAGACTTGTGGGGAGACGTACTAGACACTTTAAGAGCTATGAAAGCTGAACGGGAGGTGGTGTGTGCGGCTGTTCAGATGCTGGCTCCGGACCCCATGCCGGAACAGTCTAAGAGCATGGAATCTAAGGCGGGGCCTTTCGCGCGATTTTTTGGGCTGCCTGCTGTGAAGGGTATGACGGGGTCCACCTGTAAGACTGTTGCCGAATTGCGCGATAGAGTTGAGCAGGACTTAAAAACGCCCGACAGTCTATGCTCGCCATCTTGCCCGACAATATCATCTGCGCCACAGCAGCCGGAAGTTGCCGGAGCTAAAGCACAGCAGCAGTATGAGGCGAAAGCGGAAGAGCAACCGCTGGGCATGAAGGGGGAGGAGTGGCCAGCTCCACCCACCCCCCCGATTCCAGGCGGGGAAACGTGCCGCCCTCCTCCCACCGCCCCTCCTCTCCACCCCCCCTTGCCACTCTCCGGTGATTCCTCCGGTGCTGCCACACCGCCATCTAGCGGAAAAGAGAAAAATTCAACAGACAATATTAATCAGCTGTTAAAAGAGGTTGTGCAACAACTAAAGGACTTGACTTCACAGACTCAGCAAAAAGGAGAACCTTGGTCAACCGCCGGTTCGAGAGACAACTTGCCACCCTGTTTCTCCGGACCTACCGCGCCTACCCATCCTGGCCGATGGAGTGGAGTTGTTCGGGATGCTATTTTGGATGGACAGTGGGGAGTTGCATCTGACATTGGCCCCATGGCTTTTCCGGTGGTACAGTACAACGGTCAAGGAAAATGGGAACCGCATGATTGGAAGATTCTACAACAAGCCAAAAATACTATATCGCAGTATGGTGTTAAATCGGAAGCCTCGCGACAAATTGTTATTTGGATTTTTTCTGCTGATTTGATGTGTCCTCATGATTGTCAAAGTCCGATGAGACTTCTGTTGACACCTACACAGTTTTTGTTATGGGGATCGTCATGGTCTCACAGGGCAGTGAATGCTGCTGCCCAACATCAGCAGCCAGGGGATCCATTATATGGGATCACAGCAGAAATGCTCATTGGTGGGGGACGTTATGCGGATATAAATGTCCAACTAACTTTTCCTGTCAATATGTTACAGTTATCTTCTAAGCTTGCTTTAGATGCGTTTCTTTCCTTACCAGGATCGGAAGGCCCTTCTTTCAGCTCGGTGACGCAAGGTGCAACTGAGAAGTATAGCAACTTTATTGATAGGCTTTGGGATGTAGTAATGAACCACCCAGATTTGGGAGAGAACAATAAACAACAAATGTTTAGAATTTTGGCCTTTGATAACGCCAATAACACTACCAAGGCCATTCTAGCCAGTCTGCCCAAAGGGGCAGGAGTGGAAGAAATGCTTTCTCGGGTGGAAAGAGCAGGAGTTCAACAACAAAATGAGTCGATGGCAGCTGTGCTGCAAAGTGCTGTCAAAGAAGTAGTACAACCATTGGCAGCTGTTGTTAGGCGAAAGCACTCTCCAGGAATAGTTCAGCCCTTTAAAGGCATCTGCTATCGTTGCGGGGAACAGGGGCATAGCAAGCGAAATTGTCGTGCTCCCGTATGGTGTGATAGGTGTCAAAAAAATACCCATGCTACTAAGGCCTGTTCGGGAAACTTCAAATTGAGCGCGAGGAGAGGCCACGTGCAGAAACAAATGCCCCCTCAGAACAACAGCAGCAATCAGGGTTTTTACTAAAACACTCGGCTGCCACCAAAGGAAGTTTGGGAGTCGACCTGGAAACAACAATAGATTTCACTTTAACCAATACAGAAGTGTGCAAAATCCCTAGCAATGCAGTAGGGCCTTTAGTAGCTGATAGTAATAGGATAGGTGGAATCCTTTTAGGTCGATCTTCTGCAGGAATAAAAGGATTAATCGTAATTCCTGGAGTCATTGATGCAGACTATACTGGTCAAATTCATATTATGGCCTATACAATTAGTCCTCCTCTCTTCATCCCAAAGGGCAGTCGGATAGCCCAGATATTAGCTTTTAAAAATCCTTTAAATCGGTCAAACCAAGATTGGGAAGAGCGTGGGTGTAAAGGATTTGGTTCTACTGGACCTGCTGTATGTTTCACTACAAAATTAGATCATCGCCCACTCGAAACTGTGACTTTGACTCAGGATAACCTTTCAATAAGAATAAATGCAATGTTGGACACTGGTGCCGACATAACTATTATAAATCGAGCAAATTGGCCGTTGCAGTGGGAAATAGAAACCCCAAAGGCATTAATCGCAGGAGTGGGAGGGAACTCAGCCTCATATATAAGTAGTAAACCGGTTCAAGTGAGTTTCCCAGAAGGCCAGAGGGCAACACTGAAGGTCCATGTTTTGTCGCTCCCTGGAAATTTGGAGGCATTAATTGGACGTGATGTTCTCAGTCAGATCGGGGCAATGCTGACTACAAAGCATTTTTAGTTATGGGCACTGGGGAGCAATCGCCCAACCCACCGTTAACATGGATCTCCAATGACCCTGTTTGGGTTGACCAGTGGCCCATGACTAAAGAGCGATTGCAAATAACTAAACAACTAGTATCCGAACAACTTATAGAGGGACATATCAAACCATCTGTCAGTCCATGGAATACTCCTATTTTTGTCATCCCTAAGAAAAGTGGGAAGTGGCGTTTACTACATGATTTGAGGAAAATAAATGACCAAATGTTGCCTATGGGAGCCTTACAACCTGGAATGCCATCACCTAATATGTTACCTGAAAATTGGCACATACTTATAGTTGATTTAAAGGACTGCTTTTTCACAATCCCACTACACCCTCAGGACACTCAGAGATTTGCCTTTTCCATACCCTCGATAAATAAAGCAGCACCAGCAGAGCGGTATGAGTGGGTGGTACTTCCACAAGGGATGAAAAACTCTCCTACATTGTGTCAATTATATGTCGCCTGGGCACTGCAACCGATAAGAGAAAAAAGGCCTGACACTATCATCTATCATTATATGGATGATATTTTGTGTTGTCAACAAATTCCTTTTGAAGCGCATCATGTACAACAATTAACAACCATGCTAGCAGACAAGGGACTTGTAATTGCACCAGAAAAGATCCAGAGGTCTCCACCTTGGAAATACCTAGGGTGGACCATTGAACAGGCAAAAATTCGTCCTCAAAAAATAGCACTAAAAACTCCTCTTAAAACATTGGCTGATGTGCAGACGGTCTTAGGCGACATCCAATGGGTTCGCAATTGCGTTGGCATTACCAATGCAGACATTAAACCACTAACTGAATTACTGCGTGGCACTCAGCCTGCAGCTGAAATTCATATGACGGACAAACACCACGTAGCCTTACAGCACATTATAAACAAACTTACTATAGCCTGGACCGCAAGAAGAATTCTTGAACTGCCACTTTCTTTGCTTATCTGTAACACCGAAGAATCACCTTTTGCCGTTATATGTCAATGGCAAAACAAGAAGGGGGAGATGAAGGGACAACAGGGAATGAACTCCGTGATTGCCATTGACAACAAGAGTAATGATAACTCGCCAAATTCCTCCTTTTTTCAAATTTTGGAATGGGTTTTCTTACGGGTACAACCACGTTGCAGTATACAAACTCGTCCTGAAGCCGTAGGGGAATTAATCTGAAAAGGGAGAACGCGAATTATAGAGCTGACAGGACAGGAACCAGCAGACATCAGTATTCCTGTTAACGCTGTAGATTTAGAATGGTGGATACGCCACATGCTGGCCATTCAAGAATCTCTGTTAGGATTTAGCGGAAAGGTGCATTCTCAGCAACCTCAAGGGAAATTGTGGCAGATTCTAAAACGAAATCAGTGGCTAGAAAAACCTAAAGTGATTGTTAGCCCGATACTCGAGGGGTTGACGGTATATACAGATGCGGGAAAACGTTCTAGACAAGCTGCATGCGTATGGTGGGAAACAGATCAATGGTGCAAAAAGATTTTGCAAGGGCAAGCTGGAGATACCTTACAGACTTTAGAATTAATGGCGGTGGTATGGGCATTAGGGAACTGGCTTGATCATCCTTTGAATGTGGTGACTGATTCTCTATATGTAGCTGGCCTTATACCAAGAATTCAAGATGCGCTGATTAGGGAAACAAATAATCCTCAGCTAGGGAAATTATTTATTCAATTAAGATCAACCATCTCCCAGCGAGTGGCTCCATGCTGTGTTATTCATATCCGTAGCCATCAATGGGAGTTGGGTTTAGGACAAGGCAATCAGATAGCAGACAATCTTGTCAGTCCAGCGTGTCATGTACCACCTGTAGATAAATTTTTACAAGCTAGGCAGGGTCATGAAATATTTCATCAAAACTCAAAGGGTTTAAGAAGGCAATATGGGTTATCAGAAAACGAAGCTCGCTCTATCATACGGGCCTGTCCCAAGTGTGGAAATCATGGACCTGGAATAGGGCTGGGCGTTAATCCAAAAGGTCTCAAGGCTTTAGAGCTCTGGCAGACTGACGTCACTCACATTGCTGAATTTGGGCAGCTCAAATATGTGCATGTCACCATAGATACCTTTTCTAAAGTAATATGGGCCACGGCTTTATCGGGTGAGAAGGCTCATCATGTGTGTAAGCACCTCCTTGCTTGCTTCGCAGTGTTGGGTGTGCCAGAACAACTGAAAACAGACAATGGCCCTGCTTACACCAGTCAGAAGTTGAGAACCTTTCTGATGAGATGGGGGGTCAAGCATATTACTGGCATCCCACACTCACCGACGGGGCAGAGCCTTGTAGAACGCACGCATCAGGTATTGAAGGACTATCTAGCTAAGCAAAAGGAGGGAGAAAAGGACCCGCAGATGAGACTGCATAAAGTCCTATTTACCCTAAATTATTTGTGTCTGATGGGAGACAGAGAAGAGCCATCGATTATAATACATCACCAGAACCTTAAGTTTAACTCTCATACAACGCTTCCGAAACTAAAAGTAATGTATCGAGACCCAATCACTGGCATGTGGCTGGGCCCAGTTTCGGTAATATTTAATGGAAGAGGATACATGTGTGTTTCCACAGATAAGGGACCAATATGGGTGCCTAGCCGAGCGGTGAAGCCTGCACTCTCACAAGAAGAGGTTACCTGGGCAAACAAAACAGATCAATCTGCGTTTTGTTTTGTCTCTTGCTAGGGCAGCTGAGCCTTTCAGAACCTGTTTGGTGTGCCTGGTTTCTGGGTAGAAGAGTTTATGTGTTGCATGAACCTATCCGATCATGGTGAGTCTACACATAAACAATTACAATGGTTAAAAAACCATGTAAGCATGATACCACAAAATCATGGCATTTTAGATGAATGGCTCATGAATATTTTTTTTTAGAGAGTTGCTGCAATGGCTGATAGCTCTGATAAAAGAAGGCTTGCGTATATTGATTATCATCTTAATATTGTGTGTATGCTTTTGTATTGCTTTTAGTTGTATAAAAAAGGCTGTATCGAAAGTAGTAAATCAGGCTTGGATTGTTCAAAAACAAAAAGGGGAAATTTGTGGAGGGATTTTTATTAAATAAAAATCATCCTATGAACATTCCAAGCACTGAGGATTTGTTAGTAATAGTATAAGGCTGCTAAAGAGCAATTGTAGTTTTAGAGTCTCTGAAGTGATAGTAGAGTAGGAAAAACAGGCTGAGGAATGTAAATATCAGTAGATTATGTAACGGAATGCAGGCGCAGGAAGCGTTCGCGTGGACACCTGCTTTTGACCAATCTGTGTATGTTAAGATTCGTGTGCTTACTGACTGTAAACCAATAGAGGATTCATAGATGCGCGTGTTAGAGTGGCTAGCTTATAAAAGTGGCACAATATCTTGAAATAAAGGAGAATGACCATACCCACATTGGGACTCCTCATTACTCCGGGAACGCGCTCCCACTCCGACCCATGATCACTCCAACAGCCCTGGGCAGACAGTGCACATGATTTGAGTGTGGTCACAGCTGAGTAGGCAGGAGGAAGAGGAGGAGTTGCGCTCTATGGTTAGGAGCTTCTTGACAGCACAGTGCTCACAAATATCATGCCAGGAATTTCCTCAGCTGCATTGGTGACTGTTTCCTAGTGCAAATGCTGTATGGGTCAAAGAAGAGTGTTACTGTACTTGGCCTGCTGCTCACAAACAGGAACAAACTGGATCGTGGTGATAAATGGCAGCTTGGCAACCCAAGTGACTGAAGACAACTGAGATCAGCATGGCTGTGAAGGTAGGAAGCAGAATTAGGACTCTGGACTACAAGAGAGCCATTTTTGGCTTATTCGGCAAACTGCTAGACAGAATTCCCTGCAAGAAGGCCATGAGGGGGAAGGTTGCTTTGGAGAACTGGCTGTTTTTTAAAGAAAACTTGCTGAGAGCTCAGGATGGAACCATCCCATTTTGCAGGAAGGCTGAAAATTTCAGCAGAAGGCCTCCTTGCTTGAGCAGTGTGACAAAACAGTGAATCCCTACAATGGAAGAAGTCTCAGAGGAGATGGACAAGGACAATGTGTTCATGGAGCTCAGTGAAGAGTGTAGGCAGCGACTGACCACAGCTGTCGCAAAGAAAGCTGAACTTACCTCCCAGCAAAGGGGAGCAAAGGTTGTGTTCCATGAAACAGGACAATTTCTAGGTAGGGAACAAGCAGGTCTCTGCATGGATGATCTTTAAACCAAGAAGGGGATTAAGAGGATGCAATATGCAATTCCTTAAAGGCATTTTAGTCTTAACCAGTCTACTGCACATCATAGTAGGACTCCAAGATGCTATAAATAGTTAACAGGGCTAGCTTATGACAAGGGAACTGATCTCAAGCAATGCTAAACAATTCCTACAGGGTTTTAAAAGTCTAAGACACAGACTTACAAAATAAGCCTTTTTACAATTATTCAAAGATTTTTTTCTGAATGCAGATCTGATGGGGGGAGATAGATGCTTTGCTTTCTTCTCATTTTTAAAAGATATATTTTGAAGCAGAAAATTATGTATCCTTCTTTATGATCTATACTTTTTCTGTGCCCCCAACATAGGTTAATTTGATTTTTACTTTTGAATTGTAAGAACTTATTCTTTTCCCCTCCTTGTTTCCCTCTCAAACTGTTTTTTAGTAAAAGTCACTACAGTTTTCATTTTGTGAGCAAAAACACATAATCTCCTTAGCATTAGGTTAGTTTTTTTGCAGCCTAGAGGACTGTAGAGCTTATGTTATATGAATGATGACATGTTCTGAATCATACTTGGTACAGTTCCCAAAACAAAGACACCTCTGCTCTTTTAGGTTTGGCAAAATATAAACTCCCAATGAGACAATTTCATCCATGAGAAGAAGGACAACACATAACCCTCTTAGATCTTCAGACACCCACTGCAAATTGCACTATTTCAAAATAAAGTTGAGATTTTTGAAGAGTTCATGCAAATCACTACATATCTTCTATCATAATTAAAGTATTTCAATTTAGTTGAAATCAGCCTATATTACATATAACTTGCCTTGATTAGACTCCCACATAGCTTAGTTACAAATCACCTTCAATAATGGTTTAAAAAAATATATATACTTAAGAAAGCAAATATTGGCCCTCTTAGTTTCCTTTACTTTGCACCAGAACTATGAAGATGTTACATCACTTAATACAACATACCTATCTTGAAATGGAAATCAAGTAACAATGATATTCCTTTTATTCCTATTTCCCCTCCCTCCACCTCTCATAACACACACAAAATACAACATTTTCTGAATGTTTAAGGTAGAAAAGCACATGAAAAACATACAGTTCAGAACACAAAACCTATGCTAGTATCACCACAGACAGACATCATTCTGAACTATATTTTCTTCATGGATAAAATTAAGGGGGGGGCTGCTATGTTATAGAAGATGCTCAGATTTCCTGAATGCTGAGTATCTGCTTCTACATGAGACAGTGATAAAGCTGGGTTCTGTTATTTTAAAATATTTTATGGAATAGATCCTAGACCAACTGAAGACCTGGCTCTTCTGCTTGGTCTGGGAGAACCTATAACCCCACTAACCTCATGCCATAAACTTGCAGTAACTTATCTTTAGTAATCTTTTCATTTAAACTTAAGACCATTAGGGTGAAAATCTAAAGATCTGTCTTTTATAATTCTTATACTTTGATTTAATTCAAAACAACACAGGAAATAGTCTCCTTTCAATCTCAGGTCCCCACTACCACAGCAATGCTCCTGGTCATATTTAAAACATTTTATAAGGTATTAAGATGAAAAGTGTTTAAACTAGCCATTTATCATTTAGCAAAGCTATTGTTCATTTCAATTGACTTCATAACTGAATATGCATTGAATATGATTTCTGCTTTCTTAAGCATACCCTATGTATATAATCATTATTGAGCTGCAATTAAAAGCTTTCTTCCCCTTTCTCTAAACAATTGCTATTTGCCACATAATTTGGTCCGGATTCATACAAACTTGAAGGTTTCAGTGGGGAAAAAAATCAAGCAATATTTTGGCATTACTCTTTGCTTTTCAAGTAGCAAGGTTTGGTGGAAAAAGCCACAATGAATGCATCAGATATCTTTGCCAGGTTTTTATATCATTGCAGGATTTTTTCCAGCTATAAAGAAACATATGGAATCTTTAGAGCACAGCCCATTCTTCACTGCTTCAGTTTTTTCCTTTTGTTTACAAGTCCCTGCCATCCTTCTCTGTGAATTGAATGCTAAACTATCTCTAGAGAGACATTATATTGCTTACAGAATGCCTCAGCAGATGGTGCTGCCTTTTGCTACAGAAGGCTGTGATTGTACCTGAACTCTTCAAGATAAATGAAAGTCTTAAATCTCTATCCTTTTCATCCTCTGTTTCCCCATATTTAGAAAAAATAATTCTAGATTTAGAAATTGCTAACATTCTCACCAGAATAATTTGTCAGGGTACTGCTGATACAGCCTCAATTTCTGATATTTGGTTACGCCATACCTTGTTTTATAGTACTGTACATTATAGTTATAAAATAGAATAGACCTCCACCAGGAAGACCTCATAAAGACAAAATGAAGCACCATGAACACCATCCGGATTCAAAAATTCAGTGTTCTATAGTAGTTTGCCACTGAATGTTAAATCCACCTTTTGACAGATCTGTGAGCTCTTTGCAGCATCGTGCATTCTATTTATTCCATTGATCTCTTAGCTTCTGTAAAATGTAAGAAACCCTTAGAGATAATATTATGACCACACAATTTCAAAGCAAGATCCAAAAGATCATTGTAAGCAGTTGAATATGTATGTATTCTTTGGATAATTCATAGTTATATAAAGAGCATCGAAAGACAGCCATTGGAATAAAGAAATCCTGTAAATGACTTTCCTGCTCTATATTCCAAACTCTGTTCTGCACTCTTCCTACAGATGGCCTATAGAGCTCATATGGACAAGGCAGGACAGAAAGGGGTCAGTATTATTCTCTGTGTGTATTTCTCCTACAAAAAAACCCATCATTTATCTGGCAGAGAAAGGATACTGTTGGTTGCATGGCTGCATCATCTTCTGCCTGCCTCTACCATTGACAGTTTTGGTTTTTATGGTCTGAGAGCTGTTGGCCATCACCTAGATTGGAATCAAAACCCATGCTCAGCCCCTTTGTAGAGCTCAAGGTAGTCAAAGAACTCTCAGGACCTTGCAAAATGGAGGCAGACAAGAATAGGTCCAGGTCCTTCTCTTAAGGGATTTTAATTGCTTCCCACTCTAAGTTGTTGTTGTGGTTTAACCACAGCCAGCAAATAAACCCCATGTAGCCGCTCGCTCACCCCCCACCTCTGGTAGGATGAGGGAGAGAATCGGGAGGGCACAAGTAGGAAAACTCACGGGTTGAGATAAAAACAGTTTAATAATTGAAATAAAACAAAGTAGAACAGCAATAATAACAATGAGAACAACAACAATAACAGAATATACAAAGCAGGCAATGCACAATGCAACTGGTCACCGACCGTCAACCGTGTGTCATGAACTGGGGGTGAGCCCCCACACACCCCTGGTTTTTATATTGAGCATGATGCCACATGGTATAGAACACCCCATTGGCCAGCTGGGTCAACCACCCCGGCTAGGCTCTCCCCACCACCACAGCTTCCCCTGCACTTGGCAGGGCATGGAAGGCCGAAAAGAGAAACCAAAAGTCTCCCCAGTGCAAGCACCACCCAGCAACAACAAAAGCATCAATGGGCCATCAACGCTCCTCTCATACCAAACCCAAAACACAGCACACACCCCCCAAACTACTGGGAAGAAAGTTAACTCTGTCCCAGCCAGAACCAGGACAATAACCACCCCTTATTCTATACCATCTACATCATGCCCAGGTCTCATATTTTCCAATACATTCCAATTAGTCATCACCACTTTTCCTGCCTTTTGATATATACACACACAGAGATACCATTCCCTAAGTCCATGGGGCATCCCTCTAAAATGTCCATTGAGTTCATTTAGTCCATGACTTTGGGTTCCATCTGTCATGATAGTCTTTCAAGGCAGGAGAGATGGTGTGTGGTGTTGGACTGTTGCATGCGGAGGCCAGTTCTGGTTCCATTCTGCCAGTCCAGATCCACCTGAGCCACTTCAATCTTAGCAGCCTGATCCACCTGCTGGTTGTTTTGGTGTTCTTCAGTGGCCCGACTCTTGGGTACGTGAGCATCTACATGACGTACTTTTACAACCACGCTCTCTACCTGGGCAGCAATATCATGCCACAATGCGGCAGCCCAGATGGGTTTACCTCTGCGCTGCCAGTTGTTCTGCTTCCACTGCTGCAACCACCCCCACAGGGCATTTCCCACCATCCATGAGTCAGTATAGAGATAAAGTACTGGCCATTTTTCTCGTTCAGCAATGTCCAAGGCCAGCTGAATGGCTTTCACCTCCGCAAACTGACTCGATTCACCTTCTCCTTCAGCAGCTTCTGCGAATTGGCGTATAGGACTCCATACCGCAGCCTTCCACCTCCAATGCTTTCCCACAAGAACACAGGACCCATCAGTGAACAGGGCATATTGCTTCTCGTTTTCTGGTAGTTTGTTATACAGTGGGGTCTCTTCAGCACGTGTCACTTCCTCCGCTGGGGATATTCCAAAATCTTTGCCTTCTGGCCAGCTTGTGATCACTTCCAAGATTCCTGGGCGACTGGGGTTTCCTATTCGGGCCCGTTGTGTGATCAGTGCGACCCACTTACTCCACGTAGCATCGATTGCATGATGTGGAGAGGGGACGCTCCCTTTGAGCACCCAGCCCAGCACCGGCAGTCGGGGTGCCAGGAGGAGCTGTGCTTCAGTACCAACCACTTCCAAAGCAGCTCGAACCCCTTCATATGCTGCCAATATCTCCTTCTCAGTTGGAGTGTAGCGGGCCTCGGATCCTCTGTATCCCCGACTCCAGATCCCTAAGGGTCGACCTCGAGTCTCCCCTGGTGCTTTCTGCCAGAGGCTCCAGGTAGGGCCATTCTCCCCGGCTGCGGTGTAGAGCACATTCTTTACATCTTGTCCTGCCCGGACTGGCCCAAGGGCTACTGCCTGAACTATCTCCCGTTTAATTTGTTCAAAGGCTTGTTGTTGCTCAGGGCCCCATTTGAAATCGTTCTTCTTCCTGGTCACTTGATAGAGAGGGCTGGCAATCAGGCTGTAATCTGGATTATGCATTCTCCAAAAACCCACAACGCCTAAGAAAGCTTGTGTTTCCTTTTTGCTAGTTGGTGGGGACATGGCTGTTATTTTGTTGATCACATCCGTTGGGAACTGACGACGTCCATCTTGCCATTTTATTCCTAAAAACTGGATCTCCTGTGCAGGTCCCTTGACCTTACTTTGTTTTATGGCAAAGCCGGCCTTCAGAAGGATTTGGACTATTCTCTCCCCTTTCTCAAAAACTTCTTCTGCTGTGTTGCCCCATACAATGATGTCATCAATGTATTGCAGGTGTTCCGGAGCCTCACCCTGTTCCAGTGCGGTGTGGATCAGTCCATGGCAAATGGTAGGGCTGTGTTTCCACCCCTGGGGCAGTCGGTTCCAGGTGTACTGGACGCCCCTCCAAGTGAAAGCAAACTGTGGCCTGCACTCTGCCGCCAAAGGGATTGAGAAGAACGCATTAGTGATATCAATGGTGGCGTACCACTTGGCTGCCTTTGACTCCAGCTCATATTGAAGTTCCAGCACGTCCGGCATGGCAGCACTCAGTGGCGGCGTGACTTCGTTCAGGCCACGATAGTCTACTGTTAGTCTCCACTCTCCATTGGACTTTCGCACTGGCCATATGGGACTGTTGAAGGGTGAGCGAGTCTTGCTGATCACTCCTTGGCTCTCCAGTCGACGAATCAGCTTATGGATGGGAATCAGGGAGTCTCGGTTGGTGCGATATTGCCGCTGGTGCACCGTTGTGGTAGCGATTGGTACCTGCTGTTCTTTGACCTTCAACAACCCCGCAACAGAAGGGTCCTCCGAGAGACCAGGCAAGGTGGACAGCTGTTTGATTTCCTCTGTCTCCAGGGCACAGCTATTCCAAAAGCCCACCGGTACCCTTTTGGGTGCTTGAAATACCCTCTCCTGAGGTAGTCTATGCCAAGGATGCACGGAGCCTCTGGGCCAGTCACAGTGGGGTGCTTCTGCCACTCATTCCCGGTCAGGCTCACATCGGCCTCCAATACAGTTAACTCTTGGGATCCCCCTGTCACTCCAGAAATACAAATGGGTTCTGCCCCTTTATAGCTTGATGGCATCAGGGCACACTGTGCACCGGTGTCTACGAGAGCCTTATACTCCTGTGGCTCTGATGTGCCAGGCCATCGAATCCACACAGTCCAGTAAACCCGGTTGTCCCTTTCCTCCACCTGGCTGGAGGCAGGGCCCCTCTAGTCCTGGTCATCGTATTCGCTACCCACTTCTTGTAAGTATTAATCAGAAGTCCCTTTGTTAAGGTCGGAAGTGGAATCAGCCCTTCTGCTCTGTCTGGGGAACTGCTCACTGGAGACTGGAGCAGCAGTTTTCCTGGAAGAACCCCCTTTTGTGGTTGTTTTCCCTTGCAACTCATGTACCCGTGCCTGTAGGGCTGAGGTAGATTTTCCATCCCACTTCCTCATGTCCTCTCCGTGGTCACGCAGGTAAAACCACAGGGTGCCCCGGGGTGTGTACCCACGATGTCTCCTCTCTTGAGGTGAGGGACGCTTGCTCCTAATGGCTGAGACACTGGCCCGTGCAGGTGGGGAGCAGGACATATCCTCTTTGAGTTGCTGGACCTCCCGAGACAGTTTCTCCACAGCAGAGACACAGGCCCGTAGGGAGGAAGAGAGGCTTTCTTCATATTGCCGGAGTTGGCCAGCCAGTTCATCCACTGTTTGTTCCTCTCCATCTCTCCAGGTCATTATTGCCAATGAGTTTGCATGTGACGCTGGTGCGCTCCGTACAAACTTCCGCCACATGGGTCGGGTGCAATTGACTTCATCTGGATCTTTGGATAACTGCTCGTTGTTCAGGTCATCATAAATCACTTCCAGCACGGCTAATTCCCTCAGGTACTGGATATCTTTCTCCATGGTGGTCCACTTGCCTGGGTGGCATATAACATCTTCCCTGAAGGGATACCTTTCCTTCACACCTGACAGGAGTCGCTTCCAGAGGCTGAGGACTTGTGCCCCTTGTCCAATCGCTTTGTCAATGCCCCCTTCCCTAGAAAGGGATCCCAGCTGCTTGGCTTCCCTGCCCTCTAATTCCAGGCTACTGGCCCCGTTATCCCAGCATCGAGCAGCCAGGTGACAATGTGCTCGCCTGGGGCTGAAGTCTTTTCGCATATCTCGCAGCTCACCCAGAGATAGGGATCGGGTGGTCACCATCTCATTTACGGGTTCTGCCTCCTCCTCCTCCTGTTCTCGTGATGGCCCTGGTTCATCTTCATCCCTTACTAGACGAGCTGATTTTCTTGTGCATTTTCTTTTTTGTATAGGGACGACTTATACCAGTATGGGTTGGTTCTCTGTCGCAGGGGGCGGAGTAGCTGCCGTGCCTGCCCTGGGGGGTGAGGGAGCTGCTGTGCTTGCAGTGGGGGGTGGAGTAGTCACAGGGCCTGTTGCTTTGTCATCAGCTGCAGAGATGTTTCCTTCCCCTTGGGGGTTCTGAGTGGTGTTAAACAGGGCTCGGTAGGCGTGGGCCAGGCCCCAGCACATTGTAGTGATTTGTGTCTCCCTAGAATGGCCAGGGTGACAGCATACTTCTTCCAAATATTCTACTAATTTTTCAGGGTTCTGCACTTGTTCAGGGGTGAAGTTCCAGAACACTGGGGGTGCCCATCGTCCTAGGCATTTGCCCATGCTATCCCACTCGCCCTGCCACTCATAACTATCCAGCCTTGGGGCAGATCTCTGGATGACATTCTTAAATTGCTTACTAACCTTGGATAAAACCAAAACAATATTCCCAAGGAGTACCAATAGATGTATCTGAACTACCCAGGGATGTTCAAGGTACTGGCAAGTTATTTTAACAAAGGAGATGACATCATAGAGGAAGGTAGCGAGGGTGCCATTCTCTATTTCCTCCATAAAAAATCTCTCAGAGGAAAAGGTATAATTGCTAATGGTCTCCATGAGGTGGTACCCGAAATGCAGAAACGGCTTCATTACGAATCCCAAATCCCAAATAACCCCCAATGCCAGCGTTTTAGTAACAAATCTCCCAGGCAAAACATCATTAATCACGGCAGAGCACAGCAGACTACAAAACCCAACTCCAATCTTTAACAGGTACAGTAAAAACAAGAGCATGGTGCAGATCAGATGAATTAATATGTTAACAGACATAAATTCCTTAATATGCTCTGAATAATCTGTCGTTATCTCAACCCTTCGCTGCCCCACGTTGGGCGCCAAAAAGGACTGTCGTGGTTTAACCCCAGCCAGCAAATAAACCCCACGCAGCCGCTCGCTCACCCCCCACCTCCGGTGGGATGGGGGAGAGAATCGGGAGGGCACAAGTAAGTAAGCTCCCGGGTTGAGATAAAAACAGTTTAATAATGGAAATAAAACGAAGTAGAACAGTAATAGTAACAATGAGAACAACAAAAATAACAGAATACACAAAGCAGGCAATGCACAACGCAACTGCTCACCGACTGCTGATCGCGTGTCACGAACGGGGGGCGAGCCCCCCCACACACCTTGTTTTTGTACTGAGCATGATGTCACATGGTATAGAATACCCCATTGGCCAGCTGGGTCCACCACCCCGGCTGTGCTCCCCCCTCCCGGTGCAAGCACCACCCAGCAACAGCCAAAGCATCAATGGTCCATCAATGCTCCTTTCACACTAAACCCAAAACACAGCACACCCCCCAAGCTACTGGGAAGAAAGTTAACTCTGTCCCAGCCGGAACCAGGACACATTTGTATAATGCTATTAAATAGGGATTCGCAAATATGTATGGGAATTAAATATCTAGTACGTGTTGAAACTCAATAGAAGCTATAGAACTGTGATTTGAGACTCTCAAAAAAATACCCCTGCAATCATTTTCATATTATTTCCTGTTTGCTTTTTTGTACGTTCTAACATCAGTTACTTTTGAATACTGAAGCCTTGCACCTATACATCCACAATGCTGCCTGGTCTTTATTTTCCTCACTTAATTTATATATAAAGAAAGTACACTAGAATAAGAAATTATTCTTTCAAATCCACAATATTTTGCATCTATCAGCATCAAATTTCATCTGCCATCATGTTGCCTATTAAACTATTAGAGCCCTCTCTCATTTTTGGCTATCCTAAATCATTACCTATCATCTGCGATTTTTATTATCGGTTTACCCTCTTTTCCTTATCATAGCTATAACAAGAGATACCAGTCCTAGAAAACAAAAGGATTGCACAGATTTGAAAAGACAGGCTGCATATGTTTCGAAAAGTGCTTTGCTGTTGATTGGTTTCTTCAGATAAACTTGAGCAGTATAATTTCTTTAAATGCCCAGTTTCTCAAAAGGGTCTTTGAGTGCTTGTGGTGGAAGCTCCCTGATGGCAATGCCACGCAAGAGAAATACAAGAGTAAAATGAGATTAATCTCTATGTATGTGGGTGTATTGTGGGTTAACCCCTGTCAGCAGCTAAGCACCACACAGCTGCTCACTCTCTCCCCCTGCCAGCGGGACAGGGGAGAGAATAGGAAGACCAAAAGCAAGAAAACGCGTGGATTGAAATAAAGATAGTTTAATAAGCAAAGGAAAGGGGAAAAAGGAAGGAAGGAAGGAAGGAAGGAAAGAAGGAAGGAAGGAAGGAAGGCAGGCAGACAAGTGATGCAAAGACAATCACTCACCACCTCCCACAAGTAGACAGATGCCCAGCCAGTCTCTGAGCAATGGCTACCTACCTAAGACCCCCTCTTCCCTCAGTTTTATTGCTGAGCATGACATTATATGGCATGGAATATCCCTTTGGTCAATTCAGGTCAGCTGTCCTGGTTGCGTCCCCTCCCAACTTCTTGTGCACCCCCAACCTACTCTCTGGGTGGGGGCAGAGTGGGAAAAAGAAAGCCTTGACACTATGCAAGTATTACTCAGCAACAGGAAAACATTGGTGTGTTATCAATGCTGTTTTAGTCACAAATCCAAAACACAGTACCATATGGGCTGCTATGAAGAAAATTAACTCCATTCCATCAGACCCAGTATGGGATTCAAAGAGCATACAGCACTGCAGGATCTGCCTGTCCACAGCGACAGACCTATGAAGAACAGATCACTGAATTAAAATAAAGATGCTGAGCTCTGCTCTTTGAATTGTGCAGATTATTGCTGTTGGTTAGACACTAGAGGATCATAAAAAAACATCAAAAAAGTCTCAGCTATACTACTGGGTCCTGAGTTTTAATCCAAGATGTGATGAAACATATCGGAAAAGGAAGCCCCTGTGTCATCACACACAGGGAGGCTGCCACTTTCGACAGCTTCAGCCCCCGCATGTTTTCATACTGCATTGTGATTAGCTGACAGCCATTTCTGGACACCATCATACTCACGCATTATCAGGCAGCCCTATGATTGGCTGCCCGCCTCCTTTGGAGCAGGAAGTACACAGATATATAAATATATATATATACTTATATAAAAAAAAAATATATAAAGGAGCATACAAATATGTTGTATTGGGGTTACGTGGCAGGGTTTGGGTAGCTGGGGGGTTACAGGGGTGGCTTCTGTGAGAAGGTGCTAGAAGCTTCCCTCATGTCCGATAGAGTCAGTGCCAGATGGCTCCAAGACGGACCCGCTGCTGACCAAAGCTGAGCCAATCAGTGATGGTGGTAGTGCCTCTGTGATAACATATTTAAGAAGGGGAAAAAAAACTGCTGCACAACAGCATCTGGGAGAGAGGAGTGATAAGATGTGAGAGGAACAACTCTGCAGACACCAAGGTCAGTGAAGAAGGAGGGGGAGGAGGTGCTCCAGGCGCCAGAGCAGAGATTCCCTGCAGCCCGTGGTGAAGACGATGGTGAGGCAGGTTGTCCCCTTGCAGCCCATGGAGGGTTAACGGTGGAGCAGATATCCACCTGCAGCCTGTGGAGGACCCCATGCCGGAGCAGGTGGATGCGCCCGAAGGAGACTGTGACCCCGTGGAGAGCCCACACTGGAGCAGGTTTGCTGGCAGGACCTGTGACCCCGTAGAGAGAGAGGAGCCCACGCTGGAGCAGTCCATTCCTGAAGGACTACACCCTGTGGAAAGGACCCATGCTGGAGCAGTTCATGAAGGACCGTCCCCCATGGGTGGGACCCCATGCTGGAGCAGGGGAAGAGTGTGAGGAGTCCTCCCCCTGAGGAGTAAGAAGCAGCAGAGACAATGTGTGATGGACTGACCGCAACCCCCATTCCCCGTCCCCCTGCGCTGCTCGGGGGGAGAAGGTAGAGAAAATCAGGAGTGAAGTTGAGCCTGGAAAGAAGGGAGGAGTGGGGGGAAGGTGTTTTAAGATTTGGTTTTATTTCTGATGACCCTACTCTGATTTTGATTGGTAATAAATTAAATTAATTTCCTGGGTCAACCCAAAACCTGGCTGGATGCCAGGTGCCCACCAAAGATGCTCTATCACTCCCCCTCCTCACCAGGACAGGGGAGAGAAAATATAACGAAAGGCTCATGGGTCAAGAGAAGGACAGGGAGAGATTACTCACCAATTACCATCACAGGCAAAACAGACTCGACTTGGGGAAAATTAATTTAATTTATTACCAATCAAAATCTCTGCCGCTCCTTCCTCCTCAGGGTGTGGACTCCTCACACTCTTCCCCTGCTCCAGCGTGGGGTCCCTCCCATGGGATACAGTCCTTCACAAATTTCTCCAACATGAGTCCTTCCCATGGGCTGCAGTTCTTCACGAACTGCTCCAGCATGGGTCCCTTCCACGGGGTGCAGTCCTTCAGGAACAGACTGCTCCAGGGTGGAGTCCCCCACAGGGTCACAAATCCTGCCAGCAAACCTGCTCCAGCATGGGCTCCTCTCTCCATGGGGCCACAGGTCCTACTGAGACAAGGGATTAAGGAATTTTAGTAGTTGAATGATTAATAGTAGTTAGAAGATTGAATCAGTAGGTAGGGGCTTGATACTTTTTTCCTCACAAGGCCGGCTCAACCTGATAAGGCCGACTTAGCTATGGTGTAAATTAACTGAGGCGCCTCACAAGGACAGCTCCTGATAAAGACTAAAAACTTGTCTCAAGAAGCCAGCTAAAACTGACCCTGCGGTATGGACAAAAGTAAGAAGACAACTGAGCCTGCGCAAGAACAAAAGGTTACTAGCGGTGACGAAGAGGAACTATCAGCCTTCATCCCCACGACCCCCGACGACCACCACTAGGAGGCAATGCGCAAGCGCAGATGGGAGGGGTCTATGGAAATGACTTCTTGGAACTCATTTTAATACAAAGCGGGGACAGGTCATGCATATGTATAGGCATATTACAAAACTTTATGAATATGTAATATTTTACTGTATATATTTATGGTGAGTGCCGCATTGAGGCGCGCACGATTTTGGTGGGACTACCCCCCGTGCTGCCCAGCGCTGAATAAACATACCTACTTTACAATCTCATAGATTGTGGAGTCCGGTTTCTGCAAGTCAGTTTTGGCGAGCCAGCCAGGAGACTCTCTGCTTCACCGCAGGATCGGCTGGGGAGCGGACGCCCCTGGGCGCGCCCCGAGCATTTCCTCGGAGGGGACTCCGCTGCCAGCCGCTCACCGTGGGAGTAGACAAGAACCTCCTGAGTCCGCGGAAAGGAAAGGTATGTTTTAGGAGAGGGGCCTGTAAGTCGTACGCATGGCTGGGGCTGCTGGTAAATCGCACAGAGACGTCTGGCGTGCAGCATAGTCCCCGTATGGTAGGAGGGTACCCTGCACGGTAATAGGGGGGATTCGCTGACCGATAGAGCGGCCGCTAGCGATCTTGGGAGTAGATCGAGTGAATCCAAGGTTTCTGCTGTATCCCAGTGTTGGGAGCCAGGACGGACCTGCTAATGACTGGTATATAAGAAGCAGGAGAAGGGTAAGCGGACCTCCTTGCAATTTACGGTTGCAGCTGCTGGGTGGGAGTACAACTAGTCTGAGGAGTTGTACGTGGCATGGCCATATATTATCTGTTGCAACAATTTATTGTGTGACTGAGTGTCTGTGTTGTATGAGTGAGACGCAGCACAGCTGCGAAGCGAGTGTGGAGTTCTGATCCGCGGTTCCGTAATCTCCGCAAGGAGAGCAGCCGGAGACGAACGAAGTGAATGATAGGATCGAGCCTTTGTCTTTTGTGTACAAAAACATTGTAGAATTTTGTGAGAAAGCAGTATTGTATATCTAGAGGGTTCTACGATAAGAAAACTTCCGATAAAGTCACTAAGACAGTGCGGGAAGGAAAACCAGTCCCGGCATCTTATTAAAGGTTAAAAGAAAAGATCAATAAAGGGAAGATACGAAATGGGTAACACTCAAAAGGGAGTCTTGAAGAAAAGCCCCTTGGGCTGTGTGCTTGCTCATTGGAGAGATATCGTTGGGATCGGAGGGACGGAAAATAGAAAAATTCTTATTAAATATTGTAATCAATGGTGGCCATTGTATAAATTGGAAAGTGAGGCTAAATGGCCACTTAATGGATCAATAGACTACAATACTCTCCTACAATTGATGCTATTTCTAAGGAGAGAAGGGAAGTGGGATGAAGTTTCATATGCAGATATGTTTTTCACCCTCCGAAACCATCCGGAGTGGCAAAGGGACTGTGGAATGGCACCACCACAGGACCCTATGGTACTCGCACTTGAGCGAGAAAATAAAGAATTTAAAGGTAAACTGAAGCGGTGTTGCTCGGCATGCAGTATTGGACAGAGGTGTATGAAAGCAAATAAAATTCACCAGGCACCGGAACCAGATCTAACTGACCTGTTTAAGCCTCCCCCTCGACCACAGGAACAGGATGCGGACTCGGACGAAACTTCCACCCCCCCGGACAGCCCTGTATCTTCCCGCACCAGAAAGAAAACTGCCCCAGTAGCCTTACAGGCACCTCTTCGAGAGGCGGTGGCGCCTGATGGCGGGACGATGCTAATCAAGGTACCTTTTTCCACTACTGATTTAGGGGAATGGAAAAGGGTTGCAAAAGATTATAGGAGCGATCCGATCGGTGTAGCTAAACATTTTCAGTTTATTGTGAAACAACATAACCCTGATTGGAAGGACATACAATTATTATTAGACTATATGACTGAAACAGAAAAGCAATTGATTTTAAAAACAGCAGGGAGTTTGGCTGATGAATACTATAGGACTACAGGAGGGGATGTTAAGGAATATTTCCCTCTACAAGATCCAAAATGGGATGCGAACAGATCTGCAGAAATGGTAAAACTACAGGGGTATCAGGAGTGGATTTCGAGAGGAATGGAAAAGGCTATACCCAAAACCATAAACTGGTCGGCTCTATATGCAATTAAGCAAGGTCCCTCCGAGTCCCCATCTGAATTCCTGGATCGACTGAGGGATGCAATGCGCCGTAACACACCGCTGGATCCTGGATCCGAGGTAGGAATACAACAACTAGTCTCTCTGTTTTTGGGTCAGTCCACAGGGGACATTAGGCGCAAGCTCCAGAAGCTACGTACTACAGAAAGTAGAAATTTGGAGGTGTTGCTAGATGAAGCATGGAGAGTATTTAGTAACAGGGAAGAAGCATACAAACAGGTACGAAGGAGAATAATAGCAGCTGTCAGGGAAGAGGAAGAAAGGAGGCCTAGACGAGAACCATCTCGGTTAGGCAAGGATCAATGTGCACTGTGCAAGGAATTTGGTCATTGGAAAAGGGAATGTCCAATAAACTGAATCAAGACTTGATGCCCCTGGAGAACGATTACATCATGGTAAAGGGGGCAACTGGCTAAAGTGAAAAGGCGTATTTCTGTAAACCTTTGAAATATAACCTGGGAAAACAATGGGGAATTCACAGATTTCTATATATGCCCGACTCTCCAAAGGCCCTATGGGGAAGAGACTTGCTAGAACAATTAGGTGCTGTCTTAGTTTCGGCAGGGATAGGGTTAAATTTCTTCCTAGTGCTGTGTTTTGGATTTAGTACGAGGAGAATGTTGATAACACACTGATGTTTTCAGTTGTTGCTAAGTGCCCTCCTAGTCCAAGGACAGCTCCCGTGCCTACTGACTGAGCTAGGTACACAAGGTGGGAGGGAACATAATCAGGACAGCCAGCCCAGCTGGCCAATGGGGTATTCCATACCATGTGACGTCATGCTCAGTATATGAACGGTAGGCGTGATCCAGGAAGTACCGATCGCTACTTGGTTATCGGTCAGCACGGGTGGTGAGCAATTGCATTGTGTATCACTCATTTTGTATATTCTATCATTATTTATTATCATTATTCTCCCTTTTCTGTTCTATTAAACTGTCTTTATCTCAGCCCACGAGTTTTTCTCACTCCTACCCTTCCGATTCTCTCCCCGTCCCACTGGGGGGGCGGGGGGGAGTGAGTGAGCGGCTGCGTGGTATTTGGCTGCCTGCCAGGTTAAACCACGACAGGTGCAAAAATTATATTTGAAAAAGGAGAAATTTCTCTGAAAGTAAAAGATCAAGAATACATTCAAATCCTAAGTTTATTCTTAACCAGTCCTTCCATAAAAGGAGAAATTAGGGAGGAAGTCTTAAATCAGGTATACCCTGGGGTATGGGCTACCGATGTACCAGGAAGAGCAAAGAATGCATTACCTATTGAAGTTAAACTTAAAAAGGGGAAACCAACAACCAGTAAGGATTAAGCAATATCCCCTAAAGAGAGAAGATAGAGAAGGGATTCGGCCGATAATTGAAAAATTTTTACAATTCGGACTATTAAAAGAATGTGAGTCTAATTTTAACACACCCATATTACCAGTTCGTAAACCTGACGAGTCGTATCGTGTAGTCCAGGATCTACGGGCCGTAAACAAGGTAACTGAGGATCTCTACCCCGTAGTGGCTAATCCATATACTCTGTTAACTGTATTAACGCCTGAGCTAACTTGGTTTACTGTTTTAGACCTGAAGGATGCCTTCTTTTGCCTCCCTCTCCATAAAGCCAGCCAGAAAATATTTGCATTCGAATGGGAAAACCCCAAAACCGGTCGCAAGACTCAACTCACCTGGATGGTGTTGCCACAAGGATTCAAAAATAGCCCTACGATTTTTGGCAATCAGCTTGCAAAGGACTTGGAATCATGGGAAATCCCGTCTGAAAAGGGAAAACTGCTACAATACGTGGATGATATCCTGATTGCCACCGAAACAGAGAATGATTTTATCACCTGGACGGTGAGTCTATTAAATTTCTTGGGGCTCCAAGGGTACCGGGTGTCTAAGAAGAAAGCCCAAGTAATACAGCGCAAGGTGATTTATTTGGGCTATGAAATCAGTGCTGGACAAAGGACTTTGGGACAGGCCCGAAAAGAAATAATATGCCAAACTCCGAGACCGCAAACGGTGAAGGAGTTACGAACTTTCCTGGGGATGACTGGGTGGTGCCGACTGTGGATCTACAACTATGGACTGCTTGTTAAACCCCTGTATGCACTAACGACCACTGAGCAGAAACCCCTTAAATGGAACAAAGAGACCATACGGGCCTTTGAGCTGCTAAAAAAGGCCCTGATGTCGGCCCCAGCCTTGGGACTCCCAGATGCAAGTAAGCCATTTTTCCTTTTTTCCCACGAGAAGCAGGGGATTGCCCTAGGCATATTAGCTCAAGATCTGGGCCCGTATCGACGAGCAGTTGCCTACCTTTCCAAACAATTGGATGCAACTGCAAAGGGTTGGCCGGGATGCTTGCGAGCAATCGCGGCCGTAGTACTAAACATCCAGGAAGCCCGAAAATTCACCCTGGGCCAGAAAATGACTGTGTTGGTGTCCCATACAGTATCTGCAGTACTAGAAGCGAAAGGTGGACACTGGCTTTCCCCACAAAGATTCTTGAAATACCAGGCTATAATGGTAGAACAAGATGATGTGGAGATTGTAGTCACTAACATTGTCAATCCAGCCTCTTTCCTCAGTAAAAACACAGGAGAACCAGTGCATCATGACTGTCTGGAAACCATAGAAGCAACATATTCGAGCCGTTCGGACCTGAGAGACAGTCCTATGGAAAACACGGAAAATTGGTTCACGGATGGAAGCAGCTATGTCCTAAGTGGTAAAAGACATGCCGGATATGCCATTACCACCAGTCAGGAAGTAATAGAGTCAAGGCCTTTGCCCATGAATACCTCTGCACAGAAGGCAGAAATAATTGCTCTAACTCGCGCCTTGGAATTGGCCCGAGGCAAAGCTGTGAATATCTATACAGACTCGAAGTATGCCTTTGGAGTTGTACATGCGCATGGAGCAATCTGGAAGGAGAGAGGATTACTGAACACACAGGGTAAAAACATCAAACATGCAGAGGAGATCCTGAAACTGTTGGAGGCAGTCCAACTCCCTGAGAAAGTGGCGATCATGCACATTAAAGCGCACCAGAAAGTGAATTCGGAGTTGGAAAGAGGAAATGAGCTGGCGGACAGAGAGGCAAAACAGGCAGCCAAAGCAAAGGTAAAAACAGAAGGAGCTTTAGTCCCTGACGGGCGAATCTCCCTAGAAGGTAAGCCAGAATATACAAAAGAAGATCAAAAGCTTATTACAGATTTAGAAGGGACATATAATAAAGAGGGGTGGGCTCTCACCCCACAAGGGAAACTAATCATTCCCTCCTATCTAACATGGTCTCTGATAAGGGAGGAACATAAGAAGAGACATTGGGGGGCAGAAGCCTTATATAAACATCTAATTAGAGAGATCGTAGCCAGAAATCTATACACCACTGTGAGACAAGTAACTCAACAGTGCGATCTTTGCCTCCAGATTAATCCCAAGAATACCCCCAAACCAGAAATGGGCCAAATTGGGAAAGGCAACGGGCCTGGACAACAATGGCAGATCGACTTTTCAGAACTCCCAAGAAAAGGGGGGTATCGATATTTATTGGTGTTGACTGATACCTTTTCAGGTTGGCCGGAGGCATTCCCTACCAGAACAGCCAAGGCTCGGGAGGTAACTAGAACATTAATACAAGAAATAATACCACGTTTTGGGGTTCCAGCAACCATATCTTCTGACAGAGGACCACATTTCATCTCAAAAGTAGTACAACAAATTAGCCGCCATTTGGGCATAGATTGGCAGCTTCATACCCCATATCGCCCTCAGTCAAGTGGCCAAGTAGAAAAAATGAACCACTTAATCAAACAGCAGATCGTGAAATTGGGACAGGAAACTAACTTGGCCTGGCCTCAGTCTCTTCCTTTGGCTCTTTTGCGCATACGAACTAGGCCAAGAGCAAGAGAAGGACTGAGCCCTTTTGAAATCTTGTATGGACGACCCTATAGAATACAGAAAGGGATGTCTACACAAGTCGGGGATGAAATCATGACCTCCTACATGGTTGCATTGGGGAAACAACTCAGGAAGGTTGAGAAATAGGTGGTTGGGACTCGAAGCAGGGGTTTGGATGGTCGCCCACTGCTACAGGTATTCTTAATACCTTATGTCACCCTATTGTTGTTCTCCTAATTCTAGTTTTTATTAGTATTGCTTTATCTGCAATACTGTATGTTTTAAATTGGTGAATGATAAAACAAATAAGGCACTTGAGGTATGACTATCAGCACCGACAACAAATTGAAACAGGCAGAAATCTTATAAAGGACCTGGAGAAGAATGGGATAATATAAAGAAAATTAGTATAGGGTTTAGTATAGAGTAAAAGAATTTACTAACTTTTTAGAAAAGGGGGGACTGAGACAAGGGATTAAGGAATTTTAGTAGTTGAATGATTAATAGTAGTTAGAAGATTGAATCAGTAGGTAGGGGCTTGATACTTTTTTCCTCACAAGGCCGGCTCAACCTGATAAGGCCGACTTAGCTATGGTGTAAATTAACTGAGGCGCCTCACAAGGACAGCTCCTGATAAAGACTAAAAACTTGTCTCAAGAAGCCAGCTAAAACTGACCCTGCGGTATGGACAAAAGTAAGAAGACAACTGAGCCTGCGCAAGAACAAAAGGTTACTAGCGGTGACGAAGAGGAACTATCAGCCTTCATCCCCACGACCCCCGACGACCACCACTAGGAGGCAATGCGCAAGCGCAGATGGGAGGGGTCTATGGAAATGACTTCTTGGAACTCATTTTAATACAAAGCGGGGACAGGTCATGCATATGTATAGGCGTATTACAAAACTTTATGAATATGTAATATTTTACTGTATATATTTATGGTGAGTGCCGCATTGAGGCGCGCACGATTTTGGTGGGACTACCCCCCGTGCTGCCCAGCGCTGAATAAACATACCTACTTTACAATCTCATAGATTGTGGAGTCCGGTTTCCGCAAGTCACTGCCAGGAGCCTGCTCCAGCGCGGGCTTCCCATGGGGTCACAGTCTCTTTCGGGTGCATCCACCTGCTCCGGCGTGGGGTCCTCCACAGGCTGCAGGTGGATGTCTGCTCCTCTGTGGACCTCCATGGGCTGCAGGGGGACAACCTGCATCACCATGGTCATCACCATGGTCTTCACCACGGGCTGCAGGGGAATCTCTGCTCTGGCACCTGGAGCACCTCCTCCCCCTCCTTCTTCACTGACCTTGGTGTCTGCAGAGTTGTTTCTCTCACATATTCTCACTCCTCTCTTCTGACTGCTGCTGGTGTTGCACAGGTTTGGGTTTTTTTCCCCCTTCTCAAATATGTTATCACAGAGGCGCTACCAACCATCACTGATTGGCTCGGCCTTGGCCAGTCTTGGGGCTGGCTGGCATTGGCTCTATTGGACATAGGGGAAGCTTCTGACATCTCCTCACAGAAGCCACCCCTGTAGGCCCCCCGCTACCAAAACCTTGCCACGCAAAACCAATACATTTCCCTGAGTCGAGTCTCTTTTGCCGGTGATGGTAATTGCTGAGTGATCTCCCTGTCCTTATCTCAACCCACGAGCCTTTCATCATATTTTTCTCCCCCTGCTCAGTTGAGAAGGGGGAGGGATAGAGGGTCTTGGTGGGCACCTGTCATCCAGCCAAGGTCAGCCCACCTGTCCTGGTTTCGGCGGGGATAGAGTTAATTTTCTTTCTAGTAGCTGGTATAGTGCTGTGTTTTGGATTTAGGATGAGAATAATGTTGATAACGCACTGATGTTTTAGTTGTTGCTGAGCAGTGCTTACACAGAGTCAAGGCCTTTTCCTGCTTCTCACACTGCCCCATCAGCAAGTAGGCTGGGGGTGCACAAGAAGTTGGGAGGGGACACGGCTGGGACAGC
The DNA here is from genome assembly GCF_964195595.1 of Calonectris borealis. NCBI lineage: Eukaryota > Metazoa > Chordata > Aves > Procellariiformes > Procellariidae > Calonectris > Calonectris borealis. Next base: position 46,021,670 of record NC_134351.1, on the reverse strand, counting down.
TGACCCAAACTGACTAAAGGGATATTCCATACCATATGACATGATGCTCAGTATATAAACTAGGGGAAAAGCTGGCCAGGGGTCCGCTGCTCGGGAACTGGTTGGGCATCAGTCAGCGGGTGGTGAGCAATTGCATTGTACATCACTTGTTTTGTATATTCTTTTACCATTATTATTGTTTTCCCTTTCTTTTCTGTCCTATTAAATTGTCTTTATCTCAACCCACGAGTTTTACTTTTTTCTTCTAATTCTCTCCCCCATCCCACTGTGAGGGAGTGACCGAGCGGCTGTGTGGTGTTTAGCTGCCTGCCGGGTTAAACCACACCACCACCACGTATGTATATATACACATTTTTATTTCTTTATACATAGATACACTATATATACGTCTAGATATATGTATACATGTGTATATATTTTTATATACATACATTTATAAAGCTATAGAAAATAAATATATATCATCATAAAAATATAGGTATAAAATGATAAAAATTCTTTAATAAGTGCTAATGGAGTGACTAATTAGAGTTAAAATGTGAATAGAAAGGAATTAAACAAAAGTAAAAGGCCAGGGAGTAAAAGTTCGACCCAGGGAACTACAGACCTGTTAGTCTGTCCTAGTCTCAGCTGGGATAGAGTTAATTTTCTTCCTAGTAGCTGGTATAGTGCTGTGTTTTGGATTTAGTATGAGAAGAATGTTGATAACACACTGATGTTTGAGTTGTTGCTAAGTAGTGCTTATCATAGTCAAGGACTTTTCAGCTTCCCATTCTCTGCCAGGTGCACAAGAAGCTGGGAGGGAGCATAGCCAGGACAGCTAACCCAAACTGACCAACGGGGTATTCCATACCATATGACTTCATGCTGAGTATATAAACTAGGAGGTGTGGTCCGGGAACTAGTGATTGCTGCTTGGGGACAGGCTGGGCATCAGTCGGCAGGTGGTGAGCAATTGCATTGTGCATCACTCATTTTGTATATTCTACCATTATTATTATTATTATTTTCGGTCACGAGCGGTGTTCCCCAGGGCTCAGTACTGGGGCCGGTCTTGTTCAATATCTTTATCAATGATCTGGACGAGGGGATCGAGTGCTCCCTCAGTAAGTTTGCAGACGACACCAAGTTGGGCGGGAGTGTTGATCTGCTCGAGGGTAGGAAGGCTCTGCAGAGGGACCTGGACAGGCTGGATCGATGGGCCGAGGCCAACTGTATGAGGTTCAACAAGGCCAAGTGCCGGGTCCTGCACTTGGGCCACAACAACCCCAGGCAACGCTACAGGCTTGGGGAAGAGTGGCTGGAAAGCTGCCCAGAGGAAAAGGACCTGGGGGTGCTGGTTGACAGCCGGCTGAACATGAGCCGGCAGTGTGTCCAGGTGGCCAAGAAGGCCAACAGCATCCTGGCCTGTATTAGGAATAGTGTGGCCAGCAGGAGCAGGGAGGTGATTGTGCCCCTGTACTCGGCACTGGTGAGGCCGCACCTCGAATCCTGTGTTCAGTTTTGGGCCCCTCACTACAAGAAGGACATGGAGGTGCTGGAGCGTGTCCAGAGGAGGGCAACGAAGCTGGTGAAGGGCCTGGAGCACAAGCCTTATGAGGAGCGGCTGAGGGAACTGGGGTGGTTTAGTCTGGAGAAGAGGAGGCTGAGGGGAGACCTCATCGCGCTCTACAACTACCTGGAAGGAGGTTGTAGTGAGGTGGGTGTTGGTCTCTTCTCCCAAGTAACTAGCGATAGGACAAGAGGAAATGGCCTCAAGTTGCTCCAAGGGAGGTTTAGATTGGACATTAGGAGAAATTTCTTTACTGAAAGAGTGGTCAGGCCTTGGAACAGGCTGCCCAGGGAAGTGGTGGAGTCACCATCCCTGGAAGTATTTAAAAGACGTGTAGATGAGGCCCTAAGGGACATGGTGTAGTGGACATGGTGTGTTGGGTTGACGGTTGGACACGATGATCTTAGAGGTCTTTTCCAACCTGTATGATTCTATGATTCTATGATTCTATGATTCCCTTCCTTTTCTGTTCTATTAAATTGTCTTTATCTTAATCCATGAATTTTAGGGGTTTTTTTTTCCCGATTCTCTGCCCCATCCCACTGAGGCAGGGGGAAGTGAGGGAGCGGATGTGTGGTGTTTGGCTGCCTGCCGGGTTAAACCACCACAGTCTAACCTCAGTACCTGGAAAAATTATGGAGAAGATCATACTGGGTGCTACTGAAAGGCACTTAAAGGACAATGCAATCATCAGGCACAGTCAACATGGGTTCACAAAGGGAAAGTCCTGTTTAACTAATCTAATATCCTTCTATGATAAGGTCACCCACCGAGTGGATGAAGGGAAGGTGGTGGATGTAGTTTTTCTGGATTTTAGTAAGGCTTTTGATACTGTCCCTCACAACATCCTTCTGGACAAGTTGTCCAACTGTGAGACGAGCAGGTACACTGTGCGCTGGGTGAAGAACTGGCTGGACGGCAGGGCTCAAAGGGTTGTAGTGAATGGGACTACATCTGGCTGGCGACCGGTCGGTCACCAGCGGTGTTCCTCAGGGCTCAATTCTAGGGCCAGTTCCGTTCAATATTTTTATCAATGATCTGGAGGCAGGAGTTGAATGCACCATTAGCAAGTTTGCTGATGATACCAAACTCGGAGGTGCTGTTGACTCTCTCGAGGGACAAGAGGCCTTGCAGAGGGATCTAGATAGATTGGAGCTTTGGGCAATCATTAATGGCATGAAATTTAACAAGAACAAATGCCAGATTCTGCACCTAGGATGGAGTAACTCTGGACACAAGTATAGATTGGGAGAGGAGTGGCTGGAGAGAAGTCCTGCAGAAAGGGATCTGGGGATGGTGGTTGACAGCAGGCTCAATATGAGTCAGCAGTGTGCCCTGGCAGCCAAGAGGGCAAAACCACATTCTGGGGTGCATCAAACACAGCACAACCAGCTGGTCAAAAGAAGCGATTATCCCGCTGTATTTAGCAATGGTGCGGCCTCACCTTGAGTACTGTGTGCAGTTCTGGGCCCCACAATTTAGGAAGGATGTGAAGGTCCTTGAATACGTCCAGAGGAGGGCAACAAAGCTGGTGAAAGGGCTGGAAGGCATGTCCTCTGAGGAGCGGCTAAGGACTCTGGGTTTGTCTAGTTTGGAGAAAAGGAGGCTGAGGGGCGACCTCATTGCTCTCTACAGCTTCCTGAGGAGGGGAAGTGGAGACGGAGGTGCTGATCTCTTCTCCCTGGTATCCAGTGACAGGACGCATGGGAATGGCTCAAAGCTGTGTCAGGGGAGGTTCAGACTAGATATTAGGAAGCATTTCTTTACCGAGAGGGTGGTCAAACACTGGAACAGGCTTCCTAGACATGCCTGTCAGTATTTAAGAGGCATTTGGATAATGCCCTTAATAACATGCTTTAACTTTTGGTCAGTCCTGAATTGGTCAGGCAGTTGGACTAGATGATCATTGTAGTACCCTTCCAACTGGAACTAAGGTATTCTATTCTATTCTATTCTACTCTATTCTATTCTATTCTATTCCATATTGCTGCTTCAAGGTCCTCCCTTTCCCTATCAGTACAGGAAGCAGGGGAAAAAAATAATCAAATGTTACACACCTTGTCCCATGTTTTCTGTTTTGAGTAGGACAAACTACCAATACACATCAATAAAGCTATCTTATTTTTCCTCAAAACTTAGTGACATTTGCAATAAAAATTTGACCATAGTTCAGAGACTGGTATTTTGGGAATACCAATTATCATGCTGACCAATACCATCTCCATTCACCACCTATTTTAAGCTTCTTTTACAAGTCTTAAGCCTTTGTGTTCTAACAGTAACTAACATGATAGAATCCTGGCTTGTAAATAAGCTTTCTATGTATTAAAAGAACCATGAAGAATAAGCCAGGAAGTTTCTGCAGTTCTTACTGCCAGAATTTAGTTAATTCAGACTTGGGGTTACCAAGTTTATGTTAAAAGTGAGGACACAGTGTCTCGTGCTCATTAGATCTCATTTTATTTAAAAGAACTAAGCAATTTCCCCCCCCCCCTTAATTTGCTTGGCACATCGTTGTGGTTTAACCTGGCAGGCAGCCAAATACCATGCAGCCGCTCACTCACTCCCCCACCCCCCCCACAGTGGGACGGGGAGAGAATTGGAAGGGTAAGGGTGAGAAAAACTCGTGGGTTGAGATAAAGACAGTTTAATAGAACAGAAAAGGGAAAATAATAATGATAGAATATACAAAATGAGTGATGCACAATGCTCACCACCCGCGCTGACCGATAACCAAGTAGCGATCCCTACTTTCTGGATCACCTCTTCAGGGAGCTGGAGCCTCAAAGTTGCCTGAGGCATGCCTGAGAAACGTTCATTGGGGAGCTCTTAGATCTGATTCTCATCTCATCTGAACCAGCTTTTACGCTTGCTTAAATGCAGTTGGCTCCCCGTCGGGGAATCGAACCCCGGTCTCCCGCGTGACAGGCAGGGATACTTGGTGCTGATAACGCCAAGGTCGTGGGTTCAGAGTGATGGTGTTTGTCTTCCCAAGTAACCGCTATGCGTGATGGAGCCCTGCTTTCCTGGAGGTGGTGGAACACCTGCCTGCCGATGGGAAGTAGTGAATGAATTCCTTGTTTTGCTTTGCTTGTGTGTGTGGCTTTTGCTTTACCTATTAAACTGTCTTTATCTCAACCCATGAGTTTTCTCACTCTTTCCCTTCCGATTCTCTCCCCCATCCCACCCGGGGGGAGTGAGTGAGTGGCTGTGCGGTGCTTAGTTGCCGGCTGGGGTTAAACCACGACACACATGATGCAGGTCGCTGCTGAGAAGGATCTAAAGTAATTCTACAGCTGCTTAGCTCTTCCTTTGCACTACGTTCTGCATTCATTTCTGCTCTAGCCTGTATTTCTATTTTATAATGAAACACACAGTCTACTTATTTCTAGGCTTTCCAAGGATTAACTAGACGCTGTACTGGATGTAGGTGGGATGGAGTTAATAGTCTTCATAGCAGCCTGTATAGTGCTATGTTTTGGATTTGTGACCAAAACAGTGTTGGTAACACACCAGTATTTTAGTTATTGCTGAACAGTGCTTACATAGCGTCAAGGCTTTTTTTTTTTTACCCCACTCTGCCTCCCCAGCGAATAGTCTGGGGGTGCACAAGAAGTTGGGAGGGGACACAGCCGGGACAGCTGACCCAAACTGACCAAAGGGATATTCCATACCAATCAAAGCTCGAGGAAAGGAGAATTGTGGAAGGATTTTTATTAAATAACGGACATCCTATGAACATTCCAAGCACTGAGGATTTGTTAGCAATAGTATAAGGCAAAGGGTTGCTAAAGAGCAATTGTAGTTTTAGAGTCTCTGAAGTGATAGTAGAATAGGGAAAACAGGCTGAGGAATGTAACTATCAGTAGATTATGTAACGGAATGCAGGCGCAGGAAGCGTTCGCGTGGACACCTGCTTTTGACCAATCTGTGTATATTAAGATTCGTGTGCTTGCTGACTGTAACCAATAGAGGATTTGTAGGTGTGCATGTTAATGTGGCTGGCTTATAAAAGTAGCGTAGTATTTTGAAATAAACGAGAATGATCATACCCATATTGGGACTCATCATTACTCCGGGAACGCACTCCCACTCCGACCCCTGGTCACTCCGACATCTGGTAGCAGAGGATGCGGAAACATGCTGGGCTCGTAGCCCAGGGGTCTGGTAGCAGAGACTACAGTTCTTCGAGACTGCAGTAAGCGCAGCGAGAGAAGGGGAGTGGGAAACAAACGACTGGGAGAAGTACTATTCTATTGCTCAAACAGATAGAATAGATAACGGTGCAGAGTGGCCAACTGCCTCCCAGAGGATGAGCTGCTATCATGGAAAGTGAGGCAGCTGCTACGTTGCTCGCTGGTTTACTCTCTAAGAGAGGGATCGAGACAACGGTGAAACAGCTTATTAAGCTAATTGAGTTAGGACAACGTTTGGGACTTTTTAAGGACACTCACACGTTGTTTTCTGTGCCTGAATGGCGGGAGCTGGGGGAACTAATGTTGCAGAAGCTTACTGAACGTGATAAAAAATTGGAGAAGGAGATTGAGTCTAAAAAATTGGAGGAGATTGAGTCTGTGAGAGAATTGTGGGGAGACGTACTAGACACTTTAAAAGCTATGAAAGCTGAACGGGAGGTGGCGTGTGCGGCTGTTCAGATGCTGGCTCCGGACCCCATGCCGGAACAGTCTAAGAGCATGGAATCCAAGGCGGGACCGATCGCGCGATTTTTTGGGCTGTCTGCTGTGAAGGGTATGATGGGGTCTACCTGTAAGACTGTTGCCGAATTGCGCGATAGAGTTGAGCAGGATTTAAAGGCGCCCGACAGTCTATGTTCGCCATCTTCCCCGACAATATCATCTGCGCCACAGCAGCCGGAAGTTGCCGGGGCTGTAGCACAGCAGCAGTGTGACACAAAAGCGGAAGAGCAACCGCCGGGCATGAAGGGGGAGGAGTGGCCGGCTCCACCCACCCCCCTAATTCAAGGCGGGGAAACGTGCCGCCCTCCTCCCACTGCCCCTCCTCTCCACCCCCCCTTGCCACTTTTCAATTATTCCTCCGGTGCTACCACACCGCCATCTAGCGGAAAAGAGAAAAATTCAACAGAAAGTATTAATCAGCTGTTAAAAGAGGTTGTGCAACAACTAAAGGAATTAACTATACAGATTCAGCAAAAAGAAGAACCTTGGTTAAATGCTGGTTCGAGAGAGAATTTGCCACCCTGTTTCTCCAGGCCTACCGCAGTGACCCATCCCGGCCGATGGAGAGGAATTGTTCAAGATGCCATTTTGGAAGGACAGTGGGGGGTTGCATCCAACATTGGCCCCATGGCTTTTCCGGTGGTACAGGACAACGGTTGAGGAAAATGGGAACCGCATGATTGGAAGATTCTACAACGAGCCAAAAATACTATATCGCAGTATGGTGTTAAATCGGAAGCCTCATGACAGATCGTTATTTGGATTTTTTCTGCTGATTTGATGTGTCCCCATGATTGTCAAAGTCTGATGAGACTTCTGTTGACACCTACACAGTTTTTGTTATGGGGATCGTCATGGTCTCAGAGGGCAGTGAATGCTGCTGCCCAGCATCAACAACAAGGGGATCCATTATTTGGGATAAGCTGAAATGCTTATTGGGGGGGGACGTTATATGGATATAAATGTCCAACTAACTTTTCCTGTCAATATGTTACAGTTATCTTCTAAGCTTGCTTTAGATGCATTTCTTAGCTTACCAGGAGCGTCAGCCCCTTCTTTCAGCTCGGTGACGCAAGGTGCAACTGAGAAGTATAGCAACTTTATTGATAGGCTTTGGGATGCAGTAATGAACCATCCGGATTTGGGAGAGGACAATAAAAAACAAATGTTTAGAATTTTGGCTTTTGATAACGCCAATAAAACTACCAGGGCCACTCTAGCCAGTCTGCCCAAAGGGGCAGGAGTGGAAGAAATGCTTTCTCGGGTGGAAAGAGTAGGGGTTCAAAAACAAAATGAGTTGATGGCAGCAGCGGTGCAAAGTGCTGTCCAAGAAGTAGTACAACCATTGGCAGCTGTTGTTAGGCAAAAACATTCTCCAGGAATAGTCCAACCCTTTAAAGGCATCTGCTTTCGTTGCGGGGAACAGGGGCATAGCAGGCGAAATTGTCGTGCTCCTGTATGGTGTGATAAGTGTCAAAAAAGTACTCATGCTACTAAGGCCTGTTCGGGAAACTTCAAATTGAGCGTGGGGAGAGGCCGCGTGCAGACACAAATGCCCCCTCAAAACAACAGCAGCAATCAGGGTTTTTACAAAAACACTCGGCTGCCACCAAAGGAAGTTTGGGAGTCGACCTGGAAACAACAATAAATTTCACTTTAACCAATACAGAAGTGTGCAAAATCCCTAGCAATGCAGTAGGGCCTTTAGTAGCTGATAGTAATAGGATAGGTGGAATCCTTTTAGGTCGATCTTCTGCAGGAATAAAAGGATTGATTGTAATTCCTGGAGTCATTGATGCAGACTATACCGGTCAAATTCATATTATGGCCTATACAATAAGTCCTCCTCTCTTCATCCCAAAAGGCAGTCGGATAGCCCAGATATTAGCTTTTAAAAATCCTTTAAGTCAATCAAACCAAGATTGGGAAGAACGTGGGTGTAAAGGATTTGGTTCTACTGGACCTGCTGTATGTTTCACTACAAAATTAGACCATCGCCCACTCGAAACTGTGACTTTGACTCAGGATAACCTTTCAATAAGAATCAATGCAATGTTGGACACTGGGGCCGACATAACTATTATAAATCGAGCAAATTGGCCGTTGCAGTGGGAAATAGAAACCCCAAAGGCATTAATTGCAGGAGTGGGAGGGAACTCGGCCCCATATATAAGTAGTAAACCGGTTCAAGTGAGTTTCCCAGAAGGCCAGAGGGCAACACTGAAGGTCCATGTTTTGTCGCTCCCTGGAGGATTGGAAGCATTAATCGGACGTGATGTTCTCAGTCAGATCGGGGCAATGCTGACGACAAAGCATTTTTAGTCATGGGCACTGGGGAGCAATCGCCCAACCCATTGTTAACATGGATCTCCAATGACCCTGTTTGGGTTGACCAGTGGCCCATGACTAAAGAGCGATTGCAAATAACTAAACAACTGGTATCCAAACAACTTATAGAGGGACATATCAAACCATCTGTCAGTCCATGGAATACTCCTATTTTTGTCATCCCTAAGAAAAGTGGGAAGTGGCGTTTACTACATGATTTGAGGAAAATAAATGACCAAATGTTGCCTATGGGAGCCTTACAACCTGGAATGCCATCACCTAATATGTTACCTGAAAATTGGCACATACTTATAGTTGATTTAAAGGACTGCTTTTTCACAATCCCACTGCACCCTCAGGACACTCAGAGATTTGCCTTTTCCATACCCTCGATAAATAAAGCAGCACCAGCAGAACGGTATGAGTGGGTGGTACTTCCACAAGGGATGAAAAACTCTCCTACATTGTGCCAATTATATGTCGCCTGGGCACTGCAACCGATAAGAGAAAAATGGCCTGACACTATCATCTATCATTATATGGATGATATTTTGTGTTGTCAACAAATTCCTTTTGAAGTGCATCATATACAACAATTAACAACCATGCTAGCAGACAAGGGACTTGTAATTGCACCAGAAAAGATCCAGAGGTCTCCACCTTGGAAATACCTAGGGTGGATCATTGAACAGGCAAAAATTCATCCTCAAAAAATAGCATTAAAAACTCCACTTAAAACGTTGGTTGATGTGGAAACGGTCTTAGGCGACATCCAATGGGTTCGCAATTGCGCTGGCATTACCAATGCAGACATTAAACCACTAACTGAATTACTGCGAGGCACTCAGCCTGCAGCTGAAATTCATATGACGGACAAACATCACGTAGCCTTACAGCACATTATAAACAAACTTACTATAGCCTGGACCGCAAGAAGAATCCTTGAACTGCCACTTTCTTTGCTTATCTGTAACACCGAAGAATCACCTTTTGCTGTTATATGTCAATGGCAAAACAAGAAGGGGGAGATGAAGGGACAACAGGGAATGAACTCCGTGATTGCCATTGACAACAAGAGTAATGATAACTTGCCAAATTCCTCCCTTTTTCAAATTTTGGAATGGGTTTTCTTACGGGTACAACCACGTTTCAGTATACAAACTCGTCCTGAAGCCATAGGGGAATTAATCCGAAAAGGGAGAACGCGAATTATAGAGCTGACAGGACAGGAACCAGCAGACATCAGTATCCCTGTTAACGCTGTAGATTTAGAATGGTGGATACGCCACATGTTGGCCATTCAAGAATCTCTGTTGGGATTTAGTGGAAAGGTGCACTCTCAGCAACCTCAAGGGAAATTGTGGCAGATTCTAAAACGAAATCAGTGGCTAGAAAAACCTAAAGTGATTGTTAGCCCGATACTCGAGGGGTTGACGGTATACACAGATGCAGGAAAACGTTCTAGACAAGCTGCATGCGTATGGTGGGAAACAGATCAATGGTGCAAAAAGATTTTGCAAGGGCAAGCTGGAGATACCTTACAGACTTTAGAATTAATGGCGGTGGTATGGGCATTAGGGAACTGGCCTGATCATCCTTTGAATGTGGTGACTGATTCTCTATATGTAGCTGGGCTTATACCAAGAATTCAAGACGCACTGATTAGGGAAACAAATAATCCTCAGCTAGGGAAACTGTTTATTCAATTAAGATCGACCATCTCCCAGCGAGTGGCTCCGTGCTGTGTCATTCATATCCGTAGCCATCAATGGGAGTTGGGTTTAGGACAAGGCAATCAGATAGCGGACAATCTTGTCAGTCCAGCATGTCATGTACCACCTGTAGATAAATTTTTACAAGCTAGGCAGGGTCATGAAATATTTCATCAAAACTCAAAGGGTTTAAGAAGGCAATATGGGTTATCAGAAAACGAAGCTCGCTCTATCATACAGGCCTGTCCCAAGTGTGGAAATCATGGACCTGGAATAGGGCTGGGCGTTAATCCAAAAGGTCTCAAGGCTTTAGAGCTCTGGCAGACTGATGTAACTCATATCGCTGAATTTGGGCAGCTCAAATATGTGCATGTCACCATAGATACCTTTTCTAAAGTAATATGGGCCATGGCTTTATCGGGTGAGAAGGCTCATCATGTGTGTAAGCACCTCCTTGCTTGCTTCGCGGTGTTGGGTGTGCCAGAACAACTGAAAACAGACAATGGCCCTGCTTACACCAGTCAGAAGTTGAGAACCTTTCTGATGAGATGGGGGGTCAAGCATATTACTGGCATCCCACACTCACCGACGGGGCAGAGCCTTGTAGAACGCACGCATCAGGTATTGAAGGACTATCTAGCAAAGCAAAAGGAGGGAGAAAAGGACCCGCAGATGAGACTGCATAAAGTCCTATTTACTCTAAATTATTTGTGTCTGATGGGAGACAGAGAAGAGCCATCGATTATAATACATCACCAAAACCTTAAGTTTAACTCTCATACAATGCTCCCAAAGTTAAAAGTAATGTATCGAGACCCAATCACTGGCATGTGGCTGGGCCCAGTTTCGGTAATATTTAATGGGAGGGGATACATGTGTGTTTCCACAGATAAGGGACCAATATGGGTGCCTAGCTGAGCGGTGAAGCCTGCGCTCTCACAAGAAGAGGAAGACGTATCAAAGGAATTGTAACGACCGAGATTGTACGTTGTTATGAATTCTCCTTATGAAATAGAAAAAAGCAAAATCAGATGCAAAGACTGTCACCGATGTAAACCCTGGGTGTTATGTGAATGTTATCAATGTGGAAAAAATGGTGGGTTCGGCTTAATCACGCTAATCGATGGTGTGATCACTGTTATCAAAAGAAATTGATTTGACTAAAATATTGTTGATTACTGGGCATGAGATAACTAACACACTTTCATATCAGATCAGCTGTAACCAGTGGACTAGATTAACTGCTGAAAGAGCTTGCTTGCCTATTATTTTAGGTGTTGAGTGTAAACGACATAACCTGGTGCCAGAGATCTGGAAAGTACCCTTTAACCAATGGGTTGCAACAAAAGAAAAATGTCAAAAGCGGTTCACATGGAAAGTAAAGCAAAACAATTACAAAACCTGGTGATTGGAACATTAGTAGTAGTGATGGTAGTCCCTGTGACTATGTCCATACATCACATAGAGCCTAGGAAAATATGTGGGTTACCTGGGCAAACAAAACAGATCAATCTGCGTTTTGTTTTGTTTCTTGCTACGGCAACTGAGCCTTTCAGAACCTGTTTGGTGGGCGTGCCTGGTTTCTGGGTAGAAGAGTTTATGTGTTGCATGAACCTATTCGATCATGGTGAGTATACACATAAACAATTACAATGGTTAAAAAACCATGTAAGCATGATACCACAAAATCATGGCATTTTAGATGAATGGCTCATGAATATTTTTAGGATGGAGAACAGGAAAGGTCTTTGTATTAGAAGTGTTAAGTTTGTATCTCTGTATTAGAAGTGTTAAGTTTGTATAAAATCTATAAAAGAAAATAGGTTTAGTAAGTTGAGATTAATATTTGTAAGTTTGTATAAAAGAAAATAGGTTTAGAGAAAATAGGTTTAGTAAGTTAAGCTTTGTATTAGAAGTGTTAAGTTTGTATGCTGTTTTGTCATGTAGAATTGATATTTGTGTTGTAGTGTAAATAATTTCTGTAGACTGTAACGTTATATGATAAAAGAAGATAGGTTTAGTAAGTTAAGATTAATATTTGTCTGGCTAAAAAGGAAATAGGTCTTTGTATTAGAAGTGTTAAGTTTGTCTTTGTATTAGAAGTGTTAAATTAAGATTAATATTTGTAAGTTTACACATTGTTGAAAAACTGTTGTTTTGAAGATGATTCCATTTAATTTTCTGAATGCTACCAAACTTTCTGTTTCTTTTTTGTGGAAAGTATTCTGGCTTGACATTGTTGTTATTTTTTGGTTAAAGAGTCTGATGTTCTAGAGGAAAGCGAACTGTGTAAGGCTTGCGTATATTGATTATCATCTTAATATTGTGTGTATGCTTTTTGTATTGCTTTTGGTTGTATAAAAAAAAAAGGCTGTATCGAAAGTAGTAAATCAGGCTTGGATTGTTCAAAAACAAAAAGGGGAATTTGTGGAAGGATTTTTATTAAATAACGGACATCCTATGAACATTCCAAGCACTGAGGATTTGTTAGCAATAGTATAAGGCAAAGGGTTGCTAAAGAGCAATTGTAGTTTTAGAGTCTCTGAAGTGATAGTAGAATAGGGAAAACAGGCTGAGGAATGTAACTATCAGTAGATTATGTAACGGAATGCAGGCGCAGGAAGCGTTCGCGTGGACACCTGCTTTTGACCAATCTGTGTATATTAAGATTCGTGTGCTTGCTGACTGTAACCAATAGAGGATTTGTAGGTGTGCATGTTAATGTGGCTGGCTTATAAAAGTAGCGTAGTATTTTGAAATAAACGAGAATGATCATACCCATATTGGGACTCATCATTACTCCGGGAACGCACTCCCACTCCGACCCATGGTCACTCCGACAGAGAATGAAGGGGGGGACGTTCGGGGTTATGGCGTTTGTCTTCCCAAGTAACTGTTATGCATGCTGAGGCCCTGCTTTCCCGGACGTGGATAAACATCTGCCTGTTGATGGGAAGTAGTGAATGAATTCCTTATTTTGCTTTTCTTGCATGAGCAGCTTTGCTTCACTTATTAAACTGTCTTTATCTTGACCCACAAGTTTTTCTCACTTTTGCCCTTCTGATTCTCTCCCCCATCCTGCTGAGGGGGAGTGAGTGAGCAACTGGGTGGGGTCTTACCTGCCAGCTGGGGTCAACCCACCACACACACTCATAAGAACAAACCCTCAAGAAGTTAACCTCATCCTTTTAAAGTTTCACACACTACAATACCAGAGTTAGCTGGCAACCACAGCCAAGGAGAGAAAAAAATAATCCCACGTTTTGCTAATCCTTCAGCCAATCACCTCATGCAACAGTGGAGAGCCCTCTCAGAGGCCTACTACAGCTCAATCTGTCACAAGAGTACTGTCAATCCAAAGGATATATTTCACAGAACCATTAACAACCCACCTCAAAAAGCAAACTAAGACATACCTGAGTACTTGGTGGTGCACTGTCTAAAAATGCAATGCTAAAAAAAAAAATCCAGCTTGCTGCTCATATTTCTTGTTTCAGACATTTACATGTTCTACTTATGAACCTACCTAGTTGCCCTAAATTGGTCAGGCAGTTGGACTAGATGATCATTGTAGGTCCCTTCCAACTGAAATATTCTCTTCTATTCTATTTTATTCTGTTCTATTCAGGTCGGGGTCCCCCCACTTTAGCAGGCTGCAAAACAAGCCCTGATATGTTCGGGGTGTGGGGGGGGACTTCAAGAGGTTAGAGGGGTGCCAAAAGGAGGGGAGGGCATGGACAAGTTGGAACATGCCCAAGAGCTACAGCCCCCTCCTAGGAGGCCCACCAAAGGCCCCAGCACAAATCCTGTCCCATGCAAAGAAGAGCCCAATCCTGTGAGCTGGACTGAGAGGCACCTGCATCTAGTACCTTTGATTTTCCAGCCTGCTGTTTAATCATATAATAAAATCAAAACAAAACAAAACCAAAAAAACCACCCTTCAAGTTAGAATATGATAGCCTACTTAATCCTTTCATAGCATGATCTGGATTCTCCCTTAACCAGAAATATGGGCACTGCCTGCAGCTGCAAGACTGAGCAGTGCCAAGAAGTTAACAGGTGCCTGTATCTTTTACAGTCAAATGTTTTTGTTTAATTTATTATTTAATTATCTAGTAAATCTGCTACTTCATTCAACTCTAATACAACAAATATTGAATGGTGTCATTAAAAAAGTGGCCTGGAGTTTGGTTAGTCACACTGCTACCCAATGTCTGAAAGGTAAAGCCTTCAAAAACATGCAGGAATAGCATAAGGCCACAGATATGACTGTCAATAGCTAAATATCACCCATGGTCTTTTCCTGCAGTAAGAGAAATTTTCATTAACACAGAGGATTAGCACTGCTTACAAGCTCACTGAGTCCAACTGTATTACTTCCATTTTTTTTTAATGTGTCAGTTCACTTGTTCTCTTCTGTACATGTTTAATATACACTGAGTCCAAAAATTGGCTTTTGAATTGGTAGATAAAATCTCTAAATACCTCACAGTCCCACAAGACCCATATGCTACAAGTCCCTATCCTCACAGTTGTAAATCTAATAGACTTTCACTTTTTCAACTAGAAATAACAAAAGTATAAAATAAAAATTATTAAAAAACTTTTTCTATTTCAAAAAATATGAAGGCTTAACTAAAGGCTTTGTTTTCTTCCAGAATTCACATATGGCCCAGTAGCAACAAGAATTGTTGTTCTGTTCTAACTCAGGCAAGCCAATTGGGAAACTCTTGAATCATCTAGGTGTCAGGGAACAATGGCCCTTAAAGAGAGAAATGAAGGAGGAAGAAAGTCAGCTCTCAAACAAACACCAAAAAATGCAAATTTTATCTAGTCAGGAGAACAAACATCAACTTTTCTCCTATCCTCAAATTAATTGTATCAAATTTATTGTATCTTTAGTAGTACGACACCAGGGGCTACATGATTGTACCTTCTACTGTTACACATTGCTCCAGTCTATTTGCATTCTGAAAAGAAGTTTCATGATCTTTCATGCTAATAATAGATGTCTGAATCATTAAATTGCTATTTCTTTTCTTATCTTGGAAGATACAGGGCCCTTCCATTGTTCTTTACACTAAGTTGGGTCCCTGAACAACACTGACAATCTGGGCTGTGCTTACTTTCAGTGCAACTGCCACTTGTAGGGACAGGCTTCTGATGCGTACTGGTTTTGTCTGGGATAGAGTTAAATTTCTTCATAGTAGCTTGTATGGGGCTATGTTTTGGATTTGTGCTGAAAACAGTGTTGATACAGGGATGTTTTCGTTATTGCTGAGCAGTGCTTACACAGAGTCGAGGCCTTCTCTGCTTCCCTGCCAGTGAGTAGGCTGGGGGTGCACAAGAAGTTGGGAGGGGACACAGCTGGGACAGTTGACCCCAACTGGACAAAGGGATATTTCACACCATATGACGTCGTGCTCAGCAATAAAACTAGGTGGGGAGGGAGTTTGGCCAGGCCTGCCGTTGCTCAGGGACTGGCTGGGCATCGGTCAGTTGGTGGTGAGCAACTGTGGGGGGTTTTTTTGCATCACCTGTTTTTCTTGGGTTTAGGGTTTTTTTCCCTCTTTATTGTTTTCTTTTTTCTCTCTCTTTTTTTTTTTTTTAAATTATTAAACTGTTCTTATCTCAACCAACAAGTTTTCTCACTTTTACCCTTCTGATTTTCTCCCCCCATTCCACTGGGTAGGGGAGTGAGCAAGTGGCTGTGTGGGGCTTAGCTGCCTACCAGGGCTAAACCATGACATGATGTCTCCTCCTCTCTGGGGAGACAGCTTGACACACTGCATGCTCAATGAAGGGGAGCAAAGCTCCACTGAATTGTCAACTCAAATTTATGCTATTCAGATTTTCCAGGATAGACACAATCCCTTTCAATCAAAATCAAGCATATATCAGAGCATGAAACTTATTATGCGGCACAAGTTAATTATCAATCAAGACTGAGATCACTGTGACATACATCTAATTTTAGTATTATGCATACACATTCATCTACATGGTCAAAGAACTTACACCCAATTCGTTCATTAGTTCATTCAGTTTTGGATTTGTATTGCATCGTTCAGAAGTCTTTCAAAAGACACAGGAAAGTATTTCTTCTGAAGGATTTTAGGTAATTTTAAAAAAGTGAAAAAAGTTGAAGTTTCTCTTCCTGCTTCCAAAGAGCTTTCCCACAAAAAAGGTCTTAGATGGACCCGCCACTGGCCAAGGCTGAGCCAATCAGCAACGGTGATAGCGCCTCTGTGATAACATATTGAAGAAGGGGGAAAAAAACCTGCGCAACACCAGCAGCAGTCAGAAGAGAGGAGTGAGAATATGTGAGAGAAACAACTCTGCAGACACCAAGGTCAGTGAAGAAGGAGGGGGAGGAGGTGCTCCAGGCGCCAGAGCAGAGATTCCCCTGCAGCCCGTGGTGAAGACCGTGGTGAGGCAGGTTGTCCCCCTGCAGCCCATGGAGGTTAACGGTGGAGCAGATATCCACCTGCAGCCTGTGGAGGACCCCACGCCGGAACAGGTGGATGCACCCAAAGGAGGCTGTGACCCCGTGGAGAGCCCGCACTGGAGCAGGCTCCTGGCAGGACCTGTGACCCCGGAGAGAGAGAGGAGCCCACGCTGGAGCAGGTTTGCTGGCAGGACTTGTGACCCCGTGGGTGACCCATGCTGGAGCAGCCTGTTCCTGAAGGGCTGCACCCCATGGAAAAGGACCCACGCTGGAGCAGTTCGTGAAGAACTGCAGCCCGTGGGAAGGACTCACGTTGGAGAAGTTCGTGGAGGACTGTCTCCCATGGGAGGGACCCCACGCTGGAGCAGGGGAAGAGTGTGAGGAGTCCTCCCCCTGAGGAGTAAGAAGCGGCAGAGACAACGTTTGATGAATTGACCGCAACCCCCATTTCCCGTCCCCCTGCGCCGGTCGGGGGAGAGGAGGTAGAGAAAATCGGGAGTGAAGTTGAGCCCGGGAAGAAGGGAGGGGTGGGGGGAAGGTGTTTTAAGATTTGGTTTTATTTCTGATGACCCTACTCTGATTTTGATTGGTAATAAATTAAATTAATTTTCCCGAATCGAGTCTATTTTGCCCGTGACAGTAATTGATGAGTGATCTCCCTGTCCTTATCTCGACCCACAAGCCCTTCGTTATATTTTCTCTCCCCTGTCCAGCTGAGGAGGGGGAGTGATAGAGTGGCTTTGGTGGGCACCTGGCATCCAGCCAGGGTCAACCCACCACAGCGGTACTTGTAGATCCTATTGCTTTTAAAAGACTATATTGTGCTGACTTAAAAAGAGGTAAATTAATTATGTTAGAGACAGTGCTACTTTGGCAAACCAATTTTTGCTATCTTAAGTACAGCAAGAATGTTTTAAAATATGTTTTAATACATATTTCCTTTTACTGCATAAAATATTCTCTAAGACTAGTTCATTAAAAAGGGATTTTCCATTTGCGGTGGAAAATTATTAATATTTAAGAATTGAGAGGTCTGGCTAAGAAGTTTATCCTAACAAAAGGAAAATTCCTTTCATCTAAAAGCTAGCAGCCTGTGATTGTTTCCAACCCCCACTTCTGAGCTAAGATAATACTTGGATGTGCCACTCCTACAGGCTCTACCAAGAGCCATCTCTCCATAGTGTCAATTGTGGCAGTTAACAAGGTACTTAAGGTGTCCATCCCTACCACGCATGGGTACTTGGCCTTATTAACATATAAATGATTTTCTGGAGTCCATTCTTCCCAAGAATGCGCACCTGGCTTTGTTAACATTAGACTTATTTTCTTCACCTCTTTCCTTTCTTTGAAACAGTATATAAGTGGGGTCTCTGCAACCACTTGGCAGAGAACACGGGAGCAGAGGGGGAAACGTTGCCCAAATGTTCTCTCACTATGATCATAAAGCTTCTATCTGACCTGTCTTAAATTGTACTTGCGTTATTACGCACTTGGAGTCCCAATATTCTATGACACGTTCCGAATTTGTCCTAAAGAAATAATTCATTTTTTAAAAATGTAAGAATGTACAGTTCGGTAATCTTTGTTGATCAAATATCACAAAGGTACATGTGCTGTATGAATACCTGTTTTGATCTGTGAAATAAAGTAACTCATTATGCAAGCAAAGCATGGAGGAGATTGTGAAAACACAGATATAATTGTGTGGGTTTTTAAAATGTGATTAGCAAATCAACTGAGTAACAGTCAAATTTTAATATGAAGGAGAAAAACAGCTCAAGATTTCAAGAGGGGTATGTTTATACAAAGCTAATCCGTCAAGCGTAATAAAGCAGCTTGAATAAAATTTAAGTTGAAAATCTACTGAAGCTCCCCATTTCAGGGAGGAAAAAGCTATTAAAGGGATATGAAGGTCATCCTCCCAGTTCATTTCACCTAATTGACTGTCAAAGGTTTACCACAGGCAAACTGACTGCGGATCTGCAATTGAGAAACTAATGAAAGGAGTTTTCAAGCTGAGGCTCATTCTTTTAATCTTTCCTCGCTCTTATGTTGTTTTTTTTTGTTTCTTTTTTTTTTCCCCTCCCCATCTCCAGTTGGGATGTAATTTTAAACACAGATGAATTAACTGGTTCCATCGTCTGCAGACATCACTGAACTATGGCACTGTTAATCCATACAGCAGCATGTCTAATTATCATTACAAAGTGTTTGAGGGAACAATAAAGACCAACAGGGCATCTTCTCACAACCAATTAACAGAAATTGAGAAACAAGTAATTTGAATCTGCTCAAGGCATTCACATATGAATAAAAGCAGAAAGGATAGCTTCTTGTTTCAGCTACTTCTTTCACTTAGTCTGGAAGGGCAGCAAACATGAGAAATATCCTAGACTTAGTATCAGGGAAAATGAACTCATGCAGTGGAAGGAATGTATGGTTCACAAAGTTCGTTAATACAAAACAAATGACTTGTGACTGACAACCAGTCACAAGCAAGTAGTATTAACTTATTTCAGCATATTTAGATGCACAAACTTGGTAAAAGGCTTAGACCATGGCGTCAGACAATTAATACTACTTCAAAAGCAAGTGAAGTTTCTTTTCATTAGCTTGCTATTTTAAAATTCATGAAAGATTCACAAGAAAGGAAAAGAAAGAAGAATGAACAGTTGTACAGGCTCCAAGAACAAACATAACAAAAAGCATGAGGCAAAGGTTACTAGATCAACTGACATACAATACCTATAAATAAACAAGCAACTGTCCTAATCACAGTCTTTCTTTCTAGAAAAGCTTTCCTATGCACAGTGTTGCTGTACAAAATGATATTGTGACAAAGTAAACTGCTATTAACTTTATCCCTGCTAGAATCTGTGCAAACCAAGTCAAACACACTTGAGCAATATTAGGCATCAAAATAGTGTTAGATATCAAAACATTAAGCTTATTTAAAAAATAATAAAGCAGTAAGGTATGAAAGCAGGTAATACACACTGTAGAAGGTAGACCTGGAAGGCCACGTACCCCGATAACAGCATTCAATTCTGCCGTGGTCACTTGTTTGGCACGTTCTACAGCTTGGGCCACTTGCTGCTGATGCTATTAAAAGAAGATAGGGTGGGGGGAGGAATTTACGTTAAAGTATTGACAGTACCAAATCATACTAAAAATCAAACCAGGACCACAAATATCTGAATAATCAGTTTCTCTGCAGAAGCCCAGGCTATCTATTACAAGACACATCTTATGCAGGTAAGTGCCCTATTTCTCACCTGCTCATCAAAAGCAAACAAGAACCCTGAAGGCAGTCAGCTCACCTCTCTCCCTGTGCCACTTCAATATTAATTTTCTGACAAACAAATCATCAGTTTCTAATTGAGTTGACAGGACGATAATGTAAACTTCAAATTAGTGTCAATTTTAACATTTATATACTCTGTGCCCACACAGCAAAACCTACTGAAATTTCAAACAGGAAGACTAAGTGCTTCACTGAACTCAACAAGAATTACAAATACTGTTTGTAACCTGTAGAGTTTGAAAAGGTGTTGTCCGAAAAGCGGATTCGTGCCCGGCGTGCAAGTAACCAATTCTACACGCTCAGGAGAGATATTGTTTTATTCAGGCCTGGGTGCTCGGTGGACTTGCCACAAATCAAGCACACCTGGTCTAGTCACCTTTCTGTTTATATCCATGCTTCTCATACATATTTTAAATTTCCTTGTTACATATTCATTACATTTCCGAGAAGTAATTATAATATTACATCATCTTAAACACATGCGCACTAAAGCCTTTAGGGTCTTCTTGGGGGTCTTGGGTGGTCTCTGGTGGTCGGCAGGGTAGTGAACTCTTCATGAACTTATTTCCTCTTTACCTTATAGGGTCGCAATTTGTCCCTGAGCCATGCTTGGACCACGTTTGTTTATAGTTTCCATAGCTAAAATTAATTATCACTACTTCTAAAACACACACCTGTTAGTTACCTAACTTCTAAGCAACAAGTCTTCATTGTTTAAAATTACAGAAGCGAGCAATATAGAATCCACAACAAACTATCTATCACCATAGTGTTCTTGAATTAAAACACATACATCTTGATCTCCTCCAATCAAACACCCACTCACTAGCTTCATCATTCTGGTTTCTTATTAACTGGTCTTTTAACCCAGTTCTGGGTGAGGGCTATACACAGGATGATAACACTTTGAAGATTAATGTTGATTAAGATTAACATTAACAAAGGCATATCCAAAATAAGAGGCTTCAAAATGTAACAGCAGCTGCCTACAATATGCTACAACCACGGTCATTCAAACCAGATCTATTATGCAGGTTTGTAACCTTAAACAATGTTTTGCATCTGAGCTAACTACTCACCTTCTACGCTAAAATCTGATATGAATTATGTAGACAAAACTAGCATTCTTATTTCACTAGATTCATATTTGAATAACAATCATCACAATCAGAAACAAAAGCAGTTTGTTACATTGATATTTTAGACTCCCCCTCTCCTCAGGGAATGAATGAGGCTGAGCCATTGTCAATAGTTAGAACTCAGAATTGTTAGACCAAATTAGCAGGGGTTTTGCACACTTCAGCTATAACAGATGTTCCTTACAGTTGTGCACTGTGATAAAATTAACATCTTAAAACTAACTAACTTGCAAACAGAAGCAACATACTTAAACTTTAACAGCCAATTTTACTTACTTCCTGAGACAAAAATGGGATGACTTGTACACAAATTGTATTCAGTCTCTTGGCAATTTCTGTCTGTAGAGGAAGAGTAAATGCTTTGATTAAAACTGTGTTTTAGGCTTGTTCCCATATATCAATTAGTGTACAGGATCATATTAAATTCACATGTTGGAGACAATAACAAACAAACAAAAGACACCATACTACTGCAAATATAAACACTTAATAAACAGCCCGAGATCAGGACACAGACTTAAATAGCTACTCTAGGACATCTGCCATGTCTAAAGTACCTAATCTGTATACACATTTAAGCACAAATCTAGTCCTTGTACATAGCTCATTAACAAGTAAAGCATTTCTGAAATCCATTAAATCCAAGATAAAGCCTTTTAAAAGGGAGATTTATTCTTACTGAAATTATCAAGCAGCATAAAATGAAGGTGATAGGCATGGAACAAAAAAGCTTTTCATGATTAAATTTATCTGACTATAAATTCGTATCTAGCTTTAAATTCTAGGAAACAAAAGCAGTTAGCTGCGATGCATCAATTAAACAAATCAAGGAAAAGAGACAAACTGCTCACATAACAAGGGTTGAAAACAAGATGTTGTATGAATGACTCTTGGAAGAGCATTCAAAGGAGAAAAAAAGAGGGCTTGCCAGATAAGTATGGCAAGAAAGTAGAACAAACCAAACAGGATGGAAAGAAAAAAACAGCAATATTCATGAAGGTGGGTGTCCTGGTTTTGGCTGGGATAGGGTTAAATTTCTTCCTAGTGCTGTGTTTTGGATTTAGTATGAGGAGAATGTTGATAACACACTGATGTTTTCAGTTGTTGCTAAGTGCCCTCCTAGTCCAAGGACAGCTCCCATGCCTACTGACTGAGCTAGGTACACAAGATGGGAGGGAACATAATCAGGACAGCCAGCCCAGCTGGCTAATGGGGTATTCCATACCATGTGACGTCATGCTCAGTATATGAATGGTAGGCGTGATTCAGGAAGTACCGATTGCTACTTGGTTATCGGTCAGCGCGGGTGGTGAGCAATTGCATTGTGCATCACTCATTTTGTATATTCTATCATTATTATTATTATTTTCCTTTTTCTGTTCTATTAAATTGCCTTTATCTCAACCCACGAGTTTTTCTCGCTCTTACCCTTCCGATTTTCTCCCCGTCCCACTGGGGGGGTGGGGGGAGTGAGCGAGCGGCTGTGTGGTATTTGGCTGCCTGCCAGATTAAACCACGACAGTCTTTTTTGGTGCCCAACATGGGGCTCGAAGGGTTGAGATAACGATAGATCTGACCAAAGTGTGTTAAGGCAAAATTGTTATAAGCATTCATTATATTGATTGGTCACAATGTTGATGTATTGGCTGTCAAAGTTGTGGGGCTGGCTCTCAATGTTGGGTCATGTAATACCTTGCTTGCAGTATATGTTCCCTTTTGTGCCGTTTATCATTATTCAGAACTGGGCCAAGATTATAATTTTGCTGCTGTTTTATGAGGTGATAAAATCATTGGTCGTAAGTCTAATCTGGTATCTGTACTCGGCACTGCCGTCATTTCTGTACCTCGGGAACCACCTCTTAGAAATTATTAGTAATTGCACTTTTTTCTCCTCGGAGAATGAATTTAAGGGGGAAACAGGATGGGACACTTTCTCCCACTTGTTAATCTTCCATTCCATATCGTCAGAAACTCCTTTTTCTTCTATCCTCTTCAGGAAGATGTCCACAATATTCCCTGAGAATCTTGAATATCCTTGGGATGTTCAAACAAGCATGTTCATATTGTTATGTCTCCTGAATGTGGTTCAGGCCTTGTTTAGGGTTAAACAACTATTCAGGAATACTGTCCAGAGATCAACCCCAGCAACAAGAAAAGAGGGAGGGCAAACGGTGGTGCCTCGTCGGGGCGGGCGGAGCGGCGGGTCCGGGGGCGGCGGGCAGCGGGAGATCAACCCCGGCAACAGACACGGTGGCTGCTCAAAACCCCACGACAGGCACTGCAGCTACTTCAACCCCCACAACAACCCCTGTGGCTACTCAAACCCCGGCAACAGTCACCGTAGCTTCTTCAACCCCTGCGACAGGCACTGCAGCCACTCAAACTCCGGCAACAGTCACTACAGCTGAACCAGAGGACCAACCCTTGCTGGTATCCGTTGCCCCTGTACAGAAGAGGAAATCTTGGAAGCGGAGGTCAGGTCATTTAGAAAGGGATGATGGAAAAGCAGGGCCATCACGAGGAGGGGAGGAGGAAGAGGAAGAACTCATAAACGAGACAGAAACCACCCGATCCCTATCCCTGAGTGAGCTGCAAGATATGCGGAAACATTTCAGCTGTTGTCCAGGCGAGCATATTGTCACCTGGCTGCTCCGATGCTGGGATAATGGGGCCAGTAGCCTGGAAGTAGAGGGGAAGGAGGCCAAACAGCTGGGATCCCTTGCTAGGGAAGGGGGCATTGACAAAGCAATTGGAAAAGGGACACAGGTCCTCAGCCTCTGGAGGCGACTGCTGTCAGGCGTGAAGGAAAGGTATCCCTTCAAGGAAGATGTTATATATCGCCCAGGCAAATGGACCACTATGGAGAGAGGTATCCAGTACCTGAGAGAACTAGGCGTGCTGGAGGTGGTTTATAGTGACCTGGACGACGCCCGAACACCCAAAGATCCAGATGAAATCCAGTGCATGCGACCCATGTGGCGGAAGTTGGTACGGAGCGCACCAGCGTCATATGCCAGTTCGTTGGCAGTACTGTGCTGGAAAGAGGAAGAAGCACCAAGGGTAGATGACACGGTTAGCAATCTCCGGGAATACGAAGAAACTGTCTCCTCCTCCCTTGTCTCGGCTGTGGAGAAACTGTCCCGGGAGGTCCAGCAACTCAAAGACGATAGGTCCTATTCTCCACCTGTACGGACCAGTATCTCAGCCATTAGGAGTCATCGTTCTTCTGCTCAAGAGAGAGGATATAGAAAGTACACACCACGGGGCACCCTGTGGTTTCACCTGCGTGACCACGGAGAGGACATGAGACAGTGGGATGGAAAACCTACCTTCATCCTTGTCCTGGTTTTGGCTGGGATGGAGTTGATTTTCTTCCTATTAACTGGTATAGTGCTGTGTTTTGGATGTAGTGTGAGAATAATGTTGATGACACGCTGATGTTTTGGTTGTTGCTAGGTATTGTTTACGCTAGTCAAGGACTTTTCATCTTCCCATGCCCTGTCAGATGTGCAGGGGGCTGGGAGGGAGTGTGGCCAGGGCGGCTGGCCCAGCTGGCCAATAGGCTATTCCATACCATATGACGTCATGCTCAGCATATAAGGCTGGGTGAAGAAGAAGGAGGGGGGGCGTTCGGAGTGATGGCGTATGTCTTCCCAAGTAACCGTTACGCGTGATGGAGCCCTGCTTTCCTGGCGATGGCTGAACACCTGCCTGCCGATGGGAAGTGGTGAATGAATTCCTTGTTTTGCTTTGCTTGCGTGCGCGGCTTTTGCTTTCCCTATTAAACTGTCTTTATCTCAACCCACGAGTTTTTCTCACTTTTACCCTTCTGATTCTCTCCCCCATCCCACCCGGCGGGGGGGTGAGCGAGCGGCTGCGTGGTATTAGGCTGCTGCCAGGTTAAACCACGACAATCCTAGAGGCACGGGTACATGAGTTGCAAGGAAAAACAGTCACACAAGGGGGTTCTCTCAGGAAAAATGCTGCTCCAATTCTCAGGAAAAACCTGTCTCACGACGGTCCAGTTTCCAGTGAACAGTTCCCCAGACAGAGTAGAAGGGCTGATCTTACTTTGGATTGTAATGAAGAAATTCTTGACTCATGTTTGCAAGAAGTGAGAAACGGATACTATGACCAGAACTAGAGGGGTCCTGCCTCCGGCCAGGTGGAGGAAAGGGACAACCGGGTTTACTGGACTGTGTGGATTCGATGCCCTGGCACATCAGACACACAGGAGTATAAGGCTCTAGTAGACACTGGTGCACAGTGTACCCTGATGCCATCAAGCTACAAAGGGGCAGAACCCATTTGTATTTCTGGAGTGACAGAGGGATCCCAAGAGTTAACTGTATTGGAGGCCGATGTGAGCCTGACCGGGAATGAGTGGCAGAAGCACCCCATTGTGACTGGCCCAGAGGCTCCGTGCATCCTTGGCATAGACTACCTCAGGAGAGGGTATTTCAAGGACCCAAAAGGGTACCGGTGGGCTTTTGGTATAGCTGACCTGGAGACGGAGGAAACTAAACAGCTGTCCACCTTGCCTGGTCTCTCAGAAGACCCTTCTGTTGTGGGGTTGTTGAAGGTTGAAGAACAGCAGGTACCAATCGCTACCACAACAGTGCACCGACGACAATACCGCACCAACCGAGATTCCCTGATCCCCATCCATGAGCTGATTCGTCGACTGGAGAGCCAAGGAGTGATCAGCAAGACTTGCTCACCCTTTAACAGTCCCATATGGCCAGCATGAAAGTCCAATGGAGAGTGGAGACTAACAGTAGACTATTGTGGCCTGAAGGAAGTCATGCCGCCACTGAGTGCTGCCGTGCCGGACATGCTAGAACTTCAATACGAACTGGAGTCAAAGGCAGCCAAGTGGTACGCCACAATTGACATCGCTATTGCGTTCTTCTCAATCCCTTTGGCAGCAGAGTGCAGGCCACAGTTTGCTTTCACTTGGAGGGGCGTCCAGTACACCTGGAACCGACTGCCCCAGGGGTGGAAACACAGCCCTACCATTTGCCATGGACTGATCCACACCGCACTGGAACAGGGTGAGGCTCCCGAACACCTGCAATACATTGATGACATCATTGTATGGGGCAACACAGCAGAAGTAGTTTTTGAGAAAGGGGAGAGAATAATTCAAATCCTTCTGAAGGCCGGTTTTGCCATAAAACAAAGTAAGGTCAAGGGACCTGCACAGGAGATCCAGTTTTTAGGAATAAAATGGCAAGATGGACGTCGTCAGATCCCAATGGATGTGATCAACAAAATAACAGCCATGTCCCCACCAACTAGAAAAAAGGAAACACAAGCTTTCTTAGGCGTTGTGGGCTTTTGGAGAATGCATATTCCAGATTACAGCCTGATTGCCAGCCCTCTCTATCACGTGACCCGGAAGAAGAACAATTTCAAATGGGGCCCTGAGCAACAACAAACCTTTCAACAAATTAAACGGGAGATAGTTCAGGCAGTAGCCCTTGGGCAAGTCCGGGCAGGACAAGATGTAAAGAATGTGCTCTACACCGCAGCCGGGGAGAATGGTCCTACCTGGAGCCTCTGGCAGAAAGCACCAGGGGAGACTCGAGGTCGACCCTTAGGGTTCTGGAGTTGGGGATACAGAGGATCAGAGGCCCGCTACACTCCAACTGAGAAGGAGATATTGGCAGCATATGAAGGGATTCGAGCTGCTTCCGAAGTGGTTGGCACTGAAGCACAGCTCCTCCTGGCACCCCGACTGCCGGTGCTGGGCTGGATGTTCAAAGGGAGGGTCCCCTCTACACATCACGCAACCGATGCTACGTGGAGTAAGTGGGTCGCGCTGATCACACAACGGGCCCGAATAGGAAACCCCAGTCGCCCAGGAATATTGGAGGTGATCACGAACTGGCCAGAAGGCAAAGATTTTGGAATATCCCCAGAGGAGGAGGTGACACGTGCTGAAGAGGCCCCACTGTATAATAAACTACCAGAAAACGAGAAGCAATATGCCCTGTTCACTGATGGGTCCTGTCGCCTTGTGGGAAAGCATCGGAGGTGGAAAGCTGCTATATGGAGTCCTATACGCTAAGTCACAGAAACTGCTGAAGGAGAAGGTGAGTCGAGTGAGTTTGCAGAGGTGAAAGCCATCCAGCTGGCCTTGGACATTGCTGAACGAGAAAAATGGCCAGTACTTTATCTCTATACTGACTCATGGATGGTGGCAAATGCCCTGTGGGGGTGGTTGCAGCAGTGGAAGCAGAACAACTGGCAGCACAGAGGGAAACGCATCTGGGCCGCCGCACTGTGGCAAGATATTGCTGCCCGGGTAGAGAACCTGGCTGTAAAAGTACGTCACGTAGATGCTCACGTACCCAAGAGTCGGGCCACTGAAGAACACCAAAACAACCAGCAGGTGGACCAGGCTGCTAAGATTGAAGTGGCTCAGGTGGATCTGGACTGGCAACATAAGGGTGAATTATTTATAGCCTGGTGGGCCCATGACACCTCAGGCCATCAAGGAAGAGATGCAACATACAGATGGGCTCGTGATCGAGGGGTGGACTTAACCATGGACGCTATTGCACAGGTTATCCATGAATGTGAAACATGCGCTGCAATCAAGCAAGCCAAGCGAGTAAAGCCTCTTTGGTATGGAGGACAATGGTTGAAATATAAATATGGGGAGGCCTGGCAGATTGATTATATCACACTCCCATAAACCCACCATGGCGAGCACTATGTGCTCACCATGGTGGAAGCAACCACCGGATGACTAGAAACATACCCTGTGCCCCATGCCACTGCCCGGAACACCATCCTGGGCCTTGAAAAGCAAGTCCTATGGCGACATGGCACCCCAGAAAGAATTGAGTCAGACAACGGGACTCATTTCCAAAACACCCTCATAGACACCTGGGCCAAAGACCATGGCATTGAGTGGGTCTATCACATCCCCTACCATGCACCAGCCTCCGGGAAAATCAAACGATACAATGGACTGCTAAAGACTACGCTGAGAGCAATGGGTGGTGGGACATTCAAGCATTGGGATACACATTTAGCAAAAACCACCTGGTTAGTCAACACCAGGGGATCTGTTAATCGAGCTGGCCCTGCCCAATCAAGACTCTTACATACTGTAGAGGGGGATAAAGTCCCTGTCGTGCACATAAGAAATATGCTGGGGAAGACGGTCTGGGTTACTCCTGCCTCTGGCAAGGGAAAACCCATCCGTGGGATTGCTTTTGCTCAAGGACCTGGGTACACTGGGTGGGTGATGCGAAAGGATGGGGAGGTCCGGTGTGTACCTCAAGGGGATTTGATTTTGGGTGAAAATAGCCAATGAACTGAATTTTATGATGTCAATTGTTATATGATGTTGTATATCATTATTTCTATGGTTGCTATCAGTGGTATAGCAGTGAAAATCACCCAGATTAATGAAGAATGAACTAACTCCGATGAAACCGAGCAAAGTGCAGCGATGATAGAACTGAACGAGCGCAGCAGTACCGAAATGAGAACTGGCTTCAGGATGCAACAGCCCAACACCACACACCATCTCTTCTGCCCTTAAAGACTGTTATGACAGATGGAGCCCAAAGTCGTGGACTAAATGAACTCAGTGGACATTTTAAAGGGATAGTCCATAGACTAAGGGAATGATATCTGTGTGTGCATATATATATATATATAAGTATATATAAAAAGAAAGATAGTGGTGATTAATTGAAATGTATCGAAAAATGTGAGACCTAAGCATAACGTAAATGGTATGGAATAAGGGGTGGATACTGTCCTGGTTTTGGCTGGGATAGGGGTAAATTTCTTCCTAGTGCTGTGTTTTGGATTTAGTATGAGGAGAATGTTGATAACACACTGATGTTTTCAGTTGTTGCTAAGTGCCCTCCTAGTCCAAGGACAGCTCCCATGCCTACTGACTGAGCTAGGTACACAAGATGGGAGGGAACATAATCAGGACAGCCAGCCCAGCTGGCCAACGGGGTATTCCATACCATGTGACGTCATGCTCAGTATATGAACGGTAGGCGTGATCCAGGAAGTACCGATCGCTACTTGGTTATTGGTCAGCGCGGGTGGTGAGCAATTGCATTGTGCATCACTCATTTTGTATATTCTATCATT
The DNA here is from genome assembly GCF_964195595.1 of Calonectris borealis. Taxonomy (NCBI): domain Eukaryota; kingdom Metazoa; phylum Chordata; class Aves; order Procellariiformes; family Procellariidae; genus Calonectris; species Calonectris borealis. The sequence goes on along the minus strand of NC_134351.1, from coordinate 45,992,360 downwards.
ATTTATCATTATTTTCCCTTTTCTGTTCTATTAAACTGTCTTTATCTCAACCCACGAGTTTTTCTCACTCTTACCCTTCCGATTCTCTCCCTGTCCCACTGTGGGGGCGGGGGGAGTGAGTGAGCGGCTGCGTGGTATTTGGCTGCCTGCCAGATTAAACCACGACAGTCCGGAAAAAAACTTTGCCAGTACCCTGAACACAAAGAGAAAAGAGATGGTAAAAAAAGAGATGAATTAGAAGGTAAATTTTTTTTTGATGACAGCAAAAAAAAAACCCCAAACAAAACATCCCCACCGACAACACATCAAAACAAAACACAGCAACACACACACATCAGGAGTACAAAAGAAATACCAATACAAAAGAAATAGCAAAACAGAATTGGGGCAGAATGGGGACGCCAAAGATACAGGCTTCTAAAACATCCATATTGAAAGAGAATTAAAACAATGCCGATAGAAAAAGAACCAGATCAGAAAATATGATAATCAATACCAACAAATTAGTGAAACCATGAGTAACGAGAACAATAGTCCAAGAAACCAGCAGAGGAACAATCCTTCACTGAAAGTGGCAGAGAACACATCAGGATGAAATTTTTTAGACCTACTTTTCATTAGCTTTATACATCTACCACTTTCAGTTTGTCATCCTTAACAAAGATCTGAGCACAGGATTTCTGGTGGAGCACAAGGTTCTTCTTTTTGTCATTAGTTGGCCTTACTTATATTTACAGCTTTCCATACCTATATGTCTGTCAGTCATTCAGAATGGCTATTTTTTCCTCGCTCCTCTCTGCCTGTGCAGCGTTTTGCCCTTTCTTAAATATGTTTTCACAGAGGTGCCACCAGCTTCGCTGATGGGCTCAGCTTTGGCCTGCAGTGGGTCCGTTGCCAAGCTGCCTGGAACCAAATGTGTCCAGCACAGGGCAGCCCTTGACCTCTTCTCACAGAGGCCACCCCTGCTGCCTCCTACCTTGCTACCCAAACCTTGCCATGTACACCCAATACACACCTCTTTCCCCACCTCTGACAGAAACAGAGAAAATATTTGATGGCATTGGACTTCTAGAATACCATCTTTCTCTGGTGCGAACTAAAGTACTCCACCTGACCAAGATCAGTTATTTGACAGTTGTTCACACTAAAGTTTTGCAGAGACATGAGTCTCCCCTACAGTTCTTGGATGTGTTCTTCCTAGGACAAAAAGGCAAAAAAATGACAGTTGCTTTCCAGCGACCTCTCATCCCACCCCTCCCCAAGAAGGGGACCAGAGCTGTATCCTCTTGATAGAAACATCTACTATCTCACACAGTACCAAACAGCAAGCAGTTCTGTTTTGTTTGGGCTATGACCATAAAACATCCATCATTCCCAGTGTGGCCTTTATTACTGGTATTACACAAGCTACTAATAAAGACAACACAGGGAAGTTATCAGCATCACTTAACTATTTCAAATCTGTTAGTACATTCAGTGTAGGTTAACTTCAGGAAAGAACACTTCCACGACTGTGAGAATCTACTCACAGAAGGGCATTTTACACATACCTTGCTTTCTGGAGACAGATACCAGGTATGGCAGCTATAGAAAGACAGTTTGTTATATAGCAGTCTTATTGAAGGGAATAAGATGTTTAGCTTCCAACAAGTTAATTGCCCTAAATCAATGAGATTTCCTTTGTTTTCAGGATAGAAGCCAGGAAGAATCATAGCAGGTGATGAGAAGAGAAAGAAAAAAATAAAATAAGTAAAAAAGAACTCATTTGGTTTCTACTGAAAAGTTGTTTCAATCTGTGTGGCCCAAACAAAAGCCTCCTTATTCTGTAATCCTGAGAGAAGTATCATTATCATAGCTGTGAAAGAATCTATTTTGAGTCGAGTCTATAAAACTTGCAAGTTGTTTACATTACTGGGTTTTTCCACACAGGTCCCAAATATCTGAACTTCACTGCAGTAACATAGCATGTAGAATGGCTCACAGTAAGATGAGAGAACATAACTCAACATCATGTACTAATTACCAGTCCCATTGCAGGTCCAATAGTTTTTTTTTTAATTATTATTTCTTTTCTATTAAAAGCCTATTAAAAAGGACCAGACAAACCAGTAGGAAGAAAAAGACAAAGATGTGATAATTCATCACTCTTCCCTTATTTCTGAAATATGTAGGACATGTAGAATTAGCCTATTCCTAGTTCTTTCTCTCTAGCTCTAACAAAATTGATTTATGCACAAAACATAGATGAGATGCTCTTAAAAACAGCTGCAAGATATATAGGACTCATTTGAAGAAGAGATGCACTTGCAATTGCTCTTCATTCCAGTATTCAGCAGAGATCCCCTCTGTATACTGAAAAGTTAAATGTTGAAGTGGGTACAAGGGGGAATAAACAATCTTATTTTTAAATTATTGTCTCAGTATCAGAATATTTAATATCAGAACTGAAAAAAGTATCCTTCTGAATTTGGCTTTACCAAAGCAGTACATCGCTGCTCATCACATACGAACAGCATCCCCACTATTAATCCATAGTTCTGGCTAAATTTATATGTACGTACCATAAATAAAAGTGTTTATTTTCAGATTTCTTGCTGCTGTTACAAGTACCAGTTAATAGACATTTACACTGAAAGGAAGGAAACTGAAAAGACTATTCTACACTTTATAACAAAAGTCTGCTTACATTTAAAAGACAGTTTGCCTACTAGCACTCTTATCCACACACAATTAAATATATTACTTAAACCTATTTATCCACTATGAGATTTTGAACATATACTGTTTGCTGTCCTCAAATATTTAGTAAAAGTATTCTCATTCACAAACATGTTCAGAAATTATTTTTGTTCTCTAATGAGTTGATTAAGTTAGGTACTAATGCACAATTCACCTAATCTTTCCCATCAGAAGTTGCAAGAGGTTGTTTTCAGTACTGAGAAAAAGCAAATTTCATAATGACTTTAAATATAAATTTAGCTGTTCAAAAGACAATGAACTTTCACCTTTCAAGATGAAATATCTTTGAAACACAGATCAACCCTGAAAAGTTACAGCTAAAAGCAATCATCCATGCAACAGCCATCCCATAAGTATACTATTCCCCATCCACAAACACTGCTACAACACTCAAAAATCTTGTTTTGCATTCACGTTCCAAGCAATAACACCATATTTAATACTGTCGTGGTTTAACCTGGCAGCAGCCAAATACCACGCAGCCGCTCACTCACTCCCCCCACCCCCAGCGGGACAGGGAGAGAATCGGAAGGGTAAGAGTGAGAAAACTCGTGGGCTGAGATAAAGACAGTTTAATAGGGAAAGCAAAAGCTGCGCACGCAAGCAAAGCAAAACAAGGAATTCATTCACCACTTCCCATCGGCAGGCAGGTGTTCAGCCATCGCCAGGAAAGCAGGGCTCCATCACGCGTAACGGTTACTTGGGAAGACACACGCCATCACTCCGAACGCCCCCTCCCCTTCTTCTTCACCCAGCCTTATATGCTGAGCATGACGTCATATGGTATGGAATAGCCTATTGGCCAGCTGGGCCAGCCGCCCTGGCCACACTCCCTCCCAGCCCCCTGCACATCTGGCAGGGCATGGGAAGATGAAAAGTCCTTGACTAGCGTAAACAATACCTAGCAACAACCAAAACATCAGCGTGTCATCAACATTCTCCTCATACTAAATCCAAAACACAGCACTAGGAAGAAATTTAACCCTATCCCAGCCGAAACCAGGACAGTATCCACCCCTTATTCCATACCATTTACGTTATGCTTAGGTCTCACATTTTTCGATACCTTCTCATTACCCACCATCCCCCTTCCCATCCTTTGGTATAATACACAGATATCATTCCCTTAGTCTATGGACCACCCCTGTAAAATGTCCATAAAATATCCATAAATGTCCACAAAATGTCCACTGCGTTCATTTAGTCCATGACTTCGGGCTCCATCTGTTATGGTGGTCACTCAGGTCAGCAGAGGTGGTGTGTTGCATGGAGTTACTGGGCACCAAAGCCAGCTCAGGTCGGGTCACTGCTGCACCTGCTCTGCTTCTTGTAAAGTTTGTCCTCCGTTGGTTCAGGTGGTTCCTGCTATAGTAATTCCTATAACATGCAACTCAAATCATGGGTTACAACAATTTAAAGGTATATCCATTACAATCTCCACCCCTGGTCCCTTTGGGCCAGATCATAGGGTTTAACATTGCAATGAACTCCTCCCCTTGCCCCTGCTCCGGCTTGGATTTATCCACAGACTGCAGTCCCTTAGGGTGTACCTGCTCCAAGTGGAGCCTTACCTATGAGCCACAGTCTCTCCAGGGGTATACCTGCTGCGGCACAGGCTTGTCCACAGCCACAGTCGCTTCGAGGTGCACCAGTTCCAGTGTGGCCTTCTCCATGGGCCACAGTCCCTTCAGAACTAAAACTGCTCTAACATGGCCTTACCCATGGCTGCAATCTCTCCAGGGGTGTACCTCCCCTGTCATGGGCTTATCCACGGCCACACGCTTTGAGGTGCTCCAGCATGGCCTCATGCACAGCCACTGACACTTCAAGGTGTACCTGCTGCAGCATGGACTTATCCACAGCCACAGATGCTTCGAGGTGTACCTTCTCCAGCGTGGACTTATCCTTAGGCCACAATCCCTTCAGAGGTATACCTGCTGCGGCACGGACATAATCACGGCCACAGACGCTTCAAGATGTACCTGCTTGGGCATGGGCTTATCCACAGTCACAGACGCCTCGGGGTTTCCTGTCCCGCATGGACTCAGCCACAGGTCACAGTCCCTTCAATTCGAGTTCACGCTGCAGTTCCAGCCTGTCCAGCACAGCAGCACAGAAGCAGCAGCGATGCCCTGGCCATCTGCCAGCCCAGGCGCATCCCCATTGCTGTTATCAGGATGTTCCCAGGCACAGCACAGTAAGACGATCAGCAGTGCAGCAGTACAGCAAGCAGCGAGAGCAAAAAAGCAGCCACTAACGAGCACAAGACTCTAATACACATTAAGGCAAGCAAGCCCCATGGCAAGCACAAGAGCCTGCGAATTAATAGCTAAACAGCAGTAACAGCTATAAATTCAATCTAGCACATTCCAATCAAACCTGTCGTTATCTCGAACCCTTCGAGCCCCACGTTGGGCGCCAAAAAGGACTGTCGTGGTTTAACCTGGCAGCAGCCAAATACCACGCAGCCGCTCACTCACTCCCCCCACCCCCAGCGGGACAGGGAGAGAATCGGAAGGGTAAGAGTGAGAAAAACTCGTGGGTTGAGATAAAGACAGTTTAATAGGGAAAGCAAAAGCTGCGCACGCAAGCAAAGCAAAACAAGGAATTCATTCACCACTTCCCATCGGCAGGCAGGTGTTCAGCCATCGCCAGGAAAGCAGGGCTCCATCACGCGTAACGGTTACTTGGGAAGACATACGCCATCACTCCGAACGCCCCCCCCCTTCTTCTTCACCCAGCCTTATATGCTGAGCATGACGTCATATGGTATGGAATAGCCTATTGGCCAGCTGGGCCAGCCGCCCTGGCCACACTCTCTCCCAGCCCCCTGCACATCTGGCAGGGCATGGGAAGATGAAAAGTCCTTGACTAGCGTAAACAATACCTAGCAACAACCAAAACATCAGCGTGTCATCAACATTCTCCTCATACTAAATCCAAAACACAGCACTAGGAAGAAATTTAACCCTATCCCAGCCGAAACCAGGACAAATACACTCCCTAATAATTCTTTGAAATACTCTAGCACATAGTTGCAACTGATAAACTTGCAATCATCTTTTAAAAACAAGAAAAATAAAAGATCTGAAGACAAACTAAATTTAAAAAAATATTCTTCTATCATCTACCCAAACATCGTAGGAGTTCTCAAATAATTTGAAAAGCTTGGGTTTTGAAGACCAGAGGCTAAGTAGGAAAAATTGCTTTACTTAACCCTCCTGCACTTATTGTCCTTTCCTAAAGGTTTCAATTTACATATAAACTGTCATATAAAGTTGAAAAGAATGTAGTTACTGGGGATAGATTTCAGAATTAATGATGGTCCCCTCTACCATGCAAGCATTAATTTTCCATTAAGAGTTTGGGAAGGAACTGAAACAGGGATGTTCTTCATCCATATACAAATGGTGAACATTTTAAATATAGAGATACAGACAGGATTAGTTACTTAAATAGTTTATTTGGTCTCTACCAAGAAAACCTACCACCATAAATCCTCTAAAAGTCCTGTAAGGAGCAACCAAGTACTGTATGGAGTCCTATATATTCCTTCTTGAAAGCAAGAACTGTTTCTGAAGGACTCCAAAAGAGCTTGGTTAATCAGGACTAAACACCAGTAATTGGTGGCCTAAGCTATATTTTCCAGATTTGGGACTCATGCATTTGAGATCTTTAAACAAACACACACATAAAAAAGTAAAATAAAAAAGCTATGTCAGTTACAGATACTTTCAAATACAACATAGCTCTGCTGATCTTAAGACATGTAGGGCAGTCAGAAGAATGACTAAACAAACAATTTTGCAGAAAGCTGCTTGAGCAGAGATAAACATAACTAACTGTCCATGTTCTTTGGTTCCCTGGTAAAGCACACCATAGAAGTCTACATCTAGTGAAAGCACTCATAGCTTTGTGGCAGTTCTTAGCAGAGCATCTCAAGTGCCCTTAATTGTTTGCGTTCCAAATGCAGAGGTTCTTTAATATATTCATTTTTAAGAGGGGACTTGAGTATGGAGCATATCAAAGCTGCCAGACGCCCACCCAGCTGCTCTCACTCCCCCTCCTCAACAGGACAGGGGGAGAAAATAAGATGGAAAAGCTTGTGGGTTGAGATAAAGATGGGGAGATCACTTACCAGTTACCATAATGGGTAAAACAGACCCAACTTGGGGAAAATGAATTTATTGCCAATTAAAATAGATTTAGATGGTGAGAAATAAAAACAAAATTAAAACAACACCTCCCACTCCCCTTTTTTCCCAAGGCTCAACTTCATTCCCTCATTCCTTACTCCTCTACCTTTCCCCCCTCCCCCCAAGCAGCACACAGGGGAAAGGGGATTACTGTCAGCCCATAACAGTTCCTCTCTGCCACTCCTTCTTCCTCACACTTTTCCCCTACTTTACCTGTTCACTGCCTCTGAAGCCTCCTTAGATATTATGTTGCGCAATTGAGAAATACATTTAAAAATAAGAGAGAAAAGTATTCTGTCCAGTTGAAAGCTAGTAAGACAAAATTTTTGCAAGCTTCATATTAGTTCAGTGAAAACAGTATTTTGCCCACAAAGTAATCCAGCAACTGTCTGTGTACTCATACCGAATTTTGCTATTTTGTTAACACTAATTCCCTGCTCCAAAAATCCTTTTTATAGCTACTATTTACATAAACCATTTTTTATAGAGGATCATGCTGTTTGTTCCAGGGCTTGTTTGGTGGGGTGGGGTTTTTTTATTACTTATATAAAAAAAGGGGTTTTAAGTAGGAAACTCACTAGAAAAGGGAAAAAAAACACTGAATATTACTGTAATATGAACAAACATAATTAAATATGCAGAATTCATGCAACACACACTTATGATACTGAAAAAGCCTGTCTTAATGCACCCCTTTAAAGAAAAGAAAAAATTCACAAAAAAAAAAAAAAAAGAATATGAAGACCATTAAATTACATTCACAAAAGCTTTAAAAAGCAGTTCTAAATTACTCTGCCTCCACTGGCACTTTCAACACATAGAAAGCCAAATATAACACTGAACTCCTTTTGGATGACGGCCACTACCTGCCATTTACATCATGTAACACAGTAACTCACTAGGGAGTAAAGGTCAAAGTTTCATTTTTGGTCATTACTGAAAAATTTGAGATAATATGTGGTGAGGATGAGAAGAAAAATCGAATGTTGTTAGACTGCTGCAAATGACTTGACCTCAGACCAAATTTCATCTCTATCTAACAGCCCTCTTTATGGAACATTGTACTGGATCTGGCTGGGATGGAGTTAGCTTTCTTCCTAGCAGCCTGTATGGCAATGTGTTTTGGATTTGTGGCTAAAAAAGTGTTGATAACACACCAATGTTTTGGCTACTGCTGAACAGTGCTTGCACAGCATCAAGGCTTTCTCTCCCTCATCCTGCTGTGGGGGGTGTGAGCGAGCAGCTGCAGGGGTGTTTGGCTGCTGGCCAGTGTTGTGCAATTTGGTATACTACTTATATAGAACTTGTTTAGCATATTGTGCGATTTGGTATACTACTTATATTGAACTTGTTTAGCATAACTTGCTTAGCATTAGTAGCTAAATTTGCTGAAGCCTTAGGTCACAAGCTGTGAACTTTCACCTAGATATGTTGAACTTTTACCTAGTCAAGTAAAAGAAGGCCCCAGAGCCGGTTCAAGCCAGAAGATAAGGAAGCTACATTCATTAACAGAAGCTGCAACCTTAGCGATAAGAAAAGAAATGGCCTGCCTAGAGACAATGAAAGGACCCAATAAAGAACGGGAAGACCCCAGACCCTAATATTACTACTGGTTCAAACTGTTGCATGAGGGGTGGGGAATTTAGATTGTAAGGGTATAATTGCCCAGGGATTTCTTTGTTCGAGGTCCCTCTTCGGAGGCACCCAGCTCGAGCTGTAGCGCTATTAATAAAAAGGACTTTATAGAAGAATCTCTTTTCGGCTTATTGATTCAGCAGAAACCTAGAGTCGAACCCTGTTGTGGTGGCTGGCATGCTTAATTTCCATAACACCAGGGCCAACCCACTATAGTCCTTTTTGGCGCCCAATGTGGGGCTTGAGAGGTTCAAGATAACATATATGATTGGAGTGTGCTAGACTGAATTTACAGTTGTCATACCTGTTTAGCTGGTACTTGGCACTGACTTATTTGCTCCCTCACTTGCTCCGTTGCTTGCTCCCTTTCTTGCTGTACATCAAACTCCAGGGCTTATTAATGCCTGCTTTTGGTTTTTGCTGTGCTGTTTATCACTTTGTTTTGCTTCGCCTTGGAGAGCTATGATAAAAGCACTGGCCTTGAGCCTAATCTGGTATTTGGGCCCTGCATTGCTGCTGTCCCAGTACTCCAGGAACCATCTCATAGAGACAACTAACAATTACACCTTCCTCTTCTCCTCTGGGAACCACTTTGTGGAGGAAATGAAGAATGGCACCTCCCCCTTTTTCTCCAAGACAGATGTTTCCAGCCTTGTTGCAATGGCCTTCAGTTTCTTGAACATCCTTGTGTAACGAGAATGCTTGTATTGGTGTGTGCCGTGAACCTGATTTTGTTTTTTCATAAGGTTAACCAACCAGTTAGGAATGCCATACAGGAATGTGACCTGAGGCAGCTGATTCCTGGGCGGCAAGGTGTGTGGGAGAATTTAGGAAGGTGCTTAGAACAGTTCCTACCTCTGATGGCCCTCTGGGAGTTTATGCCCAAACAGGAGTGGGATCCTATTGAAATGGAAGACCACTTGAAGGAAAGATACCTTGGCTATACCGAAAAGAGAGATCAACTTCTAGCGCTGTGTTGGGGCCTGGCCTATGCCTACCAGACCTGTGTCCAGCATCCTCAAAAGACCAAGAGGGTCTCTGGATCTGAGGACACACAAGCTGACACTGTAAGAGCCTCTGGATCTGAGGACATACAAACTGTGAGGGGCTCTGGATCTGAGGACATACAAATGGACACTGTGAGGGTCTCTCAATCTGAGGCCATACAAATGGACACTGTGAGGGGCTCTGGATCTGAGGATATACAAATGGACACTGTGGCTAAAGCAGAGACCAACCCTCAACTATAATAGTCATTCCTGTAGTCAAGAAGGAACAATGGAAGCAGAGGTTGACCCAGTTAGTAAGGGAGGAAAAAGCTCCTCCTGAGGGGGAGCAGAAGGAAGAATCACAAGAGGCAGCCTGTTCTGCAGCAGAGCAGCCACAAGAACAGGAGAGGGAAGAGATAGATATTGTAAATGAGTCGGAAACCACACAGTTCCTATCCCTGAGCGAGCTGCAAGATATGCAGAAAGATGTCAGCCACCAGCCAGGCAAGCAAATTGGGATACTGGGGGCCACAGTCAGGAGTTAGAGGGTAGAGAAGCCTGGGAGCTGGGATCCCTAGCTAGGGATCATGGAATCAACAAAGGGCTCAGAAGAGGGGCAACAATCTGCAGCCTCTGCAGGTGACTCCTGTTGAGTGTGAAAGCAAGGTATCCCCTCAAGGAATAACTTGAAAACTACCGAGGCAAGTGGACCACTGCTGAGGAAGGTGTCCAGTATCTGAAGGAATTAGCAGTGGTGAAGATGGTCTACAGCAACCTGCACGACAACCAGATGTCCAAAGAACTAGATGACATCCACTGTACATGGGCCATGTGGTGGAGATTAGTATGGAACACAATGACGTCATATGCCAACACCCTGGCAACGATGGACCATCCAGACACCGAGGAACTGACTGTGGAGAAACCTTCCCGCCAGCTCCAGCAATTCAAAGAGAATGTCTCTTCCTCCTTACCCCTACAGGCCAGCATCTCAGCTATCAAGGGTGCTGCACGGAGTCAACCTTCCCCTGTGTGAGGGAAAGGGAACCGCAGGCGCACATCACATGTCGTCCTGTAGTTCTATCTGCACGACCATGGAGCGGACATGAGGAAGTGGGACAGTGCACCTACCTCAAAGCTAGAAGCCCACGTACATGAATTGCAAGGAAAAATGGCAGCTAAAAAGGGTCCATGCAGAAAGACTACTGCTCCAGTTGCTCTTGAGAAATTCCCCAGGTGCAGTAAAAGGCAAAGGATGCCTCTCCTCCTTCTGATACTGATGAAGGCACTTCTGGTCTGCTATTACAGGAGTCAGAAAATGAATGCTCCGACCAGGAGCGGAGGGTCCCTGCCTCTGGCCACCCAGAAGAAAGGGACAATATCAGGTTTACTGGACTACATGGATTAAATGGCCTGGCACATCGGACACATGGGAGTATAAGGCTTTGGTAGACACTGGTGCACAGTGTGGCCCTAGGGCCATGTATTGGGTGTATGTGGCAAGGTTTTGGTAGCAGGGGAGGGGGCTACAGGGGTGGCCTCTGTGAGAAGAGGTCAAGGGCTGCCCTGTGCCAAACACAGCCGGTTACAGCCAGCTACACAACAGACCTACCACAGGCCAAAGCTGAGCCAATTAATGAAGCTAGTGGCGTCTCTGTAAAAACATACTTAAGAAAGGGCAAAATGCTGCACAGCAGTGTGAGGAGTGAGCAAAAAAAAAGTGTGAGAAAAAAACCCTATGAACACCAAGGTCAGAGAAGAAGGAAGAGGAGGAGGAGATGTTCCAGGCACCGGAGCAGATATTCCCCTGCAGCCCATGGAAGAGACCACAGTAGAGCAGGAATTTCCCTGTAGCCCGTGGAGAGGACCATGCTGAAGCAGGGGAAAAGCGTTAGGAGGAAGGAGTGGAAGAGACAAATTCTTATGGACTGACTGTAACCCCCCGTTCCCCATCTCCCTTGCACTGCTTGAGACCGGGGAAAGGTTAAATGAGTTGGGAATGAAGGAGTGAAGTTGAGCTTGGGGGAAGAAAAAAAAAAAGGCAAGGGGAAGGAAGCTGTTTTAATTTTTATCTTTGTTTCTTACCCTCCAAATCTACTTTAATTGGCGATAAATTCATTTTCCCTGAGTCGAATCTGTTTTGCCTATGATGGTAACTGGTAAGTGACCTTCCTGTCTTAATCTCAGCCCATGAGCTTTTCCATCATATTTTCTCCCCCTGTCCTGTTGAGGAGGGGGAGTGAGAGAGCAGCTGGGTGGGCATCTGGCCGCCAGCCAAGTTCAACCTACCACAGGCCATCAGGGTACAAGGGGGGAAGAACACATCTGGATTTCTGGAATGACAGGAGGAACCCAACAGTTGTCTGTATTGAAGGCTGAGGTGAGCCTAACAGGGAACGAGCGGTAAAAGCACCCTATTGTGACTGGCCCGGTGGCTCTGTGTATCCTTGGCATTGACTACCTCAGGAGAGGGTACTTCAAGGACCCAAAAGGGTACCAGTGGGCCTTTGGTGTAGCTGCTGTGGATACAGAGAAGATTAAATAGCTGTCTACCTTGCCCGGTCTCTCAGAGGATCCCTCTGTTGTGGGATTGCTGTGTGTTGAAGAACAGCAAGTGCCGATTGCTACCGTGACGGTACACCAGTGGCAATATCACACCAACCGAGACTCCCTGGTTCCCATCCAAGAGCTGATTCATCAATTGGAGAGCCAAGGAGTGATCAGCAAGACTCGCTCACCCTTTAATAGTTATACACAGCCAATGCAAAAGTCTGACGAAGGGTGGAAGTTAACAGCAGTCTACTGTGGCCTGATCGAAGCCACGCCACCTCTGAGTGCTGCTGTACAGGACATGCTAGAGCTCCAATATGAACTGGAATCAAAGGCTGCCAAGTAGTATGCCACAACTGATATTGCCAAAGCATTTTTCTCGATCCCTTTGGCAGCAGAGTGCAGGCCACAGATGGCTTTCACATGGAAAGGTGTCTGATACACCTGGAATCAACTGCCCCAGGGGTGGAATCATAGTCCTACCATTTGCAATGGATTGATACAAACTGCACTGGAACAGGATGAAGCCCCTGAACACCTGCAAAACATTCATGACACCATCACGTGGGGCAACACAGCGAAGGAAGTGTTTGAGAAAGGAAAAAGAATAATCCAGACCCTGCTGAAAACTGGTTTTGCCATAAAAAAAAACCCAAAAAAAACCCCACACGGTCAAAGGACCTGCACTGGAGATCCAGTTCTTGGGAATAAAATGGCAAGATGGACATTGTCACATCCCTGTGGATGTGATCAGTAAAATAGTTGGTGGGGCTTTGTTGTTAACAAAAGAAGAAACACAAGCTTTCCTAGGCCTTGTGGGATTCTGGAGAATGCATATTCCAGGTTCCAATCAGATTGTGAGCCCTCTCTATCGGGTGACCCAGAAGAAGAACTGTTTCAACTGAGGCCCTGAGCAGTGACAAGCCTTCAAACAGCTCAAACAGGAGGTAGTTCATGCAGTAGCCCTTGGGCCTGTCTGGACAGGACCAGCTGTGCAAAATGTGCTCTACACTGCAGACAGGGAGCACAGCCTCACCTGGAGCCTCTGGCAGAAAACACCAGGAGAAACCTGAGGCCGCTCTAGGGTTTTGGTGCCAGGGATATAGAGGATCAGAAGCCCACTACATCCCAACTGAAAAAGAGATACTAGCAGCATTTGATGGGGGTTGAGATGCTTCTGAAGTAGTCAGCAGAGAAGTACAGCTCCTCTAGACACCACAATTCAATGTGTTGCACGGGACAATCAAAGAAAGGATCCCCTCTACACATCACACGACCAACACTACATGAAGTAAGTAGGTAGCGTTGATCACTCAACAGGCTCGAGTGAGGAACCCCAACTGCCCAGGAATACTGGAAGAGATCGTGGACTGGCCAGAAGGCAGAAACTTCGGACCATCACCTGAGGAGGTGACCTGTGCCCAAGAGGCCCCACTGTATAATAAATTATTAGAAAATGAAAAGCAATATGCCCTGTTTACTGATGGGTCCTGTTGTATTGTGGGAAATAATTGGAGGTGGAAAGCTACTGTGTGGAATCACAAATGACAAGTTGCAGGACTGTTCTGGTTTAATCTGGCAGGCAGCCAAATACCATGCAGCCGCTCACTCACTCCCCCCCACCCCCCCACAGTGGGACAGGGAGAGAATCGGAAGGGTAAGACTGAGAAAAACTCGTGGGTTGAGATAAAGACAGTTTAATAGAACAGAAAAAGGAAAATAATAATAATAAATAATGATAGAATATACAAAATGAGTGATGCACAATGCAATTGCTCACCACCCGCGCTGACCGATAACCAAGTAGCAATCGGTACTTCCTGGATCACGCCTACCATTCATATACTGAGCATGACGTCACATGGTATGGAATACCCCATTGGCCAGCTGGGCTGGCTGTCCTGATTATGTTCCCTCCCACCTTGTGTACCTAGCTCAGTCAGTAGGCATGGGAGCTGTCCTTGGACTAGGAGGGCACTTAGCAACAACTGAAAACATCAGTGTGTTATCAACATTCTTCTCATACTAAATCCAAAACACAGCACTAGGAAGAAATTTAACCCTATCCCAGCCAAAACCAGGACAGTATCCACCCCTTATTCCATACCATTTACATTATGCTTAGGTCTCACTTTTTTCGATACATTTCAATTAATCACCACTATCTTTCTTTTTATATATACACATATATATATATGCACACACAGATATCATTCCCTTAGTCTATGGACTATCCCTTTAAAATGTCCACTGAGTTCATTTAGTCCACAACTTTGGGCTCCATCTGTCATAACAGTCTTTCAGGGGAGGAGAGATGGTGTGTGGTGTTGGGCTGTTGCATCCTGAAGCCAGTTCTCATTTCGGTACTGCTGCTCTCGTCCAGTTCTATCATAGTTGCACTTTGCTCGGTTTCATCGGAGTTAGTTCATTCTTCATTAATCTGGGTGATTTTCACTGCTATACCATTGATAGCAACCATAGAAATAATGATATACAACATCATATAACAATTGACATCATAAAATTCAGTTCATTGGCTATTTTCACCCAAAATCAAATCCCCTTGAGGTACACACCAGACTTCCCCATCCTTTCGCATCACCCACCAAGTGCACCCAGGTCCCTGAGCAAAAGCAATCCCACGGATGGGTTTTCCCTTGCCAGAGGCAGGAGTAACCCAGACCGTCTTCCCCGGCATATTTCTTATGTGCACGACAGGGACTTTATCTCCATCTACAGTATGTAAGAGTCTTGATTGGGCAGGGCCAGTTCGAGTGACAGATCCCCTAGTGTTGACCAGCCAGGTGGCTTTTGCTAAATGTGTATCCCAATGCTTGAATGTCCCACCACCCATTGCCCTCAGTGTAGTCTTTAGCAGTCCATTGTATCGTTCGATTTTCCCAGAGGCTGGTGCATGGTAGGGGATGTGATAGACCCACTCAATGCCATGCTCTTTGGCCCAGGTGTCTATGAGGGTGTTACGGAAATGAGTCCCGTTGTCTGACTCAATTCTTTCTGGGGTGCCATGTCGCCATAGGACTTGCTTTTCAAGGCCCAGGATGGTGTTCCGGGCAGTGGCATGGGGCACAGGGTATGTTTCTAGTCATCCGGTGGTTGCTTCCACCATGGTGAGCACATAGCGCTTGCCGTGGCAGGTTTGTGGGAGTGTGATATAATCAATCTGCCAGGCCTCCCCATATTTATATTTCAACCATCGTCCTCCATACCAAAGAGGCTTTACTCGCTTGGCTGGCTTGATTGCAGCGCATGTTTCACATTCATGGATAACCTGTGCAATAGCGTCCATGGCCAAGTCTACCCCTCGATCATGAGCCCATCTGTATGTTGCGTCTCTTCCTTGATGGCCTGAGGCACAATAGGCCCACCAAGCTATAAATAATTCACCCTTATGTTGCCAGTCCAGATCCACCTGAGCCACTTCAATCTTAGCAGCCTGGTCCACCTGCTGGTTGTTTTGGTGTTCTTCAGTGGCCCGACTCTTGGGTATGTGAGCATCTACGTGACGTACTTTTACAGCCAGGTTCTCTACCCGGGCAGCAATATCTTGCCACAGTGCGGCAGCCCAGATGGGTTTACCTCTGTGGCTGCCAGTTGTTCTGCTTCCACTGATGCAACCACCCCCACAGGGCATTTGCCACCATCCATGAGTCAGTACAGAGATAAAGTACTGGCCATTTTTCGCGTTCAGCAATGTCCAAGGCCAGCTGGATGGCTTTCACCTCTGCAAACTGACTCGATTCACCTTCTCCTTCAGCAGTTTCTGCAACTTGGCGTATAGGAGTCCATACAGCAGCTTTCCACCTCTGATGCTTTCCCACAAGGCGACAGGACCCATCAGTGAACAGGGCATATTGCTTCTCATTTTCTGGTAGTTTGTTATACAGTGGGGCCTCTTCAGCACGTGCCACCTCCTCCTCTGGGGATATTCCAAAATCTTTGCCTTCTGGCCAGTTCGTGATCACTTCCAAGATTCCTGGGCGACTGGGGTTTCCTATTCGGGCCCGTTGTGTGATCAGCGCGACCCACTTACTCCACGTAGCATCGGTTGCATGATGTGTAGAGGGGACCCTCCCTTTGAACATCCAGCCCAGCACTGGCAGTCGGGGTGCCAGGAGGAGCTGTGCTTCAGTACCAACCACTTCGGAAGCAGCTCGAATCCCTTCATATGCTGCCAATATCTCCTTCTCAGTTGGAGTGTAACAGGCCTCGGATCCTCTGTATCCCCGACTCCAGAACCCTAAGGGTCGACCTCGAGTCTCCCCTGGTGCTTTCTGCCAGAGGCTCCAGGTAGGGCCCTTCTCCCCGGCTGCGGTGTAGAGCACATTCTTCACATCTTGTCCTGCCCGGAATGCCCCAAGGGCTACTGCCTGAACTATCTCCCGTTTAATTTGTTGAAAGGCTTGTCGTTGCTCAGGGCCCCATTTGAAATTGTTCTTCTTCCAAGTCACTTGATAGAGAGGGCTTACAATCAGGCTGTAATCTGGAATATGCATTCTCCAAAAGCCAACGACGCCTAAGAAAGCTTGTGTTTCCTTTTTGCTAGTTGGTGGGGACATGGCTGTTATTTTGTTGATCACATCCATTGGGATCTGACGACGTCCATCTTGCCATTTTATTCCTAAAAACTGGATCTCCTGTGCAGGTCCCTTGACATTACTTTGTTTTATGGCAAAACCAGCCTTCAGAAGGATTTGAATTATTCTCTCCCCTTTCTCAAAAGCTTCTTCTGCTGTGTTGCCCCACACGATGACGGCATCAATGTACTGCAGGTGTTCTGGAGCCTCACCCTGTTCCAGTGCGGTGTGGATCAGTCCATGGCAAATGGTAGGGCTGTGTTTCCACCCCTGGGGCAGTCAGTTCCAGGTGTACTGGACGCCCCTCCAAGTGAAAGCAAACTGTGCCCTGCACTCTGCCGCCAAAGGGATTGAGAAGAACGCATAAGCAATGTCAATTGTGGCGTACCACTTGGCCGCCTTTGACTCCAGTTCGTATTGAAGTTGTAGCATGTCCGGCACGGCAGCACTCAGTGGCGGCGTGACTTCGTTCAGGCCACAATAGTCTACTGTTAGTCTCCACTCTCCATTGGACTTTCATGCTGGCCATATGGGACTGTTAAAGGGTGAGCAAGTCTTGCTGATCACTCCTTGGCTCTCCAGTCGACGAATCAGCTCATGGATGGGAAGCAGGGAATCTCGGTTGGTGCGGTATTGTCGTCGGTGCACTGTTGTGGTAGCGATTGGTACCTGCTGTTCTTCAACCTTCAACAACCCCACAACAGAAGGGTCCTCCGAGAGACCAGGCAAGGTGGACAGCTGTTTAATTTCCTCCGTCTCCAGGGGAGCTATACCAAAAGCCCACCAGTACCCTTTTGGGTCCTTGAAATACCCTCTCCTGAGGTAGTCTATGCCAAGGATGCACGGAGCCTCTGGGCCAGTCACAATGGGGTGCTTCTGCCTCTCGTTCCCGGTTAGGCTCACTTTGGCCTCCAATACAGTTAACTCTTGGGATCCCCCTGTCACTCCAGAAATACAAATGGGTTCTGCCCCTTTGTAGCTTGATGGCATCAGGGTACACTGTGCACCGGTGTCTACGAGAGCCTTATACTCCTGTGTGTCTGATGTGCCAGGCCATCGAATCCACACAGTCCAGTAAACCCGGTTGTCCCTTTCCTCCACCTGGCCGGAGGCAGGGCCCCTCTAGTTCTGGTCATAGTATCCGTTTCTCACTTCTTGCAAATGCGAGTCAAGAATTTCTTCATCACAATCCAAAGTAAGATCAGCCCTTCTACTCTGTCTGGGGAACTGTTCACTGGAAACTGGACCGTCGTGAGACAGGTTTTTCCTGAAAACTGGAGCAGCAATTTTCCTGGGAGAACTCCCTTGTGTGATTGTTTTTCCTTGCAACTCACGTACCCATGCCTCTAGGGTCAAGGTAGGTTTTCCATCCCACTGCCTCATGTCCTCTCCGTGGTCACGCAGGTGAAACCACAGGGTGCCCCGTGGTGTGTACTTTCTATATCCTCTCTCTTGAGCAGAAGAACGCTGACTCCTAATGGCTGAGATACTGGTCCATACAGGCGGAGAATAGGACCTATCGTCTTTGAGTTGCTGGACCTCCCAGGACAGTTTCTCCACAGCCGAGACACGGGAGGAGGAGACAGTTTCTTCGTATTCCCGGAGATTGCTAACCATGTCATCTACCCTTGGTGCTTCTTCCTCTTTCCAGCACAGTACTGCCAACGAACTGGCATATGATGCTCATGCGCTCCGTACTAATTTCCGCTACATTGGTCGCGTGCACTGGACTTCATCTGGATCTTTGGGTGTTTGGTCATCGTCCAGGTCACTATAAACCACCTCCAGCACGCCTAGTTCTCTCAGGTACTGGATACCTCTCTCCATAGTGGTCCATTTGCCTAGGCGATATATAACATCTTCCTTGAAGGGATACCTTTCCTTCACGCCTGACAGCAGTCGCCTCCAGAGGGTGAGGGCTTGTGCTCCTTTTTCCAATTGCTTTGTCAATGCCCCCTTCCCTAGCAAGGGATCCCAGCTGTTTGGCTTCCTTCCCCTCTACTTCCAGGCTACTGGCCCCATTATCCCAACATCGGAGCAGCCAGGTAACAATATGCTCGCCTGGACGACAGCTGAAATCTTACCGCATATTTCGCAGCTCACTCAGGGATAGGGATCGGGTGGTTCCTGTCTCGTTTATGAGTTCTTCCTCTTCCTCCTCCTCTCCTCGTGATGGCCCTGCTCTTCCATCATCCCTTTCTAAATGACCTGACCTCCGCTTCCAAGATTTCCTCTTCTGTACAGGGGCGACGGATACCAGCGACGGTTGGTCCTCTGGTTCAGCTGTAGTGCCTGTTGCTGGGGTTTGGGTAGCTGCAGTGCTTGTTGTGGGGGTTGGAGTAACTGTAGTGACTGTTGCCGGAGTTTGAGTGGCTGCAGTGCCTGTCGCAGGGGTTGAAGAAGCTACCCTGACTGTTGCCGGGGTTTGAGTAGCCACAGGGGTTGTTGTGGGGGTTGAAGTAGCCACAGTGCCTGTCGTGGGGTTTTGAGTATCCACCGTGTCTGTAGCCACCCCCGGGACCCACCGCTCCGCCCGCCCCGACGAGGCACCACCGTTTGCCCTCCCTCTTTTCTTGTTCCTGAGGGTTGATCTCTGGACAGTATTCCTGAATAGTTTAACTCTAAACAAGGCCTGAACCACATTCAGGAGACATAGCAATAGGAACACGATTGTTTGAACATCCCAAGGATATTCAAAATTCTCAGGGAATATTGTGGACATCTTCCTGAAGAGGATAGAAGAAAAAGGAGTTTCTGACGATATGGAAGGGAAGAAGAACAAGTGGAAGAAAGTGTCCCATCCTGTCTCCCCCTTAAATTCATTCTCCGAGGAGAAAAAAGTGCAATTATAATAATTTCTAAGAGGTGGTTCCCGAGGTGCAGAAATGACGGCAGTGCCAAGTACAGATACCAGATTAGACTTACGACCAATGATTTTATCACCTCATAAAACAGCAGCAAAATGATAATCTTGGCCCAGTTCTGAATAATGATAAACGGCACAAAAGGGAACATATACTGCAAGCACGGTATTACATAACCCAACATTGAGAGCCAGCCCCACAACTTTGACAGCCAATACATCAACATTGTGACCAATCAATATAATGAATGCTTATAACAATCTTGCCTTAACACACTTTGGTCAGATCTATCGTTATCTCAACCCTTCGAGCCCCACGTTGGGCGCCACAAAGGACTGTCGTGGTTTAACCTGGCAGGCAGCCAAATACCACGCAGCCGCTTGCTCACTCCCCCCGCACCCACAGTGGGACAGGGAGAGAATTGGAAGGGTAAGAGTGAGAAAAACTCGTGGGTTGAGATAAAGACAGTTTAATAGAACAGAAGAGGGAAAATAATAATAATAATAATAATGATGATAGAATATACAAAATGAGTGATGCACAATGCAGTTGCTCACCACCTGCGCTGACCGATAACCAAGTAGCAATCGGTACTTCCTGGATCACGCCTACCGTTCATATACTGAGCATGACGTCACATGGTATGGAATACCCCATTAGCCAGCTGGGCTGGCTGTCCTGATTATGTTCCCTCCCATCTTGTGTACCTAGCTCAGTCAGTAGGCATGGGAGCTGTCCTTGGACTAGGAGGGCACTTAGCAACAGCTGAAAACATCAGTGTGTTATCAACATTCTCCTCATACTAAATCCAAAACACAGCACTAGGAGGAAATTTAACCCTATCCCAGCCGAAACCAGGACAGTATCAGAACATGTTGAAGGAGAAGGCGAATCGAGTCAAGTCTGCAGAAATGAAAGCCATCCAGCTGGCCCTAGAGATTGCTGAATGAGAAAAAAGTGTCCAGTACTCTAACTCTATACTGACTCATAGATGGTGGCACATGCCTTATGGGATGGCTACAGCAATGGAAGCAGACTAACTGGCAGCACAGAGGTAACCCCATCTGGGCTGCTGCACTGTGGCAGGACATTGTTGCCTGGGTAGAGAACCTCGTGGTAAAGGTACGTCATGTAGATGCTTACATGCCCAAGAACCACGCCACCAAAAAATATCAAAACAATGAGCAGGTAGACCAGGCTGCTAGAATTGAAGTGTCTCAGGTGGACCTGGACTGGGAGCATAAGGGTGAGCTATTCATAGCTTGGTGGGCCCATGAAACATCAGGACATCTAGGAAGAGATGCAAAGTACAGATGGGCTCATGATCAAGGGGTGGACTTGACCATCAACACCATTGCACAGGTTATCCATGAGTGCAAAAACATGTGCCATAAGCAAGCAAGCCAAGCAGGTAAAGTCTCTCTGGCACAGAGAACAGTGGCTGAGATATCAACATGGGGAGGCCTGACTGATCAATTGCATTGGACCAGTGCCACAAACCTGCCAAGGCAAGCACTATTTGCTTACTGGATGGTTGGAAACATACCCTGTAAACCATTCCACCACCAAAACACACCATCCTGGACCTTGAAAAGAAAATCCTGTGGTGATACAGTACCCTAGAAAGAGTTGATTCAGACAATCCAGCAGAAGCCACTTGGCTGGTTAACACCAGAGGATCTGCTAACTGTCCTGGTCCTGCCCAAACAAAGCCCCTACATACTGTGGGAAGAATTAAGGTCCCCCTAGCACATACAGGAAAGCGGCTGGGAGAGGCAGTGTAGGGTACGCCTCCCTCAGGAAAAGGCAAGCCCAGTTGTGGGATTGTCTTCGCTCAAGGACCCAGGTGCACTGAGTGGGTATTGCAGGAGAATGGGGAAATCTGGTGTGTACCTCAAGGAGATTTAACCCTTGGGGAAAAATAACCCATGATTTGAGTTGTATGTTATAGGAAGTACCATAACAGGAACCACCCAAACAACCAGATGAGCCTTGCAAGAAATCAGGCAAGTGCAGTGATGACCCAACCTGAGCTGGTTTTAGCACCCAAGAACCCAACAGAACACCTCCCCTGTCCTGAGTGACCACCGTAACAAATGGAGTCTCTGTCATTGATAGCGGAATGGAAATTTTATAGGCATGGCCCATAGACTAAGAGAATGATTTCTGCATATATGTCAAAGGATTTGGGGGTGGGGGGGGTGTTGGTGTTGGTGTGTGTTTTAATGATAATGTATTAGATAGAGCAGGACCTGAGCATGATGCAAATGAGATGGAATAAAGTGTGGAGAGTTAATTTTATTCATAACAGCCCATAGGTTGTTTTGTTTTGGATTTCCAACTAAAACACTGTTGATAACACACACATGTTTTGGCTATTGCTGAACAGTACTTGCACAGTGTCAAGGCATGCACGCACATACATACATACATACACACACCCCCCCATACCCCCTATTCCTCAGCAAGTAGGCTGGGCAAGAAATTGGGAGGGCACACAGCCAGGACAGCTGACCCAAATTGACCAAAGGGATATTCCATACCATGTAATTTCATGCTCAGCAATAGAAACTGGGGTCAACTAAGGAGGGCATTTGTCTTGCAAGGTGGCCACGGCATGGAAAGTAGCAAGTGATTGCTTTCACTTAACTGTCTTTCTCTCAACACAGAATTTTTCTAAACTTTTGCTCTTCCTATTTTATCTCCCCTGTCCTGCTTGGCAGGGGTAGCGAGCGAGCAGCTAGGTGGTTGTTTGGCTGCTAGCCTGGGTCAACCCACCACAGACATTTTTTTCAACCCAGAAATCAGTTAAATATTACAGTTTCTTACCCAAGAATTCTTTAATGTATATGTATATTTTATTAGTCTTCAGTTATAGTTTAGAGCCCATTTTATTTTCATTTTCAGGCAGAATCTCTGAAATAAGCAGCACAGTTCAACAGTATAGGCTTTACTGTTCTGTAATTGACATCTTCAGATACAACAGAAGGCATATATATATATGTATTCATAGTGACCCAAAAGAAGAACCATTTCAACTGGGACCCTGAGCAGTGACAAGCCTTCAAACAGCTCAAACAGGAGGTAGTTCATGCAGTAGCCCTTGGGCCTGTCTGGACAGGACCAGCTGTGCAAAATGTGCTCTACACTGCAGACAGGGAGCACAGCCTCACCTGGAGTCTCTGGCGGAAAACACCAGGAGAAACCTGAGGTCAACCTCTAGGGTTTTGGAGATGGGGGTATCAAGGATCTGAAGCCCACTACACACCAACCAAAAAGGAGATACTAGCAGCATATGAGGGGGTTCAAGACACTTCAGAAGTAGTTGGTACAGAAGCACAGCTCCTCTTGGCACCGTGATTTCCTGTGCTACACAAATTAAACGGGAGGTAGTTCATGCAGTAGCCCTTGGGCCAGTCCGGGCAGGACAAGATGTAAAGAATGTGCTCTACACCACAGCCGGGGAGAATGGCCCTACCTGGAGCCTCTGGCAGAAAGCACCAGGGGAGACTCGAGGTCAGAAAATGAGAAGCAATATGCCCTGTTCACTGATGGGTCCTGTCGCCTCGTGGGAAAGCATCGGAGGTGGAAAGCTGCTGTATGGAGTCCTATACGACAAGTCGCAGAAACTGCTGAAGGAGAAGGTGAATCGAGTCAGTTTGCAGAAGCGAAGGCCATCCACCTGGCTTTAGACATTGCTGAACGAGAAAAATGGCCAGTACTTTATCTCTGTACTGACTCATGGATGGTGGCAAATGCCCTGTGGGGGTGGTTGCAGCAGTGGAAGCAGAACAACTGGCAGCGCAGAGGTAAACCCATCTGGGCTGCTGCATTGTGGCAAGACATCACGGCCTGGGTAGAGAACCTCGTGGTAAAGGTACGTCACGTAGATGCTCATATACCCAAAAACTGCACCACTGAAGAACACTGAAACAACGAACAGGTAGACAAGGCTGTCAAAATTGAAGTGGCTCAGGTGGACCTGGACTGGCAGCATAAGGGTGAGCTATTTGTAGCTCGATGGGCTCACGAAACATCGGGACATCTAGGGAGAGATGCAACATACAGATGGGCTCGTGATTGAGGGGTGGACCTGACCATGGAGGCCATCACGCAGGTCACCCATGAATGTGAAACATGTGCCGCAATCAAGCGAGCCACACGAGTAAAGTGTCCTTGGAATAGAGGGCGGTGGCTGGGTTTTCGATACGGTGAGGTCTGGCTGATCGACTGTATTGGACCACCGCCACGAACCCGCCAATGCAATTTCTACATGCTCACCATGTTGGATGAGACCAGTGGGTGGCTAGAAACATACCCTGTAACCCATGCCACCACCCAAAACACCATTTTGGTCCTTGAAAGGCAAGTTTTATTTTGACATGGTACCCCAGAAAGAATTGAGTCAGACAAGGGGACTCATTTCCAAAATAACCTCAAGAAAACTGGGCCAAGAAACACGGCATTGAGTGGATGTATCACATCCCCTGTCACCCACAAGCTTCCGGAAAGATTGAGTGATATAATGGACTGTTAAAGACTGTGCTGAGAGCTTTGAGCGCTGGGGAATGGAAGCACTGGGATGTAAATTTAGCAGAAGCCACTTGGCTGGTTAATACCAGAGGATCTGCTAACCATCCTGGTCCTGCCCAAACAAAGCCCCTACATACTGTGGGAGGAGATCCCAGGAGATCCCAGTAGTGCACATAGGGAAGTGGCTGGGGACAGCAGTATGGGTTGCTCCTCCTTTGGGAAAAGGCAAGCCCATTCGTGGGATTGTCTTCACTCAAGGACCTGGATGTACTTGGTGGGTAATGCAGAAGGATGGGGAGATCCAGTGTGTACCTAAAGGGGATTTAACCTTGGGGGAAAATAATCTGTGATGTGAGTTGTATGTTGTAGGAAGTGATGTAGCAGGAACTACCTGAAATGACGAAGAATGAGCTTCGCAAGGAACCGGGCGAGTGCAGCAATGACCCAAACCAATCTGGTGTTGGCGCCCAACAATCCCACATGCTGCTTCTCCTGTCCTGAGCACCCACCTTGACAGATGGGGCCCAAGTCATAGCCTGTTCTTATGAACTTTTGGGGGAGTGGCAGAAGCTCATGGAATGGGAATATAATATCTATGTATCTGTTAAGGGACAGGGGATAGTAGTTAATGAGAATGTATAAATCTGTATGTTGGGAATAAAGATGGTTTAAGTATGTAGTATAAGTTGTAAGTTTTGGTAAGAGGGGATTTGAGGAATGAGAAATAGATACAATGGGATGGTTAGAAGATATGTAAATGTATCAAATTATGTGGAACCTGAGCATGACGCAAATGGTATGGAATAAGGGGTGGAGATTGGATTGCGTCTGGCTGGGATAGAGTTAACTTTTCCCATAGCAGCCTGTATAGTGCTGTGCTTTGTATTTGTGGCTAGAACAGTGTTGATAACACCAATGTTTTGGCTACTGCTGAGCAGTGCTTGCACAGCATCAAGGCTGCCTCTCCAACCCCCAGCCCCCAAAGTCCAGTAGGCTGGGGGTGGGCAAGAGGTTGGGAGGGGACATAGCCAGGACAGTTGACCCAAACTGACCAAAGGGATATTCCATACCATATGACATCATGCTCAGCAATAAAAGCTCAGGGAAAGGAGGAGGAGAGGGAGGCATTCATCATTAAGGCATTTGTCTTCTGAAGCAACTGCTACACATACTGAGCCCCTATGTCGTGGTTTAACCCAGCAGGCAGCCAAACACCACACAGCCGCTTGCTCACTCCCCGCCCCCCAGTGGGATGGGGAGAGATTCGGAAGGGTAAGAGTGAAAAAAAACTCGTGGGTTGAGATAAAGACAGTTTAATAGAACAGAAAAGGAAGGGAAAACAATAATAATAATAATAATAATAATAATAATACACAAAATGAGTGATGCACAATGCAATTGCTCACCACCCGCGCTGACCGATAACCAAGTAGCGATCGGTACTTCCTGGAACATGCCTACCATTCATATACTGAACATGACGTCACATGGTATTGGAATACCCCGTTGGCCAGCTGGGCCAGCTGTCCCGGCTATGCTCCCTCCCATCCTCTCGTGCACTTGGCAGAGCATGGAAGCTGAATGTCCTTGACTAGCAGGGTACTTAGCAACAACTGAAAACATCAGTGTGTTATCAACATTCTCCTCATACTAAATCCAAAACACAGCACTAGGAAGAAATGTAACTCTATCCCAGCCAAAACTACGACACCCTACTTCCCAGGAAGTGGCTGGACATCACCTGCTGATGGGAAGTAGAGAATAAATCTTTTTGTTTTCCTTTGCTTTTGCACATGGCCTTTGCTTTTCTCTATTAAACTGCCTTTATCTTAACCCACGAGTTTTTCATCTTATTTTCTCCCCCTGTCCTGCTGAGGAGGGGGAGTGATAGAGTGGCTTGGTGGGCACCTGGTGGCCAGCCAAGGTCAACCCACCACAGTTGTCATCCGCAAACTTGCTGAGGGTGAATTCAATCCCATTATCTCTGTCGTTGATGAAGATATTAAATAGCATTGGTCCCAGTACGGACCCTCGAGGGACACCACTCGTGACTGGTTTCCACTTGGACATTGAGCCACTGACTGCAACTCTTTGGATGCAGCCATCCAGCCAGTTCCTTATCCATCAAACCCATATCTCTCCAATTTAGAGGTAAGAGGTAAGAATGTTGTGGGGGACCGTGTCAAAGGCCTTACAGAAGGCCAGGTAGATGACATCCGTAGCTCTTCCCTTGTCCACCGCTGCAGTCACTCCATCATAGAAGGCCACTAGATTAGTCAGGCACAATTTGCCCTTGGTGAAGCCATGTTGGCTGTCTCTTATCACCTCCCTGCCTTCCATATGTTTCAACATATCTTCCAGGAGGATCTGGTCTATGATCTTACCGGGCACTGAGGTGAGGCTGACTGGTCAGTAGTTCCCAGGGTCCTTCTTTTTACTCTTTTTTAAAATGGTACAAGCTACAAGATTAGTCAGACTTTTCACTGTGAATCGTATAAATGGGTCAAAATGTGTAATTTTTATATGGAGCAAAAAGCGGTGACAGAGCAGGAAGAAGAGGCGACAGCAAGTCTAAATGGTAATGTTTTCTGGTAGTCATGTCTTGTTCAGGAATTCCTCCGTTTGTCTGTTAAACAAGAAAAAGTGCATGCGTTCCATAAATAAAATGGTAAAGAACAGTTCAAATAAAAGTAAGAAATTCTTCAGGACTACCTGAGGTGGGAAAAACCCCTCTCTCTGAAAACAGTTAAAGAAGTAAACAACTAAGGTTGTGATCTAGCTAATTTTTAAGAAATATGTTAAATGAACTGTTTCTTGAGTATTCTAGAATAGACTCTAAAACACTACTGTGGTCAAATTGAGTTTCAGATCATGAAGAAGCACCGTAGCAATAGAAACTAGGTGACCAAAACCCTGGTTTGCCTAACTGCTCCTAGAAGAGTCAACTGACTTGACTGAAAGCAGAGTTAGTGCAACTGAAAGTACTTTTGAAAATCTCATCCTTAATTTATTTAATCTGTAAAGCTAAGGAAATGCTTATTTAGTCAAGGACTTTTCAGCTTCCCATGCTCTGCCAGGTACACAAGAAGCTGGGAGGGAGCATAGCCAGGACAGCTAACCCAACTGGCCAACTGGGTATTCCATACCATATGACGTCATGCTCAGCATATAAACTGGGGGGAGTTGGCCAGGGGGCAGCGATCGCTGCTCAGGGACTGGCTGGGCGTCGGTCAGCGGGTGGTGAGCAACTGCATTGTGCATCACTTGCTTTGTATATTCTATTATTATTATTATTACTATTTTCTTAGTTTTAGTCTCCTGATTCTCTCCCCCATCCCACCAGAGGCGGGGGGAGTGAGCGAGCAGCTGTGTGGTGTTTAGTTGCTGGCTAGGGTTAAACCACAACAAAGGGAAAGTTTATTCTCAACAGATAGTTGAAATACAATCTGACAAGCAGCATTAGGTAGCACTCATTTCAGTAACAAGAACAATCCCTGTATTTTGAGCATAAGCTGTCAGTTTAACATGACATATCGTTAAAAACTACAGCTTTCCCTCTACCCCACATTTGTACTACTAATTTTCATCACAAGGTCAGCCACCCACAAAACAAACCAAAGGACTGACATGAAAAAAAAAAAATCTAAAACTCTACCATATTTTAAGTAGTGGTGGGCAGAGGAAGAAGCAAGAGAAATATTAACAGAATAAAAACTCCAAATGATAAAGACACAGAATGTTAGATAATTTCCAAAGCAAAATTAATATTTTTAATTCAGTACCCAAGTTACATTTCTCTGAACTGTCTTAGATGTCAGTTTAAACTACAGAAAGGTCATGTTTAAACCTAAGCTAGGTATGATGCACAAGTCAACAGCTACACTTCTGAAGTGTCTACTATGGGTTTGGACTTCATTCAGCTGAAAGCATAGTCATTGGATACATTTCAGATGCTCAATTTTTTCTACAATAAGAGAGCTGCTATGTAGCTCTCAGCCAACCACCATAAACAACTGCCCATCCCATTTACAGCTGTCAATGCTGTTCAACCCAAGCCAAGTGGCAACAGTGAAGCTGTCAGGATCTTCAAGTGTTCTTTCACACATCTTCAGTACCTCAAGACTTCTTAAACTAGGCTAAACAGGACAGTTATCACATCCCCCTCCTTTAATCCTTCTTTTAGCCTATCTTGCTTAATCACCAGTACACAGCTACAAAAGGTCTGTTTATCCAAATTTTAGTTCTATGTCTTCTAAGCCAACCTCCAATACACACAGAAGCATTAAGCCTCTGAACTGAGCACAGAGCTGTATTTCACTTTCAAGTTATTTTCCCCGCCTATTTGCACACACTTCTCACTTCTATATAGATTCCATGAAATGCTGAGCAAATAGGAGGCTCTCTCCAATCAAAGTAGGAATGTCTCACTATCTCGTTTTGAAAGGCACACATCCATCACTTCATGCCACTGTTGGAGACCACTGAATTTGTCCAACATCTTGACTCACTAGTCCAGCAGAAAGTGTCATTATAGGAGGAGGGAGTGAACTACAAGATTAGAGATTTAAGTAGACTCACAGGAGGCATCCATCAGGTAGCAGAAAAGCTCAAAGGAAGTACCAGGAGTACTCAGCTGGAAACAAATTTTTTCAGCAACAGTAAGCTATGAGGTGAACTCCCCTCTTTCCACAGGACTGCACTCTCCCTTGCCACAGTTATGGTACTTCAGAAGAAGCACTCTCTAAAATTCTCCAACATGCTCTGCATTATTACCCTTAAGGGTATGAAGAGCTTAATTTACTCTAGGACAATTGAGCAACAATCTACAAAGCAAAGGAGACACAAAGAAAAGAAAAAGAAAGGAGTCAAAAAGCAATACACTTGTAACTGCTACACCCCTATCACAGAAGAGTTCTATTGGCTTTTAATTTTATTTAGGACATATTTAAAAAAAACACTTCCTATTTTGTTCTCATTCCCACAAGCTACATCTGAATTTCTGCATACATCCTTGCAGCACTTGTCACATTACCACACTGAGCCACTTCATTGGGATGGCAGTAGAAAGACAGAGCTAATCATAGGATCATAGGATCATAGAATCATTAAGGTTGGAAAAGACCTCTAAGATCATCAAGTCCAACCGTCAAGCCAACACCACCATGCCCACCAAACCATGTCCCTAAGCGCCTCATCTACACGTCTTTTAAATACCTCCAGGGATGGTGACTCAACCACTTCCCTGGGCAGCCTGTTCCAAGGCCTGACCACTCTTTCAGTAAAGAAATTTCTCCTAATGTCCAATCTAAACCTCCCTTGGCGCAACTTGAGGCCATTTCCTCTCGTCCTATCGCTAGTTACTTGGGAGAAGAGACCAACACCCACCTCACTACAACCTCCTTTCAGGTAGTTGTAGAGCGCGATGAGGTCTCCCCTCAGCCTCCTCTTCTCCAGACTAAACAACCCCAGTTCCCTCAGCCGCTCCTCATAAGACTTGTTCTCCAGGCCCTTCACCAGCTTCGTTGCCCTCCTCTGGACACCCTCCAGCACCTCCATGTCTTTCTTGTAGTGAGGGGCCCAAAACTGAACACAGTATTCAAGGTGCAGCCTCACCAGTGCCAAGTACAGGGGAACGATCACCTCCCTACTCCTGCTGGCCACCCTATTTCTGATACAAGCCAGGATGCCATTGGCCTTCTTGGCCACCTGGGCACACTGCCGGCTCATGTTCAGCCGGCTGTCAACTAGCACCCTGTCCTGCTTTTGGCTGGGATAGGGTTAAATTTCTTCCTTGTGCTGTGTTTTGGATTTAGTATGAGAAGAATGTTGATAACACACTGATGTTTTTAGTTGTTGCTAAGTACACTGCTAGTCAAGGACATTCAGCTTCCATGCTCTGCCAAGTGCACAAGAGGCTGGGAGGGAGCATAGCCGGGACAGCTGGCCCAGCTGGCGAACGGGGTATTCCATACAATATGACATCATGCTCAGTATATAAATAAGAGGCGTGGTCCAGGAAATAGCGATCGCTACTTGGTTATCGGTCAGCAGATGGTGAGCAATTGCATTGTGCATCACTCATTTTGTATATTCTACTATTTTTATTATTATTTTTATTATTATCCCTTCCTCTTCTGTTCTATTAAACTGTCTTTATCTCAATTCACGAATTTTACTTTTTTTTCCCGATTCTCTCCCCCATCCCACTGCAGGGGGCGGGGGGGGGGGACGGGGACTGAGCGAGCGGCTCTGTGGTGTTTGGCTGCCTGCCGGGTTAAACCACAACACACCCCCAGGTCCTTTTCCTCTGGGCAGCTTTCCAGCCACTCTTCCCCAAGCCTGTAGCGTTACATGGGGTTGTGGTGGCCGAAGTGCAGGACCCGGCACTTGGCCTTGTTGAATCTCATACAGTTGGCCTCGGCCCATCGATCCAGCCTGTCCAGGTCCCTCTACAGAGCCTTCCTACCCTCAAGCAGATCAACACTCCCGCCCAACTTGGTGTCGTCTGCAAACTTACTGAGGGAGCACTCAATCCCCTCATCCAGATCATTGATAAAGATAATGAACAAGACCGGCCCCAAAACTGAGCCCTGGGAAACACCGCTTGTGACTGGCCGCCAACTGGATTTAACTCCGTTGACCACAACTCTCTGGGCTTGGCCGTCCAGCCAGTTTTTTACCCAGCGAAGAGTACACCTGTCTAAGCCGTGAGCCGCCAGCTTCTCTAGGAGAATGCTGTGGGAGACAGTGTCAAAGGCTTTACTGAAGTCCAAGTAGACCACATCCACAGCCTTTCCCTCATCCACTATCACCTGGTCGTAGAAGGAAATCAGGTTGGTCAAGCAGGACCTGCCTTCCATGAACCTGTGCTGGCTGGGCCTGATCCCCTGGTTGTCCCGCACATGGCTTGTGAGCGCCCTCAAAACGAACCGCTCCATAATCTTCCCCGGCACCGAGGTCAGGCTGACAGGCCTGTAGTTCCCCAGATCCTCCTTCCGGCCCTTCTTGTCGATGGGCGTCACATTGGCAAGCCTCCAGTCATCCGGGACTTCTCCTGTTAACCAGGACTGCTGGTAAATGATGGAGAGTGGCTTGGCAAACTCCTCCGCCAGCTCCCTCAGTACCCTCGGGTGGATCCCATCTGGCCCCATAGACTTGTGAGCGTCCAGGTGGTGTAGCAGGTCGTTAACTTCTTCCTCTTGGATTATGGGGGGTTTATCCTGCTCGCCGTCCTTGTCTTCCAGCTCAGGGGGCTGAGCACCCTGAGGATAACTGCTCTGACTATTAAAGACTGAGGCAAAGAAGGCATTAAGTACCTCAGCCTTATCCTCGTCCTTGGTGGCAACGTTCCCCCCCGCATCCAATAGAGGATGGAGATTCTCCTTGGCTCTCCTTTTGTCATTAATATACTTGTAAAAACATTTTTTGTTGTCTCTCACGACAGTGGCCAGGTTGAGTTCTAGCTGGGCTTTTGCCTTTCTAATTTCCACTCTGCACGACCTAACGAGATCCCTGTACTCTTCTTGAGTTGCCTGCCCCTTCTTCCAAAGGTGGTAAACTCACCTTTTTTTCCTGAGTCCCAGCCAGAGCTCCCTGTTCAGCCAGGCCGGTCGTCTTCCCCGCCCGTTCTTCTTACAGCACATGGGGACAGCCCGCTCCTGCGCCTTTAAGACTTCCTTCTCGAAGAACGTCCAGCCTTCCTGGACCCCTTTGCCCTTCAGGACCGTCTCCCAAGGGACCCTCTCGACCAGTGTCCTGAGCAGGCCAAAGTCTGCCCTCCGGAAGTCCATGGTAGCGGTTTTGCTGGCTCCCCTCTTTACTTCACCAAGTATTGAGAATTCTACCATTTCATGGTCGCTAAGCCCAAGACGGCCTCCGACCACCACATCTCCCACCAGTCCTTCTCTGTTTGTAAACAGCAGGTCAAGTGAGGCACCTCCCCTGGTAGGCTCGCTTACCAGCTGCATCAGGAAGTTATCCTCCACACACTCCAGGAACCTCCTCGACTGTTTCCTCTCTGCCGTGTTGTATTTCCAGCAGACATCCGGAAAGTTGAAGTCCCCCACGAGAACAAGGGCTAGCGACTGGGAGACTTCTGCCAGCCGCTTGTAGAATGCTTCATCTGCCTCTTCATCCTGGCTAGGTGGTCTATAACAGACTCCCAGCAGGATATCTGCCTTGTTGGCCTTCCCCCTCATCCTTACCCATAAGCACTCGACCTTATCATCACAATCGTTGAGCTCTAGACAATCAAAACACTCCCTAACATACAGAGCCACCCCACCGCCTCTCCTTCCTCGCCTGTCCCTTCTGAAGAGCTTATAGCCATCCATTGCAGCACTCCAATCGTGAGACTCATCCCACCATGTTTCCGTGATAGCGACTAAGTCATAGCTATCCCGCTGCACAATGGCTTCCAGCTCCTCCTGTTTGCCGCCCATTCTGCGTGCATTGGTGTAGATGCACTTGAGCTGGGCTACTGATTTCGCCCCCGACACTGGCGTGCCACCCCTAGGCTCTTCTCTAGTGAGCCTGGTTTTATCCCCTTCCCCCTTCGAACCTAGTTTAAAGCCCTCTCGATGAGCCCCGCCAACTCATACGCGAGAATCCTTTTCCCCCTGTGAGACAGCTGAACTCCGTCCGTCGCCAGCAGGCCCGGTGCCGTGTAAACCTCCCCCTGGTCAAAGAAGCCAAAATTCTGCCAATGGCACCAGCCCCTGAGCCACGTGTTGATCCGATGAGTTTTCCTGTTCCTTTCGGTGTTCCGCCCTGCCACTAAAGGGATTGAGGAAAACACTACCTGTGCTCCCGATCCTCCCACCAGTCGCCCCAGCGCCCTGAAGTCCCTTTTGATCGCTTCGGGACTTTTCTCTGCAACCTCCTCACTGCCAACCTGCATAACCAATAGCGGGTAATAATCGGAGGTCTGTACCAGACTAGGGAGTTTCCTAGTAATGTCTCTAACCCGGGCCTCAGGGAGGCAGCAGACTTCCCTGTGGGTTGGGTATGGTCGGCATATTGGGCCCTCCGTCCCCCTCAGAAGGGAATCGCCTACAACAATTACCCTCCTTTTTTTCTTAGCAGAGGCAGTCGTAATGCGTGGGGCTGACTGACTCGCCCTGTGCAAGCCCCTGGATGGGCCTTCATCCACATCCTCGTTTGTCTGGCCCTCAAGTTCCAGAGCCCCATATCTGTTCTGTAACAGCAACTGGGAAGGTGAGGGAAGCCAGGAGGAGATTCGCCTGGTAGTTATTCCACTACCAAAATTTAGAGCATCAAGTTCCTCAAACCAAGCACATATTTTTACAGTACTCAAGACTAACAAAACTCCTAGTCAAAATTCATTCCTTATTAACATTCAAATAAGACTATAATAGTGGTAGAATCTATATTTGAACAGAACAATAAGCACAGTCTGACAAAAAACAAGACACCACATATCAAGACAAGGGACTGAAATATGGGGAAAAAAATTCATTACACTATTCACTGGAATATTAGAAAGACTTACCCAATTAAACTGAGTTTACCAAATACGTCACATGTACTTGTGTATTTTAAATCTAATTTCACTCTTACAATACTTAATATATTCACAGCTCAGTTTCAAAAATATGTCAAGTCAGATAAACAATTTAAGGCCTTAAAAGGTGTTTAAGGCCTTATAAGCTGTTATAAGCATTGTTATAAGGCCTATAACAATACTTAATTGACGTCTTACAGTACTGCAAATGTTACATGACTAAAGAACTGCAAGCATGGGGAAAAACTTTACACACTAAAAAGCTGCTGTATAACACCTCAAACAGATAGTGCTCACTCCAAGATCCAGAATTACAGTGGTAATTATACTTGTATTCGATGAGGGGTAATTAGACTTGGCTGGGGGGGGGAATGGGGGAGCTGTGGGTGCTATCAGGTGACTCACTATTGAATAAGTTAGGAAGACGACTGACAAACCTTTTGTTAGCAGCTAGCAGAATTATCCACCACACAAGACTTGGCGGGAAGGTTAAAATAACACATTTTCACTATGTAGCAAACTTTTGGACATCTGCTCAGCAAAACTTTGGGAATATGTCAATAACTTTCTTCTCCCTTTTCATTATGTATTTTTTATATTCTCTTTCCCTCACAGAGTAGAGAAGACTAGTAAAGATGCCCTCTAGATGAGGTTCTAATAGAAAACTGGTTGAAACTGCCAAGGTAATTTGATCAAGACTGACAATCATTATAGAGTTCACAATCATTGAGATAGGAAAGAAGAATAATAAAGCCAAAAAGACTTCAAGAAAACAAATGCCAATAAACTGAGAACTGGTAAAATCAGTTTTATAGGACCTGTTACTTAGGGGGGAAGATAAAAAGAGGTATTACGGAGAGCTGACAGTTTCTTTATGAAATAATATTAAGGGTACAGATAAGAGTTAATACATCTGAGAAGGAAGAGACAGAGGAAAGCAGGAAGGGATGGAATTGTGCCAAGAGACTAAATCCCAAACACTTAATTGACCTCATACAAAGAAGAAAGCATACAGGAAGTAGAAACTGCATCAGGTGAGGAAGTACAAAAGTGGTGTTTTTTTATTATATGTATATGCCTCAAGCACATAACAACAGTGAGAATAAAGCAAGTGCTCTATGGGGTAGAATAATCAGAGAACAAAAAAAATGGCTTAATCCCTTTATTTACAGAAAGAAAGAAATGGTCAAAAGACAGAGAAGGCCAGAGTCTAACCTTTTTTGCACTTGTCTTAACTATACAAGAATGTTTAAAAACCAATTAACATAAATTGCTAGTTATAGAAGGTCAGCACTGCAACTCAAGCAGGAAAGGAACAGATAAAAGTATTCAAATTAAATGTTTTCAAATCAAGTAGGCCTGATGAACTTCAAATCTAATAAAAAGCACACTAGTGAAGTCTGAGCAGTTAGTAGGCACCTTGCAGAACCTGCAAGTATCGGGTGGATAGATACTATCCTTTTCATAGTTTCCTAACAAAAGAAAAAAAGCAAATGGAGGAGCTAAGCCACTCCATCTTAATTATTATTCCTGAAATTTGGGGGATTAAAAAGCTCCTTATCTGTAAACATTTAGGTGAAACAGGGATATAAATTACAACTCAAGAGTTTTTCAGAAACAAACTACATCAGAATAATGCAAATTCTAACAAGTTAAAGCCTTTATAGCTAAGGGGAGAAGCAGATATTAACTTCATTAATGATTTGACACATGACATTCTCAGGAACAACCCAAACAGCATAGCCTAACTAAAACTTCAAGAAAAAAAATGCAAAACTGCTTGACAATTAAACCAAATATGGATACATCCTTCTCAAAAGAGAAGGAAGTTCTTAATGGATGCTGGGCCCAGTATTTTTTTTCCCCAATATTTTCATTAAGGATCAGGGTAAGCGAAGAGATTTTATAGTTATTAATTTGCAGAGGCCTTCAAGCCGAGAAAGACTAAATACTCTGGAGGATAGTTTCAGAACTCACTCTTGATAGAATATAAGTGAACTGAGACAGCACACAACAGCAAGAAAGAGAATAGGGATAAAGGACCACAGCATGTTGTCGTGGTTTAACCCCAGCCAGCAAAAATAAACTCCACGCAGCCGCTCGATCACCCCCTCCTCCGGTGGGATGGGGGAGAGAATCGGGAGGGCACAAGTAGGAAAGCTCCCGGGTTGAGATAAAAACAGTTTAATAATTGAAATAAAACTAAGTAGAACAGTAATAATAACAATGAGAACAACAACAAGAACAGAATACACAAAGCAGGCAATGCACAACACAACCGCTCACCGACCGCGTGTCACGAACGGGGGGTGAGCCCCCACACACACCTGGTTTTTATACTGAGCATGATGTCACATGGTATAGAATACCCCATTGGCCAGCTGGGTCCACCACCCCGGCTGTGCTCCCCCCTCCCGGTGCAAGCATCACCCAGCAACAGCCAAAGCATCAATGGGCCATCAACGTTCCTTTCACACCGAACCCAAAACACAGCACACCCCCCAAGCTACTGGGAAGAAAGTTAACCCTGTCCCAGCTGGAACCAGGACACATGTCTAGACAGGAACATAAAGATAAGGAAACACAATAGGTCAGGATCTATTACAGTGGATCAGAAGTTGAACATAAGTCAACGGCATAGTATTACAAAAAAGGCTACCACCACATAGAGCCATATGCTAAATAAACTTTCTATGCTACTATACATGGTGATGCCTCCCCTGCAGTACTGCACTTATTTTGGGCACTGTACTTCAGCTAGGCAAGAACATTCAGAGAACAATCATTAAGACCGTAGAGGTAAATAAAATGCTTCTGGAAAGGAAAAGAATTATCTGCTCTGCCTATCCATAGTGAAGAAAATGAGTAGTAAAGAGCTGAAGTCACAGGAGAAGAGATTGAGGTTATAACCAAGAAACACTTCAAAAGCAAAGACAGAAAAACACTCAAATACATTGCCTAGAAAACTTGCAAGTCACCACTATTTAAGCCTTTGTTAACAGATTGAACAAGCACTCTAACAGGAATGACACTGGTACAGCTGACCCTTGCAGGAGAGAGGAATGGACTAGGTCCTTTCTATCCCTATGACTCTAGAATTCATATCTCAGTTGTTTAAAAAAAAAAAAAAAAAAAAAAAGGCAAGCCAAGAACTTGCCAAAGGTCTTGTTAAAGATTTTGTATTTGCTCAACTGGCAATCTATGTTCATCATTGGGAGGCCAGACAGCTAGCTGTCTGCATGGTAATGGCTAGCAACTCTATAACCAGTTATAAAAATAAAAATTCAGGACCACCTTATACTCAAATCCACACATGAAGAACAGTAATAAATGAATGTTTCAGGAAGTGGAAACACTGCAGAAGAATGATCTTTGAATTAGTTATTCTTCCCCAAGAAATTGTGGGATTTTTCATCACCTCCGCAGGACTGAATTCAAGCTTTCACATTTAAAAAGGTTGAGATTATTATACAATGAAGCAGAGACTACAGCAAGTCAGAGTTTAAGAAACTCCATAAGTAGACAGATTTCCACTGATCGTAAAAGCTATCCTGTTTTAGATATCCTTTCTTCATCTTGACCTAACAAAAGCAGGTTTCCTCATACACTTAATACCGGATCAAGATGCAACTAAACAAGCATACCTATTCTGCTCCCCTTCTCCAAAAGGAAAGGCTACATTTTTTTCCCTCCACTCGCTAATACAGAGAAGCCTTTAAAATGGCACAAATAGAGGGGCCAGCATTTTCTTTAGATCAATTTTCTCCTCAGCCATCAACTAGATGTTCCAGCACAGAAAAAGAACAGTCCTCCTCTTCTAAGTCAAAGATCCATACTGCCATTGCCCTTACAAACTGCTGAAACAAGCAGTATTGGCAATTCACTTGTGTTCTGCAATATATTTACTGCAAATCCCAGTAGCCTACCTCCTAACGCAGTTTTCTATTGTGTCTGTTCTTGTCAATGCATTGACTGGCCACCTTTAAAAGTAAGCTGCTTTGACTGTTTACCCAGACATCAAAAAGCTTCAAGAAAAATAAAAATAAATAAAAAGAAGGTTAAAAAAGAACACCCAAATCCATGCTGCTTGGGGAAGAAAAAAAAACAAAAACAAAAAAGAAGAAAAGAAACACACCACCACACACACGCCAGACCAAACTACAAATTAACCTGTTTCCTGTTTTGTTATTACATAGCCTAAAAGGCTAGTTGTATTTCTTGGGTGACCAGAAAAGCTAAGACATTTCTAGAGAAGCAGCCCTACTGCAGGCTGCCCAATCAAGGGGAGCCTGTTGACGAAGCGTTCTTACTTCAACTACAGGAAGCATCATGCTCGCAGGCTCTGATCCTGCTGGGGGACTTCAACCACCCTGACATCTGCTGGAAAAGCAGCACAGCAAGCTGTAAGCAGTCCAGGAGACTCTTGGAGTGCATCGAGGATAATTTCTTAATTCAGGTGATAGACAGTCTGACCAGAGGAGATGCGTTACTGGACCTGTTGCTCACCAACATGGAAGAACAAATTAGAGATGTCAAGATTGGTGGCAGCCTGGGCTGCAGTGATCATGCCCTGGTGGAATTCACAATCCTGAGGGATATGGGCCAGGTGAAGAGTAGAGTCAGGACCCTGGATTTTAGGAGAGCAAACTTTCACTTGTTTAGGGAATTAGTGGGTGGGACCCCCTGGGAAACTGCCGTCAGGGACAAAATTGCTGAACAGAGCTAGCAGCTCTTTGAAGACATTTTTCTTGAAGCACAAGAGCTCTTAAATTCCATGTGTAAGAAATCGGACAAGGAAGGCAGGAGACCAACGTGGCTGAGTAAGGACCTCCTGGTCAAACTAAAGTGTAAGAAGGAAATGCACAGGCAGTGGGAACAGGGACATGTATCCTGGGAAGAATATAGGGACGCTGCCCGGATGCGTAGGGATGGGATCAGGAAAGCTATGGCACAGTTGGAGCTGAATTTGGCAAGGGATGTGAAGAATAATAAGAAGGGTTTCTACAGGTATGTTGGCCAGAAAAGGAAGATTAAAGAAATTGTAACCCCCCTGATAAATAAGACGGGAGAACTAGTGACAACCAACATGGAGAAGGCTGAGGTATTCAACAATTTCTCTGCCTCAGTTGTCACTGGTAATATCTCTTCCCACATCTCTCAAGCCCCTGAACCTCAAGGCAGGGACTGGGGGAACAACGTCCCTCCCTTCGTAAGAGAAGATCAGGTTCAAGACCACCTGAGGAACCTGAACATACACAAGTCCAAGGGACCTGACGAGATGCATCCCAGGGTCCTGAGGGAATTGGCTGATGTAGTTGCCAAGCCACTCTCCATCATATCTGAAAAGTCACGGCAGTCATGCAAAGTCCCCAGTGACTGGAAAAAGGGAAACATCACACCCATTTTTAAAAAGCATAAAAAGGAGGACCCTGGGAACTACCGACCAGTCAGCCTCACCTCTGTGCCTGGGAAGATCATGGAACAGATCCTCCTGGAAGACATGTCGAAACATATGGAAGGCAGGGAGGTGATTCGAGACAGCCAGCATAGCTTCACCAAGGTCAAATCATGCCTGACTAATCTAATGGCCTTCTACAATGGAGTGACTGCAGCGGTGGACAAAGGAAGAGCTACGGATGTCATCTACCTGGACTTCTGTAAGGCCTTTGACTTGGTTCCCTACAATGTTCTTGCTGCTAAATTGGAGAGATATGGGCTTGACGGATGGACTGTTACATGGATAAGGAACTGGCTGGATGGCTGCATCCAAAGAGTTGCGGTCAATGGCTCAATGTCCAAGTGGAAACCAGTCACGAGTGGTGTCCCTCAAGGGTCCGTACTGGGACCAATGCTATTTAATATCTTCATCAACGACATAGACAGTAGGATCGAGAGCACCCTCAGCACATTTGCAGATGACACCAAGCTGAGTGGTGCAGTTGATTCGCTTGAGAGAAGGGATGCCATCCAGAGGGACCTTGACAGGCTCAAGGGGTGGGCCCACATGAACCTCATGAAGTTCAACAAGGCCAAGTGCAAGGTCCTGCACCTGGGTCGGGGCAATCCCCAGTATCAGTACAGACTGGGGGATGAAGGGACTGAGAGCAGCCCTGCCGAGAAGGACTTGGGGATATTGGTGGATGAAAAAATGGATAATGAGCCAGCAATGTGCGCTGGCAGCCCAGAAGGCCAACCGTATCCCGGGCTGCATCAAAAGCAGCGTGGCCAGCAGGTCGAGGGAGGTGATTCTGCCCCTCTACTCCGCTCTCGTGAGACCCCACCTGGAGTACTGCATGTAGCTCTGGAACCCTCAGCACAAGAAAGACATGGACCTGTTGGCGCAGGTCCAGAGGAGGGCCACGAAAATGGTCAGAGGGCTGGAACACCTCGCCTATGAGGAAAGGCTGAGAGAGTTGGGGTTTTTCAGCCTGGAGGACAGAAGGCTCCGGGGAGACCTTATTGCAGCCTTTCAATAAAAATAGAGAGGGCTTCTGTGAAAGACAGAGAAAGACTTTTTACCAGGGCCTCTAGTGACAGGACAAGGGGCAATGGTTTTAAACTGAAAGAGGGTAGGTTTAGATTGGACATAAGGAAGAAATTTTTTTACGATGAGGGTGGTGAGACACTGGAGCAGGTTGCCCAGAGAAGTTGTGGATGCCCCACAAGTGTTCAAGGTCAGGTTAGATGGGGCTTTGAGCAACCTGATCTAGTGAAAGATGTCCCTGCCCACGGCAGGGAGGTTGGACTAGATGATTTTTAAAGGTCCCTTCCAACCCAAACCATTCTATGATTCTATGATTATTCCTAGGCCATAGCTTTTAAACTAGCTGTTTTGATCCATACATGCTAAAAGGTCAGGCTTTGTCCCTATCAGCTATTCTTTTCCCTTTCAGAAAAAAAGTATATGTGAGCAACTACCATGGGTCAAATAGTTACAGCCAGAGTCCAACTAAGTGTGATGCAAAAGATAAAATAGTAGCATTTAGTGACATGATTGTCATTAGTTATTCCTAAATCTTATGTTCAGTGGAAAGATGGTATCATTAGCTCTACTCAAAGCTATTATTACTTTAGAAATTTAATACCATACAGTCTTTTGATAAGCATCAGTTAACCTAAAATTGTTTTTTAAAAGGCATTCACTGTATGTCAGCAGTGACCTACTATCAAACCTAGAAGATGCTATCTTCCATTTTGCACACTAAGTACAGTGCAATTTTACCCCTTTGCTACTGATGCTGAAGAATGACGGGGTGAAGGCAATTCAAATGATCGGCCTGTCAACTTGATTTAATGATACAACCAGCAAAAACTAAAATAACTTTTTGCTTTTTTTTTTTTTAAGTTCCACCCCACCCCGCCCCGAGACCTGTTGTCAAAGTACTGCATGTTCACAAAGCATCTTCCTTCTCACTTATTCCCCTCCCTGCCCAAAAAAAATAGTAGCAAATTTTTTGCCTACTTGAACTAATCCATAAAGTATATGGACAGACTTTTGCCAAATTAAGTTCCACCTGTGCAAGGGAACTTTGACAGCATAAGGGAGAAAGGACTCATTCCTAACAGCTATGGTTCTATGATGAACCCGAGATGTGGTAAATCAAGTCTAATGCTGCCTAATCGTCTTGCATATTTAAGTATACATAGAGTGGTTGTACTGCTGTTGTGGTTTAACCCGGCAGGCAGCTAAACACCACACAGCCATTTGCTCACTCCCCCCCAACCAGTGGGATGGGGGAGAGAATCGGGGGGGGGGGGGGGGGGGGGCGGAAGTCAAATTCATGGGTTGAGATAAAGACAGTTTAATAGGACAGAAAAGGAAGGGAAAATAATAATAAAAAAAATATACAAAATAAGTGATGCACAATGCAATTGCTCACCACCTGCCGACCGATGCCCAGCCAGTTCCTGAGCAGCGGTCGCTGTCCCCAGACAACTCCCCCTAGCTTATATACTGAGCATGATGTCATATGGTATGGAATACCCCTTTGACCAGTCTGGGTCAGTTGTCCTGGCTGCACCCCCTCCCAGCTTCTCACTGGCAGGGCATAAGAAGCTGAAAAGTCCTTGACTAGCGTAAGCACTACTTAGCAACAACAAAAACATCAGTGTGTTATCAACATTCTTCTCATACTAAATCCAAAACACAGCACTATACCAGCTACTAGGAAGAAATTTAACTCTATCCCAGCCAAAACCAGGACAGTATCCACCCCTTATTCTATACCATCTACATCATGTCCAAGTCCCGCACTTTCCAATACATCCCAATGAATCACTGCCACTTTTCCTGTCTTTTGATATATACGCATAGATATCATTCCCTTAGTCTATGGGCCATCCCTCTAAAACGTCCATTGAGTTCATTTAGTCCATGACTTTGGGCTCCATCTGTCATAACAGTCTTTCAGGGCCAGAGAGATGGTGTGTGGTGTTGGACTGTTGCATCCTGAAGCCAGTTCTGGTTCCATTATCGCTGCGCTTGCCCAGTTCTGAAAGCCATATGAAGCCATATTTCATATGTTGCCCTGAATCTGTTAGGTAACTCCCTAACAGTATCAGTCTCAAGCTTGAATATGGTTCAAAAGTTGAGAAAGTTGAGCTTATTACCCTGGTCTTTCCTCCATGCTCAAACTGGCAACTCAAGTTGTAGCTGTAATTGGTGGTACAACTGTAGTCATTTAGAAATCTAATGTTTTTTCAGTAAGTACAATTTTTGAGGGAAAACATTATGGCCCAATCAAGCTTAGCATTTTCTCTTCTAAATAAAAAACAGGTTCTGCATATCTTATGTGAAAGAGCCAACTATAAAAGCCTGTTGAAACACTCATACACAGCATCAAAACCTTAAGGATTCATCAAGTTTTTCATTCCAATAATTTAAATGCTAGCAGAAAAAAAAAACCACACAAAAAAAAAAATCTTTAAAACCCTTTCAACAATACTACCATCCTATTAAGGAGCTGTAGAGAGCTAAGCTTCTTAATTCCCTTCTATTTAACCCTCTCCTGGAGACTGATGTTCTAAAAAGGTATCAGTAGAAGATTCTGCAAAAACCACACTAATAAACCACCAAACACACACACACCCCAACAACACACTGTCATGGTTTAACCCCAGCCGGCAAATAAGCACCACACAGCCGCTTGCTCACTCCCTCCCTGCTCAGTGGGATGGGGGAGAGAATCGGAAGGGTAAAAGTGAGAAAACTCGTGGGTTGAGATAAAGACAGTTTAATAAGTAAAGCAAAAGCTGCACATGCAAGCAAAGCAAAACAAGGAATTCATTCACTACTTCCCATCAGCAGGCAGGTGTTTAGCCATCCACAGGAAAGCAGGGCTCCATCACGCCTAATGGTTACTTGGGAAAACAAACGCCATAACTCCAAACATCCCCCCTTCTTTCCTTCTTCCCCCAGCTTTTATTGCTGAGCATGATGTCATATGGTATGGAATATCCCTTTGGTCAGTTGGGGTCAGTTGTCCCGGCTGTGTGCCCTCCCAACTTCTTGTGCACCCCCAGCCTACTCGCTGGCAGGGAAGCAGAGGCGGCCTTGACTGTGTAAGCACTGCTCAGCAATAACTAAAACATCCCTGTGTTATCAACACTGTTTTCATCACAGATCCAAAACATAGCACCATACAAGCTACCTTGAAGAAAATTAACTCTATCCCAGCCAAAACCAGTACAAACACACACAATTTCAAAGGTTAGCTCTTAAGAGAAAGGCACAAACCAGCCACAAATATGTTTAAAAGATTACTTATTCCCTGACCACTGTTCAGCCAGCAGGTTGAAATGCAGCAGCATCATCTGGATTTAAGCATACAGTTATGCAAATAAACACTACAAAGTGTCAAATCTAAAGCTGTGAAGGAAGCCTTAACATAGCTATTTCTTGACTTGAATGCAACATATTCAAGTGGAGAGGTTTGCAATGCAGCTGTTTATGTATATAAGGTTTACCTCAGTTAAGTGTTTATAGCAACACTTAAGTCCTAACTAACTTAGTTTCAGCTAAATTATCATAGACTACCAAATTAAATGCAGACAGAACTGTCGATGCAATGGTATCAGTACAAGAAATAAACCCTTTCTGGAGCAAGCTACAATTATGTCATTTTATCCAAGTGACTACATTAACAATGATGTACACAGCACACTGCATGAAGTAACACTGTTGCAGTATTATTTTGTTTTTAAATCAGCAGCCCAACCAACTGTGAAGGGCTTCACATAGAGCAAGTATAGCATCCACACAGGAGGCAGGCCTTAAGAACGTTAAAGCTTGTTCAGTGGAAAGTTTCCCCATCACTACATTTTTTAGCAACAGAGATGTCAGAAATTACACTTTTTCATGTCCCCTGATGATGCCTTGCTAGCATTTGGTTATAAGCCATAAAAAGCAGGAATAATTTCAGCCTGT
The DNA here is from genome assembly GCF_964195595.1 of Calonectris borealis. NCBI lineage: Eukaryota > Metazoa > Chordata > Aves > Procellariiformes > Procellariidae > Calonectris > Calonectris borealis. The sequence goes on along the minus strand of NC_134351.1, from coordinate 45,948,310 downwards.
CGAGTCTAGGTAATGCCCAGTTTCCCCCTATAGAGAATTCATGTCAAATATAATGAGAGTTCCAAAAGCCGTGTCTACAACATAATGACCACTCAGGCAATGCTGATGATCAATTTGAGCCAGGCTGCACCCTTGGAGCTGGACATTACTAGTTTTAATAAGAATTATGATTACTCTGTGCCAAATGTCTCCACAGAACTTATTGCTAGCAGTGGAAATTGAAGAGAATGTTATTGGCGAGGTGAGGTTTTTTGTTTGTTTCTTTTAACCTAAAACCACCTATATACTAAATTATAACACCACCATTTGGCATCCTCATATCAGGCATCTAAATCAAGAGTCTTTAATATGAAGGTACTACTTTTATCAGAAATTAGAATTACTTAACATGTAAAAGCATGGTACCCAAGACTCATATCCAAAGAAATGTATTAATCCCTTCAAATCTAAGTGTTTAACAGAATATACAAAGCGTGCCCTATCCTTTCCAGCTAGAACTGATGTAGGTATAATGCATGAGTCTTAAAAGCTGCCACAATATCACTGCATACTAGGTTATTGTCCTGGTTTTGGCTGGGATGGAGTTAATTTTCTTCCTAGTAGTTAGTATAGTGCTGTGTTTTGGATTTAGTATGAGAAGAATGTTGATAACACACTGATGTTTGAGTTGTTGCTAAGTAGTGCTTAGGCTAGTCAAGGACGTTACAGCTTCCCATGCTCTGCCAGGTGCACGGGACGCTGGGAGGGAGCATAGCCAGGACAGCTGACCCAACTGGCCAACGGGGTATTCCATACCATATGACATCATGCTCAGCAATAAAAGCTGGGGGAAGAAGAAGGAAGAGGGGACGTTCAGAGAGATGGCGTTTGTCTTCCCAAGTAACCGTTATGCATGATGGAGCCCTGCTTTCCTGGAGATGGCTGAACACCTGCCTGCCGATGGGAAGTAGTGAATGAATTCCTTGGTTTCCTTTGCTTGCGTGCGCGGCTTTTGCTTTAACTATTAAACTTTCTTTATCTCAACCCACGAGTTTTCTCACTTTTACCATTCTGATTCTCTCCCCCATCCTACTGGGGGAAAGTGAGTGAGCAGCTGTGTGGTGCTTAGTTGCCAGCCGGGGTTAAACCACGACAGTGCTTTTGGGCGCCCAACGTGGGGCTCGAAGGGTTGAGATAACGACACATCTGACCCGAACGGGTTAAAACAAATTTGTTACAAGCATTCATTATATCAGTTCAGTAGTCGCTGGTCACAATATTGGTTTATTTACTCTCAGAGTTGTTGGATCTGTTCTTGGAGTTTTGGTATGTAGCACCTTACTGGCTGTATATACTACTGATTATCAGTATTTATGTGGGGTTGGTCATCTCTGGGAAATGGATTAAGGTCATCGCTTTGCTATACTGTGTGACACTGGCTTATGGTATGATAAAAGCATTGGTCATGGGATTGTACTCACCACTGCCATCGTTCCTGTGCTTCAGGAGCTACTTCTCAAAAACTAATAGTAATTACACTTTTTACCTCTTCTCCTTGGAGAGCCAATTTATGGGGGAGACAGCTTCCTTCACCTTCCCCTTCTCCTCCAAGCTGATTACAACAGCTCTTGAGGATTTTGAATATCCTTGGGATGTTCAAACCAGCATGTTCCTATTGCTATGTCTCCTGAATGTGTTTCAGGCCTTGTTTAACGTTAAAAAACTATTTAAGAATACCACCTAGAGATCTGCCCCAAGGCTAGATAGTTATGAGTGGCAGGGTGTGTGGGATAGCATGGGCAAGTGCCTAGGACAGTGGGCACCTCCAATGTTTTGGAACTTCACCCCTAAACAAGGACAAAATCCTGAAAAACTAGTAAAATATTTGGAAAACGTATGCTGTCACACTGGCAATTCCAGGGAGACGCAAATCACTGAAATGTGCTAGGGCCTGGCCCATTCCTACCGAGCCCTGTTCAACACTATTCAGAACACTCAAGGGGGAGAGAAGGTCTCTGGATCTGATGACAAAATGACAGGCACTGTGGCCACTCCAAGCCCTGCGACAAGCACTGCAGCTGAACCAGAGGACCAACCGTCGCTGGTATCCGTAGCCCCTGTAGAAAAGAGGAAATCTTGGAAGCGGAAGTCAGGTCATTTAGAAAGGGATGATGGAAAAGCAGGGCCATCACAAGGAGGGGAGGAGGAAGAGGAAGAACTCATAAACGAGATGGAAACAACACGATCCCTATCCCTGAATGAGTTGCGAGATAAGTGGAAAGATTTCAGCCGTCATCCAGGCGAGCATATCGTTACCTGGCTGCTCCGATGCTGGGATAATGGGGCCAGTAGCCTGGAAGTAGAGGAAAAGGAACCCAAACAGCTGGGATCCCTTGCTAGGGAAGGGGACATTGACAAAGCAATTGGAAAAGGGACACAGGTCCTCAGCCTCTGGAGGCGACTGCTGTCAGGCGTGAAGGAAAGGTATCCCTTCAAGGAAGATGTTATATATCACCCAGGCAAACGGACCACTATGGAGAGAGGTATCCAGTACCTGAGAGAACTAGGCGTGCTGGAGGTGGTTTATAGTGACCTGGACAACAACCAAACGCCCAAAGATCCAGATGACGTCCAGTGCACGCGACCCATGTGGCGGAAGTTGGTACGGAGCGCACCAGCGTCATATGCCAATTCGTTGGCAGTACTGTGCTGGAAAGAGGAAGAAGCACCAACGGTGGATGACGTGCTTAGCAGACTCCGGGAATACGAAGAAACTGTCTCCTCCTCCCTTGTCTCGACTGTGGAGAAACTGTCCCGGAAGATCCAGCAACTCAAAGAGGATAGGTCCTATTCTCCACCTGCACGGACCAGTATCTCAGCCATTCGGAGTCAGCGTTCTCCTGCTCAAGAGAGAGGATATAGAAGGTACACACCATGGGGCACCCTGTGGTTTTACCTGCATGACCACGGAGAGGACATGAGGCAGTGGGATGGAAAACCTACCTTAACCCTAGAGGCATGGGTACGTGAGTTGCAAGGAAAAACAATCACACAAGGGGGTTCTCCCAGGAAAAATGCTGCTCCAGTTTTCAGGAAAAACTTGTCTCACAACGGTCCAGTTTCCAGTGAACAGTTCCCCACACAGAGTAGAAGGGCTGATCTTACTTTGGATTGTAATGAAGGAACTCCTGACACGCATTTGCAAGAAGTGAGTAACGGATACTATGACCAGAACTAGAGGGGCCCTGCCTCCGGCCAGGTGGAGGAAAGGGACAACCGGGTTTACTGGACTGTGTGGATTCGATGGCCTGGCACATCAGACACACAGGAGTATAAGGCTCTCGTAGACACCGGTGCACAGTGTACCCTGATGCCATCAAGCTACAAAGGGGCAGAACCCATTTGTATTTCTGGAGTGACAGGGGGATCCCAAGAGTTAACTGTATTGGAGGCCGAAGTGAGCCTAACCGGGAACGAGAGGCAGAAGCACCCCATTGTGACTGGCCCAGAGGCTCCATGCATCCTTGGCATAGACTACCTCAGGAGAGGGTATTTCAAGGACCCAAAAGGGTACCGGTGGGCTTTTGGTATAGCTGCCCTGGAGACGGAGGAAATTAAACAGCTGTCCAATTTGCCCGGTCTCTCGGAGGACCCTTCTGTTGTGGGGTTGCTGAGGGTTGAAGAACAGCAGGTACCAATCGCCACCACAACAGTGCACCGACGGCAATATCGCACCAAACGAGACTCCCTGCTTCCCATCCATAAGCTGATTTGTCGACTGGAGAGCCAAGGAGTGATCAGCAAGACTCACTCACCCTTCAACAGTCCCATGTGGCCAGTGCGAAAGTCTAATGGAGAGTGGAGACTAACAGTAGACTCCCGTGGCCTGAACAAAGTCACGCCGCCACTGAGTGCTGCCGTACCAGACACACTAGAACTCCAATACGAACTGGAGTCAAAGGCAGCCAAGTGGTACGCCACAAAGGATATCGCTAATGCGTTCTTCTCAATCCCTTTGGCGGCAGAGTGCAGGGCACAGTTTGCTTTCACTTGGAGGGGCATCCAGTACACCTGGAACCGACTGCCCCAGGGGTGGAAACACAGCCCTACCATTTGCCATGGACTGATCCACACCACACTGGAACAGGGTGAGGCTCCAGAACACCTGCAGTACATTGATGACATCATCGTATGGGGCAACACAGCAGAAGAAGTTCTTGAGAAGGGCAGAAGAATAACCCAGATTCTTTTGAAAACTGGTTTTGCTATAAAACAAAGTAAGGTCAAGGGACCTGCACAGGAGATCCAGTTTTTAGGAATAAAATGGCAAGATGGGCCAATGGATGTGATGAACAAAATAACAGCTATGTCTCCATCAATTAAAAAAAGAGAAACACAAGCTTTCTTAGGTGTTGTGGGTTTTTGGAGAATGCATATTCCAGATTACAGCCTGATTGTAAGCCCTCTCTATCACGTGACCAGGAAGTAGGATTTCAAATGGGGCCCTGAGCAACAACAAGCCTTTGAACAAATTAAACGGGAGATAGTTCAGGCAGTAGCCCTTGGGCCAGTCCGGGCAGGACAAGATGTGAAAAACGTGCTCTACACCGCAGCCAGGGAGAATGGCCCTACCTGGAGCCTCTGGCAGAAAGCACCAGGGGAGACTCGAGGTCGACCCTTAGGGATCTGGAGTCGGGGATACAGAGGATCCGAGGCCCGCTACACTCCAACTGAGAAGGAGATATTGGCAGCATATGAAGGGATTCGAGCTGCTTCCGAAGTGGTTGGCACTGAAGCACAGCTCCTCCTGGCACCCCGACTGCCGGTGCTGGGCTGGATGTTCAAAGGGAGGGTCCCCTCTACACATCATGCAACCGATGCTACGTGGAGTAAGTGGGTCGCACTGATCACACAACGGGCCCGAATAGGAAACCCCAGTCGCCCAGGAATCTTGGAAGTGATCAAGAACTGGCCAGAAGGCATAGATTTTGGAATATCCCCAGAGGAGGAGGTGACGCGTCCTGAAGAGGCCCCACTGTATAACAAACTACCAGAAAAGGAGAAGCAATATGCCCTGTTGACTGATGGGTCCTGTCGCCTTGTGGGAAAGCATCGGAGGTGGAAAGCTGCTATATGGAGTCCTATACGCCAAGTCACAGAAACTGCTGAAGGAGAAGGTGAGTCGAGCCAGTTTGCAGAGGTGAAAGCAATCCAGCTGGCTTTGGATATTGCTGAACGAGGAAAATGGCCAGTACTTTATCTCTATACTGACTCATGGATGGTGGCAAATGCCCTGTGGGGGTGGTTGCAGCAGTGGAAGCAGAACAACTGGCAGCGCAGAGGTAAACTGTTGTAGTTTAACCCCAACCAGAAAATAAACCCCACGCAGCCGCTCGCTCACCCCCACCCTCCAGTAGGATGGGGAAGAGAATCGGGAGGTGTCCTAGTTTCGGCTGGGATAGGGTTAAATTTCTTCCTAGTGCTGTGTTTTGGATTTAGTATGAGGAGAATGTTGATAACACACTGATGTTTTTAGTTCTTGCTCAGTATCCTGCTAGTCAAGGACTTTTCAGCTTCCCATGCTCTGTCAAGTGCACAAGAGGCTGGGAGGGAACGCAGCCGGGACAGCTGGCCCAGCTGGCCAACGGGGTATTCCATGCCATGTGACGTCATGCTCGGTATATGAATAGGAGGTGGGTTCCAGGAAGTAGCGATTGCTACTCGGCAGGTGGTGATCAATTGCATTGTGCATCACTCATTTTGTATATTCTGTCATTATAATGATTATTATTGTTATTATTATTTTCCCTTCCTTTTCTGTTCTATTAAACTGTCTTTATCTCAATCCACGAATTTTACCTTTGTTTTTTCCAGTTCTTCCCCCCGTCCCACTGCGGGGGGGAGAAATGAGCGAGCGGCTCTGTGGTGTTTGGCTGACTGCCGTGTTAAACCACTACAACTGTGTAACACTGGCTTATGGTATGATAAAAGCATTAGTCATGGGATTGTATCCAGCACTGCCATCATTCCTGTGCTTCAGGAGCTACTTCTCAGAAACTAATAGTAATTACAATTTTTACCTCTTCTTGGAGAGCCAATTTATGGGAGAGACAGCTTCCTTTACCTTCCCCTTCTCCTCCAGGCTGATTACAATAGCTCTTGAGGATTTTCAATATCCTTGGGATGTTCAAACCAGCATGTTCCTATTGTTATGTCTCCTGAATGTGTTTCAGGCCTCGTTTAAGTTTAAACAACTATTTAAGACTACCACCCAGAGATCTGCCCCAAAGCTGGATAGTTATGAGAGGCAGGGTGTGTGGGATAGTACGGGCAAGTGCCTAGGACAGTGGGCACCTCCAATGTTTTGGAACTTCACCCCTGAACAAGTGCAGAATCCTGAAAAACTAGTAAAATATTTGGAAAACGTATGCTGGCACCCTGGCAATTCCAGAGAGACACAAATCAATGCAACGTGCTGGGGCCTGGCCCATGCCTACTAAGCCCTGTTCAACACTATTCAGAACCCTCAAGGGGAAGAGAAGGTCTCCGGATCTGATGACAAAACGACAGGCACTGCGGCTACTCCAAACCCTGCTCAGGACACTGGTCGAGAGGGTCCCTTGGGAGACAGTCCTGAAGGGCAAAGGGGTCCAGGAAGGCTAGACGTTCTTCAAGAAGGAAGTCTTAAAGGCGCAGGAGCGGGCTGTCCCCATGTACAGCAAGAAGAACAGGCGGGAAAGACAACCGGCCTGGCTGAACAGGGAGCTCTGGCTGGGACTCAGGAAAAAAAGGAGAGTTTACCACCTTTGGAAGAAGGGGCAGGCAACTCAAGAAGAGTACAGGGATCTCATTAGGTCGTGCAGAGTGGAAATTAGAAAGGCAAAAGACCAGCTAGAACTCAACCTGGCCACTGTCGTGAGAGACAACAAAAAATGTTTTTACAAGTATGTTAATGACAAAAGGAGAGCCAAGGAGAATCTCCATCCTTTATTGGATGCGGGGGGGGAACGTTGCCACCAAGGACGAGGATAAGGCTGAGGTACTTAATGCCTTCTTTGCCTCAGTCTTTAATAGTCAGAGCAGTTATCCTCAGGGTACTCAGCCCCCTGAGCTGGAAGACAAGGACGGCGAGCAGGATAAACCCCCCATAATCCAAGAGGAAGAAGTTAACGACCTGCTACGCCACCTGGACGTTCACAAGTCTATGGGGCCGGATGGGATCCACCCGAGGGTACTGAGGGAACTGGCGGAGGAGCTTGCCAAGCCACTCTCCATCATTTACCAGCAGTCCTGGTTAACAGGAGAGGTCCTGGACGACTGGAGGCTTGCCAATGTGACACCCATCGACAAGAAGGGCCGGAAGGAGGATCCGGGGAACTACAGGCCTGTCAGCCTGACCTCGGTGCCGGGGAAGATTATGGAGCGGTTCGTTTTGAGGGCGCTCACAAGCCATGTGCGGGACAACCAAGGGATCAGGCCCAGCCAGCACGGGTTCATGGAAGGCAGGTCCTGCTTGACCAACCTGATCTCCTTCTATGACCAGGTGACCCGCCTAGTGGATGAGGGAAAGGCTGTGGATGTGGTCTACCTGGACTTCAGTAAGGCCTTTGACGCTGTCTCCCACAGCATTCTCCTAGAGAAGCTGGCGGCTCACGGCCTAGACAGGTACACTCTTCGCTGGGTAAAAAACTGGCTGGACGGCCGAGCCCAGAGAGTTGTGGTCAACGGAGTTAAATCCAGTTGGCGGCCGGTCACGAGCGGTGTTCCCCAGGGCTCAGTTTTGGGGCCGGTCCTGTTCAATATCTTTATCAATGATCTGGATGAGGGGATTGAGTGCTCCCTCAGTAAGTTTGCAGATGACACCAAGTTGGGCGGGAGTGTTGATCTGCTCGAGAGTAGGAAGGCTCTGCAGAGGGACCTGGACAGGCTGGATCGATGGGCCAAGGCCAACTGTATGAGGTTTAACAAGGTCACATGCCAGGTCCTGCACTTCGGCCACAACAACCCCATGCAACGCTACAGGCTTGGGGAAGAGTGGCTGGAAAGCTGCCCAGAGGAAAAGGATGTGGGGGTGCTGGTTGACAGCCGGCTGAACATGAGCCGGCAGCGTGCCCAGGTGGCCAAGAAGGCCAACAGCATCCTGGCCTGTATCAGAAACAGTGTGGCCAGCAGGAGCAGGGAAGTGATCGTGCCCCTGTACTCGGCACTGGTGAGGCCGCACCTTGAATCCTGTGTTCAGTTTTGGGCCCCTCACTACAAGAAGGACATGGAGGTGCTGGAGCGTGTCCAGAGGAGGGCAACGAAGCTGGTGAAGGGCCTGGAGCACAAGTCCTATGAGGAGCGGCTGAGGGAACTGGGACTGTTTAGCCTGGAGAAGAGGAGGCTGAGGGGAGACCTCATCGCGCTCTACAACTACCTGAAGGGAGGTTGTAGCGAGGTGGGTGTTGGTCTCTTCTCCCAAGTAACTAGCGATAGGACGAGAGGAAATGGCCTCAAGTTGCGCCAAGGGAGGTTTAGATTGGACATTAGGAGAAATTTCTTTACTCAAAGAGTGGTCAGGCCTTGGAACAGGCTGCCCAGGGAAGTGGTTGAGTCACCATCCCTGGAAGTATTTAAGAGACATGTAGATGAGGCCCTTAGGGACATGGTGTAGTGGGCATTGTGGTGTTGGGTTGACGGTTAGACTCGATGATCTTAGAGGTCTTTTCTAACCTTAATGATTCCATGATTCTATGACAGGCACTGCGGCTGAACAAGAGGACCAACCCGTGTCAGTATCAGTCACCCCTATACATAAGAAGAAAACTTGGAGGCGAAAGCCAGGTCGTTTAGAAAGGGATGATGGAAAAGCAGGGGCAAGGGGAGGAGTTCATCGCCATGTTAAACCCGATGGTCTGGCCCAAAGGGACCACGGGTGGAGATTGCAATGGATATACCTTTAAATTTTTGTAACCCATGATTTGAGTTGCATGTTATAGGAATTACTATAGCAGGAACCACCTGAACCAATGGAGGACAAGCCTTACAAGAAGCAGTGCAAGTGCAGCAGTGACCCGACCTGAGCTGGCTTTGGTGCCCAGTAACTCCACGCAACACACGACCTCTCCTGTCCTGAGTGACCACCATAAGACATGGAGTCCAAAGTCATGGACTAAATGAACTCAATGGACATTTTGTGGACATTTTACAGACATTTCACAGGGGTGGTCCATAGACTAAGGGAATGATATCTGTGTATTATATCAAAGGATGTAAAGTGGGGTGGTGGGTGATGAGAATGTATTGCATAGTGTGGGACCTGACCATGATGTAAATGGTATGGAATAAGGGGTGGATACCGTCCTGGTTTTGGCTGGGATGGAGTTAATTTTCTGCCTAGTAGTTGGTATAGTGCTGTGTTTTGGATTTAGTACGAGAATAATGTTGATAGCAACAACTCAAACATCAGTGTGATAAGTAGTGCTTACCCTAGTCAAGGACTTTTCAGCTTCCCATGCTCTGCCAGGTGCACAAGAAGCTGGGAGGGAGCATAGCCAGGACAGCTAACCCAACTGGCCAACGGGGTATTCCATACCATATGACGTCATGCTCAGCATATAAGGCTGGGGGGAGAAAGAGGAAGGGGGGGGACGTTCGGAGTGATGGCGTTTGTCTTCCCAAGTAACCGTTACACGTGATGGAGCCCTGCTTTCCTGGAGATGGCTGAACACCTGCCTGCCGATGGGAAGTAGTGAATGAATTCCTTGTTTTGCTTTGCTTGCGTGCGCAGCTTTTGCTTTACCTATTAAACTTTCTCACTTTTACCCCTCCAATTCTCTCCCCCATCCCATTGTGGGGGGAGTGAGCTAGCAGCTGTGTGGTGCTTAGTTGCTGGCTGGGGTTAAACCACGACAGTTATAATTGCCATACATACTGAATATTAAACCCTTGCAATACACAGATGATTACGGTCAAAGTGGAAACCTCAGTTCTGACATTCCTTAATCTTGCAGGCTTAACTGATGAAGGAGCAGGAGAGGGAGCCCCCCCCCAGAAGAAATCAAAGCCTGAAAGAGTTACCTCACAGAAAAACCGATATCCTTCCAAAGCATGAGACTCAAGAACAAACTGTAATAGCCACAGTACAGAACCAAGTAGAATACTACTCTAGTTGTTCTGTCCAATTATTTAATTAATTACTTTAAAACAATCAAGTTACCATATTATTTCTGCTTTTATCTGTATCTTGGATTCAAACAACTGCATCTCTAAAAAAATAAACAAAAAACAACACCCCCTCAAACACCAACAAAACCCCCTAAACAACCCCCCAAAAACAAAACCTCAAAAAGCCCACCACCACCCCCAAAACAACACACCCCCCCAACCCCCCCCTCCAAAAAAAATAACAAACCACACCACCACAAAAACCAGAATCCCAGACATCTACCCCGCTTTCCATGACGTAATATCACCTTACCAAATAAAATATTCTTAAGAAAAAAATATTTCTAAGTTACAAAAGCAAAATTCAACTCTGTAATTCACTTGCTTAATTAAAGTCTTTGAATATACTTAAAATCTGAAGCCTGAACTAATCAGTTTCTTCACTGTGCCCTAGCCAGTCAGGCATGCTCTTTAAATTAATGAAACAAGTTTCAGATGAAATAGCACATATATAATCAAAAAATAATTATGTTGTTGCACTTTAAAATATATCTAACTATGCAACTTCATCTAATGATTTTTTTTAATGGGCCATTGGTCTCTGAAAGAGTTATTGTACCAATATCTTGATGAAAAAGTTAATGTTATCATATCTATACAATACTTACACCGTGCCATTAATGCTTTCTTTGGCAGACAATGACTACTCAATTGAGGGTCCTCTGGGCTGCGCAATCATTTAGCTTTTCTTCTCTTATGAGGTCGGTAGTGTCTTATTCCAGTTCAACACTTTTTATTCACCATTACAGTGGCCAGAAGTGTGAATTTTATGGGAACTTGCAAACTCATAGTCATAACTAAAGCTTTCCAAGTCACTTGTCTTTCCATATCTTTAAATGGCTAGGATTTGAGCAACTATCACAACATATGCTATACACAAAAGACCAATCCTACATATCAAAGGTTCTATCAATGACAAAAATAAATTTTTATATGAAGCACTGAATTAGACTTTTAAAACCAAAGACAAGCCCTTTCCTATTTTTGCCAACATCTATCGGAACCAACATTAAGGAAGCCTTGTTGCTCAGCCTAATTTACATCTCATTTGATAGTAGGTGGGCAAAGTTTTACTAGTAATAGCTACAAATTAGTCCTTTCAGACATATGATGCAGTCATTCAAATATACAACAGAACAGCTACATTTAAACGCACTAGACAGACTACAGATTGTGGCTTAGAAAATGAAATGCCTTACCTGTTTGTGCATTTCGATGTTTAATCCAAATGACATTTCATAATACTGCAAATAAAGGAGCATACATTATTTGGCTTACAATTATATTAGAAGGCATTTACTTAAAAAAGCAAACATGCTTACCATCACATAGTGCTTCTGCATTTCCATCTTTTCACTTGCCAGTTTCTCACATTCCAATTTAAGGCTACAAAAATAGATCACACTTTAATACAAGTGTCATGCCATTTGTTTTGACAACTACCTGCTTTATTTTTATTTTAACAAAAAAAGCTAATTAAAAAAAACTCAAATTAACATGCAAACACAGAAGGACTTAATTGAACCTTTAAATACAAAGGCTGAAGAAGAAATTTTAAAGGTGTCTAGAGCACCCATGAAATGAGACCCAAACTGCTTTTAAAAATAACATTAAATTTCACACTTTGACAAAGAGTTGCTATGAAGTGCTACAACTCTCAAGCTATGGTATTATCTGAATTTCTCTGAAGTTCTCCTCAGTAGTAAAATAAAAATTATTTCTTGATATACAACATATAGTAAGTTATGCCCAAGTAACACCACTCACTTAGTATTACAACTTTGGTACACCTGTAATTCTTTCCCTCAAGTAATCTTTAGTTTATGTTATCTTGCCCACAGCTTGAAAAAAAAAAATCAATAGCTTTGAGTATCATTTACTATTAAATTTGGTTTATATTTGTTTTCATAAATGAAAAGAAGTTGCATTTGGCACCTGCATATCTCATCACTCACAACCACTTATAATTCTGACTACTTTCACCAAGAGGGAAAAAGCCTCAACATTCCCTTTATTCTAAAATCGCTGGTTTGGGGAGTTTTGTTTGTTTGTTTTGTTGGGGGGTGTTTTGTTTTGTTTTTAATTGACACCAATAAGCTTCCTATGGAGCAATTAACATGTAAGCCAACATTTTTCCATTTGTGATATCAAATGTTTATAGTTTACACTGCATTTTTTAAGTAACAAATGGCTTTGACAGGTCAACAATTTTAGATAAGACTCAGACTATAGTGTCTTAGGCAGAAAAACAGAAGCCTAATCGCCACTTGCAGACGCGGAAGTCTCGGACACAACACAGCGACCAATGCGATCAAGTTAATGCCACTTTATTGCCCAAATAGCTCGGTTTATATACATTCTTCTACCCAGATACACACGCATTAGTCCCCCTATTGGTCTACAGTCAGCAAGCACACAAATCTTAATATACACAGATTGGTCGAAAGCAGGTGTCCACGCGAACGCTTCCCCCGCCTGCATTCCGTTACTTAATCTGCTGATAGTTACATTTCTCAGCCTGCTTCCCTATTCTGCTATCGCTTCAGAGACTCTAAAACCACAATTGCTCTTTAGCAACCCTTTGCCTTATACTGTTGTTAACAAATCCTCAGTGCTTGGAGTGTTCATAGGATGTCCGTTATTTAATAAAAATCCTTCCACAAAAACCAAGGGAATTCTAACATGGAAACTTGCAAAGACTTCATTCCGATTCTCACCTTGCAGAGGTATGCGAGAGACTGCCTCCTGCTGAGCTCCCCGTCACAACACGAGACCGAAAGCAACCCCTGATCCGGTGCTCCCCGCACCGCCCCTTACAAGAACAGCTAGCAAGTATTAACAGTGCCGGGGAGACCCGGGCCCGCAGCGACAGTGGCCAACGACCGCTGGGCGCCAACGGTGGGGCGACGCCGCACGCCACTGCCTGTACGCAGCCCTTAAGTACAGCCCCTCGTACCCGGGGAGGGGAAAGGGGAAAACACAGACACATACAGACATCGACATCATCATCACCACCACCACCACCACCCCCGCAAGGGGCCTGGCGCGGCTCGCTGGCGCTCACCTGTGGTACTGCGCCTGGAGAAACTGGAACTCCTTCTTGATGCGGTCTAGCGATTCCGGGATGGTGAATTTGAAAGGCTGACCCACAGCCTGGTGTGGGGTCTAGCGTGGAGAAGGCAGGCGCAGGAGAGAGGGGCACGTTAAGACAAGAGTGCAGCCGCAGGCTCGCCCGCCTCAGTGCCGCCCAGCCCCCCGCACTCGTTACCTACCTTCCCGTCCCTCATCTGCAGTAGACGAGAGTTAACAGCGCTCTGGAAAGCGCTGCCCCAGCCCCGCCCCACTCGCACTTGCCGCAATCTTCCGAAAGCGGGGCGTGCTGACTCCTCCCCAACGAATACGGCGGAGGTCGGCGGGGAGGGAGGGGAATTAGTCTGACGGCAACGGAAAGGCCAACCCCGACTCCCCTGCCGTCATTCCTAAGGCAAATAAATTGCCCATAAAACAAAAGGGAACGAGGGAGGGCGCTTCCCCCAGCCACTTCGACACGCAAGCGGCGGCGCTGCTCCCGAAGCGCGGACAGACTTGGGAGGGTTCTCGACACCACACACCCCCTTAACGGGAGGGGTGGAGCCGGGGATGCACCCCGTAGCAGGGCGGGGCGGGGAGCGAAGCAGTGCTCCTGGCCGCGGGCCGTACTTACGGTATGCCGGCTCTGAGAGAGCATGGCTCTGGCCTCCGCAGGGCTCCTTCGCAGCTCAACTCTCGCAGCAAGTCCTCCACCCTACCCCAACTTCAACTCCCGAGACACGGAGGGGGAGGAAGGATCGGCGACACCCGCCAGCCCCCTCCCCTCCACCACTGACGGCAGGATGAGGGAGAGGCGCCGCTCAGTGCCCCCGCCGCGGGGACATCCTCTGGCTGCAGCGTCCTTTGTTGCTGTTATTCTAGGGTGGGCCAGGGGTGCCCAGGGAAGGAAGTCGAGCCGCACTCGGAACAGTCACTGGTCGCTCCGTGTTCTTTCCGCGGCGCTTCAGCCCTCAGCGGTACCCAGACGCGGCCGTCCCGACGCTGTAGGAGTAAATAATCCCCTCTCAGGTTCGCAAGTTGCCGATGCAATTGTAAGACCGGAAACCCCGGACGGAGGCGACTCCTCTCCTCGCTTGTGCCTCTTGCCAAGAGGGAAAAATCCAGGTGAAGGAAGCGGGACGCGGTGTCTGCGGCGGGACCGTCACAAGCCGAGGGACGAGAAAAAGACTCTGGGGAGGGCCGCACTGCTCCTGGGTGTCGGTGGAGGGGCCAGATCATCGGCAAAACACCGAGCGATGAACAAGGGAGAAAGGGGGGGAGGGGAGAAGCTCTGCACACCAGTCCTGTGGAGAGCAGCTGATAGAGGGAACTAACACTTAAGGGTTAATAGCAGAGCCATTGTCTAGCCTAAAATCCTTGAATCGCTAAACTAACCATTCCTGACTAAGATTTCACCATGGTACATCCTCCCACTTGATAAGAGCGGACAGGCCTTGAGCTGGCTCGTTAGGCCTCCTATGTAACAGCTGTGATGAGATAAGTGTCCTATGTAAATCACTAACAATAAACAACTGTGAAGGGATAAGTGTTAAAGGACAAGATAACCCGATGCCCCGTTACATTCCAAGAGTCGAGGAACTGATGAGTTAATTGAATGACCATATATAGACAAAGGAAGCCCAAAGTTCAACTAACGGACACAGTGAAGACGACTATGGACGACCACCGGAGAAGGAAAAGACCCTAACCCTAATTTTACTGCGCATGCTTGGACTATGTAAATTACTTCCAGGAACTCATTACCATAAGACCGCCTTTTCTAAGGAATGTAATGAATATGTATATATTGATTGCATATAACCCCTGTAAGTTAAGTACCCCGGCGCGCACGATTGTGGTGGGGCTGTTGTCCGAAAAGCGGATTCGTGCCCGGCGTGCAAGTAACCAATTCTACACGCTCAGGAGAGATATTGTTTTATTCAGGCCTGGGTGCTCGGTGGACTTGCCACAAATCAAGCACACCTGGTCTAGTCACCTTTCTGTTTATATCCATGCTTCTCATACATATTTTAAATTTCCTTGTTACATATTCATTACATTTCCGAGAACTAATTATAATATTACATCATCTGAAACACATGCGCACTAAAGCCTTTAGGGTCTTCTTGGGGGTCTTGGGTGGTCTCTGGTGGTCGGCAGGGTAGTGAACTCTTCATGAACTTATTTCCTCTTTACCTTATAGGGTCGCAATTTGTCCCTGAGCCATGCTTGGACCACGTTTGTTTATAGTTTCTATAGCTAAAATTAATTATCACTACCTCTAAAACACACAGCTTATAATTAATTACTACTCCACACAATTACAAACACACACCTGTTAGTTATCTAACTTCTAAGCAACAAATCTTCATTGTTTAAAATTACAGAAGCGAGCAATATAGAATCCACAACAAACTATCTATCACCATAGTGTTCTTAAATTAAAACATATACATCTTGATCTCCTCCAATCAAACACCCACTCACTAGCTTCATCATTCTGGTTTCTTATTAACTGGTCTTTTAACCCAGTTCTGGGTGAGGGCTATACACAAGATGATAACACTTTGAAGATTAATGTTGATTAAGATTAACATTAACAGGGCGACCCCCCGTGCTGCCCAGCGCTGAATAAACATACCTACTTTATAACCTTTTAGGTTGTGGAGTCTGTTTTCCGCACGTCACAGCTTCAATAGCACGTGCACGAAACACAAGAGGATAGAGGGCAACCACACAGCAGCAGAGAGGCCTCCGTTATTTGCAAAGAGATCCCTAGGACAAAAGGAAAACAAAATGCCTACAGGCCAATCTCGGCCAAGCCACCCACCCCGTCAAGGGAGGAAAAAAAAAAAAAAAAAGAAAGCGTCCGTAAAGGAGCTAAATCAGTCGGGAAGCTCCTTCGTGCAATGGCACTGCTGTAGCTTCCGCTGGCCGAGCGCACATCGGGGGGAAGAGCGAGTCTCATCAGAGTCCCCTAAGCAAGGTATAACGCAGCAGCATTCGCCTCCTCTACGCTCCCCCGCCGCTCCTCTCCGACCAGGGATAAAGTTCTCCCCGGCTGAAAAATCCGGATCAAAGCGGCTGAAAACACAACCAGCGTCCCCTCCTCATCGACCGAGAGAAAGGAAGTTCTTGCTACCCCACCCCACCCCACCCCCTGGGACAGGCGCCACGACCAAGCAGAACACTGTATGCTAGCCCGCGCCGCTTACATTAACACGCAGTTTCACAATCCTCGAGCTAACCAGCCGCCCGGCCCGGGCCCGCCCACGCTGCCGCCACCGCCACCCAATCGACGGCCCCAGCACCAACGTGGTGCGGTGATGAGTCCGGCCCCGCGGAGCGATGGGGGCGAAGCCCTCGTCCCACCACCTCTCCTCCTTTCGCTGGGAACTGCAGGACCTCTCTAAGCAGGCCAATAGGAGGGCGTGGAGCGCGCAGAGCAGCGGGGAGGAGGTGAGGAGTTGAAGGTCGGTGGGAAGGAGAGTGGAGAGGCTGAGCCGTCAATCAAAGTAACGTGGGGACGCGGGCGGCCCCACCGCCTGGGCCAGCAGTACCAGAGCGGAATGGTGCGGAGCGCTCGCTGCAGAGTAGGGTGGTAACCTTGCCGCCCACTTCGTTTTCCCACACGGGTTGTGTTTTCTCATTCACCGTTAAAATGTGGCTGCTTACGCGCCGATATTTTGTTAAAACTTCTCGCAAATCGGGACATGTAATACAGTGTCGGTGATGTGAATCGGCAAGACTCTGCGATTTTAGCTCACAAGAAGAGATTTTTTTCAAAAGGTGATGAACACCTCCAAATGGGCTTTGTGGAGAGGGGTGACATATCCATGGCTGAGGGAGTGTTTGTACACATTACATACATACTTTGAAGGTTATTCAAAGCATATAGATTTATATGCACCATATCTTGCAATAATACAGATACACGATCTGTCAGTGGCCATGCCCGTGCGAAGGAGCTGGCCCCACACTCAGCCCAGCACCCACACAGAGTCCGGCCCAGGGCATACATGGGCCCAAGTTTTCTCTTCCAAGAATCTGCTTTGTAATTCAGGTAGGCAGATATGGCACCTTTCTGTGACTTATTTATATAGTGATAGCAGTATATGCTATAGCACTGCTAACAATGTACTCTGCTATACAGAAAATACTGTTAAGAAGGATAAAAACCTCACACTGTTTTAAAGTGTTCCAATATACAAACTGAAATGTTAGTTATAGTGACCCTCTGATCAGACTGAAGTTGTCCTTTGGGAAAAATTGGCTTTTTTATAAGAGGGATCTGCTAGAGCAAAGCTATCAGGAACTTTGCTATTATAAATGGTTTATAGTCACACTTAAAGTAGATGAGGATCAAACAAATTCTACAGGCTCTGTGTGTGACTACCAAGATGAGAAATGGTGACACAGCTTGCAGTGGGAAGTAAACTTCAGAACATATCCTCTATTAACAACCATCTTATTCATAGCAGAATTAAAAGATAAAGTATCAGATACTGGTAACTTCAGACTTAAAACAATGCCTTAAGACATATTTATGCCATTAGTATAGTCATATACTACCTAAAAAGAGGTCTTAAAATGTCATATCACATCATTTAAACACACAAAGGGTAATTTTATAATACATCATCTTATCATTCCCTATTAATGTTTATTAGATATACTTATTTAGAATTGCTTTAAGCTTCAATTTTTGTTATAAAGAAAAAGCAGATTATATTTAAAATTTGCAATAACAAGGTAGAGCTTTACTGGCACAAGCTGTTAATGAGACATTAACAGATATGACATTAAAACAACACTATGTTTTGGAACATAAATGAAAGCTTTTTTTTAATTGCTCACCTACATGAAAGTTGAAATGTATTGTAATCTTTATTTGTCATGGTTAAAATGTTCAAGGCATGTTTTAACAGAAACAGAAAAGCTCTGTTTTCCTGATTTCTTGTAACAAGTGCTTTTAACCTACTTAGATTCTGGAATCAGACACTTAAGGGCATTTTGAATCTTTTCCACCATCATCAAGATAGAAGAGCTGTAAAAGCAGTAATAGAATCAAGTGCACTCATGTGTTTTTCAAATGAGAGCAACTGATGTTACATAATATCAATAATAACCAATATTGTCCTGGTTTTGGCTGGGATAGAGTTAAATTTCTTCCTAGTGCTGTGTTTTGGATTTAGTATGAGAAGAATGTTGATAACACACTGATGTTTTCAGTTGCTGCGAAGTATGCTGCTAGTCAAGGACTTTTCAGCTTCCCATGCTCTGCCAAGTGCACAAGAAGCTGGGAGGGAACATAGCCAGGACAGCTAACCGAACTGGCCAACGGGGTATTGCATACCATGTGACGTCATGCTCAGTATATAAATAAGAGGTGTGGTCCAGGAAGTAGCGATCGCTGTTTGGGCATTGCTCGGCAGGTGGTAAGCAATTGCATTGTGCATCACACATTTTGTATATTCTATCATTATCATTATTATTATAATTTTCCCTTCCTTTTCTGTTCTTTTAAACTGTCTTTATCTCAATCCACGAATTTTACTTTTTTTTTTTTTCTCCAATTCTCTCCCTCATCCCACGGCGGTGGGGGGAAGTGAGCGAGCGGCTGTGTGGTGTTTGACTGCCTACCGGGTTAAACCACAACAGTCCTTTTTGGCGCCCAACGTAGGACTCGAAAGGATGAGATAACGACACATCTGACCCGAACAGGTTAAAACAAATTTGTTATAAGCATTCATTATATCAGTTTAGTAGTCGCTGGTCACAATGTTGGTTTATTTGCTCTCAGAGTTGTTGGATCTGTTCTTGGAGTTTTGGTATGTAGCACCTTACTGGCTGTCTATACTGCTGTTTGTCAATATTTATGTGGGGTTTATCATCTCTGGCAGATGGATTAAGGTTATCATTTTGCTACACTGTGTAACACTGGTTTATGGTATGATAAAAGTATTGGGCATGGGATTGTACTCAGCACTGCCATAATCACTGTGCTTCAGGAGCTATCTCTCAGAAACTATTAGTAATTACCGTTTTTACCTCTTCTCCTTGGAGAGCCAATTTACGGGGGAGACAGCTTCCTTCACCTTCCCCTTCTCCTCCAGGCTGATTACAATAGCTCTTGAGGATTTTGAATATCCTTGGGATGTTCAAACCAGCTGTCCTGGTTTCAGCTGGGATAGAGTTAAATTTCTTCCTAGTGCTGTTTTGGATTTAGTATGAGATGAATGTTGATAACTCACTGATGTTTATAGCTGTTGCTAAGTACCCTCCTAGTCCAAGGACATTCAGCTTCCATGCTCTGGAAGAGGCTGGGAGGGAGCATAACTGGGACAGCTGGCCCAGCTGGCCAACGGGGTATTCCATACCATGTTATGTCATGCTCAGTATATGAATGGTAGGCGTGGTCCAGGAAGTAGCGATCGCTACTTGGTTATCGGTCAGCGCGGGTGGTGAGCAATTGCATTGTGCATCACTCATTTTGTATATTCTATCATTATCATTATTATTATTTTTGTCCCTTCCTTTTCTGTTCTATTAAACTGTCTTTATCTCAACCCACGAGTTTTTCTCACTCTTACCCTTCTGATTTTCTCCCCGTCCCACTGTGGGGTGGGGGTGAGCGAGCAGCTGCGTGGTATTTGGCTGCCTGCCGGGTTAAACTACGACACATTTCTACTTTATTTTAAAAATGTCATGTTAAAAAGCTGTCAAAGCACACATCTGATTTCTCAGGTTAGAAGACAAGCGAACATGGTTATGGGCACAAGTCTGCTAATGACATCTAGTTGTTCCTTTTCTCGGATGCAGAAATAGTATCTTTAGCTCTTTTGGTCAGTGATGTGACACTTTGATGCCACACCACAGGTGGGTTGCTCCAGGAGATGCCTGTGTCCCAGGATCATTCAGAAGCAGCCAGAACAGTGACAGATGTGCTGCCTACACACAGTGACTAATCAGGAACAGAAAACTGAAGGGCAAGTGTGCCTAGGAGGGAGAACTCCAGTCCACAAATCTCTCCAGCTGTTCTCCCTGGAGCTCTCCAAGCACTAGCTCAAGTAGGCTCTCACCACCAGCCTGACACAGGCAATACTCCAGGTGGGGAATGTGATTCTTTGACCCATCACTTAGCTTCTCCTTGGCACGTTGCCTGGCTGTGAGAACATGCAGAGCACGAAGGACTTTCTGACATTATTTAGATTCTTTTAGCCATCTGTTTAGATGCTTTTACAGACATATATTTTTTTCCAATGTTTTAAATTAATCCCTGTTTTCAATATAATGCGAAAGTATTTTCTTTCTCCTTTTTATTAATGCAGAATTACACTTTTAAGAATTCAGCTTTAAAGGACAGTAAAATGTTACTATGTGCATTTCTGTAGCCCCATTAACCAGACAGAGACTGTTGTAGTAAACTAAATTTGCTTGCAAAGTACTAACAGCTCTTACCACTTCGCCTCACTTTACAACAGGTAAGAAGAATTAAGTATTTTTGTGGAAGTATGGAAAGATTTTACTACTCATTATTAAAATTAAAGAACAGCTTCTTATAATCCTTATTGTTTACACTGCATATTAATTTACAATGATTTTGCTGTGCTGCACTTAGCATGAGGAACCACAGCTCCCTTGTAAAGTATAACACTGTTAACACAGAAATCAACAAATATTGTTTCTCACGTCATTAATATTAATGATCTAACCAAATGGAAAAAAAGGTGCATCAAAACAAAAACCTGAAACATACACATTCACAGATCTTAGATTCCTGCAGCAGAGAACAAGAGGTGCTGTAGCAAGTATTTGGCACATTCTGAAACAGTGATATCATGGACCAAAAGATGAAGCATTGGCTGAAGACTGCCATTTAATATAAAATTATGATTACATGCCAACTGTATATTGCATTGCCACTGTTATACTGTGGCATCATTTAAGAGTTCCAGAAACAGATCACAGATCCAGTCTCTGTTACACTCATCCCTGAAGATACATCCCCAAAAAAATCACTGCACCTGCCCTAAGGATTTTCAGTTTGAGTAATGTGAGTGGACCATCTGAGTGGATGTGGGAAGTGGGAGTGGATCATCTGAGTGGATGTAGGAAGTGGGAGAAGTTGCATGTACTATTATGTTATAAAGAGCGTACAGATTATGTTAAATGTAGAGATTATGTTGTAAAGATTGTGTTTCACAGCCTTCAACCCTAGCTTGGATGGGCGCATACAGCCTTCTAAAATCAATATGCTCTCTATACATAGTAAAGTATAAATTATTTAATCTTTTTCCTGACTTCAACACACACCTTTGTGTCTCTGCCTATAAAATGCCGTATCACGCCTTGATCCTGCAACTCAATGTACAAAGCACTGCTGACTTTGCTGAGCTTTGATGAGAACAGAGCTGTCCTTTATCCAACTGTAAATTGTAGGATCATGATCTATAAATGAGCATATACAAACATACATACTGCTCCTCGTACTTTTATAACTTGTACTATCCATTTCTACCCATATAGCTTTTTTTCCATTCCATCCAAGTTAAACTGCAAGCATCTTTCACATGAATAACATCTTGGCAAATAGTGTAAGTCAGCTCCATGTCTTAATATGGTAATTCCATCCATCTTTCCCTTGGAAACTTTTCTTTATATACTGTGTATTCCATAAAATGGCTGAGGTTCAGTGTTTATCAGCTAGTATTTCTTGCTAAGCCTTGCTCTTGTTCAGATTAATATCTGCTTTGAAGTTATATACGGTATGATTACAATCTTTGGATATTTATAAACAACCAATTTAACATTTTAATCAGTTCTCTGTTGAAATAATGTCTTTCTTGTGTCCTTTATTTTAAACCACATAGAGAACATAATCAAATGTTACACAAAGCAAGCATTTATAAACATGTATGAACATCTTATCATGTTTTTGAAAGAGTGAACACATGAGCTTAATTGGGCATATGAGCAACTATAGCAAACAAGTAATTAAGAACCTAGTTCTAGATCAGATGCAATGTATTAGGCATTACACTGTCATTGGTATCAGAATTCAAAGGCCTTAAAAACTGAAATACTTGGGCAAATAAGAACAGCTACTTTTTGGGCATCTCAGATAGAATTCAATGGAATATCAGGACTCTGTTCAGCTGCCAGTAAATAAGCTCCTAGAGCCATTTGAGATGCCCTCAGATACTGAACCTGGCCTCCAGCTGTTGCTCCAGAAGGCCATGTCATAGCTGCCAGTATCATAAAGATGTGAGCATTTTAAGTAGCACTGACATATGTGTGGGTATCTAAATCAAGCCTTGTGTCAAAATCATTAAAAAGACTCAGAATACCAGCTTTCCATGGCCAAGCAGCTCTTCAAGTGCCTGCAGTTTATAATGTCGACATTTTGAACCACAAAATTTTCTAAATGTTTAAGCCTAGTGTCTTGCTCAGAAACTGTGGTCCCATAGCTTTGTTCTTACGTCTGCTGTGGCTTAAGCCTGAAGTGGGGATGTGACTAAACCATGTCAAAAGCCACAAAAGCGACTGCTCTGCTAGTTTGTAGCATCAGTGCTTCTACCTGAAGAGATTTCAGCATCATGATTACATGGGCGTACGTTCTTACTAGCTCTGGTGGCATCCTGCTCAGTGCTGGAACAATGAATTGCCCTTTAAGGAATCTCACTCTTCACTGACTGTGAGGCACATAGCTGTCCTGAATCACCTCACTAAAGCAGGGAGTTTCCTTTCAGCCCATCAGTACTTAGTTTTGGCAACTGAAATGGTTGCTTTAACAGGTCCCTTTGTTGGGATATACCAAAGTTTACATTTAAGGACTACAGAAGGGCTTCCATGGCAAAAGCAGTGAGGTAACACTCAATTTATATAGAATCTGATAACAGATAAATAACTAAAGTGAAAACATTGTTTACTGTAGCATCTTATTATATTACACATTTTAGATTATTATATGACAAGAAGAGAATTTTGGATCCCTGTGAGATCTGGCAGAAGAATTCATAGGCATCGTATTTCAGTAATAGTAAAAATATTATACATAACCAGGCATGAGTGTAGGAGGTTCTTTTGACTACAACAAAAGAATATTTGAGCACAGTATCATGTTAGAAAAATAAAGCTTCAAAGTCCTATCTCTGTTTTGCTTTTGTTATGCCATCAAATTGCAAATCCCAAGCACAACATAGCATTTGTCAGACCACAATTCTCAGCTCAGAAACTGTGAAATATAAACAATCAATATAATTTTCCAAAAAGTAAAGCTAGAAATTACCTTAAAATTATTTATGTCCTCAACTGAAATTGATATCTGAATGAGGATATCATCCTCTGAGTGTAAGACAAGTAAGTTTTTCATAATTGAACATTTTAATTATGTAGCTTAAACTGGAACACGTATGTAAACAAGCCAACTCAGAAGTAATTTATAGATTAATTTATTGCACATTGATTTCTTATTATATACCAAGTTTTTTAGTTGATAAATTCCAGCAATTTAACAGGCTAAAAAGAGTTCAGAGTGTCATTAATAGAATATAAAAAAGAATTTAATACAACTGCAAAATCTGTATAAATCATTATTTATGCAAAAATATCGCGTTCACAGTATATGTCCACTTAAACATGTCTTATAAAATTAATATTTTGATCTGTTCTCAAGGAGAATGAGATACCTTAACCTAGGGTGTCTTCTAAAATGAAAAACAGATTACATTGTTTTCTTCAGCAGTCAGACAACTTGCTTATTCTCTCTACTTCCTCTCTATTTAATATTTGTAAGATATAATATTAAATATATCAGGCATACATACATTTATATAAAAGAAAAACACTGCTTAAAAGCTAAACTGATTTAATGATCCTATACACTAAAAACAATTTTCAGTTTAACAGGGTAATTAATTTATTTGTATCTCAGCCTGAGAAGAAGCCTGTTACATGCAGACATTAGTACTAACGAGTGAAAGAAACTTTCACTGCTTTCTACCAAATCTTACTGAAAAAGGGAAATTTATAATTCTAGAAAGGGAGTGAATTTCAGGCTGCTCTCATAAACTATGTAACACTGGAATAAAAAAATATTTGCAAAGATTTAATTTTGACAATGGTAAAACAGCAGATGATGCTGGTGTCTCATGAAAGCTAAAACTTCACCAAATAGAAATTACTGTGCAGAGCTGTTCAGAATGTTTGAATGACAGCAGCAATGAAAAAAACCAACCCCCTTTATATCCCTTCTGAAGGATATACAAGATATTTTTACACTTCTTAGGAAATTTTATTTTTATATACATATTAAGCACTGACAAGGCATTGCCTCTCATAGGACAGGAAAATCAGGGCTAAGCACACAGAGACACACTCAGTCACAAGGTAGCAAATTACCAAGGATAATCTCCTTTTCCCAGGAAGTGTAAGATTTAAAAAAAAAAACTGCTGGGAGTGTATTAAGAGAGGACTGGAAAGAACCTTCCAGATCTTCAAGTCCCACCACCAACTGCTGTAAGCTTCATAACATACAGCTGTACTTCATCTTTGGGTTAGTTGGTGGTTTTCTCCAAAATTTTTCTAAGGATGCTCTTCCAGTAATCTCCCTGGTGGAACAGCTACAACCTTTTAATTTCCACCCTGTGGTGATGCATTTTCCTCCCCCTCTTCTGGGCCACTTGTTGATCTCAGAAATTCCCATGAAACCTCGGCCTTGGCGTACTGAGTCTGGCAGTTGAGCGCTCCTTGACCGTATCAGAAACTCTGCATAGCTGAGGCTGGGAATGTACTCCTACTGCCAGGCTCAGGTGTCATCTTATCTGAGTCGTAGCTCAAGTGGAACAACACTGAAACCTTGAGAATTTTTTAGCAATTACCACCTGGGACTGTGGCCAGGATGGAAATTTACGGATGACTAAAGCCAACCATCTTGCGAACCTAAAAACGGTGGTCCTAAGTGAGACCCTTTCAGCTCTCCTGGACCACAGCGGGCTGCACCCTGTATCTCCCTCTGAGTGGGACGCATCTCAGAGTTTGCAACATCTTGAGCCAGCAATATTTGGAGGCCCGTCATACGATGGGACCTGGGCTGAAACTCTTCACTCCTCGACGCTCAACCCTCGCGCGTTGAGAAATGCTGAGACATTTGACGTGAATATTACTTCACCGAACTCAAGAGGAATTTTTAACAGGTACATTTTGTACATTCATATATATTTTTGTCTGTGTGTGTGAACTAATAGTAAGCATAATCTGTAATTAAGTCACTGTCGTGATTGTAGTAGACTCTACTAACTTACTTTGTACATGTTAAATTAGTTAATGATAAAGTGCTGCTAAAATCTTGTGATCTATCTTAAAACTGTGAATGAACCTGTCCTGGTTTTGGCTGGGATAGGGTTAAATTTCTTCCTAGTGCTGTGTTTTGGATTTAGTATGACGACAATGTTGATAACACACTGATGTTTTCAGTTGTTTGTAAGTACCCTCCTAGTCCAAGGACAGCTCCCATGCCTACTATTGAGCTAGGTACACAAGATGGGAGGGAACATAATCAGGACAGCCAGCCCAGCTGGCCAACGGGGTATTCCATACCATATGACGTCATGCTCAGTATATGAATGGTAGGCGTGTTCCTGGAAGTACCGATCGCTACTTGGTTATCGGTCAGCGCGGGTGGTGAGCAATTGCATTGTGCATCACTCATTTTGTATATTTTATCATTATCATTATTATTTTCCCTTTTCTGTTCTATTAAACTGTCTTTATCTCAACCCACGAGTTTTTCTCACTCTTACCCTTCCGATTCTCTCCCCATCCCACTGTGGGGGGGGTGGGGGAGTGAGCGAGCGGCTGCGTGCGGTTTGGCTGCCTGCCAGGTTAAACCACGACAGTCCTTTTTGGCGCCCAACATGGGGCACGAAGGGTTGAGATAACGACACATCTGACCCGAACGGGTTAAAACAAATTTGTTATAAGCATTCATTATATCAGTTTAGTACTCACTGGTCACGATGTCGGTTTATTTGCTCTCAGAGTTGTTGGATCTGTTCTTGCAGTTTTGGTCTGTAGCACCTTACTGGCTGTCTATACTGCTGATTATCAGTGTTTATGTGGGGTTGGTCATCTCTGGGAAATGGATTAAGGTCATTGCTTTGCTATACTGTGTGACACTGGTTTATATTATGATAAAATTATTGGTCACGAGCCTGTACTCAGCACTGCCGTCATTCCTGTTCTTCGGGAGCTATCTTTTGGAAACTATTAATAATTAAACTTTTTACCTCTTCACTTCGGAGGATGAATTTAGGGGGGAGACAGGATGGGACACTTTCTCCCACTTGTTCACCTTCCCTTCCATATCTTCAGAAACTCCTTTTTCTTCTATCCTCTTCATGAAGACGTCCACAATATTCCCTGAGAATTTTGAATATCCTTGGGATGTTCAAACAAGCATGTTCATATTGCTATATCTCCTGAATGTGGTTCAGGTCTTGTTTAGAGTTAAACAACTATTCAGGAATACTGTCCAGAGATCAACCCCGGCAACAGACACGTTGACTACTCAAACCCCCATGACAGGCACTGTAGCTACTTCAACCCCAATGACAACCACTGTGGCTACTCAAACCCCGGCGACAGTCACCGCAGTTACTCCAACTGCCGTCACAGGCACTACAGCTACTCAAATCCCAGCAATAGTGACTACAGTTACTCCAAACACCACGACGGGCACTGAAGCTACCCAAACCCTCGCGACGGGTACTACAGCTGAACCAGAGGACCAACCCTTGCTGGTGTCCATCACCCCTGTACAGAAGAAGAAATCTTTGAAGCGGAAGTCAGGTCATTTAGAAAGGGATGATGGAAAAGCAGGGCCATCACGAGGAGAGGAGGAGGAAGAGGAAGAACTCATAAATGAGACGGAAACCACCTGATCCCTATCCCTGAATGAGTTGCAAGATATGCGGAAAGATTTCAGCCGTTGTCCAGGCGAGCATATTGTTACCTGGCTGCTCCGATGCTGGGATAATGGGGCCAGTAGCCTGGAAGTAGAGGGGAAGGAAGCCAAACAGCTGGGATCCCTTGCTAGGGAAGGGGGCATTGACAAAGCAATTGGAAATGGGACACAGGTCCTTAGCCTCTGGAGGCGACTGCTGTCAGGCGTGAAGGAAAGGTATCCCTTCAAGGAAGACGTTATATATCGCCTAGGCAAATGGACCACTATGGAGAGAGGTATCCAGTACCTGAGAGAATTAGGCGTGCTGGAGGTGGTTTATAGTGACCTGGACAACGACCAAATGCCCAAAGATCCAGATGAAGTCCAGCGCACGTGACCCATGTGGCAGAAGTTGGTACGGAGCGCACCAGCGTCTTTGGCAGTACTGTGCTGGAAAGAGGAAGAAGCACCAACAGTGGATGACGTGGTTAGCAGACTCCGGGAATACGAAGAAACTGTCTCCTCCTCCCTTGTCTCGGCTGTGGAGAAACTGTCCCGGAAGTTCCAGCAACTCGAAGAGGGTATGTCCTATTCTCCGCCTGTATGGACCAGTATCTCAGCCATTAGGAGTCAGCGTTTTTCTTCTCTAGAGAGAGGGTATAGAAAGTACACATCACGGGGCACCCTGTGGTTTTACCTGCGTGACGATGGAGAGAACATGAGGCAGTGGGATGGAAAACCTACCTTGACCCTAGAGGCACGTGTACGTGAGTTGCAAGGAAAAACAATGACACAAGGGGCTTCTCCCAGGAAAAATGCTGCTCCAGTTTTCAGGAAAAACCTGTCTCACAACGGTCCAGCTTCCAGTGAACGACTCCCCAGACAGAGTAGAAGGGCTGATCTTACTTTGGATTGTAATCGTGATGAAGAAATTCTTGACTCGCGTTTGCAAGATGTGAGAGATGGATATTATGACCAGAACTAGAGGGGCCCTGCCTCCAGCCAGGTGGAGGAAAGGGACAACCGGGTTTCCTGGACTGTGTGGATTCGATGACCTGGCACATCAGACCCACAGAAGGATAAGGCTCTAGTAGACACCGGGGCACAGTGTACCCTGATGCCATCAAACTATAAAGGGGCAGAACCCATCTGTATTTCTGGAGTGACAAGGGGATCCCAAGAGTTAACTGTATGGGAGGCTGAAGTGAGCCTAACTGGGAATGAGTGGCAGAAGCACTCTGTTGTGACTGGCCCAGAGGCTCCGTGCATCCTTTGCATAGACTACCTCAGGAGAGGGTATTTCAAGGACCCAAAAGGGTACCGGTGGGCTTTTGGTATAGCTGACCTGGAGACGGAGGAAATTAAACAGCTGTCTATCTTGCCCGGTCTCTCGGAGGACCCTTCTGTTGTGGGGTTGCTAAGGGTCGAAGAACAGCAGGTACCAATCGCTACCACAACAGTGCACCGGCGGCAGTATTGCACCAACTGAGATTCCCTGATCCCCATCCATGAGCTGATTCGTCGACTGGAGAGCCAAGGAGTGATCAGCAAGACGCTCACCCTTTAACAGCCCCATATGGCCAGTGCGAAAGTCTAATGGAGAGTGGAGACTAACAGCGGACTACTGTGGCCTGAACGAAGTCACGCCGCCACTGAGAGCTGCCGTGCCGGACATGCTAGAACTCCAATACGAACTGGAGTCAAAGGCAGCCAAGTGGTATGCCTCAATCAATATCGCTAATGCGTTCTTCTCAATCCCTTTGGTGGCAGAGTGCAGGCCACAGTTTGCTTTCACTTGGAGGGGCGTCCAGTACACCTGGAACCGACTGCCCCAGGGGTGGAAACACAGCCCTAGCATTTGCCATGGACTGATCCACACCGCACTGGAACAGGGTGAGGCTCCAGAACACCTGCAATACATTGATGACGTCGTTGTGTGGGGCAACACAGCAGAAGTAGTTTTTGAGAAAGGGAAGAAAATAATTCAAATCCTTCTGAAGGCCGGTTTTGCCATAAAACAAAGTAAGGTCAAGGGACCTGCACAGGAGATCCAGTTTTTAGGAATAAAATGGCAAGATGGACGTCGTCAGATCCCAATAGATGTGATGAACAAAATAACAGCCATGTCCCCACCAACTAGCAAAAAGGAAACACAAGCTTTCTTAGCCTGGGCAACACAGAGACACGCGGGCTCCTTATCAAAAAGGACTGTCGTGGTTTAACCTGGCAGGCAGCCAAATACCACGCAGCCGCTCGCTCACTCTCCCACCCCCTCGCAGTGGGGTGGGGAGAGAATTGGAAGGGTAAGAGTGAGAAAAACTCGTGGGTTGAGATAAAGACAGTTTAATAGAACAGAAAAGGGAAAATAATAATGATAATGATAAAATATACAAAATGAGTGATGCACAATGCAATTGCTCACCACCCGCGCTGACCGATAACCAAGTAGCAATTGGTACTTCCTGGATCACACCTACCATTCATATACTGAGCATGACATCACATGGTATGGAATACCCCGTTGGCCAGCTGGGTAGCTGTCCTGGCTGTGCTCTCTCCCAACGCTTGTTTTACTTTTTTGGTTTTTTTTTTTCGTGAGCTGGATGTCCTTGACTAGCAGGGTACTTACAGACAACTGAAAACATCAGTGTGTTATCAACATTCTTCTCATACTAAATCCAAAACACAGCACTAGGAAGAAATTTAACTCTATCCCAGCTGAAACCAGGACAGTATCCACCCCTTATTCTACACTATTTACGTCATGCCTAAGTCTCACATTTTTTTCAATACATTCCAATTAATCACAACCACCTTTCTTATCCATATATATATACACACACACACAGAGATATCATTCCCTTAGTCTATGGGCCATCCCTCTAAAATGTCCACTGAGTTCATTTAGTCCATGACTTTGGGCTCCATCTGTCATAACAGTCTTTCAGGGCA
Source organism: Calonectris borealis (assembly GCF_964195595.1). Taxonomy (NCBI): domain Eukaryota; kingdom Metazoa; phylum Chordata; class Aves; order Procellariiformes; family Procellariidae; genus Calonectris; species Calonectris borealis. Next base: position 45,918,159 of record NC_134351.1, on the reverse strand, counting down.
GGAGAGATGGGGTGTGGTGTTGGGCTGTTGCATCCTGAAGCCAGTTCTCATTTCAGTAGTGCTGCGCTCGTCCAGTTATATCATCATTGCACTTTGCTCGGTTTCATTGGAGTTAGTTCCTTCTTCATTGATCTGGGTGATTTTCACTGCTATACCATTGACAGCAACCATAGAAATAATGATATACAATATCATATAACAATTGACATCATAAAATTCAGTTCATTGGCTATTTTCACCCAAAATCAAATCCCCTTGAGGTACACACCGGACCTGCCCATCCTTTCGCATCACCCACCAAGTGCACCCAGGTCCCTGAGCAAAAGCAATCCCACGGATGGGTTTTCCCTTGCCAGAGGCAGGAGTAACCCAGACTGTCTTCCCCAGCATATTTCTTATGTGCACGACAGGGACTTTATCCCCCTCTACAGTATGTAAGAGTCTTGATTGGGCAGGGCCAGCTCGATTAACAGATCCCCTGGTGTTGACTATCCAGGTGGCTTTTGCTAAATGTGTGTCCCAATGCTTGAATGTCCCACCACCCATTGCCCTCAGTGTAGTCTTTAGCAGTCCATTGTATCGTTCGATTTTCCCAGAGGCTGGTGCTGGTGTATGTGATATACCCACTCAATGCCATGCTCTTTGGCCCAGGTGTCTATGAGGGTGTTTTGGAAATGAGTCCCGTTGTCTGACTCAATTCTTTCTGGGGTGCCATGTCGCCATAGGACTTGCTTTTCAAGGCCCAGGATGGTGTTCCGGGCGGTGGCATGGGGCACGGGATATGTTTCTAGCCATCCCGTGGTAGTTTCCACCATGGTGAGCACATAGCGCTTGCCATGGTGGGTTTGTGGGAGTGTGATATAAAAATCTGCCAGGCCTCCCCATATTTATATTTCAACCATCGTCCTCCATACCAAAGAGGCTTCACTCGCTTGGCTTGCTTGATTGCAGCGCATGTTTCACATTCATGGATAACCTGGGCAATAGCGTCCATGGTCAAGTCCACCCCTCGATCACGAGCCCATCTGTATGTTCATATCTTCCTTGATTGCCCGAGGTGTCATGGGCCCACAGAGCTATAAAAAATTCACCCTTATGTTGCCAGTCCAGATCCACCTGAGCCACTTCAATCTTAGCAGCCTGGTCCACCTGCTGGTTGTTTTGGTGCTCTTCACTGGCCCGACTCTTGGGTACGTGAGCATCTACGTGACGTACTTTTACAGCCAGGTTCTCTACTCGGGCAGCAACATCTTGCCACAGTGCGGCAGCCCAGATGGGTTTACCTCTGCGCTGCCAGTTGTTCTGCTTCCACTGCTGCAACCACCCCCACAGGGCATTTGCCACCATCCATGAGTCAGTACAGAGATAAAGTACTGGCCATTTTTCTCATTCAGCAATGTCCAAGGCCAGCTGGATGGCTTTCACCTCTGTGACTGGGGTTTCCTATTCGGGCCCGTTGTGTGATCAGTGCGACCCACTTACTCCACGTAGCATCGGTTGCGTGATGTGTAGAGGGGACCCTCCCTTTGAACATCCAGCCCAGCACCGGCAGTCGGGGTGCCAGGAGGAGCTGTGCTTCAGTACCAACCACTTCCGAGGCAGCTCGAACCCCTTCATATGCTGCCAATATCTCCTTCTCAGTTGGAGTGTTTCAAGCCTCGGATCCTCTGTGTCCCTGACTCCAGAACCCTGAGGGTCGACCTCGAGTCTCCCCTGGTGCTTTCTGCCAGAGGCTCCAGGTAGGGCCATTCTCCCCGGCTGCGGTGTAGAGCACATTCTTTACATCTTGTCCTGCCCGGACTGGCCCAAGGGCTACTGCCTGAACCATCTCCCGTTTAATATGTTCAAAGGCTTTTACGATAATGTCATCAATCTATTGCAGGTGTTCTGTAGCCTCACCCTGTTCCAGTGCAGTGTGGATCAGTCCATGGCAAATGGTAGGGCTGTGTTTCCACCCCTGGGGCAGTCGGTTCCAGGTGTACTGGATGCCCCTCCAAGTGAAAGCAAACTGTGGCCTGCACTCTGCTGCCAAAGGGATTGAAAGAACGCATTAGCGATATCGATTGAGGCATACCACTTGGCTGCCTTTGACTCCAGTTCGTATTGGAGTTCTAGCATGTCCGGCACAGCAGCTCTCAGCGGCGGCGTGACTTCGTACAGGCCACGGTAGTCTACTGTTAGTCTCCACTCTCCATTGGACTTTCATGCTGGCCATATGGGGCTGTTAAAGGGTGAGCGAGTCTTGCTGATCACTCCTTGGCTCTCCAGTCGACGAATCAGCTCATGGATGGGGATCAGGGAGTCTCGGTTGGTGCAATACTGCTGCCGGTGCACCGTTGTCGTAGCGATTGGTACCTGCTGTTCTTCAACCCTCAGCAACCCCACAACAGAAGGGTCCTCTGAGAGACCAGGCAAGGTGGACAGCTGTTTAGTTTCCTCCGTCTCCAGGTCAGCTATACCAAAAGCCCACCGGTACCCTTTTGGGTCCTTGAAATACCCTCTCCTGAGGTAGTCTATGCCAAGGATGCACAGAGCCTCTGGGCCAGTCACAATGGGGTGCTTCTGCCACTCCTTCCCGGTTAGGCTCACTTCGGCCTCCAATACAGTTAACTCTTGGGATCCCCCTGTCACTCCAGAAATACAGATGGGTTCTGCCCCTTTATAGCTTGATGGCATCAGGGTACACTGTGCCCCGGTGTCTACTAGAGCCTTATCCTTCTGTGGATCTGATGTGCCAGGGCATCGAATCCACACAGTCCAGTAAACCCGGTTGTCCCTTTCCTCCACCTGGCCGGAGGCAGGGCCCCTCTAGTCCTGGTCATAGTATCCATCTCTCACATCTTGCAAACGCGAGTCCTGAATTTCTTCATTACAATTACAATTCAAAGAAAGATCAACCCTTCTACTCTGCCTGGGGAACTGTTCACTGGAAACTGGACTGTTGTGAGACCGGTTTTTCCTGAAAACTGGAGCAGCATTTTTCCTGGGAGAACCCCCTCGTGTCATTGTTTTTCCTTGCAACTCATGTACACGTGCCTCTAGGGTGAAGGTAGGTTTTCCATCCCACTGCCTCATGTCCTCTCCGTGGTCACGCAGGTAAAACCACAGGGTACCCCGTGGTGTGTACTTTTGTGGTAGTGCATTCATACCCCCGTTTCTTCCCTGGGCCACTTGTTGATCTGGGCCACCTGTTGATCTCAGAAATGTCTATGAAACCTCGGCCTTGGTGTACTGAGTCTGGCAGTTGAGCACTCCTTGACTGTATCAGAAACTCTGCATAGCTGAGGCTTTGAACATCCTCCTACTTTCTGGCCCGGGTGTCCAGTAGAATAACACCGAAACCTTGAGAATTTTTTAGTAATTACCACCTGGGACTGTGGCCAGGATGGAAATTAATGGATGACTAAAGCCAACCATCTTGCAAACCTATAAACGGTGGTCCTAAGTGAGGCCCTTTGAGCTCTCCTGGACCGCAGCGGGCTGCACCCAGCATCTCCCTCTGAGTGGGACGCCTCTCAGAGCTTGCGATCTTTCGTGCCTGCGATATTCGGAGGACCGCTAGGTCCTGGGTGAGTCCCTTTCGAAGCTCAACCCTTCGCCCGTTGAGAGGGAATGCCTAGACATTCGACGTGAATATTTCTTCACTGAAATCGAGGGGAATTTTTAACAGGTATACCTTCTGTATATTTTTATATATATATATGTTTCTCTGTGTATGTGAACTAATAGTAAGCATAATCTGTAATTAAGTTGTGATTGTAGTAGACTTACTAACCCACTTTGCAAATATTGAATAGTTAATGATTAGGCGTTACTAAAGTTTGTTAATGATTAGTTGATAATTAAGTGTTGCTAAATTGTGAATGAAACCTAGACTGTCACTGAAATATAAACCCTTAGATGATTTTCCTTTATATGTTTCACCCATGTAATAAGTAATAGAGTGAACCTTGCCATCGAATTCTATTAGGTCGCACCTTTATAAATCTCTATTAAAATCACTTTCTGCTAATTTCTTTGACGGTGATTCTTTAAGCGGCCTCTAAACCACTCACTCGCGACAACTTTCTATATCCTCTCTCTTGAGGAGAAAAAGTTTGACTGCTAATGGCTGAGATACTGGTCCGTACATGTGGAGAATAGGACATATGCTCTTTGAATTGCTGGAACTCCCGGGACAGTTTCTCCACAGCCGAGACAAGGGAGGAGGAGACAGTTTCTTCATATTCCCAGAGTCTGCTAATCACATCATCCACCGTTGGTGCTTCTTCCTCTTTCCAGCACAGTACTGCCAACGAACTGGCATGCGACGCTGGTGTGCTCCGTACCAACTTCTGCCACATGGGTCGCGTGCGCTGGACATCATCTGGATCTTTGGACATTTGGTCGTTGTCCAGGTTACTATAATCCACCTCCAGCATGCCTAATTCTCTCAGGTACTGGATACCTCTCTCCATGGTGGTCCGTTTGCCTGGGCGATATATAACATCTTCCTTGAAGGGATACCTTTCCTTCACGCCTGACAGCAGTCGCCTCCAGAGGCTGAGGACCTGTGTCCCTTTTCCAATTGCTTTGTCAATGCCCCCTTCCCTAGCAAGGGATCCCAGCTGTTTGGCTTCCTTCCCCTCTACTTCCAGGCTACTGGCCCCATTATCCCAGCATCGGAGCAGCCAGGTAACAATATGCTCGCCTGGACGACGGCTGAAATCTTTCCGTATATCTCGCAGCTCACTCAGGGATAGGGATCGGGTGGTTTCCGTCTCGTTTATGAGTTCTTCCTCTTCCTCCTCCCCTGCTCATGATGGCTCTGCTTTTCCATCATCCCTTTCTAAATGACCTGACTTCCGCCTCAAAGATTTCCTCTTCTGTACAGGGGCAATGGATACCAGGAAGGGTTGGTCCTCTGGTTCAGCTGTAGTACCTGTTGCCGGAATTTGGGTAGCTGCAGTGCCTGTCGCGGTGGTTGGATTAACTGCGGTGACTGTTGCCGGAGCATGTGTAGCCACAGTGCCTGTCGCAGCTTTTGGAGAATCATAGAATCATAGAATCATTAAGGTTGGAAAAGACCTCTAAGATCTTCGGGTCCAACCGTCAACCCAACACCACCATGCCCGCTAAACCATGTCCCTATGCGCTTCATCTACACGTCTTTTAAATACTTCCAAGGATGGTGACTCAACCACTTCCCTGGGCAGCCTGTTCCAAGGCCTGACCACTCTTTCAGTAAAGAAATTTCTCCTAATGTCCAATCTAAACCTCCCTTGGCACAACTTGAGGCCATTTCCTCTTGTCCTATCACTTGTTACTTGGGAGAAGAGACCAACACCCACCTCGCTACAACCTCCTTTCAGGTAGTTGTAGAGCGCGATGAGGTCTCCCCTCAGCCTCCTCTTCTCCAGGTTAAACAGTCCCAGTTCCCTCAGCTGGTCCTCATATGACTCGAGCTCCAGGCCCTTCACCAGCTTCGTTGCCCTTCTCTGGACACCCTCCAGCACCTCCATGTCCTTCTTGTAGTGAGGGGCCCAAAACGGAACACAGGATTCGAGGTGCGGCCTCACCAGTGCCGAGTACAGGGGCACAATCACCTCCCTGCTCCTGCTGGCCACACTGTTTCTGATACAGGCCAGGATGCTGTTGGCCTTCTTGGCCACCTGGGCACACTGCCGGCCCATGTTCAGCTGGCTGTCAATCAGTACCCCCACGTCCTTTTCCTCTGTGCAGCTTTCCAGCCACTCTTAGAATCATAGAATCATAGAATCATAGAATCATACAGGTTGGAAAAGATCTGTAAGATCATCGTGTCCAACCGTCAACCCAACACACCATGCCCACTACACCATGTCCCTAAGCGCCTCATCTACACGTCTTTTAAATACTTCCAGGGATGGTGACTCCACCACTTCCCTGGGCAGCCTGTTCCAAGGCCTGACCACTCTTTCAGTAAAGAAATTTCTCCTAATGTCCAATCTAAACCTCCCTTGGAGCAACTTGAGGCCATTTCCTCTTGTCCTATCGCTAGTTACTTGGCAGAAGAGACCAACACCCACCTCGCTACAACCTCCTTTCAGGTAGTTGTAGAGCGCGATGAGGTCTCCCCTCAGCCTCCTCTTCTCCAGACTAAACAACCCCAGTTCCCTCAGCCGCTCCTCATAAGGCTTGTGCTCCAGGCCCTTCACCAGCTTCGTTGCCCTCCTCTGGACACGCTCCAGCACCTCCATGTCCTTCTTGTAGTGAGGGGCCCAAAACTGAACACAGGATTCGAGGTGCGGCCTCACCAGTGCCAAGTACAGGGGCACCATCACCTCCCTACTCCTGCTGGCCACACTATTCCTAATACAGGCCAGGATGCCGTTGGCCTTCTTGGCCACCTGAGCACACTGCCGGCTCATGTTCAGCCGGCTGTCAACCAGCACCCCCACATCCTTTTCCTCTGGGCAGCTTTCCAGCCACTCTTCCCCAAGCCTGTAGCGTTGCCTGGGGTTGTTGTGGCCAAAGTGCAGGACCCGGCACTTGGCCTTGTTGAACCTCATACAGTTGGCCTCGGCCCATCGATCCAGCCTGTCCAGGTCCCTCTGCAGAGCCTTCCTACCCTCGAGCAGATCAACACTCCCGTTCAACTTGGTGTCATCTGCAAACTTACTGAGGGAGCACTCAATCCCCTCATCCAGATCATTGATAAAGATATTGAACAGGACCGGCCCCAAAACTGAGCCCTGGGGAACACCGCTCGTGACCGGCCGCCAACTGGATTTAACTCCGTTGACCACAACTCTCTGGGCTCTGCTGCCCTCCTGTACAAGGGACAGCCTCAGGCACTCCCTGCAGCCGGAGACCTGGACAGATGTATGTTTGCATAGGGGCTCAGTCTGGGTCGCCATATTTCTTCTGCCGATGGCTTTCGGCCGAGTGGATACCATGGCTAGGTCCTCTTCTGGGAGGGCGATGACCACTAGTTGAGCTAGCCTCTGGAGCCTGGAGGGGGGCTGCGCCCTGCCCGCGCAAACTGACGCGCCCCGCCCTTTTCGCCGCGCTCCGGGTCGCTCACGCTCCCTGTGGTCTGCTCTTGTATCTGAGGGGGTTTGGCCGCCGTCCCTCGTGTCCCCGCCTACGCTGAGTCAGAGCTGCCGCTCGTCAGGAGCTCACTCCTCCGGCTCGGGGGAGGTGTTGGGTGTCCGGGGCACCCTCTCACTCCCTCTCGCTCCCTGCGCTTTTGCCTTCGCGGTTTTTGCCGCGGTTTTGCCACTTCAGGAAGGGTCCCCCGGCACGATCCTCCCCTCCGGAGCCCTTCGCCTCGGTGGCTTCGAATGAAATGAAGAGAAGCTACAGTGCCTGTCGCACGAGTTTGAGTAGCCACAGTGCTTGTCGCGGGGGTTGAAGTAGCCACAGTGCCTGTCGTGGTGGTTTGAGTAGCCACCGTGTCTGTTGCCGGGGTTGATCTCTGGACAGTATTCCTGAATAGTTGTTTAACCCTAAACAAGACCTGAACCACATTCAGGAGACATAGCAATATGAACATGCTTGTTTGAACATCCCAAGGATATTCAAAATCCTCATGGAATATTGTGGACGTCTTCATGAAGAGGATAGAAGAAAAAGGAGTTTCTGAAGATATGGAAGGGAAGGTGAACAAGTGGGAGAAAGTGTCCCATCCTGTCTCCCCCCTAAATTAATCCTCCGAGGTGAAGAGGTAAAAAGTGTAGTTATTAATAGTTTCCAAAAGATAGCTCCCAAAGAACAGGAATGATGGCAGTGCTGAGTACAGGCTCGTGACCACTAATTTTATCATAACATAAACCAGTGTCACGCAGTATAGCAAAGCAATGACCTTAATCCATTTCCCAGAAATGACCAACCCCACATAAAAACTGATAATCAGCAGTATAGACAGCCAGTAAGGTGCTACAGACCAAAACTGCAAGAACAGATCCAACAACTCTGAGAGCAAATAAACCGACATCGTGACCAGTGAGTACTAAACTGATATAATGAATGCTTATAACAAATTTGTTTTAACCCGTTCGGGTCAGATGTGTCGTTATCTCAACCCTTCGTGCCCCATGTTGGGCGCCAAATTGGACTGTCGTGGTTTAACCTGGTAGGCAGCCAAACCGCACGCAGCCGCTCACTCACTCCCCCACCCCCCCCACAGTGGGATGGGGAGAGAATCGGAAGTGTAAGAGTGAGAAAAACTCATGGGTTGAGATAAAGACAGTTTAATAGAACAGAAAAGGGAAAATAATAATGATAATGATAGAATATACAAAATGAGTGATGCACAATGCAATTGCTCACCACCCGCACTGATCGATAATCAAGTAGCGATCGGTACTTCCTGGATCACGCCTACCATTCATATACTGAGCATGATGTCACATGGTATGGAATACCCCGTTGGCCAGCTGGGCTAGCTGTCCTGGCTGTGCTCCCTTCCAACGCTTGTTTTGTTTTGTTTTGTTTTTTCGTGAGCTGAATGTCCTTGACTAGGAGGGTACCTAGCAACAACTGAAAACATCAGTGTGTTATCAACATTCTTCTCATACTAAATCCAAAACACAGCACTAGGAAGAAATTTAACTCTATCCCAGCCGAAACCAGGACACCTATCAAGAAAAAACTTTTCTCAACATTTGTTTTGCTGAACTGAGTAAGCAAAGCTCTTTTTGTCTTCCCATAAGACAGGCTCTATCCCTTTTGATCATCCTAGTATTACTTCTTTGTGTCTATTCTAGCTCCAATTTCTTTCTTGAAAATGGGTGATTACAACTATCTGTATGTACTGGTTTTGGCTGGGATAGAGTTAAATTTCTTCATAGTAGCTGGTATGGGGCTATGTTTTAGATTTGTGCTGAAAATAGTGTTGATAATACAGGGATATTTTAGTTACTGCTGACCAGTGCTTACACAGAGTCAAGGCCTTTTCTGCTCCTCACACTGCCCCGCCAGCAAGTAGGTTGGAAGTACACAAAAAGTTGGGAGGGGACACAGTTGGGACAGCTGACCCCAACTGACCAAAGGGATATCCCATACCATATGACGTCATGCTCAGCAATAAAACTGGGGGTGGAGGTTGGCAGGGGGGCTGCTGCTCGGGGACTGGCTGGGCATCGGTCGGTTTGTGGTGAGCAACTCTTTTCTTTTGCATCACTTGTCTTTCTTGGGTTTTATTTCCTCTCTCTTTGTTATTTTTTTTTCTCTTTTCCTTACAATTTTTTTTGAATTATTCTTATTATCATCTCTTTTTAATTATTAAACTGTTTTTTATCTCAACCCATGAGTTTCCTTCTCACTTTTACCCTTCCAATTCTCCCCCCATCCCACTGCGGGGAAGTGAGCAAGTGGGTGTGTGGTGCTTAGTTTTCGGCTGGGGTTAAACCACGACACTGTATTATTTCAAATAAAGAATTATCAGAGCATTGATATTCCCCTGTATGTACTGGAAATACACCCACAGTCCAGGTCACAATTTGCCTTTTCAGGGCTACATCACACTGCCAATGCACAGACATCCTGTGACCAATTAGTATACTCCAATACTTCTCCTCTTTATTGCTTCCATTTGATGAGTCCTCAGCTGACAGCAGAAATTCTTGTTAGCAGTCTCCAAGTGCATAATCTTGCACGTTATTCACCTGAATCTCATTTGTTTTCCATTTCTCTAATACCCAAGGTCATCCAGTTCTTTCTTAATATTCTTTGCAAGTTCTAATTCAGTTTCGATTTAAACATTTTTTATTCTTGCTCTACATTCTAAGAAATAACTTTATTTGCTGATCAGTATTTTTAAATTCCTTTCTGTTCTTTTCTATTCCTTGCAGGTGTTCATATATTTCTAAAATCCTTCTTTGAGTAACTATCCATTTAGATCTGGCATTATTTCTGAAAATCTTTTCCTTGCTTGGATATAAATTCTTGGTATTTTAAATAAATTTAACTTCAACCCCAGATATCCTCTCCGTTCAAATTCCTGACCATTTAGACTGGCTGAGTTATCACTGAAGTTTCTTTAGCTTATCTAAGCTCACTCTTCAAGTCAAGCACTTTACTTGAAGACATACTTTTGTTTATCTTTCCATTTAATCTAAACTGAATCAACTTAAACAAAAGCCCTGATCAAAATTTACGACTGGCTTATCTGTAATGTACTTATTATTTACCCAAACTAAATATAAAATAGCACAAAACCTTCTTCAAAGTGGTGTTAATGTATTTTTACATGTCTGCTTTGTGTAAAACACTTAAGTTGGTCCTTAAAGATCCCTGAAATTCCCTTTCCCACGTGAGTACTACAATTCTTTGGGCACAGGCATGTTCTCTTCCATCCCTTATAGTCCCACAGATCATCAATTCTTTGAAGCTGTGCCACCGTAGAGCAAAAGAAAAAGTACTTTTATCTTTAGCTGGGTAACTAGTATGTTCTCCCAGGTTATGGGAAAAGTGGGATGAATAAGCAAGTTGTGGAGAGAAGTGACTTTAGGTCTCTTTTCTGTACGAGCACTTTCACTTCTAGGAACTAGTTCCCAACAGGTGATAAACAGAACGCAAACTAATAAACTTCACTGACCTTACTCATTTGCAGAACATCTTCTTAATGGCATTTTCTTTTCCCTACCTCAAGATAGCAGGATTCCTTGATCAGCAGAATTCTGAAGCATGGAGAGGATCCCTGCGTTTAAGACAGTCCTGGATTCCATTCCAGGGAACAAGTGACCACAAGCTAAGAAAATGGTACTAAGAATTACTTTATTAGATCTAGTCCTAAGAGATTTAAAAAATGTTTACCCTAGCTCTAACATGGCCTATGACCATACACAGAAATTTTAGACTGATCTGATTGTTTTCCGAAGAGAAGCAAAGGGAAAGCAAATGATTTGTTAAATGATGGATTTTCTGTATAGGCTTTAGATTTCTTATAGGTGTATGATGAGCTTCACAAATCAGATTTGGAATCTTAAATGCAAATATAAACCATCATCTTCAAGAGAAAGGGGAAGAAATGTAATTTTCTTACAATTTACTTCGTAATAGGAAAAGTTCTCCAATGATAAGTCAAATTGAAAATCAGGGTATATTTTTGAAAGGACAATAAAATGCAAGAAGATTATAATCTCCATGCAGTGAAATGTTATGCTTTATGATACTGTAATACATAGTTGTTGTGGTTTAACCTGGCAGGCAGCCAAACACCACACAGCTGCTCACTCACTCCCCCTACCACCCCGCAATGGGATGGGGGACAGAATCGGAAAAAAAAAGTAAAATTCATGGATTGAGATAAAGACAGTTTAATAGAACAGAAAAGAAAGGGGAAAATGATAATAATAATAATAATAGAATACACAAAATGAGTGACGCGCAATGCAATTGCTCACCACCCGCTGAGCAATGCCCAAAACAGCGATCGCTACTTCCTGGAACATGCCTCCCATTCATATACTGAGCATGACGTCACATGGTATGGAATACCCCATTGGCCAGCTGGGCCAGCTGTCCTGGCTATGCTCCCTCCCAGCCTCTTGTGCACTTGGCAGAGCATGGGAAGCTGAAAAGTCCTTGACTAGCAGGGTACTTAGCAACAACTAAAAACATCAGTGTGTTATCAACATTCTTCTCATACTGAATCCAAAACACAGCACTAGGAAGAAATTTAACTCTATCCCAGCCAAAACCAGGACACTAGTGTCACCAAAGTTTTTCCAACAATGAATCCTATAGTGAAGAGTGAAACAGGGCAGTGTTGCTCATTGGGCTTCTCCTAATACAATGCTGTTCAAGTATGCAAGCTGCTTAGAAAAAAAAAAGGTAAGGGCAACAATAAATTTCCTCCTGTGCTCAGTATCAAGTCCTGGAAGTTCTGCCCAACAGCTTCTATTTCTTCATTCATTTCTCCTAATGCTCCCTCTCTGGCCTTTTTCTAAGATACTTTCCTCCAGCACAGATAATGAAATAGATATGCAGGTCTTGGAGATGACCCCAGCTGATGGGGACAGCCTAATGGGTCAAAGGACCAGGGATTACAGAACTGGGTTAATGCCTAGGCTAGTCATTAGTGCACTATTGAATATCTGAAGAAAATGTAATTTCTTCTATTGGAGAAGATGTATTTTGGTAAGGAAAGGAACTCTACAGGAGCGAAAGTCAGGTCATCCGTTTTCCTAGGCAGCTAAGGATTATTTTTTCCAGCTTCATCAACACTATTGGCAAGGAGAACGATGCATCCCTGCTGTGGCTATTGGAATACACCACCACTTGTTAGAAGTGTTCATAAAGCACCTGTGAAATAGATATACTATCCATGTGCCGTGGACATGAAAACAATATGTGCCACTATCTATGCACAAATCACTACACCACTGCAGTGTGTTTCAGTGTTCACTAATGCACTGCATGCAGCCTTCACTATAGACTTCCTGCTATCCCCCCTGTTTAGGGGCCTGGTTGACAGAGTCCCTTGGGAGGCAGTCCTGAAGGGCAAAGGAGTCCAGGAAGGCTGGACATTCTTCAGGAAGGCGCAGGAGCAGGCCATCCCCATGTGCCGAAAGATGAGCTGGCGGGGAAGAAGACTGGCCTGGCTGAACAGAGAGCTTTGGCTGGAACTCAGGAAAAAAAAGAGAGTTTATGACCTTTGGAAGAAGGGGCAGGCAACTCAGGAGGACTACAAGGATGTCATGAGGTTATGCAGGCAGAAAATTAGAAGGGTCAAAGCCCAACTAGAACTTAATCTGGCTACTGCGGTAAAAGACAATAAAAAATGTGTCTATAAATACATTAGCAACAAAAGGAGGGCTAAGGAGAATCTCCATCCTTTATTGGATGCGAGGGGAAACAGTGACAAAGGATGAGGAAAAGGCTGAGGTACTTAATGCCTTCTTTGCCTCAGACTTTAATAGTCAGACCAGTTATCCTCAGGGTAATCAGCGCCCTGAACTGGAAGACAGGGACAGAGAGAAGAATGAAGCCCCCATAATGCAAGGGGAAATGGTTAGCAACCTGCTACACCTCTTAGACACACACAAGTCTATGAGGCCGGATGGGATCCACCCGAAGGTACTGAGGGAGCTGGCAGAAGTGCTCACCAAGCCACTTTCAATCATGTATCAGCAGTCCTGGCTAAGCAGGGAGGTCCCCATGGACTGGAGGTTAGCAAATGTGACGCCCATCTACAAGAAGGGCTGGAAGGAGGATCCGGGGAACTACAGGCCTGTCAGCCTGACCTCGGTGCCGGGGAAGATTATGGAGCAGATCATCTTGAGTGCCATCACGTGGCACGTACAGGACAACCAGGTGGTCAGGCCCAGTCAGCATGGGCTTATGAAAGGCAGGTCTTGCTTGACTAACCTGATCTCCTTCTATGACCAGGTGACCCACCTAGTGGATGAGGGAAAGGCTGTGGATGTAGTCTACCTGGACTTCAGTAAAGCCTTTGACACTGTCTCCCACAGCATTCTCCTAGAGAAGCTGGCGGCTCACGGCTTAGACAGGTGTATTCTTCGCTGGGTAAAAAACTGGCTGGATGGCCAAGCCCAGAGAGTTGTGGTGAACGGAGTTAAATCCAGTTGGTGGCCGGTCACGAGCGGTGTTCCCCAGGGCTCAGTATTGGGGCCAGTTCCATTTAATATCTTTATCAATGATCTGGACGAGGGGATTGAGTACACCCTCAGTACGTTTGCAGATGACACCAAGTTGGGCGGGAGTGTTGATCTGCTGGAGGGTAGGAAGGCTCTGCAGAGGGACCTGGACAGGCTGGATCGATGGGCCGAGGCCAACTGTATGAGGTTCAACGAGGCCAAGTGCCGGGTCCTGCACTTGGGCCACAACAACCCCAGGCAACGCTACAGGCTTGGGGAAGAGTGGCTGGAAAGCTGCCCAGAGGAAAAGGACCTGGGGGTGCTGATTGACAGCCGGCTGAACATGAGCCGGCAGTGTGCCCAGGTGGCCAAGAAGGCCAACGGCATCCTGGCCTGTATTAGGAATAGTGTGGCCAGCAGGAGTAGGGAGGTGATCGTGCCCCTGTACTCGGCACTGGTGAGGCCGCACCTCGAATCCTGTGTTCCGTTTTGGGCCCCTCACTACAAGAAGGACATGGAGGTGCTGGAGCGTGTCCAGAGGAGGGCAACGAAGCTGGTGAAGGGCCTGGAGCACAAGCCTTATGAGGAGCGGCTGAGGGAACTGGGGTTGTTTAGCCTGGAGAAGAGGAGGCTGAGGGGAGACCTCATCGCGCTCTACAACTACCTGAAAGGAGGTTGTAGTGAGGTGGGTGTTGGTCTCTTCTCCCAAGTAACTAGCGATAGGACGAGGGGAAATGGCCTCAAGTTGCTCCAAGGGAGGTTTAGATTGGACATTAGGAGAAATTTCTTTACTGAAAGAGTGGTCAGGCCTTTAACAGGCTGCCCAGGGAAGTGGTTGAGTCACCATCCCTGGAGGTATTTAAAAGACGTGTAGATGAGGCCCTTAGGGACATGGTGTAGTGGGCATGGTGTGTTGGGTTGATGGTTGGACACGATGATCTTAGAGGTCTTTTCCTACCTTAATGATTCTATGATTCTATGATTCATTCGAAGCCACCGAGGCGAAGGGCTCCGGAGCGGAGGATCGCGCCGGGGGACCCTTCCTGAAGCGGCGAAACCGCGGCAAAAACCGCGAAGGCAACAGCGCAGGGAGCGAGAGGGTGCCCCAGCCCCCTCCCCCGAGCCGGAGGAGCGAGCACCTGACGAGCGGCAGCTCTGACTCAGCGTGGGCGGGGCCAGGAGGGACAGCGGCAGTTTAAAACCCAGGGCACCCGCCATTTCAGTTCATTTGAAGCCACCGAGGCGAAGGGCTCCGGAGGGGAGGATCGCGCCGGGGGACCCTTCCTGAAGCGGCGAAACCGCGGCAAAAACCGCGAAGGCAAAAGCGCAGGGAGCGAGAGGGTGCCCCAGCCCCCCTCCCCCGAGCCGGAGGAGTGAGCTCCTGACGAGCGGCAGCTCTGACTCAGCGTGGGCGGGGCCAGGAGGGACAGCGGCCAAACCCCCTCAGGTACAAGAGCAGCCCCCAGGGAGCGCGAGCGACCCGGAGCGCGGCGCGTCAGTTTGCGCGGGCAGGGCGCAGCCCTCCTCCAGGCTCCAGAGGCTCGCTCAGCTCGTGGTCGTCGCCCTCCCAGAAGAGGACCTGGCCATGGTATCCACTCGGCCGAAAGCCATGGCCAGGAGAAACGTGGCGACCCAGACGGAGCCCCTACGCAAACACACATCTGTCCAGGCCTCCAGCTGCAGGGAGTGCCTGAGGCTGTCCCTTGTACAGGAGGGCAGCAGAGACGATGCCTGTGTGCGCTGCGACCAGGTGGATGATCTGCTCAGCCTGGTGGCAGAGCTGAAGGAGGAAGTGGAGAGGCTAAGGAGCATCAGGGAGTGAGAGAGGGAGATAGATTGGTGGAGCCGCACCCTGCCGTCCCTGAGGCAAGGGCAGCACACGGAGGCTCCGCAAGAAGCGGAGGAACCCCTGCCCTCTTGCCACCAGGCAGAAGGAGGAGACCCAGGCGACGGAGGGGAATGGACACAGGTCCCTGCTCGGGGTGCCAGGCGAACCCCCGCCCGGCCTTCCTCGCCTCAACCTTCCCAGCTGCCCCTACACAACAGATATGGGGCTCTGGAACTTGAGGGCCAGACGAACGAGGACGAAGATGAAGGCCCATCCAGGGGGTTGCCCGAGGCGAGGCAGCCAGCCCCACACTTTACGACTGCCTCCGCTAAGAAAAAAAGGAGGGTAATTGTCATTGTTGATTCCCTTCTGAGGGGGACGGAGGGCCCAATTTGTCGGCCGGACCCATCCCACAGGGAAGTCTGCTGCCTCCCTGGGGCCCGGGTGAAGGACATTACTAGGAAACTCCCTAGTCTCGTGCAGGCCTCCGATTACTACCCACTACTGGTTATACAGGCTGGCAGTGAGGAGGTTGCAGAGAGAAGTCCCGAAGGGATCAAAAGGGACTTCAGGGCGCTGGGGCGACTGGTGGGAGGATCGGGAGCACAGGTAGTGTTTTCCTCGATCCCTTTAGTGGCAGGGCGGAACACCGAAAGGAACAGGAAAACTCATCGGATCAACATGTGGCTCAGGGGCTGGTGCCATCGGCAGAATTTTGGCTTCTTTGACCACGGGGAGGTTTACACGGAACCGGGCCTGATGGCGACGGACGGAGTTCAGCTGTCTCGCAGGGGGAAAAGGATTCTCGCGTGTGAGTTGGCCGGGCTCATCGAGAGGGCTTTAAACTAGATTCGAAGGGGGACGGGGATAAAACCAGGCTCACTAGAGAAGAGCCTAGGGACCGCACGCCATTGTCGGGGGAGAAATCGGCAGCCCAGCTCAAGTGCATCTATACCAATGCACGCAGCATGGGCGGCAAACAGGAGGAGCTGGAAGCCATTGTGCAGCGGGGTAGCTATGACTTAGTCGCTATCACGGAAACATGGTGGGATGAGTCGCACGACTGGAGTGCTGCAATGGATGGCTATAAGCTCTTCAGAAGGGACAGGCGAGGAAGGAGAGGCGGTGGGGTAGCCCTGTATGTTAGGGAGTGCTTCGACTGTCTAGAGCTCGATGGTAGTGATGACGAGGTCGAGTGCTTGTGGGTAAGGATGAGGGGGAAGGCCAACAAGGCAGATATCCTGCTGGGAGTCTGTTATAGACCACCTAGCCAGGACGAGGAGGCAGATGAAATATTCTACCAGAGGCTGGCAGAAGTCTCCCAGTCGCTAGCCCTTGTTCTCGTGGGGGACTTCAACTTTCTGGACATCTGCTGGAAATACCACACGGCAGAGAGGAAACAGTCGAGGAGGTTCCTGGAGTGTGTGGAGGATAACTTCCTGACGCAGCTGGTAAGCGAGCCCACCAGGGGAGATGCCTCGCTTGACCTGCTGTTTACAAACAGAGAAGGAGTGGTGGGAGATGTGGTGGTCGGAGGCCGGCTTGGGCTTAGCGACCATGAAATGGTAGAATTCTCGATACTTGGTGAAGTAAAGAGGGGGGCCAGCAAAACCGCTACCATGGACTTCCGGCGGGTGGACTTTGGCCTGCTCAGGACACTGGTCGAGAGGGTCCCTTGGGAGACAGTCCTGAAGGGCAAAGGGGTCCAGGAAGGCTGGACGTTCTTCAAGAAGGAAGTCTTAAAGGCGCAGGAGCGGGCTGTCCCCATGTGCCGCAAGAAGAACGGGCGGGGAAGGCGACCAGCCTGGCTGAACGGGGAGCTCTGGCTGGGACTCAGGGGAAAAAAGGAGAGTTTATCACTTGTGGAAAAAGGGGCAGGCAACTCAGGAAGAGTACAGGGATCGCGTTAGGTCGTGCAGAGAGGAAATTAGAAAGGCAAAAGCCCGACTAGAACTTAACCTGGCCACTGTCGTGAGAGACAACAAAAAATGCTTTTATAAGTATGTTAATGACAAAAGGAGAGCCAAGGAGAATCTCCATCCTCTATTGGATGCGGGGGGGAACGTTGCCACCAAGGACGAGGATAAGGCTGAGGTACTCAACGCCTTCTTTGCCTCAGTCTTTAGTAGTCAGAGTGGTTATCCTCAGGGTACTCAGCCCCCTGAGCTGGAAGACATGGACGACGAGCAGGATAAACCCCCCATAATCCAAGAGGAAGAAGTTAATGACCTGCTATGCCACCTGGACGTTCACAAGTCTATGGGGCCGGATGGGATCCACCCGAGGGTACTGAGGGAGCTGGCGGAGGAGCTTGCTGAGCCGCTCTCCATCATTTACCAGCAGTCCTGGTTAACTGGGGAGGTCCCGGACGACTGGAGGCTCGCCAATGTGACTCCCATCTACAAGAAGGGCCGGAGGGAGGATCCGGGGAACTACAGACCGGTCAGCCTGACCTCGGTGCCGGGGAAGATCATGGAGCGGTTGGTTTTGAGGGTGCTCACGAGCCATGTCTGGGACAACCAGGGGATCAGGCCCAGCCAGCACGGGTTCATGGAAGGCAGGTCCTGCTTGACCAACCTGATCTCCTTCTATGACCAGGTGACCTGTCTAGTGGATGAGGGAAAGGCTGTGGATGTGGTCTACCTGGACTTCAGTAAGGCCTTTGACACTGTCTCCCACAGCATTCTCCTAGAGAAGCTGGCGGCTCACGGCCTAGACAGGTACACTCTTCGCTGGGTAAAAAACTGGCTGGACGGCCGAGCCCAGAGAGTTGTGGTCAACGGAGTTAAATCCAGTTGGCGGCCGGTCACGAGCGGTGTTCCCCAGGGCTCAGTACTGGGGCCGGTCCTGTTCAATATCTTTATCAATGATCTGGATGAGGGGATTGAGTGCTCCCTCAGTAAGTTTGCAGACGACACCAAGTTGGGCGGGAGTGTTGATCTGCTGGAGGGTAGGAAGGCTCTGCAGAGGGACCTGGACAGGCTGGATCGATGGGCCGAGGCCAACTGTATGAGGTTCAACAAGGCCAAGTGCCGGGTCCTGCACTTTGGCCACAACAACCCCAGGCAACGCTACAGGCTTGGGGAAGAGTGGCTGGAAAGCTGCCCAGAGGAAAAGGATGTGGGGGTGCTGGTTGACAGCCGGCTGAACATGAGCCGGCAGTGTGCTCAGGTGGCCAAGAAGGCCAACGGCATCCTGGCCTGTATTAGGAATAGTGTGGCCAGCAGGAGTAGGGAGGTGATGGTGCCCCTGTACTTGGCCCTGGTGAGGCCGCACCTCGAATCCTGTGTTCAGTTTTGGGCCCCTCACTACAAGAAGGACATGGAGGTGCTGGAGCGTGTCCAGAGGAGGACAACGAAGCTGGTGAAGGGCCTGGAGCACAAGTCCTATGAGGAGCGGCTGAGGGAACTGGGGTTGTTTAGCCTGGAGAAGAGGAGGCTGAGGGGAGACCTCATCGCGCTCTACAACTACCTGAAAGGAGGTTGTAGCGAGGTGGGTGTTGGTCTCTTCTCCCAAGTAACTAGCGATAGGACGAGAGGAAATGGCCTCAAGTTGCGCCAAGGGAGGTTTAGATTGGACATTAGGAGAAATTTCTTTACTGAAAGAGTGGTCAGGCCTTGGAACAGGCTGCCCAGGGAAGTGGTTGAGTCACCATCCCTGGAGGTATTTAAAAGACGTGTAGATGAGGCCCTTAGGAACATGGTGTAGTGGGCATGGTGGTGTTGGGTTGACGGTTGGACTCGATGATCTTAGAGGTCTTTTCCAACCTGTATGATTCTATGATTCTGTGTCCCTGGCCCCACTGTTTGACTGTAAACTCTCTGTCTCAGGGCTTGTTCCTCGGGTCTGGAGGTACATATTTTTTTCTTTCCCAATTTTCATTGAAAACTTTTCATTCAGTTCTCCGTAATTCACTAGCGCGACTCTTCACCCTTGTCACAGCCTGCTGCCGGGACTGACCTCACCCCGGCTCCATCTCTGCCAGTCAGGAGACGAGAGGACGTGTCACCCTCAGGCCTCGGTACGGCGCAGGCTGCCGCGGCCCTCTTCTCCGGCGACAGCAGGGCTGCCCCCGCAGCCGGCGATGGACCCGGCCTCCCGCCACCCCCCCCGCGGAGAAGAGGGACGCAGCAGCCACCTGAGAGCGCTGGTCTGCCCCAGCGTGACTTCCACGGCCGGCCGGGCCGGGCCGCAGGGACGGTTGGGCGCCGTGCCAGCGGAGCGCTTTCCGCAGCCGTTTGTCTCCCGTCTCTTCCCGTTCGCAGGAGCAGCTGCTGCTGCGCAACCCCTTCACCGCCCGCCCGCTCGCCCCAGTGGCGTCGCCTCCTCCTCTCAGCCTCGCACAGTGCGGCCCGGTAAGCGGAGCGGGAGGAGGCGCTGCCGCCGCCCGTTGGGCCGAGCCGGGCCCTGGGCGTGGGGGCCGTCGGGCAGCGGGGCGTTGGGGACGCGGAGTGAGCGCTGAGGTGCGGACACCTGCCTGGAGCTGGGGGGACGGCGGGGCTGCCCGCCCCGGGGTGAGCCCAGCGTCTTCCTGAGGGGGTGCCGAAGCGCGGCGACAAGAGCCCCGACTTCTCCTCAGAGTTAACTTAGCGGTGACGCCGTCGCCGGCTGTCAGCACCCGAAACGCCCCGGGAGCCGACCGGCGTGCGGGGCATCGCGGGGCTGCCAGCCCAGCCCTCCCTGCGCCGCTCTGGGGGCGGCTGCCGGACCCGCCGCGGCCCCCTCCCGCCCAGCCGGAGGCGCGGCCAGAAGGCGGTCGGTGCCCGGCCGCGGAGCGGGCTCGCCTCAGGCGCCGCTGCTCTGCGGCGGGGCCTTGAGGGGCGCAGGAGGTGTCCGGGAACCGGCGGGGCCTGCCGGGGGCACGTGCTGCGGTTGTGCTGCCTGGTGACTTGTGGTCAGGAGCTCGTGTTATGCTGGGACATGGGCACCGTATTCCTGCTTGTTTAGTCCTTTATTTTGTGCAACAGCTAATGTTTGTACATGCAAGAGCATGAAACAGGCAGTACTGGTCATGCAAGAAAGAGCTTATGCGCTGATTCATGGTTTTCCATTGACCTGTTATATCTGTTCCCTGTCAAAGCGATTTAAACACTCCACATTCTCTTGCTGTATCTTGTAGACCTGTTGACTTCAGCAGCATGCAGTAGGATTTTTTAGCAAGTTAAATAATATGTTGCAAGTAACACCTTCTTTCCCATTTTTGTTATCTGCCTTTTAATTACATGAGCTACTCATACTACAAGAGAAAGAGTATCACACACTGGCCACCCTCTCTCATCAACCAGTGGACCATGATATGGAAGCTGATCACACAACAATAGCTGAACTGGTAGAACAGTTCATAATTGAGCAGGAGCAGATGGCACGGCGCTTCACGCATCTTGCTGCTTTGCTTTGTCATGAAAATTTTGCAACTGGCCCATGCCGACCAAAGAGAGAGGCTAGAATGCAAAGTATAGAATTACAAGAGTAATTCTTTTTTTTTATGTGCATGAGGTGTCCTATTCAAATTGGGGCACCCCAAATGTGTTTTTACACATGGTTCTTATACCTTTCAAGCATTCAGGTACAACATGATTTGACCAATCACTACTTAATACACACATACTACTGTTTTGCAAAGCAACTATAATTCTATGGTGTCATCATCCATCTGCTTCTTTCTTGATCTAAACATCCCTGGAGTCAGTCTTGCTACAGTTACTTATCTATGATGCCAGATAATGGGAGGGTTTCACAGAGGTGTTAGAGGGGCTAGGATGCTGGTGTTATCTCGGTAGTCCAGGGGTATCCTTTATTCTTCAGGGTGGGGGCTGTCATCCTCCTCCTTGCAATGAGCTAGGGTCCTTTAGTCATGTTTACTTAAGCATGACTATGCAGTATACAATGTAAACTATATAAATATATCTTAAGAAAGTTAATACAATTTCATACTGTAAAGACTAATTGGTACAATAGTTAGGGAATGAGATTTTCCTAACAGCTTCTCTGGCAGCCTGGAGGCAGTTCTTTAAACTTTCTTTTCTGTCTCCCCATCTAAGTGCTACTTAATTGAGAAACACTGGTTAAGTATGCTTTTTAAAGTGTCTCTTTAAGCAGAAATACTTTGGAGATCAGAAGCTAGCAGCAAGTTTTAACGTGTACCTGAATACCTTCCATGATTGTTTCTCTGTCCAGCAGTGTCAGTTCCTCCCTTTCTGGAAGCAGGAACTTCTGGTATGGGCACTTGTTGGCTAGGACAGCTTATCTAGCTTCTCTCTGTCATCCTCCTTCAAAGCTGCTACTCATCTACTATTTTTTCAAGACTCCCAGTAAGTAATGTTCAAGTTTCTGTGCTCTAATGTCTCGCTGCAACCTAATTATTATTGTAATCTTCATGGCTGCAGTGTCCTGAAGGGATCACAGGTGACTTTTGAACAAAAATGCACTGAGGACTGCTTGTCCTGCTGTACTCATTTTCATATGAGTATTTTTCAATTTTAGGCCTGGTGCTCTTTAATGTTTTTATAAATGATCTGGACGCAGGAATCGAATATACATTAAGTAAGTTTGCCGATGATACTAAACTAGGAGGAGCTGTGGACTCCCTTGAGGGTAGAGAGGCCTTACAGAGAGATCTGGATAGACTAGAGAGCTGTGCAATCAACAACCGTAAGAAATTTAACAAGAGCAAGTGCAAGATTCTGCACCTGGGACGGGGTAATCCTGGTTATACATACAAATTGGGGAACGAGAGGCTGGAGAGCAGCCCCACGGAAAGAGATCATAGAATCATAGAATCATTAAGGTTGGAAAAGACCTCTAAGATCATCGTGTCCAACCGTCAAGCCAACACCACCATGCCCACCAAACCATGTCCCTAAGCGCCTCATCTACACATCTTTTAAATACCTCCAGGGATGGTGACTCAACCACTTCCCTGGGCAGCCTGTTCCAAGGCCTGACCACTCTTTCAGTAAAGAAATTTCTCCTAATGTCCAATCTAAACCTCCCTTGGAGCAACTTGAGGCCATTTCCTCTCGTCCTATTGCTAGTTACTTGGCAGAAGAGACCAACACCCACCTCGCTACAACCTCCTTTCAGGTAGTTGTAGAGAGCGATGAGGTCTCCCCTCAGCCTCCTCTTCTCCAGGCTAAACAGTCCCAGTTCCCTCAGCTGCTCTTCATAAGACTTGTTCTCCAGGCCCTTTACCAGCTTCGTTGCCCTTCTCTGGACACCCTCCAGCACCTCAGTGTCCTTCTTGTAGTGAGGGGCCCAAAACTGAACACAGGATTCGAGGTGCGGCCTCACCAGTGCCGAGTACAGAGGCACGATCACCTCCCTACTCCTGCTGGCCACACTATTTCTGATACAGGCCAGGATGCCGTTGGCCTTCTTGGCCACCTGGGCACACTGCCGGCTCATGTTCAGCCGGCTGTCCACCAGCACCCCCAGGTCCTTTTCCTCTGGGCAGCTTTCCAGCCGCTCTTCCCCAAGCCTGTAGCGTTGCCTGGGGTTGTTGTGGCCAAAGTGCAGGACCCGGCACTTGGCCTTGCAGACGACACCAAGTTGGGCAGGAGTGTTGATCTGCTCGAGGGTAGGAAGGCTCTGCAGAGGGACCTGGACAGGCTGGATCGATGGGCCGAAGACAACTGTATGAGGTTCAACAAGGCCAAGAGGAGGGGAGGAGGAAGAGGAAGAACTCGTAAACGAGACGGAAACCACCCGATCCCTATCCCTGAATGAGTTGCAAGATATGCGGAAAGATTTCAGCCGTCATCCAGGCGAGCATATTGTTACCTGGCTGCTCTGATGCTGGGAAAAAGGGGCCAGTAGCCTGGAATTAGAGGGGAAGGAAGCCAAACAGCTGGGATCCCTTGCTAGGGAAGGGGGCATTGACAAAGCAATTGGAAAAGGGACACAGGTCCTCAGCCTCTGGAGGCGACTGCTGTCAGGCGTGAAGGAAAGGTATCCCTTCAAGGAAGATGTTATATATCGCCCAGGCAAATGGACCACTATGGAGAGAGGTATCCAGTACCTGAGAGAATTAGGCGTGCTGGAGCTGGTATATAGCAACCTGGGCAACGACCAAACACCCAAAGTTCCAGATGAAGTCCAGCGCACGTGACCCATGTGGCGGAAGTTGGTATGGAGGGCACCAGCGTCATATGCCAATTCGTTGGCAATATTGTGCTGGAAAGAGGAAGAAGCACCAACGGTGGATGACGTGCTTAGCAGACTCTGGGAATACGAAGAAACTGTCTCCTCCTCCCTTGTCTCGGCTGTGGAGAAACTGTCCCGGGAGGTCCAGCAATTCAAAGAGGCTATGTCCTATACCCCACCTGTACGGACCAGTATCTCAGCCATTAGGAGTCAGTGTTTTTCTACTCAAGAGAGAGGATATAGAAGGTACACACCATGGGGCACCCTGTGGTTTTACCTGCGTGACGACGGAGAGGACATGAGGCAGTGGGATGGAAAACCTACCTTGACCCTAGAGGCACAGGTACATGAGTTGCAAGGAAAAACAATCACACAAGGGGGTTCTCCCAGGAAGAATGTTACTCCAGTTTTCAGGAAAAACCTGTCTCACGAGAGTCCAGTTTCCAGTGAACAGTTCCCCACACAGAGTAGAAGGGCTGATCTTACTTTGGATTGTAATTGTGATGAAGAAATTCAGGACTCGCGTTTGCAAGAGTGAGAGATGGATACTATGACCAGAACTAGAGGTGCCCTGCCTCCCGCCAGGTGGAGGAAAGGGACAACCGGGTTTACTGGACTGTGTGGATTCGATGGCCTGGCACATCAGACCCACAGGAGTATAAGGCTCTCGTAGACACCGGTGCACAGTGTAACCTGATGCCACCAAGCTATAAAGGGGCAGAACCCATCTGTATTTCTGGAGTGACAGGGGGATCCCAAGAGTTAACTGTATTGGAGGCCGAAGTGAGCCTGACTGGGAATGAGTGGCAGAAGCACCCCATTGTGACTAGCCCAGAGGCTCCGTGCATCCTTGGCATAGACTACCTCAGGAGAGGGTATTTCAAGGACCCAAAAGGGTACCGGTGGGCTTTTGGTATAGCTGCCCTGGAGACGGAGGAAATTAAACAGCTGTCCAATTTGCCCGGTCTCTTGGAGGACCCTTCTGTTGTGGGGTTGCTGAGGGTTGAAGAACAGCAGGTACCAATCGCTACCACAACGGTGCACCGGCGGCAATATTGCACCAAACGAGACTCCCTGATCCCCATCCATAAGCTGATTCGTCATCTGGAGAGCCAAGGAGTGATCAGCAAGACTCGCTCACCCTTTAACAGTCCCATGTGGCCAGTGCGAAAGTCCAATGGAGAGTGGAGACTAACAGTAGACTATCGTGGCCTGAACGAAGTCACGCTGCCACTGAGTGCTGCCGTGCCGGACATGCTAGAACTTCAATACGAACTGGAGTCAAAGGCAGCCAAGTGGTACGCCACAAAGGATATCGCTAATGCATTCTTCTCAATCCCTTTGGCGGCAGAGTGCAGGCCACAGTTTGCTTTCACTTGGAGGGGCGTCCAGTACACCTGGAACCGACTGCCCCAGGGGTGGAAACACAGCCCTACCATTTGCCATGGAGTGATCCACACCGCACTGGAACAGGGTGAGGCTCCCGAACACCTGCAATACATTGATGACATCATCGTATGGGGCAACACAGCAGAAGAAGTTTTTGAGAAAGGGGAGAGAATAGTCCAAATCCTTCTGAAGGCCGGTTTTGCCATAAAACAAAGTAAGGTCAAGGGACCTGCACAGGAGATCCAGTTATTAGGAATAAAATGGCAAGATGGACATTGTCAGATCGCAATGGATGTGATCAACAAAATAACAGCCATGTCCCCACCAACTAGCAAAAAGGAAACAAAAGCATTCTTAGGTGTTGTGGGCTTTTAGAGAATGCATATTCCAGATTACAGCCTGATTGTAAGCCCTCTCTATCAAGTGACCAGGAAAAAGAACAATTTCAAAAGGGGCCCTGAGAAACAACAAGCCTTTGAACAAATTAAACAGGAGATAGTCCATACAGTAGCCCTTGGGGCATTCCGGGCAGGACAAGATGTAAAGAATGTGCTCTACACCGCAGCCGGGGAGAATGGCCCTACCTGGAGCCTCTGGCAGAAAGCACCAGGGGAGACTCGAGGTCGACCCTTAGGGTTCTGGAGTCGGGGATACAGAGGATCCGAAGGCCGCTACACTCCAACTGAGAAGGAGATATTGGCAGCATATGAAGGGATTCGAGCTGCTTTGGAAGTGGTTGGTACTGAAGCACAGCTCCTCCTGGCACCCCGACTGCCGGTGCTGGGCTGGATGTTCAAAGGGAGGGTCCCCTGTACACATCATGCAACCGATGCTACGTGGAGTAAGTGGGTCGCACTGATCACACAATGGGCCCGAATAGGAAACCCCAGTCGCCCAGGAATCTTGGAAGTGATCACGAACTGGCCAGAAGGCATAGATTTTGGAATATCCCCAGAGGAGGAGGTGACGCGTCCTGAAGAGGCCCCACTGTATAACAAACTACCAGAAAATGAGAAGCAATATGCCCTGTTCACTGATGGGTCCTGTCGCCTTGTGGGAAAGCATCGGAGGTGGAAAGCTGCTGTATGGAGTCCTATACGCCAAGTCACAGAAAACGGTGAAGGAGAAGGTGAATCGAGTCAGTTTGCAGAGGTGAAAGCCATCCAGCTGGCCTTGGACATTGCTGAACGAGAAAAATGGCCAGTACTTTATCTCTATACTGACTCATGGATGGTGGCAAATGCCCTGTGGGGGTGGTTGCAGCAGTGGAAGCAGAACAACTGGCAGCGCAGAGGTAAACCCATCTGGGCTGCCGCATTGTGGCAAGATATTGCTGCCCGAGTAGAGAACCTGGTTGTAAAAGTACGTCACGTAGATGCTCACGTACCCAAGAGTTGAGCCACTGAAGAACATCAAAACAACCAGCAGGTGGACCAGGCTGCTAAGATTGAAGTGGCTTAGGTGGATCTGGACTGGCAACAGAAGGGTGAAGTATTTATAGCCTGGTGGGCCCATGATGCCTCAGGCCATCAAGGAAGAGATGCAACATATAGATGGGCTCGTGATCGAGGGGTGGACTTAACCATGGACGCTATTGCATAGGTTATCCATGAATGTGAAATGTGCGCTGCAATCAAGCAAGCCAAGTGAGTAAAGCCTCTTTGGTATGGAGGACGATGGTTGAAATATAAATATGGGGAGGCCTGGCAGATTGATTATATCACACTCCCACAAACCCGCCAAGGCAAGCGCCATGTGCTCACCATGGTGGAAGCAACCACAGGATGGCTGGAAACATACCCTGTGCCCCATGCTACTGCCCGGAACACCATCCTGGGCCTTGAAAAGCAAGTCCTATGGCGACATGGCACCCCAGCAAGAATTGAGTCAGACAACGGGACTCATTTCCGAAACACCCTCATAGACACCTGGGCCAAAGAGCATGGCATTGAGTGGGTCTATCACATCCCCTATCATGCACCAGCCTCTGGGAAAATCGAACGATACAACGGACTGCTAAAGACTACGCTGAGGGCAATGGGTGGTGGGACATTCAAGCATTGGGATACACATTTAGCAAAAGCCACCTGGTTAGTCAACACTAGGGGATCTGTCACTCGAGCTGGCCCTGCCCAATCCAAACCCTTATGTACTGTAGATGGAGATAAAGTCCCTGTCGTGCATATGAGAAATATGCTGGGGAAGACAGTCTGGGTTACTCCTGCCTCTGGCAAGGGAAAACCCATCCATGGGATTGCTTTTGCTCAAGGACCTGGGTGCACTTGGTGGGTGATGCGAAAGGATGGGGAGGTCCGGTGTGTACCTCAAGGGGATTTGATTTTGGGTGAAAATAGCTAATGAACTGAATTTTATGATGTCAATTGTTATATGATATTGTATATCATTATTTCTATGGTTGCTATCAATGGTATAGCACTGAAAATCACCCAGATTAATGAAGAATGAACTAACTCTGATGAAACCGAGCAAAGTGCAACGATGATAGAACTGGACGAGAGCAGCAGTACCGAAATGAGAACTGGCTTCAGGATGCAACAGCCCAACACCACACACCATCTCTCCGGCCCTGAAAGACTGTTATGACAGATGGAGCCCAAAGTCATGGACTAAATGTACTCAATGGACATTTTAGAGGGATGGCCCATAGACTAAGGGAATGATATCTCTGTGTGCATATATATATATATGTATATATAAAAAGAAAGATAGTGGTGATTAATTGAAATGTATTGGGAAAAAAAATGTGAGACCTAAGCATAACGTAAATGGTATGGAATAAGGGGTGGATACTGTCCTGGTTTCGGCTGGGATAGGGTTAAATTTCTTCCTAGTGCTGTGTTTTGGATTTAGTATGAGGAGAATGTTGATAACACACTGATGTTTTCAGTTGTTGCTAAGTGCCCTCCTAGTCCAAGGACAGCTCCCATGCCTACTGACTGAGCTAGGTACACAAGGTGGGAGGGAACATAATCAGGACAGCCAGCCCAGCTGGCCAATGGGGTATTCCATACCATGTGACGTCATGCTCAGTATATGAATGGTAGGCGTGATCCAGGAAGTACCGATCGCTACTTGGTTATCGGTCAGCGCGGGTGGTGAGTAATTGCATTGTGCATCACTCATTTTGTATATTCTATCATTATTATTATCATTTTCCCTTTTCTGTTCTATTAAACTGTCTTTATCTCAACCCACGAGTTTTTCTCACTCTTACCCTTCCGATTCTCTCCCCGTCCCACTGTGGGGGCGGGGGGAGTGAGTGAGCGGCTGCGTGGTATTTGGCTGCCTGCCAGGTTAAACCACGACAGAGGGCAAGCAGCAGGCCTGCTGGCTGTAATACCATGAGACACTAACCCCAGTAAATATTGGAGAAAGAAATGTTCTCCGGTTTTAATTCAGTCTATGCATGACTGTAAGAAATCAATATCATTATTAAATTGCTGTAACAATTTGAGGTTACTCTCAAGTGTGGGCTCACCAGGACTATGTGTCTCCAAGGACATCATGTAAGAGGATCACATAACCTGGCCGCCTGCCAGGTTAAACCACAAGGACACAGTATTTATTTGCACCTTTCACGTGAAACAATTCTAAAGCACTTTATAGTTATTCTATGTAGAGATTAATGAGTTACAGTACCAAACTGCAGACAGTTCAGCAATCATTCCATACTTGCTGCTTTACACACTATTTTCAAATGAAAGTGAAAGAGCATCTATTAAATTACAAGAAGGATATTAGAAATTATTGTGGGAATCAGGTGCTGAAGAATGGTACAAGGTAGTTCAGGAGCTTACTTTTCCGGAAGGTATAAGGAAGTTTTTATTTCTAAGGGCATGACCCTGCAAAGTACACTGCGGTTTCATCTAGAAAAGCATGTGAGTATATGTATGTAGTCCCTCCGGTATCAGGATTTGTGTGGGAAACCTGTGGTTTTTCAGTAGGTGGTGTACTCCCCCGTTCTAGTGGAGAACAAGGAGAAATGTGTTGTGGAAGGTGCCATCTGCCAAAAGTGATGCAATGAAATGAAATCAGGGTTTTTATCAGTGTGCTTAACATTAAGCACGTGCTTATGCTTCTTTGCTGGAGCAGGGCCAGCATAGTCAATCTCTTATAGGCTATAAAGTGGTCAGGACCAGAAATTTTCACTTAATCTGAAAACCAGCAGTAAATCAGCTACTAATATTTAGTTTTCTTATAGACTGCATAAAATACTTTCTTCACCTCTTTGAGAATATATGTGTAGAATTAAAAATTGCAAGTCTAACTACACTGATTGTACTAAATACCTTTTGCCATCTTTTTTTAATATGTTCAAGCTTAAGGAGATATAATAATTGAAATTCACCATCACCACGTAGTCATGGTCATGACAGAAATGCATTTTCTGTAATTACAGTATATCTAGTTACTTTATCTCTACCTAAAGGTGATTGGCTCTATTACTGATCACATCAGGCATAACATTTTAAAAGCTTTAAGGTTGTAGTAAAACACTTGGTAAATTTCCCTCTTTATATTGATACAAACAAGTCTTTTAAAAGCTAGGGTTTTTATGGTCATAGGCTCATGTTTTGCTACATGCAGATGTGTAGGTCTGTATGCTCAAATATTATCAGTAATTTTAAACATTTTTTTTTAATCTATGCCAGGACTGGGATTCTAACTGCATTTTTTGTTTGTCTCTCTAATCTTATGAATTTACTGCTCGTATCTCATCAAAGAGAGGGACTGATTCACCTGTTTAGCCAAAATTGCTTCTACCTTTTGATCTCAGAAAATACTAAAATAAAAAGATGTCATGAAAAATTGCATTAACTTAGCTGACTGTCATGGTTTAACCTGGCAGGCAGCCAAATACCACGCAGCCGCTCGCTCACTCCCCACCCCACAGTGGGACAGGGAGAGAATCAGAAGGGTAAGAGTGAGAAAAACTCATGGGTTGAGATAAAGACTGTTTAATAGAACAGAAAAGGGAAAAAAATAATACAAAATGAGTGATGCACAATGCAATTGCTCACCACCCGCGCTGACCGATAACCAAGTAGCGATCGGTACTTCCTGGATCACGCCTACCATTCATATACTGAGCATGACGTCACATGGTATGGAATACCCCATTAGCCAGCTGGGCTGGCTGTCCTGATTATGTTCCCTCCCATCTTGTGTACCTAGCTCAGTCAGTAGGCATGGGAGCTGTCCTTGGACTAGGAGGGCACTTAGCAACAACTGAAAACATCAGTGTGTTATCAACATTCTCCTCATACTAAATCCAAAACTCAGCACTAGGAAGAAATTTAACCCTATCCCAGCCGAAACCAGGACACTGACATAGTCTTAAATTCCAGTAATAATTTAATTTAAAATAATTTAACCAGGGTATCTGATAAAGCAATATCCTTAAGTAAATATTTTAAAATATATTGAGTCATAACAAACATAATATAGATACTAGCTAATTATATAAGAAAGAATTCCTTATATCATTTTTAATAGCATGTTACCATGGTTTTATTCTGAAAAAGGCTACAAAGGAAAGTAAAAAATCTAATGTAATATTGGCCCCTTTTGTACATTTACAGCAAGAATTGATGACTGAGGGTGGCTGCATTTTCCTAAATTTAGTAGGAGTGACAATTTTGTATGGCATTTCTAAGTGTGTAGCTGTACCTTTCTTTGAGGTCTAAACAGTAAACTGTTACTTGGGCTATATTGTTTTACTTTTATTGGTTGTTATTAATTCCAGGCAACAATTAGTTTTAAAAGATTACAAATGCACATAATTAAGACTGTTGCAACTTTGAGAGACATCCTCCATAGGAAAAAACCTGGAAGATATAGAGAGGAGGTACTTTTTTTTTTTTGTCCTTTATTGCTTTTTTGAGATGCATACTTTTGTAAAAATACAATAACAATTCGAAGGCTCAAATTTGGTTTTCCTTGAAGTCTGCCTGTAAAATGCTGTTGATATCTGTGGGAGAAAAAGCAGGTCCTTTGTAAGCAATTTTCTGGTTAAGTTGATCCTGCTCTGCAAGCTTGTCTTTCTTATCTACAATGGTATTAAAATGTTTGTAATAAAATTTGAGTTGTTTGTAATATTTTGCAGTCATTTCACTAGATTTTGCTTGGCAGAATTAAATTTTAATATTTTTTTTTCAATCAATGTCTTGTTTGTTATCCTGTCTATTCTGTTTCTGTTTGGTGTGCAGCTGGGGCTTGTCAAATTTTTTACTATAATTATCACCTCTTTTCATATTAGCAGCTTTTTATTTGTTTCAGTTCATTTCCAGGGAATGGTCAGCTTTTGTCAGAAATCATCTTGTGGCAAGATGTGGATCTTAACACATTCTGACAACAAAGAATACTTGGTGCTGGTGCTTAGTCCAGACCGATTAACTGTTGAAGGCAGCACTCAGAAGTGTATGAGTTTCTTGCCTAGCAGTGGGTATGTTTGTAGCTCTTCTACCTGCCAAAGGTCCAGTTATCTTGCTTCTCTTCACACAATTTAAAAAAAAATTCCCAAGCAATAGCTGCACAGGGAGTAGCCGCTGTGAAGCACAATGGATTCTTTC
Source organism: Calonectris borealis (assembly GCF_964195595.1). Lineage (NCBI taxonomy): Eukaryota > Metazoa > Chordata > Aves > Procellariiformes > Procellariidae > Calonectris > Calonectris borealis. The sequence goes on along the minus strand of NC_134351.1, from coordinate 45,886,642 downwards.
ACAGCTGTGTACCTGCCCACAGAAGCTGAGATCCAAGTTAAGCCTTTACCAGTATACTACATACATACCTGAAATATTTGCCGTATGTCAGCAACAACATTACTACAGTTACTGATATTGGGATGGAAAAGGGTGATGAAGAAGCAAAGTTTAGGTTTATTTTGTACTTTTTAGAGAAAAGTAGTGGTGTTAACATGAACCTCTGGGAGGAAGAGTAGCTATTGTAGCTATCATATGACAAGTAACTATCTCAATTTGTTTTCAGCATCTTTTGTCCTTGACAACCCCAACCACTTCAGAACTGTGAGTTGCACAGTCCAACTCTGTACATGGGGAGTCGCAGGCTGCCAGAAAAGATGAAGGTAGGACATCGAGAGCATTCTGTTGGTGTTCAGATGCTGAGAGAAAGGAGGCAAGATATGCTGTGGATTGCTCTGGGCTAGATGTGGAGCAAGACAACAAGCTCTCCTTGCAGATACCCTTTATTTAGCAGAAAGTGCTAAGACAGACAGTATTAGCAGACAGTGAGATGGATTTAAAACTGGCTTAACAGCCAAGCTCAGAGGGTTTTGATCAGTGGCACAAAGTCTACCTGAAGGCAAGTAACTAGCAGCGTACCCCAGGGGTCAAAACTGGGTCCTATCCTGTTCAACATCTTCATTAATGATCTGGATGATGGGGCAGAGCATACCCTCAGCAAGTTGCAGATGACAAAACTGAGAGGAGTGGCTGATACACCAGAGGGTTGTGCTGCCATCCAGAGAGACCTCGACAGGCTGGAGAAATGGACTGACAGGAACCTCATGCAGTTCAACAAGGAGAAGTGCAAAGTCCTGCACCTGGGAACAGCCCCAGGCACCAGTACATGCTGGGGGCCACCCAGCTGGAAAGCAGCTCTGCAGAAAAGAACCTGGGGTCCTGGTGGACACCAGGTTGAACATGAGCCAGCAGTGTGCCCTTGCAGCAAAGAAGGCTAATGGTATCCTGGGCTGCATTAGGAGGAGTGTTGCCAGCAGGTCAAGGGAGGTGATCCTTCCCCTCTACTCAGCACTGGTGAGGTCACACCTGGAGTGCTATGTCCAGTTCTGGGCTCCCCTGTGCAAGAAAGATATAGAGCTACTGGAGAGAGTCCAGCAAAGGGCCACTAAGATGATTAAGGGACTGGAGCATCTCTCATATGAGTGATTCTGTGAAGTCATCACATAAGACTTATCAGGTTGAGGACTAGAAAAAGTGGATCCTTCAATAATGGGCAAATAAACCGGAAAGTTCTGAGTAGAACATCATGTTTTCCCTTAATAACACAAAGCAGTACAATGCTGGAAGAACTTGGCCCACATTTATGTCCGTTTCTGTTCTTTTCTATACATATCTGTAATTCTCTGGCTGGAACAATTAAAGATTTTTTTTTTTTTTCCCTCTCACTGGTATCTTGAGTCAATACAACCAATCTCTCTTTGGGTACCAGTTCAAACTTTAAGGGGTTATCTTTCCTCATACTTATTGAAATCTGTGGTTGTTGCAGTCCTCTAATGGTAAAGTTAAGAAGAGTAGCAAGGAAAGAATCACAAGAAATCTAGTTGCATTATTCTGGTATGAGTCATCTTACTGTCAGAATAGATATTCAGAATTTATTATTTAAACTGACTTTTTATTATTTTTTAAATTTTAAAGTCTAAAATCTAATTTCTTACAGGTAAAGGTGTGAATTCAAATTTCCAAAAGCACCTGCTAATTTTGGGTGCCTCAGTTTGGCATTTCCAACATGAGGCCTTCCTTCTAAAGGGACCTAATGCAGAAGAACTGCAAAAATAGGTTCTTTAGGATTTCTTATGTTGGGAGCCAAAGCCTGATAAACCTTAAATACACCTATTTATAATGGACTTCAGCAGTGATTCAGATCCCAGCAGAATCAATGGGAGTCATCATTGTAAAGATCTAGTTTCTCATATATATGTGCAACTGGATTTTTGTCTTACAAACTTTTTCCATTACTGTAAAATATATTCTGATGGAATTTCTGAAATGAGTTTTCAGAACTTCCTGCAGCATAAGCAAGTTCAAATTTTATATTTACTTACATTTGATTACCCTATGATTGAAAGTAAACTAAACCTCCAGTGTCTTAGACATGTTAGGATCTCTTTCTTGCTGTGATGTAATCCTGGACAATACATACTGTCAAAATGAACTTAATAAAATAACTTAGTTAAAAATAACTTAATAATAATGTATTTCATTTTCCATCAAACATTTTCTTCAGTTGAAATATTTCTACATTTCCTGTAAGGCTTTAAAATGTAATCCTATTTTAAAGTACTTTCCAATGTTATGCTGTGGAAGTTTAACCATAAAATGTAATCTTTAATTTAGGACAATTCGTTTTTAGCTTGATTATATTTGTACAGAGTGATTTCTTATTAAAAAAAAAAAAAGTGTTCCTAAAAGAAGACTGAAGGTATGCATAATTCTGTATTGTGATTTCACTAAAATTATTTTATTACAAATTAACAGACAGATCCTACAGGACAAACTTCATCTCTGATACACACTGGAGAAAATGTGCTGAATAAGCTGACAAATCTGATCTGAGCAATGGTCCCAGGCAAGTGAGCAGATTGACACTGTAGAACAAAAAGCACAGGGCTCACTTCTCAAGGAAAGGCTCTCAGCAGGAGAGAGTTACATAGGAAACCAAATGGCTTTTCTTGCCCTTTGAATGCTGCGTGGGGCACTCTACATGTTTAGATACACAGTCTCCACTGGCAGTTTAGGGTCAGCTTTTGTCCTCTAATGCACAGGTGTCCCATGCAAGTCCTTGGGAGTTATCCAGGGCATCTGATGGCAGACATTGATTTTCCTTTTCTTCTTCATTAAAACATTCCTGAATATTGCCAGTTTTCTTCAGGTCTTTTGCTTGACCTGTGACTGCTGAACTCTACCCAAAGGAGACAAGATGATGTGCTACTATTTTTCACTACTTTTTGCCCTTTGGGGCTGCTCTGCCATTTCAATCAGTTGCTGTGCTGAGGCATGACATAACCCCCTGAAACTCTGAACTTATACCCAGGTAAGAATCTGTGACCTAATTTATTTTACAGCCTTTAATGAAAATTGTGGCAAATGTAAACAGAAGGAAAATATGTACCCTGCCAAAGTACTACACAAAACACTTTGTAGCACTAAATATAAACAAACCCAAAGATCTTTTCAAAGTGACTTCTGGGTCCCTGTATATAAGTTCCCTATAAAGGTTTCCAGGAGCCAGAGCATGGTTGGTTCTTGCAAGGAAACAACCATGAAGGTGTGCAAAGTAGCAGATAAGCAAAGGACAGCAAAGCAGCCACTGCCAGGGAGGTACTGGATAGCAGTACTGGGTAGCAGTGGCAGGTACTGGATGTCTTTCAGCCTGGCCTAGAAAAAGGAAGGTCAGTGTTAACGGCACAAAGCTATTTTACTGACCACTGTCTAGAAAACAACTGACTATTCCCTCAGCTTTGTTTGAGGCTGGTAGGAAATGAGAACAGGAACAGAAGAGTGGCTTATGAACCTCATCATATCTGAAGATGAAAGCCCTTGAGGTCCTGGCTCAGCCTGCCTGCACCTGGTTTCCTAAGGGCTCTCAGGGGCATAAGGCCTTTACACATTAATCCTTGGGAGGGAAAGCATGCTCCTTCATTCAAGCTTGCTTATGATGCATGAAAAATGTTACTACTGAAAAAAGTCCCACAGGATTGTTTGCAATTTCAAATGTATCTTTTAGCACTTCCTATAATATTGTAGCAGCAGTCAGTATCTGTGTGTACTTAACTAAGTAATTTTTAATTTGAAAAATATTCTAGACCTCAGTACTACAGCATATCCTAACCAGATATTCCTCTGCCACCCATCAACAATGCTGCCTTCCCTCAGCCACGTTTTTTAATGTCCGTTCTACTTTATAGAATTTGGAAAGACTCCTTCACCTTCATGCCCTTCACATCTCAATACTAATTTACAAGTGAAATAAAGCTCTTCCCATGCTTTCTAGATTGATGTTATACAAGTGATACATATCACTAAAATACTGTATTAGTGATGGCTTATTTAAATTTGCAGTTTGGTTTTAGGATGCAGTAATTATATTCTGACTTTTCACTAGATATCATTTTAACTTAATAATAATCTATTTCATTTTCCATGAAATGTTTTCTTCAGTTGAAATATTTCTACATTTCTGGTAAGGCATTAAAATGTAATCAGGCAATCTCTTAAAATATACTGCACATGTAATCTTTTATCCTCAAACAAGAGGATGAAGCAGAAAAAGTAAATGCCATCAATAAAAAGATCATGGTAAGTAATTTGATATTGATACAAGCATTAAAAATTAATTATATAAAATCCTTTTTACTCTGTCATAAAAAAATGAGTATTAAAATGCTAATCGTAATGTACTCCACTGTTTCTGAGCTGGAGAATGAAATTCAGACTGAGCAGAAGGGAAATATGCATGTAGCCTCACTGTATTGTATAAAATAAAGGATGTTAGATATTGACATAAAAATCTAGATGACCATCCTGTTCAATGAAAAGTGAAAAGTAATACTTTAAAGATTCCTATGTAATCCAAATCTCCCTAAAATAATCCCTGGTTTGGGGGTATTAACTCTTCATATAATTAGGTTGCTATCCAAGAAATATTGTTTAGACTTACAATCAAAGTGTGAAAATAACTGAAATTCACAAAAGCCTGTCCTTAATCCATGCAGATTATAAATCCTTGGGGATGTACATGATTCCAGAATTCATTACCAGTCATAGCATGGCATCTGATGGTGCCTGAAAGACAACACATTCCAATTGCCCCTGTACTCGGCACTGGTGAGGCCGCACCTCGAATACTGTGTTCAGTTTTGGGCCCCTCACTACAAGAAGGACATTGAGGTGCTGGAGCGTGTCCAGAGGAGGGCAACGAAGCTGGTGAAGGGCCTGGAGCACAAGCCTTATGAGGAGCGGCTGAGGGAACTGGGGTTGTTTAGCCTGGAGAAGAGGAGGCTGAGGGGAGACCTCATCGCGCTCTACAACTACCTGAAAGGAGGTTGTAGCGAGGTGGGTGTTGGTCTCTTCTGCCAAGTAACTAGCGATAGGACGAGAGGAAATGGCCTCAAGTTGTGCCAAGGGAGGTTTAGATTGGACATTAGGAGAAATTTCTTTACTGAAAGAGTAGTCAGGCCTTGGAACAGGCTGCCCAGGGAAGTGGTTGAGTCACCATCCCTGGAGGTATTTAAAAGACGTGTAGATGAGGCCCTTAGTGACATGGTGTAGTGGGCATGGTGTGTTGGCTTGACAGTTGGACACGATGATCTTAGAGGTCTTTTCCAACCTGTATGATTCTATAATTAGAAAATATGAGGTAAGAATGTGTTTGCCTTGCAGATGGCTCTAGCTCTAGCTAGCTAATGCATGCATCTCATCTGTCAGAAGTTAAACTAGTTCTAAAATAATTTGAATTAGACTTCAGGGGAGGAAGAATATGCTAATTTTCTTTTATATCTTATCAAGCAGATAATGTTTGCAAGAAGTTAATGTTACAGGCAATTTATAGCCCTATCTGGTTCCATCTTAAAGAAGTGGACCCCACTTTTTATTTTTTTAAAGACTTGTGAATTAAATGAACATAGAAGTTAATAATAATGGTCTTAAAGAGCACAGATTTTTCCAATGCATATAGTGCAATTTTACATGAACAGCAATTGCATGACCTACAAAATTGTCTGATAGTTTTGTATTATACTCACCTAGGAGTTAAGGCTCCCAAACTCATTTTTATTTGTCATCTGGACAGTGACTTAAATTCTAAACAACAAAAAAAGACATAATGACATTAAATTACCAAGCTGTACTGGTATTTTTATTTAATTCTGCTTAAGACAGGAATATAGTGTAATGATAACAATACCATAAATCGAGATATCCTTCTCTTTCCTTAGCTATTATTCCTCAAGTGCCTTATTTTCAGAGTGATTTACAGGTCAAATTCTCATTATTTTGAATCTCTAAAAACAAGTTCTTCAGAACTTCCATTTCCCATGCAGAGTCTAGTAGCAACAATGCTCAATGTGCAAAGCACTTAGAGCCTCTCAAGTGAAAGGCACTTTTACAAGCACAAGATGATATCTAAATGCATGTATTACAGTGTTAATCCAACAGGTTAACACATATTTTGGCAACAGTAACTAAATTATCATTATTATCATAATTTAAATCAAAGGACAGCCAAATTATACATGTATAGCTTGTGTAGTTGCTAACTAAATTCTTTATTGACGTTAAAAAAAAAAGCTGGTTTAGCATTGTGCTGGTTTTGGCTGGGACAGAGTTAATTTTCTTCACAGTAGCTGGTATGGGGCTATGTTTTGGATTTGTGTTGAAAACAGTGTTGATAACACAGGGATGTTTTCGTTATTGCTGAGCAGTGCTTACACAGAGTCAAGGCCTTCTCTGCTTCTCACACCACCCCACCAGCCAGTAGGCTGGGGGTGCACAAGAAGTTGGGAGGGGACACTATAAGCGTAATTCAGCATTATATTAGAAAAACAGCACAATTGTGATATATGGTGAATACAAAAAAAAATCTTTTTAAATGTATTGAAATGACTCACTTTTTAGACATTAATAATGGGTAGATTTCAAAAGCAGGGTAACAAATGATTTCAAACATAATGAATGGTATTATAGTTTTTAAAAAATCTTCAAATGCAACAACTGTGATTCATTTGTTTCTTCCTGAAAGGTAAAGCAGTGAGTCCGACCACTGCACAGTAACAGAGTCACAGTGCACCTAAAATCAAGGACTTGACTGAGAAAATGTCAAGTCCTAGAAAAGAGAGTCTTCCAAACAGGTACAGATGAAGTCCTGATTCAGCAATGAAAGTTGTCCACAAGCCCCTTGTTTTTAACCTACTGTTAGGGATAAATCCAGTCTCTCACTAGTCCTTTTTCTGTACCGCTGCAACAGCCATACTGCATCTGAAATTGCTGTGCTCTGCTCCCCTTTTAGTGCAGGAATCTTCACATGGACTAGAACCAGCATAGCTGGCTGTGTGCAATACTACTTGGCATTAGGAAATCATACAGATGGCAGGGAGCATGGTCAAATGACATTGCAAACAGGCAATGCACTGCCAGAACAGGCTCTAGGTGACTGTTACAAAAAGTGGAAATTCAGTGGCTGCGGCTCTCCAAATATTTCTCCTTTATTCCCAGGAAGGAACTGTAACGTAGAATGAATTAGGCCTATACCCTCCAAAGGTCCTCAGCACCTAACTCCCCTTAGAATAGCAGTATCTGTTATGTATAATGATACATGTGCTTATCACTGATCATGGTAATCTTTTTCTACAGTTTAGTGGCCAGAGCGCTTCCAGGAAAAAGATTTAAACATATCCTTCTAGAACCAAGGAGCTTCCCTTGTCCAGAGCAAATGCCCTAAGCACTAGGTGATTATGTAAGCATGTGAGGGTGCAGCAACACTTTACTGTCAAGTGAAAGAAAGATACTATTCTCTGAATTTAAATACATTATTAAGTGCAGAAGATGGGGTTTCTAAGTTCCTATTTCACAGAAATTTAATCTTTAAGTTACATTCTTTACTCAGAGGTATGTGGGAGAAGGGGAAATGGGGCAAATGCTAGTCTTGGATATGCCTTTCGCATTTTAGGGGCTGTTTCCCCCAGTCAGCATATGACTATTGTGAATCCCATTCTCCTGCATCTAATCTTCTCTCTTCTAGATAGAGGGAATCTAAGTCCTATTTTGAATTTCTGTTCCCTTGGTAAATGCCTAACTTCAAGATCTATGTCGATACCTTGAGCCCTTTGGAATCATGATCCTTCATGAATCCAGATCCTAGAACACAACTGTTTGTACTTCTGAAAAAAATCCCATTTCAATGTTCTAAAAGCAGCAACAGCTTGATGAGACTCCATTCAGTACATTCTGTGATGCCCTGTAAAAATGAAATAGAGTTAAATGCAACTAAAACTGCTGTCTATTTAAAAACTTTTTAATATTTAATGAATGCAATAGTATATATGAATGTGCTGGGTTTTTTAATATTTTACTATATATAGGGAGAAGGTATAATTATAGTACTAAGCATATTAAAACCATAGCATATCAAAGTAAATACCTGATTAAAACTCTGGAGATACTTCTCTTTCCCATCAAATAGTCATAAGGAAAAATATTTGAAGAAATGTTTTCCCTTTCTATGTCAATTTATACCAGTTGTCTAAGAATCCTCCTGCAATAATTATTATAACATAGGTAAGCATTGTTATGACTTTACTAGTTATTTTTGTATTGGAAACCAGCAGGTTTCTCATTTATTTTTGTATTGGTAAATAGATTTCTAATTTAATATTATAAACAAATAGATTTATTGCAAGCTAGCACTTTCAAGTAGTGGACTTCAAAATTAATTGAAATTTACTGCAATAATATATCAGCAAGAATAGGAAAAAAATAGTTTAATAAAGCCACCAACAGAAGTCAATTACTAAATATCTAAACATTTGTTTCTCAAGTTTTTAAAAACCTTTTTAAAAAACAAGAAAATACATTTCTCTTGTCAGATATTTGATGAATGCAAAAAATGTTCAGTATTTATTTCAAATAAATGTTTATAACAATGAAACTTTTCAACTTTAATGGAAAGAAAAAGCAAAATAACACTAACATAAGTATGCTAAATGTTTATTAAGAAATCGGTGTTTGACATTACCAATTTATAGGAGATGCAGTTTTTAGATACTGTATTAGACTTGATGCTGTTTATCACATTCAGTCAGAGTCAGAGTTGCTGCAGTCTTTGCTGAGAGCTGTGGGGAACATGTGCAAACATCTCGCCATTCTGAGTTGTCATGAGTGTTCCTTCATTTTCTGGGAAATGTGACAAATCCTTCCTTTTATAGCAGGCACTGCAGTTACTGATGTTCTTTTAATTGTGCTTTTTTCAAAGGCTTATGGCAAATTCAAAAAATGTTGTAATAAAGTAATATAGATATACATTATAAAATAATAGAATAAAAAATTATATTAACTACTGATCATTTAAGCAACTTAAATGTTAATCTGACTGTTGGTAACTATGGTATATTTAATAAACACTTTAAATCCCTGTTTTTTATTATAACCTATAATTTGATAAATAATCCAAACTTCATAATTTTCTATAATTTTGTCTTTTGCATACCTTGAACTCAACACTGTAGTAGTTCAGATACCAACAAATGAGCCAGACACCACTCTCTCACTTCCTGAACCTATGTCAGAATCCAAGAAATAGCTACAAAACCTAAAATAAACAAGACTACAAGACTGAAATACAAAAGACTACAAAGAAATAAATACAAAGACTATGATTGTGGAATGACCGGTTGTTCAAATTTTTGTAGGATGAACTATTCTTCGTTACCAGATCTCTACTTTCAATCTCACGCAGATGAGTTGAGGCTAAAAGTTAGTACTGCTACTACTTTTTGCTAGCGATTTCTTACATGCCAATTACACACAATGCTGTTTTAAGACATTGGCCCCCATATCCTCAGCTTGAAGGAAGATCTTAACAGTAGTACTACATCGCCTATCTGTTCCTCCAGAAATACTATTAACACACCATGCAGTGAATGCACTAGAGTTCTACATACACGCCAAGTCTAACACATAGGGTGTGCATGAGCATGTAGTGCCCAGGAGTTTTTCAAGGATGAAAACTCCTGCTGATCCACAAACTAAGAACAGTCCACATATTGTGCAAAGTGAATATGATGATTGATTATTCTAATAGAAGAAAGTCATTAGTGAGTTTGACTAATAAGACAATGAGAGGAGAGAGGGAGCATCGTGAAAAAGAGTAATTTATTTTGAATTTTCTGTGTAAGGAAAAAGAGTTTAAATTTGATGTGGTGATAATGAGGGAGACAGTATGTGATTCAAAGAGGGAGAATAACCTGGCCTGACCTGTATGCATGTATCAGGGAGCTCATTAGAGAGCCCCAGCCCACTGTTCTCATGAGCCATTTAAAGTAATGTGTGGGCTGTATTAGCTTTGGACAGGCTGTGAATAGGATCTCTTTCCTGCACCCAACATGCCTGTTGCAACAGGATCAATAAGGAAAGGTAAGGAAGACATCAATTCGGCCACTTTTATTACCGATCAAACGATGCTTGTTCTAGAAGTAGGTCCAGCAGAAAGAAGGCTACATTTTTTCATTGGCTTTTCAAAGAGGAAAAAAGGGAATAAAGCAATTCACACAGCCATAGGGAGATAAAGAGGCACAGCCAGTGAACCTAAGGGAGGATAGTGAAAGAAAAGATTTAGAAGGAAAATGAGGAACTTCTGTTTCTCACTGAACTTTAAGACATCTACTTTCATCAGAAATTAGATAATCATTGCATTATCTTGAGCTCTCCATTGTGAAATGCTAATAGTGTTTCTAGGTTTTGTTCTGTGGCTTTGACCCAATTTCCTTCATACCTTCTCAAAACAAAGACATCTACTCCCAACAGAATTTCTGAAACCTTTGGGGACATAGGGTAATAAATTACTTTGGAAAAATTACAAATAAGTTTTAGCTAATGTGAATGCTTTGAGACAGAATTTTTTGTGCTTTTCAGCACCATTCATAGGAACATGTGACCCTTTGTCTGGCTTATGTAATTTAGATCTATGAAAATGGTTTCAACTATCTTCGCTTTTCACACCATTCTCAGGATCAAAAGTATATATGTGACAGCTGCTTATCCCAGAATGTCAGGTAGACTTCCCTATACTATTCTGGAAGAGATTAAAACATATTTGATATTGCATTTACTACAAACTGATTTCTCTGTCACTCAGTACAGTCGGTTTAAAAAAAACATATCCTGAATTTCCTGTCTATGAAGCAATAAAGATTCTAAATAAGATTCATCATTGCAAGTTCGCAAGGTGAGACGTATAAGACAAATGGCTTGGTATTTTATTAACAATTATAGTTATAGTAAAAATAGCATATCACTGTATTTTAAATAATGTTGTAAAAATGAACCACAATGTATTGGTGGTCCAAAAAGAAAAAGGGGGAAATGTTGGAGAAAGTTAGCCAGACTAGGCCGCGGTGGGAAAATTCTGAGTCATGCTGAGAAGGGAGAAAAGAAAGTCATGCTGACCTTGCTCTGTGCAGATAAGCAACTTTGAGAAAGTACAGTATAAGAAAAACAGGATGGAACCCGGACCACGTAGCAGTAACCGAAAGTAGGAGGAATATGATAATGTAATTTTTAGAGCTAAGCCAATGATTGTGAGACAAGTATGCATAAGGTAGAACTTAGTGTATAAATATGTGTAGGGTTTTACAATAAAGTTGAAGCTGGCCTTATCACTCACATTGAGTCGACTGCCTGCCTTCCCTCGCTCGTCGCAGGTGTTGACTAATTAGGTGGCTTTTGCTAAATGTGTATCCCAATGCTTGAATGTCCCACCACCCATTGCCCTCAGCGTAGTCTTTAGCAGTCCACTGTATCGTTCAATTTTCCCAGAGGCTGGTGCATGGTAGGGGATGTGATATACCCACTCAATGCCATGCTCTTTGGCCCAGGTGTCTATGAGGGTGTTTCGGAAATGGGTCCCGTTGTCTGACTCAATTCTTTCTGGGGTGCCATGTCGCCATAGGACTTGCTTTCCAAGGCCCAGGATGGTGTTCTTGGCGGTGGCATGGGGCATGGGATCTGTTTCCAGCCATCCGGTGGTTGCTTCCACCATGGTGAGCACATAGCACTTGCCTTGTCAGGTTTGTGGGAGTGTGATATAATCAATCTGCCAGGCCTCCCCATATTTATATTTCAACCATCGTCCTCCATACCAAAGAGGCTTTACTCGCTTGCCTTGCTTGGTTGCAGCGCATGTTTCACATTCATGGATAACCTGTGCAACAGCGTCCATGGTCAAGTCCACCCCTCGATCACGGATCACGAGCCCATCTATATGTTGCATCTCTTCCTTGATGGCCTGAGGCGTCATGGGCCCACCAAGCGATAAATAATTCACCCTTATGTTGCCAGTCCAGATCCACCTGAGCCACTTCAATCTTAGCAGCCTGGTCCACCTGCTGGTTGTTTTGGTGCTCTTCACTGGCCTGACTCTTGGGTACGTGAGCATCTACGTGACGTACTTTTACAACCAGGTTCTCTACCCGGGCAGCAATATCTTGCCACAATGCGGCATACCAGATGGGTTTACCCCTGCGCTGCCAGTTGTTCTGCTTCCACTGCTGCAACCACCCCCACAGGGCATTTGCCACCATCCATGAGTCAGTATAGAGATAAAGTACTGGCCATTTTTCTCGTTCAGCAATGTCCAAGGCCAGCTGGATGGCTTTCACCTCTGCAAACTGGCTCGATTCACCTTCTCCTTCAGCAGTTTCTGCGACTTGTCGTATAGGACTCCATACCACAGCTTTCCACCTCCGATGCTTTCCCACAAGATGACAGGACCCATCAGTGAACAGGGCATATTGCTTCTCATTTTCTGGTAGTTTTTTATATGGTGGGGCCTCTTCAGCACACGTCACCTCCTCCTTGGGCGATATTCCAAAATCTTTGCCTTCAGGCCAGTTCGTGATCACTTCCAAGATTCCTGGGCGACTGGGGTTTCCTATTCGGGCCCGTTGTGTGATCAGCGCGACCCACTTACTCCACGTAGCATCGGTTGCATGATGTGTAGAGGGGACCCTCCCTTTGAACATCCAGCCCAGCACCGGCAGTCGGGGTGCCAGGAGGAGCTGTGCTTCAGTACCAACCACTTCCGAAGCAGCTTGAACCCCTTCATATGCTGCCAATATCTCCTTCTCAGTTGGAGTGTAGTGGGCCTCGGATCCTCTGTATCCCCGACTCCAGAACCCTAAGGGTCGACCTCGAGTCTCCCCTGGTGCTTTCTGCCAGAGGCTCCAGGTAGGGCCATTCTCCCCGGCTGCGGTGTAGAGCACATTCTTTACATCTTGTCCTGCCCGGAATGCCTCAAGGGCTACTGCCTGAACTATCTCCCGTTTAATTTGTTCAAAGGCTTGTTGTTGCTCAGGGCCCCATTTGAAATTGTTCTTCTTCCGGGTGACATGATAGAGAGGGCTGGCAATCAGGCTGTAATCTGGAATATGCATTCTCCAAAAGCCCACAACGCCTAAGAAAGCTTGTGTTTACTTTTTACTAGTTGGTGGGGACATGGCTGTTATTTTGTTGATCACATCCATTGGGATCTGATGACGTCCATCTTGCCTTTTTATTCCTAAAAACTGGATCTCCTGTGCAGGTCCCTTGACCTTACTTCATTTTATGGCAAAGCCAGCCTTCAGAAGGATTTGAATTATTCTCTCCCCTTTCTCAAAAACTACTTCTGCTGTTCTGCCCCCTACAATGATGTCATCAATGTATTGCAGGTGTTCGGGAGCCTCACCCTGTTCCAGTGCGGTGTGGATCAGTCCATGGCAAATGGTAGGGCTGTGTTTCCACCCCTGGGGCAGTCGGTTCCAGGTGTACTGGACGCCCCTCCAAGTGAAAGCAAACTGTGGCCTGCACTCTGCCGCCAAAGGGATTGAGAAGAACGCATTAGCGATATCATTTGTGGCGAACCACTTGGCTACCTTTGACTCCAGTTCGTATTGAAGTTGTAGCATGTCCGGCACGGCAGCACTCAGTGGCGGCGTGACTTCGTTCAGGCCATGATAGTCTACTGTTAGTCTCCACTCTCCATTGGACTTTCGCACTGGCCACATGGGACTGTTGAAGGGTGAGCGAGTCTTGCTGACCACTCCTTGGCTCTCCAGTCGACGAATCAGCTCATGGATGGGGATCAGGGAATCTCGGTTGGTGCGATATTGCTGCCGGTGCACTGTTGTGGTAGCGATTGGTACCTGTTGTTCTCCAACCCTCAGCAACCCCACAACAGAAGGGTCCTCTGAGAGACCAGGCAAGGTGGACAGCTGTTTAATTTCCTCCGACTCCAGGGCAGCTATACCAAAAGCCCACCGGTACCCTTTTGGGTCCTTGAAATACCCTCTCGTGAGACAGGTTTATCCTGAAAACTGGAGCAGCATTTTTCGTAGGAGAACCCCCTTGTGTCATTGTTTTTCCTTGCAACTCTCGTACCCGTGCCTCTAGGGTCAAGGTAGGTTTTCCATCCCACTGCCTCATGTCCTCTCCGTCGTCACGCAGGTAAAACCACAGGGTGCCCCGTGGTGTGTACTTTCTATATCCTCTCTCTTGAGGAGAAAAACGCTGACTCCTAATGGCTGAGATACTGGTCCATACAGGTGGAGAATAGGACCTATCATCTTTGAGTTGCTGGACCTCCCGGGACAGTTTCTCCATAGCCGAGACAAGGGAGGAGGAGACAGTTTCTTCGTATTCCCGGAGTCTGCCAACCACGTCATCCACCATTGGTGCTTCTTCCTCTTTCCAGGACAGTACTGCCAACGAACTGGCATACGACGCTGGGGCACTCCGTACCATCTTCCGCCACATGGGTCGCGTGCACTGGATTTTATCTGCATCTTTGGGCGTTTGATCATTGTCCAGATCACTATAAACCACCTCCAGCACACCTAGTTCTCTCAGGTACTGGATACGTCTCTCCATAGTGGTCCATTTGCCTGGGCGATATATAACATCTTCCTTGAAGGGATACCTTTCCTTCACGCCTGACAGCAGTCGCCTCCAGAGGCTGAGGACCTGTGTCCCTTTTCCAATGGCTTTGTCAATGTCCCCTTCCCTAGCAAGGGATCCCAGCTGTTTGGCTTCCTTCCCCTCTAATTCCAGGCTACTGGCCCCATTATCCCAACATCGGAGCAGCCAGGTAACAATATGCTCGCCTGGACAACGGCTGAAATCTTTCTGCATATCTCGCAACTCATTCAGGGATAGGGATCGGGTGGTTTCCGTCTCGTTTATGAGTTCTTCCTCTTCCTCCTCCCCTCCTCGTGATGGCCCTGCTTTTCCATCATCCCTTTCTAAACGACCTCACTTCCGCTTCCAAGATTTCCTCTTCTGTACAGGGGCGACTGATACCAGCAACGGTTGGTCCTCTGGTTCAACCGTAGTACCTGTTGCTGGGGTTTGGGTAGCTGCAGTGCCTGTCGTGGGGGTTGGAGTATCTGTAGTGACTGTTGCCGGGGCTTGAGTGGCTGCAGTGCCTGTGACGGGGGTTGGAGTATCCGCAGTATCTGTCGCCGGGGTTTGAGTAGCCACAGTGTCTGTTGCGGGGGTTGGAGAAGCTACAGTGACTGTTATGGGGGTTTGAGGAGCCACAGGGGTTGTTGTGGGGGTTGATGTAGCCGCAGTGCTTGTCATGGGGGTTTGAGCAGCCACCGTGTCTCCCGCCGCTCGCTGCCTCCGGGACCCACCACTCCGTCCGCCCCGATGAGGTGCCACCTTTCGCCCTCCCTCTTTTCTTGTTGCTGAGGGTTGATCTCTGGACAGTATTCCTGAATAGTTTAACTCTAAACAAGGCCTGAACCACATTCAGGAGACATAGCAATATGAACACGCTTGTTTGAACATCCCAAGGATATTCAAAATTCTCAGGGAATATTGTGGACGGCTTCATGAAGAAGAAAAAAGGACTTTCTGAAGATATGGAAGGGAAGATGAACAAGTGGGAGAAAGTGTCGCATCCTGTCTCCACCCTAAATTCATTCTCCAAGGAGAAAAATGTGTAATTACTAAAAGTTTCTAAGAGGTGGTTCCCGAGGTACAGAGGTGACGGCAGTGAGTACAGATACCAGATTAGACTTACGACCAATGATTTTATCACCTCATAAAACATCAGCAAAATGATAACCTTGGCCCAGTTCCGAATAATGATAAACAGCACAAAAGGGACCATATACTGTAAGCAAGGTATTACATGACCCAACATTGAGAGCCAGCCCCACAACTTTGACAGCCAATACATCAACATTGTGACCAATCAATATAATGAATGCTTATAACCATTTTGCCTTAACACGCTTTGGTCAGATCTATCGTTATCTCAACCCTTTGTGCCCCACGTTGGGTGCCAAAAAGGACTGTCGTGGTTTAACCTGGCAGGCAGCCAAATACCATGCAGCCGCTCGCTCACTCCCTACCCCACAGTGGGATGGGGAAAGAATCGGAACGGTGAGAGTGAGAAAAACTCGTGGACTGAGATAAAGACAGTTTAATAGAACAGAAAAGAGAAAATAATAATGATAACGATAAAATATACAATATGAGTGATGCACAATGCAATTGCTCACCACCCGCGCTGACCGATAACCAAGTAGCGATCAGTACTTCCTGGAACACGCCTACCCTTCATATACTGAGCATGACGTCACATGGTATGGAATACCCCATTAGCCAGCTGGGCTGGCTGTCCTGATTATGTTCCCTCCCATCTTGTGTACCTAGCTCAGTCAGTAGGCATGGGAGCTGTCCTTGGAATAGGAGGGCACTTAGCAACAACTGAAAACATCAGTGTGTTATCAACATTCTCCTCATACTAAATCCAAAACACAGCACTAGGAAGAAATTTAACCCTATCCCAGCCGAAACCAGGACAAGTGCAAAAATGTAGATGACAGAGGATAATGCCTCACTTCTTGAGCATTTTGAATGTCCTTGACTAGAGGAGAACTGCTTTCTGGACTATTAAAAGGATTTTACTGACTGTCTTAAACTGCCTGTAATTCTATTTTTTAGCTTTTTCTTCTGCATTTCAAACTTGGGATTGGGCGCAGTTTATCAGTATGAAAATAAGAAGAATATATTTCTGCCTGTAAAGTTCATGAATAGATTGCAAAAGTCTCTTACAGAGAAGACCTTTAAGTTAGTATTGCAGTCATCTAAAGCATCCGTCCCTTCTCGTAAGTAAATTGTGTTCTGAAAGAAACAGCTTTATTCAAGTATCACTGGGAAGAACCTAAAAAAAACCCTGAAGGGCCATATTCATGGCTGTAAAGAATAAAATCTTAGGTGGGATTTTTCAGACCTGCCTAAGTAAATTAGGACTTAAAATCCACATATCCCACTTTAATCTCAGGTATACCAAAGCTAAATGGGTCTTCCAATAGCAATATAATCTTAGCTGCCTTTAAAGCCGCCTTTTTTGGTATTTATGCTGTTTTAAATTAATTCCAACTTTTGTACCATGGAAAACCCAGTATAACACAACTTCTGCCACCAGTGCCTGGAGGACATAGAGCAATGCAATTTTCGCTCTCCAGATATTAGTACTGATGTTTATGAGAGGCAAAGAAAGAAAAGGAGATAGGTGGTAACAGTGCCAGGATGTATTAGTAGACCTACATCCTGCAAAAACAATTTTGTCACAGACTCTTTGTGAGGGTAAAGAAGGGACTTTATTAAAAAGGCTTTTGTCCCTTGAAAGCCTTATATGCTAAATTCAAAGCCTCCGTATGTTAAATCCACTTCCCTACAAGGGGACTAGAATTACAAAACAGTGTTTTACCTCTTTAAGAGTGTTTTCTACTTCCTCCATTTTCCTGTCCCTTCAGAAACCCATCTCTACATGTCTGCATGAGTGATACCCCCAAAACGATCAACTGTGAATAATCTGTGAAGCAGCTTGTATCTGAGGAAGTATTACCATATTCATAAAGTAGCAGCTCTGTGGATTTACAGGATTGGGTATTCAGAAACTGTCACAGATCTTTCCTTCCTTTTCTCAGTTGCACTCTGGTATAGTTCCCATAGACTAATGTCCTAATATTTTGTATTTTGTGTATTTTATAGCTTTATTTGCATTATTCAAATTCCCAATAAACTGGATGATTAAAAGATGACCATAGAAAACAAGTCTCCAAGAGAAATAAATAGTTCCATTCTCATATATGACAGTTCTGTAAACGTATACATTTAAATGCCTATTTCAAAGTTATTTTGAATTGTAAGGTTGCAAAAGCATTAGTAATAAAACTATTCATTTTTTGTTTTATTATGAATTTTTTATTCATGGGAAAAGTGAGTTGAAATTGCTTGGAGCTACCTTCTTAAACAACTTCCAGATTGTACATGTACATTTTGCATGCAAAATAGTATTTGCATATGTGAACTTTACTAGAAGACGAGTAAGAGAGTTTAAAAAATAGGCTTGATATCTGTGTTTTCTAATCTTCTGCAGGATGGCAGGAATATTTATCAAACTAAAGACACATAGGAATATCAGGAAATTAACAAATTTGAAAGCTGATGGATGAAAAAAGGGAAAAGAATCAAATTATAATCCAGTATACTCTCTTTATGGAAATAAAGCTTCACAAGCATGAATAATTCTCAGAAACAATAAACATATCACAACTTACATTAGCCAAGTATTTCTTAATGGCAAGTTGGTAGACCTTGCTTTTCTTCAGATACAGTCCTCGATTTTTTACTGAGTCTCCTACAATTCTGTGCCCTGGTTCTGCATCTGGATGAAGTCCAAATTCTATTCTTGCTACCTGAGGAAATCTGGAAGTTAAGAAGACAAATACTGGATAGGAAAAAGGAATAAATCAAAATAATGAACCATTCAGAATAATGCAGTAAGTGTCAGACTCAGAGCAAATAAGACATTGCTCAACACACTCTTAAAATAACAAGATTAATAAGATCATACTTGCACCAAATATCCTACAATATAAGGGTATTTGAGGCAGCAGCTGTTACTCTTCTTGCCAACAATCCAGAACTGATCATCTATGTTAAGACACTACAAAATGAAAGGTATCTAAGTTTTTATCCCAGTTTTTATATTTACATAATATAGCAATATTATAAATGTTTCTTGTAGAGAAGTAATCATCATACTTTGTACAAGTATGACACAAGGTTTGTGATACCATTATCAGCATTAAGTGAAACTGTGTGAAACATTTTAAGTTTCTAAGACAATTAATATTTTCATACACAGGTAGAACAGACTGAATGATCACTATACAGACACTCCATCAAGAGCTGGGTATCTGTAAAACTCCTTTTAAAAAGCTTCCAGCAGATGTCTCCCTGGAATTCTGACTACTAGCAGTGGATCTACAACAGGGAGAACAGCAAAAAGATCATGCATAGCAAAATCCTCTGCTGGGTATACTCATTTTAAACAAAAGGTATCTACAAAATCATAACAGAAAATAAAGAAATTTCATGTAGGGTTTTTCTTCTGTAAACATTTGGCTATTTAATACATTTTCTTGTTGAAAGATTTGAGGTTAACTGTGGTTTGAGGTTATGCTAAATAAGAAAGATGTGTGTAAAAAAAGTTGTTCAAATAACAGTGATGTAGGAGTCGATACTGCAAAGATGTATACACATACTTAACTTTATGTGCAGTAAACAGTCTTAGAAAATTAAGCAAGCATGCTGATTTAATGACTTCTATAGTTAGAGGTGTGTTGTTTGGGTTTTTTTTTAAATATTGCATACATGGGTAGATGAAGAAGCCAAATCTTAATCATAATCCCTTCCATCATGAAATAATAATACAGCCAACTTAAAACCAAAGCCATCTGGGCACCAGGTAAAATACTGTTTCAAAAAAAAAAAACCAAAAACACACCCAAAAAAACAGTATAAAGAGAGTAATTATTAGCTAGGAAGAACAGGAAAATGGAGATAGCAACACCATCAAAACTGATTGTATATGAAGATTTGTAGAAGCTTTCATTTTTTAAATAGTTCGGTAGTATTTTGATTTAAAGCATATTTGGCAAAACCAATTGCTCTGCAGATTTAGTAAGATCAAGGTTTTATATGTGGGAAAAGAAATGATGTGTTCTCAAATTGCTTCTTATTTGATCGGGGAGTGGAACTAATTGCAAAAATATGTTGCTTTCAAGGCTACAACCAGGATTTCACCCAAGCTATTTTGTCTCATTACAGTATTGCTGTACTTTAAGCATTTTTCACTCTTGCCATATTTGCTCTACAAACACAATATGCTTGATTCCTGCCTTGGATACTATATAGGTTAAAAGACAAAAAAAACCCTCAGAAAGACAGAGAGAGCACAGAAAAGTAGATCTTCTAAGTAATGGGAATCACCAATACAATCTAACCTATAAATACCAATTTTAAAATTATTTCTCATAAGAATATGTATTCATATATGCACCAGTATGTATGTTATTGTACTTCAATCATAACCTGAAGCAGTTAGCTTATGTGATTAGTTCACATGTAACATGCTGATATTTTCAGTATATGTATTGATATATGAAGCAGTAAGGGATACTTTTACAATTTTTTGCTAATTTTAAGTTCCTAATTTCTTCAGAGGTTTCGTTTCCTCTAATATAACTATCTCTGAATGCTTTCTTTTGTGTTACAAATCCCTGACTTCTGGATGTGTTCTTACTCAGGTATTTTGGAAGGGCTACTCCAAACTAAATAATTAAGACACATTTCTGTGGTGGTGCATTCACACACACCCCTTTTCTTCCCTGGGCCACTTGTTGATCTCAGAAATATCCATGAAACCTCAGCCTTGGTGTATTGAAGTCTGGCAGTTGAGGGCTCCTTGACTGTATCAGAAACTCTGCATAGCTGAGGCTGGGAACATACTCCTACTGCCTGGCCCAGGTGTCCAGTAGAACAACACCGAAACCTTGAGAACTTTTTAGGAATTACCACCTGGGACTGTGGCCAGGATGGAAATTAATGGATGACTAAAGCCAACCATCTTGCGAACCTATAAACGGTGGTCCTAAGTGAGGCCCTTTGAGCTCTCCTGGACCGCAGCAGGCTGCACCCAGCATCTCCCTCTGAGTGGGACGCCTCTCAGAGCTTGCGATCTTTCGGGCCTGCGATATTCGGAGGACCGTTGGGTCCTGGGCTGAGTCCCCTTCAAAGCTCAACCCTTTCGCTGATTGAGAGGGAATGCCTAGACATTTGACGTGAATATTTCTTCACTGAAATCGAGGGGAATTTTTAACAGGTATACCTTCTGTATATTTTTTTATATATATATATTTATTTCTGTGTGTGTGTGAACTGATAGTAAGCATAATCTGTAATTAAGATGTGATTGTAGTAGACTTACTAACTCACTTTGCAAATATTGAATTAGTTAATGATTAAGCGTTACTAAAGTTTGTAAATGATTAGTTGATAATTAAGTGTTGCTAAACTGTGAATGAACCCTAGACTGCTGCCAAATACATATAGTCCCTGAAATATAAACCCTTAGATGATTTTCCTTTATATGTTTCATCTGTGTAATAAGTAATAGAGTGAACCTTGCCATCAAATTCTGTTAGGTCGCACCTTTATAAATCTCTCTTAAAATCACTTTCTGCTAATACCTTTGATGGTGATTCTTTAAGCAGCCTCTAAACCACTCATTCACGACAAATTGGTGTAGTCGGCAGGATGGCAAGTAGTATCACTGATTACTTACAAAAACATGGAATAAATGCAAGTCTTAAATTCTCAGAAGAATGGGTTTGTAATAATTGGCATGATTGGGAAGCTGTGGAAAAACAACTAAAAGTAGCTAGGGGCTATATAAAAGATGGAAAAGGAATTATTTGCAAAATGTTAGGCACCTGTTTGGAAGCTGCTTATCAGTACAGAAAGAATAACAATAGAAGGGAGCAGGACCTGAAAGAAGAAATAGAAGGCAGAAAGGAAGCTGAATTAATACTGTCCTTGAAAATTGAGCAGCTGCAAAAACAGTTACTGGAAGAAAAGATCGAGATGATGCTTATGCGGGCTCCCAACCCCCCTGACATTGTACAGATTAGGAAATTAATTGTATCCGCTGAGGAATGGGATGGTGATATTTGCGGTGATCCTGATGACTATGATGAGGGAAATGATGACCCCTTGTTCCCCTCAGATTCCTCTGAATATGAGGCTACACCCATCATTAAAGCAAAATATATTTTAATTCCAGTTGGTCCTTGGCAACAATTAGTAAAATTTTTAATAGATACAGGAGCACAAATTTCAATATTAACACAACAAGATACCGAGAAGCTGGGTGTACGACCTGGACGGCAAAGAGTTAAAATCACTGGAGTGAACAGAGCAAGTGTTATGTGCCAAGCTGCAAAAGTTAATTTATGGCTCCCGGGTGAGAAGCGTATATCATCTACTT
This sequence comes from Calonectris borealis, assembly GCF_964195595.1. NCBI lineage: Eukaryota > Metazoa > Chordata > Aves > Procellariiformes > Procellariidae > Calonectris > Calonectris borealis. Next base: position 45,864,507 of record NC_134351.1, on the reverse strand, counting down.
GCTTTGCAATTAAAGATCACAATGAAAATATTTTAGGTTTCGATGTTTTGAACAGTCGAACCTGGTGTCTGCCGGACGGCAGCGTGTGGTCCTTCAGTTCAAATGTCGACCCAAACCCTGATAAAAATTGGGAAATGACAGTGCGCGTACTCCGTGCAGCTCCTGCACTCCCTGATTCAAAAATCACTAACGTTCCGCAGTATCCGATTTCTGCTGCGGCACGAGCTGGAATCTCTGAAGTAATAGCAGATTTGGAAAAATGGCACATTATTTCCAAAACCCACTCCCCATATAATTCACCGGTTTGGCCAGCCCAAAAACCAGACGGGAGGTGGCGATTAACAATTGATTATCGGCGCTTAAATGCCAACACAGCTCTGCTAACGGCTGCGGTACTTAATATTGCAACTTTAACAGCCACACTACAAGCAGCCACACACCCATGGATGGCAGCATTAGATGTAAAGGATATGTTCTTTATGGTCCCCTTGCAGGAAAAGGATAAAGAGAAATTTGCTTTTACTTGGGAATAATACAATACACCTTTAACAGACTCCCACAGGGGTATAAACATTCACCCACAATTGCTCATGCTGCACTTGCTGAACTTTTACAAACAGTCTCACTTCCCCAGAATGTGAAACTGTACCAATATATAGATGATATTCTAATCGGAGGAGATTCCTCTGAAGAGGTAGGGGAAGCAGCAACAGCAGTGTGGCAAGCGTTACATAAAGCAGAAATTTAAATCCCCTCTGAGAAATGTCAGGGACCAAGTAAAGAAGTAAAATTTCTAGGTACTTGGTGGATTGCAGGTAGTGCAAAAATTCCAACAGACACCTTAAGCAAAATAGAACAATTGCAGATGCCCCAATCTAGGAAAGAATTACAACAGTATATGGGTACTTTAGGATATTGGAGAAAACATGTACCTGGATTTTCTGTCATTGCTCGCCCACTATATTCACTTTTACGAAAAGGAAAATCATGGGAATGGAATTCAGAGCATGAAGAGGCAGTCAAAACTCTAATTCAGGAATTAAAAGCATATCAATCATTGGGACCAGTACACCCCCACAACCCTATTATAGCAGAATGGGGTTTTGCTGAACAGGGTACTTACTGTAACCTGTTCCAAACTGGCCCTGATGGACCAAAAAGACCTTTGATGTTCAGTTTGACTGCATTTAAAGAGACAGAACAGAGATATTCCGAGTGGGAAAAGGGACTATTGTCTTTAGTCCGAGCAGTGAAACAAGCTGAGAAAATACACCAGGAACAACCTGTACAAACCAGAGGTCCATTTAATTTATTAGAAGCAGTTCTAAAGGGGACTGCCCCCCCAGAAGGAATTGCACAAAAGCCTACAATTAGGAAATGGTATGCTTATTTGACAGGAATTGCAGAAGAAATGAGATTAACTGAAGGACACACTAAACTCTCTAAATTACAGATGCCTATAAATGCAGACCCATTAGCATTACAACAACCTTTTAAACCCTCACCTATTTTAAATGCACCTCCCTTTACCGAGGGAACACCATCAGAAGATATTTGGTTTACTGATGCCTCAGCAAGGAGAATAAATGGCAGATGGCAATACAAGGCTGCTGCATTAAACATCAACACTGGCAAACAAATCATAGGAAAAGGTGAAGGTAGTGCACAAGTAGGAGAATTAAGGGCAGTTGTTTTAGCAGCACAAAACGGAGCTATGTTGACTCCTATGCCGTGTGGGCAGGTGCCACGCAGTGGCTTTGTCAGTGGGAAGTCCTGAACTGGGAAGTAAATAGATCTCCAGTTTGGAGATCTCAAGATTGGCAACTATTCCTTAAAATAGCCAGAAACACTCCATTCAAGATGGGATGGGTGAAAGCTCATGCCAAAAATAATGAACCAGCCACAAACTGGAATCAAAAGGTAGATGAATTGGCAAAAATTAGAAAAATAAAAATAGGAAATTCCTTAAATTCTGAGTGGTATCGATTGGGAGAATGGCTACATCAAAAATTAGGTCATACAGGTAAAGAAGCACTTTATTTTGCTGCACAAAGTAAGGGTTGGTCCCTAAACAGGAAAACCTGTGAAATTATTCTTACAGAATGTCCTCAATGTAGATTAAAATTACAAATGAATTGCCCTGCTAAAGCACCCCCCTTACATATCAGTCAGGGAAAGACTCTGTGGTCTACATGGCAAATTGATTACATTGGGCCACTAAAATCTTCTGCAGGATATCGATATATCCTCACAGGGGTAGAAGTAGTCTCCAGCTTGCTTATGGTAACTAAATGCCGAAAAGCTGATGGGAAAAACACAGTACGAGGACTATCTTCTTGGTTCTCTAGTCTACCTACTCCTCATGCTATCCAAAGTGATAATGGCTCACATTTCACAAATAGGGAAGTGCAAGAATGGGCAAAACAGAAAGAAATTCAATGGGTATTCCATACCCCTTACTACCCCCAATCAAATGGGATGATAGAAAGAGCCTTAAGCCACACGAAGTCCGGTGGGATACACAACTTTTCGAAGTACTCCATCAATTAAATAATCGATACGGACCCACTGGAAGCCCTGTGAGCTGAGCATTCTTTGTAAAAGCTAAATCTAATACCCCCCCCACTGATGAAAGAAAATGTCCGCTAACATTACAGCCAGGGCAACCTGTTATGGTAAATTTACCACAAATTGGAACTGTGCTGTGGCGAATAAGGACACGGACTCCGTCTGAGAGGGCACGAAGACGAAGACGAAAATCCCCCTATTATACAGCACAAGCGCCTTTTTATACCTCACATTATGCCACGTATGCACTTCAAAGAATTCCCTAGTACATCCCCTAAGCAAAAGTCATCTCGACACTCTTCCTCTAATTTCCTTATCTTTGTCACACCCTCAGAACCGTGAACTGCCACCTCTTATCTCCCTTTTTCCCACGGCTTCTTTCACTTTCCATCTTCCCATGGCTTCTTGTTTACCAACGCTATGATACTGCTTGTACTCTCAGGCATTGATTCCTCCACATCTCCCCCTTTTTCTTTTACAACAAACACTAAGCTAACTGACTTTTCTATTATTCATCTCACACATTGCAATAAACATAGTACACACACAAGAATACATACGAATACAATCAAACGTATAATTCCCAGTTCAATCAAACTCATTACCCATTTTGCCAAGCCCCAATAATTCTATCTCTTGTGACTCTACGCTCAGAGTGGATGGTACACCAAACATCCGTCCCAATTATCAGTCACATTGCGGCCGCCACTACAAAGTGTTGCATGCAGCTCCGTGAGACCTAGGGTCCAATTGTTCCATGGGAGTCCCACTAAGCAGGTGGAAAAAAGGATCTCCAGGTGACAAGAGCAAAAGGCAAATGGTCTCCTGGCCTGTCTGATTCGCAAGGGTGATCCAGATGTTCTCTTTGGGCTGCGATGGGGCCCATAACGTGCTTACGCCTGCGACAACGGCGAAAAAGATGGCTTGACGGACCGCGCTGGTACCCATCTTGGTCCTCGATCTGTGGAGACACAAGCATACCCTCGACCCCAGGTTATCAATGAAAACGGGCCTTCCCACTCATGAGATTCCAGGTTTCTCACCTTTACCCACGCCTTGTCCCTTATGATTGCCTCATGACCTTCAACAGAATCGAAATGTCTGCAAATTGGGGGTCCACCTTCCTCAGCCCACCGATTGAGAAAATTAAGAACATAAACGGCTTTTGCCAATCTTTCCTGTGGGGTCAAATCCCCTACTCCCCCTTTTTGTTTTGTTAACATGTCTTTGAGCGAACGGTGCGCGCGCTCAACAATGGCTTGCCCTGTGGGACTGTGTGGAATTCCCGTGATATGAGTGATTCCCCATGTTTGCAGGAACGTCTGTGTGGCTTGGGCAACGTACCCGGGGCCGTTATCTGTTTTTATTTTGCTCGGTACTCCGAGAATGGAAAAAGCAAGAAGAAAATGTTTTCGGACATCCCGGGACTTTTCCCCAGTGTGGGCTGTGGCTGCAATTGCTCCCGAAAACGTATCCACTGAGACGTGGACACATTTGAGTCGACCAAAGTCGGGAAGATGTGTAACATCAGTCTGCCAAAGTTCGAGTGCCTGCAAGCCACGAGGGTTGACTCCCCCCGGCTGTGGAGGGCCCGCACACTGGCACTCAGGGCATGCAGTGACAATTTGGCGTGCTTGCATAAGTGGTAAATGAAACATTCTAGCCAAGGCCTTAGCGTTCTGATGATAAAAGTTATGTGAACGCCTCGCTTGCTCAAATTTCCCCGGAACAACAACAGCCCCTGCAAGCGAATCAGCCAACCAGTTTCCCTCAACCAGGGGCCCCGGCAATGCAGTATGAGATCTGATATGTAATATAAAAAAAGAGTGGATCCTTCGATGAATGTGTTCTCTGAGGGTTTTAAACAGAGCAAAAAGCTGGGCATTATTTACATCTTTCAAATAAGCAAACTCCATGCGGGACACTACCCCTGCAACATATGCAGAATCAGTCACGATGTTGACGGGGCATTGCCATTTCTCAAACACTCGTACCACTGCCGCCAACTCCACGATTTGTGGTGAACCATCTTGTTTCCGGATATCAGATTGCCATTGATCGTGATCGTCCTTCCAGACAAGGACAGACTTACCCGTACGCCCGGACCCATCCGTGAAGACCGTTAGAGCGTCCAAAGGGGTCACGCTACATTTCGGCAATTGCTGCAGTGGTAGCGGGGACTGCAGCCATTTATGACTGGGAGGGTGAATAGAAATCGCTCCTGTAAAACCTTCCATAGCCATTTGAAAAGGTACAGACATTTGCATCAACCAAGTTAACATAGGCATCACGACAGGAATGTAAATGGTATGTGGCTCTTTTCCGCACAGCGCTATCAACCGTTGCCTCCCTCTCATAACCAGGGATGCAAACATTTCTGCTCTAGTGGTGATGGTTTTTCCAAATTGATGGGGAAGAAACACCCATTCTATGACCAACAACTGTTCGCCGCTGGGTGTTGGCTTCCATTGAAACAACAAACCATATGGTTGGTGTGGAGGAATCAATGCCTGAGAGTACAAGCAGTATCATAGCGTTGGTAAACAAGAAGCCATGGGAAGATGGAAAGTGAAAGAAGCCGTGGGAAAAAGGGAGATAAGAGGTGGCAGTTAACGGTTCTGAGGGCGTGACAAAGATAAGGAAATTAGCGGAAGAGTGTCGAGATGACCTTTGCTTAGGGGATGTACTAGGGAATTCTTTGAAGTGCATACGTGGCATAATGTGAGGTATAAAAAGGCGCTTGTGCTGTATAATAAAGGGATTTTCGTCTTCATCTTCGTGCCCACTCAGACGGAGTCCGTGTCCTTATTCGCCACAGGTTGGAAGTCAGTGTTCACTATTGCTAACTGAAAAGGAAGCTCTGGATCACAGCGCTGTGCTTGCCGAGCCGATATCATTGTAGCAATCCACTGCAATGCTTGCTGAGCCTCAGGGGTTAACGTTCGTCGAGACCCCAACGCCGGATCACCTTTTAGCAAATTAAACAGAGGTCTCAACAGCTCGTTGTTGATTCCCAACAGAGGCCTTACCCAATTGATGATGCCCAATAATTTCTGCAAATCAGTCAGGGTGTGGACCTGACTACTGATCTTGAGCCCTTGCGGTACCACAGTTTGCTCAGTAATGCGCCACCCTAGATATTGCCAGGGAGCAGTCTGCTGCACCTTTTCTGGGGCAACTATCAAGCCGTTACGCTGGAGGCTCGTTACGACAACCTCCATGGCCCCTCGTATCATGGCCTCAGAGGGGGTTGCTACAAGGATATCATCCATATAATGATAAATTACGACTTCAGGCAATTGGGCACGGGCTGGACTAAGGGCCCGAGCCACGAACCATTGACATATGGTGGGACTATTCTTCATGCCTTGCGGGAGCACCGTCCAATGGTACCGTTGACTCGGCTGGGCTACATTGGTCGCGGGTACAGTAAAAGCAAACCGCGGCGCGTCATCTGGGTGTAGCGGAATGGTAAAAAAACAGTCCTTAAGGTCTATTATAGTGATGTGCCAGTTCATAGGTATCATGGTTGGTGAAGGGAGGCCTGGCTGTAGAGCTCCCATGTCCTCTATAGCCTCATTTATACGTCTTAGATCGTGAAGGAGCCTCCACTTTCCTGATTTCTTCTGGATGACAAAAACTGATGAGTTCCATGGGCTCGTGGATGGCACAATGTGCCCAGTGCGCAGCTGCTCAGCAACTAGGTCCTGCAAGTGATGCAGCTTGTCCGTGGGGAGGGGCCACTGATCCACCCATATAGGCTTTTCACAGGACCATTGCAACTTCAGGGTGTGCTGCCGATCAGTAGCCCCTAGGATAAATTTGTCCCCAGCATGATTCCCCATTGTGACAAACAGTCTCGTCCCCACAGCGTGAGAGGGGCCGGAAGAATGAACGGTCGGACATTGGCCCGCCGACCCTCCGGTCCCTCGATTTGAATTAATTGAACACTCTGCAGTGGTGCTGTCTGCCCTCCGATACCTGTAAGGGCAATTGGGACCTGTTTCGTCAGCCATTGAGCTGGCCAGTGTGACTGCGCAATGACTGTCACGTCAGCTCCGGTATTAATAAGGCCGCTGATGCGCACAGACTGCTGAGGGCCACCGCCTGACAGGCAGCAAGTCAGCTGTGGTCGCCCCGCAGCGACAGGCTGCGCCCACCAGAGTTGTGGCGTGCCAGTGGAACCAAAACCTCCACTCCCCCATTCCTGAGGCTCCGCCGCAGGAGGGACAGCTCGAAAGTAGACGAGCTGTGCTATTCGTGCTCCTGCCGGCACGTAACAGGGCAGAGTAGGCGTCCACAACATGATTTTAACTTCTCCCGTATAGTCTGCATCGATAACCCCAGGGAGAACGAATAAGCCCTGTAACGTGGCGGATGAACGTCCCAGTAAGAGTGCGCTGTAACCGCCACCTAGCGGCCCCCACACTCCGGTGGGCACCGCTTGAACAGCCGTAGAAGTCAGGTTCACTGGGTGGGAGGGGGCCAAGTCCACGCCGGCACTTCCCCATGTTCGGGCGGATAATTCGGAGGCACGGATGCCGGCGGGGGGCTGGGGGCAGTTTCCATCATCGCATGGGGGGCTGCTTGTATCATCGCGCGGACCCTCCCCGCGCTCCTGCATCCGTTTCCCTGGATAGGCTGACCGTCTTTATCATACCGCGACCGGCACTGATTCGCAACGTGCCGGCCCTTCCTACATTTTGGACACGTTCCCAGTTGTGAGTCAGCCAGTTCCCGCCTCCGCCTGCCTGTCTGCGGGCACTGCCTCTTAAAGTGACCGGGACGGCCACAGGTGAAGCACGTCTGTTGGCTGCACTTAAAGTTTGCAAAAGCAGTAGCCATTGCCACAGCCTGGTGCTCCGTGGTCCCCACACGGTTGCATTCCTCTATCATTTCAACTACCGTAGGGTTTTTTAACGGACGGAGCACCTTCTGGCAATCCGCGTTAGCATTCTCAATTGCCAATTTTTGTAATAATATTTTCCGTGCTTCCTCATTCTCTACTTGTTTGTCCAAAGCATCTTTTAATGTCTCGATAAATTTCATATACGGTTCCTGCGGTCCCTGCCTAATATTAGTAAAGGAGCGCTGGGGCTTCCCTACATCGGGGACCTTCATAAATGCTAGGTAGGCAAGATTCTTTGAATCATTTAGGGCTTCCATTGGGAGTTGTGCCTGGACATGGGCAGTGGCATATCGACCCTCTCCTACCAATGCGTCAACTCCCAAGAATCTCACTGGATCTGCCGCGGGACGCTCCAAATATTCCAGGGCTTTTGCCTCACAGAGTCGCCACCACTCCCCATTCCAGAGCATAAACTGAGCAGAGGAGAGCAACAATTGCGCCAGCGTTTTGCAATCGAGCGGACATAACGTATAACTCCTCATGACCGACCCTAGCATGTTCACAGAGTAAGGAGCACTGAGGCCAAATTCAATCACTCCCCTTCTCAACTCCTTCACTACTTGGAAACTCAGAGCCTCCCACCGGGGCCTTTGATGAGCTTCATAAATCACCGGGAACGCCCGGACCTCACGGAGCTTAGCCACGAGGTCAGAGTCCCCTTCTTTCTCTGCCTCCCTTTGAATCCCCTTCCACATATCATGCACATGCGGGGGATATAAATCCGGCTCTTTCTCTGGGTCGACTGGTCCCGGATCAAACGGATTGGGATCATCACTGCCGCTACCCTGCTCCCCGCAGGCAGCCACCACTCCAGCCTCAGTGGCCGGGGGCGCAGAAGGCTCTTTGGCCACAGATGTACTCCCTCCTGAGTTTTCACCTCTCAGCTTGTCTTTAGCACTGACGTGCTTTTTTAGGGTCTCATTCAGAGTCCTCCAAGGCGCTAGCAGTCCTGCAGCCACCGAGTCCGAACGAGTGGCAGCATCCCAAAGCTGGGTGCCAGCTTCATCCCAAATTTTTGGATCATAAATGTTAGTAGAATCGACTCCCTTAACGGTGGTTGTCATCCACTTCAGGAGTCGTCGCAAGTCCCCATTATCCATGGTTACTTGATATTTTTTCAGGATCAATTCCATGGTCCTGCAAACAGTTTTTTCCTCCTTTGTCATGTTTAAACCCATGACTACCGCCCCCTGCTGCTCACCTCTGTTCTGCAGAGACGATTCGACGTCACTATCCTGTTTCCTTTCAACAGCTCTTCTCCCGTTTCCTTTCGACGGCTTTATTTTTTCTGTTTCTCTTCAACAGCTTTTGTTCCTGTTTCTTTTCAACAGCTTCTATCCCGTTTCCTTCCAACGGCTTTTTTCCTGTTTCTTTTCAACAGCTTTGGCAGTTCAGCGGGGCTCGCCACCGGATCGACAATTGCCGACTTTATGGCCCTTCAGACAGAATGTCCCGGTCCCTGTTCGGGCGCCATTTGTGGCGAATAAGGACACGGACTCCGTCTGAGTGGGCACGAAGATGAAGACGAAAATCCCCCTATTATACAGCACAAGCGCCTTTTTATACCTCACATTATGCCACGTATGCACTTCAAAGAATTCCCTAGTACATCCCCTAAGCAAAGGTCATCTCGACACTCTTCCGCTAATTTCCTTATCTTTGTCACGCCCTCAGAACCGTTAACTGCCACCTCTTATCTCCCTTTTTCCCACGGCTTCTTTCACTTTCCATCTTCCCATGGCTTCTTGTTTACCAACGCTATGATACTGCTTGTACTCTCAGGCATTGATTCCTCCACACTGTGCCTATGGCTTTAACTAAACCCCGTGGCCCACTTGCTTGGGAAGCTACTGATAGCAGTGGTGCAAAATATAGAATCAGTACTAGATGGATTTTTCCTTCTTTCTAAAAGGGGTAACCTGTTCGGCCTTCCCCACCAAAACATCTTCTTTCTTTTTCTTTAACAGGAGAAGATGAATCTATATCGATGGCAACAACAGCAGCAGCATGCCCCCAACTCAATTTTGTTTTCCCTCTTAATCAGGACAAATATAATCCTCCCAATTCAGACACAAGATCCCTGGGACCATGCACTACTAAATTATACTGGAAGTCTGGGAACCCTACCAACAGATAAGACAAACCTGAACCTTGCTATTTTAGTTATACATGGGAATGAGGCATATCCAAAGGATGAATGGAGATGGGAGACACTACACCAGAAAGAAATTAATAATAACATTCATCAAATATTATCACTTCAAGCCACACCAGGGAAAGAAATAAAAACAGGGTGCCGTGCAATCAATGGATCTACCCACAAAAAAACCCACTGAAATTAAAATAGACTACACTGATTTTTCTAAACTTAAAGACAATGAGAAATCTTGCTATAAAACACCAGAACCAAATTGTTGGTACAATTTCACTTTCACGCAACCTGTACTCACATTTGCTTCTGGAGTAATCGTGGTGTAGAACTATTGTTTGATTTTATGATTAGTGAACAAAAAATTTGGAATTTGTGTACGACAGGGTGGCCGTGGGTTGATGCATACATACTTTTTAACGTACCTACGCCTGATCTAAATTTATCTGCAACAGCACTACACAATAACATCACCTTTCATAGGCAGGAATGGATTATTAAAGACGAAAATGAAAATCAACAAATTCCATCCTTAAAGGGAACTAAAGGAGACACCATTTCGATAGGATGCCAAATTGAAAATCATACTAAATGTATGACAGCAACCTTACACATTGTTGTAAACAACATTGAAGGAAAAGACAACATACATACCTGTCCTTTTCAACAAGAATGTTGGTATACCTTTACTATATCCCATTCAGTACTCGTAAGGTGTCTTTGGACAAACCCTAACTCTCATTCCAGCTTAGGTTTTCAATTCAGGATTGATACCGCACAACCACATTCACCAACTCAGCCTCCTATCAAACTGTCTCCTCACATTTTTAACATTGGTCCCTACATAATCAAGAACATAGGACAACAGCAAGTGCTATTTAATCCATCGTGGTCTCTAAAACGAGTGGAGCTATCAATGCAAGTTGATATCTCTACAATTAAACCTGCTTGCTCACCATTCCTGAATATGTCTTTTACAGGATGGTTAGCGTGGGTGCATGGGCGAACCCTCACCTCTCCAAAATGATCGAGGAGAGATGTGACTGGCATTCTGGGAACGGGACTAGGAATATTGAACAGCATGGATGCTGAAGTTTTAGTGAACAAAATAAATTTGGCAACAAGTGATTTACATAAATTAGAACACCCATTACGATCTTCTTTGACAGCACTAGGAATGAGTCAATGGCTTTTAGCTAATATATTGCCTAAATGGGAAAGAATTACTGAAAAGGACCACCGACTAATCACAAACGCATTTGGCATAATTCAAAATAATATTTCTCTAGCTCTTAGCTGCATCCAGGCTCAATTATGGATACCATCAACCGTGGCAGCAATTATAAGGGAAGGTGATGAGGGCATCTTGCCCACTGAAATTCGAAAGGTAGTTTGGGATAATGCAACTAAATTTGAAAGGGAATTCCAATCTCGGTGGCGTCTAGTCAATTTTACTTATGACCCCACTGACAGCAAAGTCAGAGCTTTTGTTTTGACAATACGCAATGCTTCAGTATATATCATATACCCAATCATTGCGCTAGGATTAAATCACAATGGAACGGTACTCTACCCGTTAGAACATAGAGTATGGGCCCAAAAAAATGGGAACAAATGGCAAACTATTGATGTTGATGCATGTGTTGTGCGAGAACAACAGGGGTTTATTTGTGCAAGCAATACAATTAAGGCCCAAGACATTTGTCTTGACACTGAACAAAATGTTTTTCATATTGAAATACATCCTGATGAAACCCCTGAAACTGTACTTATATATGTTGGACATGGATGTGTTTGCATGAGAACTCTTTGTGATTCTATATTTACAGATAACGTAATTGTGGAAACATCTAACCACTCAAATATCTGTGTTTGTAATTTTACTAAGATTATGGGATGCGACTTCAACTATTCAGCTCCTGTTACAACCCATCAGTTGCTACAATCAAGCTATACATCTTATCAAGATCTACTACCTACCCCCATTGGAATGAATCTTACATTGGTGAGAAAACTGTTACAACATGATGACCTGAGTCAATTGCTAAACCAGATTCGAAACAACGGACAAAGAACTCTGATTACCGTCCATCATGATGCAGAGAAGATACATGATGTCCTAGAAAAGGTGAAGAAGGATGGAGAACATCACTAGTGGGATGTTTTATTTGGATGGTCACCAACAGTAACAGGAACTTTGAATTGGGTTTTACATCCCATGACAATTTTACTAATTTCTATTGTGCTATGCTTATTGTTGAACATTATTCTATGTGTTAGAGTGTGGAAGATAACTAAACAAATGGCACTAATACCAAAACCTCCTCGCATATATAACATTGCTTAATTGTACTTAATAAAACCTTAATAGTTAAGTATATTAATAATTAAGTATACCAACCAAAAATTTCCCTCAAATTACAAATGGAATAAGGCATTCATCTGTTTATAGGCACAGAGCCAAGAGGCGACCACACCGCCACTCTGTGATCAAGATGGATTGACTTTAGTCACGGGGTGGATTGTGGTGGTGCATTCATACCCCCCCTTTTCTTCCCTGGGCCACTTGTTGATCTCAGAAATGTCCATGAAACCTCGGCCTTGGTGTATTGAAGTCTGGCAGTTGAGGGCTCCTTGACTGTATCAGAAACTCTGCATAGCTGAGGCTGGGAACATACTCCTACTGCCTGGCCCAGGTGTCCAGTAGAACAACACCGAAACCTTGAGAACTTTTTAGGAATTACCACCTGGGACTGTGGCCAGGATGGAAATTTACGGATGACTAAAGCCAACCATCTTGCGAACCTATAAACGGTGGTCCTAAGTGAGGCCCTTTGAGCTCTCCTGGACCGCAGCAGGCTGCACCCAGCATCTCCCTCTGAGTGGGACGCCTCTCAGAGCTTGCGATCTTTCGGGCCTGCGATATTCGGAGGACCGTTGGGTCCTGGGCTGAGTCCCCTTCAAAGCTCAACCCTTTCGCCGATTGAGAGGGAATGCCTAGACATTTGACGTGAATATTTCTTCACTGAAATCGAGGGGAATTTTTAACAGGTATACCTTCTGTATATTTTTTTATATATATATATTTATTTCTGTGTGTGTGTGAACTGATAGTAAGCATAATCTGTAATTAAGATGTGATTGTAGTAGACTTACTAACTCACTTTGCAAATATTGAATTAGTTAATGATTAAGCGTTACTAAAGTTTGTAAATGATTAGTTGATAATTAAGTGTTGCTAAACTGTGAATGAACCCTAGACTGCTGCCAAACACATATAGTCCCTGAAATATAAACCCTTAGATGATTTTCCTTTATATGTTTCATCTGTGTAATAAGTAATAGAGTGAACCTTGCCATCGAATTCTATTAGGTCGCGCCTTTATAAATCTCTCTTAAAATCACTTTCTGCTAATACCTTTGATGGTGATTCTTTAAGCGGCCTCTAAACCACTCATTTGCGACAATTTCCAAGGTTAAATATTAACATATTCAAATATTAACATATTCAAAACACTTTGGATTACTAAAAACATTTTAAATGATGACTTGAAGTAGCTAGTGCTACAACAGCATGAGCAGCTTCTAGTATTGCATTGGCTATAGGACTTCCCAGACTGCTTTCTGCTCTTCCCACAGTATTTATACAACCATCTAATTCTGTATCAGCTGGACAAAGAACTACTTCTAAAAGATGCTAAATAATAAGATTCCCAATATGTTTATTTGCAACAAACATTTCCTTAATTCTAGAAATCTGTTTCAAAAAACAGATTTGTTTTATAATTTTCAGTAGAAAAAGAAAAACGTGAAAGAAGTGTATTATCCCTTCAGTCCCATAAATCTGAATAGATGAACAAAACATCATTTGTTTTGGCCTTGATTAATACTAACAGTTCTAAATCCATCTAGCTTCCACTCTATGTCCATGCTTACGAGATGTTTAACAATACCATCAAAGCTACAAAATAAAACTCTGGAGTTTATCTAAGCAGGGGGAATTCCAATCTAGCATTTCTTCTTACTATATCCCATATAAATGATTTGCAGATAATAATGATAGTGGACAGCAGAACTGTTCAAGATCTGCTGTAAGATAATAAAACCGAGACGTTCCTGCAAGAGTAATAAATACAGTTCTATCCATCATTGTCCTTAGGTAGAAAGCTTGACTGGACTGCAGGAGATGACTCTGTGGGTGACTGAAGTAGGGGAGTTTGTTCTCATGCAGGGAATCAGTTCTCAAATGCAAAGGATATCTGGGATTTTACTTGTGAGCTTTGAAAAGTCAAATTTTTCCTTTTTTGTTTCATCTTGCCTTTGCAAAGGGGAAGGTAAGAGGATTCAAATGATTGTACTAAATCCTATAAGAAGACTGAGAAGAATTTAGCCAGAACTTGAGAATACATCGTAAGAGCTAATAACCATGTTCATCAAATTAACAGGTTGTAACTTGTTGCTTAAATCCATTCTTGGAACCATCATCAGCCACTTGCATTTCCTGAGCAATCTTCTTAGCTATTCTCCCAGTTAAATGTTCAAAACAAATTCACCTGTGGCCAGCAACAGAAACGTTTCTGCAGTTTAAAAACAGTTAAGATCAGGGATTGCAATCAACTAGTTTTTAGCATCTCTTGTGAATACCAACGATCTAATTAAAATTGTCTTGTGATCTCCAGAGTCCCCTCAGGAGCAGAGAATATAGCAGATGCACTACTACAGCATGGCAAAGACGGCTTTATAGGAATCTACCTGTGGTTGACTGTATATGGTATCAGTGCTGCATATCAGAGAAAACAGCTTATTTAAGTTTAATATTTTGACAGAAATATTTTATTCACAGTGGGAATGCACTATGCAACTCAACAGTGATAACTACATAAGGGATTTAAGTATAAAGCTCTAGAGATTGGAGTGTTACAGTAGTATTACTAATAAATATCTATAATAATAAAGGAAAATCTTAATTATGGATGGCGATCTTTCAATTAGAAAGCCCCAGCATCCATAAAACAGAATGTTATTGAATGCTGCATTCTTTCACTCTGCCATTGCTTCTGTTGAATGAGTAGCTATGTCAAAGATAAATTAATTCATATTAATCCATATACCATTCATATAATTCATATGCCACATAATTCATATACTATTACCAACTAATTCTCTCAAGAATTCAGGAGGTAACAGGCAGAGGATATTAAGGGTACTGTTTCTTGCTATGAGCTTTCCTATATTCTGCAAATACAGTAATATTTTAGGATCGAACTGGATAAATTACAAGATTTCTAAATGCCATTTTCATAGGTGAGCTTAAAAATAAGTTTGATAAGGTGATGTCTTTTAATAGTAATCAACTCATGGATGCACTAGAGTAACCTTCCATTAAAAATTAAACTGAAACAATTAAAAAAAAAATAGGCCACATTCCTCTGTGGTATAAGTTTACTGAAGTCAGTGGAGTTATATCAGGAAGAAATATGGTTCTCATTTCAACACAGAAGGGCGAACTAATTCGCAAATTCCTGTTAAAAATAAATCTAAACTATATTTATGAAAGCAGAAAAATCCCATGGCTGCAATGTACATATAGTATAGTTAACTGCATCTAGAATACTACAGAATACGGGATACAGAGCACTTAGGACTTCCCACCCCCTAAATTCACACTCAGATATGGAGTCAGGATGCAGCCATGGTAAAACTCTACATTCAGGAATATGGAGATGCTTCCTGGCCCAATATTACTGATGTGGCGATTGAAAACAGATTTATTTTTTAAAATAAATTTGAAATTATTCTTATTAGCTGTTTATATTTAAATAAATCATTAAGAAAACCACACCTACCTGAAGGTTCTGAGTATACTCACAGATTTTATACATAGTTCTTTTTCCGGATTTCCCAGAATGTCAGTTCTTTGAAAATTATATTGAAAGGAGGAACTGAAGTTTCTTTTTTTTTATTTTGAGGAATTTCTAAAATCAGACTTTTTCCATAATGCATGTTCCATTCATCTTTTTTATTTCATAATGCATGTGACTTCAACTTTCCAGATGTCTGCTGGAAATACAACACGGCAGAGAGGAAACAGTCGAGGAGGTTCCTGGAGTGTGTGGAAGATAACTTCCCGACGCAGCTGGTGAGTGAGCCTACCAGGGGAGGTGCCTCACTTGACCTGCTGTTTACAAACAGAGAAGGAGTGGTGGGAGATGTGGTGGTCGGAGGCCAGCTTGGACTTAGCGACCATGAAATGATAGAATTCTCGATTCTTGGTGAAGTAAGGAGGGGGGTCAGCAAAATCGCTACCATGGACTTCCGGAGGGCAGACTTTGGCCTGCTCAGGACACTGGTCGAGAGAGTCCCTTGGGAGACAGTCCTGAAGGGCAAAGGGGTCCAGGAAGGCTGGACGTTCTTCAAGAAGGAAGTCTTAAAGGCGCAGGAGAAGACTGTCCCAATGTGCCGCAAGAACAGGCAGGGAAGACGACCGGCCTGGCTGAACGGGAAGCTCTGGCTGGGACACAGGAAAAAAAGGAGAGTTTATCACCTTTGGAAGAAGGGGCAGGCAACTCAAGAAGAGTACAGGGATCTCGTTAGGTCGTGCAGAGAGGAAATTAGAAAGGCAAAAGCCCAGCTAGAACTCAACCTGGCCACTGTCGTGAGAGACAACAAAAAATGTTTTTACAAGTATATTAATGACAAAAGGAGAGCCAAGGAGAATCTCCATCCTTTATTGGATGCGGGGAGGAACATTGCGACTGAGGACGAGGAAAAGGCTGAGGTACTTAATGCCTTCTTTGCCTCAGTCTTTAATAGTCAGACCAGTTATCCTCAGGGTACTCAGCCCCCTGAGCTGGAAGACAGGGACGGCGAGCAGGATAAACCCCCCCATAATCCAAGAGGAAGCAGCTAACGACCTGCTACACCACCTGGACGCTCACAAGTCTATGGGGCCGGATGGGATCCACCCGAGGGTACTGAGGGAGCTGGCGGAGGAGCTTGCCGAGCCACTCTCCATCATTTACCAGCAGTCCTGGTTAACAGGGGAGGTCCCGGACGACTAGAGGCTTGCCAATGTGACGCCCATCTACAGGAAGGGCCGGAAGGAGGATCCGGGGAACTACAGGCCTGTCAGTCTGACCTCGGTGCCGGGGAAGATTATGGAGCGGTTCTTTTTGAGGGCGCTCACAAGCCATGTGCGGGACAACCAGGGGATGAGGCCCAGCCAGCACGGGTTCATGGAAGGCAGGTCCTGCTTGACCAACCTGATCTCCTTCTATGACCAGGTGACCCGCCTAGTGGATGAGGGAAAGGCTGTGGATGTGGTCTACCTGGACTTCAGTAAGGCCTTTGACGCTGTCTCCCACAGCATTCTCCTAGAGAAGCTGGCGGCTCACGGCTTAGACAGGTACACTCTTCGCTGGGTAAAAAACTGGCTGGACGGCCGAGTCCAGAGAGTTGTGGTGAACGGACTTAAATCCAGTTGGTGGCCGGTCACGAGCGGTGTTCCCCAGGGCTCAGTTTTGGGGCCGGTCTTGTTCAATATCTTTATCAATGATCTGGATGAGGGGATCAAGTGCTCCCTCATTAAGTTTGCAGACGAAACCAAGTTGGGCGGGAGTGTTGATCTGCTGGAGGGTAGGAAGGCTCTGCAGAGGGACCTGGACAGGCTGGATCAATGGGCTGAGGCCAACTGTATGAGGTTCAACAAGGCCAAGTGCCGGGTCCTGCACTTTGGCCACAACAACCCCAGGCAACGCTACAGGCTTGGGGAAGAGTGGCTGGAAATCCGCCCAGAGGAAAAGGACATGGGAGTGCTGGTGGACAGCCGGCTGAACATGAGCCGGCAGTGTGCCCAGGTGGCCAAGAAGGCCAATGGCATCCTGGCCTGTATCAGAAATAGTGTGGCCAGCAGGAGTAGGGAGGTGATCGTGCCCCTGTACTCGGCACTGGTGAGGCCGCACCTCGAATACTGTGTTCCGTTTTGGGCCCCTCACTACAAGAAGGACATGGAGGTGCTGGAGGGTGTCCAGAGAAGGGCAACGAAGCTGGTGAAGGGCCTGGAGCTCAAGTCTTATGAGGAGTGGCTGAGGGAACTGGGACTGTTTAGTCTGGAGAAGAGGAGGCTGAGGGGAGACCTTATCGTGCTCTACAACTACCTGAAAGGAGGTTGTAGCGAGGTGGGTGTTGGTCTCTTCTCCCAAGTAACTAGTGATAGGACGAGAGGACATGGCCTCAAGTTGTGCCAAGGGAGGTTTAGATTGGACATTAGGAGAAATTTCTTTACTGAAAGAGTGGTCAGGCCTTGGAACAGGCTGCCCAGGGAAGTGGTGGAGTCACCATCCCCGGAGGTATTTAAAAGACGTGTAGATGAGGCGCTTAGGGACATGGTGTAGTGGGTATGGTGGTGTTGGGTTGACAGTTGGACTCGATGATCTTAGAGGTCTTTTCCAACCTTAATGATTCGATGATTCTGTGATTCTATGATCCTGCAACCGATGCTACATAGAGACAGTGGGTCACACTGATCACACAACGGGCCTGAATAGGAAATTCCAGTTGCTCAGGAATCTTGGAAGTGATTACAAACTGGCCAGAAGGCAAAGATTTTGGAATATCCCCAGAGGAGGAGGTGATACGTGCTGAAGAAGCCCCACTGTATAATAAACAACCAGGGTAATATGCCCTATTCACTGATGGGTCCTGTCGCCTTGTGGGAAAGCATCGGAGGTGGAAACCTGCTGTATGGAGTCCTATACGACAAGTTGCAGAAACTGCTGAAGGAGAAGGTGAATCGAGCCAGTTTGCAGAGGTGAAAGCCATACAGCTGGCTTTGGATATTGCTGAACGAGAAAAATAGCCAATAATTTGTATTTATACTGACTCATAGATGGTGGCAAATGCCCTGTGGGGGTGGTTGCAGCAATGGAAGCAGAACAACTGGCAGCCACAGAGGTAAACCCATCTGGGCTGCCGCATTGTGGCAAGATATTGCTGCCCGGGTAGAGAACCTGGCTGTAAAGGTATGTCACGTAGATGCTCACGTACCCAAGAGTCGGGCCACTGAAGAGCACCAAAACAACCAGCAGGTGGGCCAGACTGCTAAGATTGAAGTGGCTCAGGTGGATCTGGACTGGCAACATAAGGGTGAATTATTTATAGCTCGGTGGGCCCATGACACCTCAGGCCATCGAGGAAGAGATGCAACATTTAGATGGGCTCGTGATCGAGGGGTGGACTTGACCATGGACGCTATTGCACAGGTTATCCATGAATGTGAAACATGCACTGCCATCAAGCAAGGCAAGTGAGTAAAGCCTCTCTGGTATGGAGGATGATGGTTGAAATATAAATATGGGGAGGCCTGGCAGATTGATTATATCACACTCCCACAAACCCGCCACAGTAAGCGCTATGTGCTCACCATGGTGGAAGCAACCACCGGATGGCTGGAAACATATCCCGTGCCCCATGCGACTGCCTGGAACACTATCCTGGGCCTTGAAAAGCAAGTCCTATGGCGACATGGCACCCCAGCAAGAATTGAGTCAGACAACGGGACTCATTTCCGAAACACCCTCATAGACACCTGGGCCAAAGAGCATGGCATTGAGTGGGTCTATCACATCCCCTGCCATGCACCAGCCTCCGGGAAAATCGAACGATACAACGGACTGCTAAAGACTACGCTGAGGGCAATGGGTGGTGGGACATTCAAGCATTGGGATATACATTTAGCAAAAGCCACCTGGTTAGTCAACACTAGGGGATCTTTCAATCGAGCTGGCCCTGCCCAATCCAAACCCTTACGTACTGTAGAGGAGGATAAAGTCCCTGTCGTGCACATAAGAAATATGCTGGGGAAGACAGTCTGGGTTACTCCTGCCTCTGGCAAGGGAAAACCCATCCGTGGGATTGCTTTTGCTCAAGGACCTGGGTGCACTTGGTGGGTGATGCGAAAGGATGGGGAAGTCCGGTGTGTACCTCAAGGGGATTTGAGGTACACAAATCGGGCTGTCCCCATGTGCCGCAAGAAGAACGGGCGGGGAAGGCGACCGGCCTGGCTGAACGGGGAGCTCTGGCTGGGACTCAGGGGAAAAAGGAGAGTTTATCACTTGTGGAAGAAGGGGCAGGCAACTCAGGAAGAGTACAGGGATCACGTTAGGTCATGCAGAGAGGAAATTAGAAAGGCAAAAGCCCAGCTAGAACTCAACCTGGCCACTGTCGTGAGAGACAACAAAAAATGCTTTTATAAGTATGTTAATGACAAAAGGAGAGCCAAGGAGAATCTCCATCCTCTATTGGATGCGGGCGGGAACGTTGCCACCAAGGGTGAGGAAAAGGCTGAGGTACTCAACGCCTTCTTTGCCTCAGTCTTTAGTAGTCAGAGTGGTTATCCTCAGGGTACTCAGCCCCCTGAGCTGGAAGACAGGGACGACGAGCAGGATAAACCCCCCATAATTCAAGAGGATGAAGTTAATGACCTGCTACGCCACCTGAATGCTCACAAGTCTATGGGGCCGGATGGGATCCACCCGAGGGTACTGAGGGAGCTGGCGGAGGAGCTTGCCAAGCCACTCTCCATCATTTACCAGCAGTCCTGGTTAACAGGAGAGGTCCCGGACGACTGGAGGCTCGCCAATGTGACGCCAATCTACAAGAAGGGCCGGAAGGAGGATCCGGGGAACTACAGGCCTGTCAGCCTGACCTCGGTGCCGGGGAAGATCATGGAGCGGTTGGTTTTGAGGGTGCTCACGAGCCATGTCCGGGACAACCAGGGGATGAGGCCCAGCCAGCACGGGTTCATGGAAGGCAGGTCCTGCTTGACCAACCTGATCTCCTTCTATGACCAGGTGACCCGCCTAGTGGATGAGGGAAAGGCTGTGGATGTGGTCTACCTGGACTTCAGTAAAGCCTTTGACACTGTCTCCCACAGCATTCTCCTAGAGAAGCTGGCGGCTCACGGCCTAGACAGGTACACTCTTCGCTGGGTAAAAAACTGGCTGGACGGCCGAGCCCAGAGAGTTGTGGTCAACGGAGTTAAATCCAGTTGGCGGCCGGTCACGAGCGGTGTTCCCCAGGGCTCAGTTTTGGGGCCGGTCCTGTTCAATATCTTTATCAATGATCTGGACGAGGGGATCGAGTGCTCCCTCAGTAAGTTTGCAGATGACACCAAGTTGGGCGGGAGTGTTGATCTGCTCGAGGGTAGGAAGGCTCTGCAGAGGGACCTGGACAGGCTGGATCGATGGGCCGAGGCCAACTGTATGAGGTTCAACAAGGCTAAGTGCCGGGTCCTGCACTTTGGCCACAACAACCCCAGGCAACGCTACAGGCTTGGGGAAGAGTGGCTGGAAAGCTGCCCGGAGGAAAAGGACCTGGGAGTGCTGATTGACAGCCGGCTGAACATGAGCCGGCAGTGTGCTCAGGTGGCCAAGAAGGCCAACGGCATCCTGGCCTGCATTAGGAATAGTGTGGCCAGTAGGAGTAGGGAGGTGATGGTGCCCCTGTACTTGGCCCTGGTGAGGCCGCACCTCGAATCCTGTGTTCAGTTTTGGGCCCCTCACTACAAGAAGGACACTGAGGTGCTGGAGCGTGTCCAGAGGAGGGCAACGAAGCTGGTGAAGGGCCTGGAGCACAAGCCTTATGAGGAGCGGCTGAGGGAACTGGGGTTGTTTAGTCTGGAGAAGAGGAGGCTGAGGGGAGACCTCATCGCGCTCTACAACTACCTGAAAGGAGGTTGTAGCGAGGTGGGTGTTGGTCTCTTCTCCCAAGTAACTAGCGATAGGACGAGAGGAAATGGCCTCAAGTTGCTCCAAGGGAGGTTTAGATTGGACATTAGGAGAAATTTCTTTACTGAAAGAGTGGTCAAGCATTGGAACAGGCTGCCCAGGGAAGTGGTTGAGTCACCATCCCTGGAGCTATTTAAAAGACGTGTAGATGAGGCCCTTAGGGACATGGTGTAGTGGGCATGGTGTGTTGGGTTGATGGTTGGACACGATGATCTTAGAGGTCTTTTCCAACCTGTATGATTCTATGATTCTATGATTTTGTTTGAAAATAGCCAATGAACTGAATTCTATGATGTTAATTGCTATATAATACTGTATGTCATCACTTCTACGGTTACTATATGTCATTTCAATGGTATTACAGTAAAAATTACTCAGATTAATGAAGAATGAATTTTGATGAAACCGAGCAAAGTGCAGCAGTAATGGAACCAGAACTGGGTGCAGGATGCAACAATCCAACACCACACACCATCTCTCCTGCCCTGAAAGACTGTTATGACAGATGGAGCCCAAAGTCATGGAGTAGATGAACTCAGTGGACATTTTAGAGGGATGGCCCATAGACTAAGCGAATGATATCCCTGTGTATATATCAAAAGACAGGGAAAGTGGTGGTGATTAATTGGGATCTATTGGAAAGTGTGGGACCTGGGCATGACGTAGATGGTATAGAATAAGTGGTGGATACTGTCCTGGTTTCAGCTGGGATAGAGTTAATTTTCTTCCTAGTAGCTGGTATAGTGCTGTGTTTTGAATTTAGTATTAGAAGAATGTTGATAACACACTGATGTTTTAGTTGTTGCTAAGTAGCGTTTATACTAAGTCAAGGACTTTACAGCTTCCCATGCTCTTCCAGGCGCAGAAGAAGCTGGGAGGGGGCATAGCCAGGACACCTGATCCAAACTGGCCAACGGGGTATTCCATACCATATGACATCATGTTCAGTATATAAACTGGGGGTTTTGGTTGGGGGTGCAGCGATCGCTGCTCGGGGACTGGCTGGGCATCGGTCAGTGGGTGGTGAGCAATTGCATTGTGCATCACTTAGTTTGAGTATTCTATCATTATTATTATTATTATTATTTTCCCTTCCTTTTCTGTTCTATTAAACTGTCTTTATCTCAGTCCACGAATTTTACTCTTTTTTTTTATTCTCTCCCCCATCCCACTGGGGGTGTGGATTGAGTGAGCGGCTGTGTGGTGTTTGGCTGCCTGCCGCGTTAAACCACAACAGCAATGTCCAGACTCAGGTAGATACCAGGGTGTCCGTGTTACAGTGATGCTCAGCAAAGCCTGTAAAGATGTCCTCAACCTGCCAGAGTGCCATTGCTGGCATATTCAGGCTCCTTGGCAAGACTGGGTTTATGTGTGTGATGTGTTTGTCATTCCCTTGGTATCAAGAACATTACTGAAACATAAAAAACTTCTATTTAATGTCCCGAAGAAATAAAATTATACCAGAAGTGAGGTAAACTCCTAAACGGCCATAGCTACCTGGCTACAGACAGTAATAGGACCAGCCCTGGAGCTGAAGCTGGCCCAGCCCGTAGCTTGCCACAGGGCAGTGAGGTCCCCGAGGGCCCTGGGGAAGGTGGCTGCAGAGACAGTATGGGCACAGCCCCGCAGCCGTCTGCATCAGAGGGACCGGTCCCCAAGGCCTGGGGGGACTGTGAGCATCAGCCTGTTGAACTGCAACTGCACTGTTGTGCTGGAGCACAGGGGGAACAATTTCTCCAGTCGATTATTATTTAATCTTTTCTACAATGAACAAATAAAATCTACAGTGCAGTTGCATCACTCTCTCCAAACATTTTTCTTAGAGACCCAAAATAAGATGTTTTTTAGTGAAAGAAAACAAATCTGAGCAGTGAACCAAGTCTTCGTTAAATAGAGAAATATTTTCTAAGTAAGCTTCTTGAGGATTAGTATCAACTTCGGCAAAAGCTAACGTCCGTAGGAAAACTGCCCCGGCAGCCCCGGGGCAGTTCCCGCTGAGGCTGCAGCCACCCGAAGGGAAGGCGCTGCCCAGCTTCTCCGTGGGGCACGCACCGGGAGGGCGCTTCGCCCCGGCGCTGACCCGCCTCCCATGGCGGCCGGACGGCCGGGCGAGGCGCCGCCGCCGCTGGCGGGCTCGGGAGGGCGGCGAGGCCCGGGGAGTGGCTGCCGCTCGCGCTCCCTCCCTGTGGGGGCGGCGCGCTGTTGACGGCGTCAGCCCGCCGGGCCCAGCCGCCCCACCGGCCCCTCCAAGCGGCTCCCGGCGGGCGCCCCGGCGAGACGCGCCGCGGGGGAGCGCGTAGCGGCGCGGCAGGGCGGGCTCCCCCTCTGGGAGCATCGGGCAGGTTTCGGCGGCCGCTGGATGGGAGCCCTTCTCCGCCGGGCACGGCCGCTCTCCCCCCACGCCGGCTGCGGGAAGGAGGACGGCAGAGCATGCCACCGGCGGGGCGGTTCCGCAGGGACTGACATGCTTCTGAAGGAGGGAAGGCGGCAGCCCCTCCGCCTCTCCCCGCGGTAGCGAAGGCGATGCTGCAGGGCCCTCCCCGGGCTCTCCCGCAGGTGCCAGGCTATCACCCACAGCAGCCGCGATCGCTGCCGTGACCAGCGCGGCCCCGGGCGGGCCGAGGCGACGAGTGGCGCGGGTCTGCACCCCTCTTCAGGGAAGGCGCTGCCTGCGCCCGCGGGGCCCCGCGCGGCGGGCGGCTCCGCGCGGCGGATGCGTGTGCATGAGCTCTGCACCGAGCGGGCGCAGGAAGCGCCCCCGTTCCGCCGCTTCCATCTTCCAGGGCAGCAAGACCTCTCCGCACGGCCGCGACGGTGAACGCCGGTTCAGCGGCTCCGAGAGCGCCTACCAGACCCAGAGAGCCCTGGACAACTGCAAGATGGTGGGTACCACAAAAGGGCTTGCCTTAATTTTTATATTTTCCGAGTGTTCTCGTCGCTGGCGACGGTGCCGCTCCTCCCGCCAGCTTGCCTATTCCCATCACGTGCAGTTGCACTATTTTTAAAACTGCAGTCTCCATCGGGGGCGCTGCCCTGTAGCTTAACTCGTAGAGGTTCAAACACGGGAGAGGGGAGGGAAAAACGAGACCTGTGGGGAGCCGGCTGGGTGCTGCAGGACAGGTAGGGTAGGGACCAGAGCCGGGCGCCTGGCCCTGCAGGAGCAGGAGCCCTCGCCCCAGCACATGCTTCCTTCGAGGCGCTGCCAAGCAGCTGGAGTTGCATTCTGCTAGATCCGGCCAAATCTGTCCCCAGACTTGCACTCACTGCAGCCTAAATGGGTAAATAGTTGCCTCCACTGCATCAGCGCACTCTGTGCTTGCTGTCTTGTGTGCAGTAACCACACTCTTGCCCTAAAATCCTTCTAAAACAGGATTCAGAATTTGAGGCCCCAAAATTCTGTCCCTGACATACATGGTACCTGTTTCCAGTCTCCCCAGAGTAGCTGATTGCAATTGTAAAATCTCAGATCAAGCACCTGCATCCATGTTATTTTTGGACTGTCACATTATGATATGACATTTTTCTCCATTCATGCTCAAAATGTTTGAATCCTGACACTTTCCTCCAAACCAGCACCATACACCCCATATTTGGCTCCTTGGGCTACAGTCAGCTGGACATTGGGCCCCAAAATTGCTCCTCTCACCAATGACAGAAATAGAAAACAAATGAAGTTGCTGCTACTTTACTTCAAAAATCTGGATCTTGCTACAGCTCTGTCCAGTAGCATTGGAAATATATCATCTGCTACTTCTGTTCTGCTGGATTCTGGCAATTTTTTTCCTCTAATATTGCAAACTGTGCTGGCAGATACCCACTCTGATACTTCAAAATAGAGAGCAGCTCCCAGTGCGCCAAGGAACAAAAGCTGCCACAGTAGCTCTATAAATATACCCAACAAGCGGATCCTACTGGGTCCTGCCTTTTTTCTCATTCCTGACAGCATAATTTGGTTAGTTAAACAGAAGTGCTAGCTTTGTTTCTTCACTGTTTATCTGGTAGAATTCACTGATTAGAAATAAAATATGATTTACAGATGGATTGTCAAGATGCAGTAAGATTCAGGAGATAAAACCAATGGGTTTTTTCTTTTTCTCTGTCTCGATGCTGCAACATCAGTATGGTTTTGTTTTCCTTGGCAATGCTGAGGTAGCTAAATGTGTCCTCTATTTAGACAGGGGATATCAGGTGAGAACTGGCAAAATGTGCCTGGTGCAACCAGTTACCAGTTGCAGGATGAAACACTTTTCTCTTTTTCTTAATGCAGAATAATTACACTATAACACAATGTAGTACAATTTTTCTCCATTGCTTTCATGCATCCTCTTAAGCTACAGAATGAAAGAGTTGAAGCCAGGTTTAGCAGAGTACAAGTATTGTGCCTGGGACTTTGGTGTGTGCTTTTTTTTTTGTTTTGGGTTTTGGGGGTGTTTTTTTGCAGATGTATCAGAATGCATTGGGATTGTTTTGCTGCTCCAGAAGCAGAGAAACCTATTTGCTACTCTTACAATGAAATTTAAGAAAGCATGGCCAAAAAATGAGTCCTGATACTATTCTCAGTTATACAGAGTAATTACAGTGGGATGCATGAAGAGCCAGAATGTCGCAGGAGAAGTGACTCATTTATTTTCTGAGTATGAGAATTTGAGGGCTTGACTTCAAAATTTGGTAGATATGATAGAATCCAGGTGCCAGATCCAGGTTTTTAGCATGCTTGTATGTTGGGATATGTTGAACTCCTGGTGGTGATGATGGCTGCAGAATTATGAGCAGTTACTCTTGTCTGTTTCTATGTAGTTTGGGAATTGAGGTCAAATCAGCAAAACAATGATAAATAAATATTCTGTTCTATTGCTCCCTGCCTTCCACCCTCGCCACCATGTGCAGCAAATGGTCTGATGTGCTTTCTTTCAGAAGACAGCAAATGCTTTGTTTCCTTAAAATATAATCCCACATAGGTGATCAGTGGAACTAAACAATAATGATCTTTCCATCACTGTAAAAGTTACCCATTTATCCAATAGCATCCATGTGTATCTGCTGGATATTGGATTTCTGTGAAAAGGTTGAAGTGTTTATTTACTTCTTTGGGTTCCCCACCCCCCCCCCCATATTGGAAAAAGTGCTTTCTAGAATCCTAACTGGAAAGTGCCTCTCTGGTACATCTTCTCAGCCAATAGCTTCTGATCAGTTTTAATTCTGAAAGTTGAGTTAGAGGCCAGTGACAGAACAGAAATCTTTACAAAATAAATTAGCAAAATCTCTAGTGTAAAAGCAAATGCTACATTACAATCCCTAAATGTGCTGTTAATCAGGAAGCAGAAGGAGCAAAGACAATCATTTCTGGAGATATTTTTGTCTTTTATGATAGCAAAAAATAACCTCATGCTACTAGTAAAACAGCTGTTTTTTTGTCTGCTTAATATTTAGGACTAATAACTCAAACACTTTTAGAGATTAAAAGCAGAAACACTACTTTCCTGCAAATGAACATTTATAGCTCACAAAAGAGGCAGCTCACATGGCGGCCTGTCGTGGTTTAACCCCAGAATCATGGTTTAACCCCAGCCAGCAAATAAACCCCACGCAGCCGCTCGCTCACCCCCCCAACTCCCGTGGGATAGGGGAGAGAATCGGGAGGGCACAAGTAGGAAAATTCCTGGGTTGAGATAAAAACAGTTTAATAATTGAAATAAAACTAAGTAGAACAGTAATAATAACAATGAGAACAACAACAATAACAGAATACACAAAGCAGGCGATGCACAATGCAACTGCTCACTGACCGACGACCACGTGTCACGAACGGGGGGAAGAGCCCCCCCCCCACCTGGTTTTTATATGAGCATGATGTCACATGGTATAGACTACCCCATTGGCCAGCTGGGTCCACCACCCTGGCTGTGCTCCACCTGCCCCCCAACCCCCGTGCAAGCACCACCCAGCAACAACCAAAGAATCAATGGGCCGACAACACTCCTCTCATACCAAACCCAAAACACAGCACACCCCCCAAGCTACTGGGAAGAAAGTTAACTCTGTCCCAGCCGGAACCAGGACAATATCCACCCCTTATTCTATACCATCTACATCATGACCAGATCTCACATTTTCCAATAAATTCCAATTAGTCATCACCACTTTTCCTGCCTTTTGATATACACACACACAGAGATATCATTCCCTTAGTCCATGGGCCATCCCTCTAAAATGTCCATTGAGTTCATTTAGTCCATGACTTTGGGCTCCATCTGTCATAACAGTCTTTCAAGGCAGGAGAGATGGTGTGTGGTGTTGGACTGTTGCATGCGGAGGCCAGTTCTGGGCGCTCGTCCGGTTCTATCATCGTTGCACCTTGCTCAGTTTCATCTGAGTTCATTCTACATTAATCTGGGTGATTCTTACTGTAATACTGTTAATATGGCATATGGTAACCATAGAAGTGATGACATACAGTACTATGTAATAACTAACATCGTACAATTCAGTTCATTGGCTATTTTCACTCACAATTAAATCCCCTTGAGGTACACACCGGACTTCCCCATCCTTTCGCATTACCCACCAAGTGCACCCAGGTCCTTGAGCAAAAGCAATCCCACGGATGGGTTTTCCCTTGCCCGAGGCAGGAGTAACCCAGACCGTCTTCCCCAGCATATTCCTTATATGCACGACAGGGACTTTATCCCCCTCTACAGTACGTAAGGGTTTGGATTGGGCAGGGCCAGATCGAGTGACAGATGCCCTCGTGTTGACTAACCAGGTGGCCTTTGCTAAATGTGTGTCCCAATGCTTGAATGTCCCACCACTCATTGCCCTCAGTGTTGTCTTTAACAGCCCGTTGTATCGTTCAATTTTTCCGGCGGCTGGTGCATGGTAGGGGATGTGATAGACCCACTCAATGCCATGCTCTTTGGCCCAGGTGTCTATGAGGGTGTTTCGGAAGTGAGTCCCGTTCTCTGACTCAATTCTTTCTGGGGTGCCATGTCGCCACAGGACTTGCTTTTCAAGGCCCAGGATGGTGTTCCGGGCGGTGGCATGGGGCACAGGATATGTTTCCAGCCATCCTGTGGTTACTTCTACCGTGGTGAGCACATGCCAGGCCTCCCCATATTTATATTTCAACCATCGTCCTCCATACCAAAGAGGCTTTACTCGCTTGGCTTGCTTGATTGCAGCGCATGTTTCACATTCATGGATAACCTGTGCAATAGTGTCCATGGTCAAGTCCACCCCTCGATCACGAGCCCATCCATCTGGATGGCTTTCACCTCTGCAAACTGGCTCGATTCACCTTCTCCTTCAGCAGTTTCTGTGACTTGTCGTATAGGACTCCATACAGCAGCTTTCCACCTCCGATGCTTTCCCACAAAGCGACAGGACCCATCAGTGAACAGGGCATATTGCTTCTCGTTTTCTGGTAGTTTATTATACAGTGGGGCTTCTTCAGCACGCGTCACCTCCTCCTCTGGGGATATTCCAAAATCTATGCCTTCTGGCCAGTTCATGATCACTTCCAAGATTCCTGGGCGACTCGGGTTTCCTATTCGGGCCCGTTGTGTGATCAGTGCGACCCACTTACTCCACGTAGCATCGGTTGCATGATGTGTAGAGGGGACCCTCCCTTTGAACATCCAGCCCAGCACCGGCAGTCGGGGTGCCAGGAGGAGCTGTGCTTCAGTACCAACCACTTCCGAAGCAGCTCGAATCCCTTCATATGCTGCCAATATCTCCTTCTCAGTTGGAGTGTAGCGGGCCTCGGATCCTCTGTATCCCCGACTCCAGAACCCTAAGGGTCGACCTCGAGTCTCCCCTGGTGCTTTCTGCCAGAGGCTCCAGGCAGGGCCATTCTCCCCGACCGGGGTGTAGAGCACATTCTTTACATCTTGTCCTGCCCGGACTGGCCCAAGGGCTACTGCATGAACTATCTCCTGTTTAATTTGTTGAAAGGCTTGTCGTTGCTCAGGGCCCCATTTGAAGTCGTTCTTCTTCCTGGTCACGCGATAGAGGGGGCTTACAATCTGACTGTAATTTGGAATATGCATTCTCCAAAAGCCCACAATGCCTAAGAAAGCTTGTGTTTCCTTTTTGCTAGTTGGTGGAGACATGGCTGTTATTTTGTTGGTCACATCTGTTGGGATCTGACGACGTCCATCTTGCCATTTTATTCCTAAAAACTGGATCTCCTGTGCAGGTCCCTTGACCTTTGTTTTATGGCAACGCCGGCCTTCAGAAGCATTTGGACTATTCTCTCCCCTTTCTCAAAAACTTCTTCTGCTGTGTTGCCCCATACAATGACGTCATCAATGTATTGCAGGTGTTCTGGAGCCTCACCCTGTTCCAGTGCGGTGTGGATCAGTCCATGGCAAATGGTAGGGCTGTGTTTCCACCCCTGGGGCAGTCGGTTCCAGGTGTACTGGACGCCCCTCCAAGTGAAAGCAAACTGTGGCCTGCACTCTGCCGCCAAAGGGATTGAGAAGACATTAGGGATATCCATTGTGGCATACCACTTGGCTGCCTTTGACTCCACTTTTTATTGATGTTCTAAGCATGTCCGGCACGGCAGCACTCAGTGGCAGCGTGACTTCGTTCTGGCCACGATCGTCTACTGTTAGTCTCCACTCTCCATTGGACTTTTGCACTGGCCACATGGGACTGTTGAAGGGTGAGTGAGTCTTGCTGATCACTCCTTGGCTCTCCAGGCGACGAATCAGCTTATGGATGGGAAGCAGGGAGTCTCAGTTGGTGCGATATTGCCGCCGGTGCACTGTTGTGGTAGCAATTGGTACCTGTTGTTCTTTGACCTTCAACAACCCCACAACAGAAGGGTCCTCTGAGAGACCGGGCAAGGTGGACAGCTGTTCGATTTCCTCTGCCTCCAGGGCAGCTATACCAAAAGCCCACCGGTACCCTTTTGGGTCCTTGAAATACCCTCTCCTGAGGTAGTCTATGCCAAGGATGCACGGAGCCTCTGGGCCAGTCACAATGGGGTGGTTTTGCCACTCATTCCCGGTTAGTCTCACTTCGGCCTCCAATACAGTTAACTGTCTCTGGGGAACTGCTCGCCAGAGACTGGAGCAGCAGTTTTCCTGGGAGAACCCCCTTGTGTGGTTGGTTTTCCTTGCAGCTCATGTACACGTGCCTCTAGGGCTGAGGTAGATTTTCCATCCTACTTTCTCATGTCCTCTCCGTGGTCACGCAGGTAAAACCACAGGGTGCCCCGGGGTGTGTACCCACTATATCTTCTCTCTTGAGGAGAGGGACGCTTGCTCCTAATGGCTGAGACACTGGCCCGTGCAGGTGGGGAGTAGGACATATCCTCTTTGAGTTGCTGGACCTCCCGGGACAGTTTCTCCACAGCCGAGATGCAAGCTCGTAGGGAGGAAGAGAGACTTTCTTCGTATTGCCGGAGTTGGCCAGCCAGTTCATCCACCTTCTGTTCCTCTCCATCTTTCCAGGTTATTATTGCCAATGAGTTTGCATGTGACGCTGGTGCGCTCCGCACAAACTTCCGCCACATGGGTCGGGTGCGTTTGACTTCATCTGGGTCCTTGGATAACTGCTCGTTGTTCAGGTCATCATAAATCACTTCCAGCACAGCTAATTCTCTCAGGTACTGGATACCTCTCTCCATGGTGGTCCACTTGCCTGGGTGGCATATAACATCTTCCTTGAAGGGATACCTTTCCTTCACACCTGACAGCAGTCGCCTCCAGAGGCTGAGGACTTGTGCCCCTTGTCCAATTGCTTTGTCAATGCCCCCTTCCCTAGAAAGGGATCCCAGCTGCTTGGCTTCCCTACCCTCTAATTCCAGGCTACTGGCCCCGTTATCCCAGCATCGGAGCAGCCAGGTGACAATGTGCTCGCCTGGACGAAGACTGAAATCTTTCCGCATATCTCGCAGCTCACCCAGGGATAGGGATCGGGTGGTTACCATCTCATTTATGGCTTCTGCCTCTTCCTCCTCCTCCTGTTCTCGTGATGGCCCTGGTTCATTTTCATCCCTTACTAAAGGAGCTGATTTCCTTGTGCATTTTCTTTTTTGTATAGGGGCGACTGATACTGGCATGGGTTGGTTCTCTGTCGCAGAGGGCGGAGTAGCTGCCGTGCCTGTTGTGGGGGGTGGGGAGCCACAGGGCCCGTTGCTTTGTCATGAGATGCAGAGACCTTTTCTTCCCCTTGGGGGTTCTGAGTGGTGTTAAACAGGGCTTGGTAGGCGTGGGCCAGACCCCAGCACATTGCAGCGATTTGCTTCTCCCTAGAATTGCCCGGGTGACAGCATACTTTTTCCGAATATTCCGACTGCCAACCGCGTGTCACGAACGGGGGGGCAAGCCCCCCCACACCCCTGGTTTTTATACTGAGCATGATGTCACATGGTATAGAATACTCCATTGGCCAGCTGGATCAACCACCCCGTCTGTGCTCCCCCCCGCCACAGGTTCCCTTGCACGTGGCAGGGCATGGGAGGCCGAAAAGAGAAACCAAAAGTCTCCCCGGTGCAAGCACCACCCAGCAACAACCAAAGCATCAATGGGCCATCAACACTCCTCTCATACCAAACCCAAAACACAGCACACCCCCCAAGCTACTGGGAAGAAAGTTAACTCTGTCCCAGCTGGAACCAGGACAAGGCCCTAGTCATTTACTTAATCTTAGACACTTGATCCTGTATGCCATGAAATTGGGAGCAACAGGAACAAGCTCTAGATTGGGGACGTTTTTTAAAAACTTGATTGTTTTTATCAGTGTAGTTAAATGTCTCATGTAAGTAAATCCTCTTTGTTTTTCAGCTTGTCCAGGAGTTCAATACCCAGGTGGCTCTATACCGGGAGCTGGTCATTTCCATTGGGGATGTCTCAGTCACCTGTCCATCTCTGCATGCAGAAATGCACAAAACTCGAACCCGAGGATGTGAGATGGCCTATCAGGCTCATCAAAAACTAGCAGCAATTTCTGGGTAGGAGTCTACTTATGTTTAATTAAAGCTTTACTCATATGCACATCTTTGCTAAATACTACATTGAGGAAACTTACAGCAAAAGCATTAACTTGTGTTTCTGTTTTAGGCATAGAGATGTATGACCACAAATTCTACATGATGGTCATATCCTTATGATAGTGGAATTTTGGGTCAAATCCTGGTCCCCTTACCAAGATGGTATCTTACTGATTTCACTGGATGCTTTTATGTAAGATGAACAGGATTTTACTCTGTATCACTAGACAACTTAAAAAGATCAAGGGAGAAGCCTTGCCTTTCAAGGGTGAAATAGCAATAGCTTTCTGCCCAATCCTTCATTGGGTATACCTAATTGAACAGTTAGAGACAACTAATTCAGCTCAACTAAAGACTTAGAAAAATTAGAGGAAAAAATTATTAGGTGAAAATTACGTAAGGGGGGAATATAAATACTGTTATGAAAACTTGTGTTTACGTTCTACATGTTTTTAAATCCTTGTGTTGAAATGAGGATTGAAGCTTTGCCAGCATATAATGTTTGAATTTATTCTTTGATGGACTTAGTGTATTACATTATATACATTCCTTTCCATGGTGACAGAATGTATCATCACATACTTGAGACTATGCCTCAGTACAAGATAAACCAGGATAAATAGCTGTATCTTATAAAACGTGAATTCATGCTGCTTACACAAAGTCTAATTATTTGTGGGTTCTTCACAGTATGGTGACTGGGGCATTTGTATTAACACATGTACCTCCTGAGTTTTGTCTCTCTGACCACATTTCATCAGAGCTTTCTGCACCTGCCTTATCCAACATAAACCATTGTGTGCCACTGGAAAAAAACTTTCTTTTTTTTGCAGCTCTGCCTAATCCCCATTGAAGTTCTTTCATCAGTTTAATGTATATGAGAAATCTGTCATAGGTTTAGTGTATAAGGGAAGGCCACACTAAAAAACTAAACAGAAGAAAACACTGGTTGGTCATTTTAGTAGAACTGTTAACATTTTCAGATGTGATTTTGTGCAAAGACTCTTAAGTTGATATTACAGCCTCTGATTTGTTCCTCAAACAAAATACATGCTTTTAAGTTACTAAAGTCTGTGAGAATTAAAAAAACCAAACCAACCACAAGATACAGTTCTTTTTAACCAGTGTACACTACCTCAGTACTGTAGCATTGAAAATGTGGAAACAAACGGCAGTGAAATTGATCTTGTGCACTTTCAGACTCAAAAGAGAGACTAATACAAACCAAAATAATGCAACTGAATAGCAGAACCTAACTTGGATTTTTTTTTCCCCATAAAGAAAACCATAGACACATGCTCATTTAGAAGTATGGAGTTTTTTTAAGTAATCATTTCACAGTTGGGAGTCTGTCATATACACAAAGATGTCCTGAAGGTTGTGCAGTTGCTGCGAGATTGACATTTAGCTAATCTAAAACTGTTTTAAATAGCTATGATAATAATGTGATATCCATAACAACTGGTAGGTGTTAGAAACCCTCTGGAAATTACTTGTTTAGTTTGACAGACATTTTACAGGATATGCTTCACATCCTCACCCTCCTACAGCTGAGGAAAGCCATGTGAGCCAACTTAACTTTTTTTGGTGTATCTGTGAGGAAAGATGGGAGATGAAGGTACAGCAAGGCTTCAGTGTAGAAAACAAATAGAAGGAGAGGAGTAATAGTCTCAGAGGTTCAGTCTTTAATTCAGCAGGAAGAGCGATGTAGTGCATATGGCATAGGATCTGGAATGGGAACCTAATTTGGTAGGAAGAAAAAGTATTGGGAAGAAAAATATTTAGGGACAGGAATGTATTGAATCATCCCCAGTATTAAATAGTCAGGAGGGTAGTGTATTGCTCAGAAATCACTGGTAGTCAGCAGATGGGACAAAGGCTCATTTAGTTCACTGCTGTAGTTCAAAATGCACAGCACTGCACTGTGCGAACTCCTGGGTAACACAGCCAATTCCATCTTCCAAAGCTTGTTAAAGAAAGCCTATTGCTTTCCCAGCCAGAGAGAATAATAACAATTAGCTAATTATGTTACTAGACTATAAAATTTCATTACATATCAGCATTCTTTTAGTTAAGGTCATCAATAATATTCAGTTAGTCTCTAAGTGACCTGAGCTGTTGCAGGGCACTCTGAGTTTCTTTCAAGAAGTTGGCATCACTGTCTCAAACATTAAGTTCATTAATCTTGTTTGTGCTGATGTCTTCCTCGGAAAATTAGCAGACAGATTCATTTTATGCTTCCTGTTTGAATACATCAGGATTTGAGACTCTTAAACGCACTTCTGATTCAGGCAGCTAGAAGAGGCACCTATTTCCCTTCATAACTCACCTGTTCTACCAGATTAGGGAAGGTAACAAAGAGGAAAGGTGCAAAGACTCAGAAGGAAAGAAACAGGAACAGATCCACTAGTGCTGAGAAAGGCAGCTCTGGAAGAAAAATTGGGAACTGTGGGAAGGGAAAGAAATGCTGAGGTGGAGATAATACATTAGGAACTGAACAGGATAGAAGAAGTTATGAGGAGGAAAAAACTTTGATCATGGGCATATCAGTTCTGGAATATTAGATGGACATCAGAGTAGGACAGTGTTGTAATAAGAACAAGAAGAGAAGACTGCAGTTGTAGCTGTAGAAAAAGTATACACTGATAAGCCATCAAAAGGAAATTGAGCTAGGGAAATGGAAGGAGTGAAAGCCACACTTACATTTTAAAAACTGAGAGAAAGAAAAACAAAGGAGATGACGATAAAGATAAGGAAGTAGCAAGGAAACATAAAACCTTATGAAGTCTGTACTGGATGTCGTGGTTTAACCTAGCAGGCAGCCAAATACCACACAGCCACTCGCTCACTCCCCCCGCCCCCCCAGTGGGACGGGGAGAGAATCGGAAGGGTAAGAGTGAGAAAAACTCATGGGTTGAGATAAAGACAGTTTAATAGAACAGAAAAGGGAAAAAAGTAATAATAATAATAATAGAATATACAAAATGAGTGATGCACAATGCAATTGCTCACCACCCGCGCTGACCGATAACCAAGTAGCGATCGGTACTTCCTGGATCACGCCTACCCTTCATATACTGAGCATGACGTCACATGGTATGGAATACCCCATTAGCCAGCTGGGCTGGCTGTCCTGATTATGTTCCCTCCCATCTCGTGTACCTAGCTCAGTCAGTAGGCATGGGAGCTGTCCTTGGACTAGGAGGGCACTTAGCAACAACTGAAAACATCAGTGTGTTATCAACATTCTCCTCATACTAAATCCAAAACACAGCACTAGGAAGAAATTTAACCCTATCCCAGCTGAAACCAGGACAGTATCCACCCCTTATTCCATACCATTTACGTCATGCTTAGGTCTCACATTTTTTTTAATACATTTCAATTAACCACCATTATCTTTCTTTTTATATATACACATATATATATATGCACGCACAGATATCATTCCCTTGGTCTATGGACTATCCCTCTAAAATGTCCACTGAGTTCATTTAGTTCATGACATTGGGCTCCATCTGTCATAACAGTCTTTCAGGGCAGGAGAGAAGGTGTGTGGTGTTGGGCTGTTGCATCCTGAAGCCAGTTCTCATTTCGGTACTGCTGCACTCGTCCAGTTCTATCATCGTTGCACTTTGCTCGGTTTCATCAGAGTTAGTTCATTCTTCATTAATATGGGTGATTTTCACTGCTATACCATTGATAGCAACCATAGAAATAATGATATACAATATCATGTAACAATCAACATCATACAATTCAGTTCATTGGCTATTTTCACCCAAAATCAAATCCCCTTGAGGTACACACCGGACTTCCCCATCCTTTCGCATCACCCACCAAGTGCACCCAGGTCCTTGAGCAAAAGTAATCCCACAGATGGGTTTTCCCTTGCCCGAGGCAGGAGTAACCCAGACCGTCTTCCCCAGCATATTTCTTATGTGCACGACAGGGACTTTATCTCCATCTACAGTACATAAGGGTTTGGATTGGGCAGGGCCAGCTTGATTGAAAGATCCCCTGGTGTTGACTGACCAGGAGGCTTTTGCTAAATGTGTGTCCCAATGCTTGCATGTCCTACCACCCATTGCCCTCAGCGTAGTCTTTAGCAGTCCATTGTATCGTTCGATTTTCCCGGAGGCTGGTGCATGGTAGGGGATGTGATAGACCCACTCAATGCCATGCTCTTTGGCCCAGGTGTCTATGAGGGTGTTTCGGAAGTGAGTCCCGTTGTCTGACTCAGTTCTTTCTGGGGTGCCATGTGGCCACAGGACTTGCTTTTCAAGGCCCAGGATGGTGTTCCGGGAAGTGGCATGGGGCACAGGGTATGTTTCTAGCCATCCTGTGGTTGCTTCCACCATGGTGAGCACATAGCGCTTACCGTGGCGGGTTTGTGGGAGTGTGATATAATCAGTCTGCCAGGCCTCCCCATATTTATATTTCAACCATCGTCCTCCATACCAAAGAGGCTTTACTCGCTTGCCTTGTTTGATTGCAGCGCACGTTTCACATTCATGGATAACCTGTGCAATAGCGTCCATGGTTAAGTCCACCCCTCGATCACAAGCCCATCTATATGTTGCATCTCTTCCTTGATGACCTGAGGCGTCATGGGCCCACAGAGCTATAAATAATTGTCGTGGTTTAACCCCAGCCAGCAAAAATAAATGCCACGCAGCCGCTCGATCACCCCCCTCCTCCGGTGGGATGGGGAAGAGAATCGGGAGGGCACAAGTAGGAAAGCTCCCGGGTTGAGATAAAAACAGTTTAATAATTGAAATAAAACTAAGTAGAACAGTAATAATAACAATGAGAACAACAACAATAACAGAATACACAAAACAGGCAATGCACAACGCAACCGCTCACTGACCGCCGACCGCGTGTCACGAACGGGGGGCGAGCCCCCCCCCACACCTGGTTTTTATACTGAGCATGATGTCACATGGTATAGAATACCCCATTGGCCAGCTGGGTCCACCATCCCGGCTGTGCTCCCCTTCCTCGGTGCAAGCATCACCCAGCAACAGCCAAAGCATCAATGGGCCATCAACGCTCCTTTCACACCAAACCCAAAACACAGCACACCCCCCAAGCTACTGGGAAGAAAGTTAACCCTGTCCCAGCTGAAACCAGGACAATATCCACCCCTTATTCTATACCATCTACATCACGCCCAGGTCTCACATTTTCCCATACATTCCAATTAGTCACCGCTACTTTTCCCTGCCTTTTGATATACACACACACAGAGATATCATTCCCTTAGTCCATGGGCCATCCCTCTAAAATGTCCGTTGAGTTCATTTAGTCCATGACTTTGGGTTCCACCTGTCATAACAGTCTTTCAGGGCAGGAGAGATGGTGTGTGGTGTGGGACTCTTGCATGCGGAGGCCAGTTCTGGGCGCTCGTCCGGTTCTATCATTGTTGCACCTTGCTCAGTTTCATTGGAGTTCATCCTACATTAATCTGGGTGATTCTTACTGTAATACTGTTAATATGGCATATGGTAACCATAGAAGTGATGACATACAGTACTATGTAATAACTAACATCGTACAATTCAGTTCATTGGCTATTTTCACCCAAAATTAAATCCCCCTGAGGTACACACCGGACTTACCCATTCTTTCTCATCACCCACCAAGTGCACCCAGGTCCTTGAGCAAAAGCAATCCCACGGATGGGTTTTCCCTTGCCCGAGGCAGGAGTAACCCAGACCGTCTTCCCCAGCATATTTCTCATATGCACGACAGGGACTTTATCCCCCTCTACAGTACATAAGGGTTTGGATTGGGCAGGGCCAGCTCGAGTGACAGATCCCCTAGTGTTGACTAACCAGGTGGCCTTTGCTAAATGTGTGTCCCAATGCTTGAATGTCCCACCACCCATTGCCCTCAGTGTTGTCTTTAACAGCCCGTTGTATCGTTCAATTTTTCCGGCGGCTGGTGCATGGTAGGGGATGTGATAGATCCACTCAATGCCATGCTCTTTGGCCCAGGTGTCTATGAGGGCGTTTCGGAAGTGAGTCCCGTTGTCTGACTCAATTCTTTCTGGGGTGCCATGTCGCCATAGGACTTGCTTTTCAAGGCCCAGGATGGTGTTCCGGGCGGTGGCATGGGGCACAGGATATGTTTCCAGCCATCCTGTGGTTACTTCTACCATGGTGAGCACATGCCAGGCCTCCCCATATTTATATTTCAACCATCGTCCTCCATACCAAAGAGGCTTTACTCGCTTGGCTTGCTTGATTGCAGCGCATGTTTCACATTCGTGGATAACTTGTGCAATAGTGTCCATGGTCAAGTCCACCCCTCGATCACGAGCCCATCTATATGTTGCATCTCTCCCTTGGTGGCCTGAAGTGTCATGGGCCCACCGAGCTATAAATAATTCACCCTTATGTTGCCAGTCCAGATCCACCTGAGCTACTTCGATCTTGGCAGCCTGGTCCATCTGCTGGATGTTTTGGTGTTCTTCAGTGGCCCGACTCTTGGGTACGTGAGCATCTACGTGACGTACTTTTACAGCCAGGTTCTCTACCCGGGCAGCAATATCTTGCCACAATGCGGCAGCCCAGATGGGTTTACCTCTGCGCTGCCAGTTGTTCTGCTTCCACTACTGCAACCATCCCCACAGGGCATTTGCCACCATCCATGAGTCAGTATAGAGATAAAGTACTGGCCATTTTTCTCGTTCGGCAATGTCCAAGGCCAGCTGGATGGCTTTCACCTCTGCAAACTGACTCGATTCACCTTCTCCTTCAGCATTTTCTGTGACTTGGCGTATAGGACTCCATACAGCAGCCCTGCATCTCCGATGTTTTCCCACAAGGCGACAGGA
Organism: Calonectris borealis; assembly: GCF_964195595.1. Taxonomy (NCBI): domain Eukaryota; kingdom Metazoa; phylum Chordata; class Aves; order Procellariiformes; family Procellariidae; genus Calonectris; species Calonectris borealis. Next base: position 45,825,252 of record NC_134351.1, on the reverse strand, counting down.
CCCATCAGTGAACAGGGCATATCGCTTCTCATTTTCTGGTAGTTTGTTTTATGGTGGGGCCTCTTCAGCACGCGTCACCTCCTCCTCTGGGGATATTCCAAAATCTTTGCCTTCTGGCCAGTTTGTGATCACCTCCAGGATTCCTGGCCGACAGGGGTTTCCTATTCGGACCCATTGTGCGATCAGCGCGACCCACTTACTCCACGCAGCATCGGTTGCATGATGTGTAGAGGGGACCGTCCCTTTGAACATCCAGCGCAGCACCGGCAGTCGGGGTGCCAGGAGGAGCTGTGCTTCAGTGCCAACCACTTCGGAAGCAGCTCGAATCCCTTCATATGCTGCCAATATCTCCTTCTCAGTTGGAGTGTAGCGGGCCTCGGATCCTCTGTATCCCCGACTCCAGAACCGTAAGGGTCGACCTGGAGTCTCCCCTGGTGCTTTCTGCCAGAGGCTCCAGGTAGGGCCATTCTCCCCGGCTGCGGTGTAGAGCACATTCTTCACATCTTGTCCTGCCCGGACTGGCCCAAGGGCTACTGCATGAACTATCTCCTGTTTAATTTGTTCAAAGGCTTGTCGTTGCTCAGGGCCCCATTTGAAGTCGTTCTTCTTCCTGGTCACGTGATAGAAAGGGCTTACAATCTGACTGTAATTTGGAATATGCATTCTCCAAAAACCCACCACGCCTAAGAAAGCTTGTGTTTCCTTTTTGCTAGTTGGTGGGGACATGGCTGTTATTTTGTTGATCACATCCATTGGGATCTGATGACGTCCATCTTGCCATTTTATTCCTAAAAACTGGATCTCCTGTGCAGGTCCCTTGACCTTACTTTGTTTTATGGCAAAAGCGGCCTTCAGAAGGATTTGGACTATTCTCTCCCCTTTCTCAAAAACTTCTTCTGCTCTGTTGCCCCATACGATGATGTCATCAATGTATTGCAGGTGTTCTGGAGCCTCACCGTGTTCCAGTGCGGTGTGGATCAGTCCATGGCAAATGGTAGGGCTGTGTTTCCACCCCTGGGGCAGTCGGTTCCAGGTGTACTGGACGCCCCTCCAAGTGAAAGCAAACTGTGGCCTGCACTCTGCTGCCAAAGGGATTGAGAAGAACGCATTAGCAATGTCAATTGTGGCGTACCGCTTGGCTGCCTTTGACTCCAGTTCGTATTGGAGTTCTAGCATGTCCGGCACGGCAGCACTCAGTGGCGGCGTGACTTCATTCAGGCCACGGTAGTCTACTGTTAGTCTCCACTCTCCATTGGACTTTCGCACTGGCCACATGGGACTGTTGAAGGGTGAGCGAGTCTTGCTGATCACTCCTTGGCTCTCCAGATGACGAATCAGCTTATGGATGGGAATCAGAGAGTCTCGGTTGGTGCAGTGTTGCCGCCGGTGCACTGTTGTGGTAGCGATTGGTACCTGTTGTTCTTCAACCCTCAGCATCCCCACAACAGAAGGGTCCTCTGAGAGACCAGGCAAGGTGGACAGCTGTTTAATTTCCTCCGTCTCTGGGGCAGCTATACCAAAAGCCCACCGGTACCCTTTTGGGTCTTTGAAATACCCTCTCCTGAGGTAGTCTATGCCAAGGATGCACGGAGCCTCTGGGCCAGTCACAATGGGGTGCTTCTGCCACTCATTCCCAGTTAGGCTCACTTCGGCCTCCAATACAGTTAACTCTTGGGATCCCCCTGTCACTCCAGAAATACAGATGGGTTCTGCCCCTTTATAGTTTGATGGCATCAGGGTGCACTGTGCACCAGTGTCTACTAGAGCCTTATACTCCTGTGGGTCTGATGTGCCAGGCCATCGAATCCGCACAGTCCAGTAAACCTGGTTGTCCCTTTCCTCCACCTGGCCGGAGGCAGGGCCCCTCTAGTCCTGGTCATAGTATCCATCTCTCACTTCTTGCAAACGTGAGTCAAGAATTTCTTCATCGCAATTACAATCCAAAGTAAGATCAGCCCTTCTACTCTGTCTGGGGAACTGTTCACTGGAAACTGGACCGTCGTGAGACAGGTTTTTCCTGACAACTGGAGCAGCATTTTTCCTGGGAGAACCCCCTTGTGTCATTGTTTTTCCTTGTAACTCACGTACACGTGCCTCTAGGGTCAAGGTAGGTTTTCCATCCCACTGCCTCATGTCCTCTCCGTGGTCACACAGGTAAAACCACAGGGTGCCCCGTGGTGTGTACTTTCGATATCCTCTCTCTTGAGCAGAAGAACGCTGACTCCTAATGGCTGAGATACTGGTCCGTACAGGTGGAGAATAGGACATACCCTCTTTGAGTTGCTGGACCTCCTGGGACAGCTTCTCCACAGCCGACTCAAGGGAGGAGGAGTTAGTTTCTTCGTATTCCCGAAGTCTGCTAACTAAGACATCCACCATTGGTCCTTCTTCCTCTGCCCAGGACAGTACTGCCAATGAACTGGCATACGATGCTGGTGCGCTCCGTACCAACTTCCGCCACTTGGGTTGCATGCACTGGACTTCATCTGGATCTTTGGGCATTTGGTTGTTGTCCAGGTCACTATAAACTACCTCCAGCATGCCTAATTCTCTCAGGTACTGGATACCTCTCTCCATAGTGGTCCATTTGCCTAGGCGATATATAACATCTTCCTTGAAGGGATACCTTTCCTTTACGCCTGACAGCAGTCGCCTCCAGAGGCTGAGGACCTGTGTCCCTTTTCCAATTCCTTTGTCAATACCTGCTTCCCTAGCAAGGGATCCTAGCTGTTTGGCTTCCTTCCCCTCTACTTCCAGGCTACTGGCCCCATTATCCCAGCATCGGAGCAGCCAGGTAACAATATGCTCGCCTGGACGACGGCTGAAATCTTTCCGCATATCTCGCAACTCATTCAGGGTAGGGATCGGGTGGTTTCTGTCTCGTTTATGAGTTCTTCCTCTTCCTCCTCCCCTCCTCGTGATGGCCCTGCTTTTCCATCATCCTTTTCTACACGACCTGACTTCCGCTTACAAGATTTCTTCTTCTGTACAGGGCTGATGAATACCAGCGACGGTTGGTCCTCTGGTTCAACCGTAGTACCCGTCGCGAGGTTTTGGGTAGCTGCAGTGCCTGTCGCGGGGGTTGGAGTACTTGTAGTGACTGTTGCTGGGGTTTGAGTGGCTGCAGTGCTTGTCGCACTGGTTGGAGTAACTGCAGTGACTGTTGGCGGAGTTTGAGTAGCTGCAGTGCCTGTTGCGGGGGTTGGAGTAACTGTAGTGACTGTTGGCGGGGTCTGAATAGCCATAGTGGTTGTCGCGGGGGTTGAAGTAGCCACAGTGCCTGTCGTGGGGGTTTGAGTAGTCACTGTGGCTGTTGCCGGGGTTGATCTCTGGACAGTATTCCTGAATAGTTGTTTAACCCTAAACAAGGCCTGAACCACATTCAGGAGACATAGCAATATGATCATGCTTGTTTGAACATCCCAAGGTTATTCAAAATTCTCAGGGAATATTGTGGACGTCTTCATGAAGAGGATAGAAGAAAAAGGAGTTTCTGAAGATATGGAAGGGAAGGTGAACAAGTGGGAGAAAGTGTCCCATCCTGTCTACCCCCTACATTCATCCTCTGAGGTGAAGAGGTAAAAAGTGTAGTTATTAATAGTTTCCAAAAGTTAGCTCCCGAAGAACAGGAATGATGGCAGTGCTGAGTACAGGCTCGTGACCAATAATTTTATCATAACGTAAACCAGTGTCACACAGTATAGCAAAGCAATGACCTTAATCCATTTCCCAGAGATGACCAACCCCACATAAAAACTGATAATCAGCAGTATAGACAGCCAGTAAGGTGCTATATACCACAACTCCAAAAACAGATCCAACAACTCTGAGAGCAAATAAACCAACATTGTGACCAGCGACTACTAAACTGATATAATGAATGCTTATAACAAATTTGGTTTAACCCGTTCGGGTCAGATGTGTCGTTATCTCAACCCTTCAAGCCCCACGTTGGACGCCAAAAAAGGACTGTCGTGGTTTAACCTGGCAGGCAGCCAAATACCACGCAGCCGCTCACTCACTCCCCCCACCCCCAGCGGGACGGGGAGAGAATCGGAAGGGTAAGAGTGAGAAAAACTCGTGGGTTGAGATAAAGACAGTTTAATAGAACAGAAGAGGGAAAATAATAATAATAATAATGATAGAATATACAAAATGAGTGATGCACAATGCAATTGCTCACCACCCACGCTGACCAATAACCAAGTAGAGATCGGTACTTCCTGGATCACGCCTACCGTTCATATACTGAGCATGACGTCACATGGTATGGAATACCCCATTAGCCAGCTGGGCTGGCTGTCCTGATTATGTTCCCTCCCATCTTGTGTACTGTCGTGGTTTAACCTGGCAGGCAGCCAAATACCACGCAGCCGCTCACTCACTCCCCCCGCCCCCACAGTGGGACGGGGAGAGAATCGGAAGGGTAAGAGTGAGAAAAACTCGTGGTTTGAGATAAAGACAGTTTAATAGAACAGAAAAGGGAGAATAATGATAATAAATAATGATAGAATATACAAAATGAGTGATGCACAATGCAATTGCTCACCACCCGCGCTGACCGATAACCAAGTAGCGATCGCACTTCCTGGATCACGCCTACCATTCATATACTGAGCATGACGTCACATGGTATGGAATACCCCATTAGCCAGCTGGGCTGGCTGTCCTGATTATGTTCCCTCCCACCTTGTGTACCTAGCTCAGTCAGTAGGCACGGGAGCTGTCCTTGGACTAGGAGGGCACTTAGCAACAACTGAAAACATCAGTGTGTTATCAACATTCTCCTCATACTAAATCCAAAACACAGCACTAGGAAGAAATTTAACCCTATCCCAACCGAAACCAGGACACTGGATTAGACCATATCACCCCAGCTAGCCCAAATCTGACAGCTGCCAGTAGCAGAGATTCTGTAAAAAAGCATATAAAAAACAGGCTGTGCATAGAACGATGCCTTCCCTAGTATACTTGCCACTTCCCAGCAATCAGTAGTTTAGGGGTTTCCTGAGCCAAAGGCTGCATCTGAACAATTTGTATCTGACAAATATGAGCTCTCACAGAAGATTTCAGGATTTGTCTAAATATGAAGGTCTTTTACTCAGAAAATGCTGAGGATGAATAATGACATCTTTACACTGCGGTGTGTTTAAATATGTCACAAATCAATTAAAAATTAAGATTAAGTTTATTGAGAAGGGAAACTTCAGATTCCATCTCTAACCTAATAGGGCCTCATAGCTATTACACCCTCTTCTTAACTTGCTCTCTTATGTATTTTTCTTGTAGAAATAGGTGAAGTTTTACCAAAAAGCAGATGCATGCCTGAGATTACCAACGCTATCGTGGCTTTCAGGGAATAAAGATTAGAAATAAAAATATTTTAAATTGAAATATTCTAGTTCTAGCTGATGATCTTTTAGGAATGCAAGTCAAAGTAAACTCTTCTTTCAGTGTTGGTATTCTCAGGACTTCAGGTAAATTCCTGCTCAACACACTCATACTATAAATTCTTAATGATTTTTAATGAGACTGTCTTCTGAAGGAAGTGAGCAAGGTTTGGGTCTTTCATTACATTTTCTGCTGTATTCATTTATCAGAAATTAAATGTCTCGAATTACATTGTGCACCCTTGCAGTATCAGAAGTCATGGTCAAAATTGGAGAAAGTAAAGCAGCAAGAAAATGCATCAGCATGATTTTTTTCCAAAGGAAAAGAAAGGAAAAATACTTGGAACAACAGGAAGATGAAAAGAAAATGTTCAAATCTCTGTTTTGAAAGGGGATCCGCTTTATGGGATGATAAAGACTCTGGTGATATTTTAGAAGTCATCAAATAGAGAGACAGCTTTATAGGTGAAGTGCACTATGTTTGGGATGTAAACAGAAAGATAACTCAGAACTGTATTTTAAGATACAGGTCTGCACAACTGTGCACACACTTTTGTAAATGTCCCTTTCATATTCTCAAGCACTTGATATGCTTACATAATGCAAGTACTTCTGTGTGCACCTGGCACAGTGAAACTGCTCCAAAATATTTTACAAATTAAGAGAAAAGGAGACTTCAGGCTTATGATGAGAGCTGCATTAAGACAGACATAATAGAAACCATTTTAACTGTTTAACTTAAGATGTTAAATAAAGCACTGCTGGCAGGCAGTATAGCTGAGCAGAAATAAAACATAGCAATACTTAGCTCAACAGGGAAGAATTTTTATAATCATGAATCAAAAACAAGGTAATGCCAGCAGATAGAGCAACAAACTAGAGCTCTGCCCAAGCTAGATACCAATCATGCAGCATGTACGGAGATCTCTGCCCTCCCTAGATGTCTTTGCAGTCACTGCTATTGTACTCCTCTAACCATATGTGCCAGAGGTGGGAAGAGTTATGTTAATGTTGATCCTTGGAGTTCTGAATTACAGGCACTGCCCCTGTATCCTACCTCAGTTACAGTTAGCATTGTTTCAACAGCCAGACGAAAAGTTAAGAATAAGGTAAGTGCTTCACAGAGGTTGCATCATGATAACCAGAATGTGTCCTGTTGAGAGTATAATTAAATATTAAAAATAATGTGGTGACATGTAAGAAAACAAAGCAAGCAGTCAATATTCACTGCAAGAATCAATACTGTTATACATGGCATACCAACGGCATAATGCTCCCTGAATTCATATGGGGTTTTTTTGCCAAAATATTGCAGATATTTAAAACATTAAGAACTTAAAAATCTGACCTTAAAAATCCTATTAAGTAAGTACAAAATGTTGAGATTCTGCACTTCTGAAAACTGCGGGAAATATAAAACTTCCCATTTGCACTCACAGGCGTATACTACAAATCATCTCAGTAAGTTGTTCCAATCTGGCAGGCCAGATCCCACAATTCTTACAATCAAGGCTTACCTGCAAGTTACCTTACTCAGCAAGTTGTCCTGACAACTTGACTGGGACTGTCCAAAATGAGAAAAGTCAGAGAGATCTTTTTCTCCCTCCAAAGAAGAGCTTTCAGGATCTGGAGCAAGTTCATTACTGAGCATTCTTATCATATAAAGTCTCATTTTCCCTCAAACTTTATATTCAGCTTCTGTAAACATTTACTGTAACTTTCCTAAATGCTTACAATTTTCTTGTGATTTTGAGCATATCAGATTCTAGGGGCAAATTCTGACTGTGTTTTTTCCACTTTGGAATATCTTCACTGATTTCTTAGTCATGAAGTGACTCCAGACTTACTACTGTATATCAGAGACTGCACCTGTTCCAGTGACTCAAATCCCATTTTTGACTAATGGGAGTTGATCTACATGGGAATGTTTTGGGAAGTAAGCTCAGATACAGATATTTTGTGAACATACTCTTTATGGACAAACTAGTGCATGATAAGTATACCATAGCTCACTCCTTTCTCAAGAGGATAAGACACACATACATTGCTCTCACTAGTTTCCTTTGCAAAAAATTCTCTGATTATACAAGCTAAAATGATGGAAAGGGACATTGAAAATCTAAGACCATTTTCTGTGGAACTGAGTTAAGGTGGGTTCTGTTGTTGAGAATAAAATCTATTTACTCAATTTAAGTTGCAAGTAGAAAAAGAAATCATTTAAGACAGATGCCTCAAGTTCTAATAGGTGAATTCAGAAAGCAAATAATGGAGGAGAAAACAAGGTTACTTACTAAAACTAGAGTTCTCAAAATAGCTAACCTCCACAGACTCACTTTTGCTTTGTACCTTTGTCTTTGGAACTGTGCTCTAATAGGCAGTTGGGACTTAAAGATACAAGGTATTAATATCTCCCTTTATAGATCTGTCTTTCATAACCGGGGGCCAGATTTAGTAAAGGGCAAACCTACCTAAAACTGAATTTAGCATTTACTTCTCTATGTCCAAAACAGCAATTCCGAAAAGCCTGAAAGTTCTACATCTGCAGTGACACAGTGTAACTTAGTTTTGACAAAGTGGAAGAGCTTAGCACCTTGCTTAACGGTAAACCTAATCAGCAGGCAGAAGTGAGGCATTCTTGCTTGTCCAAGCTCTGATGAGCTTGATCCCATAGGCACTGTCAGAGCATCCTCAGAGCCTAACACACACTGACAATTTTGGACTCCTCACAAAACACAGCGGCACCTGCTACTTTCTTTTAAACCAAAGCTGAAGGTGAGTCAACTTAATTTCTAGAGCACTTGCACCTACCTCCCATAAAAATGACTTCCAGACTACAGTCAGGGGGAAGTGGGAGATAAAAGCAAGATGGACATCATCTTTGTCAGTCACTTATTTGCCCCTTTCTTCCTTCTCACACTCAACCAGCACATTCACAGCACCTCACAGTGCAGCACTGCCACTGCCGAGACACTCAAGGACTGCACATGCTGGGTAAGCCAAGAAGGTAAGCCTGCCTCTTATGTGAAGGGTCCTCTAACAGAAGAGAAGCTGTGTCCCAGCCCAGCAGCCAGGGACTCTGCCCCATGCTCAAGGATTACCACAATTAGGCATATTCTCCCTGGCAGAAATAGAGCACTGTAGCTTTTCCTCTGTGACGTGACCTGAAACTGTGAGGTAATTGCAGGAAAGGAGGGGGCACATTGCCATCATCTGACCCAGTGGGCAGAGTATTGTGCACAAGGGAGCAAAATGGTGTAGAGGTCTGCAGTCTATTTGTGTTTCAAGCAGTGCCAGTGCAGGTAAACATTGAAGACTGTTAAGGAACTTCCTTGGTGGTAAGGAGTACTTGTATTCTAGTCCTTGCTCCCATGTTTTTTTCTGTGTTTTAAGCAGATAAAACACATAAAGATGCAGGGGAGCAGAGATCCAGAACTCACATGAATGCTGAGTATTTTTCAGCATTCTTCATCTTCAGCCTGGTGAACTGTAAATTCATCTACACAGTACCTTGGTCTAGGGTTGGAGTAGGCTGCAGGTTTAGGGTGGTTTGGCTTCCATTTTGACATGCCTTCTGCATTTAGCACTCCGTTCTGGGTCCCAAACTCCAGCCTGGAAGAGGATACCAAAAAGTAAGGTGCTGCCATATTTTAAGTCCTCCACTGGAACGCTCTTCTCTGCTATGCATGATCATCATTCCACTACGGTTAGATTCCAGGCGGTTTGTTTCTCTAAATCTAACTTGGGAATAGTGGAGTATTCTGGCCATAGGTGAGCCTATGTATCTGTAGCAATGGTTGAAAAAACCACTCTGTTTTACACTCCCGTTTTGAGCTATACAAACCTTTTACATCACAAAATTGAAGTTAAGGAAAACAACATATGTAGCCAGAGAGATTTGGGGACTGAATTAGTTTGGCATGGTCCCTTTAGAAATGCTGCAGCATCAGAGCTGACATTGTTCAGACAATTCAATGTTTCTGCAAGCATTCTCTAACTTCATGCCCTTCTCTTGCCCCATTTTGTCCTTCCTTCAGAATACCTGCTATCACTGTTGGACATAAAAAGCTTTTCAGACTTTTTCTATGAAAGCAATTTTCTTAGGGAGTAATCAGCCAGAGGATCCAGCTGTTAGGTACATCTATAGAAGCAGGAAAAGCCTACAAAACTTAAGTGTTGACTCTTTTTTTGACAGTTATTGTTACCTTCACTTCACTCCAAATTTTCTCATACCCTCTTTTCCCTTGTTGTCATCCTTTTCTTCAGTGTTTCTGTTTCTTGCCTTTTTCTTCCCCATAGCCCATCTCCAAACAGTAATGAAATTAATATCACATTTGCTGCTGTCACATTAACTATTTGGAAACTCTTCAGAGCAGAGACCTGAATGTACTTTATATAATAACAAGCCCACTGGAATCCATTTTCCTTTAGATCTGTGGCATTACTGTAATAAACATGATTAACAAGAATAATGAGTGTTTTGAATATTTTTTTTTTTTATGTTTTGGGAAAAGTCTTGAAAATCTTTCATTCAACCTCTGCCTGATCCTTTAGGTGAATCACTTATTAAATAGGTGTACCAGTACTTATTATCTCTGAAAAATACTGTGTATATTATTTAATGCTTTTACATCATATTTCAGTCTTTCAAGGGAAGGCATAATATTCAAATATCCTATTTTATTATTGCTACAGTGTTTCCTAAATAAAGCATGTGAAAATTACATTTTTATCATATTGTTTTCCTAAATTATTTCTTCAAATTTTTATTTTAAATTATCAGTTTACTGGAATTTTAGGCCCTAACATGTAACAGCACATAGCAACTCCTGTATGTATGAAGTAGAATCAGTGAATAAGTTCTTCCTGAGCAAAAACCTGAGTGATACTAACTTATATCTGTAAATAGTGCTTTATAAAGGGATTTAGAACTAAATTTTAAAAGGTATTTAAAGACTTACAAATGCAGCTTATTATGAGTCTTTCATGTCATGATAATGACCCTATGCTCACAAAAGTTAGGGGCACCACAGAAGCCTACATGGGTTCAAAATTCATGTTAGACCAACCCAAAATATTTTTTTTCATTTCGGTATTTCTGAGAGAAAATTTCTTTCTTGGCAAAATTTTGCAAAAAACACATTTGTTGAAAAAAAAGTATACTGAAGCTTCATGCCTAACTTCACAGATGTGACTGAAAGTTGCAGTTGCACTGGTAAAGAACTGTCCCTATAACCAAGACAGTCAAGAAGAGCGCCTTTATGACCCATTTAGGCCCACTGCTTTGAGATCTGTCTCACCAGCATATTTCAGTAATTTTCTTCTCTAGATTTCTACTGAAACACAGTTGTGGCCAAAGCTGAGAATTTAGTCATGAGTTTTAAGCGCTTCTTTCCTGATCATTTTCTTAAATACCGTTTGATTAAGAAATCCCACATTGCTGCAATTTTTAGTGTTAGACACTCTGCTTACCTTGGTTCTGTATAGCTTTGATTATATTGTTTTCAGAAAATTACTTCTGATTCTCACTGAAGTTCTTATAAATCCAGACTATTTTAGCAATATGTTCGTATATCTTCAGAGAAGTGAGAACATGAGATAATGAAGTTGTGCATTAGAAAAAGACTTTAACATGGGCTCTTAGAATTCCACGTATACTGGGTTTTTGCTTCTGATTTCTTAACTCCTTTTTAAGTTTTAGACTGAAATTTTCCTGTTAACTCAAATATTTTTACTAATTCTCAGTAGTTCTCAACATTCTGAAACACTTTTCTCTAATTAGAAAAAACAATTTTGATTCTGTGCCCCTCACTGAAATCAGCCAGTGCAGTTGCTAAGTTAATTGTGCAGGACCATGCAATTAAGTGCATGTCCTTCTCACCACCCATGTTCTGTCATGCCCCTTCAAGTGCTAGACTTCCTGCAGAGTCATCTAAGAAAAGTCTTCATATTTATTGTGAACTTTGTTGCATGGAGATTTGCTCTAGTAAGATGTTGAGTACCAAACGATAAAGGATAACTGCTCTCAACAGCATCATCAATAACTTGTAAGATCAGTCTCCAACCAAGGGAGATCTCAGATCTGTCAGGCTTACACAGGGAAAATTCCAACCAAATCCAAATTTATTATAAGGTGTGTAAAATCTGTTCTAGTTTTTCTAAATACTTTATAGTTCTGTTTCATAATAATTAGATATTTGAAAGCATTATCTAGGCATTAAGGTCTCATCTGAACAAGGCATTAAGTTCTCATCTGAACAAAGCATTAAATTAGGAATTCCTTAATCAGGAATCCTTCCAGTACTATCAATTAAATGATGTTTAAATTCCTGTTTTAAAACTAAACATATACTGAAGTGCTGGCTATTATTGAATACTATTTCCTCTTTGCTGGATACATTTACAGATCTACATTTAGATTTTCTACATAATTTTTAACTATAAGAGAAATAATACACTCAGTTATTTGTACATGAACAATTATTCACTGTAGTTCTTCCTTTTCTCTCTTATGTTCCATTTTTTACCTTGCTGTTCTTATCTTTCGTATGAATACTCTCTGCATGAACATTTCCTGCCAGCAGATTTGGCATAAGAATTCAAATACTCTCATATTATATTAAATGATGTGCTCAAAGTTGTTGAAGAAACTGCCTTCCCCTTGCAGAAGAAAACAAGTTTGCATTTATTGGTGGGCAAAGAAAAGCTGACACTTCATATCTCTGTCTATCATGGCAAGACATATCATTGCAAATGTACTGTTGGTAACCTTGTCAGCATGGGAAACGGTTAAGTGGCAAAATATTAAAAAGTGCCTTGTTTATACAGCAGCCTCCAATTATTTCCACAAATTCTGGAGCTGTTATTGTGGTGAAGCAGAACTATCCACCCATATGCATTTACACCCCCCTCCAAAAAAAACCACCACCAACAAAACAGAGATTACGGTACTTTGGGATAGTATGACAACTGCAACCATAGCCCTGTACATAGGCTGAGCAATGTGAGGCTGTGTGCTGAGGGAGTAGTCCTTTCATGCAGGTTGAAGAACAACACAGCCCCAAAGTCGTGGGCATTCCAAAGTATGGGCATTTAATTTAGCTGCAGACCTACCCAAAGTAATGTGTGTACAGCCTTGCTATTCATTTTACATCATTCAAGACATGGAAATGAGTAGTATGTCTGTACAGCTGCTAATACAGGATATTGGATGCCCAAGGAAGACTTTGTGGAGGCACCCTTGCTTCCCAAGCAGAAATAGACATTTCAAAGATGAAAAAAAGTAACACCAGTTCACAAAGTCAAGTGGAGACTAGAGCAGGATTCAACCAAAAAAAAGTGAAAAAAATACAAAGTTCTTTATGCTTCCTGAACACATTTTATCAACAGATGGTTTTAAAAATTTCTTTCTCCATATATTAATTTAAATGTTTCAGGAAGCTAATATATTTCTTTTTTTCTTTTTTTCTCACATTCCCTCAGCTGTGATTTTTAACTTAACTACTCATACAGATTTGATCTGTGAAATATCTGGTGGAGCTGTGTGAGATACTTCGTCGCGAATGAGTGGTTTAGAGGCCGCTTAAAGAATCACCGTCAAAGGTATAAGCAGAAAGTAATTTTAATAGAGACCTATAAAGGTGCAACTTAACAGAGTTCGATGGCAAGGTCCACTCTATTACTTACTGTCGTGGTTTAACCAGGCAGGCAGCCAAACACCACGCAGCCGCTCGCTCACGCCCCCCACACACAGCGGGACAGGGAGAGATTTGGAAGGGTAAGAGTGAGAAAAACTCGTGGGTTGAGATAAAGACAGTTTAATAGAACAGAAAAGGGAAAATAATAATAATAATGATAGAATATACAAAATGAGTGATGCACAATGCAATTGCTCACCACCCGCGCTGACCGATAACCAAGTAGCGATCGGTACTTCCTGGAACACGCCTACCCTTCATATACTGAGCATGACGTCACATGGTATGGAATACCCCATTGGCCAGCTGGGCTAGGGGTCCCAGCTATGCTCCCTCCCAACGCTTGGAGTTTTTTTAAGCTGAATTTCCTTGACTAGCAGGGTACTTACAAACAACTGAAAACATCAGTGTGTTATCAACATTCTTGTCATACTAAATCCAAAACACAGCACTAGGAAGAAATTTAACCCTATCCTGGCCAAAACCAGGACAGTATCCACCCCTTATTCTATACCATTTATGTCATGCGTAGGTCTCACATTTTTCAATACATTCCAATTAATCACCACCACCTTTCTTGTCTCTCTCTCTCTCTATATATATATACACACATACACATACACAGAGATATCATTCCCTTATTCTATGGGCCATCCCTCTAAAATGACCATTGAGTTCATTTAGTCCACGACTTTGGGCTCCATCTGTCATAACAGTCTTTCAGGGCAGCAGAGACGGTGTGTGGTGTTGGGCTGTTGCATCCTGAAGCCAGTTCTGATTCCATTATCGCTGCGCTCGTCCAGTCCTATCATCGTTGCACTTTACTTGGTTTCATCGGAGTGAGTTCATTCTTCATTAATCTGGGTGATTTTTACTGCTATACCATTGATAGCAACCATAGAAATAATGATATACAATATATTATAAAAACTGACATCATACAATTCAGTTCATTGACTCTTTTCACCCAAAATCAAATCCCCTTGAGGTACACATTGGACTTCCCCATCCTTTCACATTACCCACCAAGTGCACCCAGGTCCTTGAGCAAAAGCAATCCCACGGATGGGTTTTCCCTTGCCTGAGGCAGGAGTAACCCAGACTGTCTTCCCCAGCATATTCCTTATGTGCACGACAGGGACTTTATCTCCATCTACAGTATGTAAGAGTCTTGATTGGGCAGGGCCATCTTGATTGAAAGATCCCCTGGTGTTGACTAACCAGGTGGCTTTTGCTAAATGTGTGTCCCAATGCTTGAATGTCCCACCACCCATTGCTCTCAGCGTAGTCTTTAGCAGTCCATTTTATTGTTCGATTTTCCCAGAGGCTGGTGCATGGTAGGGGATGTGATAGACCCACTCAATGCCATACTCTTTGGCCCAGGTGTCTATGAGGGTGTTATGTTTTATGGCAAAGCCGGCCTTCAGAAGGATTTGGACTATTCTCTCCCCTTTCTCAAAATCTTCTTCTGCTGTGTTGCCCCATACGATGATGTCATCAATGTACTGCAGGTGTTCTGGAGCTTCACCCTGTTCCAGTGCAGTGTGGATCAGTCCATGGCAAATGGTAGGGCTGTGTTTCCACCCCTGGGGCAGTCAGTTCCAGGTGTACTGGACACCCCTCCAAGTGAAAGCAAACTGTGGCCTGCACTCTGCCGCCAAAGGGATTGAGAAGAACGCATTAGTGATATCAATTGTGGCGTACCACCTGGCTGCCTTTGACTCCAGTTCATATTGAAGTTCTAGCATGTCCGGCACGGCAGCACTCAGTGGCAGCGTGACTTCGTTCAGGCCACGGTAGTCTACTGTTAGTCTCCACTCTCCATTAGACTTTCGCACTGGCCACATGGGACTGTTAAAGGGTGAGCGAGTCTTGCTGATCACTCCTTGGCTCTCCAGTCGACGAATCAGCTCATGGATGGTAAGCTGAGAGTCTCGGTGCGATATTGTCACCGGTGCACTGTTGTGGTAGCGATTGGTACTTGCTTGTTCTTTGACCTTCAACAACCCCACAACAGAAGGGTCCTCTGAGAGACCAGGCAAGGTGGACAGCTGTTTAATTTCCTCCGTCTCCAGGGCAGCTATACCAAAAGCCCACCGGTACCCTTTTGGGTCCTTGAAATACCCTCTCCTGAGGTAGTCTATGCCAAGGATGCACGGAGCCTCCGGGCCAGTCACAATGGGGTGCTTCTGCCACTCCTTCCCGGTTAGGCTCACTTCGGCCTCCAATACAGTGAACTCTTGGGATCCCCCTGTCACTCCAGAAATACAAATGGGTTCTGCCCCTTTATAGCTTGATGGCATCAGGGTACACTGTGCACCAGTGTCTACTAGAGCCTTATACTCCTGTGGGTCTGATGTGCCAGGCCATCGAATCCACACAGTCCAGTACACCCGGTTGTCCCTTTCCTCCACCTGGCCGGAGGCAAGGCCCCTCTATGTCTGGTCATCGTATTTGTTTATCAGTTCTTGCAAAGGCGAGTCCAGAATTTCTTCATTTCGACCCAAATTAAGATCAGCCCTTCTACTCTGTCTGGGGAACTGTTCACTGGAAACTGGACTGTCGTGAGACAGGTTTTTCCTGAAAACTGGAGCAGCAATTTTCCTTGGAGAACCCCCTTGTGTCATTGTTTTTCTTTGTGTCATGGTTTAACCCCAGCCAGCAAAAATAACTCCACGCAGCCGCTCGATCACCCCCCACCTCCGGTGGGATGGGGGAGAGAATCCGGAAGGCACAAGTAGGAAAGCTCCCGGGTTGAGATAAAAACAGTTTAATAATTGAAATAAAACTAAGTAGAACAGTAATAATAACAATGAGAACAACAACAATAACAGAATACACAAAACAGGCAATGCACAACACAACCGCTCACCGACCGCCGACCGCGTGTCACGAACGGGGGGCGAGCCCCCCCACACACCTGGTTTTTATACTGAGCATGATGTCACATGGTATAGAATACCCCATTGGCCAGCTGGGTCCACCACCCCGGCTGTGCTCCCCCCTCCCGGTGCAAGCATCACCCAGCAACAGCCAAAGCATCAATGGGCCATCAACGCTCCTTTCACACCAAACCCAAAACACAGCACACCCCCCAAGCTACTGGGAAGAAAGTTAACCCTGTCCCAGCTGGAACCAGGACAATATCCACCCCTTATTCTATACCATCTACATCATGCCCAGGTCTCACATTTTCCCATACATTCCAATTAGTCACCGCGACTTTTCCCTGCCTTTTGATATATACGCACACAGAGATATCATTCCCTTAGTCCATGGGCCATCCCTCTAAAACGTCCGTTGAGTTCATTTAGTCCATGACTTTGGGTTCCACCTGTCATAACAGTCTTGCAGGGCAGGAGAGATGGTGTGTGGTGTTGGGCTCTTGCATGCGGAGGCCAGTTCTGGGCGCTCGTCTGGTTCTATCATTGTTGTACCTTGCTCAGTTTCATCTGAGTTCATTCTACATTAATCTGGGTGATTCTTACTGTAATACTGTTAATATGGCATATGGTAACCATAGAAGTGATGACATACAGTACTATGTAATAACTAACATCGTACAATTCAGTTCATTGGCTATTTTCACCCAAAATTAAATCCCCCTGAGGTACACACCGGACTTCCCCATCCTTTCTCATCACCCACCAAGTGCACCCAGGTCCGTGAGCAAAAGCAATCCCACGGATGGGTTTTCCCTTGCCAGAAGCAGGAGCAACCCAGACCGTCTTCCCCAGCATATTTCTCATATGCACGACAGGGACTTTATCCCCCTCTACAGTACGTAAGGGTTTGGATTGGGCAGGGCCAGCTCGAGTGACAGATGCCCTCGTGTTGACTAACCAGGTGGCCTTTGCTAAATGTGTGTCCCAATGCTTGAATGTCCCACCACCCATTGCCCTCAGTGTTGTCTTTAACAGCCCGTTGTATCGTTCAATTTTCCCGGAGGCTGGTGCATGGTAGGGGATGTGATAGACCCACTCAATGCCGTGCTCTTTGGCCCAGGTGTCTATGAGGGCGTTTCAGAAGTGAGTCCCGTTGTCTAACTCAATTCTTTCTGGGGTGCCATGTCGCCATAGGACTTGCTTTTCAAGGCCCAGGATGGTGTTCCTGGTGGTGGCATGGGGCACAGGATATTTTTCCAGCCATCCTGTGGTTACTTGCACCATGGTGAGCACATAGCGCTTGCCCTGTCGGGTTTGTGGGAGCGTGATATAATCAATCTGCCAGGCCTCCCCATATTTATACTTCAACCATCGTCCTCCATACTAAAGAGGCTTTACGCGCTTGGCTTGCTTGATTGCAGCGCATGTTTCACATTCGTGGATAACCTGTGCAATAGTGTCCATGGTTAAGTCCACCCCTCGATCACAAGCCCATTTATATGTTGCATCTCTCCCTTGGTGGCCTGAAGTGTCATGGGCCCACCGAGCTATAAATAATTCACCTTTATGTTGCCAGTCCAGATCTACCTGAGCTACTTCAATCTTGGCAGCCTGATCCACCTGCTGGTTGTTTTGGTGCTCTTCACTGGCCCGACTCTTGGGTACGTGAGCATCTACGTGACGTACTTTTACAGTCAGGTTCTCTACCCAGGCAGCAATATCTTGCCACAACGTGGCAGCCCAGATGGGTTTACCCCTGCGCTGCCAGTTGTTCTGCTTCCACTACTGCAACCATCCCCACAGGGCATTTGCCACCATCCATGAGTCAGTATAGAGATAAAGTACTGGCCATTTTTCTCGTTCAGCAATGCCCAAGGCCAGCTGGATGGCTTTCGCCTCTGCAAACTGACTCGATTCACCTTCTCCTTCAGCAGTTTCTGCAACTTGGCGTATAGGACTCCATACCGGAGCCTTCCATCTCCGATGTTTTCCCACAAGGCGACAGGACCCATCCGTGAACAGGGCATATTGCTTCTCATTTTCTGGTAGTTTGTTATATGGTGGGGCCTCTTCAGCACGCGTCACCTCCTCCTCTGGGGATATTCCAAAATCTTTGCCTTTTGGCCAGTTCCTGATCACTTCCAAGATTCCTGGGCGACTGGGGTTTCCTATTGGGGCCCGTTGTGTGATCAGTGCGACCCACTTACTCCACGTAGCATCGGTTGCATGATGTGTACAGGGGACCCTCCCTTTGAACATCCAGCCCAGCACCGGCAGTCGGGGTGCCAGGAGGAGCTGTGCTTCAGTACCAACCACTTCCGAAGCAGCTCGAATCCCTTCATATGCTGCCAATATCTCCTTCTCAGTTGGAGTGTAGCGGGCCTCGGATCCTCTGTATCCCCGACTCCAGAACCCTAAGGGTCGACCTCGAGTCTCCCCTGGTGCTTTCTGCCAGAGGCTCTGTTGGAGAAAGTTAGCCAGACTAGGCCGCGGTGGGAAAATTCTGAGTCATGCTGAGAAGGGAGAAAAGAAAGTCATGCTGACCTTGCTCTGTGCAGATAAGGAACTTTGAGAAAGTACAGTATAAGAAAAACAGGATGGAACCCGGACCACGTAGCAGTAACTGAAAGTAGGAGGAATATGATAATGTAATTTTTAGAGCTAAGCCAATGATTGTGAGACAAGTATGCATAAGGTAGAACTTAGTGTATAAATATGTGTAGGGTTTTACAATAAAGTTGAAGCTGGCCTTATCACTCACATTGAGTCGACTGCCTGCCTTCCCTCGCTCGTCGCAAGTGGCGCCCGAACAGGGACCCCCCATCCCTGTTTTCCACCGGACAGCGAGATCGGAGAAGCACTGGTAGCAGCGACCAGGGAGCAGAAGATAAGTAGACGCTGTCGCGGCGTGCCTGATCCGTGCTTGAACCCAGGATGATTAAAAGGGGTTCGCCGTCCGATAGAAGGCTACCCGTGGGAAAAGGCTGCAAACGACCGGATAATTAAGAGGGTCAAGAGAAGCGCGCAATGGAAGTAGAGGTAGCCTTCGATATTTTAAAATGCTTTTTAGAAGAGCGGGGAGTAAGCCAATTAAAAGACCTGGCTGGGTTAATTGCGTTAGGGAAAGCGAAAGGGTTTTTTAAAGACCCTGAAAGTATGTTTGAAGTAGACGAGTGGCGTTCTTATGGAGATTGTTTGTGGGATCTAGTAATTGATGATGATAAATCAGCAAGAAAATTAATGAAATCTTGGAGAGATGTTATTAATTGTATAAAAAGATATAAAACTGAAAGGCGAATAGCTACAGCCGCCTCCGATCGGCTTGAGCAGTCCGATCCTGCCGCTGGACGTCTCACAGCAGGGGGTGACTACTTTTCACCTCCGCCTTCGGGAATTCCTGTTCCCGTTGTTTGCCGACCCTCTCGTCCCCCTCCTGATCCGCCGACAGAAAGGGCTTGTCCCTCCGCACCGCCGGGGGAAAGGGAGGGGGAGGGTCCAAGTGAAAATGAGAGGGTAGACGGTAGCGGACAGGAGACTGCTCAAGCTGAAAGTCTTCTAAAGGCCTCACCCCCCCACCCCCCCACCCCTCACCCCCCCCACCCCCCCACCCCCCCCCCACCCCCCCCACCCCGTCCCAAGCTCATCAACAGCCGCGTTTAGTGCAGGTTAGTTGGGACAAAATAGCACGAGAAGCTGTTGAACAAAAAGATTTTGATTTATTAGATCAAATTAGCCCTCAAGCCTTCCCGGTAATCTACCAGGTAGATAACGCGGGGGCTATGACTGGGGTGCATCAGGCCCTAGATTGGAAAATATTAAATCAATTGCGAAACACAGTTAATGTGCAAGGCAAATGCTAAACTATATCTGGGGTAGCGGAATGCTATGTCCAGAAGATATTAAGAACATAATGAGGCTTATTTTGAAGCAATCACAACAATTACTTTGGCAAGCTCACTGGCAAAGACTTTGTGAAATATCTGCACACTCGCCCCGAGCCCCAAATGATCGTTTAGCTGGAGTAACTGTAGAACAACTAATGGGTATAGGTCCTTTTGCCTCTGTAGAAATGCAGATGCAAACTGGCCCAGACGTGTTGTTAGAATCTATGAAATTAGCACGAGAAGCCTTGCAGAAAGTTAAAACTACACCAGCTCCTCCCTCATATATGTCAATTAAACAAGGAAGAGAGGAGCCTTTTGCATCTTTTGTAGATAGAGTCACAGACGCTATTGACCACGCAGATATGGCAGATTTTATGAAAGGACCTTTGCTGAGACAGTGTGTATTAGAGACTTGTAATACTTATACGAAGGGCATCCTTGTCACCTTACCCTTAGACGCCACCATAGAAGTCATGTTAGAGCGAATGAGTAGAGTTCCTGTAGGAGCTCAAGCCATGTTAGTTGAAACAACCAGAGAACTAGGGGAAAAATTAGTCAAGGCGCAGGGACAGGCGTTTGCAGCTCTTGCCCCACTGAAGCCTCCGGATGCCCACCAAAGTAAGACGACTGGCCGACGAGAGTATAAGTGCTTCCGATGTGGCTACCCAGGACATCTGCGTCGACAATGTCGGGAGCTGCCAGAACTGTCAAATGAATAATCATAATACTACGGTCTGCCGGCATTCGGGAAACGGGAAACCGAGCGCCAAGAGCCGCAGCGCGCCGACACCAATCGCGGCTCCGGTCACCTTCAGGCCAACGGCAGCCCCCAACCAAACGACAGTGCAGAGATACCAGACGCCATTGCCCAGCTTCGACCAGCAACCCAACTTCGACCAGCAACCAGGGGGAGCCTCGGACTGGATCTGGCAACAGCAGTAGATGTCACGCTAATTGACGACCGGCCGCGAAAAATTGCTACAGGAATTAAAGGGCCCATAGTTATCAATGGACAATCTCATGGAGCGTTGTTGTTGGGGCGATCATCCAGTGGTCTCCAAGGACTTTTTATATTACGAGGACTTATCGATTGTGATTCAAAAACTCAGTACCCACATCGTTGACCGAGCAGTGGATCGTATTGACCCTGACTTACCTGTGGACTTAACCATTTTGCACGGCCCCACACATTTTATTGGTGCACTCACGCAGTGCAAAAAGAAAAAGGGGGAGACTGTGAGAGTATTAGAATGGATATTTACCGGAATGCAACCAAAGACTACAATTCAAGATAACGACACGTTTGATTGGAATGTGCTAGATTGAATTTATAGCTGTTACTGCTGTTTAGCTATTAATTCGCAGGCTCTTGTGCTTGCCATGGGGCTTGCTTGCCTTAATGTGTATTAGAGTCTTGTGCTCGTTAGTGGCTGCTTTTTTGCTCTTGCTGCTTGCTGTACTGCTGCACTGCTTATCGTCTTACTGTGCTGTGCCTGGGAACATTCTGATAACAGCAATAGGGATGCGCCTGGGCCGGCAGATGGCCAGGGCATCGCTGCTGCTTCTGTGCTGCTGTGCTGGACAGGCTGGAACTGCAGCGTGAACTCGAATCAAAGGGACTGTGACCTGTGGCTGAGTCCATGCGGGACAGGACACCCCGAGGCATCTGTGACTGTGGATAAGCCCATGCCCAAGCAGCAGGAACCACCTGAACCAACGGAGGACAAACTTTACAAGAAGCAGCGCAAGTGCAGCAGTGACCCGACCTGAGCCGGCTTTGGTGCCCAGTAACTCCACGCAACGCACCACCTCTGCTGACCTGAGTGACCACCATAACAGATGGAGCCCAAAGTCATGGACTAAATGAATGCAGTGGACATTTTGTGTACATTTATGGATATTTTATGGACATTTTACAGGGGATTGTGCGGGCCTGTCCTACGTGTAGCCACCATGGGCCTGGTCTCGGAATCGGCGTGAATCCCAGGGGACTCGAGGCCAGAGAAGTGTGGCAGGTGGATGTGACTCACGTTGCTGACTTTGGCAGACTGAGATATATACATGTTACGATTGACACCTATAGCAAATTTATATGGGCCACGGCACAAACAGGAGAACGAGCACTCCACGTAATGCGACATTTGACTAGTTGTTTTGCAGTTATGGGAGTGCCACAAACGATAAAAACTGACAATGGCCCTGCATACACAAGCGCCAAAGTGAAACGTTTTTTCCAAACATGGGGAGTGCGACATACTGCTGGTATTCCGCACTCACCCACGGGACAAGCTATCATTGAAAGGGCGCATCAAACGCTGAAACAATATTTGCAAAAATTTAGGGAAATCTCAGATGTACAAGAAAGAGTTGTTAAGACTCTTTTTGTGCTAAATCATTTATGTATTTTTGCAGATCAGAAAGAGCCACCAGCATGGGTGCATGGTTATCCTAAAGAAAATAAGGATGACAAGCCAGTTTTCGTTATGTATAGAGATCCAGCAACCGGACTGTGGAAAGGTCCAGCAGAAGTGAAGTATATGGGTAGAGGTTATATGTGTGTACTTACTTGTGGTGTATGGTTGCACGGACTCTCACATAAGCATGCACAGAATCATTTATTGTTACAATACAGGAGAATATATCCTTTACCATAACGGGGAGGTCCCGCTGTCTCCCCCAATCATCACCCAATTCGTATCCCTTATTAACTAAGAAAAACAGTCTCTCTTCCTTTTGGCAAAGATCCACACGACTGCTCTCAGATCCGCTTATTCTCACGGTTAACCAGTTACATAATTCTCTTGATGTTTTTCAGTTTCCTTACAGAGGAGACAACTAAGCCAGGTGTTCAGGTCTTATCTCAGGCTTATGTGCGCGTCTGCTAGTTCTCAGCGCACAGGCCGAATTCCTGTCTTATCTTGGCCGAAACTCCCAACTCCACAATTCTTCTCCACATCTCCCCCTTTTTTGTTTATCACCACCCCATTGGTAAGTAAGGTCACCATGATGCGAGCTTCCATTTTGCGCACGTTGCGGATCGCAGACCGAAGGACCTGCAGGAACACTAGGAACAAAATAAACATTCCTGCCCCTATGCCAATAAACACCCACATGCGTAGATTGAGGCCATTAAACCAATTTTTTGGATTTATCCAAGACAAGTCTTGATGTAACCTGTCAAACACACTTTGGCTAGTCAATTCCTGTAATCTGTGAATCTGATGCTGCAGCTGATCATGTAAAGATTGAATATTTCGCTGCAATGACAAATCGAATGCTCCCATCAAATGTCACTTAATAAAAGTCCAATCATGTTGTGATGAATTCCATGGTAAGGGGGTTACACATAAAGATTTGTGTACGTGTTCCCAATCACACGGCAGACTAATTCTCGTTTTTAACGCTTCCTGCCGATCCCCCAACCACATCACAGTAGCCTCTAGGGCTTGTAGCCGAGATAATACCTCCTCATCAACTTTCTCTTGAATTTGGAATTCTTTAGTAACATTGGTCAATGCCTCACTTACCTCATGTGCAGTTTTTACAGATTGTGTCAAGGAAGCGATAGCTGCAGTGGCACTTGCTAAAATAATAACAGCAGAAATAATTGCAAAAATTAACCAACCTAAGAATCGTTTTGCTCTTTTCTTAGACTTATCTATATCTTCTACTAGAATTCTAACAAATCTACCCAAACCATCCTCCCCTTCCCACTGTCTGGTTAAATTAACTGGTATCCATAGTTCTGCCCGACGTCGAAGGGGAAAAATATAAGCAGTTTCATTAAAATCATGTTTAGATATACAACTTCTAAAAGAAGGAGAATAAAGCTGAATACAAAAGGAGTGATTACATCGAGTAATGTTTACACGCGAAGTCATAGCAAAAAGATAAGGATGAGTAGTACATACAGTCACATTAATTTCATGTATTATACTCAGATTAGCTTGTGTTTTGTTGACAATCCATACTTGAGATAGTTGCCTCGTAAAAAAAGGCAAAGCTAAACGCCACACATTCGGTTGTGGAGGAGAAAATGAACCATTATACTTCATCTGCAGGATGGGTCCTGCGGACCCACCATTGTGCCAGACTATTGAATGATTGGCTTTCTGAAAAGGCAAAACAGATTGATTCAAAGATGGATCCCAAAATGACCCATAAGGGCCCCAATCTATAATACGACCAACGGTTAAATTTTGCTCTCGAGGCCGTTCTCCCAAGCATGGCTTCCAACCAAATTGTGTGATCGATGAGAGTTTGTGCAAAATGCATTGCGGAAAATCAGGAACAAAGTCACCAATTAACATATCATTATTAATAGTATTTTTTGATGCCAACCCAGGAATGGTGACCATAGTAAGGTTCACCCATTTTCCATGTGACACTGCTACTAAGTGTTGCTGTGTTTCAACGATCACACAATACTCTGACTTATTATCTACGGTAAGACATAATGGAGGAAAATCAGAAACAAACATTGTGTCATTAGCATAATATGTATCATCTTTCCCATCTAGAGATGGGGGAACCCAAATGCCACCTGACCATAAAGTATCACTATTGCTAATCGGTAATGACGCGTCCCACCATGTCAAAGGTCGGAAAAAAGGAGGGTCCACCACATGTGCCCAATAAACGTGAGCTTCCACAGGTTGAAACATCATGGTAGTGCCAATTCCCCATAGCATTATCGTGGGACAAGATTGAACAGAAAACAGCACTATAGACCATATTACTGATGTTGACCTGATTGCATTACCGAACCGTCGTAGGAGCAGCATCCTCGTGTTGTTTTTCCTCGGGTCCTTTTTCTGGGCCATCTGCCAACACTTGCGCTGGCTTGACATTCTTCGCAGGGACCCAATATGGGCCTGTAGGAAGAGAAACACAAGCGTATCCCCGTCCCCAGGTAAGCAAGGGAACCGGACCTTTCCATAGACCAGATTCTAAGTGTTTATAAAATACCTTCGGATACACTTCAGTAACCTCTCCTGTTCGAAAATGCCGGTCAGCAGCTGAATGATATTGCTGCTTTGTCCCTGACAAATTTAAAAAATTTAATACATATGTGGCTTTATCTAACATCTCTTGAGGGGTAGTTCCCAGCGGATTCCCCCTTTTTTGTTTTTCAAGAATCAGCTTTAAGGAAGAGTGAGCACGTTCCACAATTGCTTGACCTGTGGGGGAATGCGGAATACCTGTAACATGATACACGCCCCATGCCTGTAGGAATAATAACAACCGTTTAGAGACATAGGCAGGTCCATTATCTGTTTTGAGTTTACGGGGGACCCCCAATACTGCAAAGCATCGAAGAAGATGTTTGATAACATCACGAACACGTTCACCCGTATGAGCCGTTGCGACCAAAAACCCAGAAAAGGTATCAACAGACACATGAACAAAGCGCAAACGACCAAAGGAGGAAACATGAGTAACATCCATCTGCCATAGTTCATTGGAAGTCAGTCCCCTGGGATTCACAGCAGATACTACTGGCATTGGCGTGAGCCGCTGACAATCTGGGCAAGCACGAACGATGTCCTGGGCCTGTTCAGCTGTAAGAGAAAACTGCTTCCGTAAGGAGCGAGCATTCTGATGAAAAAATTCATGGGATAATTTTGCTTGTTCCAAACGGCGAGGTAGGACTGCCATCAGAGTGAGTGCATCCGCAGCAGCATTACCGGAAATGAGCGGTCCTGGTAAATTAGTATGAGATCGGATATGCATAATAAAATACGGAAATCGTCTAACACGCAGCAGCTGTGCTAACTGTATTAGTAAAGAAAATAGTTGCTTATTATCTACTTCTCGAATAAATGCAGTCTCTATGCGCTGTACTATGCCTGTGACATAAGCTGAGTCTGCCACTATATTAAGTGGTATTTGAGAAAACAATTCAAAAGCGCGAACAGCAGCTGCTAATTCAACTACCTGCGTAGATCCAGGTAGAGAAGTAACATCCGAAGACCAGGGGGCCTGATCTGCTTCCTCCACTTGGTGTTCAGACGTTTTCCGTCCTCCCGGCGTCTTCCACGCCACTACAGCTTTACCTGTTTTTCCAGATCCGTCAATGAAAACAGTTTGCGCCTGTGGAATAGGCACAGAACTTAATAGTATGCGTGGCTGTAGTGGTAGAGACTGTAAGGAATTCAAAAGTCGATGGCGTGGTAAGTTGTGTTCTATGGAGTTAACGTAATCCGCCATTGCAATCTGAAAACTCAGGCTGTTTTGTAATAGTGTCCAAAATTCATCTCCTGTGAAAGGCAAATGCATAACATCTGGATCTCGACCTGTCAATTGTTGACATCGTAGTCGGCCTTGTGATATCAAACGAGAGATCATTTCAATTGCAGTGGTCAACGTCTTACTAAATGAGTGAGGTAAAAACAGCCATTCCAGAATGCGTAAGGCATCCTTTTCAGTTTGTGCCCTAGCATCCCATTGTCCCAGTAAGGCAAACGGCTGAAAAGAGTGGTAAATAAGGAACAATCGAACTGGCAACGATAGCCGGATTCGATGTGCGAAGGTATCATTAATTTTATCCATTACCTGTTGCAATGCTTCTTGGCCTGGTTCCGAAAGAGATCTGGGGGATGCCAAATCAGGATCCCCTTTCAGCAACGAGAACAAGGGTGACAGTTCATGAGTGGTAATTCCCAATAGAGGTCGCACCCAATTGATTGTGCCCAACAACTTCTGGAGATCGTTCAGAGTACTTACAGTAGTGGCAAGCCGTAAGGCTTGTGGACACACATGCGACTCGAAGAGTTTCCAGCCTAGGTATTTCCAAGGAGAAACTGACTGTACCTTCTCTGCTGCTATCTGAAATCCATATCGATGTAATTCTGTGGACAAACACTCAAAAATTTGAGAGAGATATGATTCCGTCTCAGCTGCCAACAAGATATCATCCATATAATGATACAATACAATATTTTTATACCGTTGACGAATTGACAAAAGTGCCTCTCCCACCACTATTTGACAAATGGTAGGACTATTCTTCATGCCTTGAGGTAAAACAACCCAATGGAACCGTTGCATAGGTCGATCATTGTTAATTGTAGGAACAGAAAAAGCAAACCTAATACAATCCTCTGGGTGTAGATAAATTGTAAAAAAACAATCTTTGAGATCAATAACTTTTAAATGCCATTCATCAGGGATCATGGTAGGATTTGGGGTCCCGGGCTGCAAGGCCCCCATGGATACCATAACGGCATTAATAGCTCGCAAATCCTGTAACAATCTCCATTTTCCTGATTTTTTAGGTATGACAAAAATAGGCGTGTTCCAAGGACTGGTGGATGGCACTATGTGTCCTAATTGTAATTGCTCCTGTACTAATTCCCAAGCTTTTTCTAGCCGCTCACCTTTCAAAGGCCACTGATCAACCCACACTGGCTTGTCTGTAAGCCAAGTCAGTTTCAGGCGCGGCTGTACTTCAGTGGCCTTCATTAAAAATGTGTCTTAAGTGCTACATTCCATTGTTGCAACAGATCACATCCCCATAGGGTACATGGGACATTTAAAACATAGGGTTTCAGCATGGCATGTTTATTTTCCGGACCTTCCACCAGTAAAGAATGCAAGCTCTGCCATGGTATTTGGGTACCACCAACTCCGGTAACGGCAGCAAAAACTTGTACTAATGGCCAATCAGAGGGCCATTCAGATCTCTGAATTATTGAGACATCCGCCCCTGTATCCACCAGTCCAGTAAAAGCACGGCCATTTACTTTACACATCAACATAGGCTGACCCGTAGTTATCTTTTGAGTCCAGAATATTCGAGGCAAACCTGTGCTTCCAAATCCTGCTGACCCCCTCTGCTGGCCTGATATAGGATCTCCCTTCTCCCTTTGAACATTAGGTAACAAAATTAGCTGAGCAATGCGCTCCCCTGCGGGAATAGTACACGGAGGAGTAGGAGTCCAAGCCATAATTTTAATTTCCCCAGTATAATCAGTATCAATCACCCCAGGAAGGACAAAAAGTCCTGCCTTGGAGGTTGAGGAACGTCCTATCAATAAGGCACAAAACCCTGCTGGTAAAGGGCCGTACACTCCAGTGGGGAGTATGTTAACAGATTGATCTCGTATTACTGTTGATTGGCTGGTGGCCAGATCCAACCCGGCGCTTCCGAGTGTAGCTGGCTTAAGGGCATGGACGGTTGGCAATTGTTGACATTTGCTTCGTGTGAATTCACCGCCCAGGTTGAGGCTTGAGCCACCGGCCTTGAAATCGGGGTCCTGTTGAAGGTTCTCGGGGCGCCGGACCTCGCGCCCCTCCTCCCGTTTCCCTGCATCAGTCCTGGGAGCAGGTTACCATTCTTATCAAATTTGGATCGACATTGGTTACCCCAGTGATATCCCTTCTGACAACGAGGACACAGCTGAGCGGGACCTTTAATTTGGCCCTTTGTTCCTCGTCTTGCTCTGGGGCAATCTTTTTTAATATGACCTTCCTGGCCACATACAAAACACTTAGTCGCCGCTCGAGCCACCGTTAGTTGTTGAGCCAACGCCGCTGCTAATATCTCCGCTTTAAACTGTTCTGACCCCACATTTTGACAAGCTCTGATCAAATCAGTTAAAGTCTTTGCCCGATTCCGAATGGGATCTATAGCTTTTCTACAATCAGAATTAGCATTCTCAATTGCAAGCTGAAAAAGCAACAACTCGGCGGCTTCAGGAGACTCTATCTGACGTTGTATAGCAGTTTGTAATCGATCTAAAAATTGCACATAGGGTTCTTGTGCCCCTTGCCGGATCGTAGCAAATGATGATTCCGGCTTGCCAGAATCCGGCACTCGCCTTAATGCTTTCATAGCCAAATCAGCCGCCTGTATAAGCAGTTCACGGGGTAAGGTGGCTTGTGCAGCAGGTGACGCCCAATTCCCTTCACCTAACATTTGATCTCGCCCATAGGGTAGTTGCAAATTGTCCAAATTGTCTACTACCTTTGCAATAACAAGTTCACGATACTCAAAAAACCACACAGAATACTGCACCGCTGACAAAACAAGGCGTAATACAGACTTCCAATCTAAAGGAGTCATCGTATAAGATTCCCCTATTGCTTGCAGTAAGTTTATAGTAAATGAAGCCTGTAACCCGTACTCCTTTATCGATTTGCGCACCTCCTTAATCACCTCATATGGTAAATGAGCATACTCTGGTGCTCTGCCAGGTTGATAAATTACAGGCATTGCCTGGAGAAGCGTTATATCCCCCTTTTTTAATGCCTCTGTACGACACTCATCAAAGGACAGCCTTGGCGCTACCGTACCTAAAGGCTGATATGTGGGGGGGGTGCGCGGATCCCTGCAGCGGATCTCCTCGGGTGGGGGGGAGGGGGCAAATGGTGGTGGTTTCATGACGGACAACCGAGAAAGTGTCTTTTGTCTCTGTCGATGTAAGATTTCATCCGCCGTTGGCGCAGATGCAGCCATTGCTTTAACTGGTGAAAGTGGAGGGTATAAATCAGGCTCTCGTTCGGGGTCTATCGAGCCCGTGTCAAGGGGATCGTCTGGCTCCGAATCATCCTTCAGAGGCGGGGGCTCCGCGTGAGGCATTACAGTTTCATCAGGAGCCAACAGTTCAAACGAATCTCCCCCATCTTTTGATTCTCCCCCCGGTATTGCTGGATCAGTCACATTTTGCAACACCTGTTCGGCAGGGCATAACTTTTGCAGAGCCGTATACACAACTCGCCAGGTAATCAATATTCCCTCTGGAACTTCTAGTTGCAAAATCTGTTTAGTCTGTAATTCCTCACCCACTTTTTGCCATTGCTTTAAATCATAACACCCAGCCGTTCCTACAGAAGGGAACCAAGGGCAGTGATCCCGGACCCACGCAAGGAGTCTCACCAATTGTATTGGAGCGACCTTAAAACCTTGTTCCTTTAAAATACGTTGAAATATTTCAAGTTGAAGCTTTTGTGACTGAGATGCCGACTGCCCCATGACCAATGTATAAAGTTCGTATAACTTCCCCGCGGCTGCTCACCTGAATCGTCCTGCGACCGGTGATGAATCGAGCTCGATATGTTGATCCTCCGTTTATCCTCCGTCCAGCTCAACAGGGGTACACCACCGGATATTTCTATTTCCTTTCTTCAAGACCTTCTTTCTTCAGGTCGTTGTCTCCTTTTTTTTTTTTCTTTCTCAATCGTGCCCCACGTTGGGCGCCATTTGTGGTGTATGGTTGCACGGACTCTCACATAAGCATGCACAGAATCATTTATTGTTACAATACAGGAGAATATATCCTTTACCATAACGGGGAGGTCCCGCTGTCTCCCCCAATCATCACCCAATTCGTATCCCTTATTAACTAAGAAAAACAGTCTCTCTTCCTTTTGGCAAAGATCCACACGACTGCTCTCAGATCCGCTTATTCTCACGGTTAACCAGTTAGTTACATAATTCTCTTGATGTTTTTCAGTTTCCTTACAGAGGAGACAACTAAGCCAGGTGTTCAGGTCTTATCTCAGGCTTATGTGCGCGTCTGCTAGTTCTCAGCGCACAGGCCGAATTCCTGTCTTATCTTGGCCGAAACTCCCAACTCCACAATTCTTCTCCACACTTACTCCCACAGGGCCGAAGTGGATTCCAAGCCGCTGGACCAAAGCTGCTGTTGCTGATGATGATCAATGCAGCTCTGTCTGTACTGATCCCAGCGATGCCGTTGCCCAGCCGTGCGAACTTATGGGTGGCGTGGGCGAATAAAACTGGGATGACAGATTTTTGCCTGAGTTCAGCTACGGCAACTGAGCCCTTTAAAACATGTCTGATAGGCTTTCCTGAAATTATTGCCAGAGATTTTGATAATTGGACGTCTGTAACAGTTAATTGTATAAATGTTACTGTAGCAAATTGCTCGGTACAACTAATAAGAGCCCTAAATCACACTCTCCCTTGGGACCCCCAAGAAATTGACCTTTTGGGGTCAGAAAAAACTGGAAATGCAACTGATAATGTTACTACTCAGACATGTTTTGTGTTTGGCAGTTTTAGCCGCTTTGCCGCACAGGCCCAGACCTTTCAGTCATTGATCGGCATAAGCAGCCGCACTGATGATAACAACCCTTTTGTTAATACCACCTGTTGGACTGTTGTTTCACCTTTTACGAAAGGATTCGAAATAGGCCAATATTGTGGGAATTATAACGTTTCCAAAACACTCAGTGCCTATGGACGGAGTATGAAGGGAACCAATAACTCTTTGTGGAACAATGATATGGCCAAAGCTCTTCCCCCCGGATATTTTTTGATCTGTGGGGATCGAGCATGGCCTGGCATTCCAAAGAACGCCTTTGGAGGGCCTTGTTATGTAGGTAAATTAACTCTGCTCACAGTTAGCCGACAAAGTTGGCTCAATATAACTACAGTAGCGACAAATCGACACAAAAGGTCTATACATCAATTGCAGGCAGATTGTAACGACAATATAGAATTATGGTCAACCACAGCCAATGTATTTGCTTCCCTAGTGCCTAACATAGGCACTGCGCAAGCGCTGGCTTGGTATTTTATTAACAATTATAGTTATAGTAAAAATAGCATATCACTGTATTTTAAATAATGTTGTAAAAATGAACCACAATGTATTGGTGGTCCAAAAAGAAAAAGGGGGAAATGTTGGAGAAAGTTAGCCAGACTAGGCCGCGGTGGGAAAATTCTGAGTCATGCTGAGAAGGGAGAAAAGAAAGTTATGCTGACCTTGCTCTGTGCAGATAAGCAACTTTGAGAAAGTACAGTATAAGAAAAACAGGATGGAACCCGGACCACGTAGCAGTAACCGAAAGTAGGAGGAATATGATAATGTAATTTTTAGAGCTAAGCCAATGATTGTGAGACAAGTATGCATAAGGTAGAACTTAGTGTATAAATATGTGTAGGGTTTTACAATAAAGTTGAAGCTGGCCTTATCACTCACATTGAGTCGACTGCCTGCCTTCCCTCGCTCGTCGCAAGGCTCCAGGTAGGACCATTCTCCCCGGCTGGGGTGTAGAGCACATTCTTCACATCTTGTCCTGCCCGGACTGGCCCAAGGGCTACCGCCTGAACTATCTCCTGTTTAATTTGCTCAAATGCTTGTCGTTGCTCAGGGCCCCATCTGAAGTCGTTCTTCTTCCTGGTCACGTGATAGAGAGGGCTTACGATCTGACTGTAATTTGGAATATGCATTCTCCAAAAGCCCACAACGCCTAAGAAAGCTTGCGTTTCCTTTTTGTTAGTTGGTGGAGACATGGCTGTTATTTTATTGATCACATCTGTTGGGATCTGACGACACCCATCTTGCCATTTTATTCCTAAAAACTGGATCTCCTGTGCAGGTCCCTTGACCTTACTTCGTTTTATTGCAAAGCCGGCCTTCAGAAGGATTTGGACTATTCTCTCCCCTTTCTTGAAAACTTCCTCTGCTGTGTTGCCCCACACGATGATGTCATCAATGTACTGCAGGTGTTCTGGAGCCTCACCCTGTTCTAGTGTGGTGTGGATCAGTCTATGGCAAATGGTAGGGCTGTGTTTCCACCCCTGGGGCAGTCAGTTCCAGGTGTACTGGACACCCCTCCAAGTGAAAGCAAACTGTGGCCTGCACTCTGCCGCCAAAGGGATGGAGAAGAATGCATTAGCGATATCAATGGTGGCGTACCACTTGGCTGCCTTTGACTCCAGTTCGTATTGAAGTTCCAGCATGTCCGGCACGGCAGCACTCAGTGGTGGCGTCACTTCGTTCAGGCCACGGTAGTCTACTGTTAGCCTCCACTCTCCATTGGACTTTCGCACTGGCCACATGGGGCTGTTAAAGGGTGAGCGAGTCTTGCTGACCACTCCTTGGCTCTCCAGTCGACGAATCAGCTCATGGATGGGGATCAGGGAGTCTCGGTTGGTGCGATATTGCTGCCGGTGCACTGTTGTGGTAGCGATTGGTACCTGTTGTTCTCCAACCCTCAGCAACCCCACAACAGAAGGGTCCTCCGAGAGACCAGGCAAGGTGGACAGCTGTTTAATTTCCTCCGTCTCCAGGGCAGCTATACCAAAAGCCCACCGGTACCCTTTTGGGTCCTTGAAATACCCTCTCCTGAGGTAGTCTATGCCAAGGATGCACGGAGCTTCTGGGCCAGTCACAATGGGGTGCTTCTGCCACTCATTCCCGGTTAGATTTACTTCCGCCTCCAACACAGTTAACTCTTGGGATCCCCCTGTCACTCCAGAAATACAAATGGGTTCTGCGCCTTTATAGCCTGATGGCATCAGGGTACACTGTGCACCGGTGTCTACGAGAGCCTTATATTCTTGTGGATCTGATGTGCCAGGCCATCGAATCCACACAGTCCAGTAAACCCGGTTGTCCCTTTCCTCCACCTGGCTGGAGGCAGGGCCCCTCTAGTCCTGGTCATCATATTCGCTATCTACTTCTTGTAAGTATGAGTCAGAAGTCCCTTTGTTAAGGTCGGAAGTGGAATCAGCCCTTCTACTCTGTCTGGGGAACTCACTGGAGACTGGAGCAGCAGTTTTCCTGGAAGATGCAGTTTTCCTGCATCCCTGCTTTGTATATTCTGTTCTTGTTGTTGTTCTCATTGTTATTACTGTTCTACTTAGTTTTATTTCAATTATTAAACTGTTTTTATCTCAACCCGGGAGTTTTCCTACTTGTGCCCTCCCGATTCTCTCCCCCATCCCACCAGATGGTGGTGAGCGAGCGGCTGCATGGGGTTTATTTGCTGGCTGGGGTTAAACCACGACAGTCCTATTTTTGGCTCAAAGGGTTGAGATAACAACAGATTAACTAGATCATATTAAGGAATATATATCTGTTAACATATTAATTTGTTCTGCACCATGCTCTTGTTTTTACTGTACCTGTTAAAGATTGGAGTTGGGTTTTGTAGTCTGCTGTGC
Source organism: Calonectris borealis (assembly GCF_964195595.1). Lineage (NCBI taxonomy): Eukaryota > Metazoa > Chordata > Aves > Procellariiformes > Procellariidae > Calonectris > Calonectris borealis. The sequence goes on along the minus strand of NC_134351.1, from coordinate 45,791,478 downwards.
TCTGCAGTGATTAATGATGTTTTGCCTGGGAGATTTGTTACTAAAACGCTGGCATTGGGGGTTATTTGGTATTTGGGATTCGTAATGAAGCCGTTTCTGTATTTCGGGTACCAGCTCATGGAGACCATTAGCAATTATACCTTTTCCTCTGAGAGATTTTTTATGGAGGAAATAGAGAATGGCACCCTCACTACCTTCCTCTATGATGTCATCTCCTTTGTTAAAATAACTTGTCAGTACCTTGAACATCCCTGGGTAGTTAAGATACACCTATTGGTACTCCTTGGGAATATTGTTTTGGTTTTATCCAAGGTTAGTAAGCAATTTAAGAATGTCATCCAGAGATCTGCCCCAAGGCTGGACAGTTATGAGTGGCAGGGCGTGTGGGATAGCATGGGCAAATGCCTAGGACGGTGGGCACCCCCAGTGTTTTGGAACTTCACCCCTGAACAAGTGCAGAACCCTGAAAAATTAGTAGAATATTTGGAAGAAGTATGCTGTCACCCTGGCCATTCTAGGGAGACGCAAATCACTACAATGTGCTGGGGCCTGGCCCACGCCTACCGAGCCCTGTTCAATACCACTCAGAACCCCCAAGGGGAAGAAAAGGTCACTGCATCTCATGACAAAGCAACATCCCCTGTGGCTTCCCCACCGCCCACGGCAAGTACAGCGGCTACCCCACCCCCCACGGCAGGCAAGGCAGATACTCTGCCCCCTGCGGCAGGGAACCAACCCATGCCGGTATCAGTCGCCCCTATACAAAAAAGAAAATGCACAAGAAAATCAGCTCGTTTAGTAAGGGATGAAAATGAACCAGGGCCATCACGAGAACAGGAGGAGGAGGGGGAGGCAGAACCCATAAATGAGATGGTAACCACCTGATCCCTATCCCTGAGTGAGCTGCGAGCACATTATCACCTGGCTGCTCCGATGCTGGGATAATGGGGCCAGTAGCCTGGAATTGGAGGGTAGGGAAGCCAAGCAGCTGGGATCCCTTTCTAGGGAAGGGGGCATTGACAAAGCAATTGGACAAGGGGCACAAGCCCTCAGCCTCTGGAGGCGACTCCTGTCAGGCGTGAAGGAAAGGTATCCCTTCAAGGAAGATGTTATATGCCACCCAGGCAAGTGGAGCACCATGGAGAGAGATATCCAGTACCTGAGGGAATTAGCCGTGCTGGAAGTGATTTATGATGACCTGAACAACGAGCAGTTATCCAAAGACCCAGATGAAGTCAAATGCACCCGACCCATGTGGCGGAAGTCTGTACGGAGCGCACCAGCATCACATGCAAACTCATTGGCAATAATGACCTGGAAAGGAGGAGAGGAACAAACAGTGGATGAATTGTCTGGCCAACTCCGGCAATACGAAGAAAGTCTCTCTTCCTCCCTATGGGCCTGTGTCTCTGCTGTGGAGAAACTGTCCCAGGAGGTCCAGCAACTCAAAGAGGATATGTCCTGCTCCCCACCTGCACGGGCCAGTGTCTCAGCCATTAGGAGCAAGCGTCCCTCTCCTCAAGAGAGAAGATATCGTGGGTACACACCCCGGGGCACCCAGTGTTTTACCTGCGAGACCACAGAGACAACATGAGGAAGTGGGATGGAAAATCTACCTTCACCCTGGAGGCACGGGTATGTGAGTTGCAAGGGAAAACAACCACAAAAGGGGGTTCTTCCGGGAAAACTGCTGCTCCAGTCTCCAGTGAGCAGTTCGCCAGACAGAGTAGAAGGGGTGATTCCACTTCCAACCTTAATAAAGGGACTTCTGATTCATACTTACAAGAAGTGGATAGCTAATATGATGACCAGGACTAGAGGGGCCCTGCCTCCAGCCAGGTGGAGGAAAGGGACAACTGGGTTTACTGGACTGTGTGGATTCAATGGCCTGGCACATCAGACCCACAGGAGTAGAAGGCTCTCATAGACACCGGTGCACAGTGTACCCTGATGCCATCAAGCTATAAAGGGGCAGAACCCATTTGTATTTCTGGAGTGACAGAGGGATCCCGAGAGTTAACTGTATTGGAGGCCAAAGTGAGCCTAACAGGGAATGAGTGGCAGAAGCACCCCATTGTGACTGGCCCAGAGGCTCCGTGCATCCTTGGCATAGACTACCTCAGGAGAGGGTATTTCAAGGACCCAAAAGGGTACCGGTGGGCTTTTGGTATAGCTGCCCTGGAGACGGAGGAAATTAAACAGCTGTCCATCTTGCCTGGTCTCTCAGAGGACCCTTCTGTTGTGGGGTTGCTGAGGGTTGGAGAACAACAGGTACCAATCGCTACCACAACAGTGCACCGGCAGCAATATCGCACCAACCGAGACTCCCTGATCCCCATCCATGAGCTGATTCGTCGACTGGAGAGCCAAGGAGCGATCAGCAAGACTCGCTCACCCTTTAACAGTACCATATGGCCAGTGCGCAAGTCTGATGGAGAGTGGAGACTAACAGTAGACTATCATGGCCTGAACGAAGTCACGCCGCCACCAAGTGCTGCCGTGCCGGACATGCTAGAACTCCAATATGAACTGGAGTCAAAGGCAGCCAAATGGTACGCCACAAAGGATATCGCTAATGCGTTCTTCTCAATCCCTTTGGCGGCAGAGTGCAGGCCACAGTTTGCTTCCACTTGGAGGGGCGTCCAGTACACCTGGAACCGACTGCCCCAGGGGTGGAAACACAGCCCTACCATTTGCCATGGACTGATCCAGACTGCCCTGGAACAGGGTGAGGCAGCAGAACACCTGCAATACATTGATGACATCATCGTGTGGGGCAACACAGCAGAAGAAGTTTTTGAGAAAGGGCAGAGTATACTCCAAATCCTTCTGAAGGCCAGCTTTGCCATAACGAGGCCCCACTAAATAACAAACTACCAGAAAATGAGAAGCAATATGCCCTGTTCACTGATGGGTCCTGTCACCTTGTGGGAAAACATTGGAGATGGAAAGCTGCTGTATGGAGTCCTATACGCCAAGTCGCAGAAAATGCTGAAGGAGACGGTGAATCGAGTCAGTTTGCAGAGGTGAAAGCCATCCAGCTCGCCTTGGACATTACTGAATGAGAAAAATGGCCAGTACTTTATCTCTATACTGACTCATGGATGGTGGCAAATGCCCTGTGGGGGTGGTTGCAGCAGTGGAAGCAGAACAACTGGCAGCGCAGAGGTAAACCCATCTGGGCCGCCGCGTTGTAGCAAGATATTGCTGCCCGGGTAGAGAACCTGGCTGTAAAAGTACGTCACATAGATGCTCACATACCCAAGAGTCGGGCCAGTGAAGAGCACCGAAACAACCAGCAGGTGGACCAGGCTGCTAAGATTGAAGTGGCTCAGGTGGATCTGGACTGGCAACATAAGGGTGAATTACTTATAGCTCGGTGGGCCAACCATGGGGCGGAAGTTGGTACAGAGCTGTCGTGGTTTAACCTGGAAGGCAGCCAAATACCACACAGCTGCTCACTCACTCCCCCCACCCCCCCCCGCAGTGGGACGGGGAGAGAATCGGAAGGGTAAGAGTGAGAAAAACTCATGGGTTCAGATAAAGACAGTTTAATAGAACAGAAAAGCGAAAATAATAATGATAAGGATAGAATATACGAAATGAGTGATGCACAATGCAATTGCTCACCACCCATGCTGACTGATAACCAAGTAGCGATCGGTACTTCCTGGATCACGCCTACCCTTCATATACTGAGCATGACGTCACAGGGTATGGAATACCCCATTAGCCAGCTGGACTGGCTGTCCTGATTATGTTCCCTCCCATCTTGTGTACCTAGCTCAGTCAGTAGGCATGGGAGCTGACCTTGGACTAGGAGGGTACTTAGCAACAACTGAAAACATCAGTGTGTTATCAACATTCTCCTCATACTAAATCAAAAACACAGCACTAGGAAGAAATTTAACCCTATCCCAGCCGAAACCAGGACACCAATGCGTTATTCATTAATTTTTTTTTATATTTAAGCACAAACGTGTGATTAATTCGCCTCGAGGTGTACCATAAAAATTCCCCAACACCACCTACACCCAATTCACCTAGTCTTACCTAAAGTGGAGTAGGTTTGAATGAAGTTTCCTATATTAGTGCTGTTTCACTCAAGTTCAAGAATTTTTACCAAGTGGTAGTAATTGGTTTGTCCTCTAGTGGAATAGTTTGGAGAATCCTCTGGTAATTTACTTTTTGCCCATGCTTGAGTTAATTCAGCCAGTAAAATTCACTTCTGATGGAACATATCTAGCAAATTCCAGTCTGTGATTCTGATCGTTTCAAAAAACATTTTCTGAATAGCACCTGCAACTGCTGGATATGCTGCAAAGTACATGTAAAGCTCTTAAAAACAGCGTTTGATACTTGTTCTCCTGATAACATAAAGTCAGGGGTGTGGAAGAATCACAGTATTAATTAATTAGTAATTACTTAATCCATTTTAAAGGCAAGGTTACTGCATCTGTAGTAATTATCTCATATAGTGAGTTTGCAAAAGAATTTTAGAACTTCAACAGAAAAAAAGGTCGAAGACTTCAATAAAATAAGTGATGCTATATTTTTTTCCTTTAGAGGTATTTTTGAAAGAGGGGAGCCAGCCAGAAAAAGGAAGCAGCAGCATATTCACAATGACTGTAATTTGCAGACCATACATGGCCCTTGTTTTATCAGATACCTTCTATGGAAGTCCGTGAGATTTTCTTGAATGGATAAGAAAAGTATATTTCCTACTGTTATAGTTCTAGCTAAACTGTTCTAGCATGGAAATATCTAAACTGCCATCAACTTGGGAGTTAGAAAAGTTTCTACAATATGAGTCAATGCATTGTGTTTTTATTCTACTTGTATTATCATATATCCAGAATGACTCCATCAGCCTTATCAGAGTACTTGGAGATTTACACTGGTCTAACTAAACAAAATCTGATCACGTCTTCTGTTATTGAGAGAGCTGTTCTAGCTGCTTTGAAACAACAATCTGATTTAATAAAAACAACATTGCAACCATTTATAGGTCTACTAGAAAGAATTAGCCCTGCTTTTCCTCTGGCTGGACTGGGATGTTGTTTAGCAGTTGTATCACAGTATTACAGTGCATTAGTAGAGAACAAAAAACCAACATATGATACTGAAACTGACAGCAGTTTGTGTGAAACATATATTTTAGAAAAAAAAAACAAACCAACCCAGCAGATGGGAGGAACACAAATAAGAATGTTTTCTCAAGATCTGTTTAGAAGAAAACATTGTAGTTGGATGACTTTTCTACTTATGGTCAAAATAAATCAGCAAGTCCTTTGTTACCTTTAAAGATGAATGGTTAAGTGATAAAGAAATAAACGATGTGTTTAAGACACAAAAGCAGAGGCAGGTTTATTAGGCTGTTGCACCTGAGCCATAATCAGAGGGGCCTCTTGCTCTCAGTGTCTAAGGGGATTAAGCATATCTCCTTTGCAGTATTTGTCACATTTTTCATTCTAGCAGAAGAACCATAATCTCTGAGGTAGGTCTTGTATCCAGATCCTTTCTGTGGTATTTTTGTAGCTGCTATATATTTCTAAACTGCAGTGTTTCTGGTACTAAATTAAAAGACAATCTACAGCATAATATTTGTGGACAGTGATTTTCCACCGCTTATCAAGCCAATTTCCATTAGTTTTCACGGGAAATACATATATAGGGTTATCCTGGTTTCGGCTGGGATAGAGTTAAATTTCTTCCTAGTGCTGTGTTTTGGATTTAGTATGAGAAGAATGTTGATAACACACTGATGTTTTCAGTTGTTGTTAAGTACCCTGCTCTTCAAGGACTTTTCAGCTTCCCATGCTCTGCCAGGTGCACAAGAAGCTGGGAGGGAGCATAGCCAGGACAGCTAACCCAACTGGCCAATGGGGTATTCCATACCATATGACGTCATGCTCAGTATATAAATAGGAGGCATGGTACAGGAAGTAGCGATCGCTGCTTGGTTATCGGTCAGCGCGGGTGGTGAGCAATTGCATTGTGCATCACTCATTTTGTATATTCTACCATTATTATTATTATTATTATTATTATTATTATTATTATTATTATTATTATTATTTTCCCTTCCTTTTCTGTTCTATTAAACTGTCTTTATCTCAATCCATGAATTTTACTTTTTTTTTTCCCGATTCTCCCCCCTGTCCCACTGTGGTGGGGGGAAGTGAGCGAGCAGCTGTGTGGTATTTGCCTGTCTGCCAGACTAAACCACGACAGTCCTTTTTGGTGCCCAACGTGGGGCACGAAGGGTTGAGATAACAACAGATCTGACCAAAGCATGTTAAGGCAAATTTGCGTGTAAGGCAGAATTTGATGAATTAATTTTCACTTCTGATTTGCCAAAGGTTTACTTTCCTTTAGCTGATATCTAAAATAAACAGTCTTCATTATATGTTTAGACAGTTCTTTTAGCTCATAATGTTTTCGAACTATTGATGTTGTTCATAAAACTGATACTTTTCCTTAGAGTTAAGCATAGAATTTATCAAAACAATACTTTTACAAAAAAGTATATCAAACCCTTTATATAACTTAGGCATTCTTTTAACAATAGATAATACAACAACATGTATTTTTAAATGTTGTTGACAGTAATAGTAAAATACTGCTCTGTTGTAAATGTGTGACTAAAATTTTTAAGTTAAATTCAGAATTAGACCAGAAGCTTTGTTCACTTTTAGCAGTCTTAAGTTTCATTAATTTCAATGGAAGTATGAATGCTGGACACCGGTGGGAATTCAGGAAAACCTGAAGGTGTTTTTCAGTTCTAAACAACATTTTGGCAGTACAATAAAATCATCTGTCAACTATTTTGGAAAAAAATCAGGTTTTTTTATGGAGTTTTCACTCTTTACCTTTTCATGTTAAGGAGGGACATTTTAATCATGTTTATTCTTTTATTTTATAATTATTATCCAAAGTGCTGCATTCACCTTTCTTACTTATACCAGGTAGTATATGGTTAGTATAAGAGCTCCCTCTATGGGTTTTATTTTAAATATCAGCTTAGGAAAATATAGGGAAAGTAAATTCCACCTCTTGTCAGTGCTTCATAAACATATTCAGTTGAACAACATTACCTGACTTTTAAAAAGCAGGATTTCATGGAAAGAAAACCATCAATTTTACCAATGGTTAAAGTATGAAAAAAATATAATAATGTTATAGATTTATTTAAGTTGTATTTACAAAAATTTATACTTTTAATTTTAATAGCAGCCTGATAAACTGTGCGACTTAAGCTACTGTTATATAAAGAAATAAACCAGCATTTTCTCTTTTGTAACTACTTTTAATACATGTAGATATCAGAGCTCTCAAACTGCAGAAGTATGTCTCACAGTAGTACGAGTTTCTCATCAACTGAGTAGTATTCACATCTTTGAATAAGGACTTCTACCCTTTATGGCACCCTGGTGGTATAGTATTCATGTGATAACTACAGAAATTCCTAGTAAGGGAGAGACAGGATATTTGAAAGTATTTAATATGCAGCTATCAGCATAATTTAGCAGAGAGAGAAAAAAGGAAAATCAGAGCCAAATGATCTTCCAGTTTTCCCTAGACATCAGCAAGTGTTTCTAGGTCAAACAAGTAATCCTACAGACCTCATGATGGGAAATGTGGTTGTTAGTAATAAGCTAACCATCTGGCTTTCTTTCATACAGAGTTTTTATTATTAAAAACAAAACCAAAAAATCTCTGTATGAAGGAACCCATTCTCTGAGTCCTATTTGAAAATCAAAGCATACAGTTTTCTAGTGAAGATCAGGCAGGAGTGAAGCCTGACAGTTATTAAGCAATATGCCAGCTTGTATGGACCTATAAACTTTACCCTACATGCAAAATATTTGCTTAAGCACGTGTACACCCATCTCACCATTTCCCCTTCCTCATGTACAGGAACATGTGCGTATTGCAGCTTCACTGGCAAATCCAGAGGCTTTTTCAGAGCAGTAGAATTCAATAAATTCTATCTTTGGTCCCTCTCTACGTGGGCCATTCATTGCATTCATCTTGTGAAAGGCAGCAGTGCTCCCCTGTCAGATGAAGTATCCCCAAGAAGCCACAACCTGTGTATCCAAATCCTCTAAAGGTTATCAGTACCTCTTTATTTTACCTGAGTGGATAGGGAGAAGCAAGAAAATTTCTGTTCCACAATGGATGCAGGAAGTGAGCAAAATTGCTATTCACAGCCTTGTGGCAGCTGTGCTCAGAAGCCAGTGATGAGGAACTGGTCTTTGGTTCATGGGCAGGTGCTTGGTGCTGTGCTAGCTCTTGTATGTCCAGCTGCACTTAAGCTATTAAACAACTACATTGACAACACAATTTATCACAGTAGTTGTATGAGATTGTGTTATATGAGTTTTCTCTTAAATATCTAAGTGGTCTTCATAAAGAAATCAGCTGGACTAACTGAAACAGAGGTAGCTGATTTTAGGGGGTAATAATACAAGTTTGCATGAACTTTTCTATGTAAATAAATACCAATTTGGTATATAGCTATTTAATAATAAACATATCATAATCAGCATTCTGAAAGTTATGTCTGTACTAGTCCCCTGTTTAACATTTCTCATGACATGACACTGAACATATAGGAATAGAAAATTAGAGAGAAGTGAAACTGATGATTCTTTAAAGGGAAATTTTAAGCCCACCACACAGAATGTACATCAGGGGTTATAAAAGAAATCTTTATGTGCGTTGGCATCGGAGCATGTAGCTTTCAGAAATGAAAATGAGGCCTATATACATGCATAGGAGAAAATTGTTTGGTTGAAAGCTAATGGAATTCTTGTGGTCATTATTGTATTTAAACACTAATTAAACAGTTTGAGACAGTCAGTGAGGGTAGTGGCCTGGAAATAATTCTCATTGGACAACCTATGGGTAATTAAAATATTTTTCTCAGATGTCACTGCTGTTACTCTGGATTTGCAAATGAGAGAAGAATTTTGCCCGCAGTACAATTGCAAATGTTCCATATTATTGAAAAAAACCAAGAATGGGTCAGAACATGCATATATCAGAGATGCCTCTAGTTCTTATTCTTGTGCTATTCAGAAATGTGAGTTTACAAGAAAAATATATTAGATTTACAACAGCAAAAAAAAGTCAATTAAAATACCTATTACTGTGCTTTCCAATTACTCTTCCAGCTCATCTGTGAATAGAAAGCCACTGACAAATTCAAATTGGCTTATGAGCCAATCTTCTTGTATATAATTGCTGCTTTCTTAGTCTGCACAATTAAAAATTCTGTCAGTAAGACCAAAAAAGTCTTAAAGAAAGGTTTTCACCATTTTTGCTTCTTATAAATGAAATAGCTGTATGAGGAATATACTGTTTTCTTACACCTGTGTGCAGACCCTCAATCTTTTTGCCGGTGACAGCTAGAAAGGAAGAAATACATTCAACATTGTAAATAAAGTTCCCGTAATGACCATGATTCCTAAAAAATCTAAGGATTTCTAACATTTGAAACAATGCAAAGAAAAATAGGACAACAATAATCCAGTTTTATCTAAATCTGCTACAAGGAAATTATGTTCTCATGATGTAAGTTTCCATACTCTTGTTAGTGATAGTCTTGTGGTTAAAGAATCCTAGCTTTCAGAAGAAACAGATTCAGCTTTACTCGGGTAAGAGAGTGGAGTAGATCTGTATCTCCCTATCAGAGAGTGCTCTCATCACTGAGCAGAAAAAGGTCATTGTTGCCATCTGTGGTGGCTTTATTTTGTGCAGGTTCCATTTTGCACGTGAATGTTAATGTGGCAATGCCCTGCAGGTGGAATAGGGAAGTGAATGACTCATTTATCCATTACTAGTTGTGTAACTGCTTGTCTTAAGGACAGAGGAAACCCTGCTCAGAAAGAAAAGTTTAGGCATCTATGAAACTCAAGCAGAAACTGAATGTGCTTGTGTGTATATTGGTGGGGCTCAAGGACTTAGGTATTACATGAAATGAGCAATGATTTTGAAGAGCTAAATTTTGGAGCTGGGTGTTAAATATGGAAAGTAAATGGAATTCTACACTCCTAAGTCCTTTTGTAATCCCTTTATTGGTAAGGATAGCTCAAAGGAAATTACTGTATGTGTGCTCAGGTGGAAACAAGAGCTGCAACAGTAAATGATGCAGACGATGGGAAAGAAAAAAGCTGTATCCCCATCTACTGCAGTAATTCCATGGTGCTGAACTGGGGAATAGTGTTCAATACACATGTAAGAATATGTGACACTAAGGGGTATAAAAAAATCTCATCTGTAAGCTAAAAGGTAGGACAAATCAGGATGGTAAAAGCCTCCAAGAGGCCATGTATTATCTAAATGTGTATCGCATGGTTCTTAAATTTAGTGATCAGAGAATAAAAACATGTATATAAGACCCAAAGTTCAGAAAATTAAAATACTTTTCCAGAGGACGAAAATGTGGTGTGCTGTACTTTTGCTGTATTTGGTTAGATGAGTTCTGTAAGGTTACATTTACTCCTGAGACTGCCTCTTGCATCAAACATCAGAATCCAATTCTGCTCTAAGATTCATCCAATTTTGTAGCAATTCTTTTACAGAAGATGTTGAAATCATTAGGAGCAGTACATGCAAAATGAAGGACTAGATGCTGGTCTTGAATATGCTGGTTAAGATTTAGAAATAACAGTCTACTTCTGAAGAACTGCTCCTGATTTATATTAAAAAAAAATAAGTTTAAATCTGAGCTACATGTGTTTTAACTTCTTTGGTTAATACCAATATGATTACATTAAAAACCCTTCTTGCCATCTGCCAATTTCAAAAGAAAAGCTGTTAAATTTATGGTTATTATTTATGCAGAGAGAACAGTCAATTTCTAATTAGCTAAGTGATCACAGATCTAACAGCTGTAATTCATATAACAAATAGATTGGTTAAAAATGAAAGAAACAGCAAACATAACTGCAGAGACTGTTAAGATTTAAATCTTGTTAAACCAGTACTAGATACTATGGATTAAAGCAAGATAAAAAGTACTAGATACTTAATGCAAGATAAAAAAGTATAAAATATTGTAATATACAAAGTAGAACTTCTAAGTATCTGAGGAGTCTGCAATTAGGTACAGTTTTTAAAAATTCAAATTTAGTTTATCCCTGTCATGGTTTAACCTGGCAGGCAGCCAAATACCACGCAGCCACTCGCTCACTCCCCCTCCCCGGTGGGACGGGGAGAGAATCGGAAGGGTAGGAGTGAGAAAAACTCGTGGGTTCAGATAAAGACAGTTTAATAGAACAGAAAAGGGAAAATAATAATAATAATAATAGAATATACAAAATGAGTGATGCACAATGCAATTGCTCACCACCCGCACTGACCAATAACCAAGTAGCGATTGCTACTTCCTGGATCACGCCTACCATTCATATACTGAGCATGACGTCACATGGTATGGAATACCCCATTAGCCAGCTGGGCTGGCTGTCCTGATTATGTTCCCTCCCATCTCATGTACCTAGCTCAGTTAGTAGGCATGGGAGCTGTCCTTGGACTAGGAGGGCACTTAGCAACAACTGAAAACATCAGTGTGTTATCAACATTCTCCTCATACTAAATCCAAAACACAGCACTAGGAAGAAATTTAACTCTATCCCAGACGAAACTAGGACAATCCCAAAGTAATTTTGTGTGCATGTATGTGTGTTGTATCGCTGTGTGTCTTCTAAGCATAATTTTCAGTGTTTCAGAATTAGAGTTCTTTATTCTGTTATACTGCTGCTTATGCAGTCACTAAAAATACTTATGTTCATATCCTTTGAAAAGAATGTGAGATTTGATCCATTTCCAGCAAATATATGTTTTCATATGCAGTTGAGGATTTGACTGAATAAACAAAAAATTTCTGTCCGGTAGCTAATTTTTCAGGAAAAATATTCAGGGCCTTAAGGCTATCAAATGTTTTCAGAGTTGGAATCACTGAGAATAGGAAGAAATATTATAGCAAGCGCCTGAAAAGACATCTTTAAGGTATTGGGGAGGGAATGCTTTTTGTTCTGCCACCATAGTTTTATTCTGTATTTACGCTAAGATGCAGGAAAGACCATATCATGTATGGTATAATTTTTCAACAAATGCAGACTTCACTTTAAAAGTGAAACTTGATGTGGCTTAAGAGAAATGAATATATAGTTGTCTAGCCAAAAGAAATAAAGCTTCTAGGATGGGCAGTTTTATTATCATGTGTATGGTATTGCTTCTGAAGTAACACAGACCACAGCAATTGCAATTTGTACTCCAGTCATTTCCTGCCTTTTTGATGAGTTCTACTTTGTAATGGATTGGCAGGTGGGACCGATCTTCCTTTGTCCCTTCTGACTAAGTCCAGCATGATTTCTTTTCAATCTTCAGTCTTTTCCAACAGTCTCTTTTTTCCTTTTTGGCTGCATTTTTTGCTTGTTTAAGCATTCTTGATTGTACAGCTTACCACTACTGTGATTCTTACCAGTTTTCATTGGCATGTACAAACATCAGTAGTCTTCCTTGATATGCTGTGGAAGTGCTAAGGTTGTTCTTTCCTTTTAGGAAGGTTCTGGCCAATTCTGTGAAACCTTCATGGTCCCATTTGATTTCTGATGTCACTTGGAGGGACAGGAACCCTTGAGGACCTTGGAAAACCACACAGTATTTCCCTCATTGGAGACAGATTATGGCAAGTCCTTGCATCAAATATTCCTTTGAGATTGCTCCCTTTTCCTGCCCACTGAGCCACATATACAGAAATAAAACAGGGCCTATCTTATACTGGCCCTGTCTGTTTTCTTATCCCAGGATATGACTGAGCATATTCTTCCTTGATGTCACTGAAATCAGTGGCAGAAGGTACATGCTTTCTAGGCAACATATGGTCTCCTTTGTTAGAAATAATGGTGAAACTCAAGTACAAAAATTAACAGGTTTTAGTATGTGGTATTCATTTGAACTGAACTTCAGTAAAATTGTATTAGCACAGATAGGATTTTCCTTAAAATAGAGTGTTTAAGCTTTGTTCTTGACAAAAGAGCTGGACTTAATATTTTGGCTGGACCCTGGATCTAGGTATAAATAATGACCTCTTACCTTAGGTCAGAAAGAACCTATTTTACTAGTTTAAATAGACATTGTCTGCTGTAGGTCTTGCAGTGTTTGGCCTAGATTGGTATTAAGAAATTATTTGAGCATAGCAGCCCAATCTAGTGTTGCTGCAAATAATTTATCAGGTAAGTTGCTTTGGTGCCTGTGAGGAAGTCCACAAGTCTAATTTTATTTCATATACAGGAGGGTCGTTTGAAGTATCAGTTTAACCACAGGAAATTCAATCACTGTAAAGAATGCTAGCAACCTTTTATTGTGAAAGCTTCATTTATATTATTCATAGGCTAGAAATCTGAAAGCGTGCTGAATTTTTTTTTTTTTGTTTCTTAGCAGTAGTATTCAGAAATGCCATTAGGTTTAGGTTATTTAGAAAAGCAAGTTTCTCTAGTTGTTATAAAACCCAGTTTTGGGGGTTGTCTTACCATTTAACATCATTATGTAGCAAATCGATAGCAAGAATGTCTGAACATGAAATGGCTGAAATCCTAACTCTTCAATCTTGCCACTTACTGCCTATTGAAAGTACCTTTGGAAGGGGCATTGAAAACCTAATTCTCGGGTAGGACTGGGTAAATCACTTCTTTAGCACTCACAGAAACAGTTAAGTTTATAAAATAGTATATTTATTCCCGTGCAGCATTCTCAGCCTACAAAAGTGAGATTTGATGTCCGATTGTACAGCCAGGCATGAGAATTGGTTCCTGGATCTGGGTACATTATTTTCTTAGTGTCCTAAACAATTAATTGGAGGTGTAGGATTACTCTTTGTCCTGGTTTCGGCTGGGATAGAGTTAAATTTCTTCCTAGTAGCTGGTATAGTGCTGTGTTTTGGATTTAGTATGAGAAGAATGTGGATAACACACTGATGTTTTCAGTTGTTGCTAAGTGCCCTGTAGTCAAGGACTTTTCAGCTTCCCATGCTCTGCCAGGTGCACAAGAAGATGGGACGGAGCATAGCCAGGACAGCTAACCCAACTGGCCAACAGGGTATTCCATACCACATGACGTCATGCTCAGCATATAAAGCTGGGGGAAGAAGGAAGAAGGGGGGACGTTGGGAGTGATGGCGTTTGTCTTCCCAAGTAACCGTTACGTATGATGGAGCCCTGCTTTCCTGGAGATGGCTGAACACCTGCCTGCCAATGGGAAGTAGTGAACGAATTCCTTGCTTTGCTTTGCTTGCGTGCGTGGCTTTTGCTTTACCTATTGAATTGTCTTTATCTCAACCCACGAGTTTTCTCACTTTTACTCTTCCAATTCTCCCCCATCCCACTGGAGGGGGAGTGAGCGAGCGGCTGTGTGGTGTTTAGATGCCAGCTGGGGTTAAACCACGACAGTCCTGATTTCAATTTATATTTTAAAAATTGTTATTAATTTTCTGAAAAAATTCTTGAACCTTCCATTCTCCTCACAGTGCAGTATCACATGACTAATAATTTAAACACAGGGGGAAAAAGGAAATTCAGGCAGAAACTATAGAACCAAAAGACTACAACTGACTTGTTTCTGATTAGAGTGTCTTCAAAGTAGGGTTGATTATGCCTGATCCAGGATTTGTAACCTGAACAGTGACCGTGAAAGTGGCCCTGCAATCTCCTTCTGCACCTGCACCAGGACCAAGGGTAACTGAAACTGGATGGCAAAAGAACCCTTGAATCTACCAGAAAATACTTTGCCAAAGCTTTTAAAGAGGAGGAGAGAGCTCAGTCACTTATTTGTCCCTTTTCCAAAAATATGCAGAGGGGAAAATAAGGACCATGCAATCTTATCAAAGACAACCCAAGTTTAGCTGTTTTAAGCCTAGAGCTTTACAGAGCTAAAGAATTGTTTCTAAATATAGTTTGGTAGAAACAGCTTTTTTATCATATACACATAGCTTAATAGTTTATGAAGCAGATTATGATGTGATTGCTTGAAATAGTAGGGAAGTGGATTTGATGACTCTCAGGTCCTCCCAGTCCCATTCCTAACTAAAATTTTTCTCTTTTATTGCAGCCCAGAAGATGGTGAAATTCATCCTGAAATCTGTAGATTATACATCCAGTTGCAGTGTTGCTTAGAAATGTACACAACAGAAATGCTTAAGTCCATATGTCTGCTAGGATCGCTGCAGTTTCATCGGAAAGGTATTGAATTGCACAAATATACAGATGCTGATTTAAAAAAAGAACAGTCTTTTGGGGCATGCGTGGGTATTCATGAAAGACAAAGCACCAAAATGTAAAATGAACTATACCACTGAAGCTTTTCAGCTACTGAAAAAAAGTTGTATTTCTCTTTCATTATCATCATTATTACAGAAGTGTGTCATATTAGGCATGTATCACTAATGTCCTTATGGTTTAGAAGACTGAAAATTTTTTTAAAAGAGTGGTCCCAAACCAAAAGTTTTAGCTGTCATTAGTCAGATCAGTGAGCAAGCTATCTTACTCATTTTATTAGAGTAACTACTGCAAAATGAAAGGTTTTGAAAAATTTCAGTTCATGCATATCATGGTGTTTTGCTTCAGGTCAGGTTTCAACACTAACATGTGTTTGCTTTGTTATGAGCTTTATAGGAGTTACAGCCAGGATGCCCAGTGTCCATGTTTTTCTTCATAGAAGAATCTGTCTAGCCAGACTGTAATTCCAGTCATGCTCAGTAGTCAGAGGATGTCGGTAGGACAGTGTGCCACCTGGGCACACTGTCGGCTCATGTTCAGCCGGCTGTCGACCAGCACCCCCAGGTCCTTTTCCTCTGGGCAGCTTTCCAGCCACTCTTCCCCAAGCCTGTAGCGTTGCATGGGGTTGTTGTGGCCGAAGTGCAGGACCCGGCACTTGGCCTTGTTGAACCTCATACAGTTGGCCTCGGTCCATCGATCCAGCCTGTCCAGGTCCCTCTGCAGAGCCTTCCTACCCTCCAGCAGATCAACACTCCCGCCCAACTTGGTGTCGTCTGCAAACTTACTGAGGGAGCACTCGATCCCCTCATCCAGATCATTGATAAAGATATTGAACAGGACCGGCCCCAAAACTGAGCCCTGGGGAACACCGCTCGTGACCGGCCACCAACTGGATTTAACTCCATTGACCACAACTCTCTGGGCTCGGCCGTCCAGCCAGTTTTTTACCCAGCGAAGAGTGTACCTGTCTAAGCCGTGAGCCGCCAGCTTCTCTAGGAGAATGCTGTGGGAGACAGCGTCAAAGGCCTTACTGAAGTCCAGGTAGACCACATCCACAGCCTTTCCCTCATCCACTAGGCGGGTCACCTGATCATAGAAGGAGATCAGGTTGGTCAAGCAGGACCTGCCTTCCATGAACCCATGCTGGCTGGGCCTGATCCCCTGGTTGTCCTGGGCATGGCTTGTGAGCGCCCTCAAAAAGAACCGCTCCATAATCTTCCCCGGCACCGAGGTCAGGCTGACCGGCCTGTAGTTCCCTGGACCCTCCTTCTGGCCCTTCTTGTAGATGGGCGTCACATTGGCGAGCCTCCAGTCGTCCGGGACCTCCCCTGTTAACCAGGACTGCTGGTAAATGATGGAGAGTGGCTTGGCAAGCTCCTCCGCCAGCTCCCTCAGTACCCTCGGGTGGATCCCATCTGGCCCCATAGACTTGTGAACGTCCAGGTGGCATAGCAGGTCGTTAACTGCTTCCTCTTGGATTATGGGGGGTTTATCCTGCTCGCCATCCCTGTCTTCCAGCTCAGGGGGCTGAGCACCCTGTGGATAACTGCTCTGACTATTAAAGACTGAGGCAAAGAAGGCGGTAAATACCTCAGCCTTATCCTCATCCTCGGTGGCAACGTTCCCCCCCGCATCCAATAGAGGATGGAGATTCTCCTTGGCTCTCCTTTTGTCATTAACATACTTATAAAAGCATTTTTTGTTGTCTCTCACGACAGTGGCCAGGTTGAGTTCTAGCTGGGCTTTTGCCTTTCTAATTTCCACTCTGCACGACCTAACGAGATCCCTGTACTCTTCTTGAGTTGCCTGCCCCTTCTTCCAAAGGTGATAAACTCTCCTTTTTTTCCTGAGTCCCAGCCAGAGCTCCCTGTTCAGCCAGGCCGGTCGTCTTCCCTGCCTATTCTTCTTGCGGCACATGGGGACAGCCCGCTCCTGCGCCTTTAAGACTTCCTTCTTGAAGAACGTCCAGCCTTCCTGGACCCCTTTGCCCTTCAGGACTGTCTCCCAAGGGACCCTCTCGACCAGTGTCCTGAGCAGGCCAAAGTCCGCCCGCCGGAAGTCCATGGTAGCGGTTTTGCTGGCCCCCCTCTTTACTTCACCAAGTATCGAGAATTCTACCATTTCATGGTCGCTAAGCCCAAGCCGGCCTCCGACCACCACATCTCCCACCAGCCCTTCTCTGTTCGTGAACAGCAGGTCAAGCGAGGCATCTCCCCTGGTGGGCTCGCTTACCAGCTGCGTCAGGAAGTTATCCTCCACACACTCCAGGAACCTCCTCGACTGTTTCCTCTCTGCCGTGTGGTATTTCCAGCAGACGTCCGGTAAGTTGAAGTCCCCCACGAGAACAAGGGCTAGCGACTGGGAGACTTCTGCCAGCCTCTGGTAGAATATTTCGTCTGCCTCCTCGTCCTGGCTAGGTGGTCTATAACAGACTCTCAGCAGGATATCTGCCTTGTTGGCCTTCCCCCTCATCCTTACCCACAAGCACTCGACCTCGTCATCACTACCATTGAGCTCTAGACAGTCGAAGCACTCCCTAACATACAGGGCTACCCCACCGCCTCTCCTTCCTCGCCTGTCCCTTCTGAAGAGCTTATAGCCATCCATTGCAGCACTCCAATCGTGAGACTCATCCCACCATGTTTCCGTAATGGCGACTAAGTCATAGCTACCCCGCTGCACAATGGCTTCCAGCTCCTCCTGTTTGCCGCCCATGCTGCGTGCATTGGTGTAGATGCACTTGAGCTGGGCTGCCGATTTCTCCCCCGACATTGGCGTACTGCCCCTAGGCTCTTCTCTAGTGAGCCTGGTTTTATCCCCTTCCCCCTTCGAACCTAGTTTAAAGCCCTCTCGATGAGCCTGGCCAACTCATACGTGAGAATCCTTTTCCCCCTGTGAGACAGCTGCACTCCATCTGTTGCCAGCAGGCCCGGTTCCGTGTAAACCTCCCCGTGGTCAAAGAAGCCAAAATTCCGCCGATGGCACCAGCCCCTAAGCCACGTGTTGATCCGATGAGTTTTCCTGTTCCCTTCAGTATTCCTCCCTGCCACTGAAGGGATTGAGGAAAACACTACCTGTGCTCCCGATCCTCCCACCAGTCGCCCCAGTGCCCTGAAGTCCCTTTTGATCCCTTCGGGACTTCTCTCTGCAACCTCCTCACTGCCAGCCTGCATAACCAATAGTGGGTAGTAATCAGAGGCCTGTACCAGACTAGGGAGCTTCCTAGTAATGTCCTTAACCCGGGCCCCAGGGAGGCAGCAGACTTCCCTGTGGGATGGGTCTGGCCGGCATATTGGGCCCTCCGTCCCCTATGACAATTACCCTCCTTTTTTTCTTAGCGGAGGCAGTCGTAATGCGTGGGGCTGACTGCCTCGCCTCAGGCAACCCCCTGGATGGGCCTTCATCTGCATCCTCGTTTGTCTGGCCCTCAAGTTCCAGAGCCCCATATCTGTTCTGTAAGGGCAACTGGGAAGGTTGAGGTGAGGGAGGCCGGGCAGGGATTCGCCTGGTGCTCCGAGCAGGGACCTGTGTCCATTCCCCTCCGTCGCCTGGGTCCCCTCCTTCTGCCTGGTGGCAAGAGGGCAGGGGATCCTCCGCTTCTTGCGGAGCCTCCATCTGCTTCCCTTGCCTCAGGGATGGTAGGGTGCAGCTCCACCAATCTATCTGCCTCTCACACTCCCCGATACTCCTTAACCTCTCCACTTCCTCCTTCAGCTCTGCCACCAGGCTGAGCAGATCATCCACCTGGTCACAGCGCACACAGGTGTCGTCTCTGCTGCCCTCCTGTACAAGGGACAGGCTCAGGCACTCCCTGCAGCCGGAGACCTGGACAGATGTATGTTTGCATAGGGGCTCAGTCTGGGTCGCCATATTTCTTCTGCCGATGGCTTTTGGCCGAGTGGAAACCATGGTCAGATCCTCTTCTGGGAGGGCGACGACCACGAGTTGAGCTAGCCTCTAGAGCCTGGAGGGGAGGCTGCGCCCTGCCCACAAGAACTGCCGCGCAAACTGCCGCGCCACGCCCTGTTTGCCCGCGCTCCGGGTCGCTCGCGCTCCCTGGGGGCTGCTCTTGTATCTGAGGGGGTTTGGCCGCCGTCCCTCCTGTCCCCGCCCACGCTGAGTCAGAGCTGCCGCTCGTCAGGAGCTCACTCCTCCGGCTCGGAGGAGGGGATGGAGGCTGGGGCACCCTCTCGCTCCCTGCGCTTTTGCCTTCGCGGTTTTTGCCGCGGTTTTGCCGCTTCAGGAAGGGTCCCCCGGCGCGATCCTCTGCTCCGGAGCCCTTCGCCTCGGTGGCTTCGAATGAAATGGCGGGTACCCAGGGTTTTAAACTGCCGCCGTCCCTCCTGTCCCTGGGAGGGACAGCTGGCCCAGCTGGCCAACGGGGTATTCCATACCATGTGACGTCATGCTCAGTATATGAATGGTAGGCGTGTACAGGAAGTAGCGATCGCTGTTTTTTGGACATTGCTCGGCAGGTGGTGAGCAATTGCATTGTGCATCACTCATTTTATATATTCTATCATCATCATCATCATCATCATTATTACTACTACTACTATTATTATTATTATTATTATTATTTTCCCTTCCTTTTCTGTTCTATTAAACTGTCTTTATTTCCACCCACGAGTTTTCTCACTCTTACCCTGCTAATTCTCTCCCCTTCCAACTGTGGGGTGGGGGGAGTGAGCAAGCGGCTGTGTGGTGTTTGGCTGCCTGCCGGGTTAAACAAGGACAGTCCTTTTTGGTGCCCAACGTGGGGCAATTGCAGCAATGGAAGCAGAACAACTGGCAGCGCAGAGGTAAACCCATCTGGGCTGCCGCATTGTGGCAAGATATTGCTGCCCGGGTAGAGAACCTCTTTGTAAAAGTACGTCACATAGATGCTCACGTACCCAAGAGTCGGGCCACGGAAGAACACCAAAACAACCAGCAGGTGGACCAGGCTGCTAAGATTGAAGTGGCTCAGGTGGATCTGGACTGGCAACAGAAGGGTGAATTATTTATAGCTCTGTGGGCCCATGATGCCTCAGGCCATCAAGGAAGAGATGCAACATATAGATGGGCTCGTGATCGAGGGGTGGACTTGTCCATGGACGCTATTGCACAGGTTATCCATGAATGCGAAACATGCGCTGCCATCAAGCAAGGCAAGTGAGTGTCGTGGTTTAACCTGGCAGGCAGCCAAATACCACGCAGCCGCTCACTCACTCCCCCCGCCCCCACAGTGGGACGGGGGAGAGAATCGGAAGGGTAGGAGTGAGAAAAACTCGTGGGTTGAGATAAAGACAGTTTAATAGAACAGAAAAGGGAGAATAATGATAATAAATAATGATAGAATATACAAAATGAGTGATACACAATGCAATTGCTCACCACCCGCGCTGACCGATAACCAAGTAGTGATCGGTACTTCCTGGATCACGCCTACCGTTCATATACTGAGCATGACGTCACATGGTATGGAATACCCCATTGGCCAGCTGGGCTGGCTGTCCTGATTATGTTCCCTCCCATCTTGTGTACCTAGCTCAGTCAGTAGGCACGGGAGCTGTCCTTGGACTAGCAGGGCACTTAGCAACAACTGAAAACATCAGTGTGTTATCAACATTCTCCTCATACTAAATCCAAAACACAGCACTAGGAAGAAATTTAACCCTATCCCTGCCGAAACTAGGACAGTATCCACCCCTTATTCCATACCATTTACGTTATGCTTAGGTCTCACATTTTTCGATACCTTTCAATTAATCACCACTATCTTTTTTATATATATACATATATAATACATATACATACATATATACATATAATACATATACATACATATATATACATAAATATATATAAATGTCCATTGAGTTCTTTTAGTCCACAACTTTGGGCTCCATCTGTCATAACAGTCTTTCAGGGCCAGAAGGATGGTGTGTGGTGTTGGGCTGTTGCATCCTGAAGCCAGTTCTCATTTCGGTACTGATGCACTAGTTCAGTTCTATCATCGTTGCACTTTGCTCGGTTTCATCGGAGTTAGTTCATTCTTCATTAATCTGGGTGATTTTCACTGCTACACCATTGATAGCAACCATAGAAATAATGATATACAATATCATATAACAATTGACATCATAAAATTCAGTTCATTGGCTATTTTCACCCAAAATTAAATCCCCCTGAGGTACACACCGGACTTCCCCATCCTTTCTCATCACCCACCAAGTGCACCCAGGTCCGTGAGCAAAAGCAATCCCATGGATGGGTTTTCCCTTGCCAGAGGCAGGAGTAACCCAGACTGTCTTCCCCAGCATATTTCTTATGTGCACGACAGGGACTTTATCTCCATCTACAGTACGTAAGAGTCTTGATTGGGCAGGGCCAGCTCGATTAACAGACCCCCTAGTGTTGACTAACCAGGTGGCTTTTGCTAAATGTGTATCCCAATGCTTGAATGTCCCACCACCCATTGCCCTCAGTGTTGTCTTTAACAGCCCGTTGTATCGTTCGATTTTCCCGGAGGCTGGTGCGTGGTAGGGGATGTGATAGACCCACTCAATGCCATGCTCTTTGGCCCAGGTGTCTATGAGGGTGTTTCGGAAATGAGTCCCGTTGTCTGACTCAATTCTTTCTGGGGTGCCATGTCGCCATAGGACTTGCTTTTCAAGGCCCAGGATGGTGTTCCGGGCAGTGGCATGGGGCACAGGGTATGTTTCTAGCCAGCCGGTGGTTGCTTCCACCATGGTGAGCACATAGCGTTTGCCGTGCCGGGTTCGTGGGAGTGTGATATAATCAATCTGCCAGGCCTCCCCATATTTGTATTTCAACCATCGTCCTCCATACCAAAGAGGCTTTACTCGCTTGGCTTGTTTGATTGCAGCGCACGTTTCACATTCATGGATAACCTGTGCAATAGCATCCATGGTTAAGTCCACCCCTCGATCACGAGCCCATCTAAATGTTGCATCTCTTCCTTGATGGCCTGAGGCATCATGGGCCCACCGAGCTATAAATAATTCACCCTTATGTTGCCAGTCCAAATCCACCTGGGCCACTTCAATCTTAGCAGCCTGGTCCACCTGCTGGTTGTTTTGATGTTCTTCAGTGGCCCGACTCTTGGGTACGTGAGCATCTACGTGACGTACTTTTACAACGAGGTTCTCTACCCGGGCAGCAATATCTTGCCACAATGCGGCAGCCCAGATGGGTTTACCTCTGCGCTGCCAGTTGTTCTGCTTCCACTGCTGCAGCCACCCCCACAGGGCATTTGCCACCATCCATGAGTCAGTATAGAGATAAAGTACTGGCCATTTTTCTCGTTCAGCAATGTCCAAGGCCAGCTGGATGGCTTTCACCTCTGCAAACTGGCTCGATTCACCTTCTCCTTCAGCAGTTTCTGCAACTTGGCGTATAGGACTCCATACAGCAGCTTTCCACCTCCGATGCTTTCCCACAAGGCGACAGGACCCATCAGTGAACAGGGCATATTGCTTCTCGTTTTCTGGTAGTTTATTATACAGTGGGGCCTCTTCAGCACGTGTCACCTCCTCCTCTGGGGATATTCCAAAATCTTTGCCTTCTGGCCAGTTCGTGATCACCTCCAAGATTCCTGGGCGACTGGGGTTTCCTATTCGGGCCCGTTGTGTGATCAGTGCGACCCACTTACTCCACGTAGCATCGGTTGCATGATGTGTAGAGGGGACCCTCCCCTTGAACATCCAGCCCAGCACCGGCAGTCGGGGTGCCAGGAGGAGCTGTGCTTCAGTACCAACCACTTCCGAAGCAGCTCGAATCCCTTCATATGCTGCCAATATCTCTTTCTCCGTTGGAGTGTAGCGGGCCTCGGATCCTCTGTATCCCCGACTCCAGAACCCTAAGGGTCAACCTCGAGTCTCCCCTGGTGCTTTCTGCCAGAGGCTCCAGGTAGGGCCATTCTCCCCGGCTGCGGTGTAGAGCACATTCTTCACATCTTGTCCTGCCCGGACTGGCCCAAGGGCTACTGCATGGACTATCTCCTGTTTAATTTGTTCAAAGGCTTGTTGTTGCTCAGGGCCCCATTTGAAATCGTTCTTCTTCCTGGTCACGTGATAGAGAGGGCTTACAATCAGGCTGTAATCTGGAATATGCATTCTCCAAAAGCCCACAACGCCTAAGAAAGCTTGTGTTTCCCTTTTGCTAGTTGGTGGGGACATGGCTGTTATTTTGTTGATCACATCCATTGGAATCTGACGACGTCCGTCTTGCCATTTTATTCCTAAAAACTGGATCTCCTGTGCAGGTCCCTTGACCTTACTTTGTTTTATGGCAAAACCGGCTTTCAGAAGGATTTGAATTATTCTCTCCCCTTTCTCAAAAACTTCTTCTGCTGTGTTGCCCCACATGATGATGTCATCAATGTATTGCAGGTGTTCTGGAGCCTCACCCTGTTCCAGGGCAGTCTGGATCAGTCCATGGCAAATGGTAGGGCTGTGTTTCCACCCCTGGGGCAGTCGGTTCCAGGTGTACTGGACGCCCCTCCAAGTGAAAGCAAACTGTGGCCTGCACTCTACTTCCAAAGGGATGGAGAAGAAGGCATTAGCAATGTCAATTGTGGCGTACCACTTGGCTGCCTTTGACTCCAGTTCGTATTGAAGTTCTAGCATGTCCGGCACGGCAGCACTCAGTGGCGGCGTGACTTCGTTCAGGCCACGGTAGTCTACTGTTAGTCTCCACTCTCCATTGGACTTTCGCACTGGCCATATGGGACTGTTGAAGGGTGAGCGAGTCTTGCTGATCACTCCTTGGCTCTCCAGTCGACGAATCAGCTCATGGATGGGGATCAGGGAATCTCGGTTGGTGCGGTATTGTCGCCGATGCACTGTTGTGGTAGCGATTGGTACCTGTTGTTCTTCAACCCTCAACAACCCCACAACAGAAGGGTCCTCTGAGAGACCGGGCAAGGTGGACAGCTGTTTAATTTCCTCCGTCTCCAGGGCAGCTATACCAAAAGCCCACCGATACCCTTTTGGGTCCTTGAAATACCCTCTCCTGAGGTAGTCTATGCCAAGGATGCACGGAGCCTCTGGGCCAGTCACAATGGGGTGCTTCTGCCACTCGTTCCCGGTTAGGCTCACTTCGGCCTCCAATACAGTTAACTCTTGGGATCCCCCTGTCACTCCAGAAATACAAATGGGTTCTGCCCCTTTATAGCTTGATGGCATAAGGGTGCACTGTGCACCAGTGTCTATGAGAGCCTTATACTCCTGTGGCTCTGATGTGCCAGGCCATCGAATCCACACAGTCCAGTAAACCCGGTTGTCCCTTTCCTCCACCTGGCCGGAGGCAGGGCCCCTCTAGTTCTGGTCATAGTATCCGCTTCTCACTTCTTGCAAACGTGAGTCAAGAATTCCTTCATTGCAATCCAAAGTAAGATCAGCCCTTCTACTCTGTCTGGGGAACTGTTCACTGGAAACTGGACCGTCGTGAGACAGGTTTTTCCTGAAAACTGGAGGAGCATTTTTCCTGGGAGAACCCCCTTGTGTGATTGTTTTTCCTTGCAACTCACGTACACGTGCCTCTAGGGTCAAGGTAGGTTTTCCATCCCACTGCCTCATGTCCTCTCCGTGGTCACGCAGGTAAAACCACAGGGTGCCCCGTGGTGTGTACTTTCGACATCCTCTCTCTTGAGGAGAAAAACGCTGACTCCTAATGGCTGAGATACTGGTCCGTACAGGTGGAGAATAGGACCTATCGTCTTTGAGTTGCTGGACCTCTCGGGATAGTTTCTCTACAGCCGAGACAAGGGAGGAGGAGATAGTTTCTTCGAAATCCCGAAGTCTGTTAACCACCTCATCCACCGTTGGTACTTTTTCCTCTTTCCAGCACAGTACTGCCAACGAACTGGCATACGATGCTGGTGCGCTCCGTACCAACTTCCGCCACATGGGTCGGGTGCACTGGACGTCATCTGGATCTTTGGGTGTTCGGGTGTCGTCCAGGTCACTATAAACCACCTCCAGCACGCCTAGTTCTCTCAGGTACTGGATACCTCTCTCCATAGTGGTCCATTTGCCTAGGCAATATATAACATCTTCCTTGAAGGGATACCTTTCCTTTACGCCTGACAGCAGTCGCCTCCAGAGGCTGAGGACCTGTGTCCCTTTTCCGATTGCTTTGTCAATACCCGCTTCCCTAGCAAGGGATCCCAGCTGTTTGGCCTCCTTCCCCTCTAATTCCAAGCTACTGGCCCCATTATCCCAGCATCGGAGCAGCCAGGTAACAATATGCTCGCCTGGACGACGGCTGAAATCTTTCCGCATATCTCGCAGCTCACTCAGGGATAGGGATCGGGTGGTTTCCGTCTCGTTTATGAGTTCTTCCTCTTCCTCCTCCTCTCCTCGTGATGGCCCTGCTCTTTCATCATCCCTTTCTAAACGACCTGATCTCCGCTTCCAAGATTTCCTCTTCTGTACAGGGGCAACGGATACCAGCAAGGGTTGGTCCTCTGGTTCAGCTGTAGTGCCTGTTGCTGGGGTTTGGGTAGCTGCAGTGCTTGTCATGGTGGTTGGAGTAATTGTAGTGCCTGTTGCCGGAGCTTGAGTGGCTGCAGTGCTTGTCGCAGGGGTTGGAGAAGCTACGGTGACTGTTGCCGGGGTTTGAGTAGCCACAGGGGTTGTCATGGGGGTTGGAGTAGCCGCAGTGCCTGTCGTGGGGTTTTGAGTAGCCACCGTGTCTGTAGCCGCCCCCGAGACTCACCGCTCCGCCCGCCCCGATGAGGCACCGCTGCTTGCCCTCCCTCTTTTCTTGTTCCTGAGGGTTGATCTCTGGACAGTATTCCTGAATAGTTGTTTAACCCTAAACAAGGCCTGAACCACATTCAGGAGACATAGCAATATGAACATGCTTGTTTGAACATCCCAAGGATATTCAAAATTCTCAGGGAATATTGTGGACATCTTTGTGAAGAGGATAGAAGAAAAAGGAGTTTCTGACGATATGGAAGGGAAGATGAACAAGTGGGAGAGAGTGTCCCATCCCGTCTCCCCCTTAAATTCATTCTCCGAGGAGGAACAAGTGCAATTACCAATAATTTCTAAGAGGTGGTTCCCGAGGTACAGAAATGATGGCAGTGCCGAGTACAGATACCAGATTAGACTTACGACCAATGATTTTATCACCTCATAAAACAGCAACAAAATGATAATCTTGGCCCAGTTCCGACTGATGATAAACAGCACAAAAGGGAACACATACTGCAAGCAAGGTATTACATGACCCAACATTGAGAGCCAGCCCCACAACTTTGACAGCCAATACATCAACATTGTGACCAATCAATATAATGGATGCTTTTAACAATTTTGCCTTAACACACTTTGGTCAGATCTATCGTTATCTCAACCCTTCGAGCCCCACGTTGGGCGCCAAAAAGGACTGTCGTGGTTTAACCTGGCAGGCAGCCAAATACCACGCAGCCGCTCACTCACTCCCCCCGCCCCCACAGTGGGACGGGGGAGAGAATCGGAAGGGTAGGAGTGAGAAAAACTCGTGAGTTGAGATAAAGACAGTTTAATAGAACAGAAAAGGGAGAATAATGATAATAAATAATGATAGAATATACAAAATGAGTGATGCACAATGCAATTGCTCACCACCCGCGCTGACCGATAACCAAGTAGCGATCGGTACTTCCTGGATCACGCCTACCGTTCATATACTGAGCATGACGTCACATGGTATGGAATACCCCATTGGCCAGCTGGGCTGGCTGTCCTGATTATGTTCCCTCCCATCTTGTGTACCTAGCTCAGTCAGTAGGCACGGGAGCTGTCCTTGGACTAGCAGGGCACTTAGCAACAACTGAAAACATCAGTGTGTTATCAACATTCTCCTCATACTAAATCCAAAACACAGCACTAGGAAGAAATTTAACCCTATCCCTGCCGAAACTAGGACAGTATCCACCCCTTATTCCATACCATTTACGTTATGCTTAGGTCTCACATTTTTCGATACCTTTCAATTAATCACCACTATCTTTTTTATATATATACATATATAATACATATACATACATATATACATATAATACATATACATACATATATATACATAAATATATATAAATGTCCATTGAGTTCTTTTAGTCCACAACTTTGGGCTCCATCTGTCATAACAGTCTTTCAGGGCCAGAAGGATGGTGTGTGGTGTTGGGCTGTTGCATCCTGAAGCCAGTTCTCATTTCGGTACTGATGCACTAGTTCAGTTCTATCATCGTTGCACTTTGCTCGGTTTCATCGGAGTTAGTTCATTCTTCATTAATCTGGGTGATTTTCACTGCTACACCATTGATAGCAACCATAGAAATAATGATATACAATATCATATAACAATTGACATCATAAAATTCAGTTCATTGGCTATTTTCACCCAAAATTAAATCCCCCTGAGGTACACACCGGACTTCCCCATCCTTTCTCATCACCCACCAAGTGCACCCAGGTCCGTGAGCAAAAGCAATCCCATGGATGGGTTTTCCCTTGCCAGAGGCAGGAGTAACCCAGACTGTCTTCCCCAGCATATTTCTTATGTGCACGACAGGGACTTTATCTCCATCTACAGTACGTAAGAGTCTTGATTGGGCAGGGCCAGCTCGATTAACAGACCCCCTAGTGTTGACTAACCAGGTGGCTTTTGCTAAATGTGTATCCCAATGCTTGAATGTCCCACCACCCATTGCCCTCAGTGTTGTCTTTAACAGCCCGTTGTATCGTTCGATTTTCCCGGAGGCTGGTGCGTGGTAGGGGATGTGATAGACCCACTCAATGCCATGCTCTTTGGCCCAGGTGTCTATGAGGGTGTTTCGGAAATGAGTCCCGTTGTCTGACTCAATTCTTTCTGGGGTGCCATGTCGCCATAGGACTTGCTTTTCAAGGCCCAGGATGGTGTTCCGGGCAGTGGCATGGGGCACAGGGTATGTTTCTAGCCAGCCGGTGGTTGCTTCCACCATGGTGAGCACATAGCGTTTGCCGTGCCGGGTTCGTGGGAGTGTGATATAATCAATCTGCCAGGCCTCCCCATATTTGTATTTCAACCATCGTCCTCCATACCAAAGAGGCTTTACTCGCTTGGCTTGTTTGATTGCAGCGCACGTTTCACATTCATGGATAACCTGTGCAATAGCATCCATGGTTAAGTCCACCCCTCGATCACGAGCCCATCTAAATGTTGCATCTCTTCCTTGATGGCCTGAGGCATCATGGGCCCACCGAGCTATAAATAATTCACCCTTATGTTGCCAGTCCAAATCCACCTGGGCCACTTCAATCTTAGCAGCCTGGTCCACCTGCTGGTTGTTTTGATGTTCTTCAGTGGCCCGACTCTTGGGTACGTGAGCATCTACGTGACGTACTTTTACAACGAGGTTCTCTACCCGGGCAGCAATATCTTGCCACAATGCGGCAGCCCAGATGGGTTTACCTCTGCGCTGCCAGTTGTTCTGCTTCCACTGCTGCAGCCACCCCCACAGGGCATTTGCCACCATCCATGAGTCAGTATAGAGATAAAGTACTGGCCATTTTTCTCGTTCAGCAATGTCCAAGGCCAGCTGGATGGCTTTCACCTCTGCAAACTGGCTCGATTCACCTTCTCCTTCAGCAGTTTCTGCAACTTGGCGTATAGGACTCCATACAGCAGCTTTCCACCTCCGATGCTTTCCCACAAGGCGACAGGACCCATCAGTGAACAGGGCATATTGCTTCTCGTTTTCTGGTAGTTTATTATACAGTGGGGCCTCTTCAGCACGTGTCACCTCCTCCTCTGGGGATATTCCAAAATCTTTGCCTTCTGGCCAGTTCGTGATCACCTCCAAGATTCCTGGGCGACTGGGGTTTCCTATTCGGGCCCGTTGTGTGATCAGTGCGACCCACTTACTCCACGTAGCATCGGTTGCATGATGTGTAGAGGGGACCCTCCCCTTGAACATCCAGCCCAGCACCGGCAGTCGGGGTGCCAGGAGGAGCTGTGCTTCAGTACCAACCACTTCCGAAGCAGCTCGAATCCCTTCATATGCTGCCAATATCTCTTTCTCCGTTGGAGTGTAGCGGGCCTCGGATCCTCTGTATCCCCGACTCCAGAACCCTAAGGGTCAACCTCGAGTCTCCCCTGGTGCTTTCTGCCAGAGGCTCCAGGTAGGGCCATTCTCCCCGGCTGCGGTGTAGAGCACATTCTTCACATCTTGTCCTGCCCGGACTGGCCCAAGGGCTACTGCATGGACTATCTCCTGTTTAATTTGTTCAAAGGCTTGTTGTTGCTCAGGGCCCCATTTGAAATCGTTCTTCTTCCTGGTCACGTGATAGAGAGGGCTTACAATCAGGCTGTAATCTGGAATATGCATTCTCCAAAAGCCCACAACGCCTAAGAAAGCTTGTGTTTCCCTTTTGCTAGTTGGTGGGGACATGGCTGTTATTTTGTTGATCACATCCATTGGAATCTGACGACGTCCGTCTTGCCATTTTATTCCTAAAAACTGGATCTCCTGTGCAGGTCCCTTGACCTTACTTTGTTTTATGGCAAAACCGGCTTTCAGAAGGATTTGAATTATTCTCTCCCCTTTCTCAAAAACTTCTTCTGCTGTGTTGCCCCACATGATGATGTCATCAATGTATTGCAGGTGTTCTGGAGCCTCACCCTGTTCCAGGGCAGTCTGGATCAGTCCATGGCAAATGGTAGGGCTGTGTTTCCACCCCTGGGGCAGTCGGTTCCAGGTGTACTGGACGCCCCTCCAAGTGAAAGCAAACTGTGGCCTGCACTCTACTTCCAAAGGGATGGAGAAGAAGGCATTAGCAATGTCAATTGTGGCGTACCACTTGGCTGCCTTTGACTCCAGTTCGTATTGAAGTTCTAGCATGTCCGGCACGGCAGCACTCAGTGGCGGCGTGACTTCGTTCAGGCCACGGTAGTCTACTGTTAGTCTCCACTCTCCATTGGACTTTCGCACTGGCCATATGGGACTGTTGAAGGGTGAGCGAGTCTTGCTGATCACTCCTTGGCTCTCCAGTCGACGAATCAGCTCATGGATGGGGATCAGGGAATCTCGGTTGGTGCGGTATTGTCGCCGATGCACTGTTGTGGTAGCGATTGGTACCTGTTGTTCTTCAACCCTCAACAACCCCACAACAGAAGGGTCCTCTGAGAGACCGGGCAAGGTGGACAGCTGTTTAATTTCCTCCGTCTCCAGGGCAGCTATACCAAAAGCCCACCGATACCCTTTTGGGTCCTTGAAATACCCTCTCCTGAGGTAGTCTATGCCAAGGATGCACGGAGCCTCTGGGCCAGTCACAATGGGGTGCTTCTGCCACTCGTTCCCGGTTAGGCTCACTTCGGCCTCCAATACAGTTAACTCTTGGGATCCCCCTGTCACTCCAGAAATACAAATGGGTTCTGCCCCTTTATAGCTTGATGGCATAAGGGTGCACTGTGCACCAGTGTCTATGAGAGCCTTATACTCCTGTGGCTCTGATGTGCCAGGCCATCGAATCCACACAGTCCAGTAAACCCGGTTGTCCCTTTCCTCCACCTGGCCGGAGGCAGGGCCCCTCTAGTTCTGGTCATAGTATCCGCTTCTCACTTCTTGCAAACGTGAGTCAAGAATTCCTTCATTGCAATCCAAAGTAAGATCAGCCCTTCTACTCTGTCTGGGGAACTGTTCACTGGAAACTGGACCGTCGTGAGACAGGTTTTTCCTGAAAACTGGAGGAGCATTTTTCCTGGGAGAACCCCCTTGTGTGATTGTTTTTCCTTGCAACTCACGTACACGTGCCTCTAGGGTCAAGGTAGGTTTTCCATCCCACTGCCTCATGTCCTCTCCGTGGTCACGCAGGTAAAACCACAGGGTGCCCCGTGGTGTGTACTTTCGACATCCTCTCTCTTGAGGAGAAAAACGCTGACTCCTAATGGCTGAGATACTGGTCCGTACAGGTGGAGAATAGGACCTATCGTCTTTGAGTTGCTGGACCTCTCGGGATAGTTTCTCTACAGCCGAGACAAGGGAGGAGGAGATAGTTTCTTCGAAATCCCGAAGTCTGTTAACCACCTCATCCACCGTTGGTACTTTTTCCTCTTTCCAGCACAGTACTGCCAACGAACTGGCATACGATGCTGGTGCGCTCCGTACCAACTTCCGCCACATGGGTCGGGTGCACTGGACGTCATCTGGATCTTTGGGTGTTCGGGTGTCGTCCAGGTCACTATAAACCACCTCCAGCACGCCTAGTTCTCTCAGGTACTGGATACCTCTCTCCATAGTGGTCCATTTGCCTAGGCAATATATAACATCTTCCTTGAAGGGATACCTTTCCTTTACGCCTGACAGCAGTCGCCTCCAGAGGCTGAGGACCTGTGTCCCTTTTCCGATTGCTTTGTCAATACCCGCTTCCCTAGCAAGGGATCCCAGCTGTTTGGCCTCCTTCCCCTCTAATTCCAAGCTACTGGCCCCATTATCCCAGCATCGGAGCAGCCAGGTAACAATATGCTCGCCTGGACGACGGCTGAAATCTTTCCGCATATCTCGCAGCTCACTCAGGGATAGGGATCGGGTGGTTTCCGTCTCGTTTATGAGTTCTTCCTCTTCCTCCTCCTCTCCTCGTGATGGCCCTGCTCTTTCATCATCCCTTTCTAAACGACCTGATCTCCGCTTCCAAGATTTCCTCTTCTGTACAGGGGCAACGGATACCAGCAAGGGTTGGTCCTCTGGTTCAGCTGTAGTGCCTGTTGCTGGGGTTTGGGTAGCTGCAGTGCTTGTCATGGTGGTTGGAGTAATTGTAGTGCCTGTTGCCGGAGCTTGAGTGGCTGCAGTGCTTGTCGCAGGGGTTGGAGAAGCTACGGTGACTGTTGCCGGGGTTTGAGTAGCCACAGGGGTTGTCATGGGGGTTGGAGTAGCCGCAGTGCCTGTCGTGGGGTTTTGAGTAGCCACCGTGTCTGTAGCCGCCCCCGAGACTCACCGCTCCGCCCGCCCCGATGAGGCACCGCTGCTTGCCCTCCCTCTTTTCTTGTTCCTGAGGGTTGATCTCTGGACAGTATTCCTGAATAGTTGTTTAACCCTAAACAAGGCCTGAACCACATTCAGGAGACATAGCAATATGAACATGCTTGTTTGAACATCCCAAGGATATTCAAAATTCTCAGGGAATATTGTGGACATCTTTGTGAAGAGGATAGAAGAAAAAGGAGTTTCTGACGATATGGAAGGGAAGATGAACAAGTGGGAGAGAGTGTCCCATCCCGTCTCCCCCTTAAATTCATTCTCCGAGGAGGAACAAGTGCAATTACCAATAATTTCTAAGAGGTGGTTCCCGAGGTACAGAAATGATGGCAGTGCCGAGTACAGATACCAGATTAGACTTACGACCAATGATTTTATCACCTCATAAAACAGCAACAAAATGATAATCTTGGCCCAGTTCCGACTGATGATAAACAGCACAAAAGGGAACACATACTGCAAGCAAGGTATTACATGACCCAACATTGAGAGCCAGCCCCACAACTTTGACAGCCAATACATCAACATTGTGACCAATCAATATAATGGATGCTTTTAACAATTTTGCCTTAACACACTTTGGTCAGATCTATCGTTATCTCAACCCTTCGAGCCCCACGTTGGGCGCCAAAAAGGACTGTCGTGGTTTAACCTGGCAGGCAGCCAAATACCACGCAGCCGCTCACTCACTCCCCCCGCCCCTCCAGTGGGACGGGGGAGAGAATCGGAAGGGTAGGAGTGAGAAAAACTCGTGAGTTGAGATAAAGACAGTTTAATAGAACAGAAAAGGGAGAATAATGATAATAAATAATGATAGAATATACAAAATGAGTGATGCACAATGCAATTGCTCACCACCCGCGCTGACCGATAACCAAGTAGCGATCGGTACTTCCTGGATCACGCCTACCGTTCATATACTGAGCATGACGTCACATGGTATGGAATACCCCATTGGCCAGCTGGGCTGGCTGTCCTGATTATGTTCCCTCCCATCTTGTGTACCTAGCTCAGTCAGTAGGCACGGGAGCTGTCCTTGGACTAGCAGGGTACTTAGCAACAACTGAAAACATCAGTGTGTTATCAACATTCTCCTCATACTAAATCCAAAACACAGCACTAGGAAGAAATTTAACCCTATCCCTGCCGAAACTAGGACAGTGAGTAAAGCCTCTTTGGTATGGAGGACGATGGTTGAAATATAAATATAGGGAGGCCTGGCAGATTGATTATATCACGCTCCCACAAACCTGCCACGGCAAGCGCTATGTGCTCACCATGGTGGAAGCAACCACCGGATGGCTGGAAACATATCCCGTGCCCCATGCCACCGCCCGGAACACTATCCTGGGCCTTGAAAAGCAAGTCTTATGGCGACATGGCACCCCAGTGTCCTGGATTCGGCTGGGATAGAGTTAAATTTCTTCCTAGTGCTGTGTTTTGGATTTAGTATGAGAAGAATGTTGATGACACACTGATGTTTTTATTTGTTGCTAAGTACCCTACTAGTCAAGGACATTCAGCTTCCATGCTCTGGAAGATGCTGGGTGGGAGCATAGCCAGGACAGCTGGCCCAGCTGGCCAACGGGGTATTCCATACCATGTAACGTCATGCTCAGTATATGAATGGTAGGCCTGTCCAGGAAGTTGCGATTGCTACTTGGTTATCGGTCAGCGCTGGTGGCGAGCAACTGCGTTGTGCATTACTCATTTTGTATATTCTATCATCATTATTATTATTATTATTATTATTTTCCCTTTTCTGTTCTATTAAACTGTCTTTATCTCAACCCACGAGTTTTTCTCACTCTTACCCTTCCGATTCTCTCCCCGTCCCACTGGGGGGGTGGGGGAGTGAGTGAGCAAGCAGCTGCGTGGTGTTTGGCTGCCTGCCGGGTTAAACCATGTCACTAGTATATAGCTTTTTTACTTTTTCACTTTTTTAGTTTTTCGCCAAGTGACGATATTAAAAAAAAAAATATATTTTCCTTGTCTATGAAGAGTACTACCTTAGAAACAGTGAACATTTCCAATATGTATTATCTTTGCTTAATTCCTAAATGCACATCTGATGTTATTCCCTGCATGTAATTTCTTGCTGTGTCTTGAAGTTCATCTTTGAAGGTAATATTTTTCCTTTGGATGTAATATTTTCCATTTTCTAGTCCTCTTGCCTGTTGGATAAGTGTTTTGTTGGGTTTTTAAATCTCCCATGAGATTTCACCAATTTATGTTCTTACTTTGGAGCCAGCAGAGACTCAAATAGAATAACATGCAGGCTGTTCTCACCAATCTGCATCTAACAAATAATAATGTGGGTACTGGTATCTTGACTAGACATTATCAAACAAACTATAGAACTGATAAAGCTAAGGCAGTGATCTGATGCTGATGCTCTTTTCCCAAGAGGACCTCGGCCAATGCTCCCTACTGGGAAACAGATGCTCTTTTATGAAACATCACATTACAGTTTGAAGGGCTGAGCTCTGGGTATTTTCACTGTCTTTCGCAGCACTGATCTTCTCATCTCTCATCTTTCTGTTCTACTGAACAAACATTCCTATATATACTATATTATATATATCAAGCTTCCTGTACAGAAATTTCTTGCACATTTACAGTACTTCAGATTAACTTACTACTGTCATACAACCTCTGCTAGAAAAATCAGACAGTCTGTTATTTCTTTGAGATGCAACAGTCACAGTGGGGCCAAAAGCCATAAATATTTCCAGCTGTGTTATGCAGTAAGTAAACCGAGGTAAGTGCTGTCTAATAAATTTGTTTCTAAGATACATAGACCAAAAAAGCCCAATGTTGAAAATACATTATGTTTGCAAAGGTCAACATTCAGAAAGTTTGCAAAGGACAGAATGAAATGTGCCCAAGTAGCCTTAATTCAACTTTTTTGTATGTATTAAGTCTTTGGTTACCTGATCATATATTTTATCACTCCTTTCCGCAATCCCAAGAGTCCTAGCTAACTAATACACATGTTAATATTTACTTGGGCATTCATCTTTCTTTTATCCTAATTGTTCAGCGTCATATGTTGTATTTATTGCACACAATTCTGTTCTAAAGGCAGAATCCTTCTGTTCCTCAGACCTTTCTCAGTAACTCATACACTGATGGCAGTGTCTTCAGAACTGCCTTGAGTAGTGAGGTAGTAGCAATTTTTCCCATTGTAAAGAAGGAACAAAGAGAGATTAAGCTAAAGAGTGCTAATTTAGAATCTGAGATTGCAGTGTACTTTATGCAGTGCTGTATGTGTTTATAGATTAATTTCTCAGTAGCTTCAGTTGCAGCTGAGTGCAAAGAGTCTTTGGGTTGAGCAACCAGAGAATTAGAAATACTTTTCAATAACTATTTTGAGGAGCTGAGTTTAAGCAACTTGGATAGGATCACATGAAAACTCTGAGTAGGTATAGAGTCCAGTTTTCAGGGCAGCACTGTGAGAAACTCTCCTGTGTCTTCCTGCGGTCCCTAACATAATGGCTTTAAGGATCTTGCTGTTCCTTTTGTTATAGCAAATACATATTGGGGAGATGGCAGATATGGCAGATGGCAGCTCATGTTCCAGCTCTTCCAGGAAATCTTCTGAAACTTCTCACTGCATTTGTTTACCCCTAGCACATTACACCTAGTTTTCTTCTGCATCATTCCCACACTCAGGCAGAACTTCTATGGATAGAATCATCTTTCTCAGACTTTGTCAAGCAACAGATGAGTTCACTTACCTGGGACCTGGAGCTTCTCTCCTAATACTGGCTTTGCTTTATTTGTTCCCCTCCATCATTTGAATTATATAGCTTTGTGCCTTAGGGAGCAGTGTCAAACACAGGTCTTAAACCTGATAATACTTTTAAAAAATTGAATTAGATTTTCATGGAAAGGAAGATATTCTGAACGAGCTTAGGTACCTCTCTGAAGTGTTTACAAAATTCAACTCTAATTCCTTTAAATGCTATATGCTTACTTTATTGACATTGCATGTTCCCAACATTGACTATCCTTTTGATTAAATAAGCAAATCCTGGCTTAGCTAGCAAGGTATTAGAGGAAGTAGTTGACATAATTTCTGTCCATGGAAGCTGCTGGATGTGATTACCCTTTTTCCAAATGAATACTGAGGTTGTCAAGATCTGAGAAAACCCAGAATTACCTCAAAGTTCTTAAGTACACTTCAGCATACGTTGCTGTATTCAGTCACAAATATTTTGGGGTCAAAGTTTTTCATTGATACCTTATAAAGGACTTAATTGCATTTGAATGTGTAAACATAACAGATAAAAGAGCTTTGCTGATTCATATATCCACAATAATAATATATTCCTTTTATTGTATGGAACTGTAAAATACTACTATTATTATCATTGGATCATTATAGCATGTCACTATGGAAGTGCACGTTACCGAAGTTTAATGCCCGTAAATGTTTACATAGAAACCATTAATTTCTTAGGATCATCTACAGATATAATTGACTTGTTTGGTTATAAAATTACATATATTAGAAAATGTTTTTTAAAACCCTAAATTGCAGATTGCAATCATTCTATTAGCTAGCTATGCAGCATTTGAGCAAGGCACTCATTTTTCTAATTAAGGGAGTAAGCCCATATAACAAATCAAAGAAAAGAGAGGACAGAAATTTTGATGGTTAAAATGAACTGGAGGTGTTTTCCAGAGTTCAAAACATGCTGTAAAAATAGTTAAAGCTACCTTGTCAAAGAAGTACAAGGATTGAAGCTGGTAGCCATTTATGCTGAATTTGAACAAAATAAGTCACTGCTCATGTACAGTTATAAGAATATATTATTCTTATGGTCCAGAATCAGGTGAACCTACTATATTGTTTGTAACTTGTTGAAAAAGGAGTGTACAACCAAGGAGAGGTAATTCCTGCTTTCAGTTATTTACACATAGCTCTAGTCATTTTAATAGAATTTGAATATCTATGGGAAAAAATGAGTCCAGGATATATTAGATTCCCAGAATCTTACAGTTTCTTGTATGAAATGGTCTCAAAGTCTTATTTTTTCCTGTGTCTTTTTCTAAATGATGTGTTTATACATGAATAATTTCTCAGAATAAGATGCAAAATACTTGTAACCTACATATTGTTTATTCTTACCACAAGTCTATTTGGAAGCCTTGAATTAAAAATTACAGTTCTATCACTGTAATTGAGATGTGTGGGCCCCATCTGACTTGTATAAACATAGCTGAGGGCAGAAGGATACCAGCACTAACCAGAGTGGTAGGTACCTGAATACTTAGGTAAAAAAGGGAAGAATTGAGTTTTATGGGAAATTCATGTGTACATACTATGGACAGAAAACATTAGGCTTTTGTGATGTAAATTCAGACTGAACTCATTCCTGCATTGTTGGTACATCAGAATGATACCAAATCACAGATAACTCTCTATCATATACCATACAAGAAGTTCATAGTATAATTGTTGTTTTTCCAGTATGTGTTTTGTGAAAACAACATATATTTCCTTAAAATAGTACCTAAAAGCCTGTGATAGCTTATATTACAGATTACAAAAAGAAACCCTCAATTCAGTGAAAGGAATTTTGTTTTATTTGGCTTTGTTTAAATTACATGCTATTTAGAGTTTTGAAGGAGAAAGGAAGGATTGTTTAACTGATGTGCTACAATCTCAGCATTCTATTTAAAGACTGGTAGATATGTGTAAGTAAGAGGGATAAGATGTGATAAAGAAAAGAAGCACACAGGTGTGGAGAAACAAGCACTTAAAAAATCCAGAGAATCACCCATTCTCATGTGGACACTGTGAAGAGGCCAAAATGAATAGAACAAAAACAGGCATGGAAGGAGGAAAACACAATTTCCACCACAGACTTCTTGTTCCCATTGCATTTTCCTGGATAATAATATTTCCAATGAGACAATATCTGAGTTCTGCAGATCCCAAGTGTAAGTCAGGAATGAAGTTCATCAGACTGTTAGCCATATTTGCCACATTTCTTTTTTACTTTCTACATGATTCTTTCCTATTCCCTTTTTTATGTTCTCCTCTTCATTTACTTTAGCTGTGATCTAGAGCTTGTGCATTTATCCTTAATTGCCAGGTTAGAAGTCTGATACAAATGCTGCCTTCTTTTTGAGAGATGGGTTCTCTCAGCTTTGTTAAATTCTGTTATTCCCCTCAAAGATCTTTCTAATTCATCTGCAGTGAAATCTAACTAGCTCTGAGGGACCTATAATAGATTTTTTTTCATTATGTAAGTTTTTCTAGGAAGCAGGTGATGATTAAGAGTAGGTGCATAGAGGTAGCATGACAGAAGCAAACACAGAGGTCACCACAGAAGCAGTAAGGAGCACAACAGGTGAGGAACATAAAGCACAGTCATCGTAGGTGATGTATGTAGCCTTACTGAACTGATCATTTTCTACCCACTTATTTATCATCACTCAAGTTGGATCTTCAGCATTATTTAATTCAATGAATTTAATTTCATACCAAAGGCATTTTCCACTTCTTAAAATAAAAAGATATGCTGAATTAGAGGCCAGAAGACAAAGAATACATCAAGTTTTATATTAAAATTTCACAGTAAAAAGAGCCTCTGTCTAGTCAACTTGTTATTGTTTCCATTGAATCACTTTTCACATCCCTGAAGGATGCATCTATAGACAGGGCTGTTCTTGACAGCATGTCACCAAAGGTCAGGTTGGAGTTCCAACATAACACTTCAAAATAATGGGAGAATTAACTAATACCCAGTTCCAGCAATAACAACTTGTGATATCAATGGCAAATGAGATGGTTTCCCTGGGGCAACCCTCTTTTACAAAGAAGTGGTAAATGAGATATTGGTAGCAGTATATTGTGTTATGGGCTTCTTATAATGGGAAAAGTAAAGAATAATGAAGCTTACACAAATGAACAATTAAAATTGTACAATATGAACTACCTTAAAATAACACCATAAGCTGCAGTTAACAACTAGAAAGAATTTGGAAGTTATACCTACAGGTTGATACACAGTAAAACATAATCTGGGAAGTAGGCTTAGGCTGCTGCTGTTCCACAAGCAATTGAGTCAGCATAAAAGGTTGTTACCACCAGAAAGGTCTTGATCCCTTCTTCTCCCTCTCCCCCGCCGTGTTGTGGTTTAACGTAGAAGGCAGCCAAATACCACGCAGCCGCTCACTCACTCCCCCACCCCCACAGTGGGACGGGGAGAGAATCGGAAGGGTAAGAGTGAGAAAAACTCATGGATTCAGATAAAGACAGCTTAATAGAACAGAAAAGAATAATAATAATAATAGAATATACAGAATGAGTGATGCACAATGCAATTGCTCACCACCCGCGCTGACCGATAACCAAGTAGCGATCGCTACTTCCTGGACCACGTCTACCATTCATATACTGAGCATGATGCCACATGGTATGGAATACCCCATTAGCCAGCTGGGCTGGCTGTCCTGATTATGTTCCCTCCCATCTTGTGCACCTAGCTCAGTCGGTAGAGCATGGGAGCTGAATGTCCTTGACTAGGAGGGTACTTAGCAACAACTGAAAACATCAGTGTGTTATCAACATTCTCCTCATACTAAATCCAAAACACAGCACTAGGAAGAAATTTAACCCTAAGCTCTTCAGAAGGGACAGGCGAGGAAGGAGAGGCGGTGGAGTAGCCCTGTATGTTAGGGAATGCTTCGACTGTCTAGAGCTCGATGGTAGTGATGACGAGGTCGAGTGCTTGTGGGTAAGGATGAGGGGGAAGGCCAACAAGGCAGATATCCTGCTGAGAGTCTGTTATAGACCACCTAGCCAGGACGAGGAGGCAGACGAAATATTCTACCAGAGGCTGGCAGAAGTCTCACAGTCGCTAGCCCTTGTTCTCGTGGGGGACTTCAACTTACCGGACGTCTGCTGGAAATACAACACGGCAGAGAGGAAACAGTCGAGGAGGTTCCTGGAGTGTGTGGAGGATAACTTCCTGACGCAGCTGGTAAGCGAGCCCACCAGGGGAGATGCCTCGCTTGACCTGCTGTTCACGAACAGAGAAGGGCTGGTGGGAGATGTGGTGGTCGGAGGCCGGCTTGGGCTTAGCGACCATGAAATGGTAGAATTCTCGATACTTGGTGAAGTAAAGAGGGGGGCCAGCAAAACCGCTACCATGGACTTCCGGCGGGCGGACTTTGGCCTGCTCAGGACACTGGTCGAGAGGGTCCCTTGGGAGACAGTCCTGAAGGGCAAAGGGGTCCAGGAAGGCTGGACGTTCTTCAAGAA
Source organism: Calonectris borealis (assembly GCF_964195595.1). Classification (NCBI taxonomy): domain Eukaryota; kingdom Metazoa; phylum Chordata; class Aves; order Procellariiformes; family Procellariidae; genus Calonectris; species Calonectris borealis. The sequence goes on along the minus strand of NC_134351.1, from coordinate 45,750,902 downwards.
GGAAGTCTTAAAGGCGCAGGAGCGGGCTGTCCCCATGTGCCGCAAGAAGAACGGGCGGGGAAGGCGACCGGCCTGGCTGAACGGGGAGCTCTGGCTGGGACTCAGGGAAAAAAGGAGAGTTTATCACTTGTGGAAAAAGGGGCAGGCAACTCAGGAAGAGTACAGGGATCGCGTTAGGTCGTGCAGAGAGGAAATTAGAAAGGCAAAAGCCCGGCTAGAACTCAACCTGGCCACTGTCGTGAGAGACAACAAAAAATGCTTTTATAAGTATGTTAATGACAAAAGGAGAGCCAAGGAGAATCTCCATCCTCTGTTGGATGCGGGGGGGAACGTTGCCACCAAGGACGAGGAAAAGGCTGAGGTACTCAACGCCTTCTTTGCCTCAGTCTTTAGTAGTCAGAGTGGTTATCCTCAGGGTACTCAGCCCCCTGAGCTGGAAGACAGGGACGACGAGCAGGATAAACCCCCCATAATTCAAGAGGATGAAGTTAATGACCTGCTATGCCACCTGGACGTTCACAAGTCTATGGGGCCGGATGGGATCCACCCGAGGGTACTGAGGGAGCTGGCGGAGGAGCTTGCCGAGCCACTCTCCATCATTTACCAGCAGTCCTGGTTAACAGGGGAGGTCCCGGACGACTGGAGGCTCGCCAATGTGAAGCCCATCGACAAGAAGGGCCGGAAGGAGGATCCGGGGAACTACAGACCGGTCAGCCTGACCTCGGTGCCGGGGAAGATCATGGAGCGGTTGGTTTTGAGGGTGCTCACGAGCCATGTCCGGGACAACCAGGGGATCAGGCCCAGCCAGCACGGGTTCATGGAAGGCAGGTCCTGCTTGACCAACCTGATCTCCTTCTATGACCAGGTGACCCGCCTAGTGGATGAGGGAAAGGCTGTGGATGTGGTCTACTTGGACTTCAGTAAGGCCTTTGACGCTGTCTCCCACAGCATTCTCCTAGAGAAGCTGGCGGCTCACGGCCTAGACAAGTACACTCTTCGCTGGGTAAAAAACTGGCTGGACGGCCGAGCCCAGAGAGTTGTGGTGAACGGAGTTAAATCCAGTTGGCGGCCGGTCACGAGCGGTGTTCCCCAGGGCTCAGTTTTGGGGCCGGTCTTGTTCAATATCTTTATCAACGATCTGGACGAGGGGATCGAGTGCTCCCTCAGTAAGTTTGCAGACGACACCAAGTTGGGCGGGAGTGTTGATCTGCTGGAGGGTAGGAAGGCTCTGCAGAGGGACCTGGACAGGCTGGATCGATGGGCTGAGGCCAACTGTATGAGGTTCAACAAGGCCAAGTGCCGGGTCCTGCACTTTGGCCACAACAACCCCAGGCAACGCTACAGGCTTGGGGAAGAGTGGCTGGAAAGCTGCCCAGAGGAAAAGGACCTGGGGGTGCTGATTGACAACCGGCTGAACATGAGCCGGCAGTGTACTCAGGTGGCCAAGAAGGCCAACAGCATCCTGGTCTGTATCAGAAATAGTGTGGCCAGCAGGAGTAGGGAGGTGATCGTGCCCCTGTACTCGGCACTGGTGAGGCCGCACCTCGAATCCTGTGTTCCGTTTTGGGCCCCTCACTACAAGAAGGACATTGAGGTGCTGGAGCGTGTCCAGAGGAGGGCAACGAAGCTGGTGAAGGGCCTGGAGAACAAGTCTTATGAGGAGCGGCTGAGGGAACTGGGACTGTTTAGCCTGGAGAAGAGGAGGCTGAGGGGAGACCTCATCGCGCTCTACAACTACCTGAAAGGAGGTTGTAGCGAGGTGGGTGTTGGTCTCTTCTCCCAAGTAACTAGCGTTAGGACAAGAGGACATGGCCTCAAGTTGCTCCAAGGGAGGTTTAGATTGGACATTAGGAGAAATTTCTTTACTGAAAGAGTGGTCAGGCCTTGGAACAGGCTGCCCAGGGAAGTGGTGGAGTCACCATCCCTGGAGGTATTTAAAAGACGTGTAGATGAGGCCCTTAGGGACATGGTGTAGAGGGCATGGTGGTGTTGGGTTGACGGTTGGACACGATGATCTTAGAGGTCTTTTCCAACCTGTATGATTCTATGATTCTATGATTCTATGATTCTATCCCAGCCGAAACCAGGACAGTATCCACCCCTTATTCTATACCATCTACGTCATGCTTAGGTCTCACATTTTTCAATACATTCCAATTAATCACCACCATCTTTCTTTATATATATAGATATACACACAGATATCATTCCCTTAGTCCATGGACCATCCCTCTAAAATGTCCACTGAGTTCATTTAGTCCATGAATTTGGGCTCCATCTGTCATAACAGTCTTTCAGGGCAGGAGAGATGGTGTGTGGTGTTGGGCTGTTGCATCCTGAAGCCCATTCTGATTTCCAGTATCGCTGCGCTCATCCGGTTCAATCATCGTTGCACTTTGCTTGGTTCCATTAGAGTTAGTTCCTTCTTCATTCATCTGGGTGATTTTTACTGCTATACCATTGATAGCAACCATAGAAATAATGATATACAATATTATATAACAATTGACATCATACAATTCAGTTCATTGGCTAGTTTCACCCAAAATCAAATCCCCTTGAGGTACACACCAGACTTCCCCATCCTTTCGCATCACCCACCAAGTGCACCCAGGTCCTTGAGCAAAAGCAATCCCACGCATGGGTTTTCCCTTGCCAGAGGCAGGAGTAACCCAGACTGTCTTCCCCAGCATATTTCTGATGTGCACGACAGGAACTTTATCTCCATCTACAGTATGTAAGAGTCTTGATTGGGCAGGGCCAGCTTGATTAACAGACCCCCTGGTGTTGACTAACCAGGTGGCTTTTGCTAAATGTGTATCCCAATGCTTGAATGTCCCACCACCCATTGCCCTCAGCGTAGTCTTTAGCAGTCCATTGTATCATTCGATTTTCCCGGAGGCTGGTGCATGGTAGGGGATGTGATAGACCCACTCAATGCCATGCTCTTTGGCCCAGGTGTCTATGAGGGTGTTTCGGAAATGAGTCCCGTTGTCTGACTCAGTGCTTTCTGGGATGCCATGTTGCCATAAGACTTATTTTAAGGCCCAGGATGGTGTTCCGGGCAGTGGCATGGGACACGGGATATGTTTCTAGCCATCTGGTGGTTGCTTCCACCATGGTGAGCACAAAGCGCTTGCCGTGGCGAGTTTGTGGGAGTGAGATATAATCAATCTGCCAGGCGTCCCCATAAATGTAATTGTTATTCTTCTGGGTCACATGATAGAGAGGGCTTACAATCAGGCTGTAATCTGGAATATGCATTCTCCAAAAGCCCACAACGCCTAAGAATGCTTTTGTTTCCTTTTTGCTAGTTGGTGTGGACATGGCTGTTATTTTGTTGATCACATCCATTGCGATCTGACAATGTGCATCTTGCCATTTTATTCCTAAAAACTGGATCTCCTGTGCAGGTCCCTTGACCTTACTTTGTTTTATGGCAAAACCAGCCTTCAGAAGGATTTGAATTATTCTCTCCCTTTTCTCAAAAACTTCTTCTGCTGTGTTGCCCCATACAATGATGTCATCAATGTATTGCAGGTGTTTGGGAGCCTCACCCTGTTCCAGTGCGGTGTGGATCAGTCCATGGCAAATGGTAGGGCTGTGTTTCCACCCCTGGAGCAGTCTATTCAAGGTGTACTGGACGCCCCTCCAAGTGAAAGCAAACTGTGGCCTGCACTCTGCCGCCAAAGGGATCGAGAAGAACGCATTAGCGATATCCATTGTGGCATGCCACTTGGCTGCCTTTGACTCCAGTTCATATTGAAGTTCTAGCATGTCCGGCACGGCAGCACTCAGTGGCAACGTGACTTTGTTCAGGCCACGATAGTCTACTGTTAGCCTCCACTCTCCATTGGACTTTCGCACTGGCCATATGGGACTGTTAAAGGGTGAGCGAGTCTTGCTGATCACTCCTTGGCTCTCCAGGCGACGAATCAGCTCATGGATGGGAATCAGGGAGTCTTGGTTGGTGCGATATTGCCGCCGGTGCACCGTTGTGGTAGCAATTGGTACCTGTTGTTCTTCAACCCTCAGCAGCCCCACAACAGAAGGGTCCTCCGAGAGACCAGGCAAGGTGGACGGCTGTTTAATTTCCTCCATCTCCAAGGTAGCTATACCAAAAGCCCACCAGTACCCTTTTGGGTCCTTGAAATACCCTCTCCTGAGGTAGTCTATGCCAAGGATGCACGGAGCCTCTGGGCCAGTCACAATGGGGTGCTTCTGCCTCTCATTCCCGGTTAGGCTCACTTCGGCCTCCAATACAGTTAACTCTTGGGATCCCCCTGTCACTCCAGAAATACAAATGGGTTCTGCCCCTTTATAGCTTGATGGCATCAGGGTACACTGTGCACCGGTGTCTACGAGAGCCTTATCCTCCTGTGGGTCTGATGTGCCAGGCCATCGAATCCACACAGTCCAGTAAACCCGGTTGTCCCTTTCCTCCACCCGGCTGGAGGCAGGGCCCCTCTAGTTCTGGTCATAGTATCCGTTTCTCACTTCTTGCAAACGAGAGTTAAGAATTTCTTCATTACAATCCAAAGTAAGATCAGCCCTTCTACTCTGTCTGGGGAACTGTTCACTGGAAACTGGACCATCGTGAGACAGGTTTTTCCTGAAAACTGGAGCAGCATTTTTCCTAGGAGAACCCGCTTTTGTGATTGTTTTTCCTTGCAAGTCACGTACCCGTGCCTCTAGGGTCAAGGTAGGTTTTCCATCCCACTGCCTCATGTCCTCTCCGTCGTCACGCAGGTAAAACCACAGGGTGCCCCGTGGTGTGTACTTTCGATATCCTCTCTCTTGAGGAGAAAAACGCTGACTCCTAATGGCTGAGATACTGGTCCGTACAGGTGGAGAATAGGACATAGCCTCTTTGAGTTGCTGGAACTCCCGGGACAGTTTCTCCACAGCCGAGACAAGGGAGGAGGAGACAGTTTCTTCGTATTCCCGGAGTCTGCCAACCACGTCATCCACTGTTGGTGCTTCTTCCTCTTTCCAGCACAGTACTGCCAATGAACTGACATACGACGCTGGTGCGCTCCGTACCAACTTCCTCCACATGGGTCACGTGCACTGGACTTCATCTGGATCTTTGGCCATTTGCTTGTTGTCCAGGTCACTATAAATCACCTCCAGCACGCCTAATTCTCTCAGGTACTGGATACCTCTCTCCATAATGGTCCATTTGCCTGGGCGATATATAACGTCTTCCTTGAAGGGATACCTTTCCTTCACGCCTGACAGCAGTCGCCTCCAGAGGCTGAGGGCCTGTGTCCCTTTTCCAATCGCTTTGTCAATGCCCCCTTCCCTGGAAAGGGATCCCAGCTGTTTGGCTTCCTTCCCCTCTACTTCCAGGCTACTGGCCCCATTATCCCAGCATCGGAGCAGCCAGGTAACAATATGCTCGCCTGGATGACGGCTGAAATCTTTCTGCATATCTCGCAACTCATTCAGGGATAGGGATCGGGTGGTTTCCGTCTCGTTTACGAGTTCTTCCTCTTCCTCCTCCCCTCCTCTTGATGGCCCTGCTTTTCCATCGTCCCTTTCTAAACGACCTGACTTCCGCTTCCAAGATTTCTTCTTCTGTACAGGGGTGACGCATACCAGCAAGGGTTGGTCCTCTGGTTCAGCTGTAGTACCTGTTGCTTGGATTTGGGTAGCTGCAGTGCCTGTCACGGGGGTTGGAGTAACTGCAGTGACTGTTGCCGGGGTTTGAGTTGCTGCAGTGCCTGTCGCGAGGATTCGTGTAACTGTAGTGGCTGTTCCCAGGTTTGAGTAGCCACAGTGCTTGTCATGGGGGTTGGAGTAGCCGTTGTGCCTGTTGTGGGGGTTTGAGCAGCCACCATGTCTGTTGCCTGGGTTGATCTCTGGACAGTATTCCTGAATCGTTGTTTAACTCTAAACAAGGCCTGAACCACATTCAGGAGACATAGCAATATGATCATGCTTGTTTGAACATCCCAAGGATATTCAAAATTCTCAGTAACTGTTGTGGAGGGCTTCATGAAGAGGATAGCAGAAAAAGGAGTTTTTGAAGATATGGAAGGGAAGGTGAACAAGTGGGAGAAAGTGTCCCATCCTGTTTCCCCCTTAAATTCATTCTCCGAGGAGAAAAAAGTGTAATTACTAAAAGTTTCTAAGAGGTGGTTCCCGAGGTACAGAAATGACGGCAGTGCCGAGTACAGATACCAGATTAGACTTACGACCAATGATTTTATCACCTCATAAAACAGCAACAAAATGATAACCTTGGCCCAGTTCTGAATAGTGATAAACAGCACAGCAGGGAACATATACTGCAAGCAAGGTATTACATAACCCAACACTGAGAGCCAGTCCCACAGCTTTGAGAGCCAATACATCAACATTGTGACCAATCAATATAATGAATGCTTATAACAATTTTGCCTTAACGTGCTTTGGTCAGATCTATCATTATCTCAACCCTTTGTGCCCCACGTTGGGTGCCAAAAAGGACTGTCGTGGTTTAACCTGGAAGGCAGTCAAACCCTGCACAGCCGCTCGGTCACTCTCCCCCACACCCCCAGTGGGACGGGGAGAGAATCGGAAGGGTAAGAGTGAGAAAAACTCGTGGGTTGAGATAAAGACAGTTTAATAGAATAGAAAAGGGAAAATAATAATAATAGAATATACAGAATGAGTGATGCACAATGCAATTGCTCACCACCCGCGCTGACCAATAACCAAGTAGCGATCGCTACTTCCTGGACCACGCCTACCATTCATATACTGATCATGATGTCACATGGTATGGAATACCCCATTGGCCAGCTTGGCTAGCTATCCTGACTATGTTCCCTCCCATCTTGTGTACCTAGCTCAGTCCGTAGAGCATGGGAGCTGAATGTCTTTGACTAGCAGGGTACTTAGCAACAACTGAAAACATCAGTGTGTTATCAACATTCTTCTCATACTAAATCCAAAACACAGCACTAGGAAGAAATTTAACCCTATCCCAGCCGAATCCAGGACACCCCGCCCTTATCTTGCCTTCACTTCTTCCTCCCTTACGCTGCTTCTGGCCATATGATCAACCTCCTTCTCTGGCACTTGCTCTGGAACATGCTGGGTTCTTTACTGACCTGATTTAAATCACTGCAACATCCGAAAACTATTCACCTTTTATTTTTCCTTTTGTTGGGGTAATCTACCATTTGATGGCTTAAAGTGGCTCACAGAGGGATCTGGCTAAGCAGAAGTTATCAGTGGATGTCAAAGTAAGCAGCAGAGAAAGGACACAGAATATCATTCTTTTATAGATGATAAACTTGTTATGTCAAGTCATGCCATGTCTTGGAATCAGTTAGATGACTTAGTGAGGGGGAAGCAGGGAAAAGGGCTTCCTACTGACTTTAAAGGATAATGAAAACATTAAGCAAATATCCTCTGTAGTATAAGTAATGTCTATTTGACATTCAGACAAGTAGCTAAGAATTATTTTTTTTCAACAAAGGAATAATTTACCAGAATACAACAGTTTAGAGAACCTGCCCAAAAAGAGTTTCTTAAGATCCAGGAATTTCTAGTTTAAAAAAAAACTCAACAGGTTACAAGCCTGATAGCTGGGATACTTATTTGTGATGTGGAAGAGAAATATAGCATGGTCTGCAACCTTAGTCTCTAGTGTCCCAGAAAAATGGGCTAAATAACCACTACTCTATTAGCTGTTCTTGTTCTTGCTGTTCTTTGTCAAACCTTACAGGAAGTACTCAGGTTTGTCCTGATGTGAAAATTTATCAAATTGCAAAAATTGTGAGATGAAAAAACATTTCCTACTCAACTCCTCATACCACTAGTTTAAACATTGATGTTGTTTTCTCTATTTTTAGAAGGTTTTATTTGTTTCTTTCTGAGAATTGTTTACTCCATTCTGTGAGAGAACTAAGAGGGGAAAAACTTTAATTTCTCTATAACGTGTCTGGGATGCACTCCAATTTGAAAATTCTCATTTAAATGATGCTCACAAAAAGAATTTTTCCCATCCTGTACTTGGTGCCAGGGCTGTACTTGCCGCTACAGAAAAGGAATACCATCAGACAATCCACAGGAGGTTTGCAAGGATACAAAAAAATCCCACCAGTACTTAACTCTCTTGCATGTTCCACTATCATGGCCCACATCCTTTATCCCATTCTCTCCCTAACAAAAGCCCTGGCAGATCTGTCATAAAGTCCCCACTCAGTTCCAACACTGCATTTCATTTTCATATAGTAAGCATGAATTAGGCAAGTGTAAGCATGGAAATTCAGAATATAATGCGTATTGGGCTGTGAATGGTGGCAGCCATGTATTGCTTTTAAAATCATCAACTACAAAATTGCACATTTTTGTCTTTTGTTTTCCCTTAGTATTGCAGTAATACTAGGAGACATGGATTGCAATGTTCTTTAATGTCAAAGTTTTTGAAGTTGCTTTCAGAATGTATGCTCTAGTTCCCTGTTTATTTTGTTCTGGTTTATCCTCTGGCTCTTATTTTGTGTCACATGTGAGCCACTGGAGTTTAACTGAAACTCTTCATAATACTAAGTAAAATTCTAAGCTCCACACATGCCTGCATGGGATTTCTCTTAGTTTTGTTTGGTAGAAGTAACATATAGCAGCACTCTGATTAGCAGATTGGTGTGGTCTGCTCTCTTTCTGAACAGTTCTTACTCAGTGCAAGATCAAGCTCGAAACATCAATGATATAATCTGAACATATATTTTAATTAATAAATAATGGGGATACATGTTTTGTTTAAATATTTTAAAGGAAAAGAGCCTTGTTCCCCACCCAAGATCCTAGATACTAAAGTGGAGGAGAGTTCCAAAGTACCTATTTTAGAAGACACGTCATCATCACCAACAGATATTCAACAGCATTTATGGCAGGTTTCTACAGATATTGAAAACACTGAAAGGTATGTATAGAACTTCATTCCTAAATAAAACAAATTTCTGTCTAGGGTTTATTTAGTCTTTGCCAATAAGGCAGCCAGTATTGCTACTATAAAAGGTGTTAGTAAATTAAATAGCCTGTTAACATTTCTGTTACATTTAACATATGGAGGCATATGGAGGACAGGGAGGTGATTTGAGACAGCCAGCATGGCTTCACCAAGGGCAAGTCCTGCCTGACCAACCTAGTGGCCTTCTATGATGGAGTGGCTACATCAGTGGACATGGGAAGGGCTACAGATGTCGTCTATCTGGGCCTCTGTAAGGCCTTTGACACGGTCCCCCACAACATCCTTCTCTCTAAACTGAAGAGGTATGGATTTGATGGGTGGACTGTCCGGTGGGTGAGGAATTGGTTGGATGGTCGCATCCAGAGGGTAGTGGTCAACGGCTCAATGTCCAGATGGAGGTCGGTGACGAGTGGTGTCCCTCAGGGGTCCGTATTGGGACCGGTACTGTTTAACATCTTCATCAATGACATAGACAGTGGGATCGAGTGCACCCTCAGCAAGTTTGCAGACGACACCAAGCTGAGTGGTGCGGTTGACACGCCTGAGGGACGAGATGCCATCCAGAGGGACCTGGACAAGCTCGAGAAGTGGGCCCGTGTGAACCTCATGAGGTTCAACAAGGCCAAGTGCAAGGTCCTGCACCTGGGTCGGGGCAACCCCCAGTATCAATACAGGCTGGGGGATGAAGGGATTGAGAGCAGCCCTGCCGAGAAGGACTTGGGGGTACTGGTGGATGAAAAGCTGGACATGAGCCGGCAATGTGCGCTGGCAGCCCAGAAGGCCAACCGTATCCTGGGCTGCATCAAAAGAAGCATGGCCAGCAGGTCGAGGGAGGTGATTCTGCCCCTCTACTCTGCTCTGGTGAGACCCCACCTGGAGTACTGCATCCAGCTCTGGAGCCCTCAGCACAAGAAAGACATGGTCCTGTTGGAGTGGGTCCAGAGGAGGGCCACGAAAATGATCAGGGGGATGGAACGCCTCTCCTATGAGGAAAGGCTGAGAGAGCTGGCGTTTTTCAGCCTGGAGAAGAGAAGGCTTCAGGGAGACCTTATTGCGGCCTTTCAGTACTTAAAGGAGGCTTATAAGAAAGATGGGGACAGACTTTTGAGCAGGGCCTGTTGCGACAGGACAAGGGGTAATGGTTTTAAACTAAGAGAGGGTAGATTTAGACTAGATATAAGGAAGCCATTTTTTACGATGAGGGTGGTGAAACACTGGCTCAGGTTGCCCAGAGAGGTGGTAGATGCCCCATCCCTGGAAACATTCAAGGTCAGGTTGGACGGGGCTCTGAGCACCCTCATCTAGTTGAAGATGACCCTGCCCTTGGCAGGGGGGTTGGACTAGATGACCTTTAAAGGTCCCTTCCAACCCAAACTATTCTGATTCTATGATTCTATAACATATCTGAGAGCAACTCCTAAAAGAAGGGCAGAGAGAAGTGACATCCTTAATTTGACTAATTACCAGAGGGTAATTGTCAAAAACAAAGGGTAGGAAATTATAGTGTTAGCAGGCCAGGTTCTCTAAAAGAGGCAGCTTTTGTCTCATCTTAAGTGGTTATTAATTTGTACCTGAAATCTGCTGACCTGCGGTTCTGCATTTGTAAATCGAAAGCACAGAATCTAGTTCATGTCAGTTGTTTCTGCCCGCCCATAGTTATGAATGTGGAAGCCTTAGGAGGGGAGGGGAACATCATCCACAGATATGTCAAAGTGGACTTCTCTTACCCTCTTAACTATGCAGTTGAAAGACAAAACTGAGACCCTTTAGTAGGGAGTAATCCTGATGGCCAACATTTCTTTGCAAAAAATACCTGTTTTGATGGCTTTGTATATTAAGTTGCTGCTGAGATTTTAATGGTTACCATGTTTATTTATATAAAATAAAGTCCTGTTCTACTGAGAGAGTAACTCGGATTATAAAACTGAGCAATAAGAAAGTCATGCTGCTTCATTTCTAAGAACCATTTTATATGTAGATAAATGAGGCAAGAACACATTGTTTTTAAATCCTGAAAGCCTTAAGACATTACAAGTCTACACACAAAATTGCTGGTCTGCCATCTATCTGTAAAACAGGAATCTTTTTGCAACTTATGGCCTCTCTCAAAACATATCCATATGTAACTTGCTTTGTGAGATGGTGTTATCATATTTTCCATCTTCTGCCTTTTAGCAAATTTCATGCCAAAGTCCTCTTAAGAGGGGGTGAGTGTGACAGCGCTGTTTCTAAAATTTGCACTTAATGCGCAGGGAGCTTACGTGACACGGATTAGCTAGTGTATTATAATTTCCTTATAAACAATGAAAAACATTCATGGCACAAGCTACGAAATGCTGATAAGGGATATTAAGTTAACATTAGTACTGGCTTGTGCTAATTTTAAGGCATATTGTGTATTTTGCCTCTAGGATCGCATTGTGTCCACCAACTCATTTAATACTCAAGAGCCAGAATAGATCATAAATTTGGACTGGATGCTACGTGTTAAAATCAGACTGGCTTAAAAGTGCTCCCTTATTAAATCTACTGCCCTTTATTTTGGTATGCATCTTCTGATACATGTGTTTGAACCAAATGCTTGCCCAATAGATTTTTTTAATATTTAGTTTGGTTTATTTCTCCATTATTTCAGCATATAAAGCTATACTGTGAGCCATTCCCCATTCAGTCTTCAACTGCTGTTCTATTTCATCTCTTTCAACTTTTGTTTCCACAGAGATATGAGAGAAATGAAAAACCTTTTAAGTAAACTCAGGGACACTATGCCTTTACCACTGAAAAATCAAGGTAGGTTTTATATTTTCTTCATGTAAGGAAAATTAAGATAATTAAAGGTTTTACCTTCCATTAGATCTGAAAAATCTAGGGTTTTTTTGGTAGAAATTACAAAAAGAAAAATCTAGGTGAAGTCCCTTCCCTACTGATTCAGTGGAGCCAGAATTTAATATGTGAACTTTATCCTCTTGAGTTTCACATGAGGTATTCTGGAAGTTTATAGACATGATATCTATAGATAAAATAATAGACTTTTCCTGGTGACATGAAGGCAGCAGCACAACTAATTCCCTGTGTCTGGAGGCTTTCTTTTTCAAAGGTGATGAAGGTGTAAATTGCACAGACTATGATAGGGATCCTGCTGAGTGATGCAGTTTACTTTACCCCTGCAAGGCTTGTAGCTTCTGTGATATGACACTGACCTTATGCAGAAGAGATACTTGCCTTGAGACTGCTAACAGCTTGCTTTTCCCAGTAGCCAGCTATGAGGCACCCTATACAAATGCACAGGGGACAGGATCTGCACCCTATGTGTGTATTTAGCAATGGGCCTTCATTTTGTGGCCCAGCAGTCTTAAATACTCCACATCTACAGGGACTCTCTTTCTTCATGTGAACAACATTAAAAAGATAACCATTTTCCTTTTTTGTTTCTTCTTGATGATGTGTATTTCTTAAATGCTGTGTAGTCTTTGCACACTGGCAGCTGATGAAGTATGTGTCCTAGATCTTGTCCCAAGTAACTAAGCAGTCTAACGTTCATCATAATATGGTAAAAGATGAATATAGAATGGATGAATTCATTATACAAGTAAGAGTTTATGGCAGGATGGCTTGATAGAAAACTATTTGAAAGGAGAAAGGGAATTGCTTATGATACATGATACAGATGTGCCATTACAGACACTGGAAAAATGCCATAAAGTCTGTGCCTAGCCTAGAAGAAAGGAGCATGGTGGAAATAAGGAAAGAAAAGACAAATTTGGGGGGTATAAAGCATGTACCAACTTGAATTCAGAACAAAGGCATACAGAATTCTTCTCTGCTGTCTGGTGTCTACACCGCCCTTCAACACTGGCCAGAAAATCGCTGATCACCTATGCAGCAGGATGGGAAATGTGTCAGCTAGAGTTTAAAAGCTCTGAGATGTGCCCCAGGATCAGGGAATCATAAGTGGTGTTTTTGCTGCTCCCACAGACTACAACTGTGATCATAGTTTACAGATGACCTCTGAGAATCAATGCCTCGAGAATGGACAGTCATACTCATTATTCATACAGCACTTAATTTCTTTTAAATATTCCAAGACCTTTAATAAATTAAACCTAGATAACAGTATAAGTAAATAGAACAAACAAACAAACAACATTATAGGTAATTAATATAGAATAGAATAGAATAGAATAGAATAGAATAGAATAGAATAGAATAGAATAGAATAGTTCAGTTGGAAGGGACCTACAACAATCATCTAGTCCAACTGCCTGACCAATTCAGGGCTGACCAAAAGTTAAAGCATGTTATTAAGGGCATTGTCCAAATGCCTTTTAAACACTGACAGGCATGGGGCATCGACCACCTCTCTAGGAAGCCTGTTCCAGTGGTCTGGACTATAATTTTTACATTTATATGAATTACAAGCACGGTTTAAGAGAATGATTATGAGATGACTGAATGCTATTGAATGAACTGATCTTTACAAGACCTGATCCTGCTTTCAGTTAAATGAGTTGCTGTTGATTTCAGTGACAGCCAGAAAGGAGTTAAGACTGTAAGCCCACAAAAGCTTTACATAATGTTACTGACTGCTCACAGACCTGTTTTTTTGTATGGAATTCTCTTAAGTGACAGCAGGAAAGTTATTATGCTAAGAAATTCAGAACTCTTACCTATATCCTTATAGTTAAGTATTTGTATTACAGTAGTGTCTAGAGCCTACAATCAAAACTAGATCCCTGATGTAACAAGAATAGGAACATAATGAGGCATAGTTCTTAGCCTGAAACCATGCCTGGATGGCTCAAATTCAAAGTAAATTATAAAGATTTTTTGAGACAGTTCGCTGACAGTACATGAGTTAACATAAGTATAGGCAATAATATATAAATTTTGTATGAATTTAAAAGGAGTTAATATACAAGGTAGAAAGCTAACCAGAAACAGGGTGAGCATATTGTGCTAACTTTCCCAGACAAGTGATTTTAGTCTTGATGTGCCAAGATGTTCCAATGTTGGAGTTTTAAATGGAAATTCTCACTGATGTGCACAAACAACCACTCAATAATATTTTTTTTCATCTTTAAATTAAGCCAGAATTTAACCTTAGGATCAACATTTCTGAACTTGCATGTCTTCAAGATCTCAAACTACTTATCTTTAGGTTTTATTTGGGACCCTAATATTATTCATCCATGCAGGAATATTGTGGCTTAGGTCTCCCAGTAGTGAAGGTGTAATTTCCTTTAGGTTTCATCATTGAACTGGTATTCTTCTTGCCAAAATTTCTGTTGCATTATCATGGAGATCCTGATAATTAGCATTTTAAGACTCTTATATACAAAAATCAGTTTATTATTTGCTCTACGCCTAGAAACAATGTGATCTACTACTTGATCTTGTAGGTGCTGTTAGGACACATAAATGATATAAAGTCTTTTGTGTGTGTGCATGTGTACGTGCTGTATTAAAATGTGAGTTTTTCCATCACAGATGATAGCAGCCTCCTAAACTTGACTCCTTACCCATTAGTAAGAAGACGGAAGCGAAGATTCTTTGGACTGTGTTGTCTTGTCTCAAGTTAGAAGATTAGGTACAGAAACACCAAGAAAATCATAACTTTGATTAAACCACTATCATTTGACCATTGAAAAGATAAACATTACTACTTTTGATTATAAAGTATATTTTCTACACTAGCCTATTGCTTTTTCTCTTCTGCTCCATTCTCCTTTTCAAAATAAGGGTTTTAATAGTCTAAAGTTATGGTGGTCAAGAACCAGCTGTGGAATAGATCTAGCATAACTAAGAATGTTTTTAAAACTTTTTAAAGTATGTTTTGCATGCTTACTTTCAACCACTCAGAGAAAAGACACATGAATTATGGATAATAGATAATTTTTAAGTTTTTTTTTATTGTTTGAACTACAGCTAAAAGTTTGTGCATAGTACAGTACTCTTATTAGTATCATATTAAAATACTTGATCATATTCTAACAGTATTTAAGCATAGAAAACTATTTAACAGCAAAAGTATTGTAGTTCTAAAACATTTAAACAATATTGCACAAAATTTCCAGTTGCTTTTTGTGCTCTCATTCATATTTAGTCTTCCACTATATCTCGATTTAAAAGCTTCATAGAAAAATACCTTAATTTATGATACACAAACCATATATGAAAATACTTAGAACTTGTAAATACAGAGAAATCATAATATCTACATACTGTACAATGCATAGAAGTAACAGATTTCCTTTTAAGCCGATAGTATCTCTACAAGCTTTTGGAAAAAATATATAATTTATTAAAAGAAGGTGTATTAAAATAAACAATGTAAAACACAACACCAATCCATTTTGTTTCCAAAAGAATTTATAGCATGATGTCTGCATATCACTAAGTATTAACTTATAAGGCATGCCAGAATTATCTCAGACTGTAAGATATTAAACATTTTACATTGTTAATAAAGTTTTTTATTTAAATTAAATGTTGTCTTGTTTCTAGTTATACTGCCAGAATATATCTTTTTTTTCTAATTTTGCTGTCAGAGTACTACAAAAAGTTTTGGTAATTTTTCCATTTCAAGATGTATGTTTACAAAGACAGACAAAAAATTATGATGAATATATAAATGCTAAAATGACAGCTAGTAGCAGCAATAGATATGAATAGGTCAGACTGTCGCGAATGAGTGGTTTAAAGGCTGCTTAAAAAATCACTGTCAAAGGTATTAGCAGAAAGTGATTTTAATAGAAATTTATAAAAGTGCAACTTAACAGAGTTCGATGGCAAGGTTCACTCTATCACTTACTACATGGGTGAAGCATACAAAGGAAAATCGTGTTAGAATTGAACTGGAATGATTTATACAGAGACCAAGGATGAAAAAGGGTAAGGGAGACCCTCCCGTTGAGTCACGAGGTTCAGAGAAGACCCCCTTGCTTTCTAAACTCCTGATGGAGCTTAGGTGCGGCTGGATCCAATCTTAGTCTCAGACTTGGACAATGGTTTATATCTAATAGAAAAAGGGTAAGGAGACCCTCCCGTTGAGTCACGAGGTTCAGAGTAGACCCCCTTGCTCTCTAAACTCCTTCTCAGAGAGGAGTCTAGGTACGGCTGGATCTACCCCTAGTCTCAGACTTGGTCAATGGTTTATGTCTAAAGGATTATATGTTGTCCCCTTTCTCAAAAACTTCTTCTGCTGTGCTGCCCCACGTTGGGCGCCAAAAAGGACTGTCGTGGTTTAATCTGGCAGGCAGCCAAATACCACGCAGCCGCTCGCTCACTCCCCCCGCCCCCCTCAGCGGGACGGGGAGAGAATCGGAAGGGTAAGAGTGAGAAAAACTCGTGGGTTGAGATAAAGACAGTTTAATAGAACAGAAAAGGGAAAATAATTATAATAAATAATGATAGAATATACAAAATGAGTGATGCACAATGCAGTTGCTCACCACCCGCGCTGTCCGATAACCAAGTAGCGATCGGTACTTCCTGGATCACGCCTACCCTTCATATACTGAGCATGACGTCACATGGTATGGAATACCCCATTAGCCAGCTGGGCTGGCTGTCCTGATTATGTTCCCTCCCATCTTGTGTACCTAGCTCAGTCAGTAGGCATGGGAGCTGTCCTTGGACTAGGAGGGCACTTAGCAACAACTGAAAACATCAGTGTGTTATCAACATTCTCCTCATGCTAAATCCAAAACACAGCACTAGGAAGAAATTTAACCCTATCCCAGCTGAAACTAGGACATATGTGTTTAGCAGCAGTCTAAGGTTCATTCACAGTTTTAAGGTGGATCACAAGATTTTAGCAGCACTTAATCATTAACTAATTTAACATTTACAAAGTAAGTTAGTAGAGTCTACTACAATCACGACAGTGACTTAATTACAGATTATGCTTACTATTAGTTCACACACACACACACAGAGAAATATATAAATGTACAAAAGGTACCTGTTAAAAATTCCCCTCGAGTTCAGTGAAATATTCACGTCAAATGTCTTGGCATTTCTGAACAGGCGAAGGGTTGAGCCTCGAGGAGTGTTTCGGCCAAGGAGAGTTTCAGCCCAGGTCCCGTGGCAGTTGGCGACGGTCCTCTGAATATTGCAAACTTGAGAGTTCGCAAGCTCTGAGAGGCGTCCCACTCAGAGGGAGATGCTGGGCGCAGCCTGCTGCAGTCCAGGAGAGCTCAAAGGGTCTCACTTAGGACCATCGTTTATAGGTTCGCAAGATGATTGGCTTTAGTCATCCATAAATTTCCATCCTGGCCACAGTCCCAGGTGGTAATTACTAAAAATTCTCAAAGTTTCAGTGTTGTTCCACTTGAGCTACGACTCAGATAAGATGACACCTGGGCCAGGCAGTAGTAGTACGTTCCCAGCCTCAGCTATGCAGAGTTTCTGATATGGTCAAGGAGCGTTTAACCACCAGACTCAGTACACCAAGGCCAAGGTTTCATGGGAATTTCTGAGATCAACAAGTGGCCCAGATCAACAAGTGGCCCAGGAGAAAGGGGGGGAGGAATGCACCACCACACAGACTCATTGTACTGATATTTCAGAATGATAGGCAAGGCACCACAACTAAACTTGTGCTAGACTGCAACACTAAGAAACCCATAACAATCTGTAACTGCCATATAGAGCAGGTCACCATACCCTTGTAGTCAGTAATATGAGGAAGGTGACTATGAGCCCTTCTGCCACTCCACCATGACCCAGCATGCCAACAGGAACCAAATTCCTTCTTACCGCGTAAGGGTTTAGTGGTGGGTAAGGAGGTATTGTTTTCTTGTCACAGGAAACACCCATACACTTATATGCTCCGTGTTTTTTTCGTAGGATATTAGTACACTCCCAAAAGCAGTTTGTTAGGGATAGCTATTCACCAAACTATATCTGGCACCTACAAAGTTTGATATGACTGATTTTTCTACCATTTTTTTTTTCTCCTGGAATGCTGTTTGCTGAAAAAGGAAGGAAACACCCACATTGTCAGAAATATTAGTGTTCTGTCTATAGCAAGGCCCAAAAATTGAGTTCTAGTTTAATCCAAAGATGGGAAGGCAGGAATTTTTCTTTCTGAACAGTGATCCAGTCAGAGACACACCATTCCAGTTTTAGGAAATCATATAACTGAGCATCCAGCATTTCTCTGGAAGGATATTTTTCTTTTCACTCAGATACAGCAGTGTGTTTTGTTTTTTTCCAGGTTGGACTGATCTGTTCACCTTTCAGGCTCCCAGACAGAAAATATATTTTTGAATAATCAGGCCCCCAAATAAATACTTTAAATGCAATGAGGACAAATACATCTAAAATGCCCTCATGGAAATTGTGTTTCCATAAGCAAAATTAATTCCATCCGAGGAATGCATGACTAAATACTAAAAGAGCATATAGCTCCAAGCATATGTAACTGCAATGTGTTATAAGATTTCAAGTCACAAACTATTCTTCAAAGTACACAGCATTTAACATGGGGAGACCACTATACGCTCACAAAACAGTGTGTACTTGTGAGCATGAATGCATTTCTAAGAATGGAATCAAAGTCCACAGCAGGATGTTTTTTCAAAATTAATTCTTAGACATTTTCCCCACATCCCTCACGAACAATGTCCTTGTTAATCATATCCTAGTTTTCTGTAATAAGTTGTTAAAGAATGTCCAAAAGATGACAACACTGACATGTTTTCATTTTAAGTCTACAAACAGATAGACTAGCTCTATGATTCCATCCCAAGAAATACAACAGGTTTTACAACTGTTAAAACTTTGAAAAACAACTCCTGATACTTAATGGCTATTAAAAATATTGTCTGAGGACATGATCTGTAATTAAAGTTAACGAATGTTGTGGTTTAAACCTAGCCAGCAAGTAAACACCACACAGCCGCTTGCTCACTCCCCCCACCTCTGGTGGGACGGGGGAGAGAATTGGGACGGTAAAAGTGAGAAAACTCGTGGGTTGAGATAAACATAGTTTAATAACTGAAATAAAATAAAGTAAAAAAGTAATGATGATGATAATAGTAATAATAGAGTATACCCTTGAGGTACACACCAGACCTCCCCATCTTTTCGCATTACCCACCAAGCGCACCCAGGTCCTTGAGCAAAAGCAATCCCACGGATGGGTTTTCCCTTGCCAGAGGCAGGAGTAACCCAGACTGTCTTCCCCAGCATATTCTTTATGTGCACGACAGGGACTTTATCTCCCTCTACAGTACATAAGGGTTTTGATTGGGCAGGGCCAGCTCGATTGGCAGATCCCCTGGTGTTGACTAACCAGGTGGCTTTTGCTAAATGTGTATCCCAATGCTTGAATGTCCCACCACCCATTGCCCTCAGTGTAGTCTTTAGCAGTCCATTGTATCGTTCGATTTTCCCGGAGGCTGGTGCATGGTAGGGGATGTGATAGACCCACTCAATGCCATGCTCTTTGGCCCAGGTGTCTATGAGGGTGTTTCGGAAGTGAGTCCCGTTCTCTGACTCAATTCTTTCTGGGGTGCCATGTGGCCATAGGACTTGCTTTTCAAGGCCCAGGATGGTGTTCCGGATGGTGGCATGGGGCACGGGATATGTTTCTAGCCATCCGGTGGTTGCTTCCACCATGGTGAGCACATAGCGCTTGCCTTGGCAGGTTTGTGGGAGCGTGATATAATCAATCTGCCAGACCTCCCCATATTTATATTTCAACCATCGTCCTCCATACCAGAGAGGCCTTACTCGCTTGGCTTCCTTGATAGCAGCGCATGTTTCGCATTCATGGATAACCTGCGCAATAGCGTCCATGGTCAAGTCCACCCCTCGATCATGAGCCCATCTATATGTTGCATCTCTTCCTTCATGGCCTGAGGCATCATGGGCCCACCAAGCTATAAATAATTCGCCCTTATGTGGCCAGTCCAGATCCACCTGGGCCACTTCAATCTTAGCAGCCTGGTCCACCTGCTGGTTGTTTTGGTGTTCTTCAGTGGCCTGACTCTTGAGTGCGTGAGCATCTACGTGATGTACTTTTACAACCAGGTTCTCTACTCGGGCAGCAATATCTTGCCACAATGCGGCAGCCCAGATGGGTTTACCTCTGCGCTGCCAGTTGTTCTGCTTCCACTGCTGCAACCACCCCCACAGGGCATGAGTCAGTATAGAGATAAAGTACTGGCCATTTTTCTCGTTCAGCAATGTCCAAGGCCAGCTGGATGGCTTTCACCTCTGCAAACTGACTCGATTCATCTTCTTCTTCAGCAGTTTCTGCAACTTGGCGTATAGGACTCCATACAGCAGCTTTCCACCTCCGATGCTTTCCCACAAGGCGACAGGACCCATCAGTGAACAGGGCATATTGCTTCTCGTTTTCTGGTAGTTTGTTATACAGTGGGGCCTCTTCAGCACGTGTCACCTCCTCCTCTGGGGATATTCCAAAATCTTTGTGTCGTGGTTTAACCCCAGCCAGCAAAAAAAATAAACGCCACGCAGCCGCTCGATCACCCCCCCCCGGTGGGATGGGGGAGAGAATCGGGAGGGTACAAGTAGGAAAGCTCCCGGGTTGAGATAAAAACAGTTTAATAATTGAAATAAAACTAAGTAGAACAGTAATAATAACAGTGAGAACAACAACAATAACAGAATACACAAAGCAGGCAATGCACAACAGAACCGCTCACCGACCGCCGACCGCGTGTCACAAACGGGGGGCGAGCCCCCCCCCACACCTGGTTTTTATACTGAGCATGATGTCACATGGTATAGAATACCCCATTGGCCAGCTGGGTCCACCACCCCGGCTGTGCTCCCCCCTCCCGGTGCAAGCATCACCCAGCAACAGCCAAAGCATCAATGGGCCATCAACGCTCCTTTCACACCGAACCCAAAACACAGCACACCCCCCAGGCTACTGGGAAGAAAGTTAACCCTGTCCCAGCTGGAACCAGGACACTTTGCCTTCTGGCCAGTTCGTGATCACTTCCAAGATTCCTGGGCGACTGGGGTTTCCTATTTGAGCCCGTTGTGTGTTCAGTGCGACCCACTTACTCCATGTAGCATCGGTTGCATGATGTGTAGAGGGGACCCTCCCTTTGAACATGCAGCCCAGCACCGGCAGTCGGGGTGCCAGGAGGAGCTGTGCTTCAGTACCAACCACTTCCGAAGCAGCTCGAATCCCTTCATATGCTGCCAATATCTCTTTCTCCGTTGGAGTGTAGCGGGCCTCGGATCCTCTGTGTCCCTGACTCCAGAACCCTAAGGGTCGACCTCGAGTCTCCCCTGGTGCTTTCTGCCAGAGGCTCCAGGTAGGACCATTCTCTCCGGCTGCGGTGTAGAGCACATTCTTTACATCTTGTCCTGCCCGGACTGGCCCAAGGGCTACTGCCTGAACTATCTCCCATTTAATTTGTTCAAAGGCTTGTTGTTGCTCAGGGCCCCATTTGAAATCCTTCTTCTTCCTGGTCACGTGATAGAGAGGGCTCAAGATATGACTGTAATGTGGAATATGCATTCTCCAAAATCCCACAACGCCTAAGAAAGCTTGCTTTTCCTTTTTGCTAGTTGGTGGGGACATGGCTGTTATTTTGTTGATCACATCCATTGGGATCTGACGACGTCCATCTTGCCATTTTATTCCTAAAAACTGGATCTCCTGTGCAGGTCCCTTGACCTTACTTCATTTTATGGCAAAGCCAGCCTTCAGAAGGATTTGGACTATTCTCTCCCCTTTCTCAAAAACTTCTTCTGCTGTGTTGCCCCATACGATGATGTCATCAATGTATTGCAGGTGTTCTGGAGCCTCACCCTGTTCCAGTGCGGTGTGGATCAGTCCATGGCAAATGGTAGGGCTGTGTTTCCACCCCTGGGGCAGTCTATTCAAGGTGTACTGGACGCCCCTCCAAGTGAAAGCAAACTGTGGCCTGCACTCTGCCGCCAAAGGGATTGAGAAGAACGCATTAGCGATATCATTTGTGGCGTGCCACTTGGCTGCCTTTCACTCCAGTTCGTATTGGAGTTCTAGCATGTCCGGCACGGCAGCACTCAGTGGCAACGTGACTTCGTTCAGGCCACGGTAGTCCACTGTTAGTCTCCACTCTCCATTGGACTTTTGCACTGGCCATATGGGACTGTTAAAGGGTGAGCGAGTCTTGCTGATCACTCCTTGGCTCTCCAGTCGACGAATCAGCTTATGGATGGGGATCAGGGAGTCTCGGTTGGTGCGATATTGCCGCCGGTGCACCGTTGTGGTAGCAATTGGTACTTGCTTGTTCTTCAACCCTCAGCAACCCCACAACAGAAGGGTCCTCCGAGAGACCAGGCAAGGTGGACAGCTGTTTAATTTCCTCCGTCTCCAGGGCAGCGATACCAAAAGCCCACCGGTACCCTTTTGGGTCCTTAAAATACCCTCTCCTGAGGTAGTCTATGCCAAGGATGCACGGAGCCTCTGGGCCAGTCACAATAGGGTGCTTTTGCCACTCATTCCCGGTCAGGCTCACTTCGGCCTCCAATACAGTTAACTCTTGGGATCCCCCTGTCACTCCAGAAATACAGATGGGTTCTGCCCCTTCATAGCTTGATGGCATCAGGGTACACTGTGCACCAGTGTCTACGAGAGCCTTATACTCCTGTGGGTCTGATGTGCCAGGCCATCGAATCCACACAGTCCAGTACACCCGGTTGTCCCTTTCCTCCACCTGGCTGGAGGCAGGGCGCCTCTAGTCCTGGTCATAGTATTCGTTACTCACTTCTTGTAGATGCGAATCAAAAGTCCCTTTATTAAGATCGGAAGTAGTGTCAGCCCTTCTACTGTGTCTGGGGGGCTGCTCACTGGAGACTGGAGCAGCATTTTTCCTGGGAGAACCCCCTTGTGTGATTGTTTTTCCTTGCAACTCACGTACCCATGCCTCTACGGTCAAGGTAGGTTTTCCATCCCACTGCCTCCTGTCCTCTCCGTGGTCACGCAGGTAAAACCACAGGGTGCCCCAGGGTGTATATCCACGATGTCTCCTCTCTTGAGCAGAGGGACGGTTGCTCCTAATGTCTGAGATACTGGCCCGTACAGGTGGAGAATAGGACATATCCTCTCTGAGTTGCTGGACCTCCCAGGACAGTTTCTCCGCAGCCAAGATGCAGGCTCGTAGGGAGGAAGAGAGACTTTATTCGTATTGCCGGAGTTGGCCAGCCAAGTCATCCACCGTTGGTGCTTCTTCCTCTTTCCAGCACAGTACTGCCAACGAACTGGCATACGACGCTGGTGCACTCCGTACTAACTTCCGCCACATGGGTCACGTGCACTGGATTTCATCTGGATCTTTGGGCGTGTACTCGTTGTCCAGGTCACTATAAACCACCTCCAGCATGCCTAATTCTCTCAGGTACTGGATACCTCTCTCCATAGTGGTCCATTTGCCTGGGCGATATATAACATCTTCCTTGAAGGGATACATTTCCTTCACGCCTGACAGGAGTCGCCTCCAGAGGCTGAGGACTTGTGTCCCTTTTCTAATCGCTTTGTCGCTGCCCCCTTCCCTAGCAAGGGATCCCAGCTGTTTGGCTTCCTTCCCCTCTACTTCCAGGCTACTGGCCCCATTATCCCAGCATTGGAGCAGTCAGGTGACAATGTGCTCACCTGGATGACGGCTGAAATCTTTCTGCATATCTCGCAGCTCACTCAGGGATAGGGATCGGGTGGTTACCATCTCATTTATGGCTTCTGCCTCTTCCTCCTCCTGTTCTCGTGATGGCCCTGGTTCATTTTCATCCCTTACTGAACGAGCTGATTTTCTTGTGTATTTCTTCTTCTGTATAGGGGCAACTGATACCGGCTCAGGTTGGTTCTCTGGTTCAGCCACAGTGCCTGTCGCAGCAGTTGGAGAAGCTACAGTGCCTGTCGTGGGGGTTTGAGTAGCCACAGTGCCTGTCGTGGGGCTTTGAGTAGCCACTGTGTCTGTTGCCGGGGTTGATCTCTGGACAATATTCCTGAATAGTTGTTTAATCCTAAACAAGACCTGAACCACATTCAGGAGACATAGCAATATGAACATGCTTGTTTGAACTTCCCAAGGATATTCAAAATTCTCAATAACTGTTGTGGAGGGCTTCATGAAGAGAATAGAAGAAAAAGGACTTTCTGGAGATATGAAAGGGAAGATGAACAAGTGGGAGAAAGTGTCCCACCCTGTCTCCCCCCTGAATTCATTCTCCGAGGAGGAAAAGGTGTAATTACTAAAAGTTTCTAAGAGATGGTTCCCGAGGTACAGAGATGATGGCAATGCTGAGTACAGATACCAGATTAGACTCACGACCAATGATTTTATCATATCATAAAACAGTGTTACACAGTGCAGCAAAATGATAACCTTGGCCCAGTTCTGAATAGTGATAAACAGCACAGCAGGGAACATATACTGCAAGCAAGATATTACATAACCCAATATTGAGAGCCAGCCCCACACCTTTATAGCCAATAAATCAACATTGTGACCAGCGACCTTTAAACCAATATAATGAATGCTTATAACAATTTTGCCTTAACACGCTTTGGTCAGATCTATTGTTATCTCAACCCTTCGGGCCCCACATTGGGCGTCAAAAAGGACTGTCGTGGTTTAACCCGGCAGGCAGCCAAACACCACACAGATGCTTGCTCACTCTCCACACACAGTGGGACAGGGAGAGAATCGGAAGTGTAAGAGTGAGAGAAACTCGTGGGTTGAGATAAAGACAGTTTAATAGAACAGAAAAGGGAAAATAATAATAATGATAAAATATACAAAATGAGTGATGCACAATGCAATTGCTCACCACCCACAGTGATCGATAACCAAGTAACGATCACTACTTCCTGGAACACGCCTACCCTTCATATACTGAGCATGATGTCACATGGTATGGAATACCTCATTAGCCAGCTGGGCCAACTGTCCCGGATATGCTCCCTCCCAGCCTCTTCCAGAGCATGGAAGCTGAATGTCCTTGACTAGCAGGGTACCTAACAACAACTAAAAACATCAGTGTGTTATCAACATTCTCCTCATACTAAATCCAAAACACAGCACTAGGAAGAAATTTAACTCTATCCCAGCCGAAGCCAGGACAGTATTGTAACACTTTTTTCAAGTAATTAAACTAGCTCTAGACAAATTATGGTTTCTGTAGCAGTTTTCAGCTCTTTACAGACATAAAAGCATAGGTTCCAGTCATGTGATATAGCTGTGCCAGCCTTTGTGAACATTTGTAGTGATTAGCAGTCAAGAGAGCCAAGAAAAGAATTTTTATTAACCACTTTAATAAGTTTGAATAGCTCCCGAAAATAAAATATTCATGGGATTTAAGCAGGAGATCGTGTCCTTTGCTACATCTTCTCTGGTATTGATTTGAGTCTGAGAAGGACGCTAGGTATGGTACAGGAGTCTTTGTGATTTGAGCAAATCCGAGTAGGTTCCAGGCAGTTCTTTTTCAGGCCTAGATGATGTCACTTCCAAAGTTCCTCATAATTTTGTGTTTGCTGAAGAGAAGACCCAATATACTTAACAGCTGGAGATAAATGAGCAAGAGGATTTGACATCAAAAATCCAGCACAATAACATAGAAGGTTATAGTAAACAAAATCTGTAATTTAAACGGGCATTAGTTTTTCCTGTCATATGATTTTACTTTTAGTTAGAGGCAAAGCAACTAACTTCCATGCTTTTGCAAAGCTTTATGTAGTCAACAAGATGTGTGTGGTCAGATCTGTAAACTGATGTTAATCTATTTCTTTTGGGACCATACATAAATCTGATCTCTTTGTAGAATCATGTAGTGTTATGTACACCAGCATAAAACTATTTCCCGAGTGCTGGCTTTCTGTTTTTCATTCTTCTTTAATCTTGTCGTGGTTGAACCCCAGCCAGCAAATAAACCCCACGCAGCCGCTCGATCACCCCCCAACTCCGGTGGGATGGGGGAGAGAATCAGGAGGGCACAAGTAGGAAAGCTCCCGGGTTGAGATAAAAACAGTTTAATAATTGAAATAAAACTAAGTAGAACAGTAATAATAACAATGAGAACAACAACAATAACAGAATATATAAAGCAGGCGATGCACAATGCAACGGCTCACTGACCGACGACCACGTGTCACGAACGGGGGGAAGAGCCCCCCCCACCTGGTTTTTATATGAGCATGATGTCACATGGTATAGAATACCCCATTGGCCAGCTGGGTCCACCACCCTGGCTGTGCTCCCCCTGGTGCAAGCACCACCCAGCAACAGCCAAAGCATCAGTGGGCCATCAACGCTCCTTTCACACTGAACCCAAAACACAGCACACCCCCACAAGCTACTGGGAAGAAAGTTAACTCTGTCCCAGCCAGAACCAGGACAAATCTGTAAGAGCACCTAAATCACACTACATGAAATTTAGTGCTTTTTTGCAGATTTGAAGGGGCTGGTGACATCTAGTGAGTATAAAACATTAATTGGAGGGAAGATATCTGATCTCTTCATAATTTGAATCACCTTTGTTTTCTTGGCTGTGCTAGTTATAACTAGGTATTATTTCAGAGGACATATACAAGATATCTTCTAAAAACCTATCGACTACTTTTCCTTTTTGCCATCTTTGAAGTTGTACTGTGTGGCTGCTTTGGAAGTTGGTGGCTGTACTATCTCTGCTGTAGACAGCTGGTCCACAGGAAGTATACTGAGATTGAGGAGGATGATGGATAACTTGGATCTCAAAATCTGGTTATTAGTCCTACAGTTGAGATCAATGCATAATCCCAGTGGTAAATTACATGAATATTTATCTTGTGTCAATTAAAATGATTATATGTCAGTATGTGGGAGGAGAATACACAGGTAGTTTTCAGTCTCAAATCTTGCAGAAACATTGTGCTGAAGCAGTTTCCTGACTGCAAAAAGAAGTAGTTCCTGTTTTTCAGTACTGTGTCTTCAGTAATTGATTAATCCAGCACCCCAGTAATGTTTGTGACATTACCTGTAATATTCCTCAATACAGAATAAGTATAAGCTTCTCAGAGTCAATGAACTGTCCTTGATCATGGAGACAAATATTAATAAAATCTGTGAAGTCAGTCTTATGAATTTGTAAACAATTAGGAATGACCTAGAGTAGATTCTTATGTGGTCAGCATTGGAAAATAAAGATTAGTGTTAGATAGTTGTATCAGATAGTGGAGGGAAGGAGCCAGAAATTAAAAAGTTCTCCAAGGAAAGCTTTTTCTGAAAAAGTACCTTCAGGTACATGGAAGCCAAACAGCATCTTTGGAATAGCAAAAGACATTGGACGTGGTATGTTCTTACTACCTACCTATCTGTACAACAACCTGTCCACCAATCTGTTTAACTGTCTGTGGGGTTTTGCAGCAATGGCTGCTAGAACCAAACTTGCTTAAGGTATAATAGCAAGTTTGTAGCATGAAGGGAACACAAAGCTAGAGCATACCCTTAGGAATGAGATATTCTATGCCCAAGCTTGCATGATATTTTATCCCATTTTCAGGTACATTTGTGTAGGCATTCCGTAAGCTGCTGGCTCTGCTCATGGAAGGTCGGTGTGCTGTGTTTGTGGTTATTCCACTCTTTTAGGGCAGTAGTGTGGAGGGATTTTTATTAAATAACGGTCATCCTATGAACATTCCAAGCACTGAGGATTTGTTAGTAATAGTATAAGGCTGCTAAAGAGCAATTGTAGTTTTAGAGTCTCTGAAGTGATAGTAGAGTAGGAAAAACAGGCTGAGGAATGTAAATATCAGTAGATTATGTAACGGAATGCAGGCACAGGAAGCGTTCGCGTGGACACCTGCTTTTGACCAATCTGTGTATGTTAAGATTCGTGTGCTTGCTGACTGTAAACCAATAGAGGATTCGTAGATGCGCGTGTTAGTGTGGCTAGCTTATAAAAGTAGCACAATATCTTGAAATAAAGGAGAATGACCATACCCACATTGGGACTCCTCATTACTCCGGGAACGCGCTCCTATTCCGACCCATGGTCACTCCAACATCTGGTAGCAGAGGATGCGGAAACATGCTGGGCTCGTAACCCAGAGGTCTGGTAGCAGAGACTACAATTCTTCGAGACTGCGGTAAGCGCAGCGAGAGAAGGGGAGTGGGAAACCAGCGACTGGGAGTTGTACTATTCTATTGCTCAAACAGATAGAATAGATATCGGTGCAGAGTGGCCAACTGCCTCCCAGAGGGTGCGCTGCTATTATGGAGAATGAGGCAGCAGCTGCGTTGCTCGTAGGACT
The DNA here is from genome assembly GCF_964195595.1 of Calonectris borealis. Classification (NCBI taxonomy): domain Eukaryota; kingdom Metazoa; phylum Chordata; class Aves; order Procellariiformes; family Procellariidae; genus Calonectris; species Calonectris borealis. Next base: position 45,722,679 of record NC_134351.1, on the reverse strand, counting down.
ACTCTCTAAGAGAGGGATCGAGACAACGGTGAAACAGCTTATCAAGCTAATTAAGTTAGGACAACGTTTGGGACATTTTAAAGACACTCACACGTTGTTTTCTGTGCTTGAATGGCGGGAGCTGGGAGAACTAATGTGGCAGAAGCTTACTGGAGGTGATAAAAAATTTGAGAAGGACATTAAGTCTGTGTCAGACTTGTGGGGAGACGTACTAGACACTTTAAGAGCTATGAAAGCTGAACGGGAGGTGGCGTGTGCGGCTGTTCAGATGCTGGCTCCGGACCCCATGCCGGAACAGTCTAAGAGCATGGAATCCAAGGTGGGACCTTTCGCGCGATTTTTTGGGCTGCCTGCTGTGAAGGGTATGACGGGGTCCACCTGTAAGACTGTTGCCGAATTGCGCGATAGAGTTGAGCGGGACTTAAAAACGCCCGACAGTCTATGTTCGCCATCTTGCCCGACAATATCATCTGCGCCACAGCAGCCGGAAGTTGCCGGAGCTAAAGCGGAGCAGCAGTGTGAGGCGAAAGCAGAAGAGCAACCGCTGGGCACGAAGGGGGAGGAGTGGCCAGCTCCACCCACCCCCCCGATTCCAGGCGGGGAAACGTGCCGCCCTCCTCCCACCGCCCCTCCTCTCTACCCCCCCTTGCCACTCTCCAATGATTCCTCCGGTGCTGCCACACCGCCATCTAGCGGAAAAGAGAAAAATTCAACAGACAGTATTAATCAGCTGTTAAAAGACGTTGTGCGACAACTAAAGGACTTAACTACACAGACTCAGCAAAAAGGAGAACCTTGGTCAACCGTCGGTTCGAGAGACAACTTGCCACCCTGTTTCTCCGGACCTACCGTGGCTACCCATCCTGGCCGATGGAGTGGAGTTGTTCGGGATGCTATTTTGGATGGACAGTGGGGAGTTGTATCCAACATTGGCCCCATGGCTTTTCCGGTGGTACAGCAAAACGGTCAAGGAAAATGGGAACCGCATGATTGGAAGATTCTACAACAAGCCAAAAATACTATATCGCAGTATGGTGTTAAATCGGAAGCCTTGCGACAAATTGTTATTTGGATTTTTTCTGCTGATTTGATGTGTCCTCATGATTGTCAAAGTCTGATGAGACTTCTGTTGACTCCTACACAGTTTTTGTTATGGGGATCATCATGGTCTCAGAGGGCAGTGAATGCTGCTGCCCAACATCAGCAGCCAGGGGATCCATTATATGGGATCACAGCAGAAATGCTCATTGGTGGGGGACGTTATGCGGATATAAATGTCCAACTAACTTTTCCTGTCAATATGTTACAGTTATCTTCTAAGCTTGCTTTAGATGCGTTTCTTTCCTTACCAGGATCGGAAGGCCCTTCTTTCAGCTCGGTGACGCAAGGTGCAACTGAGAAGTATAGCAACTTTATTGATAGGCTTTGGGATGCAGTAATGAACCACCCAGATTTGGGAGAGAACAATAAACAACAAATGTTTAGAATTTTGGCCTTTGATAACGCCAATAACACTACCAGGGCCATTCTAGCCAGTCTGCCCAAAGGGGCAGGAGTGGAAGAAATGCTTTCTCGGGTGGAAAGAGCAGGAGTTCAACAACAAAATGAGTCGATGGCAGCTGTGCTGCAAAGTGCTGTCAAAGAAGTAGTACAACCATTGGCAGCTGTTGTTAGGCGAAAACACTCTCCAGGAATAGTTCAGCCCTTTAAAGGCATCTGCTATCGTTGCGGGGAACAGGGGCATAGCAAGCGAAATTGTCGTGCTCCCGTATGGTGTGATAGGTGTCAAAAAAATACCCATGCTACTAAGGCCTGTTCGGGAAACTTCAAATTGAGCGCGGGGAGAGGCCGCGTGCAGAAACAAATGCCCCCTCAGAACAACAGCAGCAATCAGGGTTTTTACTAAAACACTCGGCTGCCACCAAAGGAAGTTTGGGAGTCGACCTGGAAACAACAATAGATTTCACTTTAACCAATACAGAAGTGTGCAAAATCCCTAGCAATGCAGTAGGGCCTTTAGTAGCTGATAGTAATAGGATAGGTGGAATCCTTTTAGGTCGATCTTCTGCAGGAATAAAAGGATTGATTGTAATTCCTGGAGTCATTGATGCAGACTATACTGGTCAAATTCATATTATGGCCTATACAATTAGTCCTCCTCTCTTCATCCCAAAAGGCAGTCAGATAGCCCAGATATTAGCTTTTAAAAATCCTTTAAATCGATCAAACCAAGATTGGGAAGAACGTGGGTGTAAAGGATTTGGTTCTACTGGACCTGCTGTATGTTTCACTACAAAATTAGACCATCGCCCACTCGAAACTGTGACTTTGACTCAGGATAACCTTTCAATAAGAATCAATGCAATGTTAGACACTGGTGCCGACATAACTATTATAAATCGAGCAAATTGGCCGTTGCAGTGGGAAATAGAAACCCCAAAGGCATTAATTGCAGGAGTGGGAGGGAACTCAGCCTCATATATAAGTAGTAAACCGGTTCAAGTGAGTTTCCCAGAAGGCCAGAGGGCAACACTGAAGGTCCATGTTTTGTCGCTCCCTGGAGGATTGGAAGCATTAATCGGACGTGATGTTCTCAGTCAGATCGGGGCAATGCTGACTACAAAGCATTTTTAGTCATGGGCACTGGGGAGCAATCGCCCAACCCACCGTTAACATGGATCTCCAATGACCCTGTTTGGGTTGACCAGTGGCCCATGACTAAAGAGCGATTGCAAATAACTAAACAACTGGTATCCGAACAACTTATAGAGGGACATATCAAACCATCTGTCAGTCCATGGAATACTCCTATTTTTGTCATCCCTAAGAAAAGTGGGAAGTGGCGTTTACTACATGATTTGAGGAAAATAAATGACCAAATGTTGCCTATGGGAGCCTTACAACCTGGAATGCCATCACCTAATATGTTACCTGAAAATTGGCACATACTTATAGTTGACTTAAAGGACTGCTTTTTCACAATCCCATTGCACCCTCAGGACACTCAGAGATTTGCCTTTTCCATACCCTCGATAAATAAAGCAGCACCAGCAGAACGGTATGAGTGGGTGGTACTTCCACAAGGGATGAAAAACTCTCCTACATTGTGCCAATTATATGTCGCCTGGGCACTGCAACCAATAAGAGAAAAATGGCCTGACACTATCATCTATCATTATATGGATGATATTTTGTGTTGTCAACAAGTTCCTTTTGAAGTGCATCATATACGACAATTAACAACCATGCTAGCAGACAAGGGACTTGTAATTGCACCAGAAAAGATCCAAAGGTCTCCACCTTGGAAATACCTAGGGTGGATCATTGAACAGGCAAAAATTTGTCCTCAAAAAATAGCACTAAAAACTCCTCTTAAAACATTGGCTGATGTGCAAACGGTCTTAGGCGACATCCAATGGGTTCGCAATTGCGCTGGCATTACCAATGCAGACATTAAACCACTAATTGAATTACTGCGAGGCACTCAGCCTGCAGCTGAAATTCATATGACGGACAAACATCACGTAGCCTTACAGCACATTATAAACAAAGTTACTATAGCCTGGACTGCAAGAAGAATTCTTGAACTGCCACTTTCTTTGCTTATCTGTAACACCGAAGAATCACCTTTTGCTGTTATATGTCAATGGCAAAACAAGAAGGGGGAGATGAAGGGACAACAGGGAATGAACTCCGTGATTGCCATTGACAACAAGAGTAATGATAACTCGCCAAATTCCTCCCTTTTTCAAATTTTGGAATGGGTTTTCTTACGGGTACAACCACGTTGCAGTATACAAACTCGTCCTGAAGCCGTAGGGGAATTAATCCGAAAAGGGAGAACGCGAATTATAGAGCTGACAGGACAGGAACCAGCAGACATCAGTATCCCTGTTAACGCTGTAGATTTAGAATGGTGGATACGCCACATGCTGGCTATTCAAGAATCTCTGTTGGGATTTAGCGGAAAGGTGCACTCTCAGCAACCTCAAGGGAAATTGTGGCAGATTCTAAAACGAAATTAGTGGCTAGAAAAACCTAAAGTGATTGTTAGCCCGATACTCGAGGGGTTGACGGTATACACAGATGCGGGAAAACGCTCTAGACAAGCTGCATGCGTATGGTGGGAAACAGATCAATGGTGCAAAAAGATTTTGCAAGGGCAAGCTGGAGATACCTTACAGACTTTAGAATTAATGGCGGTGGTATGGGCATTAGGGAACTGGCTTGATCATCCTTTGAATGTGGTGACTGATTCTCTATATGTAGCTGGGCTTATACCAAGAATTCAAGACACACTGATTAGGGAAACAAATAATCCTCAGCTAGGGAAATTATTTATTCAATTAAGATCGACCATCTCCCAGCGAGTGGCTCCGTGCTGTGTTATTCATATCCGTAGCCATCAATGGGAGTTGGGTTTAGGACAAGGCAATCAGATAGCGGACAATCTTGTCAGTCCAGCGTGTCATGTACCACCTGTAGATAAATTTTTACAAGCTAGGCAGGGTCATGAAATATTTCATCAAAACTCAAAGGGTTTAAGAAGGCAATATGGGTTATCAGAAAACGAAGCTCGCTCTATCATACAGGCCTGTCCCAAGTGTGGAAATCATGGACCTGGAATAGGGCTGGGCGTTAATCCAAAAGGTCTCAAGGCTTTAGAGCTCTGGCAGACTGACGTCACTCACATTGCTGAATTTGGGCAGCTCAAATATGTGCATGTCACCATAGATACCTTCTCTAAAGTAATATGGGCCACGGCTTTATCGGGTGAGAAGGCTCATCGTGTGTAAGCACCTCCTTGCTTGCTTCGCGGTGTTGAGTGTGCCAGAACAACTGAAAACAGACAATGGCCCTGCTTACACCAGTCAGAAGTTGAGAACCTTTCTGATGAGATGGGGGGTCAAGCATATTACTGGCATCCCACACTCACCGACGGGGCAGAGCCTTGTAGAACGCACGCATCAGGTATTGAAGGACTATCTAGCAAAGCAAAAGGAGGGAGAAAAGGACCCGCAGATGAGACTGCATAAAGTCCTATTTACCCTAAATTATTTGTGTCTGATGGGAGACAGAGAAGAGCCATCGATTATAATCCATCACCAAAACCTTAAGTTTAACTCTCATACAACGCTTCCGAAACTAAAAGTAATGTATCGAGACCCAATCACTGGCATGTGGCTGGGCCCAGTTTCGGTAATATTTAATGGGAGGGGATACATGTGTGTTTCCACAGATAAGGGACCAATATGGGTGCCTAGCCGAGCGGTGAAGCCTGCACTCTCATAAGGGGTTACCTGGGCAAACAAAAACAGATCAATCTGCGTTTTGTTTTGTTTCTTGCTACGGCAACTGAGCCTTTCAGAACCTGTTTGGTGGGCGTGCCTGGTTTCTGGATAGAAGAGTTTATGTGTTGCATGAACCTATCCGATCATGGTGAGTCTACACATAAACAATTACAATGGTTAAAAAACCATGTAAGCATGATACCACAAAATCATGGCATTTTAGATGAATGGCTCATGAATATTTTTAGAGAGTTGCTGCAATGGCTGATAGCTCTGATAAAAGAAGGCTTGCGTATATTGATTATCATCTTAATATTGTGTGTATGCTTTTGTATTGCTTTTAGTTGTATAAAAAAGGCTGTATCGAAAGTAGTAAATCAGGCTTGGATTGTTCAAAAACAAAAAGGGGGAATTTGTGGAGGGATTTTTATTAAATAACGGACATCCTATGAACATTCCAAGCACTGAGGATTTGTTAGTAATAGTATAAGGCTGCTAAAGAGCAATTGTAGTTTTAGAGTCTCTGAAGTGATAGTAGAGTAGGAAAAACAGGCTGAGGAATGTAAATATCAGTAGATTATGTAACGGAATGCAGGCGCAGGAAGCGTTCGCGTGGACACCTGCTTTTGACCAATCTGTGTATGTTAAGATTCGTGTGCTTGCTGACTGTAAACCAATAGAGGATTCGTAGGTGCGCGTGTTAGTGTGGCTAGCTTATAAAAGTAGCACAATATCTTGAAATAAAGGAGAATGACCATACCCACATTGGGACTCCTCATTACTCCGGGAACGCGCTCCTATTCCGACCCATGGTCACTCCAACACAGTAGCAGTAGTATTATAGCCAAATGGGTTATCTTGACTTAAGAGGATTTTATTGGATGAGTTTTTAGCAGTTGGGAGCCATAGCCTTGGGAGACACTGCTTAGTACCACAAGTAACATCAATTTCTAGACTCTTATTATTTTCCAAACCATAGCCTGGCATCCTCTGGCATGAAAATCAAAGGTATAGTAGTGTTTGATATAAATAAGGTGTTATTAACTTTGAGGTCTGATGAGATAAAGCAAGATAAACATTATCAAGTTTCATTGTCTGGAATAGTGACCTTTTTTTGTAAGTGTACTGGAGATGATTGATATTCTCATGGGACTTCACCGTAGTCCAAGTGTGTGTTGAGCAGGCGGAGATGTGGGAGGTGTGAATATCAAACAAAAAGTTGGATCCACCATACATAGCTTGAAGGGGAATGTCTACTAACATATCAGAGGACCAAGAAACATCTGATATCTATCAGAATTGTTCTCATCAGATACTTAAATGTGTTAATAGAATAATTGAACTAAAAATATTTTTTTCAGAATAATGTCTTTTAACATGCATGACTTTTTCTACAAATCTATATTCATTTGTATCAGTCATGTTTCTTTTAATACAAATCATTTGTGAAGTCAGGAGTTTACACATCTGTTTCAGAGAAATAATATGGAAACAATAGACACCTTTTCAAACTCATGGTACTGAGATCCAAGACCACTTCTAAATGCAATCATACTTGGAGTGCTCAGATGGTGAAGTTAATTTTAGTCATTTCAGTATGCAATTGAACCTTTTTTGTATGTTTTAAAAAATAATTTGAGACCCTTTCTAATTTTGTATTAGATACGAAACCTCGGGGAAAAAGAATTTCCCACTCATTCTGGCAAGTTGTTAAAGAAATTCCACAGGTCTGTTGTTTCTTTTAGAAAGTTTAAACCTAAACTTCAAAATATAGAATAGCTGTTTACATGAAGGAATGTATACAAATAAAAGAAGTGTTTGCCATCATTGCAATGGGAATCAAATTTATGAGCATTACATCAAGTTTGTAAAATGGCAGTGGCTTGAGATGATAGTCTGAAGGCTTCAGAGTAAACGGTCCTCTTCTAGTTTGGTAATTAAAAATATTATTTTTACATTTGTTTTCATCCTGTAGGTGGAGCTCAGGTGCTACACGTTTGTGGTTACCAGCTTTTAAAAATTTTCGCTGCTTCTTGTTTGCAAGACATGCAGTGTGCAAATAGAGTACAACTGATTGTACAGTTTTTCATTGTACAGTCAAAAATTTCAGTTGCACCCTTATAATGGATGTGCTATTAAATAGCAATATGAAATAGGTGTCTAGAATAGCTAAACTGAGGAAGAAAAGCTGACTCTTCTTTTTGAGTAGTTAGCATCACTTGAATTTAACTCTGTGTTTGTATTTCCTGTTGTATATTTTTCTCCTAATAATCCTATGAAGTGCAGTTGAACTAAGTAATTGCATTTCTTTTGGCTTATAAGTCATCAGTGACTACCATAAGGAGATAAATAGTAATAGTAGTAGTTACTAGTAACTACTATTGTAGTTAATAGTAGCTATATTGCCACTCCTTTGCATTCCTAGTTTTTGTATGTAGAATGCATGTTGCTTGTCATAGGTAAAATAAAAATCATCTCGTGAAGCTTTAGACATCTACTGTGTGTGTATATACAAGAAATTATTTGCTTCATTCTCAAAATAAAAGTCTGTAACACTTTTTGAGGTGTAATTCCTCTGACTTTTTTTTTTTTTTCTCCATTTGTTAAAAGGCAGGATGAAATAACTAGTTTACTTACAGATATCTGCACTTGGTCAAATGACTTGCATCCCCACTGTCATCTAGGCACAATAGTAATAAAAATAGTTAATAATGCTAGGCAGACATGCTCAAGTTCTTGTTAAGTCCATTTCAGACCATGCAGTAAAAGTTATCTAAAAGCACTCTAGAATAAAATGCATATACTTCTAAGACACCATGACATTTTCTTAGCATCTGAATAAACACTGACACACTGAGCATGCAAGATTGCTTTCCTAAAGCTCTCCCATAGTACTGTGGTGTAGAACAGCCAAAGGCAATTTTATGTGTGATCTCATGGAAGTCTTTTAAGACCTTTAAATCAAGACTTTTTCTTCTCTTTGTAAATCTGCAATTGCTATAAACGAAGAATTGATAATTTTTATTCATAAATTAATAATATATGGTAGAATATTTTGTTCTAAATGCATTTACTGTGCACTTGTTACCTTGTGCTTGTAATGCAGGCATCATAATGAAAAGAAATAAAAATCATTTTGGAGACTCCCATAACTCTAGAATGGAAGAATTCTTGTAATTCTTGTAATTGTTGAAAATCTGTAACTTCTTTGTTGTTTATAACAGTTACATTTCTATGCAACATTTTTTGTACACTTCTCATTTCCTTGCTGTTGAGGGAATCGCATGCGTTATGTATCACCATGTTCTCCATTCACAGGTACAAACTTGAGTGTTACTATAAGTGCTTTACCTCTCAGGTATAAACATTCTTAATTTCAGTCGTAAATGATGTCAGCTTCTAGCTCCTATTTTTTCAGAAAATATTTAGTATGAAGTTGCTGTAAATGCCTTTGGAATGAAGACTTTAAAATATGTATTGTCCATGATTCTTTACCCCTATCAAAGATATGAGCTGAAGTATAGGAAACAGTTAATTTACAATCATGAAAATTGTCTTGGATTGTTGTGTATGATCTGTATCTTGGTCATTTGTGTGTGCAGTTACATGCATCATATGTTGAAGATTGTTATGTGAACACATTAACAATTTTGTTTGCATATGTTGGGGTACAGTAAAGTGATTCCCCTCCCTGAATTTCTGTGGTCTAATATAGACCTTTGATTTAAATAAACTTCTTTTCCCCACAGAAAGCAAATTTATTGATAGATGTGACCTCAGAAATTAGCTTCTATAATTCTAGCTTACCAAAAAATCAGGCTGTTCTACAAGATTTCAAGTGTCCCTATTTTAGCAGTGGTTTACTAAAGAAGATATTTTAGTAATGAATTAAGGAGGACAGTAATACTCTTTCATCTCTGTATCTCCATCATTATCAGTGGTTCCTGAGTGAAGTGGGGAAGGCAAATAGCAGAGTGCAGACCTTGGACATCAAGAGAATTAGACTTGGGTTTATTTGTTGAACTGGTAGGTGGTATCCTGTAGGAGGCTGTGGTGGTGCATTCATACCCCCCTTCTTCCCTGGGCCACTTGTTGATCTGGGCCGCCTGTTGATCTCAGAAATTTCCATGAAACCTCGGCCTTGGTGTATTGAGTCTGGCAGTTGAGCGCTCCTTGACTGTATCAGAAACTCTGCATAGCTGAGGCTGGGAACATACTCCTACTGTCTGGCCCGGGTGTCCAGCAGAACAACACCGAAACCTTGAGAATTCTTTAGTAATTACCACCTGGGACTGTGGCCAGGATGGAAATTTACGGATGACTAAAGCCAACCATCTTGCGAACCTATAAACGGTGGTCCTAAGTGAGGCCCTTTGAGCTCTCCTGGACCGCAGCGGGCTGCACCCAGCATCTCCCTCTGAGTGGGACGCCTCTCAGAGCTTGCGATCTTTCAGGCCTACAATATTCGGAGGACCACTGGGTCCTGGGTGAGTCCCTTTCGAAGCTCAACCGTTCGCCCATTGAGAGGGAATGCCTAGACATTCGACGTGAGTATTTCTTCACTGAAATCGAGGGGAATTTTTAACAGGTATACCTTCTGTATATTTTTATATATATATATGTTTCTCTGTGTGTGTGAACTAATAGTAAGCATAATCTGTAATTAAGTTGTGATTGTAGTAGACTTACTAACCTATTTTGCAAATATTGAATAGTTAATGATTAGGCGTTACTAAAGTTTGTTAATGATTAGTTGATAATTAAGTGTTGCTAAATTGTGAATGAAACCTAGACTGTCCCTGAAATATAAACCCTTAGATGATTTTCCTTTATATGTTTCATCCGTGTAATAAGTAATAGAGTGAACCTTGCCATCGAATTCTATTAGGTTGCACCTTTATAAATCTCTATTAAAATCACTTTCTGCTAATTTCTTTGACGGTGATTCTTTAAGCGGCCTCTAAACCACTCTCTCGCGACAAATTGGCGTAGTCGGCAGGATGGCAAGTAGTATCACTGATTACTTACAAAAACATGGAATAAATCCAAGTCCCAAATTCTCAGAAGAATGGGCTCGTAATAATTGGCATGATTGGGAAGCTGTGGAAAAACAACTAAAAGTAGCTAAGGGCTATATAAAAGATGGAAAAGGAATTATTTGCAAAATGTTAGGCACCTGTTTGGAAGCTGCTTATCAGTACAGAAAGAATAACAATAGAAGGGAGCAGGACCTGAAAGAAGAAATAGAAGGCAGAAAGGAAGCTGAATTAATACTGTCCTTGAAAATCGAGCAGCTGCAAAAACAGTTACAGGAAGAAAAGGAGAAATCACAAAAGTTGGAAGAAAAGATCGAGACGATGCTTATGCGGGCTCCCAACCCCCCTGACATTGTACAGATTAGGAAATTAATTGTATCCGCTGAGGAACTGGATGGTGATATTTGTGGTGATCCTGATGACTATGATGAGGGAAATGATGACCCCTTGTTCCCCTTAGATTCCTCTGAATATGAGGCTACACCCATCATTAAAGCAAAATATATTTTAATTCCAGTTGGTCCTCGACAACAATTGGTAAAATTTTTAATAGATACGGGAGCACAAATTTCAATATTAACACAGCAAGATGCCGAGAAGCTGGGTGTACGACCTGGACGGCAAAGAGTTAAAATCACTGGAGTGAACGGAGGAAGTGTTATGTGCCAAACTGCAAAAGTTAATTTATGGCTCCCGGGTGAGAAACGTGTATCATCTACTTGCTTTGCAATTAAAGATCACAATGAAAATATTTTAGGTTTCGATGTTTTGAACAGTCGAACCTGGTGTCTGCCGGAGGGCAGCGTGTGGTCCTTCAGTTCAAATGTCGACCCTAACCCTGATAAAAATCAGGAAATGATAGTGCGCGTACTCCATGCAGCTCCTGTATTCCCTGATTCAAAAATCACTAACGTTCCGCAGTATCCGATTTCTGCTGCGGCACGAGTTGGAATCTCTGAAGTAATAACAGATTTGGAAAAATGGCACATTATTTCCAAAACCCACTCCCCATATGATTCACCGGTTTGGCCAGCCCAAAAACCAGACGGGAGGTGGCGATTAACAATTGATTATCGGCGCTTAAATGCCAACACAGCTCCGCTAACAGCTGCCGTACCTAATATTGCAACTTTAACAGCCACATTACAAGCAGCCGCACACCCATGGATGGCAGCATTAGATGTAAAGGATATGTTCTTTATGATCGCTTTACAGGAAAAAGATAAAGAGAAGTTTGCTTTTACTTGGGAAGGTATACAATACACCTTTAACAGACTCCCACAGGGGTATAAACATTCACCCACAATTGCTCATGCCGCGCTTGCTGAGCTTTTACAAACAGTCTCACTTCCCCAGAATGTGAAACTGTACCAATATATAGATGATATTCTAATCGGAGGAGATTCCTCTGAAGAGGTAGGGGAAGCAGCAACAGCAGTGTGGCAAGCGTTACATGAAGCAGAAATTGAAATTCCCTCTGAGAAATGTCAGGGACCAAGTAAAGAAGTAAAATTTTTAGGTATTTGGTGGATTGCAGGTAGTGCAACTATTCCACCAGACACCCTAAGTAAAATAGAACAATTGCAGATGCCCCGATCTAGAAAAGAATTGCAACAGCTTATGGGTACTTTAGGATATTGGAGGAAACATGTACCTGGATTTTCTATCATTGCTCGCCCGCTATATTCACTTTTATGAAAAGGAAAATCATGGGAATGGAATTCAGAACATGAAGAGGCAGTCAAAACTCTAATTCAGGAATTAAAATCATTGGGACCACTACACCCCCACGACCCTATTATAGCAGAATGGGTTTTTGCTGAACACGGTACTTACTGTAACCTGTTCCAAACTGGCCCTGGAGGACCAAAAAGACCTTTGATGTTCAGTTCGACAGAACAGAGATATTCCGAGTGGGAAAAAGGACTTTTGTCTTTAGTCCGAGCAGTGAAACAAGCTGAGAAAATACACCAGGAACAACCTGTACAAACCAGAGGTCCATTTAATTTATTAGAAGCAGTTCTAAAGGGGACTGCACCCCCAGAAGGACTTGCACAAAAGCCTACAATTAGGAAATGGTATGCTTATTTGACAGAAATTGCAGAGGAAATAAGATTAACTGAAGGACACACTAAACTCCCTAAATTACAGATGCCTATAAATGCAGACACATTAGCATTACAACAGCCTTTTAAACCCTCACCTATTTTAAATGCACCTCCCTTTACCGAGGGAACACCATCAGAAGATATTTGGTTTACCGATGCCTCAGCAAGGAGAATAAATGGCAGATGGCAATACAAGGCTGCTGCATTAAACATCAACACTGGCAAACAAATCATAGAAAAAGGTGAAGGTAGTGCACAAGTAGGAGAATTAAGGGCAGTTGTTCTAGCAGCACAAAATGGAGAAAAAGTTATCTATGTCGACTCCTATGCCGTGTGGGCAGGTGCCACGCAGTGGCTTTGTCAGTGGGAAGTCCTGAACTGGGAAGTAAATAGATCTCCAGTTTGGAGATCTCAAGATTGGCAACTATTCCTTAAAATAGCCAGAAACACTCCATTCAAGATGGGATGGGTGAAAGCTCATGCCAAAAATAATGAACCAGCCACAAACTGGAATCAAAAGGTAGATGAATTGGCAAAAATTAGAAAAATAAAAATAGGAAATTCCTTAAATTCTGAGTGGTATCGATTGGGAGAATGGCTACATCAAAAATTAGGTCATACAGGTAAAGAAGCACTTTATTTTGCTGCACAAAGTAAGGGTTGGCCCCTAAACAGGAAAACCTGTGAAATTATTCTTACAGAATGTCCTCAATGTAGATTAAAATTACAAATGAATTGCCCTGCTAAAGCACCCCCCTTACATATCAGTCAGGGAAAGACTCTGTGGTCTACATGGCAAATTGATTACATTGGGCCACTAAAATCTTCTGCAGGATATCGATATATCCTCACAGGGGTAGAAGTAGTCTCCAGCTTGCTTATGGTAACTAAATGCCGAAAAGCTGATGGGAAAAACACAGTACGAGGACTATCTTCTTGGTTCTCTAGTCTACCTACTCCTGATGCTATCCAAAGCACACATTTCACAAATAGGGAAGTGCAAGAATGGGCAAAACAGAAAGAAATTCAATGGGTATTCCATACCCCTTACTACCCCCAATCAAATGGGATGATAGAACGAGCTAATGGCTTATTAAAACAGAGTCTTAAGCCACACGAAGTCCGGTGGGATACACAACTTTTCGAAGTACTCCATCAATTAAACAATCGATACGGACCCACTGGAAGCCCTGTGAGCTGAGCATTCTTTGTAAAAGCTAAATCTAATACCCCCCCTACTGATGAAAGAAAATGTCCACTAACATTACAGCCAGGACAACCTGTTATGGTAAATTTACCACAAATTGGAACTGTGCCTATGACTTTAACTAAACCCCGTGGCCCACTGGCTTGGGAAGCTACTGATAGCAGTGATGCAAAACATAGAATCAGTACTAGATGGATTCTTCCTTCTTTCTAAAAGGGGTAACCCGTTCGGCCTTCCCCACCGAAACGTCTTCTTTCTTTTTTTTTAAACAGGAGAAGATGAACCTATACCGATGGCAACAACAGCAGCAGCATCTCCCCAACCCAATTTTATTCTTCCTTTTAGTCGAGATAAGTATAATCCTTTTAGTTCAGACACAAGATCCCTGGGACCATGCACTACTAAATTACACTGGAAATATGGGAACCCTACCAACAGAAAAGACAAACCTGAACCTTGCTATTTTAGTTATACATGGGAATGAGACATATTCAAAAGATGAATGGAGATGGGAGACACTACACCAGAAAGAAATTAAGATATCTCACAATAATAATAACATTCATCAAATTTTATCACTTCAAGCCACACCAGGGGAAGAAATAAAAATAGGATGCCATGCAATCAATGGATGTACCCACAGAAAATCCACTAAAATTAAAATATACTACACTGATTTTTCTAAACGGAAAGACAATGAGAAATCTTGCTATAAGACACCAGAACCAGGTTGTTGGTACAATTTCACTTTCACGCAACCTGTACTCACTTTTTGCTTCTGAAGTAATTGTGGTGTAGAACTATTGTTTGATTTTATGATTAGTGAACGAAAAATTTGGAATTTGTGTACGACAAGGTGGCCGTGGATTGATGCATATGTGTCTTTTAACATACCTACATCTAATTTAAATTTATGTGCAATAGCACTACACAATAACATCACCTTTCATAGGCAGGAATGGATTATTAAAGACGAAAATGAAAATCAACAAATTCCATCCTTAAAGGCAACCAAAGGAGACACCATTTCGATAGGATGCCGAATTGAAAATCATACTAAATGTATGACAACAACCTTACACATTGTTGTAAACAACATTGAAGGAAAAGACAACATACATACCTGTCCTTTTCAACAAGAATGTTGGTATACCTTTACTATATCCCATTCAGTACTTGTAAGGTGTCTTTGGACAAACCCTAACTCTCATTCCAGCTTAGGTTTTCAATTCAGGATTGATACCGCACAACCACATTCACCAACTCAGCCTCCTATCAAACTGTCTCCTCACATTTATAACATTGATCCCTATATAATCAAGAACATAGGACAACAGCAAGTGCTATTTAATCCATCGTGGTCTCTAAAACGAGTGGAGCTATCAATGCAAGTTGATATCTCTACAATTAAACCTGCTTGCTCACCATTCCTGAATACGTCTTTTACAGGATGGTTAGCGTGGCTACATGGACGAACCCTCACCTCTCCAAAACGATCAAGGAGAGATGTAACTGGCATCCTGGGAATGGGACTAGGAATATTGAACAGCATGGATGCTGAAGTTTTAAGCAAACAAAATAAATTTGGCAACAAGTGATTTACATAAATTAGAACACCCATTACAATCATCTTTGACAGCATTAGGAACAAGCCAGTGGCTTTTGGCTAATATATTGCCTACATGGGAAAGAATTAATGAAAAGGACCACCAACTAATCACAAATGCATTTGGCACAATTCAAAATAATATTTCTCTAGCTCTTAGCTGCATCCAGGCTCAATTATGGATACAATCTACCGTGGCAGCTATTATAAGGGAAGGTGATGAGGGCACCTTGCCCACTGAAATCCGAAAGGTAGTTTGGGATAATGCAACTAAATTTGAAAAAGAATTTCAAGCTTGGTGGCGTCTAGTCAATTTTACTTACGACTCCACTGACAGCAAAGTCAGAGCTTTTATTTTGACAATACGCAATGCTTCAGTATATATCATATACCCAATCATTGCGCTAGGATTAAATCACAATGGAACGGTACTCTACCCGTTAGAACATAGAGTATGGACCCAAAAAAATGGGAATAACTGGCAAACTATTGATGTTGATGCACGTGTTTTGTGAGAACAACAGGGATTTATTTGTGAAAGCAATACCATCAAAGCTCAAGACATTTGTCTTGACACTGAACAAAATGTTTGTAATTTTGAAATACATCCTGATGAAACCCCTGAAACTGTACTTATATATGTTGGAAATGCATGTGTTTGCATGAGAACTCTTTGTGATTCTATATTTACAGATAACGTAACTGTGGAAACATCTAACCACTCAAATATCTGTATTTGTAATTTTACTAAGATTATGGGATGCAACTTCAACTATTCAGCTCCCGTTACAACCCATCAGTTGCTACAATCAAGCTATACATCTTATCAAGATCTACTACCTACCCCCATTGGAATGAATCTTACATTAATACGAAAACTGTTACAACATGATGACCTAAGTCAATTGCTAAACCAGATTCGAAACAACGGACAAAGAACTCTGGTTACGGTCCATCATGATGCAGAGAAGATACATGATGTCCTAGAAAAGGTGAAGAAGGATGGAGAACATCACTAGTGGGATGATTTATTTAGATAGTCACCAACAGCAACAGGAACTTTGAATTGGGTTTTACATCCCATGACAATTTTACTAATTTCTATTGTGCTATGCTTATTGTTGAACATTATTCTATGTGTTAAAGTGTGGAAAATAACTAAACAAATGGCACTAATACCAAAACCTCCTCGCATATATAACATTGCTTAATTGTACTTAATAAAACCTTAATAGTTAAGTATATTAATAATTAAGTATACCAACCAAAAATTTCCCTCAAATTACAATTGGAATATGACATTGATCTGTTTATAGGCACAGAGGCAAGAGGCGACCACACCGCCACTCTGTGATCAAGATGGATTGACTTTAGTCACGGGGTGGATTGTGGTGGTGCATTCATACCCCCCTTCTTCCCTGGGCCACTTGTTGATCTGGGCCGCCTGTTGATCTCAGAAATTTCCATGAAACCTCGGCCTTGGTGTATTGAGTCTGGCAGTTGAGCGCTCCTTGACTGTATCAGAAACTCTGCATAGCTGAGGCTGGGAACATACTCCTACTGTCTGGCCCGGGTGTCCAGCAGAACAACACCGAAACCTTGAGAATTCTTTAGTAATTACCACCTGGGACTGTGGCCAGGATGGAAATTTACGGATGACTAAAGCCAACCATCTTGCGAACCTATAAACGGTGGTCCTAAGTGAGGCCCTTTGAGCCCTCCTGGACCGCAGCAGCTGCACCCAGCATCTCCCTCTGAGTGGGACGCCTCTCAGAGCTTGCGATCTTTCAGGCCTGCGATATTCGGAGGACCACTGGGTCCTGGGTGAGTCCCTTTCGAAGCTCAACCATTCGCCCGTTGAGAGGGAATGCCTAGACATTCGACGTGAGTATTTCTTCACTGAAATCGAGGGGAATTTTTAACAGGTATACCTTCTGTATATTTTTATATATATATATGTTTCTCTGTGTGTGTGAACTAATAGTAAGCATAATCTGTAATTAAGTTGTGATTGTAGTAGACTTACTAACCTATTTTGCAAATATTGAATAGTTAAATTGTGAATGAAATCTAGACTGTCCCTGAAATATAAACCCTTAGATGATTTTCCCTTGTATGTTTCACCCACGTAATAAGTAATAGAGTGAACCTTGCCATCGAATTCTATTCACAATTTAGCAACACTTAATTATCAACTAATCATTAACAAACTTTAGTAACGCCTAATCATTAACTATTCAATATTTGCAAAATAGGTTAGTAAGTCTACTACAATCACAACTTAATTACAGATTATGCTTACTATTAGTTCACACACACAGAGAAACATATATATATATAAAAATATACAGAAGGTATACCTGTTAAAAATTCCCCTCGATTTCAGTGAAGAAATACTCACGTCGAATGTCTAGGCATTCCCTCTCAACGGGCGAACGGTTGAGGTTGAGGTTTCATGGAAATTTCTGAGATCAACAAGCGGCCCAGATCAACAAGTGGCCCAGGGAAGAAAGGGGGGGGTATGAATGCACCACCACACACCTACCTAAATATTTTCATTATACGTGAGGAATAATGCTCTTTCACTAGAGGAACACTCTGGGAATCTGGACAAGACAGCCCAGATAAAGAGGTAAAGAGTTTGGAGTATTAGCTGTGAGGGAGGGATTAAGTTATTCCATTAATTATGAATTGACTTTACAGCATAAGAATACAGAAAGCTGCTGCCACATATCAAGATCAACACATTTTCCTGGTTTTGCTCTGTAAGTGTAGGTGCTGCTTCTACATACAGTCCTTGCCACAAATACCCCAAACTCAGCTCAAACTCAGAGTTGTGACATGCTTTAAGTGGGGCACTACCTTTGGAGAATTTAGAGATTATGTCAGAAATTAAGTAGACAAAATAATGGCCTATGAAACATTATTATACAGTATAATACCTAGTTGACACAAGGTGCATTGTACTGGTTCTGATTTACACATGCCTCCTGTGGCTTTGCAGGTGGAACTCTTTTGAATCCTAAATAATTTTAAGTCTGTGTTACCTGAGAGAACATGTCTGTTGTGCTTTATTGCCACAGCTATGGTAAGCAGATGTGTGAGCTGGAGCTACCCGATATAAAAGGGAAAACTCCCCCCCCATGGTGTTAAGAAAAAGGACAGACGCAAGTTGGTGGGAATTCATTGTCTAGGTATCAAAAAACAGTGGGAATGGTGTTGGTGTAAGCTAAGCTAATGTGACTTTCATGAAGAAATCTGAAATGGAAATTTATTTTGATGTATTCTTTTAAATTAGTGCTTAAAAGAATGAATTCTTTTAAATTCTAGTTCCGTGGTTGAGTGTGTGTTTGATTAATGTAGTAGCTGTTTTAAGCTTCTGCCTTTTGAAAAGTATAAACATATAAACTTCCACCTAACTTATCTTTGTAATTTATAAACTGAACTTTTTTTTTTGTCTGCTCGTGAACGTATCTTTATAAATTAGATCCCCAGAAAATGAATGTTAGATATTTTTATGGTGCCTTGCTTGATCTTGACTATGACTAAACTAGCAAATCACACACACACAAATTCACTTTAGATATAAGAGGAAAAAAGAAAGAGGTTTAATCCTATACATTTCAAGAGTGTCTGAAAGAAGGGAATGGTTTCTGAATCTTTTGTTCTGGTATTGATATCCTAATTTTGTAATGATACCATACACAGACTTACACACAGGCCATATAATACCTTACAGTCATACCTACCTACATGTCAGATGTTTGTTTTGATATGCTTTCACATTAATTTGTGTGTATTTAGTATGCTTTGAGTGACTTATGGCATATAAATTCAATATGGATTTGAAACCAAGGTGCTAACTTATAAATTGCAATTTATCCACAGTCATATGGAAATTGCTCACTTCTGCAAATGTTTACATGACTCAATGATTCTAGTGAAACTATTCATGTAAGTAAAAGTTCATAAAAATAAGCCTTAGAACCACTGAAATTCCTTGGGACTGTAATTTGACAATCATTGTGTGGTATGAAGGATAAAGGAGAGGAAGCAATATTTTGGCTAAAATGACAGAACAAGTCCTTACCCTTGGGATTGAGTAACTTCTTTTTTTCTTTTTCATAAGGCTCACTCAAGAGATTATCACCTTCCTTTCCTGTCCCCTTGGCCACTTGTTCTTACTGGTTTTGCCTCAATTAGTGTTATAGTTGCTTATGGAGTTCCTTGTAAAATAGATCTCTCATACAATCTCAGTAAAACAAAATTTAAAAAGTCAGCTACAAAGCCAGGGCCAGAAGCTAGCTGTCAAAGACAAGCAAGTTTTAATGCTGTAGAAAGTGTGCATTACCTTCTGCCTGCAGCACACCGCATGAAATACATAGACATCAATCTTAAAATCAGGGATGGCATCTTGCTGGGATTAGAACCTTGAATGATGCTCACTTTTGTATTAATCCTTATCATACGTTTTATCAAGTCATTTGGTATTAGGATTTTTCTCATCTTCTCAGGTGATATTGTAGTACTAATGCTTTTAAAGTACATTTAATATTTTCTTTTGATTTATATACTACTTTTCCTCAATGCATGAGAGATCATACGCTTCAGTCTGACTAATTTTCTTTAAGGAAAGCAATAATATTTGATTTTTAGCTAAGTGTAATGTTTTAAATTTTATCCACTCTTTAAAACTGGTGATCAGTTACTTTTTAATTGATGAGGTCCTCTTTTTAATTTTTTCAGAAAATGAAAAGAATGATCATCTTTTCCTTTGGTAAAAATCAATCCTGAAGTTATCTGTAAGTTTAAGAAGCTAGTGTGTTCTTTTTCATTTGCATTTTTATATTTTGTTCAAGAAATTCAGTGTTTCAGATGTAAAACTGACATACAGGAAAGAAAGATTACTTCAGAATTGGTTTTAGAAATACTTTATTTTTCTGAATAAGACCATTTACTTAGTGCTAAGAATTGCATTATTCATTTATTCTTCTCAAAATAATGTAGATTTTTCTGTATTCTTTACCTTAATAACATTCATTGTGAAGAAAAAATAATCTGATATACTCTTTGTAGAGTTAATGATTAGCAGTAATTTAAAAGCAGACTATACTATGTTAAACACAAACCCAGATTGTTTGGGCACAAAACCCAGAATACCAGCACTGAGATTTTTCTTGGCTAAGCATCAAAGCATGTTAATAGGTATAGTGTTAGCCTGGGACAAAGATGGGATTGTTACTGTGGTACATTTCATCCTGCTGCTACTTGGCAAGAGTCAGTGTATTTTTAGGTGAAGTTTGTGCATTCATCCAGTCACCTGGAAAAAAGGATGTGTAGATGACCTGTGAAAACGCAGTTAGCATGATGGAAGGTGAGAATGTGTAATCCTTATTATACAGTGAGTTGTTAGCACTATATTGTAGGCAAAATATAATTTCAAAGCGCTGGAGTGCTCTCAGTTGTTTAGCTGCACGTGTGATTTTTTTTTTTTTTTGTAACATAACAAGACGGATTTCACAGTGGTATAGCCATGTACTTTTTAATTGCTAAATGTTCATGCTCTGTTTCCTTTCTTTGTTTCAGAGTTGAGTAGCATGGGAAGAGACACTTTGAGGTTTTTGTTTCTATTACAGAATACATTATTGGTAAATATGAACAGTACATCTTAGTGGTACTGGAGTGAAGGATGACTACAGTATGTTAAAATATTTTTCTTTATTCATCACACTGCTGTTTGTCACTAGACAGTCAAGTTGTGGTATAATGTAGTAAGTCATGTAAAATAATAAAAATATTAAAGAGCCAAATAGGTAATAGATATTTTTAATATCGTGTAGAACAAGTCATGTTGGTTATCAGATTCTGGTTGTGGAATCTTTATAATTAATAATGTTGCATGAATAAAAAGAAGTGAAATTCCATTCTTGCCTAAAAGGTGGTTGTGTTAAGTTTTTGATAGTTAATAGTTAACAGTAGTAATTGGTAGTTTGGTAATAACAAAATAAATTATCAACTTTGTGAGTTGAGCAGATTTGCATAGTAAAATGGTGGTTATTTCATTTATGATACATCAGCTTTTCTAAATCACTTTGAAATTTTTAAATTAAATGGTGACTGTCCTTAAATACAATAATAATTAGAATTTCTGTATAAAAGTATGTATAATTTTTGTGAATACATTTCTATCTAGATAATTTACCTTCTTAGCTTTGTGGTTTTCTCCTGTTTCTTCTGAATGTGGGCATAGAATATTTGAAGAAATTTTGAAGACTTTTTTTTCCAGTATGCTCATGTTTAAATCTGTTTTCTCTGAAAATGGTAAAGGAAATCATTTGAGAGGAACTTTAATAGCTAATGATGGTAGTTGCATTTAGAATCATAGAATCATAGAATAGTTTGGGTTGGAAGGGACCTTTAAAGGTCATCTAGTCCAACCCCCCTGCCATGGGCAGGGACATCTTCAACTAGATCAGGGTGCTCAGAGCCCCGTCCAACCTGACCTTGAATGTTCCCAGGGATGGGGCATCTACCACCTCTCTGGGCAACCTGTGCCAGTGTTTCACCACCCTCACAGTAAAGAATTTCTTCCTTATATCTGGTCTGAATCTGCCCTCTTTTAGTTTAAAACCATTCCCCCTTGTCCTGTCGCAACAGGCCCTGCTAAAAAGTCTGTCCCCCTCTTTCTTATAAGCCCCCTTTAAGTACTGAAAGGCTGCAATAAGGTCTCCCCGAAGCCTTCTCTTCCCCAGGCTGAACAACCCCAGCTCTCTCAGCCTTTCTTCATAGGAGAGGCGTTCCACCCCCCTGATCATTTAGTCTACTACTTTTATTTTATTTTAAGAGGGCGTTTTCAAGACTTTTCACAGATACATTTATATTAATTACAGATTGTTAGCTGCATTGCTGCCTGCATGCTTCTGGTGGCTATTGTATGAATCCTAAGGATTTGATTTCAGGAATGCTATTTCAGATTAAATGATTCTTCAGTGTTTCTAGCAATCAAATTCACAATTTTGTTGAAGGCAATTATTCTTCTAGCTTAATAGACAACTTGTTCTTTATATTTAAAAGCAAAAAAAGCAGTGGTATTTTCTAGAACTGAAGACCAGAATACACTATATTGACCCACACTTTTCCCGAGGAGATGCTTTGTAAAATGTGCATTTTTACTTTTAGAAATCTATTCTTTATGGTTAATATTTACCAAAAAAAGGAACAAACCAAATCCTGAGCATTGCACTGTTCTTATGGTCTAAATCTATAACACTTTCAAGTATTACTGAATGGATCATTGTGGACCATATTTATAGGTTAGCATTCCTGGACTAAATTCTGCAGTGAACTTAACAAATCCAGACTTGCAAAAGTCTTTCAGTTGTTCTTTCTGATTTCTTGAGTGATAATAATACTGTTTCCTTACAGCTGTGAACTACCAGAATGAGAAGGCTATGGTTGTGTTTTAAATAGAAATTATATAGCAGGTTCTATGGAAGTTAAAACAATGCATGTGTACATGTGTACAATGTATGTGTTTCTCCCATAAACAGCCTAATTTTTGTTGTAAATGGTAGTAGTTGCAATTTCAGTCTGTGTTTTGTTAATATCTTATTACTGGTTGATGAATTTCCACAAACATATTTGTTAAATATTGTTAAATATTTGTGCTGCTTCTGCAAAAGCTCTCATAAAGAAATTCAAGTTACTCAATTTAGATTTTTTTTTTTTTCCATTGGGTTTTTTTTTAAAGAGTGAATGCAATTATGACATAGTGTTTTGCTTTCCACATGAACAATTTAAACTTTTATCTAGGTAGCTAAGAGATAGTAATACTATTAATAATATCCTTCAGGTTCAATCATTTTACCATTATGTGATAAACTTCACAGTTTCAAAATTATATTGGGTATAAATGACAACTCTCTGGTTGCATACTGTCCCAGTTAAGATTATACGTACTTAATCATAACTATCCCAGTTAAGATTACACATACTTCACTTAAGCAGTGAAGCATTTTACTTGCAAAACTGTTTATTTTTTTTTTATTAGTTGATCAGCTGTGTTGTCAACATAGACATGCAACCAGTGATGATATGTATTGGTTTCTGCCTCTTTATACTGATCTCTTGAATTTTACATTGAATGACTGTAGTGCAAACAGTATTAGGTCTCAACATACAGCACTGTACATGGAATTTATGGTCATAGAGACAATAAAAAGCTATTACCTCTGTTTGAAAACCTACCTGCATTGTACTCAGAGGCAATCTTACAGACAATGTTGATAGGATATTAAGTATGACTAATATTTTGCTATAATCTTGTAAAGTGATTATTTTTTAATATATATTTATGAATTACCTGCTCATAAACCCATTTCAGTGCCCTGTGTGCTTATGAGTGTAATCTATATTCATCGTAGATATTTATGCAATAAATAAATAGAATAGAATATTTTCATAATAAAGTATCAACAATGTTAAGCGCTTTTTTTTTTTGTGAATGTATCTTTACTGTTACATTTTGGTAAGGAATTTGGAGTTTGTTTTCTTTTCCCCTCAGTTTCCTTTCCGTGAGATTACTTGCTTGAAATGAGTGATAAGTTGGATAACTTCTTGCAGCTCAATTTTTTGTCTGTTTGAGGATACAGGAGTTTATTTGAGAACAAGGGAGTAAAACATGGCACTTTCAAGCTAGATCCTCCAACCTTCTGCTGCAAGTGTCATGACTGCTGGAACTAATAGACTGCTGTGATCATTTAATCTAGTGTTTTACCTAATAGAGCACACAAGAAACTCTTAAATTCTCTTCTCTCACTCATCTTTTGGTGGAAAAAAAATCCATTTTAATGTAGAAATTTATGCTGAAAGATACCTCACTAAAATTTTCTTTGGTTAATTGCCTTTCTTGTTAAATAAATAAAAATGCTGCTGCTTTTTGGTCTGCCTTTTGCCTTGCTTCTTCTTAGAGCCATTAGACCCCTTTTCACTTTTGTCTGCTAGCCTTCTGTTAGCACATTCATCTTCGCTTGCAAACCGTGACCAAATCACCCTTGAACTTTGTATGATAAATTAAGTAGATTGAATATTAACCTTCCTTTTGTGGCATTTTACTGTTTCCCCAGTCTTTGTCATGTGTAAACTTGGTCAGAAATTATTCTGTGTTTTGTTCCTTCACACAAGGTAGTTTGACAGTCTCTCTTTTCTCTATGTCCATAAGTAGTAGAAATAAAATTAAAGTCATTTTTTTTGTGGTTCTATGTTAATGGTTCTGTTATTTTTGCTCAAGAACAGTTTATCAATGTCAGGCTTATAATTATCATCTGAGTTATATTTTCTCTTTATAAATAGTGATATAGCATTACGATTCCCCCCCCCCTTCTTTCTCCCTTCACTTCTCTAGAATTTCCCTCCTGTTCTGTGTTATTCACAACCAGCGTTCCCCATGGTTCAGAAATCTCTTTAAGCTTCTTTTTTAAAACATTTGGATGCAAATTGCCTGGCCCTGTTGCTTTTTTTTTGGACTGCTTAATTTTTAGTAGTTGTTCTTTCCACTTCGAGGGTAACTCAAGACGACAGAAAAATATATCAACTTCAGACATCATATCTGGCTTTCTCAGAGAACAGAAAGAGCTATTGAATCTTTTCCCCTCCCCCCCCCCCCTTGTTAGTCCTTTTCCATTTTTAGGCTTTAATCCCTAACATAAAAAGAAAATTTCAAAATGTGTTTTTTCTAAATGTGCTCAAAGATGCATACCCATATAACTTTAGCCGTCTCTATTGTTATAAATGGACAACGGTTATCTAATGGATCATTTTTCTATTTAAAAATATATTTTACCTTGTTAAAATAACATCCAAGGCCAAATTAAGAAAAAAATTATTTTTTGTTTTTTTCCTGTCTGGTACCATTTTTTATTCAGGCATTTTGGCAGCAAATTACAAATAACCAGCTTCACCCTTTTCTCTATACAGCTATTTATTCTTTGTACTGCCCTGTACCTTGAATATAAAATTAAAGATGCTGGTAAAATCAAAGTATGAATCATATGTTTAGGACATCTTTTTAAATGAAACTGTTATAAGAAAATAATGTTTCTGTTGTATTCTAATATGTTAAAAGTTAAAAATAGGTGTCTCTATAAATGAACACCTCACAGAAAACTGATTTTGTGAATTCATGTAGTTTCTTCTTGTTTTTCTGGAGAATACCATGATAAAATGGTCTTTGTCCCAAGCTACCTTTACTAATAACTAGACCAGGTACTGCCATCCTCTATAGAGGATGGCATGTTGTAGAGACTGCCTTTATTGCCAAGAAAGAGTTAAAGGGCTGGACTAATGCTACAGGATGGCTATCCAGTCAGCTTGTTACTCTCAGGGATATTAGGACATTAGAGCATCTCACATGAGGGAATGTGGTGGGTTGACCTTGGCTGGCTGCCAGGTGCCCACCAAGCCGCTCTATCACTCCCCCTCCTCAGCTGGACAGGGGAGGGAAAATATAATGAAAGGCTCATGGGTCGAGATAAGGACAGGGAGAGCAATTACCGTCACAGGCAAAACAGACTGGACTCGGGGAAATTAATTTAATTTATTGCCAATCAAATCAGAGTAATGAGAAATAAAACCAAATCTTAAACCACCTTCCCCCCACCCCTCCCTTCTTCCCAGGCTCAACTTCACTCCCCAATTCTCTATCTCCTCCCCCTGAGTGGCGCAGGGGGATGGGGAATGGGGGTTGCAGTCAGTTCATCACATGTTGTCTCTGCCACTCCTTCCTCCTCACACACTTCCCCTGCTCCAGCGTGGGGTCCCTCCTACGGGAGACAGTCCTCCACAAACTTCTCCAACATGGGTCCTTCCCACGGGCTGCAGTTCTTCGCGAACTGCTCCAGCATGGGTCCCTCCCATGGGGTGCGGTCCTTCAGGAACAGACTGCTCCAGGGTGGAGTCCTCCACAGGGTCACAAGTCCTGCCAGCAAACCTGCTCCAGCATGGGCTTCTCTCCATGGGTCCACAGGTCCTGCCAGGAGCCTGCTCCAGTGCAAGCTTCCCACGGGGTCACAGTGTCCTTTGGGTGCATCCACCTGCTCCAGCATGGAGTCCTCCACAGGCTGTGGAGTGGGCTGTAGGGGGACAGCCTGCCTCACCATGGTCTTCACCACAGGCTGCAGGGGAATCTCTGCTCTGGCGCCTGGAGCACCTCCTCCCCCTCCTTCTTCACTGACCTTGGTGTCTGCAGAGTTGTTTCTCTCACATAGTCTCACTCCTCTCTCTCTTCTGGCTGCTGTTGTGCAACAACATTTTCCCCTTCTTAAATATGTTATCACAGAGGCGCTACCACCATCGCTGATTGGCTCAGCCTTGGCCAGTGGTGTGTCCATCTTGGAGCTGGCTGGCATTGGCTCTATCGGACATGGGGGAAGCTTGTCTGCGTTATAACTGAGTTGTTCCAAGTTGCCATCCATTGACTGTAATGTGGTCTTATTATAATAAGTAGTTTACAGATCTACATACTTTTTTTAGTATATTCAGTTAGATGTGTGATGAGGATGTATTTGTAGTCTACAATTAACTCTGAGGGGTTGTTCATGGTCCAGAAAATCTGGTAACTGCTACCTAGACACTTTATATGGCAGTTTTGTTTTTTTTTTTTGTGAAAAATAATGGATAAATAAAATAAGTATCAATCTCAAAGAAGTTACAGTTTAATATATATTCATCCATTAATAGACATAAGACACAGTCTAAAACATGAAACAGTAATGATCTTGACAGGCCAATTTGATAGTGAGATACATCCTTAGATAAGCAGACGTTTAATGCTTTCCTACACGTTCTGCCTCAAATTGTAATGTAAAAGACAAACCTAGGAAATTTTTAATCGCTATAGACTATGTGGTAACTAACATTAGGAAAGGACTATTGATAGGATTATAGATTGATTTAGTTTTGAACTGTTTCTAAAAATGGTTTGGACCATCATGGAGAAGAACTGAAATTGAGTGAACACTGTATTCCAAATTGTGATATCAAAATATTTTGTTCATACTCGTTGCTTGGCTATATTGCAGCTACTTGGTTTCTTGTATCCTTTTTTGATAGATTTAAACTGATATATAATTCTCATCACCATTTCCATTAGTTCTCATTTTGACTCATTGTGTACTTGAAATTTTGTGATCCTCCCAGTAAAAGGGTTAATGCACATTGTTTGACAACTTCCCAAGTTGGAGAACAGCAAAGCATACCATAGACACAGTTGGATAATTTCACAGC
This sequence comes from Calonectris borealis, assembly GCF_964195595.1. Taxonomy (NCBI): domain Eukaryota; kingdom Metazoa; phylum Chordata; class Aves; order Procellariiformes; family Procellariidae; genus Calonectris; species Calonectris borealis. Next base: position 45,695,149 of record NC_134351.1, on the reverse strand, counting down.
AAAATCACTTTTTAATGAGAAGTATATCAGCAGTAGAGAGCTTTTGAAGTTGTTCTTAAGTTTGGCTGACAAGCAGCCATACTGAGTTCATTCAACAAGCCTCATGCTTAAGACTGGAAGTCACAGTTACATCATTGCTTGGTTAATTGGCTGCACCTGTCACTTGTTAACAGCTCTAATCCAGTAGTCTCTGAACCATGTGTTGAAAGGTCAGGAGGAGCAGGAAAGAGCCTGGTGCACTGGGAAACATTGTTAGCTGTAATCTTAGTTTGGCAACCTGTTGTGCTTGTTAAATTCAAATTGTCACTTTTCAACTCATGACGTGAGCTGAGTTGAATACTCATGAATAATGAGTATTCAAATTGTCACTTTTCAACTCATGACGTGAGCTGAGTTGAATACTCATGAATAATACATGCACGTATGTATTAGTATTCAGATGTCCCTTCCATATCATAGAGTTTGGGTCCTCAGCTGTCTCAGGTGCCTTTTCATTGTGCTGCATTTTATCACATGATCCTATTGGGGGGATTGAATTTTCACTATAGTTATCTTATATGAATAATTATGTTGCTGTTACCTACTATTTATATACTTAAACTGTCTTTTAATTCCAGTATGTTTTTCAGGTAGTTAGATAGTTTTGAGTTCTTCGATACATCTTGAAAATACTTGGTTTCTACATATGTTCATACTGTGTATGAATTGTGAAAGTACATTTGAGTATCTTGGGTGCTAGAATTTGAGATAATTTGTATGCTTTGAAATTTTCATACATTTTATAATGAGCAAGTTTTCAAACTTGTTTAGATGATTTGAATAAGCTAATTAGATCACATAAGTGCAGAATACTGGTGCATTATCATCCTGTTTCAGAGAAGCAGTTCTCATACCATTGAATGGAACTTAGAAATTTTCTAAGTTTAGAAATTTCATAACATTTTGTGCTATACGTATTTTGCTATTCTACTGTAAATTTCAGAAGCCTACAAGTGTACAGAAGATGTGATAAAACAGGATTTTGGTGTTAATGGATGCTGTTAAGAAAATAAGCAAGTTTAACAAGTGATATTTTGCATTACTTGACTGATTCTCTTGTAACATTCTTTATCAAATAGGAATGTTCTTGCTAAAAATCATGATATGTACTATAATGGTGTAATATACATTAATAGGTATGGGATGTTATGTCTAGCTCACTCTAGACAATGTCTTGCGACTCCTGTTTAGATTATCGTTCACTTTTTTCCTCTGTTTTTGAATATATTGCATTAATAACTTCAGTTGGTGTGGTTCAGAATTCACAGAAATTCTTGATACTACAGTATGTGACAACACTTATACTTTAATATAGATGGCCTACAGTAGGTTATTATATTTAAATAATGTATATAAATTGGATCAGAGTGGTCTTCAAATATTGTGCCTTGGCCACCTCCCTTAAAAATGTAATACAGTTCTGTTAGGCCACTAATTAAAGAATTCTGCCTGGATGAACAGGTAAATCTGTAATTTCTTTTTTAGAGGATAGGACGTGATTTGTCCTTTCCATAGGCCCTTTGCAGAATCTGAACTTTTTCCTTAAGCTTTTCAGTAGGAATTTAAGTTGTGGGTTTTGGTTTGTTTTTTTTTGTTTGTTTTTTTTTTTTGTTTAAAAAGAACAACCTCATTGCTCTCTACAGCTTCCTGAGGAGGGGAAGCAGAGAGGGAGGTGCTGATCTCTTCTCCCTGGTATCCAGTGACAGGACGCGTGGGAATGGTTCAAAGCTGCTCCAGGGGAAGTTTAGACTGGACATTAGGAAGCATTTCTTTACCGAGAGGGTGGTCAAACACTGGAAGAGGCTTCCTAGAGAGGTGGTCGATGCCCCGAGCCTGTCACTGTTTAAGAGGCATTTGCCCTTTTTTTTTGCCCTATGCTTTAACTTTCAGTCAGCCCTGAATTGGTCAGGCAGTTGGACTAGATGCTCATTGTAGGTCCCTTTCAACTGAACTATTCTATTCTATTCTAAATTCATGAAGCTTTATGGAACAACATTAGCTTCCACATTCTGTCACTGTAAATAATATTAAAACTATAGCCTGATCTGACCAAAATGGTCCCCATTTTCCTTTAATATATGTAGATGGTCCAAATGAAGATGCTTCAAGCAAAAATATCGCCTCTGTCTTCCCTGTGGAGTTGAAATGAGATCGTCTTCTCAGAAAACAGGAGAGGAGTATGGGTGGGAACAACAAAGGATGAGGGATGTCGATAGAAAAAGGCAAGAAAGTGAAGAGTGAGAAGAATATAGTAGACAAAACCAGGAAGATTGAAAATGTGAAAAGAATATAAGGACCAGGCAGAGGAGTACATGAATGAGAATGCCAGGATTAGGCTGTGATGGGTAGAGGCTTCTGGGAGAATGAGTAAGGAAATTCAAGTGACTGGCAGGATAGAGTGAGAATGGATAGATAATGGAGAATCTGACTGAAGGAAAGGATGAGTTTTTCTCATTCTCTCTCACATGCACAGTTCTGAGATGCATCTCCTGGCGCCATGGGCTGCAGGAAGATGAATCATGTTTCTTCAGAGAAGGGAATAAGATGGTAGGGTTTTCATGATGGATTTCAAATTTGAATATTAATTAAGGGATCATAACATCTAATTTGGAAGTGGTTGGTTGTATATCGAATGGAGAATATTTCTGAATGAATGTATGTTAAATACTATTATAGTACCAGTGCTTGTGATTCATTATTTCTGAAAAAATTCAGCAAGTGGTAGCAGTGACTTTAAGCATAGCATGTCCTGGTTTCGGCTGGGATAGAGTTAATTTTCTTCCTAGTAGCTGGTGTAGTGCTGTGTTTTGGATTTAGTATGAGAATAATGTTAATAACACACTGATGATTTAGTTGTCGCTAAGTAGTGTTTACAGTAGTCAAGGACTCTTCAGCTTCCCATGCTCTGCCAGGTGCACAAGAAGCTGGGAGGGAGCATAGCTAGGACAGCTAACCCAACTGGCCAACGGGGTATTCCATACCATATGACATCATGCTCAGTACATAAACTGGGGGTTGGTCAGGGAGGGGCGATTCCTGCTTGGGGACGGGCTGGGCATTGGTCGGTGGGTGGTGAGCAATTGCATTGTGCATCACTCATTTTGTATATTCTACCATTATTATTATTATTTTCCCTTCCTTTTCTGTTCTATTAAACTGTCTTTATCTCAATCCATGAATTTTACTCTTTTTTTTTTTTTCTGATTCTCTCCCCCATCCCACTGGTGGGTGGGGGGGAGTGAGCGAGCGGCTGTGTGGTGTTTCGCTGCCTGCCGGGTTGAACCATGACAGTCCTTTTTGGCGCCCAACGTGGGGCTCGAAAGGATGAGATAACGACACATCTGACCCGAACAGGTTAAAACAAATTTGTTATAAGCATTCATTATATCAGTTTAGTAGACGCTGGTCACAATGTTGGTTTATTTGCTCTCAGAGTTGTTGGATTTGTTCTTGGAGTTGTGTTATGTAACACCTTACTTGCTGTATATACTGTTTATCAGTATTTATTTGCTGTTTATCACCTCTGGGAGATGGATTAAGGTTATTGCTTTGCTACACTGTGTAACACTGGCTTATGGTATGACAAACTTATTGGTCAGGAGACTGTACTCAGCACTGCCGTCATCCCTGTGCTTTGGGAGCTATCTCTTGGAAACTATTAGTAATTACGCTTTTTACCTCTTCTCCTTGGAGAGCCAACTTACGGGGGAGACAGCTTCCTTCACCTTCCCTTTTATATCTTCAGAAACTCCTTTTTCTTCTATCCTCTTCGTGAAGCCGTCCACAACAGTTTTTGAGACTTCTGAATATCCTTGGGATGTTCAAACAAGAATGTTCCTATTGCTATGTCTCCTGAATGTGGTTTGGGTCTTGCTTAGGGTTAAACAACTATTTAGGAATACTGTCCAGAGATCAACCCCGGCAACAGACACGGTGGCTACTCCAACCCCCTCGACAGGCACTGTGGCTACTCCAGCCACTGTAACAGGCACTGCAGCTACTCAAACCCCCGCGACAGCCACTGTGGCTACTCAAACCCCTGCGACAGGCACTGCGGCTGAACCAGAAGACCAACCTGTGCTGGTATCAGTCGCCCCTATACACCAGAAGAAATCTTGGAAGCGGAAGTGAGGTCGTTTAGAAAGGGAAGATGGAAAAGCAGGGCCATCAAAAGGACAGGAGGAGGAAGAGACAGAACTCATAAATGACACGGAAACCACCCGATCCCTATCCCTGAGTGAGTTGTGAGATACGCGGAAAGATTTCAGCCGTCGTCCAGGTGAGCATATTGTTACCTGGCTGCTCCGATGCTGGGATAATGGGGCCAGTAGCCATGTACTCGTGCCTCTAGGGTCAAGGTAGGTTTTCCATCCCACTGTCTCATGTCCTCTCCGTGGTCACGCAGGTAAAACCACAGGGTGCCCCGTCGTGTGTACCACCTTCCATATCTCCTTCTATGACCAGGTGACCCACCTAGTGGATGAGGAAAAGGCTGTGGATGTGGTCTACCTGGACTTCAGTAAAGCCTTTGACACTGTCTCCCACAGCATTCTCCTAGAGAAGCTGGCAGCTCACGGTTTACACAGGTACACTCTTTGCTGGTTGAAAAACTGGCTGGACGGCCAAGCCCAGAGACTTGTGGTGAACGGAGTTAAATCCATTTAGCAGCTGGTCACAAGCGGTGTTCCCCAGGGCTCAGTACTGGGGCCGGTCTTGTTCAATATCTTTATCAATGATCTGGATGAGGGGATCGAGTGCTCCCTCAGTAAGTTTGCAGACGACACCAAGCTGGGCGGGAGTGTTGATCTGCTGGAGGGTAGGAAGGCTCTGCAGAGGGACCTGGACAGGCTGGATCGATGGGCCGAGGCCAACTGTATGAGGTTCAACAAGGCCAAGTGCCGGGTCCTGCACTTCGGCCACAACAACCTCAGGCAACGCTACAGGCTTGGGGAAGAGTGGCTGGAAAGCTGCCCAGAGGAAAAGGACCTGGGGGTGCTGGTTGACAGCCGGCTGAACATGAGCCGGCAGTGTGCCCAGGTGGCCAAGAAGGCCAATGGCATCCTGACCTGTATCAGAAATAGTGTGGCCAGCAGGAGTAGGGAGGTGATCGTGCCCCTGTACTCGGCACTGGTGAGGCCGCACCTCGAATCCTGTGTTCCGTTTTGGGCCCCTCACTACAAGAAGGACACTGAGGTGCTGGAGCGTGTCCAGAGGAGGGCAACGAAGCTGGTGAAGGGCCTGGAGCACAAGTCTTATGAGGAGCGGCTGAGGGAACTGGGACTGTTTAGCCTGGAGAAGAGGAGGCTGAGGGGAGACCTCATCGCGCTCTACAACTACCTGAAAGGAGGTTGTAGTGAGGTGGGTGTTGGTCTCTTCTGCCAAGTAACTAGTGATAGGACGAGAGGAAATGGCCTCAAGTTGCACCAAGGGAGGTTTAGATTGGACATTAGGAAAAATTTCTTTACTGAGAGAGTGGTCAAGCCTTGGAACAGGCTGCCCAGGGAAGTGGTTGAGTCACCATCCCTGGAGGTATTTAAAAGACGTGTAGATGAGGCGCTTAGGGACATGGTTTAGTGGGCATGGTGGTGTTGGGTTGACGGTTGGACTCGATGATCTTAGAGGTCTTTTCCAACCTTAATGATTCTATGATTCTAGTTGAAGATGTCCCTGCCCATGGCAGGGGGGTTGGACTAGATGACCTTTAAGGTCCCTTCCAACCCAAACTATTCTATGATTCTACTCTGATTTGATTGGTAATAAATTAAGTTAATTTCCCCAAGTCGAGTCTGTTTCACCCATGATGGTAATTGCTGAGTGATGTCCCTGTCCTTATCTCGACCCATGAGCCTTTCATTATATTTTCCCTCCCCTGTCCATCTGATGAGGGGGAGTGATAGAGTGGCTTGGTGGGCACCTGGAGGCCAGTCGAGGTCAAACCCACCACACCTTATAATTCTACAAGGGGTCAATTTATAATGTTATGTGATCCATAGTATGGCATCGAATCACTCACTGCAAAAATGTCTGCTAAGCTATTTTGAAATTATTTCTATCACCAGGTCTATTCCCACGAATGTTGGCAGCAGAAAAAATTAGACAAGGTACAAGGAATGTGGCTTTGATTGGTCACAATTTCATGTAAAAAGGGTTAGTTTTTTTCGTCTGATGGCCTCGGCAGAGATTTACTCTCTCAGATATTGCAAGTATGGAGTTCGTTTACAATAGCATGGAAAGCTATAGAATTTGAATGATTTGCAAGCCCAAATATTTTTGTAATTTTCCTCTCTCCCATCTTTTTTCTCCTTGGAGAATGAATTTAGGGGAGACAGGGTGGGACACTTTCCCCTACTTGATCGTCTTCCCTTCTATACCTCCAGAAACTCCTATTTCTTCTATCCTCTTCATGAAGCAGTCCACAATATTCCCTGAGAATTTTGAATACCCTTGGGATGTTCAAACAAGCATGTTCATATTGCTATGTCTCCTGAATGTGGTTCAGGCCTTGTTTAGGGTTAAACACCTCTTCAGGAATACTGTCCACAGATCAACCTCAGCAACAGACACGGTGGCTACTCCAAACCCCGCGACAGGCACTACGGCTACTCAAACCCCTGCGACAGCCACTGCAGCTGAACCAGAGGACCAACCTGTGCTGGTATCAGTCGCCCCTATACACCAGAAGAAATCTTGGAAGCGGAAGTGAGGTCGTTTAGAAAGGGAAGATGGAAAAGCAGGGCCATCACGAGGAGGGGAGGAGGAAGAGGAAGAACTCGTAAACGAGATGGAAACCACCCGATCCCTATCCCTGAGTGAGTTGCGAGATATGCGGAAAGATTTCAGCCGTCGTCCAGGCGAGCCTATTGTTACCTGCCTGCTCCGATGCTGGGATAATGGGGCCAGTAGCCTGGAAGTAGAGGGGAAGGAAGCCAAACAGCTGGGATCCCTTTCCAGGGAAGGGGGCATTGACAAAGCCATTGGAAAAGGGACACAGGTCCTCAGCCTCTGGAGGCGACTGCTGTCAGGCGTGAAGGAAAGGTATCCCTTCAAGGAAGATGTTATATATCGCCCAGACAAATGGACCACTATGGAGAGAGGTATCCAGTACCTGAGAGAATTAGGCGTGCTGGAGGTAGTTTATAGTGACCTGGACAACAACCAAATGCCCTGTCGTGGTTTAACCTGGCAGGCAGCCAAATACCACGCAGCCGCTCACTCACTCCCCCCGCCCCCCTCAGCGGGACGGGGAGAGAATCGGAAGGGTAAGAGTGAGAAAAACTCGTGTGCTGAGATAAAGACAGTTTAATAGAACAGAAAAGGGAAAATAATAATAATAATGATAGAATATACAAAATGAGTGATGCACAATGCAATTGCTCACCACCCGCGCTGACCGATAACCAAGTAGCGATCGGTACTTCCTGGATCACGCCTACCATTCATATACTGAGCATGATGTCACATGGTATGGAATACCCCATTAGCCAGCTGGACTGGCTATCCTGATTATGTTCCCTCCCATCTTGTGTACCTAGCTCAGTCAGTAGGCACGGGAGCTGTCCTTGGACTAGGAGGGCACGTAGCAACAACTGAAAACATCAGTGTGTTATCAACATTCTCCTCATACTAAATCCAAAACACAGTACTGACTTGCGGAAACCGGACTCCACAATCTATGAGATTGTAAAGTAGGTATGTTTATTCAGCGCTGGGCGGCACGGGGGGTAGTCCCACCAAAATCGTGCGCGCCTCAATGCGGCACTCACCATAAATATATACAGTAAAATATTACATATTCATAAAGTTTTGTAATATGCCTATACATATGCATGACCTGTCCCCGCTTTGTATTAAAATGAGTTCCAAGAAGTCATTTCCATAGACCCCTCCCATCTGCGCTTGCGCATTGCCTCCTAGTGGTGGTCGTCAGGGGTCGTGGGGATGAAGGCTGATAGTTCCTCTTCGTCACCGCTAGTAACCTTTTGTTCTTGCGCAGACTCAGTTGTCTTCTTACTTTTGTCCGTACCGCAGGGTCAGTTTTAGCTGGCTTCTTGAGACAAGTTTTTAGTCTTTATCAGGAGCTGTCCTTGTGAGGCGCCTCAGTTAATTTACACCATAGCTAAGTCGGCCTTATCAGGCTGAGCTGGCCTTGTGAGGAAAAAAGTATCTAGCCCCTACCTACTGATTCAATCTTCTAACTACTATTAATCATTCAACTACTAAAATTCCTTAATCCCTTGTCTCAGTCCCCCCTTTTCTAAAAAGTTAGTAAATTCTTTTACTCTATACTAAACCCTATACTAATTTTCTTTATATTATCCCATTCTTCTCCAGGTCCTTTATAAGATTTCTGCCTGTTTCAATTTGTTGTCGGTGCTGATAGTCATACCTCAAGTGCCTTATTTGTTTTATCATTCGCCAATTTAAAACATACAGTATTGCAGATAAAGCAATACTAATAAAAACTAGAATTAGGAGAAAAACAATAGGGTGACATAAGGTATTAAGAATACCTGTAGCAGTGGGCGACCATCCAAACCCCTGCTTCGAGTCCCAATCACATATTTCTCAACCTTCCTGAGTTGTTTCCCCAATGCAACCATGTAGGAGGTCATGATTTCATCCCCGACTTGTGTGGACATCCCTTTCTGTATTCTATAGGGTCGTCCACACAAGATTTCAAAAGGGGTCAGTCCTTCCTTTGCTCTTGGCCTAGTTCGTATGCGCAAAAGAGCCAAAGGAAGAGACTAAGGCCAGGCCAAGTTAGTTTCCTATCCCAATTTCACAATCTGCTGTTTAATTAAGTGGTTCATTTTTTTCTACTTGGCCACTCGACTGAGGGCGATATGGGGTATGAAGCTGCCAATCTATGCCCAAATAGCGGCTAATTTGTTGTACTACTTTGGAGATGAAATGTGGTCCTCTGTCAGAAGATATGGTTGCTGGAACCCCAAAACGTGGTATTATTTCTTGTATTAATGTTCTAGTTACCTCCCGAGCCTTGGCTGTCCTGGTAGGGAATGCCTCTGGCCAACCTGAAAAGGTGTCAGTTAATACCAATAAATATCGATACCCCCCTTTTCTTGGGAGTTCTGAAAAATCGATCTGCCACTGTTGCCCAGGCCCATTACCTTTACCAATTTGGCCCATTTCTGGTTTGGGGGTATTCTTGGGATTTGTCTGGAGGCAGAGATCACACTGCTGTGTCACTTGCCTTACAGTAGTGTATAAATTCCTAGCTACGATTTCTTTGATTAGTTGTTTATATAGGGCCTCCGCTTTCTGTGCCGAGGTATTTAGGGGCAAAGGCCTTAATTCTATTATCTCCTGACGAGTGGTAATAGCGTATCCCGCGTATCTTTTACCACTCAGGACATAGCTGCTTCCATCTGTGAACCAGTTTTCTCCGTCTTCTATGGGGCTGTCTTTCAAATCTGGTCGGCTTGCGTATGTTGCTTCAATGGTTTCTAAGCAGTCATGATGCACTGGTTCTCCTGTGTTTCCCTCTAGGAAGGAAGCTGGGTTGGCAATGTTAGTGCCACATCATCCTGTTCTACCAATATAGCCTGATATCTTAGAAATCTTTGTTGAGAAAGCCAATGTCCACCCTTCGCTTCCAGTACTGCAGATACTGTATGGGACACCAGCACAGTCATTTTCTGACTCAGAGTGAATTTTCGGGCTTCTTGTATGTTTAGTATTACAGCTGCGACTGCCCGCAAGCATCCAGGCCAGCCCTTCGCAGTTGTATCCAACTGTTTGGAAAAGTAGGTAACTGCTCGTCGATCGGGACCCAAATTCTGTGCTAGTATCCCCAGAGCAACCCCTTGTTTTTTGTGGGAAAAGAGGAGAAATGGCTTACTCACATCTGGGAGCCCCAAGGCTGGAGCTGACATCAAGGCTTTCTTTAGTTTTTCAAAGGCTCGTACGGCCTGGTTGTTCCATTCAAGGTGTCCCTGGCTGGTAGTTATTAGGGCATATAATGGTTTAACAAGCAGTCCATAATTATAAATCCACAGCCGACACCACCCAGTCATTCCCAAGAAAGTCCGTAACTCTTTCACTGTTCGAGGTCTTGGGGTTTGGCAGATTGCCTCTTTGCGGGCTTGTCCCAAAGTTCTTTCCCCAGCACTGATTTCATAGCCTAAATAAATCACTTTGCGCTGTATTACTTGGGCTTTCTTCTTAGACACCCGGTACCCTTGGAGCCCCAAGAAATTTAACAGACTCACCGTCCAGGTGACACAATCGTTCTCTGTTTTGGTGGCAATCAGGATATCGTCCACGTATTGTAGCAGTTTTCCCTTTTCAGACAGGATTTCCCATGATTCCAAGTCCTTTGCAAGCTGATTGCCAAAAATGGTAGGGCTATTTTTGAATCCTTGTGGCAACACCGTCCAGGTGAGTTGAGTCTTGCGACCAGTTTTGGGGTTTTCCCATTCGAATGCAAACAATCTTTGGCTGGATTCATGGAGAGGGAGGCAAAAGAAGGCATCTTTCAAGTCTATAACAGTAAACCAGGCTAATTCAGGTGTTAGTGTAGTCAACAGAGTATATGGATTTGCCACCACGGGGTAGAGATCCTCAGTTACCTTGTTTACGGCCCGTAGATCCTGGACTACACGATACGACTCGTCAGGTTTCCGAACTGGTAATATGGGTGTGTTAAAATTAGACTCACATTCTTTTAATAGTCCGAATTGTAAAAATTTTTCAATTATCGGCCGAATCCCTTCTCTATCTTCTCTCTTTAGGGGATATTGCTTAATCCTTACTGGTTGTTGGTTTCCCTTTTTAAGTTTAACTTCAACAGGTAATGCATTCTTTGCTCTTCCTGGTACATCGGTAGCCCATACCCCAGGGTATACCTGATTTAAGACTTCCTCCCTAATTTCTCCTTTTATGGAAGGACTGGTTAAGAATAAACTCAGGATTTGAATGTATTCTTGATCTTTTACTTTCAGAGAAATTTCTCCTTTTTCGAATATAATTTTTGCACCTAATTGTTCTAGCAAGTCTCTTCCCCATAGGGCCTTTGGAGAGTCGGGCATATATAGAAATCTGTGAATTCCCCATTGTTTTCCCAGTTTATATTTCAAAGGTTTACAGAAATACGCCTTTTCACTTTGGCCAGTTGCCCCCTTTACCATGATGTAATCGTTCTCCAGGGGCATCAAGCCTTGATTCAGTTTATTGGACATTCCCTTTTCCAATGACCAAATTCCTTGCACAGTGCACATTGATCCTTGCCTAACCGAGATGGTTCTCGTCTAGGCCTCCTTTCTTCCTCTTCCCTGACAGCTGCTATTATTCTCCTTCGTACCTGTTTGTATGCTTCTTCCCTGTTACTAAATACTCTCCATGCTTCATCTAGCAACACCTCCAAATTTCTACTTTCTGTAGTGCGTAGCTTCTGGAGCTTGCGCCTAATGTCCCCTGTGGACTGACCCAAAAACAGAGAGACTAGTTGTTGTATTCCTACCTCGGATCCAGGATCCAGCGGTGTGTTACGGCGCATTGCATCCCTCAGTCGATCCAGGAATTCAGATGGGGACTTGGAGGGACCTTGCTTAATTGCATATAGAGCCGACCAGTTTATGGTTTTGGGTATAGCCTTTTCCATTCCTCTCGAAATCCACTCCTGATACCCCTGTAGTTTTACCATTTCTGCAGATCTGTTCGCATCCCATTTTGGATCTTGTAGAGGGAAATATTCCTTAACATCCCCTCCTGTAGTCCCTGCTGTTTTTAAAATCAATTGCTTTTCTGTTTCAGTCATATAGTCTAATAATAATTGTATGTCCTTCCAATCAGGGTTATGTTGTTTCACAATAAACTGAAAATGTTTAGCTACACCGATCGGATCGCTCCTATAATCTTTTGCAACCCTTTTCCATTCCCCTAAATCAGTAGTGGAAAAAGGTACCTTGATTAGCATCGTCCCGCCATCAGGCGCCACCGCCTCTCGAAGAGGTGCCTGTAAGGCTACTGGGGCAGTTTTCTTTCTGGTGCGGGAAGATACAGGGCTGTCCGGGGGGGGGTGGAAGTTTCGTCCGAGTCCGCATCCTGTTCCTGTGGTCGAGGGGGAGGCTTAAACAGGTCAGTTAGATCTGGTTCCGGTGCCTGGTGAATTTTGTTTGCTTTCAAACACCTCTGTCCAATACTGCATGCCGAGCAACACCGCTTCAGTTTACCTTTAAATTCTTTATTTTCTCGCTCAAGTGCGAGTACCATAGGGTCCTGTGGTGGTGCCATTCCACAGTCCCTTTGCCACTCCGGATGGTTTCGGAGGGTGAAAAACATATCTGCATATGAAACTTCATCCCACTTCCCTTCTCTCCTTAGAAATAGCATCAATTGTAGGAGAGTATTGTAGTCTATTGATCCATTAAGTGGCCATTTAGCCTCACTTTCCAATTTATACAATGGCCACCATTGATTACAATATTTAATAAGAATTTTTCTATTTTCCGTCCCTCCGATCCCAACGATATCTCTCCAATGAGCAAGCACACAGCCCAAGGGGCTTTTCTTCAAGACTCCCTTTTGAGTGTTACCCATTTCGTATCTTCCCTTTATTGATCTTTTCTTTTAACCTTTAATAAGATGCCAGGACTGGTTTTCCTTCCCGCACTGTCTTAGTGACTTTATCGGAGGTTTTCTTATCATAGAACCCTCTAGATATACAATACTGCTTTCTCACAAAATTCTACAATGTTTTCGTACACAAAAGACAAAGGCTCGATCCTATCATTCACTTCGTTCGTCTCCGGCTGCTCTTCTCGCGGAGATTACGGAACCGCGGATCAGAACTCCAACATTACAAGCTCCCGTTACAACCCATCAGTTGCTACAATCAAGCTATACATCTTATCAAGATCTACTACCTACCCCCATTGGAATGAATCTCACATTAGTACGAAAACTGTTACAACATGATGACCTAAGTCAATTGCTAAACCAGATTCGAAACAACAGACAAAGAACTCTGGTTACGGTCCATCATGATGCAGAGAAGATACATGATGTCCTAGAAAAGGTGAAGAAGGATGGAGAACATCACTAGTGGGATGATTTATTTAGATGGTCACCAACAGGAACTTTGAATTGGGTTTTACATCCCATAACAATTTTATTAATTTCTATTCTGCTATGCTTATTGTTGAACATTATTCTATGTGTTAAAGTGTGGAAAATAACTAAACAAATGGCACTAATACCAAAACCTCCTCGCATATATAACATTGCTTAATTGTACTTAATAAAACCTTAATAGTTAAGTATATTAATAATTAAGTATACCAACCAAAAATTTCCCTCAAATTACAATTGGAATATGACATTGATCTGTTTATAGGCACAGAGGCAAGAGGCGACCACACCGCCACTCTGTGATCAAGATGGATTGACTTTAGTCACGGGGTGGATTGTGGTGGTGCATTCATACCCCCCTTCTTCCCTGGGCCACTTGTTGATCTGGGCCGCCTGTTGATCTCAGAAATTTCCATGAAACCTCGGCCTTGGTGTATTGAGTCTGGCAGTTGAGCGCTCCTTGACTGTATCAGAAACTCTGCATAGCTGAGGCTGGGAACATACTCCTACTGTCTGGCCCGGGTGTCCAGCAGAACAACACCGAAACCTTGAGAATTCTTTAGTAATTACCACTTGGGACTGTGGCCAGGATGGAAATTTACGGATGACTAAAGCCAACCATCTTGCGAACCTATAAACGGTGGTCCTGAGTGAGGCCCTTTGAGCTCTCCTGGACCGCAGCAGCTGCACCCAGCATCTCCCTCTGAGTGGGACGCCTCTCAGAGCTTGCGATCTTTCAGGCCTGCGATATTCGGAGGACCACTGGGTCCTGGGTGAGTCCCTTTCGAAGCTCAACCCTTCGCCCGTTGAGAGGGAATGCCTAGACATTCGACGTGAATATTTCTTCACTGAAATCGAGGGGAATTTTTAACAGGTATACCTTCTGTATATTTTTATATATATATGTTTCTCTGTGTGTGTGAACTAATAGTAAGCATAATCTGTAATTAAGTTGTGATTGTAGTAGACTTACTAACCTATTTTGCAAATATTGAATAGTTAATGATTAGGCGTTACTAAAGTTTGTTAATGATTAGTTGATAACTAAGTGTTGCTAAATTGTGAATGAAACCTAGACTGTCCCTGAAATATAAACCCTTAGATGATTTTCCCTTGTATGTTTCACCCATGTAATAAGTAATAGAGTGAACCTTGCCATCGAATTCTATTAGGTCGCACCTTTATAAATCTCTATTAAAATCACTTTCTGCTAATTTCTTTGACGGTGATTCTTTAAGCGGCCTCTAAACAACTCACTCGCGACAGGGTCGTTGCAAGATATTGCTGCCCGGGTAGAGAACCTGGTTGTAAGAGTATGTCACGTAGATGCTCACATACCTAAGAGTCAGGCCACTGAAGAACATCAAAACAACGAGCAGGTGGACTAGGCTGCTAAGATTGAAGTGGCTCAGGTGGATCTGGACTGGCAACATAAAGGTGAATTATTTATCGCTCGGTGGGCCCATGACGCCTCGGGCCATGAAAGAAGAGATGCAACATATAGATGGGCTCGTGATCGAGGGGTGGACTTAACCATGGACGCTATTGCACAGGTTATCCATGAATGTAGAAACTTGCGCTGCCATCAAGCAAGGCAAGCGAGTAAAGCCTCTTTGGTATGGGGGACGATGGTTGAAATATAAATATGGGGAGGCCTGGCAGGTGGATTATATCACACTCCCAGAAACCCGCCACGGCAAGCGCTATGTGCTCACCATGGTGGAAGCAACCACCGGCTGGCTAGAAACATATCCCGTGTCCCATGCCACCGCCCGGAACACCATCCTGGGCCTTGAAAAGCAAGTCCTATGGCAACATGGCACCCCAGAAAGAATTGAGTCAGACAACGGGACTCATTTCCGAAACACCCTCATAGACACCTGGGCCAAAGAGCATGGCATTGAGTGGGTATATCACATCCCCTACCATGCACCAGCCTCCGGGAAAATCGAACGATACAATGGACTGCTAAAGACTACGCTGAGAGCAATGGGTGGTGGGACATTCAAGCATTGGGATACACATTTAGCAAAAGCCACCTGGTTAGTCAACACCAGGGGATCTGTCACTCGAGCTGGCCCTGCCCAATCCAAACCCTTATGTACTGTAGATGGAGATAAAGTCCCTGTCGTGCACATCAGAAATATGCTGGGGAAGACAGTCTGGGTTACTCCTGCCTCTGGCAAGGGAAAACCCATCTGTGGGATTGCTTTTGCTCAAGGACCTGGGTGCACTTGGTGGGTAATGCGAAAGGATGGGGAAGTCCGGTGTGTACCTCAAGGGGATTTGATTTTGGGTGAAAATAGCCAATGAACTGAATTGTATCATGTTAGTTACTTTATAACACTGTATGTCATCACTTCTGTGGTTACTATATGTCATTTCAATGGTTTTGCACTAAGAATCACCCATATTAATGAAGAATGAACTTTGATGAAACCAAGGCAAGTGCAGCAATACTGGAATCAGAACTGGCTTCAGGATGCAACAGTCCAACACCACACACCATCTCTCCTGCCCTGAAAGACTGTTATGACAGATGGAGCCCAAAGTCGTGGACTAAATGAACTCAATGGACATTTTAGAGGGATGGCCCATAGACTAAGGGAATGATATCTGTGTGTATATATCAGAAGACAGGAAAAGTGGTGGTGATCAATTGGAATGTATAGAAAAATGTGAGACCTAGGCATGACGTAGATGATATGGAATAAGGGGTGGATACTGTCCTGGTTTTGACTGGGATAGAGTTAATTTTCTTCCTAGTAGCTGGTGTAGTGCTGTGTTTTGGATTTAGTATGAGAATAATGTTGTTAACACACTGATGTTTTAGTTGTTGCTAAGTAGTGTTTATACTAAGTCAAGGAGTTTTCAGCTTCCCATGCACTGCCAGGTGCACAAGAAGCTGGGAGGGAGCATAGCCAGGACAGCTAGCCCAAACTGGCCAACGGGGTATTCCATACCATATGACGTCATGGTCAGTTCTTAAACTGGGGGTTGGTGGAGGAGGGGGATCGCTGCTTGGGCATCGGTCGGCGGGTGGTGAGCAATTGCATTGTGCATCACTCATTTTGTATATTCTATTTTTTATTTTCCCTTCCTTTTCTGTTCTTTTAAACTGTCTTTATCTCAATCCACGAAGTTTACTTTTTTTTCCGATTCTGTCCCCCATCCCACTGGTGGGGGGGGTAGTGAGCGAGCAGCTGTGTGGTGTTTGGCTGCCTGCAGGGTTAAACCACAACACATTGTTACATTGTTATGGTAATATTCTCTTTGAAAGTATATATATATATACTGTAATTAAGTCACTGTACATGGAAAAGATGATAGTGAATTAATCATTTGTTGTTGCTTTTGTTGTCGTAGAAGATATGGGGCCATGTTAACTTTTATGGATATATTTGCCCTCTTTAAGATAGCATTCCCAAACAAGTAAGTTGTATGGCTGTTTTTGTGACTAGAACACAAAATGGGGAAAAAAAAATACTTTTATTGTGAATTGAGTTCAGCAGTTGCGTAATCACCTCCAGGAAAATAGGATGGACTTAATATGTTCAGCTTCCTCTGAACTGCAATTTTTTTTTTCTTCATTTTAGTGCATACTATCTGTGAAAGACTCAAACTGACAGCTTCTTCAAGACTTCCTTAGGGATATTAATTATAATTTGGAGTATTCTGATGAATTATTATATAATGAAGATGAGATCCAGGTTTCAGATTGTTTCATAGATCCTTTATGTACTAATTTTTTTCTTATAATTCAACATTGAGTAATTTACTGTTCATTTACAGTAGCCTAAGACAGATAGTTACTAAACTATCTCTTAGGGATGTTCAAGTTGCTAACTGTTTTGATTATAAGATGTAGTATCTGAAACTAGCCATTATGTTAAATTGCCCATACAAAAACAGATTGTAAGACTTATAACAAACAAACAAATCACTTCAGCCCTCTAAAATGCAAATTTGTATATCAGGGTTATAGTATGTTTGAAGCTAAAGTAACCCTTCATCAACAAAGTATGTTTTTCTCATTTGCAAAAGTAACTGCGTAAATGAAAAATAAATCTTTGGTTACTTAAAGTAGCTGTATTTTTTTATGTCGTGGCCTCTCTTGTATTCCATGCTGAGGATACTATCTTTATGATAAATATTTTTAATGGAAAATGTCATTGAATTAAATGTGGCAATAATCTTCAATTGCTGTAAAAGTGTAGAAGTTGATTTAAAAGCAAATTATTATTTTTAAAAACAAGTGCATGATCCAATGAAAGCAATCTTTTTAATTGAAGCTGTTGGGTTTTTTAAAACCACCCCCACCCAGAAAAAAGAATTTTAGTTGATGGAATTTTATCAGGATTTTAAAGCAACATTGAGACACCACTTTATACCCTTCCTGAATAACTCAATTCAAACCTCTTTGCAAAAAGACTTATACCTACCAAGAAAGCAATATTTATACTGTTTTATGTATGAATCAAAATCCAATGATACTTTTAAAGGATTATTATTACTATTAAAACTGTTAGAATCTTCTTATTTTTGTTTGGCAATTCTTCAACAAAGATGGTCAAAATAATATGATCATCCTTAATCAGAGATGATTTTTAACAGTCGCATAAACCTGACCTGGAAAGCAATCTATATTATGGGATGTCCCTCAAATCCTGTCCACAATTTTTATGATTAGAAGTTTCTCCTGTGAAATTTCCAGTGGCCAGGCAAAAAAGGAACTGTTATTGACTGTTAAATAGATGTTGGGTTCTCCCACTTTTAAAGTTCAAGGAAAAAGATGAGCATGTTTAACTTGTTCTAAGTCATACAAAATAGTTCTATTTTGCATCTGCAAAATTGTATCTGCAATCTGTCCATTGCAGATATTAATATAAGATTATAGCAAAGCTTCTTTAAAGTTGTTGTAGTGGCCATTTTCTGATGGGAAGTTTAAAGGATTAAGTGGCTGTTTTCATAGCTGTGTAATCAATAAAGTTGTAGAATATTGCGGGGGGGGGGGGGGGGAATGTGTTCACAGGTGTTTGTGTTTTCATTCAAGCACTTCCTCCACAAATTCACTGCCTAGTAACCTTTAGGCTCACTGTGTTGTTTTTGGTTGGTTTTTTTTCTTTTTTCATTGACTGCTGAAATGGTAGTTGCAGCCTGTTGGCAGAAAAGGAGAGTTTTGAGGAGGATCAGCAAGAATGCCTGCTAAGATAAAGTGACAATGTTGTCTCCTGGTCATGGGAATAACTTGCTGATAAGTTATGACAGTATGAAAAGCCTCAAGGGCTGAGGGTGGGAAAACCTATATTATCCTTCATGTATTGCTCAGCAGAATTCTTATTTACAAGCTAATTCATCCATTAGTACATATTAGGAAGTATGAATTCTAAATGCATCTTGCACAAATAAACGTTAGTTATTTGTGCTGTTCCGTTTTATAAAATAATTCTTGAAACAATCACGAATCATGGGATTTTATTTCTGTGTCTGTGCTTTCATATGTTATTTTTTGATGCCAGAATGTTTAAGGCATCATTTGATCCTTACAGTGCAAGGAGTTATGTAATGATTATTAAATAAGTATATTTCCAGTACTCGTACTCAAACTTGTATGCCAAAAGGCTAAATAATAAGTTCCTCTCTTTCTCAAGCCTCCAAATCTTTGGGTAATATAATTCTTAAGTTCAGGCTAACTGTAGATAAAGTTTGGTGCCATTGTTGTTTCATTCAAGCTCTGCTAAAATACTCCAAAAGATACTCAGCTTGATTTAAATAATTTATAATAATTAAGTATTGTTTGTGATTAATATAGTGTTATAAAAATGCATGCTCCTAAATACCTCTGGAAATAAAATGTTCTGTCGGTTTCTTGAAACATTTTAGTATGTACTGAAGGCTGGAATTCTCAGACACTGATATTTCAGCCTTACAGTAATGTATGCTTACATTGGAATGGGACATTTCAGCCTTACAGTAATGTATGCTTACATAGAACGGGACATCACCCATTCCGTCTTTGCCCAAAGAGTGGAGGAGGTCTGTTCCATCTGCCAAGAGAATCTCTCAAAAATTGCGGTTATGGGAACTCTGACCTGATTTCCTCAAAACCGCAGGTTCTTGCGTTGCCAGAGGACAGGACTTAAAGTTGTAAAAACCTTTGTATACCAGCTGAGATTCTTTTTATGAAGCATCCTCTGCAAGGGCAGGGTCAATCATCTTAAGCTTTGCAAGCTCAACAATACATACTGCCCACACCAATCAAAATTTTTGCCATACACAGGCTCCATTCCCCTTTAGGACAAAAGATCTGGTGTTATACCACGGGATCTTTAATTGGTCATTCTGATACTAGACAAGACATTTGGTAGTATCGTTTCCAAGCCTTTTTTTCCCTTTTGTAAGTATGCTCCTTTGCACTTTCTTTTCATGCTTAATTTTGGTCTTGGTTATGTTAATTTACAGTTTGAAGCCTTATAGTTACCAAGAAAACAAAAAACTTGTGTTCGAAATGGGTACTTAAATGGTTACAGAGGACTGTTGTTGGAAAAGTGTCTTAAGGAGCTCTCAACAGAAGTAAAAGTTTCAGCTTCTGTGGTTCATATTTCACAGTATAGCAATGTATTTCATATCTTAAGATATCTTCCTACAGTCTGTCCTTTTTCTCCTCATAAATCAGCCAAGAAATATATTTGTCCTGGTTTCGGCTGAGGTAGAGTTAATTTTCTTCCTAGTAGCTGGTGTAGTGCTGTGTTTTGGATTTAGTATGAGAATAATGTTGTTAACACACTGATGTTTTAGTTGTTGCTAAGTAGTGTTTACAGTAGTCAAGGAGTTTTCAGCTTCCCATGCTCTGCCAGGTGCACAAGAAGCTGGGAGGGAGCACAGTCAGGACAGCTAACCCAACTGGCCAACAGGGTATTCCATACCATGTGACGTCATGGTCAGTTCTTAAACCGGGGGTTGGTGGAGGAGGGGGATCGCTGCTTGGGCATCGGTCGGCGGGTGGTGAGCAATTGCATTGTGCATCACTCATTTTGTATATTCTATTATTATTTTTTTTTTCCCTTCCTTTTCTGTTCTATTAAACTGTCTTTATCTCAATCCATGAATTTTACTTTTTTATTTTTTCTGATTCTCTCCCCCATCCCACTGGTGGGGGGGGGAGTGAGCAAGTGGCTGTGTGGTGTTTGGCTGCCTGCCGGCTTAAACCACAACAATATTTTATGCCAGCATTGATGTAAAGAGTAAAAAATTCTTATTCTTGCATTCTTAGGGATCTAAAATTAAAGGAAATAGGTTTTCCATTGATATGAGAGGTCATTTATATTTATTGAAGAGAGAGGATTTTTTTAAAAAAAAACAACTTATTTTTTCAACATTAAAATCAAGATATAAAATACATGCAATTAAATGAACTTCCCAATAGCATAAATTCATTATATAAATATTGATCACACGTATTTTTTTATCTCCGAGTTTTGTGGTTGTATGCTAAAAGGGTATGTTCCCTCAATGTAGGTACGCAGAAGCAGAACAGATAACAAATCTGACAAATACCATAAACTAGCTTACTGGTGGTGAGGATTTAAAGAATGACCTAAAAACCTAAACAATAGGGGGGTAACCAGATTACTCAGTGAATATGAAAATTTGTCAATTCCTTGTTAAATAATGAGCAGGTATGCAGTTTTATATAGACCGGATGAATTTACCTAACTCTTTTTAATGACTTCCCCCCCCGCCCCGTACCCCCAGCTCCTGCTTGCACATTTTTGCCATTTACTGTGAGTGCCTGTCCCAGCCCTCATCAGAATGTCACTGACTTATTTCACTTTCCTGTAAGAAAATTAACTGAGCAAAAGACATTAAAAGTATTCTTTTGGAAAGGGAATAAGGCTGACTAAACTAGATGTTGTGGTAGAGGAAGGAGGAGCAGATTAGGAGGGAACAGTAGCGCAAGACCTTCCGTTTTCAGTGTCAGCAGACTATTAAATCAGCTGAGCTGTTCATGAGACCTTCATCTATGCATACTGGTAAATCTCAAACAGTTTCTGTAGTATTTCATGATCTTGGTTTCCAGCTGTCAAATTGTATTAAAGCATATTCAATAATTTCCTATTTTCTTAACTTTACCTTTCCGTTAAATCTTTGTTATAGTTACAGATAGAGATGTTATTTAACTGTGAATGAGAAATGTGGACTGTTGTGATGTTATGATAGAAAATCTTTGTGGAAAATATATGAAATAGTATCATTTCTGTAGAATTGTTGCTATTGGAGCACTCACCCTGGAAAAGAGGAGGAATGCCAGACAAGTTATTTGGTACAGAAACCCCTAATTTAAGATCAGATGTATAGTTTTCTCTCCCTATTGCATCTGCCCGTCCTGCAATAGTAGGATGTAATAGTATGTCCTGGGAAAGACAGAAGATCTCAGTTTATTAATAGAAGGTGGTGGGGGAATAGTATCTTTCAATTCTTTTAAAAATTATTTTCTTATTGCCATTAGAAATTGAGGGACATTCTTGTAATAACCTGAGAGGCCTTATATTCTTTCATAGCATGTTGCTGTTAACAAAATTTTCCGTTTCAATATGAATGAAAGAGTACATCAGCGAAACTTATATGGTCAAAGTTTTGCCACTTCTGTGCAGACACTTGAATCCATTTTTTCAGTATTGAGGAGGATAGCCTGATGCAGAACAGCAAGTTTCTTCCTACTACTTCCTTTGGAACTTATTTTACTTCATGAATCCATCATGCTGAATTCAAATACATCATCAGATGCTTTCTTTCCTTCAAACGTGTTTTCTAGCACTCACATGGTATCGGTTCTGCTCACTTTGTTGGGTTCAGGTAGACCCGAAAAGAATTGAAGAGGAATTTTTTTAAAAGTTGATTTCCCTCTCTCCCTTAAACTTTTTGAACAGAAAGCTAGACAAGTTACTGATTACTTGAAAATTATGTTTTCTTTTCTGTAGCATACCTACTGCTGTAGCTTTGCTTTATGAGCAATCTGCCACTGTGAGATCTTGTTATCCTGGTTTTAATATCTGCATAGTTCGTCTCTCTCTCGCAGTTTTTCTCTTTCCTATTTAATTTTTGTCTGATTTACTTTGATCTCATGTTGAGCATTATCACAAATTAGATGATTTTTTTTCTTTCTTTCTTCTGTTTCCTCCTGCTTCTCTCCAGTTGGTGATAAGTTATATTATCCACTGCCTAGACTGATTTAGGATTTTAAATGTATGCTATCAAAAATCCTAAATATTTTCATTGTTTTAATTTTATAGCTTTATTTTTTTATAGCAGGACATTTTAAAACCTGATTTATTTCATACTGATTTCTTGAAAAATATGCCAAAATGGAATTCATGTGCACTCGAAGCTATTTTCAAGCTTTAAGTGCTTCTAACTAATAAAACAGGAAAACATTTCCATGATGCAAAATGAACCATTATATGCCCTCCAACTCACCCTCCACAGAAGAGTCTAGGGTTACATGAACTTTTTGCTGACCCATCAATAAAACTGCATTTTATTCATGGCTGTCATAAGAGTTATGGATTTCATGATTTTAATGTTTGTTTTAAAATATACATGACTTTTGACATTTTGGTTTTTTGCATGTATGTGGGAGGATGTGATGGTAAACAGTTTGAACCATTTTCAGTGAGAACTTTCAGAGATGCCAAGTTAAGCTTTGAGCTCCATGGGAAGCAAGTGAACAGGAGCTCAGCAGCAGTTCTGCAGTGACACACAGGATTAGACATGCAAACTCTCAGTGAGAACTTCTAATTCTTTCAGAGGTAGTTATGCTTCCACTTCCTCAGGAGGGTGGGGTTTTTTAATACTCTTACTTAGAAAGGTCAATAACTATATAGTGATTTCTGTTTCAGATGAGGCTGCGGTTCTCAGAGCAAACTCCACTTTGTTTTTTGGGGGTTTTTTTTGTGTTGGTTCACTGGAAACTGGACCGTCGTGAGACAGGTTTTTCCTGAAAACTGGAGCAGCATTTTTCCTTGGAGAACCCCCTTGTGTCATTGTTTTTCCTTGCAACTCTCGTACCCGTAACTAGGGTCAAGGTAGGTTTTCCATCCCACTGCCTCATGTCCTCTCTGTGGACACACAGGTAAAACCACAGGGTACCCCATGGTGTGTACCTTCTATATCCTCTCTCTTGAGTAGAAAAACACTGACTCCTAATGGCTGAGATACTGGTCTGTACAGGTGGAGAATAGGACATAGCCTCTTTGAGTTGCTGGACCTCCCGGGACAGTTTCACCACAGCCGAGACAAGGGAGGAGGAGACAGTTTCTTCGCATTCCTGGAGTCTGCTAACCACCTCATCCACCGTTGGTGCTTCTTCCTCTTTCCAGCACAGTACTGCCAACGAACTGGCATACGACGCTGGTGCGCTCCGTACTAATTTCCGCCACATGGGTCGCGTGCACTGGACTTCATCTGGATCTTTGGCCGTTTGCTTGTTGTCCAGGTCACTATAAACCACCTCCAGCACGCCTAATTCTCTCAGGTACTGGATACCTCTCTCCATAGTGGTCCATTTGCCTGGGCGATATATAACGTCTTCCTTGAAGGGATACCTTTCCTTCACGCCTGACAGCAGTCGCCTCCAGAGGCTGAGGACCTGTGTCCCTTTTCCAATGGCTTTGTCAATGCCCCCTTCCCTGGAAAGGGATCCCAGCTGTTTGGCTTCCTTCCCCTCTACTTCCAGGCTACTGGCCCCATTATCCCAGCATCGGAGCAGGCAGGTAACAATATGCTCGCCTGGACGACGGCTGAAATCTTTCCGCATATCTCGCAACTCATTCAGGGATAGGGATCGGGTGGTTTCCATCTCGTTCATGAGTTCTTCCTCTTCCTCCTCCCCTCCTCGTGATGGCCCTGTTTTTCCATCATCCCTTTCTAAATGACCTGACTTCCGCTTCCAAGATTTCTTCTGTACAGGGGCGATGGATACCAGCAAAGATTGGTCCTCTGGTTCAGCTGTAGTACCTGTTGCTGGAGTTTGGGTAGCTGCAGTGCCTGTGACGGGGGTTGGAGTACCAACGGTGTCTGTCGCTGGGGTTTGAGTAGCCGCAGTGCCTGTCGCGGGGGTTGGAGTAGCCACAGTGTTTGTCGTGGGGGTCGAAGTAGCCACAGTGCCTGTCGTGCGGGTTTGAGTAGCCACCATGTCTGTTGCTGGGGTTGATCTCTGGACAGTATTCCTGAAGAGGTGTTTAACCCTAAACAAGGCCTGAACCACATTCAGGAGACATAGCAATATGAACATGCTTGTTTGAACATCCCAAGGGTATTCAAAATTCTCAGGGAATATTGTGGACTGCTTCATGAAGAGGATAGAAGAAATAGGAGTTTCTGGAGGTATAGAAGGGAAGACGATCAAGTAGGGGAAAGTGTCCCACCCTGTCTCCCCTAAATTCATTCTCCAAGGAGAAAAAAGATGGGAGAGAGGAAAATTACAAAAATATTTGGGCTTGCAAATCATTCAAATTCTATAGCTTTCCATGCTATTGTAAACGAACTCCATACTTGCAATATCTGAGAGAGTAAATCTCTGCCGAGGCCATCAGACGAAAAAAACTAACCCTTTTTACATGAAATTGTGACCAATCAAAGCCACATTCCTTGTACCTTGTCTAATTTTTTCTGCTGCCAACATTCGTGGGAATAGACCTGGTGATAGAAATAATTTCAAAATAGCTTAGCAGACATTTTTGCAGTGAGTGATTCGATGCCATACTATGGATCACATAACATTATAAATTGACCCCTTGTAGAATTATAAGGTGTGGTGGGTTTGACCTCGACTGGCCTCCAGGTGCCCACCAAGCCACTCTATCACTCCCCCTCATCAGATGGACAGGGGAGGGAAAATATAATGAAAGGCTCATGGGTCGAGATAAGGACAGGGACATCACTCAGCAATTACCATCATGGGTGAAACAGACTCGACTTGGGGAAATTAACTTAATTTATTACCAATCAAATCAGAGTAGAATCATAGAATAGTTTGGGTTGGAAGGGACCTTAAAGGTCATCTAGTCCAACCCCCCTGCCATGGGCAGGGACATCTTCAACTAGAATCATAGAATCATTAAGGTTGGAAAAGACCTCTAAGATCATCGAGTCCAACCGTCAACCCAACACCACCATGCCCACTAAACCATGTCCCTAAGCGCCTCATCTACAGGTCTTTTAAATACCTCCAGGGATGGTGACTCAACCACTTCCCTGGGCAGCCTGTTCCAAGGCTTGACCACTCTCTCAGTAAAGAAATTTTTCCTAATGTCCAATCTAAACCTCCCTTGGTGCAACTTGAGGCCATTTCCTCTCGTCCTATCACTAGTTACTTGGCAGAAGAGACCAACACCCACCTCACTACAACCTCCTTTCAGGTAGTTGTAGAGCGCGATGAGGTCTCCCCTCAGCCTCCTCTTCTCCAGGCTAAACAGTCCCAGTTCCCTCAGCCGCTCCTCATAAGACTTGTGCTCCAGGCCCTTCACCAGCTTCGTTGCCCTTCTCTGGACACGCTCCAGCACCTCAGTGTCCTTCTTGTAGTGAGGGGCCCAAAACGGAACACAGGATTCGAGGTGCGGCCTCACCAGTGCCGAGTACAGGGGCACGATCACCTCCCTGCTCCTGCTGGCCACACTATTTCTAATACAAGCCAGGATGCCGTTGGCCTTCTTGGCCACCTGGGCACACTGCCGGCTCATGTTCAGCCGGCTGTCAACCAGCACCCCCAGGTCCTTTTCCTCTGGGCAGCTTTCCAGCCACTCTTCCCCAAGCCTGTAGCGTTGCATGGGGTTGTTGTGGCCGAAGTGCAGGACCTGGCATGTGACCTTGTTAAACCTCATACAGTTGGCCTCGGCCCATCGATCCAGCCTGTCCAGGTCCCTCTGCAGAGCCTTCCTACCCTTGAGAAGATCAACACTCCCGCCCAGCTTGGTGTCGTCTGCAAACTTACTGAGGGTGCACTCGATCCCATCGTCCAGATCATTGATAAAGATATTGAACAAGACCGGCCCCAAAACTGAGCCCTGGGGAACACCGCTTGTGACCAGCTTCCAACTGGATTTAACTCCGTTCACCACAAGTCTCTGGGCTTGGCTGTCCAGCCAGTTTTTCAACCAGCGAAGAGTGTACCTGTGTAAACTGTGAGCTGCCAGCTTCTCTAGGAGAATGCTGCGGGAGACAGTGTCAAAGGCTTTACTGAAGTCCAGGTAGACCACGTCCACAGTCTTTCCCTCATCCACTAGGTGGGTCACCTGGTCATAGAAGGAGATATAGAAAGTACACATGATGAGGCACCCTGTGGTTTTACCTGCGTGACCACGGAGAGGACATGAGACAGTGGGATGGAAAACCTACCTTGACCCTAGAGGCACGGGTACGTGAGTTGCAAGGAAAAACAATCACACAAGGGGGTTCTCCCAGGAAAAATGCTGCTCCAGTTTTCAGGAAAAACCTGTCTCACGACGGTCCAGTTTCCAGTGAACAGTTCCCCACACAGAGTAGAAGGTCTGATCTTACTTTGGATTGTAACGGAGAAATTCTTGGTGCGCCTTTGCAAGAAGTGAGTAATGAATACTATGACTAGAGGAACCCTGCCTCCGGCCAGGTGGAGGAAAGGGACAACCGGGTTTACTGGACTGTGTGGCTTCGATGGCCTGGCACATCAGAGCCACAGGAGTATAAGGCTCTCATAGACACTGGTGCACAGTCTACCCTGATGCCATCAGGCTATAAAGGGGCAGAACCCATCTGTATTTCTGGAGTGACAGGGGGATCCCAAGAGTTAACTGTATTGGAGGCCGAAGTGAGCCTAACCGGGAAGGAGTGGCAGAAGCACCCCATTGTGACTGGCCCAGAGGCTCCGTGCATCCTTGGCATCGACTACCTCAGGAGAGGGTATTTTAAGGACCCAAAAGGGTACCGGTGGGCTTTTGGTATAGCTGCCCTGGAGACGGAGGAAATTAAACAGTTGTCCACCTTGCCTGGTCTCTCGGAGGACCCTTCTGTTGTGAGGTTGCTGAGGGTCGAGGAAAAACAGGTACCAATCTCTACCACAACGGTGCACCCACAGCAATACCGCACCAACCGAGATTCCCTGATTCCCATCCATGAGCTGATTCGTCGCTTGGAGAGCCAAGGAGTGATCAGCAAGACTCGCTCACCCTTTAACAGTCCCATATGGCCAGTGCAAAAGTCCAATGGAGAGTGGAGACTAACAGCGGACTACCGTGGCCTGAACGAAGTCACGCTGCCACTGAGTGCTGCCGTGCCGGACATGCTACAACTCCAATATGAACTGGAATGACAGGCAGCCAAGTGGTACGCCACAAATGATATCGCTAATGCGTTCTTCTCAATCCCTTTGGCGGCAGAGTGCAGGCCACAGTTTGCTTTCACTTGGAGGGGCGTCCAGTACACCTGGAATTGACTGCCCCAGGGGTGGAAACACAGCCCTACCATTTGCCATGGACTAATCCAGACCCCAAAAGAAAAGGGTGAGGCTCCAGAACACCTGCAATACATTGATGACATCATTGTATGGGGCAACACAGCAGAAGAAGTTTTTGAGAAAGGGGAGAGAATAGTCCAAGTCCTTCTGAAGGCCAGTTTTGACATAAACAAAGTAAGGTCAAGGGACCTGCACAGGAGATCCAGTTGTTAGGAATAAAATGGCAAGATGGACGTCGTCAGATCCCAATGGATGTGATCAACAAAATAACAGCCATGTCCCCACCAACTAGCAAAAGGGAAACACAAGCTTTCTTAGGCGTTGTGGGCTTTTGGAGAATGCATATTCCAGATTACAGCCTGATTGTAAGCCCCCTCTATCAAGTGACCAGGAAGAAGAACGACTTCAAATGGGGCCCTGAGCAACGACAAGCCTTTGAACAAATTAAACAGGAGATAGTTCAGGCAGTAGCCCTTGGGCCAGTCCGGGCAGGACAAGATGTAAAGAATGTGCTCTACACCGCAGCCGGGGAGAATGGCCCTACCTGGAGCCTCTGGCAGAAAGCACCAGGGGAGACTCGAGGTCGACCCTTAGGGTTCTGGAGTCAGGGATACAGAGGATCCGAGGCCCGCTACACTCCATCTGAGAAAAAGATATTGGCAGCATAACGTAAATGGTATGGAATAAGGGGTGGATACTGTCCCGGTTTCGGCTGGGATAGGGTTCAATTTCTTCCTAGTGCTGTGTTTTGGATTTAATATGAGGAGAATGTTGATAACACACTGATGTTTTCAGTTGTTGCTAAGTACCCTGCTAGTCAAGGACATTCAGCTTTAAAAAAAAAACTCTTCTAAGTGCACAAGAAGCTGGGAGGGAGTGTAGCCGGGACAGCTGGCCCAGCTGGCCAATGGGGCATTCCATACCATGTGACGTCATGCTCAGTATATGAATGGTAGGCATGTTCCAGGAAGTACCGATTGCTACTTGGTTATCGGTCAGCGCGGGTGGTGACCAATTGCATTGTGCATCACTCATTTTGTATATTCTATCATTATCATCATCATCATTATTATTATTATTATTTTCCCTTCCTTTTCTGTTCCATTAAACTGTCTTTATCTCAACCCACGAGTTTTTCCTCACTCTTACCCTTCTGATTCTCTCCCCATCCCACTGTGGGGGCGGGGAGTGAGCGAGCGTATGTGTGGTGTTTGGCTGCCTGCCAGGTTAAACCACTACACTTGCTCGGCGGCAAGTTGGTCAGAGAGACTTCTTGTCTCATTTTCTAATTGTCTCTGCAAAGCCTTCACTAGATCTTGAAGGGATTTTATTGGCCCCTCTTCTTCCTTCCTGTTCACATTTTTATCCCGCTGCGCTGCCACCAAGGTGGCTCCTAAAACCGCACAGACTAACGCTTTCCCCTCTCCTTGCTTCAACCTTCGTTCTTTAGCCAAAGTGGAGATTCTGTCCTCTACGGCTTGCGGATCATGCCAATTATTATGGGCCCAAGTCATACCAGGGGGAGAAGGTTGGGCGTTATAGCCCTCTAATCTCTCCAGGAGAGGGGTACAGTCTACATAATGGGTTCTACAGTCGGACCTCCCAGGGAGGCCGTAATGGGTATACAATTATAGGGAACAGATCCCTTGTTAGTCCTCTGAGGACTATCTCCCCTTATGTATGAATCCTCTCAGAGAGGGGCTGCCATAAAGGCCTGGTCCCAACGATCGCTTTAGCACTAACGAGGGATCCTGCTGACTATGACAATTTAAAAATGTTACGACCTGGAGTGGGCAAACCGGGGCAGGGGGGGTCGTAGAGGTTTCAAAATTCCCTTGGGCTAAATTAAGGTGAAACGACACCAAACAATTGATTAAACATTTTATTTAAGGTAGAAGCAACCTGAACTTGGAAAGCATAACAATAAACAACCTGAACTTGGAAAGCATAACGGTAGGCAACGTGGGTTCTGTTGAAACATTTAGGAAAAGAGGAGGAAAGAGAGGAAAAGAAAAAGGAGAGAGAGAGAGAACGGAGATAGAGACATATCACCACCCTTGGATCCCATGATGACGAATGTGGCAATCCTCCAGTGATGGGCACACGCTGGCTCCTTGGGTTGGTGTCGTGGTTTAACCCCAGCCAGCAACTAAGCACCACACAGCCTCTCGATCACTCCCTCCAGGTGGGATGGGGGAGAGAATCGTAAGAGTAAAAGTGAGAAAACTCATGTGTTGAGATAAAGACAGTTTAATAGGGAAAGCAAAAGCCGTGCGCGCAAGCAAAGCAAAACAAGGAATTCATTCACTCCTTCCCATCGGCAGGCAGGTGTTCAGCCGTCTCCAGGAAAGCAGGGCTCCATCATGCATAACGGTTACTTGGGAAGACAAACGCCATCACTCCCAACGTCCCCCCCTTCCTCCTTCTTCCCCCAGCCTTATATGCTGAGCATGACGTCATATGGTATGGAATACCCCGTTGGCCATTTGGGTTAGCTGTCCTGGCTATGCTCCGTCCCATCTTCTTGTGCACCTGGCAGAGCATGGGAAGCTGAAAAGTCCTTGACTAGATAAACATTACTTAGCAACAACTCAAACATCAGTGTGTTATCAACATTATTCTCGTACTAAATCCAAAACACAGCACTATACCAGCTACTAGGAAGAAAATTAACTCTATCCCAGCCGAAACCAGGACAGTTGGTGTCCTTTTATAGTCTTGTTTCCACACACCCCCCCCCGATTATGTCAGTCACATAGCTTTTGGGTTTCTGCGCAGGCGCCACTGGGGGGGGGGTGGTGGTGAGGGGTCTTTTGGGTGGTCTTCGGGTGGTCACGAGCCCCTTCCTCAGATAAACTCTGTATGACCTTTTGCCAGATATGGTGAGTCATCGTTACTTGGCAGAACTCGGAACTGCGCATCCTCCAGCACGCCCTCCGGGTCCTGTGTTAATCAACTTCTCACTTGCGGCTTATCGTTGCTAAACAGAACTTGTTTTGCCACAAAGTTTGAGACATCAACTTCACATTAACTATTTCAGTCTCTCACAGGGGGCTACAGGGGTGGCTTCTGTGAGAAAATGCCAGAAGCTTCCCCTATGTCCAACAGAGCCAATGCCAGCCGGCTCCAAGATGGACCCCACCACTGGCCAAGGCTGAGCCAATGAGTGACAGTGGTAGTGCCTCTGTGATAACATATTTAAGAAGGGGAAAAAACTGCTGCACAATAGCAGCCGGAAGAGAGGAGTGAGAATAAGTGAGAGAAACAACTCTGCAGACACCAAGGTCAGTGAAGAAGGAGAGGGAGGAGGTGCTCCAGGCACCAGAGCAGAGATTCCTCTGCAGCCCATGGTGAAGACCATGGTGAGGCAGGCTGTCCCCCTGCAGCCCATGGAGGTCCACAGTGGAGCAAATATCCACCTGCAGCCTGTGGAGGACCCCACGCAAGAGCAGGTGGATGTGCCCGAAGGAGGCGGTGGGTCCGTCTTGGAGCTGGCTGGCATTGGCTCTATCGGACATGGGGGAAGCTTCTAGCAGCTTCTCACAGAAGCCACCCCTGTAGCTCCCCCACTATCAAAACCTTGCCACGCAAACCCAATACGCCTAGACAGACAGAAAAACTCCCAAAACAGACCCCTTCATAAGAGAAAGCATGGATGGATTAAAATACTTCCTGATTAAGCATAACTAGTTTTGCATCTCTTTACAATCATAAGGGTAGACCCTTTGAGACAGAGATTACAAAGTGCCACAGATTATCAAGAGCAGAGTTTAACATAAGCATGTCATACACGGATGTAAATAACTCTCTTCAAGACCAATCTGTAATACAAAGCTTAGTTGCATATTATTTTTGTGTGCTTTTGAAAGCCAATCTGTCATCCAAAAAATCTGTTAGATTTCAAATTATGAGGCACTGGCACATATGTATAGACAAGTGGGAAAGATGGAGGCATTTAAAGTAAAAACAGATTAAATTTCTAAACCATTATTTAATCCAATGCAGTTTTAATTAATGCCCCTGAAGTTATCTGCAAACCTTAGTCCCAGCCAAATTCAGGAACCACAAAACCCACAAACTGAGTGTTTTTGATATTTTAATTTATCATATCTTCAAAGCAGAACAGAAAAAAGCATTATTTGAAATTGATTCAAGTGTTTATAATCAACAACCATGTGTAAGGGCTCTTCCTTAGATATTTTTTATAAGCTAAAACGCTAAGATCATAAGTTGGAGTAAAAGGATAAAAAAGTGGAAAGTGTCATAAGCCATTGTTTCTCATACCAAGAATTTCAAGTACTTGATTCCACCAAAAAAAAAACCCAACAACCACCCCCCTCCCTCCCAACACAAAAAAAAACCCCATGCTCCAATGCTGGGATAATGGGGCCAGTAGCCTGGAATTAGAGGGGAAGGAAGCCAAACAGCTGGGATCCCTTTCCAGGGAAGGGGGCATTGACAAAGCCATTGGAAAAGGGACACAGGTCCTCAGCCTCTGGAGGCGACTGCTGTCAGGCGTGAAGGAAAGGTATCCCTTCAAGGAAGACGTTATATATCGCCCAGGCAAATGGACCACTATGGAGAGAGGTATCCAGTACCTGAGAGAATTAGGCGTGCTGGAGGTGGTTTATAGTGACCTGGACAACAAGCAAACGGCCAAAGATCCAGATGAAGTCCAGTGCACGCGACCCATGTGGCGGAAATTAGTACGGAGCGCACCAGCGTCGTATGCCAGTTCGTTGGCAGTACTGTGCTGGAAAGAGGAAGAAGCACCAACGGTGGATGAGGTGGTTAGCAGACTCCGGGAATGCGAAGAAACTGTCTCCTCCTCCCTTGTCTCGGCTGTGGTGAAACTGTCCCGGGAGGTCCAGCAACTCAAAGAGGCTATGTCCTATTCTCCACCTGTACAGACCAGTATCTCAGCCATTAGGAGTCAGTGTTTTTCTACTCAAGAGAGAGGATATAGAAGGTACACACCATGGGGTACCCTGTGGTTTTACCTGTGTGTCCACAGAGAGGACATGAGGCAGTGGGATGGAAAACCTACCTTGACCCTAGTTACGGGTACGAGAGTTGCAAGGAAAAACAATGACACAAGGGGGTTCTCCAAGGAAAAATGCTGCTCCAGTTTTCAGGAAAAACCTGTCTCACGACGGTCCAGTTTCCAGTGAACCAACACAAAAAAAACCCCCAAAAAACAAAGTGGAGTTTGCTCTGAGAACCGCAGCCTCATCTGAAACAGAAATCACTATATAGTTATTGACCTTTCTAAGTAAGAGTATTAAAAAACCCCACCCTCCTGAGGAAGTGGAAGCATAACTACCTCTGAAAGAATTAGAAGTTCTCACTGAGAGTTTGCATGTCTAATCCTGTGTGTCACTGCAGAACTGCTGCTGAGCTCCTGTTCACTTGCTTCCCATGGAGCTCAAAGCTTAACTTGGCATCTCTGAAAGTTCTCACTGAAAATGGTTCAAACTGTTTACCATCACATCCTCCCACATACATGCAAAAAACCAAAATGTCAAAAGTCATGTATATTTTAAAACAAACATTAAAATCATGAAATCCATAACTCTTATGACAGCCATGAATAAAATGCAGTTTTATTGATGGGTCAGCAAAAAGTTCATGTAACCCTAGACTCTTCTGTGGAGGGTGAGTTGGAGGGCATATAATGGTTCATTTTGCATCATGG
The DNA here is from genome assembly GCF_964195595.1 of Calonectris borealis. Taxonomy (NCBI): domain Eukaryota; kingdom Metazoa; phylum Chordata; class Aves; order Procellariiformes; family Procellariidae; genus Calonectris; species Calonectris borealis. The sequence continues at coordinate 45,661,838 of NC_134351.1, read as the reverse complement.
AAATGTTTTCCTGTTTTATTAGTTAGAAGCACTTAAAGCTTGAAAATAGCTTCGAGTGCACATGAATTCCATTTTGGCATATTTTTCAAGAAATCAGTATGAAATAAATCAGGTTTTAAAATGTCCTGCTATAAAAAAATAAAGCTATAAAATTAAAACAATGAAAATATTTAGGATTTTTGATAGCATACATTTAAAATCCTAAATCAGTCTAGGCAGTGGATAATATAACTTATCACCAACTGGAGAGAAGCAGGAGGAAACAGAAGAAAGAAAGAAAAAAAATCATCTAATTTGTGATAATGCTCAACATGAGATCAAAGTAAATCAGACAAAAATTAAATAGGAAAGAGAAAAACTGCGAGAGAGAGACGAACTATGCAGATATTAAAACCAGGATAACAAGATCTCACAGTGGCAGATTGCTCATAAAGCAAAGCTACAGCAGTAGGTATGCTACAGAAAAGAAAACATAATTTTCAAGTAATCAGTAACTTGTCTAGCTTTCTGTTCAAAAAGTTTAAGGGAGAGAGGGAAATCAACTTTTAAAAAAATTCCTCTTCAATTCTTTTCGGGTCTACCTGAACCCAACAAAGTGAGCAGAACCGATACCATGTGAGTGCTAGAAAACACGTTTGAAGGAAAGAAAGCATCTGATGATGTATTTGAATTCAGCATGATGGATTCATGAAGTAAAATAAGTTCCAAAGGAAGTAGTAGGAAGAAACTTGCTGTTCTGCATCAGGCTATCCTCCTCAATACTGAAAAAATGGATTCAAGTGTCTGCACAGAAGTGGCAAAACTTTGACCATATAAGTTTCGCTGATGTACTCTTTCATTCATATTGAAACGGAAAATTTTGTTAACAGCAACATGCTATGAAAGAATATAAGGCCTCTCAGGTTATTACAAGAATGTCCCTCAATTTCTAATGGCAATAAGAAAATAATTTTTAAAAGAATTGAAAGATACTATTCCCCCACCACCTTCTATTAATAAACTGAGATCTTCTGTCTTTCCCAGGACATACTATTACATCCTACTATTGCAGGACGGGCAGATGCAATAGGGAGAGAAAACTATACATCTGATCTTAAATTAGGGGTTTCTGTACCAAATAACTTGTCTGGCATTCCTCCTCTTTTCCAGGGTGAGTGCTCCAATAGCAACAATTCTACAGAAATGATACTATTTCATATATTTTCCACAAAGATTTTCTATCATAACATCACAACAGTCCACATTTCTCATTCACAGTTAAATAACATCTCTATCTGTAACTATAACAAAGATTTAACGGAAAGGTAAAGTTAAGAAAATAGGAAATTATTGAATATGCTTTAATACAATTTGACAGCTGGAAACCAAGATCATGAAATACTACAGAAACTGTTTGAGATTTACCAGTATGCATAGATGAAGGTCTCATGAACAGCTCAGCTGATTTAATAGTCTGCTGACACTGAAAACGGAAGGTCTTGCGCTACTGTTCCCTCCTAATCTGCTCCTCCTTCCTCTACCACAACATCTAGTTTAGTCAGCCTTATTCCCTTTCCAAAAGAATACTTTTAATGTCTTTTGCTCAGTTAATTTTCTTACAGGAAAGTGAAATAAGTCAGTGACATTCTGATGAGGGCTGGGACAGGCACTCACAGTAAATGGCAAAAATGTGCAAGCAGGAGCTGGGGGTACGGGGCGGGGGGGGAAGTCATTAAAAAGAGTTAGGTAAATTCATCCGGTCTATATAAAACTGCATACCTGCTCATTATTTAACAAGGAATTGACAAATTTTCATATTCACTGAGTAATCTGGTTACCCCCCTATTGTTTAGGTTTTTAGGTCATTCTTTAAATCCTCACCACCAGTAAGCTAGTTTATGGTATTTGTCAGATTTGTTATCTGTTCTGCTTCTGCGTACCTACATTGAGGGAACATACCCTTTTAGCATACAACCACAAAACTCGGAGATAAAAAAATACGTGTGATCAATATTTATATAATGAATTTATGCTATTGGGAAGTTCATTTAATTGCATGTATTTTATATCTTGATTTTAATGTTGAAAAAATAAGTTGTTTTTTTTTAAAAAAATCCTCTCTCTTCAATAAATATAAATGACCTCTCATATCAATGGAAAACCTATTTCCTTTAATTTTAGATCCCTAAGAATGCAAGAATAAGAATTTTTTACTCTTTACATCAATGCTGGCATAAAATATTGTTGTGGTTTAAGCCGGCAGGCAGCCAAACACCACACAGCCACTTGCTCACTCCCCCCCCCACCAGTGGGATGGGGGAGAGAATCAGAAAAAATAAAAAAGTAAAATTCATGGATTGAGATAAAGACAGTTTAATAGAACAGAAAAGGAAGGGAAAAAAAAAATAATAATAGAATATACAAAATGAGTGATGCACAATGCAATTGCTCACCACCCGCCGACCGATGCCCAAGCAGCGATCCCCCTCCTCCACCAACCCCCGGTTTAAGAACTGACCATGACGTCACATGGTATGGAATACCCTGTTGGCCAGTTGGGTTAGCTGTCCTGACTGTGCTCCCTCCCAGCTTCTTGTGCACCTGGCAGAGCATGGGAAGCTGAAAACTCCTTGACTACTGTAAACACTACTTAGCAACAACTAAAACATCAGTGTGTTAACAACATTATTCTCATACTAAATCCAAAACACAGCACTACACCAGCTACTAGGAAGAAAATTAACTCTACCTCAGCCGAAACCAGGACAAATATATTTCTTGGCTGATTTATGAGGAGAAAAAGGACAGACTGTAGGAAGATATCTTAAGATATGAAATACATTGCTATACTGTGAAATATGAACCACAGAAGCTGAAACTTTTACTTCTGTTGAGAGCTCCTTAAGACACTTTTCCAACAACAGTCCTCTGTAACCATTTAAGTACCCATTTCGAACACAAGTTTTTTGTTTTCTTGGTAACTATAAGGCTTCAAACTGTAAATTAACATAACCAAGACCAAAATTAAGCATGAAAAGAAAGTGCAAAGGAGCATACTTACAAAAGGGAAAAAAAGGCTTGGAAACGATACTACCAAATGTCTTGTCTAGTATCAGAATGACCAATTAAAGATCCCGTGGTATAACACCAGATCTTTTGTCCTAAAGGGGAATGGAGCCTGTGTATGGCAAAAATTTTGATTGGTGTGGGCAGTATGTATTGTTGAGCTTGCAAAGCTTAAGATGATTGACCCTGCCCTTGCAGAGGATGCTTCATAAAAAGAATCTCAGCTGGTATACAAAGGTTTTTACAACTTTAAGTCCTGTCCTCTGGCAACGCAAGAACCTGCGGTTTTGAGGAAATCAGGTCAGAGTTCCCATAACCGCAATTTTTGAGAGATTCTCTTGGCAGATGGAACAGACCTCCTCCACTCTTTGGGCAAAGACGGAATGGGTGATGTCCCGTTCTATGTAAGCATACATTACTGTAAGGCTGAAATGTCCCATTCCAATGTAAGCATACATTACTGTAAGGCTGAAATATCAGTGTCTGAGAATTCCAGCCTTCAGTACATACTAAAATGTTTCAAGAAACCGACAGAACATTTTATTTCCAGAGGTATTTAGGAGCATGCATTTTTATAACACTATATTAATCACAAACAATACTTAATTATTATAAATTATTTAAATCAAGCTGAGTATCTTTTGGAGTATTTTAGCAGAGCTTGAATGAAACAACAATGGCACCAAACTTTATCTACAGTTAGCCTGAACTTAAGAATTATATTACCCAAAGATTTGGAGGCTTGAGAAAGAGAGGAACTTATTATTTAGCCTTTTGGCATACAAGTTTGAGTACGAGTACTGGAAATATACTTATTTAATAATCATTACATAACTCCTTGCACTGTAAGGATCAAATGATGCCTTAAACATTCTGGCATCAAAAAATAACATATGAAAGCACAGACACAGAAATAAAATCCCATGATTCGTGATTGTTTCAAGAATTATTTTATAAAACGGAACAGCACAAATAACTAACGTTTATTTGTGCAAGATGCATTTAGAATTCATACTTCCTAATATGTACTAATGGATGAATTAGCTTGTAAATAAGAATTCTGCTGAGCAATACATGAAGGATAATATAGGTTTTCCCACCCTCAGCCCTTGAGGCTTTTCATACTGTCATAACTTATCAGCAAGTTATTCCCATGACCAGGAGACAACATTGTCACTTTATCTTAGCAGGCATTCTTGCTGATCCTCCTCAAAACTCTCCTTTTCTGCCAACAGGCTGCAACTACCATTTCAGCAGTCAATGAAAAAAGAAAAAAAACCAACCAAAAACAACACAGTGAGCCTAAAGGTTACTAGGCAGTGAATTTGTGGAGGAAGTGCTTGAATGAAAACACAAACACCTGTGAACACATTCCCCCCCCCCCCCCCGCAATATTCTACAACTTTATTGATTACACAGCTATGAAAACAGCCACTTAATCCTTTAAACTTCCCATCAGAAAATGGCCACTACAACAACTTTAAAGAAGCTTTGCTATAATCTTATATTAATATCTGCAATGGACAGATTGCAGATACAATTTTGCAGATGCAAAATAGAACTATTTTGTATGACTTAGAACAAGTTAAACATGCTCATCTTTTTCCTTGAACTTTAAAAGTGGGAGAACCCAACATCTATTTAACAGTCAATAACAGTTCCTTTTTTGCCTGGCCACTGGAAATTTCACAGGAGAAACTTCTAATCATAAAAATTGTGGACAGGATTTGAGGGACATCCCATAATATAGATTGCTTTCCAGGTCAGGTTTATGCGACTGTTAAAAATCATCTCTGATTAAGGATGATCATATTATTTTGACCATCTTTGTTGAAGAATTGCCAAACAAAAATAAGAAGATTCTAACAGTTTTAATAGTAATAATAATCCTTTAAAAGTATCATTGGATTTTGATTCATACATAAAACAGTATAAATATTGCTTTCTTGGTAGGTATAAGTCTTTTTGCAAAGAGGTTTGAATTGAGTTATTCAGGAAGGGTATAAAGTGGTGTCTCAATGTTGCTTTAAAATCCTGATAAAATTCCATCAACTAAAATTCTTTTTTCTGGGTGGGGGTGGTTTTAAAAAACCCAACAGCTTCAATTAAAAAGATTGCTTTCATTGGATCATGCACTTGTTTTTAAAAATAATAATTTGCTTTTAAATCAACTTCTACACTTTTACAGCAATTGAAGATTATTGCCACATTTAATTCAATGACATTTTCCATTAAAAATATTTATCATAAAGATAGTATCCTCAGCATGGAATACAAGAGAGGCCACGACATAAAAAAATACAGCTACTTTAAGTAACCAAAGATTTATTTTTCATTTACGCAGTTACTTTTGCAAATGAGAAAAACATACTTTGTTGATGAAGGGTTACTTTAGCTTCAAACATACTATAACCCTGATATACAAATTTGCATTTTAGAGGGCTGAAGTGATTTGTTTGTTTGTTATAAGTCTTACAATCTGTTTTTGTATGGGCAATTTAACATAATGGCTAGTTTCAGATACTACATCTTATAATCAAAACAGTTAGCAACTTGAACATCCCTAAGAGATAGTTTAGTAACTATCTGTCTTAGGCTACTGTAAATGAACAGTAAATTACTCAATGTTGAATTATAAGAAAAAAATTAGTACATAAAGGATCTATGAAACAATCTGAAACCTGGATCTCATCTTCATTATATAATAATTCATCAGAATACTCCAAATTATAATTAATATCCCTAAGGAAGTCTTGAAGAAGCTGTCAGTTTGAGTCTTTCACAGATAGTATGCACTAAAATGAAGAAAAAAAAAATTGCAGTTCAGAGGAAGCTGAACATATTAAGTCCATCCTATTTTCCTGGAGGTGATTACGCAACTGCTGAACTCAATTCACAATAAAAGTATTTTTTTTTCCCCATTTTGTGTTCTAGTCACAAAAACAGCCATACAACTTACTTGTTTGGGAATGCTATCTTAAAGAGGGCAAATATATCCATAAAAGTTAACATGGCCCCATATCTTCTACGACAACAAAAGCAACAACAAATGATTAATTCACTATCATCTTTTCCATGTACAGTGACTTAATTACAGTATATATATATATACTTTCAAAGAGAATATTACCATAACAATGTAACAATGTGTTGTGGTTTAACCCTGCAGGCAGCCAAACACCACACAGCTGCTCGCTCACTACCCCCCCCACCAGTGGGATGGGGGACAGAATCGGAAAAAAAAGTAAACTTCGTGGATTGAGATAAAGACAGTTTAAAAGAACAGAAAAGGAAGGGAAAATAAAAAATAGAATATACAAAATGAGTGATGCACAATGCAATTGCTCACCACCCGCCGACCGATGCCCAAGCAGCGATCCCCCTCCTCCACCAACCCCCAGTTTAAGAACTGACCATGACGTCATATGGTATGGAATACCCCGTTGGCCAGTTTGGGCTAGCTGTCCTGGCTATGCTCCCTCCCAGCTTCTTGTGCACCTGGCAGTGCATGGGAAGCTGAAAACTCCTTGACTTAGTATAAACACTACTTAGCAACAACTAAAACATCAGTGTGTTAACAACATTATTCTCATACTAAATCCAAAACACAGCACTACACCAGCTACTAGGAAGAAAATTAACTCTATCCCAGTCAAAACCAGGACAGTATCCACCCCTTATTCCATATCATCTACGTCATGCCTAGGTCTCACATTTTTCTATACATTCCAATTGATCACCACCACTTTTCCTGTCTTCTGATATATACACACAGATATCATTCCCTTAGTCTATGGGCCATCCCTCTAAAATGTCCATTGAGTTCATTTAGTCCACGACTTTGGGCTCCATCTGTCATAACAGTCTTTCAGGGCAGGAGAGATGGTGTGTGGTGTTGGACTGTTGCATCCTGAAGCCAGTTCTGATTCCAGTATTGCTGCACTTGCCTTGGTTTCATCAAAGTTCATTCTTCATTAATATGGGTGATTCTTAGTGCAAAACCATTGAAATGACATATAGTAACCACAGAAGTGATGACATACAGTGTTATAAAGTAACTAACATGATACAATTCAGTTCATTGGCTATTTTCACCCAAAATCAAATCCCCTTGAGGTACACACCGGACTTCCCCATCCTTTCGCATTACCCACCAAGTGCACCCAGGTCCTTGAGCAAAAGCAATCCCACAGATGGGTTTTCCCTTGCCAGAGGCAGGAGTAACCCAGACTGTCTTCCCCAGCATATTTCTGATGTGCACGACAGGGACTTTATCTCCATCTACAGTACATAAGGGTTTGGATTGGGCAGGGCCAGCTCGAGTGACAGATCCCCTGGTGTTGACTAACCAGGTGGCTTTTGCTAAATGTGTATCCCAATGCTTGAATGTCCCACCACCCATTGCTCTCAGCGTAGTCTTTAGCAGTCCATTGTATCGTTCGATTTTCCCGGAGGCTGGTGCATGGTAGGGGATGTGATATACCCACTCAATGCCATGCTCTTTGGCCCAGGTGTCTATGAGGGTGTTTCGGAAATGAGTCCCGTTGTCTGACTCAATTCTTTCTGGGGTGCCATGTTGCCATAGGACTTGCTTTTCAAGGCCCAGGATGGTGTTCCGGGCGGTGGCATGGGACACGGGATATGTTTCTAGCCAGCCGGTGGTTGCTTCCACCATGGTGAGCACATAGCGCTTGCCGTGGCGGGTTTCTGGGAGTGTGATATAATCCACCTGCCAGGCCTCCCCATATTTATATTTCAACCATCGTCCCCCATACCAAAGAGGCTTTACTCGCTTGCCTTGCTTGATGGCAGCGCAAGTTTCTACATTCATGGATAACCTGTGCAATAGCGTCCATGGTTAAGTCCACCCCTCGATCACGAGCCCATCTATATGTTGCATCTCTTCTTTCATGGCCCGAGGCGTCATGGGCCCACCGAGCGATAAATAATTCACCTTTATGTTGCCAGTCCAGATCCACCTGAGCCACTTCAATCTTAGCAGCCTAGTCCACCTGCTCGTTGTTTTGATGTTCTTCAGTGGCCTGACTCTTGGGTATGTGAGCATCTACGTGACATACTCTTACAACCAGGTTCTCTACCCGGGCAGCAATATCTTGCAACGACCCTGTCGCGAGTGAGTTGTTTAGAGGCCGCTTAAAGAATCACCGTCAAAGAAATTAGCAGAAAGTGATTTTAATAGAGATTTATAAAGGTGCGACCTAATAGAATTCGATGGCAAGGTTCACTCTATTACTTATTACATGGGTGAAACATACAAGGGAAAATCATCTAAGGGTTTATATTTCAGGGACAGTCTAGGTTTCATTCACAATTTAGCAACACTTAGTTATCAACTAATCATTAACAAACTTTAGTAACGCCTAATCATTAACTATTCAATATTTGCAAAATAGGTTAGTAAGTCTACTACAATCACAACTTAATTACAGATTATGCTTACTATTAGTTCACACACACAGAGAAACATATATATATAAAAATATACAGAAGGTATACCTGTTAAAAATTCCCCTCGATTTCAGTGAAGAAATATTCACGTCGAATGTCTAGGCATTCCCTCTCAACGGGCGAAGGGTTGAGCTTCGAAAGGGACTCACCCAGGACCCAGTGGTCCTCCGAATATCGCAGGCCTGAAAGTTCGCAAGCTCTGAGAGGCGTCCCACTCAGAGGGAGATGCTGGGTGCAGCTGCTGCGGTCCAGGAGAGCTCAAAGGGCCTCACTCAGGACCACCGTTTATAGGTTCGCAAGATGGTTGGCTTTAGTCATCCGTAAATTTCCATCCTGGCCACAGTCCCAAGTGGTAATTACTAAAGAATTCTCAAGGTTTCGGTGTTGTTCTGCTGGACACCCGGGCCAGACAGTAGGAGTATGTTCCCAGCCTCAGCTATGCAGAGTTTCTGATACAGTCAAGGAGCGCTCAACTGCCAGACTCAATACACCAAGGCCGAGGTTTCATGGAAATTTCTGAGATCAACAGGCGGCCCAGATCAACAAGTGGCCCAGGGAAGAAGGGGGGTATGAATGCACCACCACAATCCACCCCGTGACTAAAGTCAATCCATCTTGATCACAGAGTGGCGGTGTGGTCGCCTCTTGCCTCTGTGCCTATAAACAGATCAATGTCATATTCCAATTGTAATTTGAGGGAAATTTTTGGTTGGTATACTTAATTATTAATATACTTAACTATTAAGGTTTTATTAAGTACAATTAAGCAATGTTATATATGCGAGGAGGTTTTGGTATTAGTGCCATTTGTTTAGTTATTTTCCACACTTTAACACATAGAATAATGTTCAACAATAAGCATAGCAGAATAGAAATTAATAAAATTGTTATGGGATGTAAAACCCAATTCAAAGTTCCTGTTGGTGACCATCTAAATAAATCATCCCACTAGTGATGTTCTCCATCCTTCTTCACCTTTTCTAGGACATCATGTATCTTCTCTGCATCATGATGGACCGTAACCAGAGTTCTTTGTCCGTTGTTTCGAATCTGGTTTAGCAATTGACTTAGGTCATCATGTTGTAACAGTTTTCGTACTAATGTGAGATTCATTCCAATGGGGGTAGGTAGTAGATCTTGATAAGATGTATAGCTTGATTGTAGCAACTGATGGGTTGTAACGGGAGCTGAATAGTTGAAGTTGCATCCCATAATCTTAGTAAAATTACAAATACAGATATTTGAGTGGTTAGATGTTTCCACAATTACGTTATCTGTAAATATAGAATCACAAAGAGTTCTCATGCAAACACATGCATTTCCAACATATATAAGTACAGTTTCAGGGGTTTCATCAGGATGTATTTCAAAATTACAAACATTTTGTTCAGTGTCAAGACAAATGTCTTGAGCTTTGATGGTATTGCTTTCACAAATAAATCCCTGTTGTTCTCACAAAACACGTGCATCAACATCAATAGTTTGCCAGTTATTCCCATTTTTTTGGGTCCATACTCTATGTTCTAACGGGTAGAGTACCGTTCCATTGTGATTTAATCCTAGCGCAATGATTGGGCATATGATATATACTGAAGCATTGCGTATTGTCAAAACAAAAGCTGTGACTCTGCTGTCAGTGGAGTCGTAAGTAAAATTGACTAGACGCCACCAAGCTTGAAATTCTTTTTCAAATTTAGTTGCATTATCCCAAACTACCTTTCGGATTTCAGTGGGCAAGGTGCCCTCATCACCTTCCCTTATAATAGCTGCCACGGTAGATTGTATCCATAATTGAGCCTGGATGCAGCTAAGAGCTAGAGAAATATTATTTTGAATTGTGCCAAATGCATTTGTGATTAGTTGGTGGTCCTTTTCATTAATTCTTTCCCATGTAGGCAATATATTAGCCAAAAGCCACTGGCTTGTTCCTAATGCTGTCAAAGATGATTGTAATGGGTGTTCTAATTTATGTAAATCACTTGTTGCCAAATTTATTTTGTTTGCTTAAAACTTCAGCATCCATGCTGTTCAATATTCCTAGTCCCATTCCCAGGATGCCAGTTACATCTCTCCTTGATCGTTTTGGAGAGGTGAGGGTTCGTCCATGTAGCCACGCTAACCATCCTGTAAAAGACGTATTCAGGAATGGTGAGCAAGCAGGTTTAATTGTAGAGATATCAACTTGCATTGATAGCTCCACTCGTTTTAGAGACCACGATGGATTAAATAGCACTTGCTGTTGTCCTATGTTCTTGATTATATAGGGATCAATGTTATAAATGTGAGGAGACAGTTTGATAGGAGGCTGAGTTGGTGAATGTGGTTGTGCGGTATCAATCCTGAATTGAAAACCTAAGCTGGAATGAGAGTTAGGGTTTGTCCAAAGACACCTTACAAGTACTGAATGGGATATAGTAAAGGTATACCAACATTCTTGTTGAAAAGGACAGGTATGTATGTTGTCTTTTCCTTCAATGTTGTTTACAACAATGTGTAAGGTTGTTGTCATACATTTAGTATGATTTTCAATTCAGCATCTTATCAAAATGGTGTCTCCTTTGGTTCCTTTTAAGGATGGAATTTGTTGGTTTTCATTTTCGTCTTTAATAATCCATTCCTGCCTATGAAAGGTGATGTTATTGTGTAGTGCTATTGCACATAAATTTAAATTAGATGTAGGTATGTTAAAAGACACATATGCATCAATCCACGGCCACCTTGTCGTACACAAATTCCAAATTTTTCATTCACTAATCATAAAATCAAACAATAGTTCTACACCACAATTACTTCAGAAGCAAAAAGTGAGTACAGGTTGCGTGAAAGTGAAATTGTACCAACAACCTGGTTCTGGTGTTTTATAGCAAGACTTCTCATTGGTTTTAGGTTTAGAGAAATTGGTGTAGTATATTTTAATTTTAGTGGATTTTCTGTGGGTACATCCATTGATTGCATGGCATCCTATTTTTATTTCTTCCCCTGGTGTGGCTTGAAGTGATAAAATTTGATGAATGTTATTATTATTGTGAGATATCTTAATTTCTTTCTGGTGTAGTGTCTCCCATCTCCATTCATCTTTTGAATATGTCTCATTCCCATGTATAACTAAAATAGCAAGGTTCAGGTTTGTCTTTTCTGTTGGTAGGGTTCCCATATTTCCAGTGTAATTTAGTAGTGCATGGTCCCAGGGATCTTGTGTCTGAACTAAAAGGATTATACTTATCTCGACTAAAAGGAAGAATAAAATTGGGTTGGGGAGATGCTGCTGCTGTTGTTGCCATCGGTATAGGTTCATCTTCTCCTGTTTAAAAAAAAAGAAAGAAGACGTTTCGGTGGGGAAGGCCGAACGGGTTACCCCTTTTAGAAAGAAGGAAGAATCCATCTAGTACTGATTCTATGTTTTGCATCACTGCTATCAGTAGCTTCCCAAGCCAGTGGGCCACGGGGTTTAGTTAAAGTCATAGGCACAGTTCCAATTTGTGGTAAATTTACCATAACAGGTTGTCCTGGCTGTAATGTTAGTGGACATTTTCTTTCATCAGTAGGGGGGGTATTAGATTTAGCTTTTACAAAGAATGCTCAGCTCACAGGGCTTCCAGTGGGTCCGTATCGATTGTTTAATTGATGGAGTACTTCGAAAAGTTGTGTATCCCACCGGACTTCGTGTGGCTTAAGACTCTGTTTTAATAAGCCATTAGCTCGTTCTATCATCCCATTTGATTGGGGGTAGTAAGGGGTATGGAATACCCATTGAATTTCTTTCTGTTTTGCCCATTCTTGCACTTCCCTATTTGTGAAATGTGAGCCATTATCACTTTGGATAGCATCAGGAGTAGGTAGACTAGAGAACCAAGAAGATAGTCCTCGTACTGTGTTTTTCCCATCAGCTTTTCGGCATTTAGTTACCATAAGCAAGCTGGAGACTACTTCTACCCCTGTGAGGATATATCGATATCCTGCAGAAGATTTTAGTGGTCCAATGTAATCAATTTGCCATGTAGACCACAAAGTCTTTCCCTGACTGATATGTAAGGGGGGTGCTTTAGCAGGATGATTCATTTGTAATTTTAATCTACATTGAGGACATTCTGTAAGAATAATTTCACAGGTTTTCCTGTTTAGGGACCAACCCTTACTTTGTGCAACAAAATAAAGTGCTTCTTTACCTGTATGACCTAATTTTTGATGTAGCCATTCTCCCAATCGATACCACTCAGAATTTAAGGAATTTCCTATTTTTATTTTTCTAATTTTTGCCAATTCATCTACCTTTTGATTCCAGTTTGTGGCTGGTTCATTATTTTTGGCATGAGCTTTCACCCATCCCATCTTGAATGGAGTGTTTCTGGCTATTTTAAGGAATAGTTGCCAATCTTGAGATCTCCAAACTGGAGATCTATTTACTTCCCAGTTCAGGACTTCCCACTGACAAAGCCACTGCGTGGCACCTGCCCACACGGCATAGGAGTCAACATAGCTCCGTTTTGTGCTGCTAAAACAACTGCCCTTAATTCTCCTACTTGTGCACTACCTTCACCTTTTCCTATGATTTGTTTGCCAGTGTTGATGTTTAATGCAGCAGCCTTGTATTGCCATCTGCCATTTATTCTCCTTGCTGAGGCATCAGTAAACCAAATATCTTCTGATGGTGTTCCCTCGGTAAAGGGAGGTGCATTTAAAATAGGTGAGGGTTTAAAAGGTTGTTGTAATGCTAATGGGTCTGCATTTATAGGCATCTGTAATTTAGGGAGTTTAGTGTGTCCTTCAGTTAATCTTATTTCCTCTGCAATTTCTGTCAAATAAGCATACCATTTCCTAATTGTAGGCTTTTCTGCAATTCCTTCTGGGGGGGCAGTCCCCTTTAGAACTGCTTCTAATAAATTAAATGGACCTCTGGTTTGTACAGGTTGTTCCTGGTGTATTTTCTCAGCTTGTTTCACTGCTCGGACTAAAGATAAAAGTCCTTTTTCCCACTCGGAATATCTCTGTTCTGTCTCTTTAAGTGCAGTCGAACTGAACATCAAAGGTCTTTTTGGTCCGTCAGGGCCAGTTTGGAACAGGTTACAGTAAGTACCGTGTTCAGCAAAAACCCATTCTGCTATAATAGGGTCGTGGGGGTGTAGTGGTCCCAATGATTGATATGCTTTTAATTCCTGAATTAGAGTTTTGACTGCCTCTTCATGTTCTGAATTCCATTCCCATGATTTTCCTTTTCGTAAAAGTGAATATAGCGGGCGAGCAATGATAGAAAATCCAGGTACATGTTTCCTCCAATATCCTAAAGTACCCATAAACTGTTGCAATTCTTTTCTAGATCGGGGCATCTGCAATTGTTCTATTTTACTTAGGGTGTCTGGTGGAATAGTTGCACTACCTGCAATCCACCAAATACCTAAAAATTTTACTTCTTTACTTGGTCCCTGACATTTCTCAGAGGGAATTTCAATTTCTGCATTATGTAACACTTGCCACACTGCTGTTGCTGCTTCCCCTACCTCTTCAGAGGAATCTCCTCCGATTAGAATATCATCTATATATTGGTACAGTTTCACATTCTGGGGAAGTGAGACTGTTTGTAAAAGCTCAGCAAGCGCGGCATGAGCAATTGTGGGTGAATGTTTATACCCCTGTGGGAGTCTGTTAAAGGTGTATTGTATACCTTCCCAAGTAAAAGCAAACTTCTCTTTATCTTTTTCCTGTAAAGCAATCATAAAGAACATATCCTTTACATCTAATGCTGCCATCCATGGGTGTGCGGCTGCTTGTAATGTGGCTGTTAAAGTTGCAATATTAGGTACGGCAGCTGTTAGCGGAGCTGTGTTGGCATTTAAGCGCCGATAATCAATTGTTAATCGCCACCTCCCGTCTGGTTTTCCCACTGGCCAAACTGGTGAATTATATGGGGAGTGGGTTCTGGAAATAATATGCCGCTTTTCCAGATCTGCTATTACTTCAGAGATTCCAGCTCGTGCCGCAGCAGAAATCGGATACTGCGGGACGTTAGTGATTTTTGAATCAGGGAATACAGGAGTTGCATGGAGTACGCGCACTATCATTCCCTGATTTTTATCAGGGTTAGGGTCGACATTTGAACTGAAGGACCACACGCTGCCCTCCGGCAGACACCAGGTTCGACTGTTCAAAACATCGAAACCTAAAATATTTTCATTGTGATCTTTAATTGCAAAGCAAGTAGATGATACACGTTTCTCACCCGGGAGCCATAAATTAACTTTTGCAGTTTGGCACATAACACTTCCTCCGTTCACTCCAGTGATTTTAACTCTTTGCCGTCCAGGTCGTACACCCAGCTTCTCGGCATCTTGCTGTGTTAATATTGAAATTTGTGCTCCCGTATCTATTAAAAATTTTACCAATTGTTGTCGAGGACCAACTGGAATTAAAATATATTTTGCTTTAATGATGGGTGTAGCCTCATATTCAGAGGAATCTAAGGGGAACAAGGGGTCATCATTTCCCTCATCATAGTCATCAGGATCACCACAAATATCACCATCCAGTTCCTCAGCGGATACAATTAATTTCCTAATCTGTACAATGTCAGGGGGATTGGGAGCCCGCATAAGCATCGTCTCGATCTTTTCTTCCAACTTTTGTGATTTCTCCTTTTCTTCCTGTAACTGTTTTTGCAGCTGCTCGATTTTCAAGGACAGTATTAATTCAGCTTCCTTTCTGCCTTCTATTTCTTCTTTCAGGTCCTGCTCCCTTCTATTGTTATTCTTTCTGTACTGATAAGCAGCATCCAAACAGGTGCCTAACATTTTGCAAATAATTCCTTTTCCATCTTTTATATAGCCCTTAGCTACTTTTAGTTGTTTTTCCACAGCTTCCCAATCATGCCAATTATTACGAGCCCATTCTTCTGAGAATTTAAGATTTGCATTTATTCCATGTTTTTTGTAAGTAATCAGTGATACTACTTGCCATCCTGCCGACTACGCCAATTTGTCGCGAGTGAGTGGTTTAGAGGCCGCTTAAAGAATCACCGTCAAAGAAATTAGCAGAAAGTGATTTTAATAGAGATTTATAAAGGTGCAACCTAATAGAATTCGATGGCAAGGTTCACTCTATTACTTATTACATGGGTGAAACATACAAGGGAAAATCATCTAAGGGTTTATATTTCAGGGACAGTCTAGGTTTCATTCACAATTTAGCAACACTTAGTTATCAACTAATCATTAACAAACTTTAGTAACGCCTAATCATTAACTATTCAATATTTGCAAAATAGGTTAGTAAGTCTACTACAATCACAACTTAATTACAGATTATGCTTACTATTAGTTCACACACACAGAGAAACATATATATATATAAAAATATACAGAAGGTATACCTGTTAAAAATTCCCCTCGATTTCAGTGAAGAAATATTCACGTCGAATGTCTAGGCATTCCCTCTCAACGGGCGAAGGGTTGAGCTTCAAAAGGGACTCACCCAGGACCCAGTGGTCCTCCGAATATCGCAGGCCTGAAAGATCGCAAGCTCTGAGAGGCGTCCCACTCAGAGGGAGATGCTGGGTGCAGCTGCTGCGGTCCAGGAGAGCTCAAAGGGCCTCACTTAGGACCACCGTTTATAGGTTCGCAAGATGGTTGGCTTTAGTCATCCGTAAATTTCCATCCTGGCCACAGTCCCAAGTGGTAATTACTAAAGAATTCTCAAGGTTTCGGTGTTGTTCTGCTGGACACCCGGGCCAGACAGTAGGAGTATGTTCCCAGCCTCAGCTATGCAGAGTTTCTGATACAGTCAAGGAGCGCTCAACTGCCAGACTCAATACACCAAGGCCGAGGTTTCATGGAAATTTCTGAGATCAACAGGCGGCCCAGATCAACAAGTGGCCCAGGGAAGAAGGGGGGTATGAATGCACCACCACAGACCCCCACAGGCCATGAGTCAGTATAGAGATAAAGTACTGGCCATTTTTCTCATTCAGCAATGTCCAAGGCCAGCTGGATGGCTTTCACCTCTGCAAACTGGCTCGATTCATCTTCTCCTTCAGCATTTTCTGCGACTTGGCGTATAGGACTCCATACAGCAGCTTTCCACCTCCGATGCTTTCCCACAAGGCGACAGGACCCATCAGTGAACGGGGGATATTGCTTCTCGTTTTCTGGTAGTTTATTATACAGTGGGGCCTCTTCAGCACGTGTCACCTCCTCCTCTGGGGATATTCCAAAATCTTTGCCTTCTGGCCAGTTTGTGATCACTTCCAAGATTCCTGGGCGACTGGGGTTTCCTATTCGGGCCCGTTGTGTGATCAGCGCAACCCACTTACTCCACGCAGCATCGGTTGCATGATGTGTAGAGGGGACCCTCCCTTTGAACATCCAGCCAAGCACCGGCAGTCGGGGTGCCAGGAGGAGCTGTGCTTCAGTACCAACCACTTCCGAAGCAGCTCGGATCCCTTCATATGCTGCCAATATCTCCTTCTCAGTTGGAGTGTAGCGGCCCTCGGATCCTCTGTATCCCCGACTCCAGAACCCTAAGGGTCGACCTCGAGTCTCCCCTGGTGCTTTCTGCCAGAGGCTCCAGGTAGGGCCATTCTCCCCGGCTGCGGTGTAGAGCACATTCTTTACATCTTGTCCTGCCCGGACTGGCCCAAGGGCTACTGCCTGAACTATCTCCCGTTTAATTTGTTCAAAAGCTTGCTGTTGCTCAGGGCCCCATTTGAATTCGTTCTTCTTCCTGGTCACGTGATAGAGAGGGCTTACGATCTGACTGTAATCTGGAATATGCATTCTCCAAAAGCCCACAACGCCTAAGAAAGCTTGTGTTTCCTTTTTGCTAGTTGGTGGGGACATGGCTGTTATTTTGCTGATCACATCCATTGGGATCTGACGACGTCCATCTTGCCATTTTATTCCTAAAAACTGGATCTCCTGTGCAGGTCCCTTGACCTTACTTTGTTTTATGGCAAAACCGGCCTTCAGAAGGATTTGAATTATTTTCTTCCCTTTCTCAAAAACTTCTTCTGCTCTGTTGCCCCATACGATGATGTCATCAATGTATTGCAGGTGTTCTGGAGCCTCACCCTGTTCCAGGGCAGTCTGGATCAGTCCATGGCAAATGGTAGGGCTGTGTTTCCACCCCTGGGGCAGTCGGTTCCAGGTGTACTGGACGCTCCTCCAAGTGAAAGCAAACTGTGGCCTGCACTCTGCCGCCAAAGGGATGGAGAAGAACGCATTAGCGATATCATTTGTGGCGTACCACTTGGCTGCCTTTTACTCCAGTTCATATTGGAGTTCTAGCATGTCCGGCACGGCAGCACTCAGTGGCGGCGTGACTTCGTTCAGGCCACGATAGTCTACTGTTAGTCTCCACTCTCCATTAGACTTTCGCACTGGCCATATGGGACTGTTAAAGGGTGAGCGAGTCTTGCTGATCACTCCTTGGCTCTCCAGTCGACGAATCAGCTCATGGATGGGGATCAGAGAGTCTCGGTTGGTGCGATATTGCCGCCAGTGCACTGTTGTGGTAGAGATTATTACCTGTTGTTCTTCAACCCTCAGCAACCCCAAAACAGAAGGGTCTTCCGAGAGACCGGGCAAGGTGGACAGCTGTTTTATTTCCTCCGTCTCCAGGGCAGCTATACCAAAAGCCCACCGGTACCCTTTTGGGTCCTTGAAATACCCTCTCCTGAGGTAGTCTATGCCAAGGATGCACGGAGCCTCTGGGCCAGTCACAATGGGGTGCTTCTGCCACTCATTCCCGGTTAGGCTCACTTCGGCCTCCAATACAGTTAACTCTTGGGATCCCCCTGTCACTCCAGAAATACAAATGGGTTCTGCCCCTTTATAGCTTGATGGCATCAGGGTAGACTGTGCACCGGTGTCTACTAGAGCCTTATCCTCCTGTGGGTCTGATGTGCCAGGCCATCGAATCCACACAGTCCAGTAAACCCAGTTGTCCCTTTCCTCCACCTGGCCGGAGGCAGGGCCCCTCTAGTTCTGGTCATAGTATCTGTTTCTCACTTCTTGCAAACGCGAGCCAAAAATTTCTTCATCACGACTACAATCCAAAGTAAGATCAGTCCTTCTATTCTGTCTGGGGAACTGTTCACTGGAAACTGGACCGTTGTGAGACAGGTTTTTTCTGGAAAATGGAGCAGCATTTTTCCTGGGAGAACCCCCTTGTGTGATTGTTTTTCCTTGCAACTCACGTACATGTGCCTCTAGGATGAAGGTAGGTGTCGTGGTTTAACCTGGCAGGCAGCCAAATACCACACAGCCGCTCACTCACTCCACACACACACAGCGGGATGGGGAGAGAATCGGAAGGGTAAGAGTGAGAAAAACTCGTGGGTTGAGATAAAGACAGTTTAATAGGACAGAAAAAGGGAAAATGATAATGATTATGATAAAATATACAAAATGAGTGATGCACAATGCAATTGCTCACCACCCGCGCTGACCGATAACCAAGTAGCGATCGGTACTTCCTGGATCACGTCTACCATTCATATACTGAGCATGACGTCACATGGTATGGAATACCCCATTGGCCAGCTGGGCTGGCTGTCCTGATTATGTTCCCTCCCATCTTGTGTACCTAGCTCAGTCAGGAGGCACGGGAGCTGTCCTTGGACTAGGAGGGCACTTAGCAACAACTGAAAACATCAGTGTGTTATCAACATTCTCCTCATACTAAATCCAAAACACAGCACTAGGAAGAAATTTAACCCTATCCCAGCCGAAACCAGGACAGTATCCACCCCTTATTCTAATACCATTTACGTCGTGCTTAAGTCTCACATCTTTTTTTAATACATTTCAATTAACCACCACTATCTTTCTTTATATATACACACATATATATATATGCACGCACAGATATCATTCCCTTGGTCTATGGACTATCCCTCTAAAATGTCCACTGAGTTCATTTAGTCCATGACTTTGGGCTCCATCTGTTATAACACTCTTTCAGGGCCGAAGAGATGGTGTGTGGTGTTGGGCTGTTGCATCCTGAAGCCAGTTCTCATTTCGGTACTGCTGCTCTCGTCCAGTTCTATCATCGTTGCACTTTGCTCGGTTTCATCAGAGTTAGTTCATTCTTCACTAATCTGGGTGATTTTCACTGCTATACCATTGATAGCAACCATAGAAATAATGATAAACAATATCATGTAACAGTTGACATAAAAATTCAGTTCATTGGCTATTTTCACCCAAAATCAAATCCCCTTGAGGTACACACCGGACTTCCCCATCCTTTCGCATCACCCACCAAGTGCACCCAGGCCCTTGAGCAAAAGCAATCCCACAGATGGGTTTTCCCTTGCCCGAGGCAGGAGTAACCCAGACTGTCTTCCCCAGCATATTTTTTATGTGCACGACAGGGACTTTATCTCCATCTACAGTATGTAAGAGTCTTGATTGGGCAGGGCCAGCTCGATTGGCAGATCCCCTGGTGTTGACTAACCAGGTGGCTTTTGCCAAATGTGTGTCCCAATGCTTGAATGTCCCACCACCCATTGCTCTCAGCGTAGTCTTTAGCAGTCCATTGTATCGTTCGATTTTCCCGGAGGCTGGTGCATGGTAGGGGATGTGATAGACCCACTCAATGCCATGCTCTTTGGCCCAGGTGTCTATGAGGGTGTTTCGGAAATGAGTCCCGTTGTCTGACTCAATTCTTTCTGGGGTGCCATGTCGCCACAGGACTTGCTTTTCAAGGCCCAGGATGGTGTTCCGGGCAGTGGCAGGGGGCACAGGGTATGTTTCCAGCCATCCTGTGGTTGCTTTCACCATGGTGAGCACATAGCGCTTGCCGTGGCGGGTTTGTGGGAGTGTGATATAATCAATCTGCCAGGCCTCTCCATATTTATATTTCAACCATCGTCCTCCATACCAAAGAGGCTTTACTCGCTTGGCTTTTTTGATTGTAGCGCACGTTTCACATTCATGGATAACCTGTGCAATAGTGTCCATGGTTAAGTCCACCCCTCGATCATGAGCCCATCTATATGTTGCATCTCTCCCTTGGTAGCCTGACGCGTCATGGGCCCACCGAGCGATAAATAATTCACCTTTATGTTGCCAGTCCAAATCCACCTGGGCCACTTAAATCTTAGCAGCCTGGTCCACCTGCTCGTTGTTTTGATGTTCTTCAGTGGCCCGACTCTTGGGTACGTGAGCATCTACATGACGTACTTTTACAGCCAGGTTCTCTACCCGGGCAGCGATATCTTGCCCCAATGCGGCAGCCCAGATGGGTTTACCTCTGCGCTGCCAGTTGTTCGGCTTCCACTGCTACAACCACCCCCACAGGGCATTTGCCACCATCCATGAGTCAGTATAGAGATAAAGTACTGGCCATTTTTCTCGTTCAGCAATGTCCAGGGACAGCTGGATGGCTTTCACCTCTGCAAACTGACTCGATTCACCTTCTCCTTCAGCAGTTTCTGCAACTTGGCGTATAGGACTCCATACAGCAGCTTTCCACCTCCGATGCTTTCCCACAAGGCGACAGGACCCATCAGTGAACAGGGCATATTGCTTCTCGTTTTCTGGTCGTTTATTATACAGTGGGGCCTCTTCAGCACACGTCACCTCCTCCTTGGGCGATATTCCAAAATCTTTGCCTTCTGGCCAGTTCATGATCACTTCCAAGATTCCTGGGCGACTGGGGTTTCCTATTCGGGCCCGTTGTGTGTTCAGTGCGACCCACTTACTCCATGTAGCATCGGTTGCATGATGTGTACAGGGGACCCTCCCTTTGAACATCCAGCCCAGCACCGGCAGTCGGGGTGCCAGGAGGAGCTGTGCTTCAGTACCAACCACTTCCGAAGCAGCTCGAACCCCTTCATATGCTGCCAATATCTCCTTCTCAGTTGGAGTGTTTCAAGCCTCGGATCCTCTGTGTCCCTGACTCCAGAACCCTAAGGGTCGACCTCGAGTCTCCCCTGGTGCTTTCTGCCAGAGGCTCCAGGTAGGGCCATTCTCCCCGGCTGCGGTGTAGAGCACATTCTTTACATCTTGTCCTGCCCGGACTGGCCCAAGGGCTACTGCATGAACTATCTCCCGTTTAATTTGTTCAAAGGCTTGTCGTTGCTCAGGGCCCCATTTGAAGTCGTTCTTCTTCCTGGTCACTTGATAGAGGGGGCTTACAATCAGGCTGTAATTTGGAATATGCATTTTCCAAAAACCCACAATGCCTAAGAAAGCTTGTGTTTCCCTTTTGCTAGTTGGTGGGGACATGGCTGTTATTTTGTTGATCACATCCATTGGGATCTGACGACGTCCATCTTGCCATTTTATTCCTAAAAACTGGATCTCCTGTGCAGGTCCCTTGACCTTACTTCATTTTATGGCAAAGCCGGCCTTCAGAAGGATTTGAATTATTTTCTTCCCTTTCTCAAAAACTTCTTCTGCTCTGTTGCCCCATACGATGATGTCATCAATGTATTGCAGGTGTTCCAGAGCCTCACCCTGTTCCAGTGCGGTGTGGATCACTCCATGGCAAATGGTAGGGCTGTGTTTCCACCCCTGGGGCAGTCGGTTCCAGGTGTACTGGACGCCCCTCCAAGTGAAAGCAAACTGTGGCCTGCACTCCGCCGCCAAAGGGATTGAGAAGAACGCATTAGCGATGTCAATTGTGGCGTACCACCTGGCTGCCTTTGACTCCAGTTCATATTGAAGTTCTAGCATGTCCGGCACGGCAGCACTCAGTGGCGGCGTGACTTCGTTCAGGCCACGGTAGTCTACTGTTAGTCTCCACTCTCCATTAGACTTTCGCACTGGCCATATGGGCCTGTTAAAGGGTGAGCGAGTCTTGCTGATCACTCCTTGGCTCTCCAGTCGACGAATCAGCTCATGGATGGGGATCAGAGAGTCTCGGTTGGTGCGATATTGCCGCCGGTGCACTGTTGTGGTGGCGATTGGTACCTGCTGTTCTTCAACCCTCAGCAACCCCACAACAGAAGGGTCCTCCGAGAGACCAGGCAAGGTGGACAGCTGTTTAATTTCCTCCGTCTCCAGGGCAGCTATTCCAAAAGCCCACTGAAGGTAGGTTTTCCATCCCACTGCCTCATATTCTCTCCATGGTCACGCAGGTAAAACCACAGTGTGCCCCGTGGTGTGTACTTTCGATATCCTCTCTCTTGAGCAGAAGAACGCTGACTCCTAATGGCTGAGATACTGGTCCGTACAGGTGGAGAATAGGACATACCCTCTTTGAGTTGCTGGACCTTCCGGGACAGCTTCTCCACAGCCGAGACAAGGGAGGTCGAGATAGTTTCTTCGTAATCCCGAAGTCTCCTAAGATATCCACCATTGGTGCTTCTTCCTCTGCCCAGGACAGTACTGCCAATGAACTGGCATACGATGCTGGTGCGCTCCGTACCAACTTCCGCCACATGGGTCGCGTGCACTGGACGTCATCTGGGTCTTTGGGTGTTCGGACATCGTCCAGGTCACTATAAACTACCTCCAGCACACCTAATTCTCTCAGGTACTGGATACCTCTCTCCATGGTGGTCCATTTGCCTGGGCGATATATAACATCTTCCTTGAAGGGATACCTTTCCTTCACACCTGACAGCAGTCGCCTCCAGAGGCTGAGGACCTGTGTCCCTTTTCCAATTGCTTTGTCAATACCCGCTTCCCTAGCAAGGGATCCCAGCTGTTTGGCTTCCTTCCCCTCTACTTCCAGGCTACTGGCCCCATTATCCCAGCATTGGAGCAGCCAGGTAACAATATGCTCGCCTGGACAACGGCTGAAATCTTTCCGCATATCTCGCAACTCATTCAGGGATAAGGATCGGGTGGTTTCCGTCTCATTTATGAGTTCTTCCTCTTCCTCCTCCCTTCCTCATGATGGCCCTGTTTTTCCATCATCCTTTTCTAAATGACCTGACTTCCGCTTCCAAGATTTCCTCTTCTGTACAGGGGCGACGGATACCAGCGATGGTTGGTCCTCTGGTTCAGCTGTAGTACCCGTCGCGAGGGTTTGGGTAGCTGCAGTGCCTGTTGTGGGGTTTGGAGTAACTGTAGTGACTGTTGCCGGGGTTTGAGTGGCTGCAGTGCTTGTCGCACTGGTTGGAGTAACTGCAGTGACTGTTGGCGGAGTTTGAGTAGCTGCAGTGCCTGTTGTGGGGGTTGAAGTAACTGTAGTGACTGTTGCCGGGGTCTGAGTAGCCATAGTGGTTGTCGTGGGGGTTTGAGTAGTCACCGTATCTGTTGCTGGGGTTGATCTCTGGACAGTATTCCTGAATAGTTGTTTAACTCTAAACAAGGCCTGAACCACATTCAGGAGACATAGCAATATGATCATGCTTGTTTGAACATCCCAAGGATATTCAAAATTCTCAGGGAATATTGTGGACGTCTTCATGAAGAGGATAGAAGAAAAAGGAGTTTCTGAAGATATGGAAGGGAAGATGAACAAGTGGGAGAAAGTGTCCCATCCTATCTCCCCCCTAAATTCATCCTCTGAGGTGAAGACGTAAGAAGTGTAATTATTAATAGTTTCCAAAAGATAGCTCCCGAAGAACAGGAATGACGGCAGTGCTGAATACAGGCTCGTGACCAATAATTTTGTCATAACATAAAGCCAGGTCACACAGTATAGCAAAGCAATGACCTTAATCCATTTCCCAGAGATGACCAACTCCACATAAAAACTGATTATCAGCAGTATAGACAGCCAGTAAGGTGCTACATACCACAACTCCAAAAACAGATCCAACAACTCTGAGAGCAAATAAACCAACATTGTGAACATCGAGTACTAAACTGATATAATGAATGCTTATAACAAATTTGTTTTAAACCGTTCGGGTCAGATGTGTCGTTATCTCAACCCTTTGAGCCCCACGTTGGGCGCCAAAAAGGACTGTCATGGTTTAACCTGGCAGGCAGCCAAATACCATGCAGCCACTCACTCACTCCCCCCACCCCCTCAGCGGGACGGGGAGAGAATCGGAAGGGTTATCAACATTCTCCTCATACTAAATCCAAAACACAGCACTAGGAAGAAATTTAACCCTATCCCAGCCGAAAGCAGGACATAATGAATGCTTTTAACAAATTTGCCTTAACATGCTCTGGTCAGATCTTTCGTTATCTCAACCCTTCGCTGCCCCACTTTGGGCGTCAAAAAGGACTGTCGTGGTTTAACCCACTTGGCAACTAAGCACCACACAGCTGCTTGCTCACTCCCCCTCAGTGGGATGGGGGAGAGAATCGAAAAAAAAAGGTAAAACTTGTGGGCTGAGATAAAGACAATTTAATAGGACAGAAAAGGAAGAAAATAATAATAATAATGATAAAAGAATATACAAAACAAGTGATGCACAATGCAATTGCTCACCACACACTGACCGATGCCCAGCCAGTTCCCGAGCAGCGGACCCCCAGCCAGCTTTTCCCCTAGTTTATATACTGAGCATCATGTCATATGGTATGGAATATCCCTTTGGTTAGTTCAGGTCAGCTGTCGTGGCTGTGCCTCCTCCCAGCTTCTTGTGCACTCCCAGCCTACTCACTGGTGGGGTGAGAAGCAGGAAAAGGCCTTGACTCTGTGTAAGCACTGCTCAGCAACAACTAAAACATCAGTGTGTTATCAACATTCTTGTCATACTAAATCCAAAACACAGCACTATACCAGCTACTAGGAAGAAAATTAACTCTATCCCAGCCAAAACCAGGTCACATATGCATATATGATATGCACAAATTATGTGATTCCTCCAGGCCATTTTGTAGGTCATGGTTGCTGTTTTTATGGGAAGTGAAAGCCAGCCAGTATGCTTTGCTCTACTGTTAGGGTGTGTTATCTGAGGTAAAATGACATTTTTATGTGTCCACATGAGTGGCCACACATTGAGGTATAATTTTCATTTTCTGTCAAGATAGAAACCATTACCAATTTGTTATGTTTTCTTTTAGTTGGCATACTTCTTTCTGCATATTTGGCTGAGCTGCTGTATTGGCATAGAGCACAGCAGACATTTGGGCACTTTTCAGCAACATTCTACATTTATGCAAAAAAAAAGAAATATGACTCTATTGTAAACAGTGTGTATGGTGTTTGATAATTATTACCAGATTTTACTGTCTAAGAAAGCATCTGAGGCAGCGCTGTGAAGAGATCTGAAGAGAAAGGCATAATATTATGTTTTAACATGAAATACCAGAATCTTTGCTGAGACATTCTACTGCAAACTCTACTGCTATGTGAGAACGATTATATGTATCTGTCTGCAGCAATCAAAATCCAATTTCCCCTGCAGAATTCAAAAGTATCAAAATAAACATGGTATGTACTGCCAGAAAGGGTACTCGTAACAATAAAAATGTCTGCAAACAAGTAGACAGACACATTTTTACAGCATCTAGGTACATCAGGAAGATATGCTTGACCCTAGTTCTTCCAGGCGCACACATTATTGTCCTTATGGTTCTATATTGAGAACTATTGCTTATGCCTTTTTTTTTTTTTATGATTTGTCAGATGTCTTCAGTACTATTTGATCATTAGTTGTTCTTTATTTGCTTACAGTCCTTACAAGAAAGAGTCAGATGTATGACTTCATTCTTTTCTTTCACAAAGGTTGTACAGAGTGCAGCAGAGGTAGGTAGAGATGATCTGGCAGAACTCAGTTGCTCATTCTGTGCTGAAAGACTTACCCAGGGGTTCATATGACAGACTTTTCCCCAAAATGTACATGAGATCCATCACAGAGGCAATGAGGTGTCATCTGCTTAGAGACTAATAGTATGAAAACCAAATATGTCACAGCTGAAGACCCAGCTGGAGTAATTCATCTACTTGGTATTTCACATATGGATTAGTGGATATGCCTGAATTTGAAAGTGTACTGGCTACACTTTACACTGCACAGGCTACACTTTATACAGAACACTGCTGCTCATCTTCTTTAGGACTTTTTGGACTGCTGTATACATATAGTTGCATGCATGTGACACCTAGTCAGGTTGTAGTGCCACTTCAGGGCTTTGATTATAATATCAAATAGTTACAGCTATAGTAAACCCCAAATTTCAGTCCAGAAAGTATTATGGCAACTGCAGATAATGATGCAGATCCTGTGAACACAACATAAAATATCATCCATGGAGAGAATCCAGCTATGGGGGAAAAAATTCAGATGCAATCAAGTATATTCAAAGATTGATTGCTTTAGTCAATCTGTGCAAAATATTCCTCTTCAAATAGGATAAGAATGATACTTAGTACTCTGAAACACCGTCTCATCAAGTAATTCTGAAAGTTCTGAGCGGTTCATCTCTCTTTCAAAGCATGAAATTTGAGACTAGGTACAACACTCAGATAAGTCTTTGTCAGTGTTGAATGGAAGGATTACTTTATTTGTCATTGTTTCTTTCATGCCTGGTTTCCAATCCATTCTAAGCCACAAATCTTTTCCTACTGAATGGTTCTCTAACCTAGCTCTGTCCTGTACCCATGCTGTTGAGTGCTCTTATTGAAATTCATCCATTGCACTTTCTGAATTGTATCCTATTTTTCATACTACTACTCCGGTTTGCCAAAATCACATAAATTCTAAATACTCCAATAAACTTTCAAAACCCTTCTTCACAAAACTTCATATTGCACATACATTCTGTAATTATATTCTTCTCCAGTAACGTCATAAGTGGAAGTGAACTAAACAACCCTACCAAATTCATTTTTTCACTTTGACATTAAACTATGGCTATCTACTCCTAAAAATACGGCGCTCCAGCTTAATTTTCACCAGCCTTACATCCTTATGAAATGTAAGAAATATATCTACACTTTTCCAAATGGAATACTTGTCTTTGTGGAAGGAACAGATTCTCTGCTATGAAAATCCACCTGTCATATCCTTAAGCAAAATTCTGGAGTATCTTCTGCTCTTCTCTCTCTGATCTTTGAACCTGGTTGCCAAATCAACTTACCACATTTCTATGAAGGGTCACCATGGTTTGTGCATTCTCACAGATAAAATGAATAAGATTTATGAACCAACTCCAGTACCATTCTTGAATTTAAAGCTTAATTGTCATGATCAAGTAACCCAAAACTCACAAGGAGCAGCACTCCATACCACTAAAAAACCAAATATATCACACACTAAACCAACCAAGTTTACAATACCTTATAATACCTGAAAGTCACATAGGCTAGAAAATCATGGTGATTTTTTTTGTGGATTGATTGAAAAGATATGCCCATCTATTCAATTCTAAGCAAAGTTCTTAGTTGAAGTACATAATAGCTAATAAGCAACAAATGCTAGAAGAGCACCAGAAGGTATTGGTATATGCTGAACATTGCATTGAGGCAATATTCTGTTCTTGCTTGAAACCTGTTTCCATGGTGGTAATCTGAGTCCTGATAAGTACAGTTTTACATTATTGTTGCTTCTTCAGTTTGGATTTGATGGAAGACGCCCAATTCATCCTGCTGGACCTTCAACATTCAGTGTTAGAAACTGGAATATTAACATGTGAAAGCTGTTTCTTACCAGATGAACACGATTATGTGAAGTGCATTTCAACTATTTTTGCCACCAGGGAAATAGCCAAAGTTTGTATCATCCTCAGTAGAGGGGTTTGGTCTATTATTAATCCTGTCAATTCACAAGTCAGGGCTGCAAGTAGACCTCCAGTTGATTTTAGAGTTTGTGTTACAGTGGAAACTAGTAATTTTTCCTTCATTCTGCACCCAGCTAGAAGTTTAGGATTTCTTCTTCTGGATTCAGATCTCATCATTGGCCTCTCTTTACTCTCAGCAATGCACGCTACAGCCATCTAGAATTTGACTGTGACTGCCAGTATGCTACATAGTTTGTTTAATTAATAGCACGTGATGCCAGTGCTTCATAACTGAACCACTGCAGTGTTTCCTGGGTGAAATCTAAGGTGTTAGATGTGAACTATAAAGCTTCTTAATCTTTAAAAGAGATCAGCTTTTTCCTTCCTCATGGAACACTGTCATAGCTGTAACTAAGCAACAAATGTAAGTGAGACAATCACTTAAGTATTTTTGGGAGGGCATCTAGACTCTAAAACTTACTTTTTCTTTTGATATTAAATAACATAAATCCATTCAGCTTTCAGATATACTGTGGGTCAAGAAAAAATGAGCAAAATGGGAATTTGGAATGAGGTGATGGCTTTTCACATGGTTTTTCAGTTTAAAATTCTTTTATGGTGAGTTACCTGTGTTGAGTCTGAGCTTTGCTTAATCTATATGTAGATTATTATTCTAAATGTTGCTTAATTTGAGGGATAGGAAAAATAGGCATTTTTTTAAATCAAAGTGAATAAGTCAATGACTGAAAATACCTTTCAACTCACAGTCAAAAGAATGTTGTAAAAATTAGGTGAGAGTAAAGGTCTTCCATCTCAAACAAAAAGGCATTTCAGATCTTGCTTAATAGATTGTTTCATATGCATGTTGTGTAATTACTGATGTTTGCATGACTATTGTCATCTTAGTTTTTTGTGACAAATCTCACTTATGATAGCAAGGACTAAAAACAATTCAAATGGGAATTGAATGCCACTGTTCACTTAAATAGACTGTTTAAAATCTTGTGGCTCTTAGAAGGCTTTTAAAGATATCTCCTTGGTCACAAAATATTATTTTGATTTGCACAGTGATGCTTTGCATAGATCTGATTATAGCAAAAAATAAAGGGAATGGGTCTATTTTATTAATTTATTGCTTCTGTGGACAAAAACCTCACTGAAGTTCAGTGCTAACCATTTAAAGTGCAGCCTGATTTATATATGTCAAATCTGTTCCTAGTTCTGAATTTTGCAAAACTACCACTGAGGCCAGTTAAATATTTTGACAACATTGGGTGCTAATGCCAAGTCCTTTTTGCCAGGACATTCATTGCAATTTGACTTGCAATTTTTTACCCAGTTTGTAGAGACAGTTATATTTTACTCCAGAACAAACAAAAAATAAATCTGTACATTCAGATCTAGTATCAATAGTTATGTTCTTTACCTTCTTTAAAAAAAAATGTTTTTGTTAATAATACAAGGAAAATTTCTCTCAGAATATTTAGCATTGGTTTCAATGAGAAATCTGGTGCAGTTAGGAGTGGGAACACACAGTATTTGATTTATTTCGTATTCTCCCAGTAAAAGGTTTTGTGACTGAGAGAGATTTGGGTCTAATAAAAAGTATCAAGGCACTTACCTTTCCAATGTCTGCTGTAGAGAGTAAGCTAGAACTGGTTTGGTTTGGGTTTTTTTTTAATTGAAATAGCAATTACAGAATCAGGAAAATGTTGAAGTTAGCCAGACTGTTTTTATATTACAAGATTTTATTTATATTAAGAACTAAATCAGTGATGCACACTGTTAATATCTACTCCACATAAATTTGATAATGTCTTCCAGGTTTCATTTCCAGGATTTCTTATTTAATACAGCATCTACTATCAAACTTTGCATTGTGAAATTCTTCTGGATAAACACCTAAAAATATTGGGTTTATTTATTTCATAAACCTACCTTTATACATGTTTTCTAAAATGCAGTCTCTTTCTTTGCTATAATACCTTAGACTGAAGGTTATGAAATATGGATTCCTCAAGATTAGCACCAGTCTCTGCAGATTCAGTTGCAGAAGCTTAACTGTGACAAACACAGTAAGCTCCTGAAAACTAAGCAGCAGTCTTTCCCATGCTGATGCTAGCTTGGGGAATGAAAGAAAAATTGCTGCTATAATTTATACCAGTGAGGCACAAAGATGGATTAAAGCCATGTTTGCTCCCCTCCTCCCATCCAGACTTGAGCCAATGTTCCTCCATTAGTCTGGAAAAATTGGCTCTATATTACGTCTCTCCTGCTAAGGCCATTGATTTACTCAACTACATTTTTAAAAAGTTGACAAAATACTTACTTGATTGTTACAAAGGATAAATGAATGCCAGAGGTCTGTATTAGAAACACATTGGAAAGAGGGGTTTCTTCTCTGTTTGGCAAAAAATAAGTGTTTGCTTGGGTTTTTGTATTGCCACTAACATTTAAAGGAAGAAAGAATAAAACCTTCTGCTATAAATCTTTTTTTTTTCTCCAATTTTCTCTCCAACTTCACCCCTCTACTGCTAGAATGTGGTCAAACCTTGATATGTCAATGCTAGCTGCTAGCCCACTGCTTCAGCCACTGATTTTGTATTAACAAATTGTTCTGCTGCTGAAGTTGTATATTTATTGCTTCTTGCTGTTCTGCATGCCTGAGAAACTCAGGGCATTTGGGGTGGGTTTTTTGTTTGTTTATTTTTTGTCAATTCCTCCATGTCTAAGTTTATTTGGACTAGGCATCTGGGCCTGGAATCGACTACTGTTTGACTTAAATTCAGAGATGATCCATGCTTTACTCAAGGGATATCTAGTATTACATTTACTGTCTGGAAACCTTACATTTTATTTATTGCCAGCAAACCTAGTGAAGAATGAAGAAATAATCTTCTAAATCTTTAATAGCCTAGCTTAAGCTTCCTGCATATTTGCACACCTTTTTAAGCACCCCAACTTCATCTCGTTCAATGACATATACTCAGAATGGGGAGAGGAAAGGACAAAAGAGAAGGGAGGGTGTCCAGAAAATGTTGAATGTTATGAAAATTGGAGTATTTTTGTGCTAGAAATGCTCTCCTCTCCTTCCCCTCACTCCTACTCTGTGCTCTGGTGATACAATACTGCCTGACTGTGTTAACTTGGGGAGGCGATTTGCTGACTTCTAGAGTATCAGATATTGTACAAGCTATTGCCAGAGACAGGATGCTAGACTGGATAGATCATTGGTCTATTCTGGTATGGCGGTTCCCATGTCCTTATAGTAAATGCTGTGTAAAGTTTTTCTATGCTGGTACACTGTCTAGAACAACATCTGGAATTTGCATTATGGTCTTCCATACCAATCTACTCTACCAGGAGCAGTTGTCTATTTAAAGCACCCAGGTTCTTTCATCAAACTACTTAACATTTTTGTGAAGGGTATAAGGATATAGTGTTAATATACTTTATATGATTTGTTACTGAACGGATGTGTCCTGGTTTTGGCTGGGATAGAGTTAATTTTCTTCCTAGTAGCTGGTTAAACCATGATGAGATGATACAATATAAAAATATGATAACTTAATTTTTTATGGAAAAATATTTATTGCTTAAAATATGTCATCACAGTTTTACATATTTCTAATTCTAATACTATGAGAAAACCAATCACATTTTCCCCCAGTGCTTTGATTATCTTTTGAATTGGATGAGCTTTTTTGTAGTTAAGTTGATTTTCGCTTTCCCTTAGAAGGTTACTTACAGTTAAATCTTATTTCAAGAGAAAAAAAATGCTGAGCAATATCTCGAACAATGGAAGGATACTCTATTACATTAGTCTTTACTAAGAATAGTTTACTTTGTTGTTAGTTTTGCAAATACTGAAGTATCTTTTGGGTTTTTTAACCTGGATAACCCTATACTTAGTGAAACTATTCCTTTCTTATTATTTTTGCAGTGAATTTTTGGGGGTAAAACTGAGTCTATACCATTTGAATAGAATATCTCAAGAAAGTATTATATTAGAAATAGCTGCAAAAGTTCTGTTCTGATCATTTTATGCTGTAGGCCTACACCAAGAAAAAAATATAAACAATTCATTCTTTGGCCTATGGAGGACCCACAACTTGCTGGTTATTCTGAAGAGGTGAAGCCAATTTTTTCATCTTCCAGTACTTGTAATACAATTTCAAAGGGCTAGTCAAAGTTAACAGAAGAGTACAGTCTGACTTTGTAGAATATTTTTAAAGTATATTTTTATCAATCAGTTTTGCTTGCTTAGAATTGGGGAGATTTTTGCTCTGTGCAATAGCAGCAATAATGTTACCTCCATTGTTAACATCCAAATGCTGAAATATTGTAGGCTAATAGTATTACATTCATCCAAAAGCTACAAAATACCGCTTTCAGGTCTTGCAGAAATGAAATTAACCTCAGGAGAGTGCTTGAGGTGGGGGTTATAAATGGTATTTATAGCAATAGTGAAAAAGGAGTATTATATTGATTCTTAAATTTCAGTCTAAAATCTGTGCTCTGTACCATATTCACTAATATGAATTGATTGACACAGTATTACCTTGATGTAGAATTAAATACTTGTGAAATTGACTGCAATATGGCAAACATCTGTATTTATAGCAATTTTCTCAATACTCTTCTAACCATTTTTTATATTAGTAGCTTCTATGGAATAACTAATGATTTGAATTTGGCTAGACCTGAATAGCAAATCTTATTTCTCTTTTCAAATAGCAAGTTAATAAATTTGAAAACCAGAAGGTTTTATGAAAGTACAAAAAGTTGAAGGGACAAGTGGTCCGATTATTAGGAAAGGAGATGGGGAAAGAGGAACAAAGGAACGTGGAATGGTGGAAACAAGCAATGAAACAAGAAACAGTGAAATCTCTTGGCTGTAACAATCACAGCAGAATCCTATGACCACAGATTATTACTAGGGGGCATTATAAACTTTGTTAAAGTGAAATCAAACACGGTTTGGCAAACTAGGCCTCAAACAGGAACAGTGTGTGATACAGTGGAAGGTTTAAGTACCAAGTGCTTCAGAAGGGTAGGGGCTTTTATAGGTAATTTAGCACAGCTCAGATACTGTGGGTTAATGAGACAAAGCATACTCGTGGAAACTTGTTTCCTGTGCACATCTTTTTTATGATAGCAGTGGCTGTGTGAAACAGTGAGAATTAAAGAGATGAATCCAGGTTTGAGACTGTTTATAGCAGTACTTAAGCTATCAACCATCATTGCTATAAGAATTGGAACCTACTTTAAGTACTTGGGAAAAAAATATTTTTCTTCTCATGATCTGTAAGAGAGAGAAACTTGCATTACAGGATTTCTTTGCATGAAGAGAGGGATCATGGGTTATCTCTTACACGAAAAGAAAAACAAAACTGGATGGTGAGATAGGGCACACAGAAACCAGGGAACTTGCCTGCAAGAGCTGTGTTGCACAAAGCACTTAATGATGGTTGCAGGTTTCATTAGAGACATAAACATATTTCCTCTCTCCTGCTGGATTGTGTTTACAAAATTATTTGTAAAGCTCTGGGACACTTACGCAAGAAGCGGTGACGGCAGCCTGAGCCAAAAGGCTTGTTTTGGTTGTAGTATCTCAATTCTGAAAGAAAGTGGAAAGAAGATTAGATTTTATCAACGTATTTCCATCTTTAAAATTTTCATTGTTTTATGGTTTTGACATTCTTTATGTCTTGTTTGTACTCTTGTTTTCTTGCCTTGATTTAAAATTTTTGCTTGTTTTCAATTGTCATTTGACATTTTTCTTCATTTTATTTACATTTTGGTCAGTCTCTTTTACTCTGTTTTTGTTTCTCATTCCTATCCTTTTTTTATTATTTACCTCCCTCAATTTATTTTTCTTTTTGGTCTCTCTCTTTCTCAACTGTCTCTCCTCTTCCTGTGCCACCCACTACTCTGCTGGAAGTGAAAAGAGTGCCAGTGAGTTCACCCTTCCAGAACAGCCAACATTTTTTTTCATTGGGAGAGAGATCTCATTTGCTTTGATCTGTGGATTCACTGATCAGTTTTCTCATCTGTTCACGAGCTACTTTTCTATCCACTGCCTATGTATCATGAGGGTGATGGGAGGAAAGTGTTGTAATATTTACTACATTAATGCTTATAGTTTAACATACACATTGTCATGGTTTAACCGCAGTAGGCAAATAAGGGCCACCCAGCTGAGTGGGATGGGGGAGAGAATCGGAAGAGTAAAAGTGAGAAAACCCATGGGTTGAGATAAAAACGGTTTAATAAGTAAAGCAAAAGCCACACATGCAAGCAAAACAAAACAAGGAATTCATTTACTACTTCCCATCGGCACGCAGGAGTTCAGCCTGTCGAGGTTTAACCTGGAAGGCAGCCAAATACCACGCAGCCGCTCACTCACTCCCCACACACACAGCGGGATGGGGAGAGAACCGGAAGGGTAGGAGTGAGAAAAACTCGTGGGTTGAGATAAAGACAGTTTAATAGAACAGAAAAGGGAAAATAATAATGATAATGATAAAATATACAAAATGAGTGATGCACAATGCAATTGCTCACCACCCATGCTGATCGATAAACAAGGAGCAATCGCTACTTCCTGGAACACGCCTACCATTCATATACTGAGCATGACGTCACATGGTATGGAATACCCTGTTGGCCAACTGGGCTAGCTGTCCTGGCTGTGCTCCCTCCCAATGCTTGTTTTCTTTTGGTTTCTTTTTCTTAAGCTGAATGTCCTTGACTAGCAGGGTACTTAGCAACAACTGAAAACATCAGTGTGTTATCAACATTCTCCTCATACTAAATCCAAAACACAGCACTAGGAAGAAATTTAACTCTATCCCAGCCAAAACCAGGACAGTATCCACCCCTTATTCTACACCATTTACGTCATGCCTAGTCTCACATTTTTCAATACATTCCAATTAATCACCACCACCTTTCTTGTCTATATATATATATATACACACAAACACAGAGATATCATTCCCTTAGTCCATGGGCCATCCCTCTAAAACGTCCGTTGAGTTCATTTAGTCCACGACTTTGGGCTCCATCTGTCATAACAGTCTTTCAGGGCAGGAGAGATGGTGTGTGGTGTTGGACTGTTAAATCCTGAAGCCAGTTCTCATTTCAGTATTACTGCGCTCGTCCGGTTCTATCATCATTGCACTTTGCTCGGTTTCACCTAAGTTAGCTCATTATTCATTAATCTGGGTGATTTTCACTGCTATACCATTGATAGCAACCACAGAAATAATGATATACAATATCATATAACAACTGACATCATACAATTCAGTTCATTGGCTATTTTCACCCAAAATCAAATCCCCTT
Source organism: Calonectris borealis (assembly GCF_964195595.1). Taxonomy (NCBI): domain Eukaryota; kingdom Metazoa; phylum Chordata; class Aves; order Procellariiformes; family Procellariidae; genus Calonectris; species Calonectris borealis. The sequence goes on along the minus strand of NC_134351.1, from coordinate 45,626,405 downwards.
GAGGTACACACCGGACTTACCCATCCTTTCGCATTACCCACCAAGTGCACCCAGGTCCTTGAGCAAAAGCAATCCCACAGATGGGTTTTCCCTTGCCAGAGGCAGGAGTAACCCAGACTGTCTTCCCCAGCATATTTCTGATGTGCACGACAGGGACTTTATCTCCATCTACAGTACGTAAGAGTTTGGATTGGGCAGGGCCAGCTCGAGTGACAGATCCCCTAGTGTTGACTAACCAGGTGGCTTTTGCTAAATGTGTATCCCAATGCTTGAATGTCCCACCACCCATTGCTCTCAGCGTAGTCTTTAGCAGCCCGTTGTATCGTTCGATTTTCCCGGAGGCTGGTGCATTGCAGGGGATGTGATATACCCACTCAATGCCATGCTCTTTGGCCCAGGTGTCTATGAGGGTGTTTCGGAAATGAGTCCCATTGTCTGACTCAATTCTTTCTGGGGTGCCATGTCACCATAAGACTTACTTTTCAAGGCCCAGGATGGTGTTCCGGGCGGTGGCATGGGACATGGGATATGTTTCTAGCCAGCCGGTGGTTGATTCCACCATGGTGAGCACATAGCGCTTGCCGTGGCGGGTTTGTGGGAGTGTGATATAATCAATCTGCCAGGCCTCCCCATATTTATATTTCAACCATCGTCCCCCATACCAAAGAGGCTTTACTCGCTTGCCTTGCTTGATGGCAGCGCAAGTTTCTACATTCATGGATAACCTGTGCAATAGCATCCATGGTCAAGTCCACCCCTCGATCATGAGCCCATCTATATGTTGCATCTCTTCCTTCATGGCCCGAGGCGTCATGGGCCCACCGAGCGATAAATAATTCACCCTTATGTTGCCAGTCCAGATCCACCTGAGCCACTTCAATCTTAGCAGCCTGGTCCACCTGCTGGTTGTTTTGATGTTCCTCAGTGGCCCGACTCTTGGGTACGTGAGCATCTACGTGACGTACTTTTACAGCCAGGTTCTCTACCCAGGCAGCAATATCTTGCCACAATGTGGCAGTCCAGATGGGTTTACCTCTGCGCTGCCAGTTGTTCTGCTTCCACTGCTGCAACCACCCCCACAGGGCATTTGCCACCATCCATGAGTCAGTATAGAGATAAAGTACTGGCCATTTTTCTCATTCAGCAATGTCCAAGGCCAGCTGGATGGCCTTCACCTCTGCAAACTGGCTCGATTCACCTTCTCCTTCAGCATTTTCTGCGACTTGGTGTATAGGACTCCACACAGCAGCCTTCCACCACCAATACTTTCCCACAATGCGACAGGACCCATCAGTGAACAGGGCATATTGCTTCTCATTTTCTGGTATTTTGTTATACAGTGGGGCCTCTTCAGCCCTCCTCCTCTGGGGATATTCCAAAATCTTTGCCTTCTGGCCAGTTTGTGATCACTTCCAAGATTCCTGGGCGACTGGGGTTTCCTATTCGGGCCCGTTGTGTGTTCAGTGCGACCCACTTACTCCACGTAGCATCGGTTGCATGATGTGTAGAGGGGACGCTCCCTTTGAACATCCAGCCCAGCACCGGCAGTCGGGGTGCCAGGAGGAGCTGTGCTTCAGTACCAACCACTTCCGAAGCAGCTCGAATCCCTTCATATGCTGCCAAGATCTCCTTCTCAGTTGGAGTGTATCTGGCCTCGGATCCTCTGTGTCCCCGACTCCAGATCCCTAAGGGTCGACCTCGAGTCTCCCCTGGTGCTTTCTGCCAGAGGCTCCAGGTAGGGCCATTCTCCCCGGCTGGGGTGTAGAGCACATTCTTTACATCTTGTCCTGCCCGGACTGGCCCAAGGGCTACTACATGAACCAGCACCCGTGTAATTTGTTCAAAGGCTTGTTGTTGCTCAGGGCCCCATTTGAAATCGTTCTTCTTCCTGGTCACTTGATAGAGGGGGCTTACACTCAGACTGTAATCTGGAATATGCATTCTCCAAAAGCCCACAACGCCTAAGAATGCTTGTGTTTCCCTTTTGCTAGTTGGTGGGGACATGGCTGTTATTTTGTTGATCACATCCATTGGGATCTGACGACGTCCATCTTGCCATTTTATTCCTAAAAACTGGATCTCCTGTGCAGGTCCCTTGACCTTACTTTGTTTTATGGCAAAACCGGCCTTCAGAAGGATTTGAATTATTTTCTTCCCTTTCTCAAAAACTTCTTCTGCTCTGTTGCCCCATAAAATGATGTCATCAATGTATTGCAGGTGTTCTGGAGCCTCACCCTGTTCCAGGGCAGTCTGGATCAGTCCATGGCAAATGGTAGGGGTGTGTTTCCACTCCTGGGGCAGTCGGTTCCAGGTGTACTGGACGCCCCTCCAAGTGAAAGCAAACTGTGGCCTGCACTCCGCCGCCAAAGGGATTGAGAAGAACGCATTAGCAATGTCAATTGTGGCGTTCCACCTGGCTGCCTTTGACTCCACTACGTATTGGAGTTCTAGCATGTCTGGCACGGCTGCACTCAGTGGCAACGTGACTTCGTTCAGGCCACGGCAGTCTACTGTTAGTCTCCACTCTCCATTAGACTTTCGCACTGGCCATATGGGACTGTTAAAGGGTGAGCGAGTCTTGCTGATCATTCCTTGGCTCTCCAGTCGACGAATCAGCTCACGGATGGGAAGCAGGGAGTCTCGGTTGGCGCAATATTGCCGCCGGTGCACTGTTGTGGTGGCGATTGGTACCTGTTGTTCTTCAACCCTCAGCAGCCACACAACAGAAGGGTCCTCCGAGAGACCAGGCAAGGTGGACAGCTGTTTAATTTCCTCCGTCTCCAGGGCAGCTATACCAAAAGCCCACCAGTACCCTTTTGGCTCCTTGAAATACCCTCTCCTGAGGTAGTCTATGCCAAGGATGCACGGAGCCTCTGGGCCAGTCACAATGGGGTGCTTCTGCCACTCCTTCCCGGTTAGGCTCACTTCGGCCTCCAATACAGTTAACTCTTGGGATCCCCCTGTCACTCCAGAAATACAAATGGGTTCTGCCCCTTCATAGCTTGATGGCATTAGGGTACACTGTGCACCGGTGTCTACGAGAGCCTTATACTCCTGTGGCTCTGATGTGCCAGGCCATTGAATCCACACAGTCCAGTAAACCCGGTTGTCCCTTTCCTCCACCTGGCCGGAGGCAGGGCCCCTCTAGTTCTGGTCATGGTATCCATCCTTCACTTCTTACAAACGCGAGTCAAGAATTTCTTCATCACGATTACAATCCAAAGTAAGATCAGCCCTTCTACTCTGTGTGGGGAACTGTTCACTGGAAACTGGACTGTCGTGAGACAGGTTTTTCCTGAAAACTGGAGGAGCATTTTTCCTGGGAGAACCCCCTTGTGTGATTGTTTTTCCTTGCAACTCACGTACACGTGCCTCTAGGATGAAGGTAGGTTTTCCATCCCACTGCCTCATGTCCTCTCCATGGTCACGCAGGTAAAACCACAGGGTGCCCCGTGGTGTGTACCTTTTATATCCTCTCTCTTGAGCAGAAGAACGCTGACTCCTAAGGGCTGAGATACTGGTCCGTACAGGTGGAGAATAGGACATACCCTCTTTGAATTGCTGGACCTCCCGGGACAGTTTCTCCACAGCCGGGACAAGGGAGGAGGAGACAGTTTCTTCGTATTCCCGGAGTCTGCTAACCACGTCATCCACCGTTGGTGCTTCTTCCTCTCTCCAGCACAGTACTGCCAGCGAACTGGCATACGACACTGGTGCGCTCTGTACCAACTTCTGCCACATGGGTCGCGTGCACTGGACTTCATCTGGATCTTTGTGTGTTTGCTCATTGTCCAGGTCACTATAAACCACCTCCAGCACGCCTAGTTCTCTCAAGTACTGCATACCTCTCTCCATAGTGGTCCATTTGCCTGGGCGATATATAATGTCTTCCTTGAAGGAATACCTTTCCTTCACGCCTGACAGCAGTCGCCTCCAGAGGCTGAGGACCTGTGTCCCTTTTACAATGACTTTGTCAATGCCCCCTTCCCCAGCAAGGCATCCCAGCTGTTTGGCTTCCTTCCCCTCTACTTCCAGGCTACTGGCCCCATTATCCCAGCATCGGAGCAGCCAGGTAACAATATGCTCGCCTGGACGACGGCTGAAATCTTTCCGCATATCTCGCAGCTCTCTCAGGGATAGGGATCGGGTGGTTTCCATCTCATTTATGAGTTCTTCCTCTTCCTCCTCCCCTCCTCGTGATGGCCCTGCTTCTCCATCATCCCTTTCTAAACGACCTGACTTCTGCGTCAAAGTTTTCTTCTTCTGTACAAGGGCGACGGATACCAGCAAGGGTTGGTCCTCTGGTTCAGCTGTAGTGTCTGTTGGTGGGGTTTGGGTAGCTGCAGTGCTTGTCGCGGGGGTTGGAGTAACTGTAGTGACTGTTGCTGGGGTTTGAGTGGCTGCAGTGCCTGTGACTGGGGTTGGAGTACCTGCGGTGTCTGTCACCGGGGTTTGAGTAGCCACAGTTCCTGTCGCAGGGGTTGGAGTAACTGCAGTGACTGTCGCCGGGGTTTGAGTAGCCATAGTGCCTGTCGCAGGGGTTGGAGAAGCTACAGTGCCTGTCGCGGAGGTTTGAGTAGCCACACTGGTTGTCGTGGGGGTTGAAGTAGCCACAGTGCCTGTCGTGGGGGTTTGAGTAGTCACCATGTCTGTTGCTGGGGTTGATCTCTGGACAGTATTCCTGAATAGTTGTTTAACCCTAAACAAGGCCTGAACCACATTCAGGAGACATAGCAATATGATCATGCTTGTTTGAACATCCCAAGGATATTCAAAATTCTCAGGGAATATTGTGGACGTCTTCATGAAGAGTACAGAAGAAAAAGGAGTTTCTGAAGATATGGAAGGGAAGGTGAACAAGTGGGAGAAAGTGTCCCATCCTGTCTCCCCCCTAAATTCATTCTCCAAGGTGAAGAGGTAAAAAGTGTAATTATTAATAGTTTCCAAAAGATAGCTCCCAAAGAACAGGAATGATGGCAGTGCTGAATACAGGCTCGTTACCAATAATTTTATGATAGCATAAGCCAGTGTCACACAGTATAGCAAAGCAATGACCTTAATCCATTTCCCAGAGATGACCAACCCCACATAAAAACTGATAATCAGCAGTATAGACAGCCAGTAAGGTGCTACATACCACAACTCCAAGAACAGATACAACAACTCTTAGAGCAAATAAACCAACATTGTGACCAGCGAGTACTGAACTGATATAAATGAATGCTTATAAGAAATTTGTTTTAACCCATTTGGGTCAGATGTGTCGTTATCTCAACCCTTCGAGCCCCACGTTGGGCGCCAAAAAGGACTTTTGTGGTTTAACCTGGCAGGCAGCCAAATACCATGCAGCCGCTCGCTCACTCCCCCCACCCCCAGTGGGACGGGGAGAGAACCAGAAGGGTAGGAGTGAGAGAAACTCGTGGGTTGAGATAAAGACAGTTTAATAGAACAGAAAGGGAAAATAATGATGATAATGATAGAATATACAAAATGAGTGATGCACAATGCAATTGCTCACCACCCGCGCTGACCGATATCCAAGTAGCAATCGCTACTTCCTGGATCACGCCTACCATTCATATACTGAGCATGACATCACATGGTATGGAATACCTCGTTGGCCAGTTGGGCTAGCTCTCCCAGCTATGCTCCCTCCCAACACTTGTTTTGTTTTGTTTTGTTTTGTTTTCTTAAGCTGAATGTCCTTGACTATCAGGGTACTTAGCAACAACTGAAAACATCAGTGTGTTATCAACATTCTTCTCATACTAAATCCAAAACACAGCACTAGGATGAAATTTAACTTTATCCCAGCCGAAACCAGGACATAACCATCTCCAGGAAAGCAGGTCTCCATCACGCGTAATGGTTACTTGGGAAGACAAAGGCCATCACTCCGAATGTTCCCCCTTCCTCCTTCTTCCCCCCAGCTTTTATTGCTGAGCATGATGTCATATGGTATGGAATATCCCTTTGGTCAGTTGGGGTCGGCTGTCCCAGCCGTGTCCCCTCCCAACTTCTTGTGCACCCCCAGCCTGCTCGCTGGTGGGGTGGTGTGAGAAGCAGAGAAGGCTTTGACTCTTTGTAAGCACTGCTCAGCAATAACGAAAACATCTCTCTGTTATCAGGACTGTTTTCAGCACAAATCCAAAACATAGCCCCATACAATCTACTATGAAGAAATTTAACTCTATCCCAGCCAAAACCAGTACACACATTTACAGTATTTGAAGGAAAATGTAAGTGGCAAATAGAATATAATTTAAGGAAAGCAGTAGTTCTTGAGTACTGATCATTATTTTTAAGTATATGGAGCATTGGTGATAATTGAGAGAAGTAGGTTGTCGTGAATGAGTGGTTTTGAGGCCGCTTAAAGAATCACTGGCAAAGGTATCAGCAAAAGGTGATTTTAATAGAAATTTGTAAAAGCGCGACTTAACAGAATTTGATGGCAAGGTTCACTCTATTACTCATTACATGGATTAAGTATACACAGGGAAAATCGTGTCAGAATTGTGTTGGAATATTTTATAGAAAGACCAAGAACAAAAAGGGTAAGGGAGACCCTCCCGTTGAGTCCACGAGGTTCAAAGAAGACCCCCTTGCTTTCTTAACTCCTTCTCAGAGAGGAGTCTAGGTGCGGCTGGATCTACCCCTAGTCTCAGACCTGGTCAGCGGTTTATGCCTAAGGGTTATATATATTTAGCAGCGACCTAAAGTTCATTCGCAGTTTTAAGGTAGATCATAAGATTTTGACAGCACTTAATCATTGACTAATTTAACAGTTACAAAGCAAGTTAATCAAGTTTACTATAATTACTAAATTTCAGATTATGCTTATTGTTAGTTATCTAAATCAATACACACACAATATAGATCTATTCACACACAAGGGCGCATAGCTAGGTAAATTCATGAAAGACAAAGGCCTAAAGCTAGATAAAGATACCAGTTAAAAATTCCCCTCGAGTCTGTGAAATACGTTATATGCCTTGGCATTTCTCGACGGGCGAAGGGTTGAGCCCCGAGGAGTGTCTCGGCCAAGGAGTGTTTCAGCCCAGGTCCCGATGGTCCTCCGAATATCACAAACTTGAGAGTTTGTGAACTCTGAGAGCCGTCCCACTCAGAGGGAGACTCTAGGCACAGCCCGCTGCAGTCCAGGAGAACTCAAAGGGTCTCGCTTGGGACCGCTGTTTATAGGTTTGCAAGATGATTGGCTTTAGTCATCAGTAAATTTCCATCTTGGCCACTATCCGAGGTGGTCCGGGGTAGTAATTATGGTATTGTTCCATGGTAACCATGGTATCGTTCCACTTGAGCTATGATCCAGGTAGGGAATGCTTCAGGGCTGTCGGAGATGACGAATTATCCCCTGCTCTTGTTCCCTACCTTGATCAGGTAGCTGGTATTCCTGGTACGATCAGTGTCACTCCCCACCTTAGCCATGCAAGACTGCCTAGTACGGTCAAGGGACGCTCAACCACCCAACTCGTTACACAATGGCTAAGGCCTAACAGGAGTTCCTGAGATTGTAGAGTGGCCCAGGGGAAGGGGGGAAATGCACCACCACATAGGTAGCGTGTTACTTGCAAGCAATGTTGAACTCAGAAACAAACGGTAGTACTGGTAGTTATGGTCCATATTGCTCTCTACTTTCTTTTTTAGACAGCCTGTACAATGCAAGAAAAAGCACTGAATTTCTTGACACAGATACTTACTCCTGCTTTGTTCATTTTAAACATCCCGATGGAGACAACCAATAACCTTCATAAAATATAGCAATAATTTGCAAGATTCTGATATTGTAAATTTTATAGCAAGGTGATTAGTTGCTTAATTCATTTAATATGCATTTAGAAGCAGTATGTAATTTTTGCCCATGTTCTGTGTATCAGTTTAGATGTACTGTCTGTAAGTAGTGCATTTTTAGTAACATACAGTTCTGCATCTGGAAAGTGAAAAGCTGTGTGTGTTACTTTTTGTCAGTGCCTATTGATTGCAGAAACAAAGAATATATCACCAGCTGCCATGTTTTACGCAGGCACCTCCAAATGAATCCTGGCTAGAGCTGCTTAAGAAGTTACTGCTCTCACAGCAGAGTTGGCAGAATGTAACTTCTGTCCACACCTGTTGATGATGTACTGCAAAGCTCAGCTGTTTAAAATGCTGACATAGGTGAGTGTAAGATAACATCCCAGACTCTCCACTGAAGTGGTGGAGGTTCCTGGTAACACCCAACAGCTGTGTCAGTTTGATAAGCAAGTGTGAAATTAAGAAATGCAGCTTTGCACTTGCATTCAGCTAGTATAAAAATCACTGATGCATGTAGTGCATTGTATGTGGAGATCGGAGCTTCATCAGTAGTGCAAAAGCATAGTGCTTCCTTGCTCTTGCTGACATTCAAAATTATTCAGTTCACTGATTGCCACTTCAGTTTCTCCCAAAGGGCAGTTCTGGAAAGGCCAGAGCTGTTGTGATACCAGACTTCTGTGGAAAGTTATGAGTAGGAATCAGAGACTATGACTTCTTTCAGCTCTTGGACAGGAGTAAACATTGCTTAGTCTGTATCTACTGCATCTGATTTCCGAACTACCTGGGATGCAGTATGGTCTGACCCAAGAATTAGAGATGTATGTATTTTTTAATTCCTATTAATTGTATCCTGCAAGTGTGTTGTGGCATTCTTTGAAAACCTGGGTTGATGAAATGGCTAAGTGTGACTACACTTCTACATACACTCATATAACATGCTCTAAAACCACTCACCAAGGGATGACTCCATCTCTTTGGGCCTATATTTTAATTCAGACTAGGATAGTGTGATTCAGTATGTGCTCTTAAAAAAATATTCTAATGCTCATGTTTAATAAGTTGAGAAGAATATGACAAATGTAGACAGCATGTTAACTAAAATAAATTACTTCAGTCCTTCCACTGTGAGACAATATTTTTATAATTAAACTACAAATACGCAATCATGAATCACTCAGATGGTACATTGTGTTATTCTGAATTGTAGATATGACTAAAAAAATAAGTTTTATACACTCTTAGGAAGTATTTCCATAGGACAGAGTAATATGCAGGCATGCTGTCAATGCTGTACAGTAAGAGATTTATGAAACCTATATGTCAAGAATCAATTGTGCTGAAAAGTCTCAATTATTGGTTTTAAAAATTTTTTCCAAAACAGTCAAACAGATCCCGTATAGTCTATAGCTTTGAATTTTGTCTGATTTCTTTAGTAGGACTATATTGTTACAGTAACTGAGCTGGTTCTCCTCTCTCCCTTTCTTTATGTATAGAGATTTGCACTAGAGCTCTTTCAAAAACCTGTTTAATTCAGGACCTCTTACATGTTGCGAGAGACTGATAAAGCAATATTTCATCGGCAACAAAACTTTAATTCTGATACTGACTTGGTTTTCCTGCATTTTCTATTTCACAAAGACTGTAGACAAAGACATCTAATGCTGTAAAGATTGATATGCTTAGATTCAGTTCAGTATAGTTCTTATTATTTTAAGTTGTCCCATCAAAGTCAAAGACGTTTTTGCAATCGATTAATACAGAATCCAAACGTAAGTGAGTTTTTTGGCTAGGCATGTTTGTATGCACTGAAAAATCTTTAATTCTGTTTTGGGGTTTTTTTTAATTGAAAATATGAATTTTATACTTGTTCTCCTGGTTCATAAGTAGCATCTTTACTACAACTGTATATTCAAATGTCTTGTTAAATAATTGAGTGGGTTTTTCATTTAAACTATTACAGATGTGGTGAAAAGTGTTAATCCTATACCCAGGTTTTGATACTTAAAATAAAACCACATCCCGTGATACAGAAAAGTAGCTAACTTGTCAGTAAAGATCAATAGGTTTACAGTCGGTCAACTTGCAAGCATCTGTGGTTTGGTTTTCTTCTCTTTTCCTCTCACCTCTCTTTTTCTTTAAGTAGAGCAATTTATCTTTTTGTTTAAGATTTTGTTTGTCAAAGCTAAAATTCGTAGTTTTCTGACAGCTTCCATATTAATTCCCACCTCAGTGACACCTGCTAATAAGGCCATAGCTGATCAGCTCCAGGCTTTCCTGCCACTGACTACAGCTAACAAGCGACTTTTGACTCCAGGTTATGGCGATGTTTTCAGACTACTGGGAATTTGCTGAAATGGGGAAATATCTAATGGGGAAGATTTCTAATCAACAGCAGAAAAAAACATTGGATTGAATAAAGCATTAGTTTAGTCTGGTATTCAAAGAATTAAAAAGCATGATCTGAACCAATTTAAGGTGGAGCAGTAGGACTTGAAGCATTCCCTTTTTGATCTTCTGTGTACCTACTTTAAGCATTTTCCACGCAAGCTCTTCCTCCCTTTTTCAAAACCCTAACGGTGAAAGGAAGTCCAAAGTGACTAATAGGAAAACTTTAGAAACACTCCCTGTTCCTGGGAAAATTGTTCAGTGCATTTGGGAAGATATGTTAAGTAGACAAGACAGGAAAGTTCAGTGCCTGAACTAAAATCCAGCAGAGCAAACTCTAGCTGTATTTTTCAAAATGGGTCTTCACAAAAGTGGTTACCCTATAACATTAGGCTCTACTGAGAAAAACAAAACAAAACAAAACAAAACAAAACAGCAAAACTCGGATCTTTCTTGCTCTACACAAAAATAAATCATGGTGCTAAAATCTTGCCCTGCATATCATAATTACAAATCATAGCTTTCTGTTCTTTCACTGAGTTTGAGCTATGGTTATTTGTTTTGTAGGATGTCACATGTGCTTCGGTTTGAAGATAGAAGCAGAAAGGTGAAAGATGCAAGCATGCAGGATGAAGACACTTTTGAGATCTATGATCCACAGAATCCTGTAACTAAGAGAAGAGAAAAAAGCAAGAAGATAATGAGAGAAAAAAAGGAAAGGAGATAAAAAGAATGTAAATCTAGCCAGAGCTGCCTTGAAAAGTGACTGCAATAAAGCACTGGCTCTTTTGTAAGCTGTAGTTCCTAAAAATATCACTGGACAAGTGTGAAAAGGAATCTCTCAAGAACTTGTCATGCGGTTTTGAAGTAGAGCTATCATTTGTTACTTAAGTTGTGCAGTCAAGTGTTCTCAGTGCATTCATTATCCAAGCTCTCTAAAGGTTTTTAGAATTATGTATTTAATAAAACAGCTGACTTGGCTTTTGTCTGTAGTTTAATTACGATAGTCACCATCATTGTTTAATCAACATATGGTAATCAAAAAGTTTTCAACATAACAAATGAGAATTTGTCTAAGTAAGGGTGAAATTAGAAGATAGAAACCCCAGCTGCAGGCTGTTGAGATTTTCTGAAAGTATAATTTTAATTATTTTTATTATTTTTTGATAAGGCATATAAACATTACAGCAGTAACCGCTGCCTGCCTGAACCACTCTGTCACAGAATTAAGATGACGCTGCACTTGCAGAATTCCTTAGAATGGTCCCAGCTTTCTTGAAACAAACTAAGTTTAATTTGAGGATTTGGTTATTTTCTCCTTTTTTTGAAATACGTATTCCAATACAGATCCCAGCTTGGGAAGCTGGGATAATACATAATTTGGGGAGTTTTATTTCACTAACTGTACCACATTAAGAAAAAGAGAAACTGAATGTACTGTAGCAGTTGCTTAAACTGTTGCAATACTAGAACATCCCTCTGGTAGAATTTTCACTGTAAAGTAGCTGGTAATTAAGGTTGGTTTGTTAATTAGTCCAGAAATGAAAAATGTGATCAGTCTCATTAAAAACATAATCCTGTTTTTAACAATTATTTTACCATCTAAAAATGAATGGCTTCTCAAGTTTCCAGATTATAGTCTTTCCACAGATTTTTCTGCCCCCCCACCCCCCGTGCTAATATTTTTACAGAAAATGGGAATTTTCAGTGCTCCTTCTTTACAGCATTTCTGATGCCATAGAAGCATGGCCTACTCATATGGGCAATAGCTAAAGAAGAGGGACACAAGTGAGCAAGGTCATTAAAAAGTGTGACCAGAGGAATGTTTTGTTGATGATGTTTTTAGAACAAGTTCAGTAAGGTATGGTGTCCTTATCAAGCTGCCACTGCCAAATTTCTTGATAGGGTCTGAGGTGTGAGATACATAAAACTGCATTGGTGGGTTAATATGGCCCAAATGTCAGAGGTTAGATTAATGCAGACTATTGCTTTAATGCGCGGTGCAACCTTTGAGATAAGAAGAAAACTTGGAGGTGTGATGTGAGATTCTGCATAAAGCTGTCATTATCCTCCTCTTAGGCTGAGTGAATTATACTGTACCATGGTGTAAAGAAGTTAAGAGGGGTTACATTCTTAAACACAGCCATTCACAAACTAGTGAGTCAAAGTTTTTTAATCATTAAGTCATTTTCTGTCGGGCTGCTATTGGTAAAATCAAGAACATCTAATGTCACATGCTAAGTTATTTCTATTCATTGCTTTGTTTGTGGAGAAAGTTTTAAAACAGGCATTACAGGAAATGAGCAAATCAAATACTCATTCTAATGGATATGGGAAGGAGGAAGAGAGAATGTGTGTGTGTTTGTGTGCGCGTGTGTGTGTGCGTGTGTGTTGGCAGAGGAGGTCAGCATGGGGAAAGTGAGGGCTAGATCTAGAAAGAAACTTGAGCATCAATTCCAGGAGACGGCTACTGACCCTGTAATAGAAAAATGTTCTAATTACATAGTTTTCCTGTAAGCTAAAGTAGGATGCATGAGTCAATGAATGGGCAAGTTGATTAACATCCCTTTTAGCTGAATTTTTTTTGCCGGCAACCTGCAGCAGCTCTCTGTGTGCTGTATTTGATGCTCCCCATTTTTAAGCACTAGACAAGCACAGGGAGAAAAGCTTAACTCAGGGTTTAGGGCTCTGCTCAGTAAGAAGAGGTCTGAAAGACTGGACTGTGCATACACAGGACTGTGATAACGTCACAAGAAAAAGAGAGTAACTCTATGTTGACATTTTCTTGATAAGTGAAGTGTGTACTGAAAATTAGTAAACATTTTTCCAGAGATAATATATCTTATGTAATTAATGCTACAGTTGAAACCAAATGTGTTGCCTGTTTAAGCTAATTTTAAGTACTACGCTGTTATGCTTTGTGCTAGGAGAGCACAAGGACTTGTCACAGTGGAAGGATGCTTACCCCAAGCAGCAGTCTTTCCATGTCTAATGAAATCACTTCAGGTGTAATGGACATTTACTGCATTAAGCGCAGGTTCCCAGTAGTAAGCTGGCATGTGGTTTGCACTAAGGCTGGCTATCTAGATACAGAAGAGGAAAGCCTTTTGGAAAGGAAGTGGGGTTTGGGTTTAGTTTTTTTTTTTAAACGAGAGCTGGGATCAACTTCCCTGGCAGTTTACATTTTGCTCTGTATCAAACCCATAAGTAAGGGTAAGGATAATTGGATTAAAAAACTTCAATTTTGTTGTGATTATGAATGGAAAAATCCACTTCACCTTGATGAGGACAACTAGAAGTGCCAGGCCCTAGACGCTTTGTGAAGACATTTGGACTACTTGTGTCCAAAATCATCCCTAAGTCACAGGGGCTTGGCACAGGGCCTTGTGCAGACAGAACTTGCCATGAGGGAGCATCAATGAGAAATGGTACAAATAAATTAATTCAAGCAGGTTTTAGTTACAATTCTACGTGATAAAAATATTCTATAATATTTATTTCCCAGAAACATAGAGCCTCTAAACAGTTTTTAATAATTACAAGTGATTGTTACAAGTTATACTAGTCTTCAGGACTAATCAGCTAATTCAGCGTTCATTGACTAAGCTTTTCTCAGAGTTCTCAGTTCACCTGTATTAATGCAAATCAATATTTCTTCAAGATAAGAAAAAGATCTGCCTTTATTCCTTCCCTAGGGAAAGAACAAAACTATGCTTGTAGGAAAGAAACCACACTTATGCAGTAAATTACCTTCCATTTTTAAGGAAGGCAATTTTAAAAGGCATTCCTGATCTTATTATGGCTTCATTCAACACACTGACAAAACTTTCCTAGCACAAAGGACTGACATACACTACACTATGAGAACATTAGAAATGAGTTAAAACTATGTCGTGGTTTAACCTGGCAGGCACCAAATACCACACAGCTGCTCACTCACTCCCCCCGCCCCCCCACCCGCAGTGGGACGGGGAGAGAATCGGAAGGGTAAGAGTGAGAAAAACTCGTGGGTTGAGATAAAGACAGTTTAATAGAACAGAAAAGGGAAAATAATTATAATAAATAATGATAGAATATACAAAATGAGTGATGCACAATGCAATTGCTCACCACCCGCGCTGACCGATAACCAAGTAGCGATCGCTACTTCCTGGATCACGCCTACCCTTCATATACTGAGCATGACGTCACATGGTATGGAATACCCCATTAGCCAGCTGGGCTGGCTGTCCTGATTATGTTCCCTCCCATCTTGTGTACCTAGCTCAGTCAGTAGGCATGGGAGCTGTCCTTGGACTAGGAGGGCACTTAGCAACAACTGAAAACATCAGTGTGTTATCAACATTCTTCTCATACTAAATCCAAAACACAGCACTAGGAAGAAATTTAACCCTATTCCAGCCGAAACCGGGACAGTATCCACCCCTTATTCCATACCATTTACGTTATGCTTAGGTCTCACATTTTTTCGATACATTTCAATTAATCACCACTATCTTTTTTATATATATACATATATAATACATATACATACATATATACATATAATACATATACATACATATATATACAAAAATATATATACAAATGTCCACTGAGTTCATTTAGTCCACAACTTTGGGCTCCATCTGTCATAACAGTCTTTCAGGGCCAGAAAGATGGTGTGTGGTGTTGGGCTGTTGCATCCTGAAGCCAGTTCTCATTTCAGTACTGCTGCGCTCGTCCAGTTCTATCATCGTTGCACTTTGCTCGGTTTCATCGCAGTTAGTTCATTCTTCATTAATCTGGGTGATTTTCACTGCTATACCACTGATAGCAACCATAGAAATAATGATATACAATATCATATAACAATTGACATCACACAATTCAGTTCATTGGCTATTTTCACCCAAAATCAAATCCCCTTGAGGTACACACCGGACTTACCCATCCTTTCGCATCACCCACCAAGTGCACCCAGGTCCTTGAGCAAAAGCAATCCCACGGATGGGTTTTCCCTTGCCAGAGGCAGGAGTAACCCAGACTGTCTTCCCCAGCATATTTCTTATGTGCACGACAGGGACTTTATCTCCATCTACAGTACGTAAGAGTCTTGATTGGGCAGGGCCAGCTCAATTGAAAGATCCCCTAGTGTTGACTAACCAGGTGGCTTTTGCTAAATGTGTGTCCCAATGCTTGAATGTCCCACCACCCATTGCTCTCAGTGTTGTCTTTAGCAGTCCATTGTATCGTTCAATTTTCCCGGAGGCAGGTGCATGGTAGGGGATGTGATAGACCCACTCAATGCCATGGTCTTTGGCCCAGGTGTCTATGAGGGTGTTTCGGAAATGAGTCCCGTTGTCTGACTCAATTCTTTCTGGGGTGCCATGTTGCCACAGGACTTGCTTTTCAAGGCCCAGGATGGTGTTCCGGGCAGTGGCATGGGGCACAGGGTATGTTTCTAGCCATCTGGTGGTTGCTTCCACCATGGTGAGCACATAGCGCTTGCCTTGGCGGGTTTGTGGGAGTGTGATATAATCAATCTGCCAGGCCTCCCCATATTTGTATTTCAACCATCGTCCTCCATACCAGAGAGGCCTTACTCGCTTGGCTTCCTTGATTGCAGCACATGTTTCACATTCATGGATAACCTGTGCAATAGCGTCCATGGTTAAGTCCACCCCTCGATCACGAGCCCATCTATATGTTGCATCTCTTCCTTCATGGCCTGAGGCATCATGGGCCCACAGAGCTATAAATAATTCATCCTTATGTTGCCAGTCCAGATCCACCTGGGCCACTTCAATCTTAGCAGCCTGGTCCACCTGCTGGTTGTTTTGATGTTCCTCAGTGGCCTGACTCTTGGGTACGTGAGAATCTACGTGACGTACTTTAACAACCAGGTTCTCTACCCGGGCAGCAATATCTTGCCACAATGTGGCAGCCCAGATGGGTTTACCTCTGCGCTGCCAGTTGTTCTGCTTCCACTGCTGCAACCACCCCCACAGGGCATTTGCCACCATCCATGAGTCAGTATAGAGATAAAGTACTGGCCATTTTTCTCGTTCAGCAATATCCAAGGCCAGCTGGATATGAGGCAGTGGGATGGAAAACCTACCTTCATCCTAGAGGCACGGGTACGTGAGTTGCAAGGAAAAACAATCACACAAGGGGGTTCTCCCAGGAAAAATGCTCCTCCAGTTTTCAGGAAAAACCTGTCTCACGACGGTCCAGTTTCCAGTGAACAGTTCCCCAGACAGAGTAGAAGGGCTGATCTTACTTTGGATTGTAATTGCGATGAAGAAATTCTTAACTCACGTTTGCAAGAAGTGAGAGATGGATACTCTGACCAGAACAAGAGGGGCCCTGCCTCCGGCCAGGTGGAGGAAAGGGACAACCGGGTTTACTGGACTGTGTGGATTCGATGGCCTGGCACATCAGACCCACAGGAGGATAAGGCTCTCGTAGACACCGGTGCACAGTCTACCCTGATGCCATCAAGCTATGAAGGGGCAGAACCCGTTTGTATTTCTGGAGTGACAGGGGGATCCCAAGAGTTAACTGTATTGGAGGCCAACAAGAGCCTGACCGGGAATGAGTGGCAGAAGCACCCCATTGTGACTGCCCCAGAGGCTCCGTGCATCCTTGGCATAGACTACCTCAGGAGAGGGTATTTTAAGGACCCAAAAGGGTACCGGTGGGCTTTTGGTATAGCTGCCCTGGAGACCGAGGAAATTAAACAGCTGTCAAATTTGCCCGGTCTCTCGGAGGACCCTTCTGTTGTGGGGTTGCTGAGGGGTGAAGAACAGCAGGTACCAATCTCTACCACAACAGTGCACCGACGGCAATATCGCACCAACCGAGACTCCCTGATTCCCATCCATAAGTTGATTCGTCGACTGGAGAGCCAAGGAGTGATCAGCAAGACTCGCTCACCCTTTAACAGTCCCATATGGCCAGTGCGAAAGTCCAATGGAGAGTGGAGACTAACAGTAGACTACCATGGCCTGAACAAAGTCATGCCGCCACTGAGTGCTGCCGTGCCAGACATGCTAGAACTCCAATACGAACTGGAGTCAAAGGTAGCCAAGTGGTTCGCCACAAATGATATCGCTAATGCGTTCTTCTCAATCCCTTTGGTGGCAGAGTGCAGGCCACAGTTTGCTTTCACTTGGAGGGGCGTCCAGTATACCTGGAACCGACTGCCCCAGGGGTGGAAACACAGCCCTACCATTTGCCATGGACTGATCCAGACTGCCCTGGAACAGGGTGAGGCTCCCGAACACCTGCAATACATTGATGACGTCATCGTGTGGGGCAGCACAGCAGAAGAAGTTTTTGAGAAAGGGGAGAGAATAGTCCAAATCCTTCTGAAGGCCGGTTTTGCCATAAAACAAAGTAAGGTCAAGGGACCTGCACAGGAGATCCAGTTATTAGGAATAAAATGGCAAGATGGACATTGTCAGATCGCAATGGATGTGATCAACAAAATAACAGCCATGTCCCCACCAACTAGCAAAAAGGAAACACAAGCTTTCTTAGGCGTTGTGGGCTTTTGGAGAATGCATAATCCAGATTACAGCCTGATTGTAAGCCCTCTCTATCAAGTGACCAGGAAGAAGAACGACTTCAAATGGGGCCCTGAGCAACGACAAGCCTTTGAACAAATTAAACAGGAGATAGTTCAGGCAGTAGCCCTTGGGCCAGTCGGAGCAGGACAAGATGTAAAGAATGTGCTCTACACCGCAGCCGGGGAGAATGGCCCTACCTGGAGCCTCTGGCAGAAAGCACCAGGGGAGACTCGAGGTCGACCCTTAGGGTTCTGGAGTCGGGGATACAGAGGATCCGAGGCCCGCTACACTCCAACTGAGAAGGAGATATTGGCAGCATATGAAGGGATTCGAGCTGCTTCGGAAGTGGTTGGTACTGAAGCACAGCTCCTCCTGGCACCCCGACTGCCGGTGCTGGGCTGGATGTTCAAAGGGAGGTTCCCCTCTACACATCATGCAACTGATGCTATGTGGAACTCTGCAACAACAACTGTGCAACAGTTGCAACTGTGCAACCCAGTGGGTTGCACTGATCACACAACGGGCCCGAATAGGAACCCCCAGTCGCCCAGGAATCTTGGAGGTGATCACTAACTGGCCAGAAGGGAAAGATTTTGGAATATCCCCAGAGGAGGAGGTGACGCGTGCTGAAGAGGCCCCACTGTATAATAAACTACCAGAAAACGAGAAGCAATATACCCTGTTCACTGATGGGTCCTGTCGCCTTGTGGGAAAGCATCGGAGGTGGAAGGCTGCTGTATGGAGTCCTATACGACAAGTCACAGAAACTGCTGAAGGAGAAGGTGAATCGAGCCAGTTTGCAGAGG
Organism: Calonectris borealis; assembly: GCF_964195595.1. Lineage (NCBI taxonomy): Eukaryota > Metazoa > Chordata > Aves > Procellariiformes > Procellariidae > Calonectris > Calonectris borealis. The sequence continues at coordinate 45,607,849 of NC_134351.1, read as the reverse complement.
TGAAAGCCATCCAGCTGGCCTTGGACATTGCTGAATGAGAAAAATGGCCAGTACTTTATCTCTATACTGACTCATGGATGGTGGCAAATGCCCTGTGGGGGTGGTTGCAGCAGTGGAAGCAGAACAACTGGCAGCGCAGAGGCAAACCCATCTGGGCTGCCGCATTGTGGCAAGATATTGCTGCCCGAGTAGAGAACCTCTTTGTAAAAGTACGTCATGTAGATGCTCACGTACCCAAGAGTCAGGCCACTGAAGAACACCAAAACAACCAGCAGGTGGACCAGGCTGCCAAGATTGAAGTGGCTCAGGTGGATCTGGACTGGCAACATAAGGGTGAATTATTTATAGCTCTGTGGGCCCATGACACCTCAGACCATGAAGGAAGAGATGCAACATACAGATGGGCTCGTGATCCGTGATCGAGGGGTGGACTTGACCATGGACGATATTGCACAGGTTATCCATGAATGCGAAACATGCGCTGCAATCAAGCAAGCCAAGTGAGTAAAGCCTCTCTGGTATGGAGGATGATGGTTGAAATATAAATATGGGGAGGCCTGGCAGATTGATTATATCACACTCCCACAAACCCGCCAAGGCAAGCGCTATGTGCTCACCATGGTGGAAGCAACCACCAGATGGCTAGAAACAGACCCTGTGCCCCATGCCACCGCCCGGAACACCATCCTGGGCCTTGAAAAGCAAGTCTTATGGCGACATGGCACCCCAGAAAGAATTGAGTCAGACAACGGGACTCATTTCCGTAACACCCTCATAGACACCTGGGCCAAAGAGCATGGCATTGAGTGGGTCTATCACATCCCCTATCATGCACCAGCCTCCGGGAAAATCGAACGATACAACGGGCTTTTAAAGACTACGCTGAGAGCAATGGGTGGTGGGACATTCAAGCATTGCGATACACATTTAGCAAAAGCCACCTGGTTAGTCAACACCAGGGGATCTTTCAATTGAGCTGGCCCTGCCCAATCAAGACTCTTACGTACTGTAGAGCGGGATAAAGTCCCTGTCGTGCACATCAGAAATATGCTGGGGAAGACAGTCTGGGTTACTCCTGCCTCTGGCAAGGGAAAACCCATTCATGGGATTGCTTTTGCTCAAGGGCCTGGGTGCACTTGGTGGGTAATGCGAAAGGATGGGTAAGTCCGGTGTGTACCTCAAGGGGATTTGATTTTGGGTGAAAATAGCCAATGAACTGAATTGTATGATGTCAAATTTTATACGATATTGTATATCATTGTTTCCATGGTTGCTATCAATGGTATAGCAGAAAAAATCACCCAGATTAATGAAGAAGGAACTAACTCCAATGGAACCAAGCAAAGTGCAACAATGATAGAACCGGACGAGCGCAGCAATACTGGAATCAGAACTGGCTTCAGGATGCAACAGCCCAACACTACACACCATCTCTCCTGCCCTGAAAGACTGTTATGACAGATGGAGCCCAAAGTCATGGACTGGATGATCTCAGTGAACATTTTAGAGGGATGGCCCATGGACTAAGGGAATGATATCTGTGTGTGTATATATAAATATATATATAAAGACAAGAAAGGTGGTCGTGATTATTTGGAATGTATTAGAAACTGTGAAACCTAAGCATGACGTAAATGGTATAGAATAAGGGGTGGATACTGTCCTGGTTTCGGCTGGGATAGGGTTAAATTTCTTCCTAGTGCTGTGTTTTGGATTTAGTATGAGGAGAATGTTGATAACACACTGATGTTTTCAGTTGTTGCTAAGTGCTCTGCTATTCAAGGACATTCAGCTTTAAAAAAAAAAAAACAAGTGTTGGGAGGGAGCACAGCCAGGACAGATAGCCCAGCTGGCCAACTGAGTATTCCATACCATGTGACGTCATGCTCAGTATATGAATGGTAGGCGTGTTCCAGGAAGTACCGATCGCTACTTGGTTATCGGTCAGCGCGTGTGGTGTCCAATTGCATTGTGCATCACTCATATTGTATATTATATCATTATCATTATTATTTTCTCTTTTCTGTTCTATTAAACTGTCTTTATCTCAACCCACGAGTTTTTCTCACTCTTACCCTTCCGATTCTCTCTCCGTCCCACTGTGGGGTGGGGAGAGCGAGCGAGCGGCTGCGTGGTATTTGGCTGCCTGCCAGGTTAAACCACGACAAGGAGCAAATGAGGAGAGGTGCTATGCTGGACCTTGTTCTCACCAACAAGGAGGAACTGGTGGGGAATATGAAGCTCAAGGGCAGCCTTGGCTGCACTGACCATGAAATGGTGGAGTTCAAGATCCTTAGGGCACCGAGGAGGACACACAGCAAGCTCACTACCCTGGACTTCAGGAGAGCAGACTTTGGCTTCTTCAGGGATCTGCTTGGCAGAGTGCCATGGGACAAAGCCCTGGAGGGAAGAGGGGCCCAAGAAAGATGGTTAATATTCAAGGATCACCTCCTCCAAGCTCAGGAGCGATGCATCCCATCAAAGAGGAAGTCAGGCAAAAACGCCAGGAGGCCTGCATGGATGAACAAGGAGCTCCTGGACACACTCAAACACAAAAAGGAAGCCTACAGAGGGTGGAAGCAAGGACAGGTAGCCTGGGAGGAATACAGAGAAATTGTCCGAGCAGCCAGGGATCAGGTTAGGAAAGCTAAAGCCCTGATAGAATTAAATCTGGCCAGGGATGTCAAGGGCAACAAGAAAAGCTTCTATAGGTACGTCGGGGATAAAAGGAAGACTAGGGAAAATGTGGGCCCTCTCCGGAACAAAACGGGAGACCTGGTTACCCAGGATACGGAGAAGGCGGAGGTACTCAATGACTTCTTTGCCTCGGTCTTCACTGGCAAGTGCTCAAGCCTCACTGCCCAAGCCGCAGAAAGCAAAGGCAGGGACTGGGAGAATGAAGAGCAGCCCACTGTAGGACATGATCAGGTTCGAGACGATCTAAGGAACCTGAAGGTGCACAAGTCCATGGGACCCAATGAGATCCATCCGAGGGTCCTGAAGGAACTGGCGGACGCAGTTGCTAAGCCACTATCCATCATATTTGAGAAGTCGTGGCAGTCCAGTGAAGTTCCCGCTGACTGGAAAAGGGGAAACATAACCCCCATTTTTAAAAAGGGAAAAAAGGGGAACTACAGGCCAGTCAGCCTCACCTCTGTGCCTGGGAAGATCCTGGAACAGATCCTCCTGGAAGCTATGCTAAGGCACATGGAGGACAGGGAGGTGATTCAAGACAGCCAGCATGGCTTCACCAAGGGCAAGTCCTGCCTGACCAACCTAGTGGCCTTCTACGATGGAGTGGCTACATCAGTGGACATGGGAAGGGCTACCGATGTCGTCTATCTGGACCTCTGTAAGGCCTTTGATACAGTCCCCCACAACATCTTTCTCTCTAAACTGGAGAGACATGGATTTGATGGGTGGACTGTCCGGTGGGTGAGGAATTGGTTGGATGGTCGCATCCAGAGGGTAGTGGTCAACGGCTCAATGTCCAGATGGAGATCGGTGACGAGCGGTGTCCCGCAGGGGTCCGTATTGGGACCAGTACTGTTTAATATCTTCATCAATGACATAGACAGTGGGATTGAGTGCACCCTCAGCAAGTTTGCAGACGACACCAAGCTGAGTGGTGCGGTTGACACGCTTGAGGGACAGGATGCCATCCAGAGGGACCTGGACAAGCTCGAGAAGTGGGCCCATGTGAACCTCATGAGGTTCAACAAGGCCAAGTGCAAGATCCTGCACCTGGGTCGGGGCAACCCCCGGTATCAGTACAGGCTGGGGGATGAAGGGATTGAGAGCAGCCCTGCCGAGAAGGACTTGGGGGTACTGGTGGATGAAAAGCTGGACATGAGCCGGCAATGTGCGCTGGCAGCCCAGAAGGCCAACCGTATCCTGGGCTGCATCAAAAGAAGCATGGCCAGCAGGTCGAGGGAGGTGATTCTGCCCCTCTACTCTGCTCTGGTGAGACCCCACCTGGAGTACTGCATCCAGCTCTGGAGTCCTCAGCACAAGAAAGACATGGTCCTGTTGGAGTGGGTCCAGAGGAGGGCCACGAAAATGATCAGGGGGATGGAACGCCTCTCCTATGAAGAAAGGCTGAGAGAGCTGGTGTTATTCAGCCTGGAGAAGAGAAGACTTCGGGGAGACCTTATTGCGGCCTTTCAGTACTTAAAGGGGGCTTATAAGAAAGATGGGGACAGACTTTTTAGCAGGGCCTGTTGCGACAGGTCAAGGGGTAATAGTTTTAAACTAAAAGAGGGTAGATTTAGACTAGATATAAGGAAGAAATTTTTTACGATGAGGGTGGTGAAACACTGGAACAGGTTGCCCGGAGAGGTGGTAGATGCCCCATCCCTGGAAACATTCAAGGTCAGGTTGGACGGGGCTCTGAGCACCCTGATCTAGTTGAAGATGTCCCTGCCCATGGCAGGGAGGTTGGACTAGATGACCATTAAAGGTCCCATCCCAAACTATTCTATGATTCTATATATAAAAGCAGCACTTGGTTAAAATTTGCAGTAATTTGTATTAATTTTAAAAAATTAGTTTCTGACCTTATGTTTAGGAAACCATGAGTTTGATTTTTGTGTTGGATGTTCTGGAAGAATACGTACAACAAATGCAGTTTTCCAGGTTTCCTCTGCAATGTATGTGACTGATTTACGTTGGAACCGTTAAGTCACAGCACAGTAAAAAAAAGTAGTTAAATAAAATAGTATAAATATTGGGTTAACAGGCTCGATACCTTCACTACTGTAAACAAATTAACCTAAACTATACAGGTTATATCAAAGTAGCTAATGAAATATCTGCAAAACTTAAAGCAGAAGGAGCAGAGCTTATCACAGTTTATGACACAAATGAAGTGAATTAATAACATCAGACCTGCACAGAATATCCATGGAGTAGATCTGATACTAGTTGGCCATGACAATGATTATGAAATAAAAAAGATGAATGGAACATAGAATCATAGAATCATTAAGGTTGGAAAAGACCTCTAAGATCATCGAGTCCAACCATCAACCCAACATCACCATACCCACTACACCATGTCCCTAAGCGCCTCATCTACACGTCTTTTAAATACCTCCAGGGATGGTGACTCAACCACTTCCCTGGGCAGCCTGTTCCAAGGCCTGACCACTCTTTCAGTAAAGAAATTTTTCCTAATGTCCAATCTAAACCTCCCTTGGCGCAACTTGAGGCCATTTCCTCTCGTCCTATCGCTAGTTACTTGGGAGAAGAGACCAACACCCACCTCACTACAACCTCCTTTCAGGTAGTTGTAGAGCGCGATAAGGTCTCCCCTCAGCCTCCTCTTCTCCAGGCTAAACAGTCCCAGTTCCCTCAGCCACTCCTCATAAGACTTGTGCTCCAGGCCCTTCACCAGCTTCGTTGCCCTTCTCTGGACACGCTCCAGCACCTCAATGTCCTTCTTGTAGTGAGGGGCCCAAAACTGAACACAGGATTCGAGGTGCGGCCTCACCAGTGCCAAGTACAGGAGCACGATCACCTCCCTGCTCCTGCTGGCCACACTATTTCTGATACAGGTCAGGATGCCATTGGCATTCTTGGCCACCTGGGCACACTGCCGGCTCATGTTCAGCCGGCTGTCAACCAGCACCCCCAGGTCCTTTTCCTCTGGGCAGCTTTCCAGCCACTCTTCCCCAAGCCTGTAGCGTTGCATGGGGTTGTTGTGACCCAAGTGCAGGACCCGGCACTTGGCCTTGTTGAACCTCATACAGTTGGCCTCGGCCCATCGATCCAGCCTGTCCAGGTCCCTCTGCAGAGCCTTCCTACCCTCGAGCAAATCAACGCTCCCACCCAACTTGGTGTCATCTGCAAACTTACTGAGGGAGCACTCGATCCCCTCATCCAGATCATTGATAAAGATATTGAACAAGACCGGCCCCAGTACTGAGCCCTGGGGAACACCACTCGTGACCGGCCACCAACTGGATTTAAGTCCGTTCACCACAACTCTCTGGGCTCGGCCGTCCAGCCAGTTTTTTACACAGCGAAGAGTACACCTGTCTAAGCCATGAGCCGCCAGCTTCTCTAGGAGAATGCTGTGGGAGACAGCGTCAAAGGCCTTACTGAAGTCCAGGTAGACCACATCCACAGCCTTTCCCTCATCCACTAGGCGGGTCACCTGGTCATAGAAGGAGATCAGGTTGGTCAAGCAGGACCTGCCTTCCATGAACCCGTGCTGGCTGGGCCTGATCCCCTGGTTGTCCCGCACATGGCTCGTTAGCGCCCTCAAAACAAACCACTCCATAATCTTCCCCGGCACCGAGGTCAGGCTGACAGGCCTGTAGTTCCCCGGATCCTCCTTCCGGCCCTTCTTGTAGATGGGCGTCACATTGGCAAGCCTCCAGTCATCCGGGACCTCCCCTGTTAACCAGGACTGCTGATAAATGATGGAGAGTGCCTTGGCAAGCTCCTCCGCCAGCTCCCTCAGTACCCTCGGGTGGATCCCATCCGGCCCCATAGACTTGTGAGCATCCAGGTGGCGTAGCAGGTCGTTAACTGCTTCCTCTTGGATTATGGGGGGGTTTATCCTGCTCGCTGTCCCTGTCTTCCTGCTCAGGGGGCTGAGTACCCTGAGGATAACTGGTCTGACTATTAAAGACTGTGGCAAAGAAGGCATAAATATTCCATAGCTGCTCTGCAAGTGAGCATCATATCCTGTAGAGTGAATTAAGCAGAAACCATATCTCCAAAATCTGAGTTTTATTTTGGTATTTTCTTGAGTTTTCCTAAAAATAGGTTCTTCAGATTTACCAGGTAGTTAAAAGAGCTTGCCTGGTAACAGACAACTCTCTTCTTTTCCTGGATTCATGTACTCATATGTAGGATGAGAATATAATTTCATTCATTTTTAATATCTGTGTCTCAATATCTGTTCTTAGGCTTGGAAATCCAGAATTGCAGCTTTTCTTTTTGTATACTAGAACCAGTATTTTCTGTATTGAAAAACTTTTCTTTAAAATACAAGTTTATACTATCTGAGCTAGTCTTTCCTCTCTGGGAACATTATGTAAAACTGAGCTACATGTTTCTCCATATTAATTCCCTTTCCTGAAAGTTCACTGATAACTGTTCTACTCTGAGTCAAGAGTTTTCAGAAGGAAAGTTTGTTACTATCTTGTATAGGTCTTTATAGCTGGTGGCAGACTTGGACAAGACTACAGGAAAACAATGCCAGAGAATACCAGAATGTACAGTGCAAGTTTATCTAGACAGAGAAGAGTGGGAGAGGAAAGAACACAGGGAATTTAGAAGGTATGGATGGATGAACAGGTTGCTGGAATTCAGAAAAAATTAATGACAACAGAAGATTTTTTAAGGACCTGATTATTTAATTATTTAATGAGAAAAATCTAAGAAAGGGGAAACTAGAATACTTAGAAATAGGAAATAAAACAATAAAATGAAGGCTGGAAAGAGAAGGAAGTGCTAAAATAGAAAAGGATGATCTATATCACTGACAGATCACAGAATTGCAGTTTATTTACTCTCATGCCTGTCTTTCCTTATATGATATCTTGTAGCTTTCCAAGGGCAAGTATATGACTTTGTCCAGATCCATAAGTATTCTTAATAAAAAAGTGAACTGCTGGTGGTATTGTTTAAAAAAATCCAACAAAGGAAAAAAATCCTTCTGTGTATTTTTACTTTTGTATACATTAAAAATAAACTCCAATAAGTGCATACCCCCTTTTTTTATTTTCTTCCATGCTTAATAGAATTCTAGCAATAAATGGCAACAAATGACAGCATTTATTATCTGGAATTTACCAGGTACCCTAAGCATTGGTTTTGATTTCATTCATTCTATTAGAGTTCATCTCCAGATGAGTCAAATACCTTACATATTCATGTTTTTTTTATGAAATATTCAGTCAGTATATTATTATAAGTAAATCGATTGCTCTCCAGTTTCCTTTGCTGCTCATCACTCTTTGTAGAGTGGTGCCTACTATGTTTTTCTTTCATGCCCTCAGATGAATTATGAAACTGTCTTTAGACAAATAACACATACTTGTCCTCATCAAGGAAAATGTAAGTTTGGCTCTGTGATGAACATCTTATGATCTGATGAGTGAGCTCAGAAAGTATGTCTGGATTAACCAGCATGCACTAGTTTTAGTGATGCAAGATTCACTATGTATTGGTACTAGCATCTTTATAATTAACTGTTGCAATCGCAAACCACAATTTTTGGGGATTGCTTTTAAAAATAGATATAGTATTTACATGCCTGCAATTTTAATTCAAGAATAAAATGTTGTCCTAGTTTCGGCTGGGATAGGGTTAAATTTCTTCCTAGTGCTGTGTTTTGGATTTAGTATGAGGAGAATGTTGATAACACACTGATGTTTTCAGTTGTTGCTAAGTACTCTCCTAGTCAAGGACAGCTCCCGTGCCTACTGACTGAGCTAGGTACACAAGATGGGAGGGAACATAATCAGGACAGCCAGCCCAGCTGGCCAATGGGGTATTCCATACCATGTGACGTCATGCTCAGTATATGAATGGTAGGCGTGATCCAGGAAGTACCGATCGCTACTTGGTTATCGGTCAGCGCGGGTGGTGAGCAATTGCATTGTGCATCACTCATTTTGTATATTCTATCATTATTTATTATAATTATTTCCCCTTTTCTGTTCTATTAAACTGTCTTTATCTCAACCCACGAGTTTTTCTCACTCTTACCCTTCCGATTCTCTCCCCGTCCCACTGGGGGAGGGGGGAGAGTGAGCGAGCGGCTGCGTGGTATTTGGCTGCCTGCCAGGTTAAACCACGACAAATGTGCTCCATGTAATTTAAAATTTGGCTACTGAAAGTCATGCAGACTATTTGTGAATTGAAATCTGCAAAACATCTCAGTTCTCTGGAGAATATAGTCACTAAACCACTGGAGTTTTGTTTTCTATTAGAATTGTGTTGACCAGTCATGAGGACATTTTATGTCTTTTATTATAAACTATAGATCTGTAGATTTGAAAGCAGAGTGTTTCTGTCTAACTGCTTGTAATTATTTCCCCAAGAGTTTAAATGAACTTGTTTAGCTGTGCTTTTTATATTATTTTAAGAGAGACCATATACTCAGAGAAGAGTTGATAATTTAAAAAGATTTTTTCAAGGCCCACAGGGCTTAACCAAATTGTAGCTGTTGTCTGGGTAAAAACTGCACTTCCAGACTTTTCCATTTATTTTTCTTGACTTAAAGTTAGAGTCTGAATTTTGTTTCTGAGATGTTATTTTAAATAACACTGTAATTAGACAGCAATGATGTAAAGTTTCCTTAATCCATACCTATGTTTCTTGTATCACAAATCACATACTGTGTGGCAAGATGCTGCAGAACATTTTAAAACTGGATTAACATATCTGCCTGGCATGGATTAAAGATTCTTCACTATGTGAGTGAATAGTGGTGTCTTAGGGGTGATATGCTACCTGACTAATGTTCAATAAATAACATGGCTGGTTTAAATTTTTTTGAAAACTGAGCACAATGATACTTTGTGTTCATAGTACTTCAGAATACTTTGTTATTACATAGCTCCTCAGAAATGAATTTACTAGGGCTGCCAATTTTTAGCCAAAGCCTGGAAGGAAATGTGTCTGATACCAGTAGGAAATTTAGTGAAAACATAACATTAATATCTATGCTATCCCATAAATATATTTGAGAAAATAGTATGCATCATTACAATGCTTAATTATAAAATGTGTATAAATTATTATTTTTTAAGCAATTATATTTGAGGGAAATTTGAGGGAAACCTATTATTTTATCAGCCACCAAGACAATTAAGGCAGCTTGTGATAGAAAGGATAAATGATTATTCATCAGTCAGAGCTGAACATAAATTCTATGTCAACTAGCAGCGCCATGTTACTAGCATTACTGTTTGACTAGTCCTTTTAAATCTTATTTCTCGTTATGGTGAAGTTTGAGTAGAAAACTGCAAAAGAAATACTCCTACTCAGGTTGTCAGATCTGATTTTAATTATTCTCATCTGTTGGCAGTGCTTGCATAGATTTATAGAATTTAAAGTGAATCATCTTGTCACAGCTTCTCAAATATTTAGATCTTCCACTTATTTGTCAAGAACGAAAGGAAGAGATTATAAAGGAGAGCCTAATATGGTAAACATTTTTCTCTCTCTTTCATGCTGCAATTGATATGTCTTTTCTCTACTAAAATAGTACTAAAGGAGGAAAGAACTGAAGAAAATCATGTCTCACTCTGTGTGTGTGTATATAGAAAAATATATATAACAACAACATTGAAGTGTGTCCTGGTTTCGGCTGGGATAGAGTTAAATTTCTTCCTAGTGCTGTGTTTTGGATTTAGTATGAGGAGAATGTTGATAACACACTGATGTTTTCAGTTGTTGCTAAGTACCCTGCTAGTCAAGGACATTTCAGCTTCCCATGTTCTGCCAGGTGCACAAGAAGCTGGGAGGGAGCATAGCCAGGACAGCTAACCCAACTGGCCAGCGGGATATTCCATACCATATGATGTCATGCTCACTATATAAATAAGAGGCATGGTCCAGGAAGTAACGATTGCTGTTTGGGCATTGCTCGGCGAGTGGTGAGCAATTGCATTGTCCATCACTCATTTTGTATATTCTATCATTATTTTTTTTTTTTTTTTTTTTTCCCTTCCTTTCTGTTCTATTAAACTGTCTTTATCTCAATCCACGAATTTTACTTTTTTTTTCCCGATTCTCTCCCCCATCCCACTCGGCCGTCCAGCCAGTTTTTTACACAGCGAAGAGTACACCTGTCTAAGCCGTGAGCCGCCAGCTTCTCTAGGAGAATGCTGTGGGAGACAGCGTCAAAGGCCTTACTGAAGTCCAGGTAGACCACATCCACAGCCTTTCCCTCATCCACTAGGCGGGTCACCTGGTCATAGAAGGAGATCAGGTTGGTCAAGCAGGACCTGCCTTCCATGAACCCGTGTTGGCTGGGCCTCATCCCCTGGTTGTCCCAGACATGGCTCGTGAGCGCCCTCAAAAAGAACCGCTCCATAATCTTCCCCGGCACCGAGGTCAGGCTGACCGGCCTGTAGTTCCCCGGATCCTCCTTCCGGCCCTTCTTGTAGATTGGCGTCACATTGGCGAGCCTCCAGTCGTCCGGGACTTCCCCTGTTAACCACGACTGCTGGTAAATGATGGAGAGTGGCTCGGCAAGCTCCTCCGCCAGCTCCCTCAGTACCCTCGGGTGGATCCCATCCGGCCCCATAGACTTGTGAACGTCCAGGTGGCATAGCAGGTCATTAACTTCATCCTCTTGGATTATGGGGGGTTTATCCTGCTCGCCGTCCCTGTCTTCCAGCTCAGGGGGCTGAGTACCCTGAGGATAACTGGTCTGACTATTAAAGACTGAGGCAAAGAAGGCGTTAAGTACCTCAGCCTTATCCTCATCCTTGGTGGCAACGTTCCCCCCCGCATCCAACAGAGGATGGAGATTCTCCTTGGCTCTCCTTTTGTCATTAACATACTTGTAAAAGCATTTTTTGTTGTCTCTCACGACAGTGGCCAGGTTGAGTTCTAGCTGGGCTTTTGCCTTTCTAATTTCCTCTCTGCACGACCTAACGAGATCCCTGTACTCTTCTTGAGTTGCCTGCCCCTTCTTCCACAAGTGGTGAACTCTCCTTTTTTTCCTGAGTCCCAGCCAGAGCTCCCCGTTCAGCCAGGCCAGTCATCTTCCCCGCCCGTTCTTACGGCACATGGGGACAGCCCACTCCTGCGCCTTTAAGACTTCCTTCTTGAAGAACGTCCAGCCTTCCTGGACCCCTTTGCCCTTCAGGACTGTCTCCCAAGGGACCCTCTCGACCAGTGTCCTGAGCAGGCCAAAGTCCGCCCGCCGGAAGTCCATGGTAGCAGTTTTGCTGGCCCCCCTCCTTACTTCACTAATTATTGAGTATTCTATCATTTCATGGTCGCTAAGCCCAAGCCGGCCTCCGACCACCACATCTCCCACCACTCCTTCTCTGTTTGTAAACAGCAGGTCAAGCGAGGCATCTCCCCTGGTGGGCTCGCTTACCAGCTGCGTCAGGAAGTTATCCTCCACACACTCCAGGAACCTCCTCGACTGTTTCCTCTCTGCCCTGTGGTATTTCCAGCAGACGTCCAGAAAGTTGAAGTCCCCCACGAGAACAAGGGCTAGCGACTGGGAGACTTCTGCCAGTCTCTGGTAGAATATTTCGTCTGCCTCCTCATCCTGGTTAGGTGGTCTATAACAGACTCCCAGCAGGATATCTGCCTTGTTGGCCTTCCCCCTCATCCTTACCCACAAGCACTCGACCTCGTCATCACTACCATTGAGCTCTAGACAGTCGAAGCACTCCCTAACATACAGGGCTACCCCACCGCCTCTCCTTCCTCGCCTGTCCCTTCTGAAGAGCTTATAGCCATCCATTGCAGCACTCCAATCGTGAGACTCATCCCACCATGTTTCCGTAATGGCGACTAAGTCATAGCTACCCCGCTGCACAATGGCTTCCAGCTCCTCCTGTTTGCCGCCCATGCTGCGTGCATTGGTGTAGATGCACTTGAGCTGGGCTGCCGATTTCTCCCCCGACATTGGCGTACTGCCCCTAGGCTCTTCTCTAGTGAGCCTGGTTTTATCCCCTTCCCCCTTCGAACCTAGTTTAAAGCCCTCTCGATGAGCCCCGCCAACTCACACGCGAGAATCCTTTTCCCCCTGTGAGACAGCTGCACTCCATCTGTTGCCAGCAGGCCCGGTGCCGTGTAAACCTCCCCGTGGTCAAAGAAGCCAAAATTCCGCCGATGGCACCAGCCCCTAAGCCATGTGTTGATCCGATGAGTTTTCCTGTTCCCTTCAGTATTCCTCCCCGCCACTAAAGGGATTGAGGAAAACACTACCTGTGCTCCCGATCCTTCCACCAGTCGCCCCAGTGCCCTGAAGTTCCTTTTGATCCCTTCGGGACTTCTCTCTGCAACCTCCTCACTGCCAGCCTGTATAACCAATAGCGGGTAGTAATCGGAGGCCTGCACGAGACTAGGGAGGTAAACACTACCAAGCTTTCTCAATCTTTTTATGTCAGCAAGTGTACAGAGCTCCTTCTTAAAAAAGGGAATCTGTAGAGGCTTCTTCCTTGCGTTGACATGGCAAATTGTGTCATCTAGACACAGTAATGAAAACAATTTAATTTTCTAAATGTCCTCATATGAATGGTTATAATTCCTCTTATGAAGGAAAAACGTGAAAAGGCAAGGAATTAAAGTGTCAGAACAACTGTTCTCATCTGTCATTTGATAACTGATCTGCCATGTCTGCACAAAGGAAGTGAAAGGCCTCCAGCAATTGTTTTTAGACTGATTTCCACATGGTTCTTTACACTTTAGTCAAGCGTACTGCCAGTGAGAGGAAGCCCACATGCTACAGAGAAGGAAGATAAGGGAGATGCTGTGTGTGAAATACTTAGTGGTGACTGTGAATGTAAAACAGCATTTCACATTTGTGAAAGCCAACTGGACTTAGGGTAAGATAATAGGATGTTCTCTAAGATGACCCCCAGCCTTGCATGTGAAAACAGAATCTGTCAGCGGTCAGGCTGAGGGTGTTTTTATCTTCTGAAATATTGGACATATAATCAGGATGCATCTTCTATTCCAATTGTTGTGATTAAGCAGGTCCAAATGTATCTGTCCTGTGCAGTGCAGTCTTTGCTATCATCCAGCCCTTGATTCTGGTGCCTTGATTTTTCTCTGCACACCAGTGAGACTTTAGATAGCTTGATTTGGCTATCTTCTCAGGATCAAAGAATATATTTTTATGAATGGGGCCTGGTGGTTCATTAAACAGAATTCAAGAAAAACAATATATATTTTCTTGAAAAGTCTGTTGAACTGGGAAGCAATTGCCTTTTCTTGTTCCTGCTGGCATACCAGTACAGTTTAGAGGAGTAGTGTTTCCATATACTGCTCTAATTCTGGAAATTACTAGAGCAATCCATTACAAGGTACAAGTAAAAAAGAGTGACAGTTGTTTCCTGGGAGATATTGGTACTAGAATGTGGTTACTTGTTGGTATCAATGCAGTCCTTAATGCTCTGCTGTTGATGCTTTCTGTAAGACTATCCCATCACATGATCAAAATTTTGACCATTCTTAAATCAGACACTTCTTGAACAGAGCCACTGCTTTCCTCAGACCCAATAACGTCTGACTAAATGAACACTTCTGCATTTCTTCATAAATTCTTTTTCAGTGGTCATTACCTAATCAGAACAGATGTGGCTATTATAGGAGTAGTTTGTGCCTTAGGTCTCCAAATTTTTGTTCCCAGGACAATAAGAAACAGCTGGTCAAACAATGGTCAGGGATGCAGCCCCTAGAAAAGGCACACACTAGATTCATTTTTCTGAAATGAGAAGATTTTAACATGACAAGCAAGGCTGAAACCCTCCAGAGTACGATCCACAGTACAGAACCTCTTTTCAGGTCTAAAGAGAAAGATTAAAATTTGATCTTTTCATAATTGAATGAAAGCAGTCCTGCATCAGGGTTGAATCGGAGTCAGACTGTACCGCCAGCCTCTCTCCTCCCAAGCAGAGCCTAGAACCTGTCGGGCAAAACATGGCCACGACCAAGCGCTGCAGTCTGGGCTGCGCTTCTGAGAAGCACATTACAGAATCTCAGCCTATCTTAGATGGTAACACTAGCATGCCGCTTCAAACACAGTGCTAACTTATCTCCTCTGTCTGCTTGCACCTCATTTCTGCATTGATGCTGTGCATTGAAAAAAAAATTGTTTTCTTGTTAGAGCAAAGCACTAGGTGTCAGGAATAAAAAGCACTACTTTATACACTGGTTGCACCAAAACAGTTGCTTCTCTTTTACCTAATATGATATTATTTTTACTTACTTGATATTAGAAGTTATTGTTACCAAGTAGCTAAGTGGAACTATGGTTTGTTTGGGGGGGTTTTTGGCCAAAAACTGTCTTGGAGGAAGACCAAACAGAAAAGCATATTTTAAACCTTCCATCTTATTGCATGGATTTCACAAATGTGATTTTTTTCTCTTTACAAGTTGTCCTGGTTTCGGCTGGGATAGGGTTAAATTTCTTCCTAGTGCTGTGTTTTGGATTTAGTACGAGGAGAATGTTGATAACACACTGATGTTTTCAGTTGTTGCTAAGTGCCCTCCTAGTCCAAGGACAGCTCCCATGCCTACTGACTGAGCTAGGTACACAAGATGGGAGGGAACATAATCAGGACAGCCAGCCCAGCTGGCCAATGGGGTATTCCATACCATGTGACGTCATGCTCAGTATATGAAGGGTAGGCGTGATCCAGGAAGTACCGATCGCTACTTGGTTATCGGTCAGCGCGGGTGGTGAGCAATTGCATTGTGCATCACTCATTTTGTATATTCTATCATTATCATTATCATTATTATTTTCCCTTTTTTTCCCTGTCCTATTAAACTGTCTTTATCTCAACCCACGAGTTTTTCTCACTCTTACCCTTCCGATTCTCTCCCCGTCCCGCTGGGGGTGGGGGGAGTGAGTGAGCGGCTGCGTGGTATTTGGCTGCCTGCCAGGTTAAACCACGACAGTCCTTTTTGGTGCCCAACATGGGGCTCGAAGGGTTGAGATAACGACACATCTGACCCGAACGGGTTAAAACAAATTTGTTATAAGCATTCATTATATCAGTTTAGTACTCGATGTTCACAATGTTGGTTTATTTGCTCTCAGAGTTTTTGGATCTGTTCTTGCAGTTGTGGTATGTAGCACCTTACTGGCTGTCTATACTGCTGATTATCAGTTTGTATGTGGGGTTGGTCATCTCTGGGAAATGGATTAAGGTCATTGCTTTGCTATACTGTGTGACCTGGCTTTATGTTATGATAAAATTATTGGTCACGAGCCTGTACTCAGCACTGCCATCATTCCTGTTCTTCGGGAGCTATCTTTTGGAAACTATTAATAATTACACTTCTTACGTCTTCACCTCAGAGGATGAATTTAGGGGGGAGACAAGATGGGACACTTTCTCCCACTTGTTCACCTTCCCCTCCATATCTTCAGAAACTCCTTTTTCTTCTATCCTCTTCATGAAGACGTCTACAATATTCCCTGAGAATTTTGAATATCCTTGGGATGTTCAAACAAGCATGATCATATTGCTATGTCTTCTGAATGTGGTTCAGGCCTTGTTTAGAGTTAAACAACTATTCAGGAATACTGTCCAGAGATCAACCCCAGCAACAGACACGGTGACTACTCAAACCCCCACGACAGGCACTGTAGCTCCTTCAACCCGCACGACAACCACTATGGCTACTCAAACCCCTGCGACAGGCACCGTGGCTACTTCAACGCCCACAACAACCACTATGGCTACTCAGACCCCGGCAACAGTCACTACAGTTACTCCAACCCCCGCAACAGGCACTGCAGCTACTCAAACCCCGCCAACAGTCACTACAAATACTCCAACCCCCGCAACAGGCACTGCAGCTACCCAAACCCTCGCGACGGGTACTACAGCTGAACCAGAGGACCAACAGTCGCTGGTATCCGTTGCCCCTGTACAGAAGAAGAAATCTTTGAAGCGGAAGTCAGGTCGTGTAGAGAAGGATGATGGAAAACCAGGGCCATCACGAGGAGGGGAGGAGGAAGAGGAAGAACTCATAAACGAGACGGAAACCACCCGATCCTTATCCCTGAATGAGTTGCGAGATATGCGGAAAGATTTCGGCCGTCGTCCAGGCGAGCATATTGTTACCTGGCTGCTCCGATGCTGGGATAATGGGGCCAGTAGCCTGGAAGTAGAGGGGAAGGAGGCCAAACAGCTGGGATCCCTTGCTAGGGAAGCGGGTATTGACAAAGCAATTGGAAAAGGGACACAGGTCCTCAGCCTCTGGAGGCGACTGCTGTCAGGCGTAAAGGAAAGGTATCCCTTCAAGGAAGATGTTATATATCGCCTAGGCAAATGGACCACTATGGAGAGAGGTATCCAGTACCTGAGAGAACTAGGCGTGCTGGAGGTGGTTTATAGTGACCTGGATGACCCCCGAACACCCAAAGATCCAGATGACGTCCAGTGCACGCGACCCATGTGGCGGAAGTTGGTACGGAGCGCACCAGCATCGTATGCCAGTTCATTGGCAGTACTGTGCTGGAAAGAGGAAGAAGCACCAACGGTGGATGAGGTGGTTAGCAGACTTCGGGATTTTGAAGAAACTATCTCCTCCTCCCTTGTCTCGGCTGTGGAGAAACTGTCCCGGGAGGTCCAGCAACTCAAAGAGGGTATGTCTTATTCTCCACCTGTACGGACCAGTATCTCAGCCATTAGGAGTCAGCGTTTTTCTCCTCAAGAGAGAGGATATAGAAAGTACACACCACGGGGCACCCTGTGGTTTTACCTGCGTGACCACGGAGAGGACATTAGGCAGTGGGATGGAAAACCTACCTTCATCCTAGAGGCACGGGTACGTGAGTTGCAAGGAAAAACAATCACACAAGGGGGTTCTCCCAGGAAAAATGCTCCTCCAGTTTTCAGGAAAAACCTGTCTCACGACGGTCCAGTTTCCAGTGAACAGTTCCCCAGACAGAGTAGAAGGGCTGATCTTACTTTGGATTGTAATTGCAATGAAGAAATTCTTGACTCACGTTTGCAAGAAGTGAGAGATGGATACTATGACCAGAACTGGAGGGGCCCTGCCTCCGGCCAGGTGGAGGAAAGGGACAACCGGGTTTACTGGACTGTGTGGATTCGATGGCCTGGCACATCAGACCCACAGGAGTATAAGGCTCTCGTAGACACCGGTGCACAGTGCACCCTGATGCCATCAAGCTATAAAGGGGCAGAACCCATTTGTATTTCTGGAGTGACAGGGGGATCCCAAGAGTTAACTGTATTGGAGGCCGAAGTGAGCCTGACCGGGAATGAGTGGCAGAAGCACCCCATTGTGACTGCCCCAGAGGCTCCGTGCATCCTTGGCATAGACTACCTCAGGAGAGGGTATTTTAAGGACCCAAAAGAGTACCGGTGGGCTTTTGGTATAGCTGCCCTGGAGACCGAGGAAATTAAACAGCTGTCCACCTTGCCCGGTCTCTCGGAGGACCCTTCTGTTGTGGGGTTGCTGAGGGTTGAAGAACAACAGGTACCAATCTCTACCACAACAATGCACCGGCGGCAATACCGCACCAACCGAGACTCCCTGATCCCCATCCATGAGCTGATTCGTCGCTTGGAGAGCCAAGGAGTGATCAGCAAGACTCGCTCACCCTTCAACAGTCCCATACGGCCAGTGCGAAAGTCCAATGGAGAGTGGAGACTAACAGTAGACTACCATGGCCTGAACGAAGTCACGCCGCCACTGAGTGCTGCCGTGCCGGACATGCTAGAACTTCAATATGAACTGGAGTCAAAGGCAGCCAAGTGGTACGCCACAATTGACATTGCTAATGCCTTCTTCTCCATCCCTTTGGCGGCAGAGTGCAGGCCACAGTTTGCTTTCACTTGGAGGGGCGTCCAGTACACCTGGAACCGACTGCCCCAAGGCTGGAAACACAGCCCTACCATTTGCCATGGACTGATCCACACCGCACTGGAACAGGGTGAGGCTCCAGAACACCTGCAGTACATTGATGACATCATCGTATGGGGCAACACAGCAGAAGAAGTTTTTGAGAAAGGGAAGAAAATAATTCAAATCCTTCTGAAGGCCGGTTTTGCCATAAAACAAAGTAAGGTCAAGGGACCTGCACAGGAGATCCAGTTTTTAGGAATAAAATGGCAAGATGGACGTCGTCAGATCCCAACAGATGTGATCAATAAAATAACAGCCATGTCTCCACCAACTAACAAAAAGGAAACGCAAGCTTTCTTAGGCGTTGTGGGTTTTTGAAGAATGCATATTCCAAATTACAGTCAGATCGTAAGCCCTCTCTATCACGTGACCAGGAAGAAGAACGACTTCAGATGGGGCCCTGAGCAATGACAAGCCTTTGAACAAATTAAACAGGAGATAGTTCAGGCAGTAGCCCTTGGGCCAGTCCGGGCAGGACAAGATGTAAAGAATGTGCTCTACACCGCAGCCGGGGAGAATGGCCCTACCTGGAGCCTCTGGCAGAAAGCACCAGGGAAGACTCGAGGTCGACCCTTAGGGTTCTGGAGTCGGGGATACAGAGGATCCGAGGACCGCTACACTCCAACTGAGAAGGAGATATTGGCAGCATATGAAGGGGTTCGAGCTGCTTCGGAAGTGGTTGGTACTGAAGCACAGCTCCTCCTGGCACCCCGACTGCCGGTGCTGGGCTGGATGTTCAAAGGGAGGGTCCCCTCTACACATCATGCAACCGATGCTACGTGGAGTAAGTGGGTCGCACTGATCACACAACGGGCCCGAATAGGAAACCCCAGTCGCCCAGGAATCTTGGAGGTGATCACAAACTGGCCAGAAGGCAAAGATTTTGACATATCCACAGAGGAGGAGGTGACACGTGCTGAAGAAGCCCCACTGTATAATAAACGACCAGAAAACGAGAAGCAATATGCCCTGTTCACTGATGGATCCTGTCGCCTTGTGGGAAAACATCGGAGATGGAAAGCTGCTGTATGGAGTCCTATACGCCAAGTTGCAGAAACTGCTGAAGGAGAAGGTGAATCGAGCCAGTTTGCAGAGGTGAAAGCCATCCAGCTGGCCTTGGACATTGCTGAACTAGAAAAATGGCCAGTACTTTATCTCTATACTGACTCATGGATGGTGGCAAATGCCCTGTGGGGGTGGTTGCAGCAGTGGAAGCAGAACAACTGGCAGCGCAGAGGCAAACCCATCTGGGCTGCCACGTTGTGGCAAGATATTGCTGCCCGGGTAGAGAACCTGGTTGTAAAAGTACGTCACGTAGATGCTCACGTACCCAAGAGTCGGGCTACTGAGGAACATCAAAATAACGAGCAGGTGGACCAGGCTGCTAAGATTGAAGTGGCTCAGGTGGATTTGGACTGGCAACATAAGGGTGAACTATTTATAGCTCGGTGGGCCCATGACGCGTCAGGCTATCAAGGAAGAGATGCAACATATAGATGGGCTCGTGATCGAGGGGTGGACTTAACCATGGACGCTATTGCACAGGTTATCCACGAATGTGAAATGTGCGCTGCAATCAAACAAGCCAAGCGAGTAAAGCCTCTCTGGTATGGAGGACGATGGTTGAAATACAAATATGGGGAGGCCTGGCAGACTGATTATATCACACTCACACAAACCCGCCATGGCAAGCGCTATGTGCTCACCATGGTGGAAGCAACCACCGGATGGCTGGAAACATACCCTGTGCCCCATGCCACCGCCCGGAACACCATCCTGGGCCTTGAAAAGCAAGTCCTGTGGCGACATGGCACCCCAGAAAGAATTGAGTCAGACAACGGGACTCACTTCCGAAACGCCCTCATAGACACCTGGGCCAAAGAGCATGGCATTGAGTGGGTCTATCACATCCCCTACCATGCACCAGCCTCCGGGAAAATCGAACGATACAATGGACTGCTAAAAACTACGCTGAGAGCAATGGGTGGTGGGACATTCAAACATTGGGACACACATTTAGCAAAGGCCACCTGGTTAGTCAATACCAGGGGATCTGCCAATCGAGCTGGCCCTGCTCAATCAAGACTCTTACGTACTGTAGAGTGGGATAAAGTCCCTGTCGTGCACATCAGAAATATGCTGGGGAAGACAGTCTGGGTTACTCCTGCCTCTGGCAAGGGAAAACCCATCCGTGGGATTGCTTTTGCTCAAGGACCTGGGTACACTTGGTGGGTGATGCGAAAGGATGGGGAGGTCCGGTGTGTACCTCAAGGGGATTTGATTTTGGGTGAAAATAGCCAATGAACTGAATTTTGATGTCAACTGTTACATGATATTGTATGTCATTATTTCTATGATATAGCAGTGGTATAGCAGTGAAAATCACCCAGATTAGTGAAGAATGAACTAACTCCAATGAAACCGAGCGAAGTGCAACAATGATAGAACTGGACGAGAGCAGCAGTACCGAAATGAGAACTGGCTTCAGGATGCAACGGCCCAGCACCGCACACCATCTCTTCGGCCCTGAAAGACTGTTATAACAGATGGAGCCCAAAGTCATGGACTAAATGAACTCAGTGGACATTTTAGAGGGATATTCCATAGACCAAGGGAATGATATCTGTGCGTGCATATATATGTATGTGTGTATATATAAAGAAAGATAGTGGTGGTTAATTGAAATGTATTAAAAAAGATGTGAGACCTAAGCACGACGTAAATGGTGTAGAATAAGGGGTGGATACTGTCCTGGTTTCGGCTGGGATAGGGTTAAATTTCTTCCTAGTGCTGTGTTTTGGATTTAGTATGAGGAGAATGTTGATAACACACTGATGTTTTCAGTTGTTGCTAAGTGCCCTCCTAGTCCAAGGACAGCTCCCGTGCCTACTGACTGAGCTAGGTACACAAGATGGGAGGGAACATAATCAGGACAGCCAGCCCAGCTGGCCAATGGGGTATTCCATACCATGTGACGTCATGCTCAGTATATGAACGGTAGGCGTGATCCAGGAAGTACCGATCGCTACTTGGTTATCGGTCAGCGCGGGTGGTGAGCAATTGCATTGTGCATCACTCATTTTGTATATTTTATCATTATCATTATCATTATTATTTTCCCTTTTTTTCCCTGTCCTATTAAACTGTCTTTATCTCAACCCACGAGTTTTTCTCACTCTTACCCTTCCGATTCTCTCCCCGTCCCGCTGGGGGTGGGGGGAGTGAGTGAGCGGCTGCGTGGTATTTGGCTGCCTGCCAGGTTAAACCACGACACAAGTGTTTTTTCCATAGCACCCATGCCAAACTTACTTTTAGGCTGTAGGGAGGCAGAAGACAGACGGGACAATGCTATTTGAAAGCAGTTCAACTCACTTCCAAAGTAATGCAGCTGTAGTCTCTTGCTACATTGGCCCATTGCTCACAATCAAAAATTAAATGAAGTGCTTGAAGACAGCACTTCATTCCCCTGGAATCCAAAGAGAACATATCCCTGCTCAGTACTTGGACGCTGGTTGTTTTTTACATCCAGGCAGATGTGGAAGTCTCAGGTATTGAGTACTGACCCAGTATTTCCAGGAGACCAGCTCTCAAGCTCAGGACTTTAGTTTTAGACTAGTTAGAGACCTTAAAATTCAGATAAAAGCCATTCTGAAGTACTTTGGAGTTTCAAAACTGACAAAGTCTTGAAAACTGTAAACATTAAACTACAGTTTTTAACCTTGAGAAAAATTATAATCATGCGTTATCATGGTGTTTAGAGATTGTTTTCTGAATTCCTGTTCAACAGAGTTCTGGGAAGATTTTTATGGAGCAAATCTGTTAGACACATAAAATGGATTGAATGCAAATACCATTAAAATAGACTAAGATTGATTTGCTTTGTTCACTAACTATCTGAAAAGGTATCATCAAACAGCAAGCTTGGAGATTGCTGAAGAAGCAGTCTCTGGGCAGATTACAGAAAGCTTTTTCTCCTCTCCACAATCAGCATATTATGGCAAGATCACAGTTAGTACTCAGTATTGCACAAAAATTAATTTTGAACTGTATGGCATATGAATGTTTTCTCTCTGAAGTGAAATAAAAGCATGTTTAATAAAATAAAAACATGTTTAAACAGGTAATCATACAGAAAAATCTCACTAAGGGCTCACACAGTGTCCTCATGTAAATCAACCTTCCAGCTATATTTGTGCTAAAAAAAGATATTACTTCTGTAGAAGAGAGTCATTCTCCTCTCTCTCCAACTTATTAGAAACTGTTGAATGGAAAGTCAGCTCTCCTCCAAGGAGTCACTGAGGCAAAAACTTAATTCCTAGCTTTTAAACATAATTATTGCATGAAATAAAAAATTTATCATATGAAATAAGTCTTAGTCATTCTTTCAAAATAATTTTCAGCATACTCTCAATTCTGAAGTCATTACTAGATTTCTTTATAGTATAAAAGGTCTATTTAGAATTATATATAGCACTCAGAAGCGAGAAAAAGAACCAATATGAGGAAAAAAACAAATAGATGACACAGCTCAGTTTCTCCCTCATTTTCTTTCTCTCTCCTTCCACCTTTCTAGAGTTTCTTTAAAACCCCCTCAGTCTTCCTTATTTTCAAATAGGTTTCTTCTATCCTTTCTCTTTGCAAAGCCACATGCTTGTCTTCTCTTGCCACAGTTAAATATAGCAGCCTGACTCCACCTGACTTCTGTGACTCCTCTGTACCTCCTCCTCTATCTCTTTGCTAGGAGTCTTTTACATCTGACTACAAAGGTTCTTCCTCACCTTAAAAAAAAAAAAATCCCAGGATACTGCTGGGGCAAGCAAAGACCCTTTGCTAATCATAACTGCATTCTCATATCCCACCTCACCATCTGTCAGACCTTCTCCCCTAGTTATATCACCACTGTAGCTCCTCGCTAGGGGCTGTTTCTTAAGGACAAGCCAGCCAATACACCACACATTACTGAAAAGGCCAAGACCTCTGGAAATTTATCCTTCCCCTGCCTCCTTGGCATACAACATCAGCTGGTTCCTCTCCTATGGGAGGCTCCAGGCTTGCTGCCGATTTGGGAACAAGACTAGCTGGATGATACACATGTCAGGGTACAAGCATATTCAGCTTTCCCTTAAGAGAATTAAGGCAAGAAATCGGACAGACATTTGCACTTCAGTATATACTATTTTCCAAATTGTTCAGTGCAAGCTAATGGCAAAGGCCTCACACACAGCAGCTGCTGTTAAGGCAGATATAATATCATTCTAGAAATTTTGTTTGTAAAACAGACAAACAAATTGGGAGATTTTGTATTGTTTACAGCCCCACCTTCTCATTCAGACTAGTTCACACTGGTCAGAGTAGCACCAAAATGCATTTCCTTGTGGTTAAGCCATTTCAAAATGGGAAGAATTCACAGCTAGTCATCGTTCCTAGGTGGACCACCCTGGCTTATGAGGACCAGCTCAGGTTAGGTACAGTCCAGTCACAAACACTGAGAGAAAGGCCCCTTTTTATGGGACCATCTATGATCCTTCAGAATCCATCCAGAATAAAGGACCTCTACAGCCCCCCTAATGGCTTTGGCCAGCGGGAGATGACTCAGAAAGGACACAGAACATAAACAAGGACCATTAGACACAGCTGAGAAATAAAAGAATGCCCCTTTAACACCAAATGTACTACAGAAGTACAGTAAAAGAGTCAGGGCCAAAAGCCCTTTTTGCTTTTTAACTAGGAATCTCAAATCCAGATAATGGGCTGTCTGCCCTGGAGCTCAATGAAACCTGTTCATTTTCACAGTCTGCAGAGTGATATAAATAAGGCATTCCACCTTTCAGGAAGGGAGGGGACAATTTTTTTTTTTAACAATAGAAAGCAACAAAAAAAGGAGACATAACCTCCTGTCCCTTAGTGCTTCTGCAGGTTTCTATGACAAGCAGCTACTCACTCCCACCATCTGTAGGTACCAGTCCAGTGACTTCATCCAGTCTCTCCTGTGGTAACATAATGGATGCAGTAGGTGCCGCCTTCTCAGTTAGCCTGACTGGGTTTCCAAGTGCCACAGCTGGTAGGACAACTAAGCCTTTGGGCTGTTCACAGGAGCATGAACCCAAAAATGGGAGGGTGGGACAGCTCTCCCAAAGAAGAATGCTTGCATTTCACCCTCTGTTCCCAATCCTGGATAGTTCTTGCATGCCCCACAATCTTTGTAGAAGCAGCAGAGTTCCTAGGTATAATGCTCAGCACAGGTTTTCTCCCTCAGAGAGAGATCATCAACCACAGCCCAGCTGACGCAAGCTCCTTGGAGTAGTCTGCAAGATGACTCTCTGAAGAAAACATGGAAGAAGTCTGCCTTAAAGGAGGGGCCTGTGAGTTCATGCAGTAACCCATACCAAATGGACCTAATTGGAAGAGAAGCCATCCTACCACCACCACAGAGTAATCTTAACACACAACCAGATCACCAGCCTGGCTAAGAAGTGGCAGCAAGTCTCACCATCATCCATTCTGGAGGAAGCATGAGGATGGAGGCATGGATGTTCACTTTGAACTGCTTTTCCTCCTCTCCCCAGCGGGTGACAAGGGATTTTTCTCACCCCAGCCAGCAAATAAACCCCACACAGCCGCTCGATCACCCCCCAACTCCAGTGGGATAGGGGAGAGAATCGGGAGGGCACAAGTAGGAAAACTCCCAGGTTGAGACAAAAACAGTTTAATAATGGAAATAAAACAAAGTAGAATAGTAATAATAACAATGAGAACAACAACAATAACAGAATATACAAAGCAGGCGATGCACAATGCAACTGCTCACCGACCGCCGACCGCGTGTCACGAACGGGGCGAGCCCCCCCACACCCCTGGTTTTTATACTGAGCGTGATGTCACATGGTATAGAATACCCCATTGGCCAGCTGGGTCAACCACCCCGGCTAGGCTTTCCCCCTCCCACAGGTTCCCCTGCACTTGGCAGGGCATGGGAGGCCGAAAAGAGAAACAAAAACTCCCGGGTGCAAGCACCACCCAGCAACAACCAAAGCATCAATGGGCCATCAACGCTCCTCTCATACCAAACCCGAAACACAGCACACCCCCCAAGCTATGGGGAAGTTAACTCTGTCCCAGCCGGAACCAGGACATCACCCCACAAGGATGGTGTTTTTCAGAGTCACAGGGTGAGCAGTGACTTTTTCCTCCAGCCCTCCTGATGCCATCTCAAGTCTGTCTAGGGGAAGGGCAATAAGAAGTTACTATTCTCTACCTTGGAGAGACTGTTCTTCAGCAGTTCATTTTAGACTTTTTTTTCTCCAATAAAGTGGTCTCCTATCCCAGCTGGGCCCTCCGGGCGGTGGTCATGTGGCCTTCCTGAATTTGTATACTTGCTCTGTATGGGGCCATGCTGTGCCACCAAGCAGTAAGTGCATTAACACAACAGGATAGGCACTTCAGTACCATATTAATCAACAAGAGGCCTCTGCATTATGCCTGTGCCACTGACTTTGAAGATGCTTGTTATGAAATGCTGGCAACACAGCATGTGAGTGTGCTGGTGCAACCAACGACACGTGCTGTACATCAGTAAATATGGGGAGCTCTCCATGAAGGATGCACAAACTGCATGTGGGTAGACTCAGTAAGGACAGCCTGTCTGCCAAGGCTTCATCCTTGCTCCATCCAAGCATACAGGTGCTCTCACAGTGTCCTAAGGTTGGGGCAGGATAGATAGACAGGAAGATTAAACCTCTGGGAGGCCATGTCGGTGGTCTCACAGGACAGTTCACCCATGGTCAAATTTAGGTCTCTCTTGGGAAAGAATATAGGGATTTTAGGATGTCAGTCCAAAGAGGAGTATGATTACCAAAAAAATTGCAATAGAGGCTGGAAAATCAAACTCTGAAAGGATGCAGAATATATGAAGATGCTAAGCACTCATGAAAGGGGATATGTTACTGAAAGTGTCTGGAAATCAAATAATTTTAGAATAGAATAGAATAGTTGCAGTTGGAAGGGACCTACAACGATCATCTAGTCCAACTGCCTGACCAATTCAGGGCTGACCAAAAGTTAAAGCATGTTATTAAGGGCATTGTCCAAATGCCTTTTAAACACTGACAGGCATGGGGCATCAACCACCTCTCTAGGAAGCCTCTTCCAGTGTTTGACCACCCTCTCGGTAAAGAAATGCTTCCTAATGTCCAGTCCAAACCTCCCCTGATGCAGCTTTGAACCATTCTCACACATCCTATCATTGGATACCAGGGAGAAGAGCTCAACCCCTCCCTCTCCACTTCCCCTCCTCAGGAAGCTGCAGAAAGCAATGAGGTCGCCCCTCAGCCTCCTTTTCTCCAAACTAGACAAACCCAGAGTCCTTAGCCGCTCCTCATAGGACATGCCTTCCAGCCCTTTCACCAGCTTTGTTGCCCTTCTCTGGACGCATTCAAGGACCTTCACATCCTTCTTAAATTGTGGGGCCCAGAACTGCACACAGTATTCAAGGTGAGGCCGCACCAACGCTGAATACAGCGGGATAATCACCTCTCTTGACAGGCTGGTTATACTGTGTTTGATGCACCCCAGGATGCGGTTTGCCCTCTTGGCTGCCAGGGCACGCTGCTGACTCATATTGAGCCTGCTGCCAACCAGCACCCCCAGATCCCTTTCTGCAGGGCTGCTCTCCAGCCATTCCTCTCCCAATTTATACTTGTGCCTAGCGTTACTCCATCCTAGGTGCAGAATCCGGCATTTGGACTTGTTAAATTTCATGCCATTAATCATAGCCCAATGCTCCAATCTATCTAGATCCCTCTGCAAGGCCTCTTGTCCCTCAAGAGAGTCAACAGCACTTCCCAGTTTGGTATCATCAGCAAACTTGCTAATGGTGCATTCAACTCCTGCATCCAGATCATTGATAAAAATATTGAACAGAACTGGCCCTAGAATTGAGTCCTGAGGAACGCTGCTGGTGACCGGTCGCCAGCCAGATGTAGCCCCATTCACTACAACCCTTTGAGCCCTTCCGTCCAGCCAGTTCTTCACCCAGCACACCGTGAACCCGCTCATCCCACAGTTAGACAACTTGTCCAGAAGGATGCTGTGAGGGACAGTATCAAAAGCCTTACTAAAATCCAGAAAAACTACATCCACCACCTTCCCTTCATCCACTAGGTAGGTGACATTATCATAGAAGGATATGGAATTAGTTAAACAGGACTTTCCCTTTGTGAACCCATGTTGACTGTGCCTGATGATTGCATTATTCTTTAAATGCCCTTCAATAGTACACAGTATAACTTCTCCATAATTTCTCCAGGAACTGAGGTTTTGTTTTATCTGTAAGTGACAGATTACTATTCATCATTTGTTAGATCTCAGAGGGAAAGGTGTCGTGGTTTAACCTGGCAGGCCGCCAAATACCACGCAGCCGCTCGCTCACTCCCCCCATACACAGTGGGACGGGGAGAGAACCAGAAGGGTAAGAGTGAGAAAAACTCGTGGGTTGAGATAAAGACAGTTTAATAGAAAAGAAAAGGGAAAATAATAATAATAATAATAGAATATACAGAATGAGTGATGCACAATGCAATTGCTCACCACACGCGCTGACCGATAACCAAGTAGCAATCGCTACTTCCTGGATCATGCCTCCCATTCATATACTGACCATGACGTCACATGGTATGGAATAACCATACCATCACATGGTATGAAATTAACACAGCTGGCATTAAAAGTGCAACACAACAACAGTCAGGAGCACACTTGCTAGTTATATACAATAAGATCAAAAACGAATAAGAGCTGTGATGTTTTTTGACTCAACACAGAATAATTAGCTGCTAATTCAATTTCTGACACACTTTCTCTGCGCATACAATTTTTCTTTGCTCTTTTTTTTTTTACCTCTTATTTTGACTTTTCATCTTACCACATCAGACCATATCATCTTGGACAGCCTCAGGGGCCTCTGAGCAATCAATTGCAGAGAGTACAAAGGCTGAAAAAGCAACTGCAGGTGCGAACTCTGCTATCCACCCAAGGATACTGAGGGAGCTGGCAGAAGTGCTCACCAAGCCACTTTCAATCCTCTATCAGCAGTCCTGGTTAACCAGGGAGGTCCCCGTGGATTGGAGGTTAGCAAATGTGACACCCATCTACAGGAAGGGCCGGAAGGAGGATCCGGGGAACTGCAGGCCGGTCAGCCTGACCTCGGTGCCGGGGAAGGTTATGGAGCAGATCATCTTGAGTGCCATCACATGGCACGTACAGGACAACCAGGTGATCAGGCCCAGTCAGCATGGGCTTATGAAAGGCAGGTCCTGCTTGACTAACCTGATCTCCTTCTATGACAAGGTGACCTGCTTAGTGGATGAGGGAAAGGTTGTGGATGTGGTCTACCTGGACTTCAGTAAAGCCTTTGACACTGTCTCCCACAGCATTCTCCTGAAGAAACTGGCTGCTCGTGGCTTGGACGGGTGTACTCTTCGCTGGGTAAAAAACTGGCTGGATGTCCAGGCCCAGAGAGTTGCGGTGAATGGAGTTAAATCCAGTTGGCGGCCGGTCACAAGTGGTGTTCCCCAGGGCTCAGTATTGGGGCCAGTTCTGTTTAATATCTTTATCAGTGATCTGGACGAGGGGATTGAGTGCACCCTCAGTAAGTTTGCAGATGACACCAAGTTGGGCGGGAGCGTTGATCTGCTCGAGGGTAGGAAGGCTCTGCAGAGGGACCTGGACAGGCTGGATCGATGGGCCGAGGCCAACTGTATGAGGTTCAACAAGGCCAAGTGCTGGGTCCTGCACTTTGGCCACAACAACCCCAGGCAACGCTACAGGCTTGGGGAAGAGTGGCTGGGAAGCTGCCCAGAGGAAAAGGACCTGGGGGTGCTGGTTGACAGACAGCTGAACATGAGCCGGCAGTGTGCCCAGGTGGCCAAGAAGGCCAACGGCATCCTGGTCTGTATCAGAAACAGGGTGGCCAGCAGGACTAGGGAAGCGACCATGCCCCTGTACTCGGCACGGGTGAGGCCGCACCTCGAATACTGTGTTCAGTTTTGGGCCCCTCACTACAAGAAGGACATGGAGGTGCTGGAGCATGTCCAGAGAAGGGCAATGGAGCATGTCCAGAGAAGGGCAATGAAGCTAGTGAAGGGTCTGGAGAACAAGTCCTACGAGGAGTGGCTGAGGGCACTGGGGTTGTTTAGTCTGGAGAAAAGGAGGCTGAGGGGAGATCTTATCACTCTCTACAACTACCTGTAAGGAGGTTGCAGCGAGGTGGGTGTTGGTCTCTTTTCCCAAGTACCAAGTGATAGGATGAGAGGAAATGACCTCAAGTTGCACCAGGGGAGGTTTAGATTGGATATTAGGAAAAATTTCTTCACCGAAAGGGTTGTCAAGCCTTGGAACAGGCTGCCCAGGGAAGTGGTTGAGTCACCATCCCTGGAGGTACTTAAAAGACATGTAGACGTGGTGCTTAGGGACATGGTTTAGTGGTGGACTTGGCAGTGTTAGGTTGACGGTTGGACTCGATGATCTTAGAGGTCTTTTCCAACCTAAATGATTCTGTGATTCTATATGCAAAACTACTGCACATTTCATTAAGAACCTGTTTTAAAATATTGAATTTTGTTAACAGTCCAGAATTCTGAACAGTTTTGCTGTTGCCACAGTCACTATGGTTAGGCATGATTAAATTTCTAAAATAGAAAAGCAACAGCAGATTTGAGGAGGGAGGTCTTATTTCTTATACCATCATTAACAAACAACATGTTAGAGGAAGATGAAAAAGAGCCCACTTTCTCTTATTCTGTGCAAAACTTCTGAAACTCTAAAGCATCTAAGATGATCCTCTTTATCTTCAATACAGAAAACTACATTTACATTTTTACACCTTGTTCTAGATCTTCATTAATGGAAAGCTTACACTAAGGAAATATTACTTAGAGGCCTGTTTCCTTTCCAAGGATTCACAGACAAAGTCTTTAAAACTTTCTAAAATTTAAAACTTTTTGGAAAAGTAATGTTAAATGGAAGGAACTCAGCAGTTTGCAGTAAAGCTTTTTCCTCAGGACAGAAAGTACATTCCTTCTTTACAGCCTGTAAAATACAGAGAACTCTATTACAAAAATTGACAAGTAATTACAGGGTCAAAAAAAGATTTTTTTTTTTTATTCCTTCTTCTTTGTTATAAACTGCCTTCAGCTGATACTGGTTTGACCACAGGACTTCAGGCTACATATATTCCAAAATCATTGCAAAATACTAAACAATTAACTTGTGATTTTTCTCCTCTTCACAGACAAATTGTGTTTTTCCTACATGGATTAATCTTAAAATGAATTGGTTTCTTCTCCTGCAATGTTAGGCTTACTTGACACTTCATACCTTCCTTGCTTTGTTTTTTGGACCACATCTGGGAGAAAGAAAATTTCCTCTAACAGTGAATTCCAGGCTGCCCATAATTCAGAAAACTCTCCCTAAAAAATGAGAGAGAGGTGTGTGTCTTGTTTTGGTTTTGTTACTATGCTTGCTAGTGGTAACGCTTAAGATTCTGAGAAGCTTCTTGCTGAGTCTAGACTGAAGTACATCCTAATTACCATAATCCTACCAGGCAATAAAAAAAAAAAAAATCAAGCCCACATACCTCCCATGCCATGTTCAAGAGGGACAATTTGATACATATAAGGTACATAAATTACTTTTTCTGGTTGAATATCATTGTTATGGCTTAGATTAAGAGAAAAAAGTTCTTTTAGACTGCACATAATGTCAAATTTGTTCCAAGGTTTATGAGATTATTTACTATTTAGGATGTTTCCTCATTGCTCAGAAGTTATTATTATATACTCAGAAGCCATTATTACATACTCAGAAGCCTTTGAGCATATTCTGGGATATGGCACTTAGCATGATAGTATTTAACTGGCATATATCCATATTTCATATTTGAAAGTATCTTATTTGTCATCTTCTTTTGAAGATGTGAGGTTAGATTTGACTTTCTAGGCAACTGATAATGCACACCGATTGTTTTTTTTTATTTGCAGAAAAATCCATTACAAATTCTATATTACATATAAATTTGCTTTGAGGAAGCAAATCCATTGTGTTTGTACAGATAAGCTATGCACAAATCTTTAATCTTGTTTCATGCCAGCAAAAGGAAACATTTTAACCATAGCATGGAAATATTTTGCAGGTGCTGAAAACGAAGTACAATGGAATAGTTTAACTGCTGGAATATGAAAGATCCCATTAAAAATTCAAGCAAATCAATATTAAGAAAAATAGCATTCTGTCACATGTGAGATCTTTCTATAAACTTTTTAGTCTTTGTTCAAATGTGTTGTCAGGAGAGGATTCTTACCATTACACAAAAAGATATTCTCAGCTTCTTCAAACCTCTTTCCATTTAGTGTGTAGCGAGTAAAGTCAGGAATTCAAGAATGTAACCTGTGTGGCCTATTTTGATGGACATACCCTGAGTGATTAACACAGAGGAAACAAATGCTTCCTTGTCGTCTATTGGCTGAAGAAATCGCCATCATGGTTGTCAAAGAAAGCAGAAGTTACTGAAAGGAAGAAGAAATGAGCATCCCTCTGGGCATCAAGTTTACATCACTAAGCTATTTCACTGCAATATAGAGGATATTTCAAATTCAGATAATTCTTCACAGCATGACTGACCATATAGAATAACCTTGCACACCAGAAGGATATTAACAATTTCCATAAAGTATTATTTAACCCCTTATTTTTTGCTAAACTAAAGAAAACTGTTGAGAAGAGTCTGTCATTAACTAGCAGGTAATCACACACATGTTCTTTTGTGACTGTTGAAAATGGAAAGGAAATACAATTTTTAATGCCTTCGTCAGAATATTGTCCTGATTATTGGCACTGATCCCTTAAAAAAATTACTGACAAATCAAATTAATCATCAAGAGAAAAACAACCTGAAAGGAGTTCACTTCGTGAGGGAAGATTAGAAGAGCTATAGATGTCTCAAGTAGCAGAGCCAAATCCTGACTATGGAAAGAAAGTCTGTAAATACTTTGTAATAATTTGTAATACAAAATTATATTCATTCACTGAAGCTAGACCATGAGCATTCATATTCTTGCTTTTTCCTTCTTTCATATCCTTTTCTTCAGAAGTCCACATGTGACCATTTATCCATGGCAACAAACATAAAATGTGGGTCCTAGCTGTTTGTTAAGCATCCATATTGGTCTATCCCCACAGCTTGGATAATGTAAATAGCTTTTGTCCCAACAAAAACCCAGAATTATAGAAGAACCAAAACATAAAGGCTGGTCATGTTGCTTGAGGAGCTGGAAGGTCCTTCTTACAGGTGTTTGTTCACAATCTTAGAGATGTTGGGTCTCTCCAGCCAAAAGAAGGGAAACTTTAATTAAGGATCAGTTGTAACCAAGGTCTTCCAGGTCTTCAAGGGATCTTAGGAGGCTTTTTCCACATGATGGAACACAATGAGATTTCTAAACATCACACAGCAAGAGTGAATGTTTTTCTAACTTCCTGCCCCCAAGACTCTGCTTACCAAAGATTAGATGGTAAGACCACAGACCACAAGATGAAATTAAGGGGGACAGGCCCACCGAAAGGAAGGAGGAAGTGTAGGCAATCATCTGTTACTGTTGTACAACTATTTCCACTCCCACTCCTCCTTCCCCTCCTACTTTACTTTCTCAATTTATAAAAGAATTAGAATAGGAAAAGTTTGTCATACATTCAGTTATCTCCAGTGGCTTGCACAGGACAGCATCTAGCAAATGAACAATTAAACATTTTTGTCCCTACCCTCAAGCTCTCTGAAGGTAATCATAAAAAAGCTTGTTCTTAATTTTTTTTTCTTCAGTTTTAGCTTAAGTATTACCTAAATCCTCTTACTAAAGAGACATGAATAATCATGTCAGCAATGACAGTAAGAGTCAAGCTGATATATCAATAAACAAAACTGGATCCAGGATTTTTTTTCTCCTTTTTAAAAACAGCAAAGTCATCGACTATTCAAATTAGACCTGAAATTCAGGTTTTATTTAAACAAAAGGTACAATAAATTAAATAATTTATTTAAAACGTGAAACTTTGGCCACACAACTACAACATCCTGTGCTAATATAAGAACAGGAGGGTAGACCTATTCAAAAAGTGAAGATTGCCAAGTCGCAAAACATGGAACACGGTCTGGATCGAGACTTTGAGCAAAAAAATTAAATCAAGTGATAAGTTCTTTCTTCCTTAGTCTCTTTACAGTTCAAATTTCTTATAACTGTTGAAAGAGCTTGTGCAACCTGATGCATGCTTAAAGCGGGTACTTCCAAAAATAGTATTTTCATATTACTGCACTTAACAGAACTTCAAAAGCTGTTTAGTTAAAGACCCTTCCTGACTCATTATAATCTCATTGACAGTTACAGAGTATTATTTTCTCTATTAGTGAAAGCCTCAAATTGCTAGAATGTGTATATATGATCAAAAATATATCAGTATAGTCAAAGAACGCATTTCACTTGTGCCAAGCTCACAGGGCTTCCAGTTTGTTGCCACCCTGGAATGCACCACCCACACGGCATAGGAGTCGACATAGATAACTTTTTCTCCATTTTGTGCTGCTAGAACAACTGCCCTTAATTCTCCTACTTGTGCACTACCTTCACCTTCTTCTATAATTTGTTTGCCAGTGTTGATGTTTAATGCAGCAGCCTTGTATTGCCATTTGCCATCTATTCTTTTTGCTGAGGCATCAGTAAGCCAAATGTCTTCAACTGGTGTTCCCTCGGTGAGAGGAGGTGTGTTTAAATTAGGTGAGGGTTTAAAAGGTTGTTGTAATGCTAATGGGTCTGCATTTATAGGCATCTGTAATTTGGAAATTTTAGTATGTCCTTCAGTTAATTTTATTTCCTCTGCAATTCCTGTCAAATAGGCATACCATTTCCTAATTGTAGGCTTTTGTGCAACTCCTTCTGGGGAAGTAGTCCCCTTTAAAACTGCTTCTAGTAAAATAAATGGATCTCTGGTTTGTACAGGTTGTTCCTGGTGTATTTTCTCAGCTTGTTTCACTGCTCGGACTAAAGACAATAGTCCCTTTTCCCACTGTTCTGTCTCTTTAAATGCAGTCAAACTGAACATCAAAGGTCTTTTTGGTCCATCAGGGCCAGTTTGGAACAGGTTACAGTAAGTACCCTGTTCAGCAAAACCCCATTCTGCTATAATAGGGTTGTGGGGGTGTAGTGGTCCCAATGATTGATATGCTTTTAATTCCTGAATTAGAGTTTTGACTGCCTCTTCATGTTCTGAATTCCATTCCCACGGTTTTCCCTTTCATAAAAGTGAGTGGAGTGGGCAAGCAACGATAGAAAATCCAGGTACATGTTTTCTCCAATATCCTAAAGTACCCATAAACTGTTGTAATTCTTTTCTAGATCGGGGCATCTGCAATTGTTCTATTTTACTCAGGGTGTCCGGTGGAATTGTTGCACTACCTGCAATCCACCAAGTACCTAGAAATTTTACTTCTTTACTTGGTCCCTGACATTTCTCAGAGGGGATTTCAATTTCTGCTTTATGTAACACTTGCCACACTGCTGTTGCTGCTTCCCCTACCTCTTCAGAGGAATCTCCTCCGATTAGAATATCATCTATATATTGGTACAGTTTCACATTCTGGGGAAGTGAGACTGTTTGTAAAAGTTCAGCAAGTGCAGCATGAGCAATTGTGGGTGAATGTTTATACCCCTGTGGGAGTCTGTTAAAGGTGTATTGTATTATTCCCAAGTAAAAGCAAATTTCTCTTTATCCTTTTCCTGCAAGGGGACCATAAAGAACATATCCTTTACATCTAATGCTGCCATCCATGGGTGTGCGGCTGCTTGTAGTGTGGCTGTTAAAGTTGCAATATTGGGTACTGCAGCCATTAGCGGAGCTGTGTTGGCATTTAAGCGCCGATAATCAAGTGTTAGTCGCCACCTCCCGTCTGGTTTTCGCACTGGCCAAACCGGTGAATCATATGGGGAGTGGGTTTTGGAAATAATGTGCCGTTTTTCCAAATCTGCTATTACTTCAGAGATTCCAGCTCGTGCCGCAGCAGAAATCGGATACTGCGGGACATCATTGGTGATTTTTGAATCAGGCCGTGCAGGGGCTGCACGGAGAAGATGCACTACAGCCTCCTGCTTTGTATCAGGGTTAGGGTTGACATTTGAACCGAAGGACCACACGCTGCCGTCCAGCAGACACCAGGTTTGGCCGTTCAAAACATCGAAACCTAAAATATTTTCATTGTGATCTTTAATTGCAAAGCGAGTAGATGATATACGCTTCTCACCCGGGAGCCATAAATTAACTTTTGCAGCTTGGCACATAACACTTGCTCCATTCACTCCAGTGATTTTAACTTTTTGCCGTCCAGGTCGTACACCCAGCTTCTTGGCATCTTGTTGTGTTAGTATTGAAATTTGTGCTCCCGTATCTATTAGAAAGTTTACCAATTGTTGTCGAGGACCAACTGGAATTAAAATATATTTTGCTTTAATGATGGGTGTAGCCTCATATTCAGAGGAATCTGAGGGGAACAAGGGGTCATCATTTCCCTCATCATAGTCATCAGGATCACCACAAATATCACCATCCCGTTCCTCAGCGGATACAATTAATTTCCTAATCTGTACAATGTCAGGGGGGTTGGGAGCCCGCATAAGCATCGTCTCGATCTTTTCTTCCAACTTTTGTGATTTCTCCTTTTCTTCCTGTAACTGTTTTTGCAGCTGCTCAATTTTCAAGGACAGTATTAATTCAGCTTCCTTTCTGCCTTCTATTTCTTCTTTCAGGTCCTGCTCCCTTCTATTGTTATTCTTTCTGTACTGATAAGCAGCTTCCAAACAGGTGCCTAACATTTTGCAAATAATTCCTTCTCCATCTTTTATATAGCCCTTAGCTACTTTTAGTTGTTTTTCCACAGCTTCCCAATCATGCCAATTATTACGAGCCCATTCTTCTGAGAATTTGGGACTTGGATTTATTCCATGTTTTTGTAAGTAATCAGTGATACTACTTGCCATCCTGCCGACTACGCCAATTTGTCGTGAATGAGTGGTTTAGAGGCTGCTTAAAGAATCACCATCAAAGGTATTAGCAGAAAGTGATTTTAAGAGAGATTTATAAAGGTGCGACCTAACAGAATTCAATGGCAAGGTCCACTCTATTACTTACTATACAGATGAATCATATAAAGGGAAATCATCTAAGGGTTTATATTTCAGGGACTATATGTGTTTAGCAGCAGTCTAGGGTTCATTCACAGTTTAGCAACACTTAATTATCAACTAATCATTAACAAACTTTAGTAACGCCTAATCATTAACTAATTCAATATTTACAAAGTGAGTTAGTAAGTCTACTACAATCACAACTTAATTACAGATTATGCTTACTATCAGTTCACACATACAGAGAAATATATATATAAAATAAAATACAGAAGGTACCTGTTAAAAATTCCCCTCGATTTCAGTGAAAAATATTCACGTTGAATGTCTAGGCATTCCCTCTCAACAGGCGAAGGGTTGAGCTTCGAAGGAGATTCAGCCCAGGACCCAACGGTCCTCCGAATATCGCAGACCCGAGAGGTCGTGAGCTCTGAGAGGCGTCCCACTCAGAGGGAGATGCTGGGTGCAGCTGCTGCGGTCCAGGAGAGCTCAAAGGGCCTCACTTAGGACCACCGTTTATAGGTTCGCAAGATGATTGATTGGCTTTAGTCATCTGTAAATTTCCATCCTGGCCACAGTCCCAGGTGGTAATTACTAAAGAATTCTCAAGGTTTCAGTGTTGTTCTACTGGACACCTGGGCCAGGCAGTAGGAGTACTTTCCCAGCCTCAGCTATGCAGAGTTTCTGATACAGTCAAGGAGCGCTCAACCGCCAGACTCAATACATCAAGGCCGAGGTTTCATGGAAATTTCTGAGATCAACAAGCAGCCCAGGGAAGAAAGGGAGGTGTGAATGCACCACCACACCAAGCTAGGATAGAGCATGAAGCACACCTTGCAATCTAGATACTGAGAAGAGGACTCTCTGTTATAAAGCCCTTATTTTGA
This sequence comes from Calonectris borealis, assembly GCF_964195595.1. Lineage (NCBI taxonomy): Eukaryota > Metazoa > Chordata > Aves > Procellariiformes > Procellariidae > Calonectris > Calonectris borealis. The sequence continues at coordinate 45,570,144 of NC_134351.1, read as the reverse complement.
ATAACAATAGAGCTTAATTGTACTAGTCATCTTCTATCCATTAGCTTACTTTGGGATACTGCAGCCAGAACAAAGAAAGATAAGAGATGGGTCAAAACTGTTTAAAGAGGAACAGAGAAATCTCTACCTTTAAGGTCGTTTGAGGCAGGAGTGTTCTTGGCCATCTTAGGTGCTTTTTCCGCTAACAAGCTGATTGAGGTTGGTTAGCTGAAGTACTGAATAGTTTCGGTAATGAGCTAAATAAATGTAATGCGCATTGATTAAACCTCAAAAAATAAGAGCCATCAGATTGCTTTCTAATCTGTACAGAGGTTAAAAGTCATTCAGTATTGGTATATTTTAAACTTCACCTTTACATGAAAAGACACGTATAAAAACTGGGATGTTTTATTTGGGTGCCTTAAGCCTCTGGGTTAAAGGACAGGTTAGTTCTTCAGTTTTGGTGGTATAAGAAACTTGTACAAAGTATCCCTGACTAAGACATGGCTCTTCATCTCTCAATTTTGCATGCTTTGGTAATTGGTTTTAATCACAGGACTGTGTTTTATCTGCAGATGTCACTTCATAGCATGGAGGTAAACATCTGACTAATAGGGTTGTACTGGACTTCTTTTTTGTTCCCTCCCATTCCTCAAAACCTACGTATCTATGTTTGACAGTGGGCTGCCTCCCTTCCTCAAGGCATAGGAAGGAAACATAGTAAACAAATATGTAAAAATCCAAGTGGCTAGTTCTGAATGTAGAAAGCTGTATTTCAATAAAAGCTCCTTAAATGGAAGCTTTCCCTGTGTTGGCAACATCAGCAATGCTACTGGTTTACCTTATGGAGAACAGTTCTAAAATATATGGTAGACATCATTTACAGATGCTCAATCCCAAAATATGTCTTGATTTATAACAGTGTAGTATGTTATAGAAGTATTATCTTGGTCCAAGGTAAACAACAAGTACAAAATAGGTACAATATATGTCACCAAGTAAGAGTATCCACATATATGAATTACAAGGTAAAAAGAAATAAAATCAAAATCATTCTGACCAAGTTTTGGTCTCCCATTTACAAATCAATACTTCATTGTCCTTATCCTGGGCATATCTGCACACCTTATTTCTCCCTAAACTAGAAGCCAAAGATCAAGAGACAATGATAGACCCAGATTTACAGAGGTTAAATCCCACCTACATTGTTGTGACATATTTCTTACTGGCTAGGTGACTACCAAGGCCACAGACAGTTGATCAAAGGCTGTACAAGCACCAGGTACAGGCATCTAGGTGAAACACTTAGGTAGAACACTAGGTAGGCATTTAGGCATTTAGGTAGAGATCAGATGAATACGGGCCCAAGAATCATATTCAAACAGATGTCATCTTGCAAGGGAGCAACCTGAAAAACAGGTATGCTGAAAACATACCTTGGTCTAATTTTCACAGTGCTCAAATCAAAAACTCCCCCTCCAGTTTAAACTAATAAAACAGAATTTCAGTTTAGCAGAAGCTTATTAAGAGTGCAGATTTCCAATAAATTATCTTCATCAGGAATAATCCTTATTGGCTGTATATACTGCTGTTTGTCGGTATTTATGTGGGGATTGTCATCTCTGGGAAATGGATTAAGGTTATCGCTTTGCTACACTGTGTGACACTGGCTTATGGTATGATAAAAGCATTGGTCATGGAATTGTACTCACCACTGCCGTCATCCCTGTGCTTCAGGAGCTATCTCTCGGAAACTATTAGTAATTACACTTTTTACCTCTTCTCCTCGGAGAGCCAATTTACGGGGGAGACAGCTTCCTTCCCCTTCCCCTTCTCCGCCAGGCTGATTACAATAGCTCTTGAGGATTTTGAATATCCTTGGGATGTTCAAACCAGCATGTTCCTATTGCTATGTCTCCTGAATGTGTTTCAGGCCTTGTGTAAGGTTAAACAACTATTTAAGAATACCACCCAGAGATCTGCCCCAAGGCTGGATAGTTATGAGTGGCAGGGTGTGTGGGGTAGTATGGGCAAGTGCCTAGGACAGTGGTCACCTCCAATGTTTTGGAGCTTCACCCCTGAACAAGTGCAGAATCCTGAAAAACTAGTAAAATATTTGGAGAAAGCATGCTGTCACCCTGGCAATTCCAGAGAGACCCAGATCACTGCAATGTGCTGGGGCCTGGCCCATGCCTACCGAGCCCTGTTCAACACTATTCAGAACCCTCAAGGGGAAGAGAAGGTCTCCGGATCTGATGACAAAACGATGGGCACTGCAGCTACTCCAACCCCAGCGATGGGCACTGCAGCTACTCCAACCCCTGCGATGGGCACTACAGCTGAACCAAAGGACCAACCCTTGCTGGTGTCAGTTGCCCCCATACGTAAGAAGAAATCTTGGAAGCAAAAGTCAGGTTGTTCAGAAAGGGATGATGGAAAAGCAGGGCCATCACGAGGAGGGGAGGAGGAAGAGGAAGAACTCATAAACGAGACGGAAAACACCCAATCCCTATCCCTGAGCAAGTTGCGAGATATGCGGAAAGATTTCAGCCGTCGTCCAGGCGAGCACATTGTCACCTGGCTGCTCCGATGCTGGGATAATGGGGCCAGTAGCCTGGAATTAGAGGGGAAGGAAGTCAAACAGCTGGGATCCCTTGCTAGGGAAGGGGGCATTGACAAAGCGATTGGAAAAGGGGCACAGGTCCTCAGCCTCTGAAGGTGAGTCCTGTCAGGCGTGAAGGAAAGGTATCCCTTCAAGGAAGACGTTATATGTCACCCAGGCAAGTGGACAAACATGGAGAGAGGTATCCAGTACCTGAGAGAATTAGGCGTGCTGGAGGTGGTTTATAGTGACCTGGACAACAACCAAACGCCCAAAGATCCAGATGAAGTCCAGTGCATGCGACCCATGTGGCAGAAGTTGGTACAGAGCGCACCAGTGTCGTATGCCAGTTCATTGGCAGTACTGTGCTGGAGAGAGGAAGAAGCACCAACGGTGGATGACGTGGTTGGCAGACTCCGGGAATACAAAGAAACTGTCTCCTCCTCCCTTGTCTTGGCTGTGGAGAAACTGTCCCGGGAGGTCCAGCAACTCAAAGAGGATATGTCCTATTCTCCACCTGTACGGACCAGTATCTCAGCCATTAGGAGTCAGCGTTCTTCTGCTCAAGAGAGAGGATATAGAAAGTACACACCACGGGGCACCCTGTGGTTTTACCTGTGTGTCCACAGAGAGGACATGAGGCAGTGGGATGGAAAACCTACCTTGACCCTAGAGGCACGGGTACCTGAGTTGCAAGGAAAAACAATGACACAAGGGGGTTCTCCCAGGAAAAATGCTGCTCCAGTTTTCAGGAAAAACCTGTCTCACGACGGTCCAGTTTCCAGTGAATAGTTCCCCAGACAGAGTAGAAGGACTGATCTAACTTTGGATTGTAATGAAGAGAATCTTGACTCGCCTTTGCAAGAAGTGAGTAATGAATACTATGACCAGAACTAGAGGGGCCCTGCCTCCGGCCAGGTGGAGGAAAGGGACAACCGGGTTTACCGGACTGTGTGGATTCGATGGCCTGGCACATCAGATCCACAGGAGTATAAGGCCAAAGTGAGCCTAACTGGGAACGAGTGGCAAAAGCACCCCATTGTAACTGGCCCAGAGGCTCCATGCATCATCACTTCTATGGTTGCTATCCATGGCATAGCAGTAAAAATCACCCAGATTAATGAAGAATGAACTCTGATAAAACCAAGCAAAGTGCAACGATGATAAAACCGGACGAGAGCAGCGATAATGGAATCAGAACAACAATCCAACACCACACCCCATCTCTCCTGCCCTGAAAGACTGTTATGACAGATGGAACCCAAAGTCATGGACTAAATGAACTCAATGGGCATTTTAGAGGGATGGCCCATAGACTAAGGGAATGAGATCTGTGTGTGTATATATCAAAAGACAGGAAAAGTGGTGGTGATTAATTGGAATGTATTGGAAAATGTGAGACCTAGCCATGACGTAGATGGTATAGAATAAGGGGTGGATACTGTCCTAGTTTTGGCTGGGTTAGAGTTCAATTTCTTCCTAGTGCTATGTTTTGGATTTAGTATGAGAAGAATGTTTTTAGTTGTTGCTAAGTACCCTGCTAGTCAAGGACTCTTCAGAGGCTGGGAGGGAGCATAGCTGGGACAGCTGGCCCAGCTGGCCAACGGGGTATTCCATACCATATGATGTCATGCTCAGTATATAAGTAAGAGACGTGGTCCAGGAAGTAGCGATCGCTACTTGGTTATTGGTCAGCAGGTGGTGAGCAATTGCATTGTGCATCACTCATTCTGTATATTCTATCATCATCATCATCATCATCATTATTATTTTATTTTTCTGTTCTATTAAACTGTCTTTATCTCAGTCCACGATTTTTACTTTTTTTCTTCCCGTTTCTCCCCCCATCCCACTGCAGGGAGGGGAGTGAGTGAGCAGCTGTGTGGTGCTCAGCTGCCTGCTAGGTTAAACCACAACACTACTCCTTACATAGTTCTGGTCCTCCCCTGTCGCTTCATTTTTTCAATTTTTTGGGAGCAGACCGGACAAGGTGGTCATTCCTCAGGAGTTCTTGCTTTGGGTTCCCACCTGCCATGGTGCATCCCTCAGCTCCTCTGGGCTTGTGCAGATGGGCCTTTAGTGAGCTGCTGGCTCCTGTGATGGGCCTGGCAGGATATTATTTGGGCTCCCCCTCCTGCCATTGTCTCTCTCAGCTCCTTTGTGGGTGTTTTATCACATAACCTAACACTTAGATTTAAAAATAAAGAAATGGGCAAATAACCTTTGAAAAAAAAACTTTCATTTTTAAGGATGCTATTCAGAGTGATAACACATCTAGAAAATGGATACTTATAATTTAAGCTTTCCATTTATCCTTACAGTCTCAAGCTGTAATGACTGACAGTTACAAAAACACTGGTGGAACCAAAGGAAGTAAAGTGGAAATAAAGTAGTACTTAAAAACAGGAAAGTTGCATCTGTTTTTACACCTTTCTTTCTTTCTTTCTTTTTTCTTTTTTTTTCTTTTTTGTCTCATCATAGTTCTGCCTTGCTCAGCAGATCTTAGAAGACTCTCATATTTTGAACACACTCTGAGCTATATTTCTCCCGAGTTTATCTAGCCATGCTTAGCTTCATCTTTTCATATAACTTCTGCCTGTTTCAACATCACATAGCAAGTGACAGATACATGGTGATAAGCATTAGATGGGATAAATACACATTCTGACTGCGGGTTTCAAATACTGCCATTGTGAAACCACACTTGGACACAGGGAGTCTGATTAGAGCCATGCGTTTAATTTTTTTTCTAGAGCTTACAGGTTCTGGCACAGACAGCAAGCACCTCAGTTTCTTCTACTGCTTTTAGAATAAGACAAAGTTCAGTAACACAGTATAAATTCAGTAAATATAATACCAAATGATTTTTGGCTTCATATTAATAGGGAGGCCAATGAACAGATTATAAACAGGCAAAGAGGGGAATCTCACTTTACTGACTTTGTCCTAAGATTCCCTGAGATAGGGAAAAGAGAAACCATAATTGCTTATTTCTAACCAACACAGTGTAAGCTTGACTGGTAGCAATGCTTGTTATTAAGATTACTAGATTTTCTCTTTTATAATGCCCTGCTCCTCAAGTGATTAGCTACTCAGCAAGACAGCAGCTTCAAATACTTCTCAGTTTCTTTTTACCACCTGGGCTTGCAGCATCTATAATTCCTTGATCACCAAGAATCGAATAACTGAGATTAAAAATAGCAACATTCAAGCTGCTGCTGTTTCAATTTATTACCAGCTGTTTAAAAAAAAAGTAATTTAAGATCTATATGAAAACAGCGTATTAATAGAATTTCTGTCTCTCTATCCCTGCTAACAGGGCTCAAAATAGCTAATCACACAAATGCAAGATCTAATTCTCCTGGAGTGTAACAAAGCTCAGTGGTGACCGTTTGAATTGCCTCTTAATGTGCACACATGCCAGAGCACTGCTTGATTTCAAAGCAAAGACAGTCAGATTGATGCTATATCTTCTGAAAGCAGGCATACATCATCAGACCTAGTTAGTCAGGTCAAGAGACCAAATCTCTACTTATTCTTACCCTGCTAACGTCTGCATGAACCACAACCTCTGAAAGGTACACTTTCACCAAATTACCAGATACCAAACCCTTGTTGCCTCTCACAGCAGTGAAGTGACCTCCCTTGCCACCATGCAAAGCAACATCAGTAAAACGGCGCTAACTACCTGAAAACCAAGAGTATCTCAGCACTAATCAGTATAGTATCAGAGGAATTGTTGGCTCCAAGTGCTTTGGCACCATCAGCACTGAAGGTCGTCTGACTGCTGGCAGGCTTAGTAATGAGTTCTCAGTACTAGGGGATTATCAGACCAGGCCTGTTTTACTACCTCTTTGTTCTAAGCAGAGATCTAAAAAACACAGAACTTGCTAGGGAAAAAGTGTTACTCTCCATCAGTGATAAAGAACTTTTTCTTCTAACCTTTGAAAGGGATTACGAACAGCAACCATCCCCTATATCTCAACCCTTTATTGAATGCCCCACAGGGTAAGAGATTAATTGCTGAAAAAAATTTGAGATATATACATATATATATATCTCATAGGTTATGAAACTCAGCGACACCATGGTGTCGTGGTTTAACCCCAGCCGGCCACTGAGCACCACGCAGCCGCTCGCTCACCCCCCCACCGGGTGTGATGGGGGAGAGAATCAGAAGGGTAAAAGTGAGAAAACTCGTGGGTTGAGATAAAGACAGTTTAATAGGGAAAGCAAAAGCCGCACACGCAAGCAAAGCAAAACAAGGAATTCATTCACCACTTCCCATCGGCAGGCAGGTGTTCAGCCATCGCCAGGAAAGCAGGGCTCCATCACGCGTAACGGTTACTTGGGAAGACAAACGCCATCACTCCGAACGCCCCCCCTCCTTCTTCTTCACCCAGCCTTATATGCTGAGCATGACGTCATATGGTATGGAATAGCCTATTGGCCAGCTGGGCCAGCCGTCCTGGCCACGCTCCCTCCCAGCTCCCTGCACATCTGGCAGGGCATGGGAAGATGAAAAGTCCTTGACTAGGGTAAACAATACCTAGCAACAACCAAAACATCAGTGTGTCATCAACATTATTCTCACACTACATCCAAAACACAGCACTATACCAGTTAATAGGAAGAAAATCAACTCCATCCCAGCCAAAACCAGGACACATGGCCAGCCTGGGATCTGCCTATGTGCCTTCCTATTTGCCATCATGCAACTTCATTGAGTAATACAGAATGTCTAGAACCAACTAAACCTGGTCACTTGCTCCACACCAAATCCCCATGAGCTCCATGGATTTGCTGCTCTTCACAGCTCCAGATATCAGGCATACCCTGGGAAATCCAAGCATCCCTATGGACTGCTTTATCACTTCAAGAAACCAACTCTTAAGAGCAGCACAAAGACTTGCCAAAAAAGATTTGGGAGCACCTTTCTATTCACTAGAATTGTATGCTCCAGTCCCAAGTCACAGGAACGCCATTAAGAGGTTCAGCTTTCCTTTTGACAGAATTGCTCCAGCAGCAACTCCAGAAACACCCTTCAGAACCACAAAGGAAGCACCAAAGAGCCTATCGACAACCCTGCTTAACCTCTGTCCTGGTTTCGGCTGGGATAGGGTTAAATTTCTTCCTAGTGCTGTGGTTTGGATTTAGTATGAGGAGAATGTTGATAACACACTGATGTTTTCAGTTGTTGCTAAGTGCCCTCCTAGTCCAAGGACAGCTCCCGTGCCTACTGACTGAGCTAGGTACACAAGGTGGGAGGGAACATAATCAGGACAGCCAGCCCAGCTGGCCAATGGGGTATTCCATACCATGTGACGTCATGCTCAGTATATGAATGGGAGGCGTGTTCCAGGAAGTAGCGATCGCTACTTGGTTATCGGTCAGCGCGGGTGGTGAGCAATTGCATTGTGCATCACTCATTTTGTATATTTTATCATTATCATTATTATTTTCCCTTTTTTTCCCTGTCCTATTAAACTGTCTTTATCTCAGCCCACGAGTTTTTCTCACTCTTACCCTTCCGATTCTCTCCCCGTCCCACTGGGGGTGGGGGGAGTGAGTGAGCGGCTGCGTGGTATTTGGCTGCCTGCCAGGTTAAACCACGACAGTCCTTTTTGGCGCCCAACATGGGGCTCGAAGGGTTGAGATAACGACACATCTGACCCGAACGGGTTAAAACAAATTTGTTATAAGCATTCATTATATCAGTTTAGTACTCGATGTTCACAATGTTGGTTTATTTGCTCTCAGAGTTTTTGGATCTGTTTTTGGAGCTGTGGTATATAGCACCTTACTGGCTGTCTATACTGCTGATTATCAGTTTTTATGTGGGGTTGGTCATCTCTGGGAAATGGATTAAGGTCATTGCTTTGCTATACTGTGTGACCTGGCTTTATGTTATGATAAAATTATTGGTCACGAGCCTGTACTCAGCACTGCCATCATTCCTGTTCTTTGGGAGCTATCTTTTGGAAACTATTAATAACTACACTTTTTACCTCTTCACCTCAGAGGATGGATTTAGGGGGGAGACAGGATGGGACACTTTCTCCCACTTGTTCACCTTCCCCTCCATATCTTCAGAAACTCCTTTTTCTTCTATCCTCTTCATGAAGACGTCCACAATATTCCCTGAGAATTTTGAATATCCTTGGGATGTTCAAACAAGCATGATCATATTGCTATGTCTCCTGAATGTGGTTCAGGCCTTGTTTAGAGTTAAACACCTCTTCAGGAATACTGTCCAGAGATCAACCCCAGCAACAGACATGGTGACTACTCAAACCCCTGCGACAGGCACTGTGGCTACTTCAACCCCCACAACAACCACTATGGCTACTCAGACCCCGGCAACAGTCACTACAGTTACTCCAACCCCCGCAACAGGCACTGCAGCTACCCAAACCCTCGCGACGGGTACTACAGCTGAACCAGAGGACCAACAGTCGCTGGTATCCGTTGCCCCTGTACAGAAGAAGAAATCTTTGAAGCGGAAGTCAGGTCGTGTAGAGAAGGATGATGGAAAACCAGGGCCATCACGAGGAGGGGAGGAGGAAGAGGAAGAACTCATAAACGAGACGGAAACCACCCGATCCTTATCCCTGAATGAGTTGCGAGATATGCGGAAAGATTTCGGCCGTCGTCCAGGCGAGCATATTGTTACCTGGCTGCTCCGATGCTGGGATAATGGGGCCAGTAGCCTGGAAGTAGAGGGGAAGGAGGCCAAACAGCTGGGATCCCTTGCTAGGGAAGCGGGTATTGACAAAGCAATTGGAAAAGGGACACAGGTCCTCAGCCTCTGGAGGCGACTGCTGTCAGGCGTAAAGGAAAGGTATCCCTTCAAGGAAGATGTTATATATCGCCTAGGCAAATGGACCACTATGGAGAGAGGTATCCAGTACCTGAGAGAACTAGGCGTGCTGGAGGTGGTTTATAGTGACCTGGATGACCCCCGAACACCCAAAGATCCAGATGACGTCCAGTGCACGCGACCCATGTGGCGGAAGTTGGTACGGAGCGCACCAGCATCGTATGCCAGTTCATTGGCAGTACTGTCCTGGGCAGAGGAAGAAGCACCAATGGTGGATGACGTGGTTAGCAGACTTCGGGATTTCAAAGAAACTATCTCGTCCTCCCTTGTCTCGGCTGTGGAGAAGCTGTCCCGGAAGGTCCAGCAACTCGATGAGGATATGTCCTATACCCCACCTGTACGGACCAGTATCTCAGCCATTAGGAGTCAGCGTTCTTCTGCTCGAGAGAGAGGATATAGAAAGTACACACCACGGGGCACCCTGTGGTTTCACCTGCGTGACCACGGAGAGGACATGAGGCAGTGGGATGGAAAACCTACCTTCGTCCTAGAGGCACGGGTACGTGAGTTGCAAGGAAAAACAATCACACAAGGGGGTTCTCCCAGGAAAAATGCTGCTCCAGTTTTCAGGAAAAACCTGTCTCACGACGGTCCAGTTTCCAGTGAACAGTTCCCCAGACAGAGTAGAAGGGCTGATCTTACTTTGGATTGTAATTGCGATGAAGAAATTCTTAACTCACGTTTGCAAGAAGTGAGAGATGGATACTATGACCAGAACTAGAGGGGCCCTGCCTCCGGCCAGGTGGAGGAAAGGGACAACCGGGTTTACTGGACTGTGTGGATTCGATGGCCTGGCACATCAGACCCACAGGAGGATAAGGCTCTCGTAGACACCGGTGCACAGTGTACCCTGATGCCACCAAGCTATGAAGGGGCAGAACCCATCTGTATTTCTGGAGTGACAGGGGGATCCCAAGAGTTAACTGTATTGGAGGCCGAAGTGAGCCTAACCGGGAAGGAGTGGCAGAAGCACCCCATTGTGACTGGCCCAGAGGCTCCGTGCATCCTTGGCATAGACTACCTCAGGAGAGGGTATTTCAAGGACCCAAAAGGGTACCGGTGGGCTTTTGGAATAGCTGCCCTGGAGACGGAGGAAATTAAACAGCTGTCCACCTTGCCTGGTCTCTCGGAGGACCCTTCTGTTGTGGGGTTGCTGAGGGTCGAAGAACAGCAGGTACCAATCGCTACCACAACAGTGCACCGGCGACCATTTTGTACCAACCGAGACTCCCTGATCCCCATCCATGAGCTGATTCATCGACTGGAGAGCCAAGGAGTGATCAGCAAGACTCGCTCACCCTTTAACAGTCCCATATGGCCAGTGCGAAAGTCTAATGGAGAGTGGAGACTAACAGTAGACTACCGTGGCCTGAACAAAGTCACGCTGCCACTGAGTGCTGCCGTGCCGAACATGCTAGAACTCCAATATGAACTGGAGTCAAAGGCAGCCAAGTGGTACGCCACAATTGACATCGCTAATGCGTTCTTCTCAATCCCTTTGGCGGCGGAGTGCAGGCCACAGTTTGCTTTCACTTGGAGGGGCGTCCAGTACACCTGGAACCGACTGCCCCAGGGGTGGAAACACAGCCCTACTGTTTGCCATGGACTGATCCACACCACACTGGAACAGGGTGAGGCTCCAGAACACCTCCAATACATTGATGACATCATCGTATGGGGCAACAGAGCAGAAGAAGTTTTTGAGAAAGGGAAGAAAATAATTCAAATCCTTCTGAAGGCCGGTTTTGCCATAAAACAAAGTAAGGTCAAGGGACCTGCACAGGAGATCCAGTTTTTAGGAATAAAATGGCAAGATGGACGTCGTCAGATCCCAATGGATGTGATCAACAAAATAACAGCCATGTCCCCACCAACTAGCAAAAAGGAAACACAAGCTTTCTTAGGCGTTGTGGGTTTTTGGAGAATGCATATTCCAGATTACAGTCAGATATAAGCCCTCTCTATCAAGTGACCAGGAAGAAGAACAACTTCAAATGGGGCCCTGAGCAACAACAAGCCTTTGAACAAATTAAACAGGAGATAGTTCAGGCAGTAGCCCTTGGGCCAGTCCGGGCAGGACAAGATGTGAAGAATGTGCTCTACACCGCAGCCGGGGAGAATGGCCCTACCTGGAGCCTCTGGCAGAAAGCACCAGGGGAGACTCGAGGTCGACCCTTAGGGTTCTGGAGTCGGGGATACAGAGGATCTGAGGCCCGCTACACTCCAACTGAGAAGGAGATATTGGCAGCATATGAAGGGATTCGAGCTGCTTCGGAAGTGGTTGGTACTGAAGCACAGCTCCTCCTGGCACCCCGACTGCCGGTGCTGGGCTGGATGTTCAAGGGGAGGGTCCCCTCTACACATCATGCAACTGATGCTACGTGGAGTAAGTGGGTCTGTCGTGGTTTAACCTGGCAGCAGCCAAATACTACGCAGCCGCTCGCTCACCCCCCCGCCGGGTGGGATGGGGGAGAGAATCAGAAGGGTAAAAGTGAGAAAAACTCGTGGGCTGAGATAAAGACAGTTTAATAGGGAAAGCAAAAGCCGCGCACGCAAGCAAAGCAAAACAAGGAATTCATTCACTACTTCCCATCGGCAGGCAGGTGTTCAGCCATCGCCAGGAAAGCAGGGCTCCATCACGCGTAACGGTTACTTGGGAAGACACACGCCATCACTCCGAACGCCCCCCCTCCTTCTTCTTCACCCAGCCTTATATGCTGAGCATGACGTCATATGGTATGGAATAGCCTATTGGCCAGCTGGGCCAGCCGCCCTGGCCGCGCTCCCTCCCAGCCCCCTGCACATCTGGCAGGGCATGGGAAGATGAAAAGTCCTTGACTAGCATAAACAATACCTAGCAACAACCAAAACATCAGCGTGTCATCAACATTATTCTCACACTACATCCAAAACACAGCACTATACCAGTTAATAGGAAGAAAATCAACTCCATCCCAGCCAAAACCAGGACAGGGTCGCACTGATCACACAACGGGCCCGAATAGGAAACCCCAGTCGCCCAGGAATCTTGGAGGTGATCACGAACTGGCCAGAAGGCAAAGATTTTGGCATATCCACAGAGGAGGAGGTGACACGTGCTGAAGAAGCCCCACTGTATAATAAACGACCAGAAAATGAGAAGCAATATGCCCTGTTCACTGATGGATCCTGTCGCCTTGTGGGAAAACATCGGAGATGGAAAGCTGCTGTATGGAGTCCTATACGCCAAGTTGCAGAAACTGCTGAAGGAGAAGGTGAATCGAGCCAGTTTGCAGAGGTGAAAGCCATCCAGCTGGCCTTGGACATTGCTGAACGAGAAAAATGGCCAGTACTTTATCTCTATACTGACTCATGGATGGTAGCAAATGCCCTGTGGGGGTGGCTGCAGCAGTGGAAGCAGAACAACTGGCAGCGCAGAGGTAAACCCATCTGGGCTGCCGCATTGTGGCAAGATATTGCTGCCCGGGTAGAGAACCTGGTTGTAAAAGTACGTCATGTAGATGCTCACATGCCCAAGAGTCGGGCCACTGAGGAACATCAAAATAACCAGCAGGTGGACCAGGCTGCTAAAATTGAAGTGGCCCAGGTGGATTTGGACTGGCAACATAAGGGTGAATTATTTATAGCTCGGTGGGCCCATGACGCGTCAGGCCATCAAGGAAGAGATGCAACATATAGATGGGCTCGTGATCGAGGGGTGGACTTAACCATGGACGCTATTGCACAGGTTATCCACGAATGTGAAACGTGTGCTGCAATCAAACAAGCCAAGCGAGTAAAGCCTCTTTGGTATGGAGGACGATGGTTGAAATACAAATATGGGGAGGCCTGGCAGATTGATTATATCACACTCCCACAAACCCGGCACGGCAAGCGCTATGTGCTCACCATGGTGGAAGCAACCACCGGATGGCTAGAAACATACGCTGTGCCCCATGCCACTGCCCGGAACACCATCCTGGGCCTTGAAAAGCAAGTCCTGTGGCGACATGGCACCCCAGAAAGAATTGAGTCAGACAATGGGACTCACTTCCGAAACACTCTGATAGACACCTGGGCCAAAGAGCATGGCATTGAGTGGGTCTATCACATCCCCTACCATGCACCAGCCTCCGGGAAAATCGAACGATACAATGGACTGCTAAAGACTACGCTGAGAGCAATGGGTGGTGGGACATTCAAACACTGGGACACACATTTAGCAAAGGCCACCTGGTTAGTCAATACCAGGGGATCTGCCAATCGAGCTGGCCCTGCCCAATCAAGACTCTTACGTACTGTAGATGGAGATAAAGTCCCTGTCGTGCACATAAGGAATATGCTGGGGAAGACAGTCTGGGTTACTCCTGCCTCTGGCAAGGGAAAACCCATCCGTGGGATTGCTTTTGCTCAAGGACCTGGGTACACTTGGTGGGTGATGCGAAAGGATGGGTAAGTCCGGTGTGTACCTCAAGGGGATTTGATTTTGGGTGAAAATAGCCAATGAACTGAATTTTGATGTCAACTGTTACATGATATTGTATGTCATTATTTCTATGATATAGCAGTGGTATAGCAGTGAAAGTCACCCAGATTAGTGAAGAATGAACTAACTCCGATGAAACCGAGCGAAGTGCAACGATGATAGAACTGGACGAGCGCAGCAGTACCGAAATGAGAACTGGCTTCAGGATGCAACGGCCCAACACCGCACACCATCTCTTCGGCCCTGAAAGACTGTTATAACAGATGGAGCCCAAAGTCATGGACTAAATGAACTCAGTGGACATTTTAGAGGGATAGTCCATAGACCGAGGGAATGATATCTGTGCGTGCATATATATGTATGTGTGTATATATAAAGAAAGATAGTGGTGGTTAATTGAAATGTATTAAAAAAGATGTGAGACCTAAGCACGACGTAAATGGTATGGAATAAGGGGTGGATACTGTCCTGGTTTCGGCTGGGATAGGGTTAAATTTCTTCCTAGTGCTGTGTTTTGGATTTAGTATGAGGAGAATGTTGATAACACACTGATGTTTTCAGTTGTTGCTAAGTGCCCTCCTAGTCCAAGGACAGCTCCCATGCCTACTGACTGAGCTAGGTACACAAGATGGGAGGGAACATAATCAGGACAGCCAGCCCAGCTGGCTAATGGGGTATTCCATACCATGTGACGTCATGCTCAGTATATGAAGGGTAGGCGTGATCCAGGAAGTAGCGATCGCTACTTGGTTATCGGTCAGCGCGGGTGGTGAGCAATTGCATTGTGCATCACTCATTTTGTATATTTTATCATTATCATTATTATTTTCCCTTTTTCTGTTCTATTAAACTGTCTTTATCTCAACCCACGAGTTTTTCTCACTCTTACCCTTCCGATTCTCTCCCCGTCCCGCTGGGGGTGGGGGGGAGTGAGTGAGCGGCTGCGTGGTATTTGGCTACCTGCCAGGTTAAACCACGACAGTCGCCCTCCAGTACAAGTGACAGGCTCAGGCACTCCCTGCAGCCGGAGACCTGGACAGATGTATGTAGGCGTGATGAATGGTAGAATGGTAGACAGATGAATGGTAGGCGTGATCCAGGAAGTACCGATCGCTACTTGGTTTTCGGTCAGCGCGGGTGGTGAGCAATTGCATTGTGCATCACTCATTTTGTATATTTTATCATTATCATTATTATTTTCCCTTTTCTGTTCTATTAAACTGTCTTTATCTCAACCCACGAGTTTTTCTCACTCTTACCCTTCCGATTCTCTCCCCGTCCCGCTGGGGGTGGGGGGAGTGAGTGAGCGGCTGCGTGGTATTTGGCTGCCTGCCAGGTTAAACCACGACAACCTCCTCTTCAGAAGCCTCCCAATGAGGACAGCCACCTAAAGGCAGTTTTGAGAGGAACTTTAAGAGCCGTGGATCAACACACTTCACAGTCTGACAGCTACTTCTATTAGTTTTAGAAAGTGCCTGGGGTTACCTAGGACTAATGTTTTCTCAAAACTCTCAGCAAAGGGTTCACAGACAATTTCCAAACTCTTTCAAACCTTCCTGTGTTTCCGATGCCTAGCTGGAGGCTGAGTGACGATGAAGTCATCAGTTCCCTAATACACCCAAAGTAGCAGAGGAAGCACCTACATGACTTCAAGGGGAAGAAATTCTAACTCTGCTTCTGTTGCACAAGCATTTCGGAGTCTCTCATCTCCAAATGTATGAGTACTTGACTTTGTTTGTATACAGTCCAAAATCTATCTGTATATGGCATTTCTCACAGCTGCGGACAGCACCAAACCAGGCAGAGTAATACACAAGCGTAACTATTTCAGTGCAACATCTTATGTGTTTGTAAATTAAGCAAACACTGTACTACATCTCACATGTATTATCAATTCACTTCCTTTTGGGTTAGTCATATCTCAGAGTTTTTTGAAACAGGAAAAGTGGGTTTGTGCTGAAACCCCTCTGCTGCAAGCCAGTTCAGCAAGTGCATTCCCTCCTTTCTGTGGCATCACTGCCCCTGTGTCTGCATGGCACAAATGTAAGAGCTATGCCTTGCCTAGAACAGGTTCTTCATAAAGGTAACAGAGGAGTTACTGTGGATTACATGGAACAGGAAGGTGAGCTCAGTTTTGATAGAGACCTTTTAAAGCTGCATCAAGAGTGAGATTTGTTTCTTTTTAGAGAGAAGGGACGATCCAGAGCTGAACTTGAAAGCAGAGAGGAAAAAAAGCTGTCCAGACATAGGAAGAGACAGTCAAGAAGTGTGTGACGCAATCTGAACTGCTTGATTCGAGTACCTTGGGGAACATCATGTGGCACAATGCTCACAATAGGTAAAGGACTATTTTAAAACAAGCTCGTTCTGTGACAAAGTAGTTCTGTTAAAATATATTTGTCCAAATAAATATATTTCACATTAACCAGAAAGCGGTGTAAACACACCTCATGACACTGTATTGGTTCTTGTTAATCTCCAGGAAACTTGTAACTAGTCTGAAGAGAGGAGGATGTTAAAATAAATGTCATAACATGCAACTTCTATAATTTTGCACTTGATTCCAGGTACTTATGGAATAAGGTTTAATATGACTGCTAGTGGCCAGTTTTCAAAAAGGGAGTGACAGGTAACTTCTGGCACAAAATCATTCCCAACTGCTTTTCCAAAAATGCCTCTTTAACAGAAAAAAATACCTGTGACAACGTAGCATAAGACACAGCTGGAAATTCCCAAAGATTGTGTATAACATGGATGCAATGCTTATTTGAAAATCAGTGAATAAATAACTTGGTGCCTGGGTATGCTCATTTTACACATGATCTTGAGAACACTGGTAACTTTCTGAAGCATTAACTGATTTCTGTAAAATGCATCAACATTGTCGTGGTTTAACCTGGCAGGCAGCCAAATACCACGCAGCCGCTCGCTCAATCCCCACCCCACAGTGGGATGGGGAGAGAATCGGAAGGGTAAGAGTGAGAAAAACTCGTGGGTTGAGACAAAGACAGTTTAATAAAACACAAAAGGGAAAATAATACTAATAATAATGATGATAATGATAGAATATACAAAATGAGTGATGCACAATGCAATTGCTCACCACCTGCGCTGACCAATAACCAAGCAGCGATCACTACTTCCTGGATCATGCCTACTATTCATATACTGAGCATGATGTCACATGGTATGGAATACCCCGTTGGCCAGCTGGGCAAGCTGTAACAATAATGCTCCCTCTTGCCAGCCTCTGCACTTGGTAGCATGGAAGCTGTCCTTGACTAGCAGGGTACTTAGCAACAACTAAAAACATCAGTGTGTTATCAACATTCTCCTCATACTAAATCCAAAACACAGCACTAGGAAGAAATTTAACTCTATCCCAGCCGAAACCAGGACAGTATCCACCCCTTATTCTATACCATCTACGTCATGCTTAGGTTTCACATTTTCTAATACATTCTAATTAATCACCATCACCATTCTTGTCTTTATATTTATATACACACACAGATCTCATTCCCTTAGTCTATGGGCCATCCCGCTAAAATGTCCATTGAGTTCATCTAGTCCATGGCTTTAGGCTCCATCTGTCATAGCAGTCTTTCAGGGCAGGAGAGATGGTGTGTGGTGTTGGATTGCTGCATCCTGAAGCCAGTTCTGATTCCAGTATTGCTGCGCTCGTCTGGTTCTATCATCGTTGCAGTTTGCTTAGTTTCATCGGAGTTCCTTCTTAATTAATATGGTTTGTGGTTTTTTTTACCGCTATACCATTGATAGCAACCACAGAAATAGTGATATACAATATCATATAGCAATTAACATCATACAATTCAGTTCATTGGATATTTTCACCCAAAATCAAATCCCCTTGAGGTACACACCGGACCTCCCCATCCTTTCGCATCACCCACCAAGTGCACCCAGGTCCTTGAGCAAAAGCAATCCCACGGATGGGTTTTCCCTTGCCAGAGGCAGGAGTAACCCAGACTGTCTTCCCCAGCATATTTCTTATGTGCACGACAGGGACTTTATCCCCCTCTACAGTACATAAGGGTTTTGATTGGGCAGGGCCAGCTCGATTGGCAGATCCCCTGGTGTTGACTAACCAGGTGGCTTTTGCTAAATGTGTATCCCAATGCTTGAATGTCCCACCACCCATTGCCCTCAGCGTAGTCTTTAGCAGCCCATTGTATCGTTCGATTTTCCTGGAGGCTGGTGCATGATAGGGGATGTGATAGACCCACTCAATGCCATGCTCTTTGGCTCAGGTGTCTATGAGGGTGTTTCGGAAATGAGTCCCGTTGTCTGACTCAGTTCTTTCTGGGGTGCCATGTCTCCATAGGACTTGCTTTTCAAGGCCCAGGATGGTGTTCCGGGAAGTGGCATGGGGCACAGCGTATGTTTCTAGCCATCTGGTGGTTGCTTCCACCATGGTGAGCACATAGCGCTTGCCTTCTTGGGTTTGTGGGAGTGTGGTATAATCAATCTGCCACCCCCACAGGGCATTTGCCACCATCCATGAGTCAGTACAGAGATAAAGTACTGGCCATTTTTCTTTCAGCAATATCCAAGGCCAGCTGGATGGCTTTCACCTCTGCAAACTGACTCGATTCACCTTCTCCTTCAGCAGTTTCTGCGACTTGGCGTATAGGACTCCATACAGCAGCTTTCCACCTCTGATGCTTTCCCACGAGGCGACAGGACCCATCAGTGAACAGGGCATATTGCTTCTCGTTTTCTGACCTCGAGTCTCCCTTGGTGCTTTCTGCCAGAGGCTCCAGGTAGGGCCATTCTCCCCGGCTGCGGTGTAGAGCACATTCTTTACATCTTGTCCTGCCCGGACTGGCCCAAGGGCTACTGCCTGAACTATCTCCCATTTAATTTATTCAAAGGCTTGTTGTTGCTCAGGGCCCCATTTGAAATCATTCTTCTTCCTGGTCACTTGATAGAGGGGGCTTACGATCTGACTGGAATTTGGGATATGCATTCTCCAAAAGCCCACAACGCCTAAGAAAGCTTGTGTTTCCTTTTTGCTAGTTGGTGGGGACATGGCTGTTATTTTGTTGATCACATCCATTGGGATCTGACGACGTCCATCTTGCCATTTTATTCCTAACAACTGGATCTCCTGTGCAGGTCCCTTGACCTTACTTTGTTTTATGGCAAAACCGGCCTTCAGAAGGATTTGGACTATTCTCTCCCCTTTCTCAAAATCTTCTTCTGCTGTGCTGCCCCATACGATGACGTCATCGATGTATTGCAGGTGTTCTGGAGCCTCACCCTGTTCCAGTGCGGTGTGGATCAGTCCATGGCAAATGGTAGGGCTGTGTTTCCACCCCTGGGGCAGTCGGTTCCAGGTGTACTGGACGCCCCTCCAAGTGAAAGCAAACTGTGGCCTGCACTCTGCCGCCAAAGGGATTGAGAAGAACGCATTAGCGATGTCAATTGTGGCGTACCACTTGGCTGCCTTTGACTCCAGTTCGTGTTGGACTTCTAGCATGCCCAGCACGGGAGCACTCAGTGGCGGCGTGACTTCGTTCAGGCCACGGTAGACTACTGTTAGTCTCCACTCTCCATTGGACTTTTGCACTGGCCATATGGGACTGTTAAAGGGTGAGCGAGTCTTGCTGATCACTCCTTGGCTCTCCAGTCGATGAATCAGCTCATGGATGGGAATCAGGGAGTCTCGGTTGGTACGAAATGGTCGCCGGTGCACTGTTGTGGTAGCGATTGGTACCTGTTGTTCTTCAACCCTCAGCAACCCCACAACAGAAGGGTCCTCCAAGAGACCAGGCAAGGTGGACAGCTGTTTAATTTCCTCGGTCTCCAGGGCAGCTATACCAAAAGCCCACCGGTACCCTTTTGGGTCCTTGAAATACCCTCTCCTGAGGTAGTCTATGCCAAGGATGCACGGAGCCTCTGGGCCAGTCACAATGGGGTGCTTCTGCCACTCATTCCCATTTAGGCTCACTTTGGCCTCCAATACAGTTAACTCTTCACTGAACTTTTCACTGGAAACTGGACCGTCGTGAGACAGGTTTTTTCTGGAAACTGGAGCAGCATTTTTCCTGAGAAAACCCCCTTGTGTGATGATTTTTTTTCCTTGCAACACACGTACACGTGCCTCTAGGGTCAAGGTAGGTTTTCCATCCCACTGCCTCATGTCCTCTCCGTGGTCACACAGGTAAAACCACAGGGTGCCCCGTGGTGTGTACTTTCTTTATCCTCTCTCTTGAGCAGAAGAACGCTGACTCCTAATGGCTGAGATACAGTTCCATACAGGTGGAGAATAGGACCTATTTTCTTTGAGTTGCTGGACCTTCCGGGACAGTTGCTCCACAGCCGAGACAAGGGAGGAGGAGACAGTTTCTTTGAAATCACGGAGTCTGCTAACCACGTCATGCACCGTTGGTGCTTCTTCCTCTTTCCAGTGCAATACTGCCGACGAACTGGCATATGATGCTGGGGCGCTCTGTACCAACTTCCGCCACATGGGTCGCGTGCACTGGACTTCAGCTGGATCTTTGGGCATTTGGTCGTTGCCCAGGTCACTATAAACCACCTCCAGCACGCCTAGTTCTCTCAGGTACTGGATACCTCTCTCCATGGTGGTCCATTTGCCTGGGCGATATATAACGTCTTCCTTGAAGGGATACCTTTCCTTCATGCCTGACAGCAGTCACCTCCAGAGGCTGAGGGCCTGTGTCCCTTTTCCAATCACTTTGTCAATGCCCCCTTCCCTAGCAAGGGATCCCAGCTGTTTGGCTTCCTTCCTCTCTAATTCCAGGCTACTGGTCCCATTATCCCAGCATCGGAGCAGCCAGGTAACAATATGCTCGCCTGAACGACGGCTGAAATTTTTCCGCATATCTCGCAGCTCACTCAGGGATGGGGATCCGGTGGTTTCTGTCTCGTTTATGAGTTCTTCCTCTTCCTCCTCCTCTCCTCGCGATGGCCCTGCTTTTCCATGATCCCTTTCTAAACGACCTGACTTCCGCCTCAAAGATTTCTTCTTCTGTACAGGGGCGACGGATACCAGCAAGGGTTGGTCCTCTGGTTCAGCTGTAGTGTCTGTTGGTGGGGTTTGGGTAGCTGCAGTGCTTGTCGCGGGGGTTGGAGTAACTGTAGTGACTGTTGCCAGGGTTTGCGTAGCCACAGGGGTTGTCGTGGGGGTTGAAGTAGCTGCAGTGCCTGTCATGGGGGTTTGGGCAGCCACCGTGTCTGTTGCCGGGGTTGATCTCCCACTACCCGCCGCCCCCGGACCCGCTGCTCAGCCCGCCCCGATAAGGTGCCGTTGTTCGCCCTCCCTCTTTTCTTGTTGCTGAGGGTTGATCTCTGGACAGTATTCCTGAATAGTTGTTTAACCCTAAACAAGGCCTGAACCACATTCAGGAGACATAGCAATATGAACACGATTGTTTGAACATCCCAAGGATATACAAAATCCTCAGGGAATATTGTGGACATCTTCGTGAAGAGGATAGAAGAAAAAGGAGTTTCTGAAGATATGGAAGGGAAGGTGAACAAGTGGGAGAAAGTGTCCCATCCTGTCTCCACCCTAAATTCATTCTCCAAGGAGAAAAAGGTGTAATTACTAATAGTTTCTAAGAGGTGGTTCCCGAGATACAGAGATGACGGCAGTGCTGAGTGCAGATACCAGATTAGACTTACGATCAATGATTTTATCACCTCATAAAACAGCAGCAAAATGATAACCTTGGCCCAGTTCCGAATAATGATAAACAGCACAAAAAGGAACATATACTGCAAGCAAGGTATTACATAACCCAACATTGAGAGCCAGCCCCACAACTTTGACAGCCAATACATCAACATTGTGACCAATCAATATAATGAATGCTTATAACAATCTTGCCTTAACACAGTTTGGTCAGATCTATCATTATCTCAACCCTTCAAGCTCCACATCGGGCACCAAAAAGGACTGTTGTGGTTTAACCTGGCAGACAACCAAACACGACGCAGCCGCTCACTCACTCCCCCCGCTGGTGGGGCGGGGAGAGAATCGGAAGGGTAAGAGTGAGAAAAACTCGTGGGTTGAGATAAAGACAGTTTAATAGAAAAGAAAAGGGAAAATAATAATAATAATGATAGAATATACAAAATGAGTGATGCACAATGCAATTGCTCACCACCCGCGCTGACCGATAACCAAGTAGCGATCGGTACTTCCTTGAACACGCCTACCATTCATATACTGAGCATGATGTCACATGGTATGGAATACCCCATTGGCCAGCTGGGCTGGCTGTCCTGATTATGTTCCCTCTCATCTTGTGTACCTAGCTCAGTCAGTAAGCATGGGAGCTGTCCTAGGACTAGGAGGGCACTTAGCAACAACTGAAAACATCAGTGTGTTATCAACGTTCTCCTCATACTAAATCCAAAACACAGCACTAGGAAGAAATTTAACCCTATCCCAGCCGAAACCAGGATACAGACTTACAGTCTTTCTGGCAGAGCAAGACTGTTGTAGGATGAAGATAACATTACCTTTGTACTCTCCAAGGAGTCCTTCAGCAGAGCACAAGTTCAGGTTCGCTGGGCACCTTCACAAGAGAAGTAATATAAGTAAGACAGGATGCTGCTAGATTGTTGTTGAGGATTACTAATTAGTATAGAGCTGGCATTGCATCCTTCTCTTTTCTAGTAGATCACAAATGTTAGAGACAAGGAGAGCGTAGGCAGAACACATCTGGGCTTTGGCAGTTTCCACCTTGAAGGCAATCCCTTGAAACGACCCAGGAGGAAGTAGCATTTCATTAAGTCAGGTCATTATTTTTATAAAATGGGGAGCAAAGCTTAAAATTTTATGAAACAGTTGCCTTCACTGAGAAAGATAAGTATAATTGACACTTCTTAAAGTGTGGTGGACATTCGATTCTCAATCAGAATGGGATATTTATCCTGCCAGTCCTTGTAATTTTATAACGTATGAGAATGTGTTTTCTACCGAAAGACTTCTGCAATGACATGAATCCAGCTGTTGAGTTTCCTGCCTTTCTTCTCACCCTTAAAAAAGTAATTTTCTAGCTTTCCTCAGTATACAGAGGGGGAAAAAGTGTGATGCAAGTAAACCATAAGGCTTAAAAAAAAGGCTAATAAGAGAATAATAACTCAGAGATTTGGTTTTGGTTTGGTGGGGTTTTTTCCCCAAAGACCGTTTCATGATTTTTTTCAATCCTGGCTCAAGATTTTTGAGCAGTAGGTCTGACTATTCATCTGTGCATCCTTTTCTGAACTTATAGAATCATAGAATAGTTTGGGTTGGAAGGGACCTTTAAAGGTTATCTCCTCCAACCCCCCTGCAATGGGCAGGGACATCTTCAACTAGATCAGGGTGCTCAGAGATCCGTCCAACCTGACCTTGAATGCTTCCAGGGATGGAACCTGTGCCAGTGTTTCACCACCCTCATTGTAAAGAATTTCTTCCTTATATCTAGTCTGAATCTACCCTCTTTTAGTTTAAAACCATTCCCCCTTGTCCTGTCGCAACAGGACCTGCTAAAAAGTCTGTCCCCATCTTTCTTATAAGCCCCCTTTAAGTACTGAAAGGCCGCAATAAGGTCTCCCCGGAGCCTTCTCTTCCCCAGGCTGAACAACCCCAGCTCTCTCATCCTTTCTTCATAGGAGAGGCGTTCCATCCCCCTGATCATTTTCGTGGCCCTCCTCTGGACCCACTCCAACAGGACCATGTCTTTCCTGTGCTGAGGACTCCAGAGCTGGACGCAGTACTCCAGGTGGGGTCTCACCAGAGCAGAGTAGAGGGGCAGAATCACCTCCCTCGACCTGCTGGCCATGCTTCTTTTGATGCAGCCCAGGATACGGTTGGCCTTCTGGGCTGCCAGCGCACATTGCTGGCTCATGTCCAGCTTTTCATCCACCAGTACCCCCAAAGTCCTTCTCGGCAGGGCTGCTCTCAATCCCTTCATCCCCCAGCCTGTATTGATACTGGGGGTTGCCCTGACCCAGGTGCAGGATCTTGCACTTGGCCTTGTTGAACCTCATGAGGTTCACATGGGCCCACTTCTCGAGCTTGTCCAGGTCCCTCTGGATGGCATCCCGTCCCTCAGGCATGTCAACTGCACCACTCAGCTTGGTGTCATCTGCAAACTTGCTGAGGGTGCACTCAATCCCACTGTCTATGTCATTGATGAAGATATTAAACAGTACCGGTCCCAATACGGACCCCTGCGGGATACCACTCATCACCGATCTCCATCTGGACATTGAGTCGTTGACCACTACCCTCTGGATGCGACCATCCAACCAATTCCTCACCCACCGGACAGTCCACCCATCAAATCCATGTCTCTCCAGTTTAGAGAGAAAGATGTTGTGGGGGACTGTATCAAAGGCCTTACAGAGGTCCAGATAGACGACATCGGTAGCCCTTCCCATGTCCACTGATGTAGCCACTCCATCGTAGAAGGCCACTAGGTTGGTCAGGCAGGACTTGCCCTTGGTGAAGCCATGCTGGCTGTCTTGAATCACCTCCCTGTCCTCCATGTGCCTCAGCATAGCTTCCAGGAGGATCTGCTCCATGATCTTCCCAGGCACAGAGATGAGGCTGACTGGCCTGTAGTTCCCCGGGTCTTCCTTTTTTCCCCTTTTTAAAAATGGGGGTTATGTTTCCCCTTTTCCAGTCAGTGGGAACTTCACCAGCCTGCCACGACTTCTCAAATACGATGGATAGTGGCTTAGCAACTTCATCCGCCAGTTCCCTCAGGACCCTTGGATGGATCTCATCGGGTCCCATGGACTTGTGCACCTTCAGGTTCCTTACATGGTCTTGAACCTGGTCTTCTCCTACAGTGGGTGGCTCTTCATTCTCCCAGCCCCTGCCTTTGCCTTCTGCGGCTTGGGCTGTGAGGCTTGAGCACTTGCTGGTGAAGACCAAGGCAAAAAAGTCATTGAGTACCTCCGCCTTCTCCATATCCCGGGTAACCAGGTCTCCCATTTTGTTCCGGAGAGGGCCCACATTTTCCCTAGTCTTCCTTTTATCCCCGACGTACCTGTAGAAGCTTTTCTTGTTGCCCTTGACGTCCCTGGCCAGATTTAATTCTATCAGGGCTTTAGCTTTCCTAACCTGATCCCTGGCTGCTCGGACAATTTCTCTGTATTCCTCCCAGGCTACCTGTCCTTGCTTCCACCCTCTGTAGGCTTCCTTTTTGTGTTTGAGTGTGTCCAGGAGCTCCTTGTTCATCCATGCAGGCCTCCTGGCGTTTTTGCCTGACTTCCTCTTTGTTGGGATGCATCGCTACGGAGCTTGGAGGAGGTGATCCTTGAATATTAACCATCTTTCTTGGGCCCCTCTTCCCTCCAGGGCTTTGTCCCATGGCACTCTGCCAAGCAGATCCCTGAAGAAGCCAAAGTCTGCTCTCCTGAAGTCCAGGGTAGTGAGCTTGCTCTGTGCCCTCCTCGGTGCCCTAAGGATCTTGAACTCCACCATTTCATGGTCACTGCAGCCAAGGCTGCCCTTGAGCTTCACATTCCCCACCAGCCCCTCCTTGTTGGTGAGAACAAGGTCCAGCATAGCACCTCTCCTCGTTGGCTCCTCTACCACTTGGAGAAGGAAGTTATCATCGACGCATTCCAGGAACCTCTCGGATTGCTTATGCCCTGCCGTGTTGTCCCTCCAACAGATATCGGGGTGGTTGAAGTCCCCCATGAGGACCAGGGCTTGTGAACGTGAGGCTGCTCCTATCTGTCTATAGAGGGCCTCATCCGCTCGGTCTTCCTGGTCGGGTGGCCTGTGGTAGACCCCCACCGTAATGTCACCTGTCCCTGCCCTCCCTTTAATCCTGACCCATAAGCTCTCGGTCGGCTCCTCATCCATCCCCAGGCAGAGCTCCATGCACTCCAGCTGGTCATTGACATAGAGGGCAACACCCCCTCCTCATCTCCCCTGCCTGTCCTTCCTAAAGAGCCTGTATCCCTCCATCCCAACACTCCAATCATAGGAGCCATCCCACCACGTCTCCATGATGCCAATAAGATCGTAGCCCTGCAGGCGTGCGCACGTCTCTAACTCCTCTTGTTTATTCCCCATGCTATGTGCGTTTGCATAGAGGCATTTAAGTTGGGCCCCTGATGAAGCTGTCTTACTGGCTGGAGTTCCCTTGTGCTGCTCTTCAGGCGCTCTCCTGCTGACCTGTGATCCTTCTCCAGGCTCTGGGCATCTATTGCTGGCCCTGGCATCAAACTGGTAGGAGTGGGATGGATTGAGGTTCCCCTCCCCCGGCAACTTTAGTTTAAAGCCCTCTTCACCAGCTTGGTAAGTCTATGCTCGAAGATGCTCTTCCCCTTCTCTGACAGATGGACCCCATCAGCCCCTAGTAGACCAGGTTTCTCAAAGCGAGTCCCATGGTCTAGGTAGCTGAACCCCTGGCTGTGGCACCAGTCCTGTAACCATTTGTTGATTCGCCAGATTTGACTGGCCCTTTCAAACCCCTTCCCTTTGACTGGCAGGATTGATGAAAAAACCACCTGCACTCCAGAGTCCCTTATCATCGCTCCCAGGGCTCTGTAATCCTTCTTGATGCTCCTCAGACTGCTCCTGGCTGTATCACTGGTGTCCACGTGAAACAACAGCAGCGGATAATACTCAGTGGACTGTACGAGGCTTGGTAGTCTCTCAGTGACATCCCTGATACGAGCGCCCGGTAAGCAGCACACCTCTCTAGAGAGTGCGTCCGGTCGGCAAATGGGTGCCTCAGTACCTCTCAGAAGAGAGTCGCCTACTACTATCACCCATCGTCTTTTCTTAGTTGCACTGGTTGTTATACGGGGGGCAGATTGGGCTGCCTTACTCAGCTCCAGCATCTCTCCTGATGTGGTGGGTCTTTCCATAGACTAAGTCCAGGTAAGTACGGGCCTTTAAAAGGAACCGCCAAGAACAGTCTGAACTTGATCAAAATAAAGATAAACATATACTGTTGAATGAAACACAAGGTATAATAAGGAAAACATGAGCAAAACCAAGCTGATGTTTTACACTTAACCACAGCGCTCTATTGCAAAATTCTGGACACCCTATGCGAGGTGACTGCTTTTGTAATTAAGTTGCTCAAGCCACAGAGGAATGATCAAAATTTCAGTCCAAAGTTTATCAAAACATGTTACCACTCTCTTACCCTTTTTTTTAAAGGATATTTAAGGTTTATTGTTTTGAAGGCTTTAAGTCTCACATTGTTAACAAGCAACAGCTCTTTGCTATCCTGATGACCAGCTGAGAGTCAACACACACTGTAAGCATTTGTTCATCAGCTCAGCAGAATTACACAGGACTCAGTGAGCATCTGGCATTAGAGAATACTGCTGTCTTTGTGGCAGGCAGATTTATGGACATCATTTTTGCAACTGCTACTCTTCGTGATCATTTGCAGTTCACTCATCTGCTAAATACAGCATAGCCAATTAAAACAGGCTATCCAACGAGGTATAGAGTTCAGCACGCTGCTACAAGTAATACAGAGTCACAGCTTCTTTCTTTTAATAGCATATATATAGTATTTCAGGAGTTCACTGAAGGGTTTAAACTGACCAAGGTGTCTCTGTCTCTGCAGTCCCTGCATGGGCTCTCCATAGTTTTTCCCCTAGGCCCTCCACTCTCCATCCTGAGGACTGAGCTTCTGCAAGGGGGTCCCTTTGGCCTCTCCGAGCACGAGGCTTTTCCACGGGGCTTGCACACTCCGCCTACCCACAGGAGTCATCTCCTCTCCACTGTAGGGGCACCTTGGGACGGGGCCTGGACAGGGCCTGAGGTCTCCACCAACTCATCCAACCCCTGCCCCGGGATCCCCTCACTACCTGGGATTTCCTCAGCCCCTCATGCCCTCCCAGCTCCCCTACTCCAGCTCATGGACCCGCTCTCCCTCCCCACCCTCTGGCCCTGGGGGCCACATCTGCAGCTCTCCCAGCCCAGCGGCATCCCTCCCTCACGGGGCAGCCCTGCCGATGAGCACGCCTCAGAGTGGTGGCCCCACCGTGGCTCCCCCAGCCCCGCCGCCTGCCTTCCACCTCAGCTTGAGCCCTCCCGCTCACATGGAGGGACTTCTCCCTCAGAGCTGCGTGGCTGCTCACCACAGCATCCCTTTCACTTCTCCAGGCGAGGGGGCAGCCCCCGTGAGCCAGAGGCTGGGCAGCAATTGCTGCTCAGCCTGGCCCAGGCAGCTGGTGAGGGCCATGGGCGCTCCTTACCCAGGGCGCTCCGCTGACCCAGGGCTTCCCAGTGTAAAGCTGACTCACATCCAGCTCTCAGCCTCCCCTTAGGTGCTGGCTGCCAGCAGAGGAGACCTGTCACAGCAGGGAGCTCAACAGCTCTCCACACCACACACAAGCGACCAGGGCAACCCCCAGCCCCAGCCACGCCCCGTGACAGGCGCATGCACACCAGCACCCTGGCCTGGCTGCAGCTCTGAGCTGCCAGGGGCCACAGCTGGGCTCCCAAAAAGGACCAAGGGACACCCGGTGCCGAGGGCAGGGAGGCTGAGAGCAGGCTGCTGGCTGAATTTGAAAGATGCCCTGGAAACAGCATGTTTCTTGAGTGCAGCCCGTCCCTGCTGTGTCTGCCAGGTGATGGGAAGGCCACATCCCACAGAAACCGATTTGATGCAGTGCTGTCCCAGGTGCCACAGGCAGAGGCAACTGCAATGTCTGAAGCCACATCCCCCCATTTTACTGAGCGTCGGCCCACAGCCTGGAAGTGCCGAGAAGCAGTCAGCGAGTCTGTGGTACCAGAAAAGTGTTTTGCTCATACTGGGGGGGGGGGGGGGCAGGGAAGGGCCACATAGCAGAGTTTTCCATCCAAAGGAGAAAGGGAGCTGAGGGTAAGCATCCAGAGCCATGAAACCGAGGCCCCAAACCTGTAGTTCTCCATAGTTTTTCTTTCATTAAAATTTGTGATCATCACATCTGCAAGAAGTGGCAAAAACAGTATAGCAACTTCACAAATCTGGGGAGGGATACTTTATAGAAAGATGTTTGTCTTAACGCTTGAGATCTTTCTTAGGCTGATTAGGATAAGAAAGTTAAAAAAAATAATCCATGTTAATAGAATTCAGGCCATGCTCCTTCAGCATTACAAACATTTTACCAAGGATTGCACTGAGTAACCAAAGCTGAGCCAACTTCTTAAACCTCACTGAAAATCCCAAGATAGAATATTTTTCTTTCACTGTATTTTCCCTTTGCATCTGGTGCAAAATGCAAAAATTCTTTTTTCCTTTTATTTAAATAGGCTGCTTTGCATTCTATTTCACAACGACTCTGAGCAAGCTATAGTTAATTGATATGTGTCATACCTTCCCTCCTCCCTAGAAACTTAGTTACCATCCATATCCTTGACAAAATGCTTGTGAAGAATAATATATCTGAAGTCAAATGTTATCTGCTAATTGACAGGATGGTTTCAATAATGTAACCTTATCTTAGGTAAATAAACTTCTAAGGAAACTTTGAGCCAGAAAGGGCAAATGAGATGTTTGAGATTCCTTTTTGCTGAAGAAGGTCTTGTTTTGATAAGTGCACGTCAATAGCAAAGACTAAACGTGAAAGAGAATCTGAGACCAAAAGAGAGGCTCAGTTCCCTCTGTTTATATTTGTTCCTAACTCAGTGTTTTTCATAATAGGAAACAGGATCTTGAGGGGGTTTTTAATTATTGTGGTAGAAAAATTGTCAAAAATTATCTTTATCTGGTATCTTATTTGAAAAAAAGTAATAATATTTTAATGCATCTCTAGCATTTGTTTCTTTAAATTCTTATTTAGATTTTATATTAGTTTTTACACTTCAATAATTCACAAAACCAGCCTAAAATTAGCATTTTTAACATACAACACAGTGTTGTTACAGATGTGAAAACTCTTAATAACATTCACATTAAAATATCAGATCAAAGACAGCAATACTATACACTGAATATGAGACTCCACAGACATGTGAAAGCAATGAGAAAGAGGAGAAGCAGTCACCAGAGGGAAGAAGATGATGGAGGGAAGAGAAGTCCTGTCCCAGTGTGTGGATTGTGAGAAATGGAAGAGAGCATCCTGGAAACGGACTGCAAACTTTTCAAACACACGTCGTGTGTGTGCGAGGCCCTGACCCTGTCTCTGATCAGTATTCAAAGGTGTTAGAAGGCAGTGACCCTATTAAGTGCATTGCACTTCTGTAAAATAATTTGCTTTATAAAGCATAGTTGACCTCTGAACAAATGTGACAATAAGAACTTAAAATGCACTCTCAACTTAAGTTTCTCTCCTGAAATTCCAGTTAACTCTAGGGTCCATGTCTTTCCAGAGATATAACCGGAAGACATTCCTACATGTGCAGAACTGTTACCTCAACTTACTTGCATACAAAGTGTTACCCAGTACCAATCTATTTCCAAGGGGAGGGAGATCTTGAAACCTACACAGAAGACTGATCTTCATTACAAAAGATAAATCATATTGCGAGATGGGTTTTCAAATAATATGAAAGATAGTTTTGTTATGTTATAAACATTGCAAGAGTGTGTACAGTTATAAAGACTTTGATGTCAAGGGGGGCGGGGGGGAGAGTAAACAAATACACTTATTTGATGTGCTTAGCATTGAAGAAATTGAGTTTCCAAAAGCCATGGCTTATCCCTTACCAGCAAGGCTAAATCTGATCCCTCTGGGTGGTCATAGCAACCGAAGCCTGGAGCTCTCTCTGGCTGTGCCTTCACTTCTAGCTTCCAAAACACTTCCTTTTCTATCTCAAGCTGTGATCCGATGAATTCATTCCAAACAGGATTACTAAAGAAGTGAGATTATTCATCTAGTGACCTTGCTAGGTCTTCTCTGAACAGGTCTTCAGCTTATAGAAATGGCATCTTCCCACTCTTAATGTAGAAATACATACTTATCCTTTCCAGGTCAGATTTCAGTAATTTTCTGACTGGTAGCTATACGACTTCTGATGAGCATAAACTATGTGTCCCATAGCCTATCCAGCTCAATGAAAATGTCAGTCCTGTGCAGAAATAGAAGAAAATAAATGACGTGTGGTGCTTAGGTGATACGCCATTTTAAGGGATGCAGTATCCTTAAATGCACACTGTACCGCATTCTGAGCAGCTCAATTTCCTAAACTGGTCATAAACTCCCCCTTTAGCTGGGCCAAATATACTTGGGAAGCTACCAAGTTGCTAGTGCTGTAGCAAACCTTGTTATGTGGCTGACTGAGCCCTTATAAATCTGTTTCGGATTCCATCCTGATTACTGCATGCAAATGCTCTTACACCATTCTGTCTAGGACAAAGATTGGAGGGACCACACAGAAGCAATGATCCATTCCTTCCACCTAATTGTTGTTTGTGGTGAAGGGAAGACAGCCAGATAGGGTGTCACTTCTCACAGAATGACAGCCTCAGCTTAGTAATGGCCTTCTCTTAAGACTCAGATTGATGACTGACTCCAGATGAGGCTCACAGGACTCATCCAAAGTCTATTGCTGTAAACGTCCATAGAAGAGTCCTGGATCCTAGTTCCTAGTAATAAAAATAATAATAATAAAAAAGTCAGCAAAATAACCAAGGCCTGTTCAGCATTCAACAGAGGATACTTAAAAGTCCTTCTTGTAGATCAGATAGCTTCAGAGAGAACAGGGAGTTTACTGATGAAGGAACAATTGTGGGGTATAGCAAGGGAAATCAGAGAATGGATAAGCAGTACCTCAGGTAAAAATGGTGTCCATTTCCTCAAGAAATAAATTGAAACAGTATAACAGAGAATTATAATAGCAGGGTTGGCTCCAGAAGGAAGTTCAGGTGCAAGAAGAGTGTATTTTAAGAAGACTGAAGGGAGTTTTGTGTGCCAGGAATTCTATAGTTAGCATGGGTGATGTTAGGTATAAGGTAGCAGGAGTAGGAAAAGAGAGGGAAACACAACAGCATCTGCTTCAGTGCATGCAGTTTGTCGTTATAATCCAAAACACAGTTGCTCCAGGGGGAAAGAATAATACTCAAAACTGAACAATAGTGGGAAACCTATCAGGTAATAATTTGTAGTGTGAATGTATGGGAGGAAAGTCAACAGAGTTTTGGAATGACAGAGAAAACCGTTAATAGACTCTGTAATTTACTAAGACTATTCCATCTTTAACTTCTTATCTGTAGGGCAATAAAACTTTGTGATAGAGCACAGGCGGAAATATCAGTACCTTTAAAACAGGTTATTGGTTTTTGAATCCTCATTAGTAAACAGAAGAAAAAGAATAACCAAAATTATTAAATGCCTTATCAAAACATTTAAGGTTCTCTGTACTTTCTTTAACATCTTACTCATAGTAGTAGCTTGATTATTTTCATTAAACTAGATTTTAACTGTTATTCTAGAGAAACAAGCGAAGCCACCGAGGCGAAGGGCTCCGGAGCGGAGGATCGCGCCGGGGGACCCTTCCTAAAGCGGAAAAACCGCGGCAAAAACCGCGAAGGCAAAAGCGCAGGGAGCGAGAGGGTGCCCCAGCCCCCCCACTCCCCCGAGCCGGAGGAGTGAGCTCCTGACGAGCGGCAGCTCTGACTCAGCGTGGCCGGGGACAGGAGGGACGGCGGCCAAACCCCCTCAGGTACAAGAGCAGACCCCAGGGAGCGCGAGTGACCCGGAGCGCGGCGACCAGGGCGGGCAAACAGGGCGTGGCGCGTTAGAAGGGCGTGGCGCGGCAGTTCGCGCAGGCAGGGCGCCCGGGGAAGGCGAGCGGGCAGGGCGCAGCCCCACTCCAGGCTCTAGAGGGTAACTCAGCTAGTGGTCATCACCCTACCAGAAGAGGACCTAGCTATGGTTTTCACTCGGCCGAAAGCCATCGCCAGAAGGAATGTGGCGACCCAGACCGAGCCCCCACAGAAACATAGAGCTGTCCAGGTCTCCGGCTGCAGGGAGTGCCTGTCCCTTGTACAGGAGGGCAGCAGAGACAATGCCTGTGTGAGGTGTGACCAGGTGGATGATCTGCTCAGCCTGGTGGCAGAGCTGAAGGAGGAGGTGGAGAGGTTAAGGAGTATCAGGGAGTGTGAGAGGGAGATAGATTGGTGGAGCCACACCCTACCATCCCTGAGGCAAGGGCAGCAGATGGAGGCTCCGCAAGAAGCAGAGGATCCCCTGCCCTCTTGCCACCAGGCAGAAGGAGGGGACCTAGGGGACAGGGGGGAATGGACACAGGTCCCTGCTCGGGGCGCCAGGCGAACCCCCGCCCGGCCTTCCTTACCTTCCCAGTTGCCCTTACACAACAGATATGGGGCCCTGGAACTTGAGGGCCAGAAAAACGAGGATGCAGATGAAGGTCCATCCAGGGGGTTGCCCAGGGCGAGTCAGTCAGCCCCACACATTACGACTGCCTCTGCTAAGAAAAAAAGGAGGGTAATTGTCATAGGTGATTCCCTTCTGAGGGGGACGGAGGGCCCAATTTGTCGGCCAGACCCATCCCACAGGGAAGTCTGCTGCCTCCCTGGGGCCCGGGTGAAGGACATTACTAGGAAACTCCCTAGTCTGGTACAGCCCTCCGATTACTACCTGCTATTGGTTATGCAGGCTGGCAGTGAGGAGGTTGCAGAGAGAAGTCCCGAAGGGATCAAAAGGGACTTCAGGGCACTGGGGCGACTGGTGGGAGGATCGGGAGCACAGGTAGTGTTCTCCTTAATCCCTTCAGTGGCAGGGAAGAATACTGAAGGGAACAGGAAAACACGCCGGATCAACACGTGGCTCAGGGACTGGTGTCATTGGTGGAATTCTGGCTTTTTTGATCATGGGGAGGTTTACATGGAACCGGGCCTGCTGGCGACAGACGGAGTTCAGCTGTCTCATAGGGGGAAAAGGATTCTCACGTATGAGTTGGCCAGGCTCATCGAGAGGGCTTTAAACTAGGTTCGAAGGGGGAAGGGGATAAAACCAGGCTCACTAGAGAAGAGCCTAGGGACGGCACGCCAATGTTGGGGGCAAAATCGGTAGCCCAGCTCAAGTGCATCTACACCAATGCACGCAGCATGGGCGGCAAACAGGAGGAGCTGGAAGCCATTGTGCAGCGGGGTAGCTATGACTTAGTCGCCATCACGGAAACATGGTGGGATGAGTCTCACGATTGGAGTGCTGCAGTGGATGGCTATAAGCTCTTCAGAAGGGACAGGCGAGGAAGGAGAGGCGGTGGGGTAGCCCTGTATGTTAGGGAGTGCTTCGACTGTCTAGAGCTCAATGGTAGTGATGATGAGGTCGAGTGCTTGTGGGTAAGGATGAGAGGGAAGACCAACAAGGCAGATATCCTGCTGGGAGTCTGTTATAGACCACCTAACCAGGACAAGGAGGCAGACGAAATATTCTACCAGAGGCTGGCAGAAGTCTCACAGTCGCTAGCCCTTGTTCTCGTGGGGGACTTCAACTTACCGGACGTCTGCTGGAAATACCACACGGCAGAGAGGAAACAAGTCGAGGAGGTTCCTGGAGTGTGTGGAGGATAACTTCCTGACACAGCTGGTAAGCAAGCCTACCAGGGGAGGTGCCTCGCTTGACCTGCTGTTCACAAACAGAGAAGGACGGGTGGGAGATGTGGTGGTCGGAGGCCGGCTTGGGCTTAGCGACCATTAAATGATAGAATTCTCGATTCTTGGTCAAGTAAGGAGGGGGGCCAGCAAAACCGCTCCCATGGACTTCCGGAGGGCGGACTTTGGCCTGCTCAGGACACTGGTCGAGAGGGTCCCTTGGGAGACAGTCCTGAAGGGCAAAGGGGTCCAGGAAGGCTGGACCTTCTTCAAGAAGGAAGTCTTAAAGGCGCAGGAGCGGGCTGTCCCCATGTGCCGTAAGAAGAACGGGCGGGGAGGACGACCAGCCTGGCTGAACAGGGAGCTCTGACTGGGACTCAGGAAAAAAAGGAGAGTTTATCACTTGTGGAAGAAGGGGCAGGCAACTTGAGAAGAGTACAGGGATCTCATTAGGTCATGCAGAGAGGAAATTAGAAAGGCAAAAGCCCGGCTAGAACTCAACCTGGCCACTGTCGTGAGAGACAACAAAAAATGCTTTTACAAGTATATTAATGACAAAAGGAGAGCCAAGGAGAATCTCCATCCTTTATTGGATGCGGGGGGAACATTGCGACTGAGGATGAGGAAAAGGCTGAGGTACTTAATGCCTTCTTTGCCTCAATCTTTAATAGTCAGACCAGTTATCCTCAGGGTACTCAGCCCCCTGAGCTGGAAGACAGGGACGGCAAGCAGGATAAACCCCCCATAATCCAAGAGCTACGCCACCTGGACGTTCACAAGTCTATGGGGCCGGATGGGATCCACCCGAGGGTACTGAGGGAGCTGGCGGAGGAGCTTGCCAAGGCACTCTCCATCATTTATCAGCAGTCCTGGTTAACAGGGGAGGTCCCGGACGACTGGAGGCTTGCCAATGTGACACCCATCTACAAGAAGGGCTGGAAGGAGGATCTGGGGAACTGCAGGCCTGTCAGCCTGACCTCGGTGCCGGGGAAGATCATGGAGCAGTTCGTCTTGAGGGTACTCACAAGGCATGTCCGGGACAACCAGAGGATCAGGCCCAGCCAGCACGGGTTCATGGAAGGCAGGTCCTGCTTGACCAACCTGATCTCCTTCTATGACCAGGTGACCTGTCTAGTGGATGAGGGAAAGGCTGTGGATGTGGTCTACCTGGACTTCAGTAAAGCCTTTGACACTGTCTCCCACAGCATTCTCCTAGAGAAGCTGGCGGCTCACGGCTTAGACAGGTACACTCTTCGCTGGGTAAAAAACTGGCTGGACGGCCGAGCCCAGAGAGTTGTGGTCAACGGACTTAAATCCAGTTGGTGGCCGGTCACGAGCGGTGTTCCCCAGGGCTCAGTACTGGGGCCGGTCCTGTTCAATATCTTTATCAATGATCTGGACGAGGGGATCGAGTGCTCCCTCAGTAAGTTTGCAGATGACACCAAGTTGGGCGGGAGTGTTGATCTGCTGGAGGGTAGGAAGGCTCTGCAGAGGGACCTGGACAGGCTGGATCGATGGGCCGAGGCCAACTGTATGAGGTTCAACAAGGCCAAGTGCCGGGTCCTGCACTTTGGCCACAACAACCCCATGCAACGCTACAGGCTTGGGGAAGAGGGGCTGGAAAGCTGCCCAGAGGAAAAGGACCTGGGGGTGCTGGTTGACAGCTGGCTGAACATGAGCCGGCAGTGTGCCCAGGTGGCCAAGAAGGCCAACGGCATCCTGGCCTGTATCAGAAATAGTGTGGCCAGCAGGAGCAGGGAGGTGATCATGCCCCTGTACTCGGCCCTGGTGAGGCCGCACCTCGAATACTGTGTTCCGTTTTGGGCCCCTCACTACAAGAAAGACATTGAGGTGCTGGAGCGTGTCCAGAGAAGGGCAACGAAGCTGGTGAAGGGCCTGGAGAACAAGTCTTATGAGGAGCGGCTGAGGGAACTGGGACTGTTTAGTCTGGAGAAAAGGAGGCTCAGGGGAGACCTTATCGCACTCTACAACTACCTGAAGGGAGGTTGTAGTGAGGTGGATGTTGGCCTCTTCTGCCAAGTAACTAGAATAGGACGAGAGGAAATGGCCTCAAGTTGCGCCAAGGGAGGTTTAGATTGGACATTAGGAGAAATTTCTTTACTGAAAGAGTGGTCAGGCCTTGGAACAGGCTGCCCAGGGAAGTGGTGGAGTCACCATCCCTGGAGGTATTTAAAAGACGTGTAGATGAGGCGCTTAGGAACATGGTTTAGTGGGCATGGTGGTGTTGAGTTGACGGTTGGACACGATGATCTTAGAGGTCTTTTCCAGCCTTAATGATTCTACGATTCTGTTTCATAGGACTTGATCAGACGTTTCAGTACAGGATATTTTTACTGTATCAGGTAAGAAAAGAAGCATCTCTCAGCAACAGTGACCTAAGCACCAAGTCTTCTGAAATGACTTTGTTTTTCATATTTAAAAACATTATAGCTTCAGATAAAATCTTAAAAGCTCAATGCAAGAAGGACATTTTATTTTGTTATTATTGACTGGCTGTTAATGAAATCATTCCAAGTACAGGATATTTTGCTGCCATTAATTTCATTCTTGATCTACATTTATTGCTTAAGCTAAAATATTATCTAATAATGTACACGATCACGTTCTTGACTTTTCCTTTTCCTTTTTGTTTTGCTTATATATGACAAACATTGCTGCTGCCAAGGACAGAATTCTGGCATAACATATAGATGTTACTTGAAAGAAAACATATATATTTTGATGCATCTGATGAAGCAAATGTTAAGCATACAGAATTCCAGCAACTGTAAGTCAGGGAATAGACAACTGTACCATGGGTATCATTCTTAAAAGCTGCAGTTTTATTTTACTAAATTATCTATGTTAAAAACAAATCTGTGCCTGGTGTGGAATTTCACTGCATCAAGTGTTACAATATTTTTGTTTTCATTACAAGCAGGAGAATGCATGTAGAACAAGTGTTAAGAAACATGACAATAAATTAGAATATAATTTACAAAAGCAAAAAATAATAATAAGAAAGTAACAGTGTATCACATTGATACCGAGTATAAAATAATAAGCAACTAATCACAATAATATAAAGGTAATTTCAGTCTGTATTATTAAGGATATCTATGTGACATTCACTCCATTACAAAGTTCCTAACAAAATGGACTATTTTTGGTTGTATACACCTTGAGGGGTTAATCTGTAGATTTTTCTTTCTGTTTTGATCTTCTTCAGCTGATAGTATTGCTCTGTGGAAGTACTGGCACCAGATTGTTTTCTGCATTTAGTATTCTACTATTTGATTCTAGGCTTGTCATATTTATAGCCTATACAAATAGTCCTATTGTCACTATTTAGGAATATAACGCTATTTAGCTTAGAATAGAATAGACTATTTCAGTTGGAAGGGACCTACAACGATCATCTAGTCCAACTGCCTGACCAATGCAGGGCTGACCAAAAGTTAAAGCATGTTATTAAGGGCATTGTCCAAATGCCTCTTAAAAACTGACAGGCATGGGGCATCAACCACCTCTCTAGGAAGCCTCTTCCAGTGTTTGACCACCCTCTCGGTAAAGAAATGCTTCCTAATGTCAACTCCGAACCTCCTGCTTTGAACCATTCCCACGCGTCCTGTCACTGGATACCAGGGAGAAGAGCTCAGCCCCTCCCTCTCCACTTCCCCTCCTCAGGAAGCTGCAGAGAGCAATGAGGTCGCCCCTCAGCCTCCTTTTCTCCAAACTAGACAAACCCAGAGTCCTTAGCCGCTCCTCATAGGACTTGCCTTCCAGCCCTTTCACCAGCTTTGTTGCCCTTCTCTGGACGCATTCAAGGACCTTCACATCCTTCTTAAATTGTGGGGCCCAGAACTGCACACAGTACCCAAGGTGAGGCCGCACCAACGCTGAATACAGCGGGATAATCACCTCTCTTGACAGGCTGGTTATACTGTGTCTGATGCACCCCAGGATGCGGTTTGCCCTCTTGGCTGCCAGGGCATGCTGCTGACTCGTATTGAGCCTGCTGCCAACCAGCACCCCCAGATCCCTTTCTGCAGGGCTGCTCTCCAGAAAGGTTAGATTATATAGATGGCTACAGTGTAACAGCAGCAATGAACTGTGCTGTGGAAATCTATTATTTTTCTTTGAATTAGGTTTCATTTTTCGGTCTTAGTCTGAAGCATTGCTTAGTTTATAAATCCATGTACATTCTGTGTTTTGTTCCCTTTAACAATACAATTCAACGTTGCTCCAGGGAGTTCTTTAAATTCCAGCCTTAGTGCTGTTATGTTGCAGAGTAAACATCAGACTCCCTAGTGTTCTAGCACCAGTAAGAGAGCAAAATGCATCTTTGGAAACACTCCTTACAATTTTAATGTCCTAAGTGAGGTGAAAAAAAAAAAAAAGGTTTCTTTTGAATACATAGAAAACCCTTTTCTTGTTAGCTGAAAAGACACATTAGCTGATAAACAAAATCATGCCCTGGAGAAAACCGGACCCTGATACAAAGAGGCCTCTTGCTTAGAGAATGCCATAGCAACCCCTTTCCCTTTTATCGTTTATTTGACCGAACCAGGGTATGCTAGCACCAAGGTGTTTTTTCAAAAGGATATAGAAAGTCGATTCACTTAACAGAGAAAGACTACATACTGCCCTTAATCCATATGTGCAGCTCCTAAAGATTGGGGTTTTTTTATCTTCTGGTGTCAGTTTTAACAGGAGTTGTTTATATGGTGATGAGAGCAGCAGATAAGCATTTGTGAATACATGCAAGCCAACTGAAAATGAATTCCACTGGTCACAGGCATATGGAAGTGGAAATACTGGAAAGAGGTAGCAGATGACAGGAATTTGATGGTCATGGATACGTGGGCTACACAAAACCCCACAGATGATAGATTGTCAATATGTTGGGGGGATTTCATAGTATGAGTCCTGTTAACAATATCTATTGTTCCATGTTAATTCACATTAGTAAATAGTGTGCAACACATTTGGCTTGTTATTGGTAAAATACACCGATACACTTCAATCTCATGATATTTTGAAATTATTTTTCACTAAAAAGAGTACTTTTTAAAAAAAGTGCTATTTGAGTTAGAATTTGTAACACGTTTTTGTTCACATAATTTTAATTGCACTACAACAAAGGAGACATAGTTGGACACAAAAGCACATTCATTAAGTACCTGCTGCAAACTGCAAGTGTTCAAGTACAATATATTAATATAAACAAGTACCCACTTTCCTTATCTCCTTGTTGAGTCTCTTACTGAAAAGTGAAGGGGAAGAGGAGCATGACATTAAACTTTTTTATGGTAGATTCTTGAATGTGACTTGCCTAAGTAGTTTGGTTTCACATTTAAAAAGGCAAAGTATTTGGTGAATATTAAAAATACGGTAATATGAAATAAGTGGAGTATGGCAGCAGAATAGTTAAGGCATCTAGCTACTAATCTAGAGGCATGAGTTTGTTCCAGTCTCACACTGAAAGCTGCCCCTAGCTTTAAATATGGTCCAGTTTTAAATATGTACCTGGCCATTTAGGTGAAGGTGGCCAGACTTCATTCTAGCCACCCCTTTTCCAGTGCCCTTTCTCCTGATAGCCCAACAGGCCTCTTGGCTCAAGCACACTTTTGACTTCTCATTTGAACAGAACCTAGATATCTCCACGAGTCTTTTATTCTTTGGTTGTAATCCTTGCCCACTCAGATGCGGTCTCCTGAACTGCACATTCACATATTCTTTCTCATAAACAAATGCCCTTCTGCTATAGTATCAAAGAAGGGAACATCTGGAATCCATTTTAACTTTCAGCTTTGCAAAGGATTGTTGCTATTACACAGTAGGCTTATCTTTTGCACTGGAACTCCTTGGTGTTGGAGAATCAAAAGTAACATGTAAACCAGATCTAGATGCCCACAAAGTTGTATCTTCTTTGTGGCTGGTGTTGTAAACAAAAGTGAGCTGGAGTCAAAGTGGAAGTTCTAAGCAACCTGTATGGTAGTAGTGAAGGAGCTGGCAAGACGGTCTTCACCACTATTGGAGTCTGCCTCCTCCATGATACTGAAATATGTTCCCTTTCAGTGGAAATCTCAGCTTCACTTTTACAATGGTAAGATGGCTATAAACCTGCAACACAGATTTCATTTCGTTTCATAGCACACTTGTATTTCATGCACCACTGCAATAACTGTTGCACCTCTTAAAACTAAGTCCCTCATGGTTGTTCTGTTTAGTATAGCTTTATATATGGCTCACAGCAGTGTTCAGGAAATATGGATTACTCCAAAGGGAATTAGGTGGAATGAAGGAAAAATACATATTGTTTTAATTTCCGCTCCTTAAATAACATTTCCAAGCTCATTTTATAATTTAAATTGTGGTGCTGTGTTGTGAGATAAAATAGTTAACATTTTTAAGCTATGACGTAACATTTTTTTGATTCTTCTTTACTTCCATAGTAGACCAAGTCATAACAGCTACATTTTTAAAAGTTTTAAATACAAATGGATTCAGTGTCATTGCTAAGTCCATAATAAAAATTATTTTAATGGTCCAAGGAGGTAAACAGACTATTGGATTTAGTCAAAAGAACACAAATGTTCCACAGTAAGCTATTCTATATGCGCTGTGTGGATCTTTCCAATTTGGCATGCCCTCCTTATACTGTGTCCAGCACTTTGGATGAATAAATCCCACTTCACAGAAGTTAAAATAATATTGAAATCCTGTCAGCTGGGGCTGACCAGTGGTTACGTTTTCCACAGGGTAATGCATTTGCAAGGACGTCAATCTCATTCCACTGTGTGGCTCTCTTCGATGGACACTTTTCCACAATAATAACAAGGCACATTCTCATGCTTTCTGTAGGTCAGTGTCCTTGGCAGGTCTTGCAGCACATCTGTCTGAAGTATGCTCGACTGCAGAACTTGAACTTCAACACCAGTGGGCAATATGCCACTTTGTTCACATCTTTGCACTCTAATAATTAAGGGCATTAAAGAGAAAAAATCAGAAATAAAAATTAAAGTACAAAGAAAATTTTACATTTAACATGCTGCTTCTCTATCCATCCACCTTGCCCTCTTTGTAACTACTCTTTCTAGTCCAGCCTAGTGCACACAATATATTTTAAAAAGCCATAAAAATGTTTGCAGGGCTTCTCTCCCAGACATTTAGAAGTGTGCCCACTTTGTCTTGAAAGAATTACCATTTATTGGGACAAATGATCACTTTAGACAGCTAGGAAATATGAGTCATTTTTCTTACAATACTTTTATATCTTCTTTCTCAGGAGTTATTTTATTCATCCATGAGAGGTTATCCAAAATCTAACACGATTTGCACTATTTGGTACCATGCTTGTGCATTTGTAAGAATCCTTGAAATAGAATATGCATTGCAGCTAACAGGGGTGGAGAAAACAACAAGTGTTATAAATAAAGGCACCAACGGTGTGAGTTCAGTGACTGGACTGAATGGTGGATTATACTTTAGGCTTGGTTCCATACATCCACGCTGTCTTTTATGCAGGAGGAAAAAACATTTTTATGCCTGTAATAGACATGTAAGAGCTTTTTTCATACTTGTGTTTTCCCTATATGCTGGGCTTACTGCCTCAGCAGCTCTTGTCATACTGGCAGGTAACTCTTCCAGGAAGGGAGAACAAGAGCTCAACCACGCAGAGGAAGGATTACTTCTTTTCCATCCCACACAGGTTGTATCTAAAGTGATTTGTGGATGTACATTACAGGAGCACTGCTGGAGTATGCCGTGGTTCTCCTCTGGCTCAGTTTCCTTTCTGTAGAAAGAAGGTGGGAATAGGGAATGGAATAGTTTGGTCCATGCCCAGTTCTTATTCTGATTATAGCTGGAGATACGGCTGTATCTGAGAGCTCAAATGGTATGCTCAGGTTCTACAGTTCAGATGTTGCTACTGCAGATTTGCTTTGCGCTGGAGTGAATATTGTGATAGATGCCTGATAGGGGATTTTTAGTTAAAAGCATTTGCACAGTTTCTTCCAGACTGATATTAAAATAGGACTCTGGCAAGGAGCCTTGCTTCATGTATAGGAAGATGGAAGAGATGTATACGGAGAAAAAGCAAAACCCACAAGTTTGAATTGCAAAAATGAAGTGGTGGGAAGAATGAAATTAGATTAATTTATCAGAAAATAATTTGTCTCAAAAGAATGCTGTAAATTTTTACTGTTTTAAGGTTGCATTTGATACTGGCTTCCTCCTACAATCTTTCTCAAATTACAACAGCTATAAAGAAAATGTGAATAAAAAGGAGAGAAACTAGCAGTACTTTGACTATTATCATATTTTGTATTGATTTGATATCTAGAAGTGAAGACTGGAGGCCAGGATGCTGTTGCTCCAAGGCCTGACGGAACAACAGTCCTTGACTCCAAGATGTCTGTAAGCCAAATATGAAAGAGACAACAGACAGACACACCAAACAGGAAAAGAAAAAAGTAATAGTGAAACAAACACAATCATCATGTACAATCCTTCAGCTACTCCTATTTGTCTTCCTTCTACATATGACCTCCTAGTACAATATTTTTGCTCCAGAACAGGTAGTTATGGACAGTGCATTCATGCTGCAAGCATACTGTAGTAGCAAGTTAAGTGCAGATGAGAATTTTTAGTATTTGAACCTAGGAAAGCATTAGTGAGGTTGAACTTCAGGGTCTGTACTGAACAGTATTTCCGATAATGGCAATGTGTATAGACAAGTAGAAGTCATGAAATGATTTAAACTTTCCTTTCATTAACACAGATATAGTGCTTTCGTTGTAATTTTTTACTCCACCTACCCAATGTTTTATGTACTACTTTTCTACTTTTTAAGTTCTCAATTTGGAAACAGAGTTGGATGTCAGCAGAAAAGACATTGGGGGTAGCTGGTTGAAACAGACATATTTCTCTATCAGCAACCACACATGGTCACTATTTTATTTCAAAAACTCTTCCCAAAAAAGGTCAAATATCTTCCAGAAATATTTCAGGTCCTTATGTTTGTGGAGACTGGGAATATAGGAGAGACAGATGGTGAATTATAAATGAAGTGAGGAAAAAAAAGGTTCACTTGATCTTGATGAAATGTAAAAAGTTCACTCAATCCCAAAAATAACCCTTATATACGTTGTATTTAGTTAAATACAGGTAAAGCCACTAACTTCATTTGTGCTAAAAGTAGGATTTGAAATTATCCCATTTCATATTCCTTTACGTTATTCTTCCTCTTGACTAAAACTGGACCCTGTTCAGCCAATGCCATTTGGACAGCAGTGAGACAATATTCTGGAAGTTGCCCACAACTTCTGTTTTAAAAATCAGTTTTGAAATAGATATGGTGTCTGATGAAGTAGCCTATTATTCATAGGACTGTGGTTGAATGGAAGAGGTTTAGCAGAGCCCTTTTTGTTCCTAGTAACTACTGTCAATAAGTTTAAATAATCTACATGCATTAATCTCTCCTTTCCTGAACTTTGTGGCCAGATGAGACAAT
Organism: Calonectris borealis; assembly: GCF_964195595.1. NCBI lineage: Eukaryota > Metazoa > Chordata > Aves > Procellariiformes > Procellariidae > Calonectris > Calonectris borealis. Next base: position 45,526,188 of record NC_134351.1, on the reverse strand, counting down.
ATTATGATATTAAGTATCACATTACAGTAATAAAAACACAGAATGTCACTGTGCCTTCAGCTAAAGAGACTGCAAAGACATACCACAAAAAATACAAGGAAAACGGAAATGACATAAAAATAGATAAAATAGTTTTTCAGGTAAAGTTTCAGATGGCCATTAGCAGTCTAGATTCAGCAGAGATATATATATACACACACACACTTAGAGAATAAAATCATTCTGAATACATTTCAAATTATGTGGTACATGCTGCCTGTAGTTCACTTCCAACAGCAAATGTAACGTTACCCTCATCAGTGGCAGTCTGTCAAAACCTTGTCTACAATATTCTAAATCTCCAACGAAGAGTTTAAAGAAAACAAAGAGCTAAAGCAGATGTAAAATGCGACCAGATATATTGTAACTTTCTTTTACTATTTCTATATCCCCAAAATTTTGACTCATTTTATGTAAACAACCTTTACTTTCCCCAAGAAAGTGCTTTTAAACTTTACTAACATGATCATTATACTGTGGAGTGGCTCAAGCTTTCTCAAAAACATGTATGTTGGGTTACCAAAATTAAATTGTCCGGAAATTGATAAATGGGTCCCATAGGCTGCGAGCACTGGAGTTTGGGGAGTGAAAGGAATCAGGAGGTTCGCTGGGGTTTGAAATGGGAAGGGAATCCCCTCAGCTAGTCTGACCCTGCTGCAAACCAATGACCTGTTGTTGAAGTTGCTTTTGCCCTACAGTGGGGCCCAAAGCACAAGGCAGTGCTACTAGGTGGCATGTGGACAAAGTCTCTGTGTGCAAGCAGATATGCTCTGCTACACACATGCACTCCCAAGGGGCAGAACCCTCCCTCTGAGAGGCCTGACTCCTTCCCTGAAACCCAAATACAGATACACAGTTCACATCCCACTGCACCTGGAGAGAGACAGATGCATGCATACAGGCACAGAATACTCCTTTCACAAATACATCCACAAGGAAATACCAGAACTCAAATACTTTTTGCTTAGAAAGTATTATCTTTCCAAAAATAGTTGTGCTCTTTAGGATTAGTTAGTTCTTGAAATCTTAAAAGCTTTCCATCATCTCTAGTATGCTGAAATAAATATGCCTCCCTGTTTAAAGGGTAACACTTTACTAACACAAGAGATGTCAGCTCCTCTTGAGTCTAAGAGGATTTTTTTAAAGCCAAAAGTGTAAGCAATACATGCACATTATTCTGCAAACACTCACAGTTTGTGCTTCTTAAATTCAGCATTTAATAGTAGCTCTGAAATGTTTATAAATTAGGATATATATTTAAGAAATGCTTGCCAAAATATTGAAAAAAATACCTTGAAGACAAATTTTTTGTCTAATTTTGGGATAGGGCCCCCTTAGTATTTCATGGATTGCAACTAGGTTCTTCTGAAAGGATGTAGGTATTTTAAATTGTTAAATGAACTTTGAGATTACATTTACTTTTGAGCCATTTGAGCCACTTAACTGCTGACAAATAATCAGTGGTTTCCAGTAAATACCTTCAATATGGGACAAAAGCAAACATGGGGTGCTAAGTGGCAATGTGTTGGGAACTGTATCTACTGGAAGAGATTGTGCTATATCTTTTTCCCCTCAATTCTTCCTAGGACTTATTAGCTCAAGCAAAGTACTGTGCTAATGAGGCTGCATGACTGTCAGTAAGGAGCTGGCTCATGCCTGGCCAACTCAGAGTGCAGACCAAAGAGCTGAAGTCCATCTGGAATACTATGTAAGTGGTTTTCAACATTTTTAATTTGTGGATCCCAAAAATTTTCCAGTGAAGGTGTAGGTCCCTGGAAAACACTATTGCCAACAGGCTTGCTTTTCATAGTTTCCCTGCACAGTTCTACTTTAAAGAAGTCCATGGCCACCCAGTGTCCATAGATCACACACAGAAAATCTCTGATTGTATTCATCTATAGGAGATCAGTGTATTTTCCTGATAATATTAAAGAATTACTAACATAAGAACTATAAATAAGAACATGATTTTTTCATCTTGAAATTAAGAGGAGATTGAGACTAATCATGCACTTAGAAGTACTTTATTACTTCCTTTCTTTGGAGAAAGACATCTGTGTTTGGAAATAAAATATCAGTTAGCCTTTGAGCTTTAAAGGGCAGAATGTTTCCTAGATTGATAATCATCATCTAAAGATTACTTAAGAGAATGAAACATAAAAATGGGAATTAAAGTAACCAAGTAAAATTCTATTATGAAGATGCTTTTCAAATGACAACATGGGATGATAAGCCTCTATTTAAAATTAAAACTTCCAAGCAGTAAATTACGGTGCTCATAGTGAATCATCAGTGTATTTCTGGGAAGATTTTAGTATGCTCCATTTCATTACAGACATCTCAATTTGACAGACTTTTATGACAACTTTGAATCTATGGCGTGAATTTGAATGGATACAGAAGGTATTAAATGAACACCAAATCAGGGAAGACTGTAGCATAAATTTGCCTTTTTTTGATTTAAAATCAGAGTATTTGTTCCATCTAATTAGGATATTAAACTTCAGTGTAGTTGGAGAACCTGTATAAAAGACACTCCATTATATACTGCACAAAGATTAGTTATGTTAAAAGGAGCAGCTTTAGTGAAATTGTGAAGTCAAGCACTCAAAATTTAGGGAATACCTGTTTTAAGAGAACTATTATTGCTGTGCAATCTTTCTTTATTTTTGGACATGTATGTTTTGGTAATTTTTGATTCCTTTTCCCCTTCCACACAAAATGGAATGTACTCATCTGGTGAGCAACTACTCTAAATTTTTACAATCAGTAAGGAAACTTTTTTTTACTGCCTAGCACTCAAATTGTACTTTGACGACAGAATTTCCTAATAGATTGGCTTGGGCAATTTATGAGTCCAGATCTGGAGCCTTTCATAAACATTAATAAGCTTATTTTGACATTATTATCTAATATATCCTCTAGCAAAAATATGTTATGATGAAGTTAGTTAATAGTCTGATTAAATTAGGCTGTATCATGTAAAAAATACTGTAATTATTTCAAACAGGCATTATAAATCCAAGAAATTCAAAGTTAATTAGAAGAAGCTGAAAAGTCAGTCAAAGTATAAGAACAGGCCTGTAGCACTGTGCAGCATTAAATCTGTGGTTCCAGTCTTTCAATGAACATGTGATCAACTATTTTTGCCACTACATTGTTATGTTAACCACTGATGGAGCAGGTAACAGTTCAGTGGATGAGAAGTATATCATGCTCCCCCTGCTATGATGGACATTTCCATTGAACCAATAAAGAGACTGGAAAATTAATGACACAAAATGATAGTATTTTGTCCATGACTTAGGCTATATATTTTTAAGGGTGTTTTTTTAAATGAAGAACCTGTATTTAGGTTTTTATTGACTTCACCTTTGAACTACAATGACTAATTAGAAAATAGTTGTAAAAAATTCATTCACAGTCTGAGAGATGATGTAATGTAGACTTTTACTAATAAATTAATGCAGTAATACTGACCATGTCACTTTACTCTTTCCAGAATAAATTATATTAAGATGGCAAACTTACCTTCTGTGTTGGAAATGGGAGTACTGTCACATTTACTTTCACACTGCTGCATTGATGGAGGTCTAAGTGTTTCTGGACACTCACTGGATGCTTGTCCGGTGTACGAGAGGCACTGTACTGTTCGCATCTGTTGCCCAAGACCACACTGTGCAGAACACTAAAAATAAGAGATAAAAAAGTAAAACAACTTGGATCCAATTTTTAAATATAAAACAAGATAACAGGAAAGCAATCAGGAACAGTACACATACACAAATTAAAAAAAAGACAAGCATCTGAAGAGATTTGGTTAATACATAAAATAATTTTCATAAAATAGCTTAGATTTTTTTTTGTTTTTTTCAGCAGTATATGCAACCACTTGACTTTTAAAGAAAATAAAACACAATGCAATGTTAGCTCCCTGAACAGCTTGGATTTGAGGTATGAGAATATAATTTACACTATTTCATATATCATGTCTGAGTTTAAGTGCATGTTTTCAAGAGAGAAATCATTTACTTTAGAACAAAGAAGAAAAACCAAGGAGAACAAGAATTCAAATCTACTAGAGGACTTTTTTATGGAAAAAGGAAAGTATCTTCCAAACAAAAATACTTTGCTGTTTCAAAATATTTTTGAATTTCTATAACTAAACAGTGTTTTTAGGACATATCAATTTAAGATAAATGCGCACCTGGACAACTAGCATAAAAGAAAAGTCAATTAGACTGTAATACCACAAATTATTGTCCCCTGGTTAGTTAAGTTAAGGTGTTTTATTTTCATTAGTGGCAAATTACTGAGCAAACTTAGAAACTGAAATATCAAGTTATTGTTTAATAACAGGCCATTGATCATAACTGAGATGCAAAAACATAATGAAAGAAGGAAATTCAGTATATCCTATTTAGAAACACTGCATAACGGCAGCACCATTCAGCCTGTGCTGTAACAATTTGGACTCGATGATCTTAGAGGTCTTTTCCAGCCTTAATGATTCTATGATTCTATTCTAATTACCCTGTCTGGTAATTAAGCATATTTTATGTAAAATTATATAGATCTCGGAAAGTTTTTTGAGTGGCTATATATCTTAGTAAAATTTTAATTGGCTTTGTATTTCCATCATGTTTCTCAACTAAGTTAAATGTGTTTTAAAAATACTAAACTTTGCAACATTGCTGTATCCCAAAATCCCCTTCTAAAACGCTGTAATAAGGACTATTTAATTTTTTAAAAAATGCATACGGAAACTCATCCAGTAGAAACTAGATTACTGTCAGCAAATCCTTTATAGTTCAGCAGACAACTATCATTCAAAATAACATTTCAATTTGAGACAAACAGGTGAGAAGCTTTTGCTTCAGTCATGGGAACCATCTCTTATCCATTTCCAGCAACATCTTATCCTTAAAGGTACTAATGTGTAGGGGACTAACAGCAATAAATACTTATATGTACTATCTTACCTGTCCCCAGTCTCCAGTAACCCAGCGAGGAGGAGGACATCGGCCTAAACTACAGCGGATGCGGACTGGAGGTTTGCTTTCCTCTTGGCATTGCGCAGCTGGAAAAGTTTTTAAAAGATCGCTGCTTTTGCACAGAACAATTCGGTGTTTGAATCCTGGGCCACACTTTGGTGTGCACTGAAAAAATATTTATATAAATGAATAATGGAAATCTCAGTAAAAAGTCAATAAAAGTGTCAGAAATGCTATTATGGAAAATAGGAGAATATGTTTATGTTCTTATAATTAAACTATAATCACAATTTTCCCAAGATGATAATGATAATTTTAAAATGTTTAGAAACACAAAAAAACTGACTGATGATTGCTTTCTTAAGTTAAAATTTTTGTAAGTTTTAATTCGATAAAAGTAGATTTCCTTTGCTATTTATATTTAGGCTATTGTGTTACTATTTAATTTTATATATAAAAAGCCTTTAGGTTAGGTTTAAGAAAAGCACTTTTCTGCAAAGTGGAAAGGTCTGCCACGTGTAACATTATTATAAAACAAACTTGAGTGTGCATTTCAGAAATTAAAAGTAGAACTCTCTGTTCTTAATATGACCTTAGTACAGTCTTTCTCCACCTCACTTACAGACCACTGAGCTACAATGAACACATATTTCCCCAATAAACATATGGGAAGATAAATGCTTTACTGGACTCCATAGAAACCAGATTATTGGTTCAGATAGAAATACTGTACCCTCTCCCCTACAATGCATGCTTCTCTCTCCTTTCCTATGTAAATTTTAATTCTGTTTTCTCACAGTTCTTGTTTTTCCTCCCTTTATCGCTCCTCTGCTCGTTCTAACAGCAAGCAGATAATAAAACATTAATTTGAAAAGAAGCAGGTCTGGAGACCTCTGCTTTTCCTCCTCTTTCTTCATATTGGTTCCCCCGCCTTCTCCTTCCTTTTTCCTACTGACTATTAACTGTCATTTACATTAGCATAACTGCAGAGACAAAATTAAGACCTTCCCCAAATCAGTCCCTCTTTAACAGTTGAGCAGGAGTTTTTGCAAGCACAGTTTTAGAATTCCCTATAGGCATGTTAACCTTTATCCCGTAAGCATATCTATCTGCAGTATTTGAATCAGAATCGATTTCTGATACCATAAATTCTACATACAGATTATGCTAAACCTGTCAAGAGTGGAACTGCCTTTCATATGAAAGCAGCTGCAGAGACAAAACATTATCTGGGAAATAATACTATGTGGAACTGAAGCAAAATTCAAGAGGTGGCACACTGAAGACCTTCTACCCATCAAAACAGGACATTATATAATTGGGGAAAAAAGAAAAACCCCTAAGATTCGTTTTCAGAAAATGACGAGTGATCCAAACTTTACTGTTGTATGCCTAATTCTGAAGCATCTCTGCCTAACTTAAAGACACTTTAAAGCAGTTCCACAGTACTATGTAAGGCATCAATATTCCCTATAAATATGTAAAGGTGTATATATGTATATATACATACACAGTGGGATTGAGTGCACCCTCAGCAAGTTTGCAGATGACACCAAGCTGAGTGGTGCAGTCGAAATGCCTGAGGGACGGGATGCCATCCAGAGGGACCTGGACAAGCTCGAGAAGTGGGCCCATGTGAACCTCATGAGGTTCAACAAGGCCAAGTGCAAGGTCCTGCACCTGGGTCGGGGCAACCCCCAGTATCAATACAGGCTGGGGGATGAAGGGATTGAGAGCAGCCCTGTCGAGAAGGACTTGGGGGGTGTTGGTGGATGAAAAGCTGGACATGAGCCAGCAATGTGTGCTCGCAGCCCAGAAGGCCAACCGTATCCTGGGCTGCATCAAAAGAAGCATGGCTAGCAGGTCGAGGGAGGTGATTCTGCCCCTCTACTCTGCTCTGGTGAGACCCCACCTGGAGTACTGTGTCCAGCTCTGGGGCCCCCAGCATAAGAAAGACATGGACCTGTTGGAGCGGGTCCAGAGGAGGGCCACAAAGATGACCAGGGGGCTGGAGCACCTCCCCTATGAGGACAGGCTGAGAGAGTTGGGGTTGTTTAGCCTGGAGAAGAGAAGGCTCCAGGGAGACCTTATAGCGGCCTTCCAGTACAGGAAAGATGGGGAGGAACTCTTTATCAGGGAGTGTAGTGATAAGACGAGGGGTAACAGTTTTAAACTGAAAGAGGATAGATTTAGATTAGATATTAGGAAGAAATTCTTTACTGTGAGGGTGGTGAGACACTGGAACAGGTTGCCCACAGAAGTTGTGGATGCCCCCTCCCTGGAAGTGTTCAAGGCCAGGTTGGATGGGGCTTTGAGCAACCTGGTCTAGTGGAAGGTGTCCCTGCCCATGGCAGGGGGGTTGGAACTAGATGATCTTTAAGATCCCTTCCAACCCAAACCATTCTATGATTCTATGATACAAGATCTTTAAGAAAATCTCTCAGTGGAAGTCACCTAAACTAGTCAATACAGAATGGACAGTTTTATCCTAAATCTTATCTCCACTTAGATTTAGGATCTTAAACTGGGCTGCAAAGAGATGGGTCCTCCATTTGGACTTTATAATCCAGAACTGCAAAGTGGGTATATAAACACTTTCCTTAAAATCTAACCTTTCCTTTCCTGTCCTATTCTAGCCTTTCCTATCAAGGTACTGCCTCCTTATCTACAATAGTTCAGTGTTCAGAATTCTCACACAGAATAGCCAGGTTCAATCCTCCTCATGCTGAAGGGGCTTTAACCCCAAATATTGTGTACCCTAAGTACCTGCCTACTAGAAAACTAGGGGAAGGAGGGAAGGAAGAGAAGAAAGATCTCTATCTCTCTGGTTGAACTGCAAAAAGAATTAAATATTAATGCTAAATAGAGACCAAAAAAGAATGACAATGAATATGTCAGGTCTTCAGCATTATGATCATGACTCCTCAGTTCTGGTCCAAATTCCATGGAATGTTGTGTGTATTTCCTCCCACAAATATTTCATATAAAATGCATAAGACTTTTAAGCAGGAACTAGAAGCAAGTGCCCCTTCCTAGCTGAGTGCTTAAAATCACTTGCACTTGATCTCCTCTTTCCAGGGACTGAGCATTCCGTGAAAAGCAAACAGAAAAGAGATGAGGTTGAAAGGACCCGCTTGCCATCGTAAGAGTAGTCTACAGATTAGTGATCAGTTCACTTTGTAGAACAGCAGGAGACAGAGAGGCTTGAAACCCCTCTGAGTTGTACAGAGCTGTGTTCTGCACTCTGGGTGTTGCATTCTAAAACCTGAAATATTATAAAAATGCAAAAAAGCAAGCTATCACCAGCCGACTCTTAAAATAGACCAGTAGCTATTGCTGTACCTCATGTGGAACTCAGTTCATTAGACATGCTCTAAGAATGCCTTCTAAATTGAGGCCTTTGGAGAGGATATGTGGAGAAATGTCTAGTGTGTGAATCACTGTGTGGCTTTGGCAAGAGGTTGGCACTCAGCTTCTCTTATGTGTCAAGACAGGCAAGTAGAACATCCGATAATCAGTGAATAAATGTCAAAACCCAATGTGCCTATGGAGTTTCATAATGTCTAAAACGTGGTAGCAAATAAGCAAGAGTTTGAGGATCAAAATTTGAGTTTAGGTGAATCCATTTTCTAGTCCTGCTTGAAGACAAGTTCTTTTATCTATGTCTAAGCTGCCATTTGAGAAAAATCTTTCAGCTACTGCTACCAGAAGAAAACAACATCCCTTAAAAAAACACTTTTTTGGAGTCATAGTCAAAATTCCACTAAATAAGATGGACTACACCCTGTCCCCAGAAATGAAAGTGAAGTAAGGAAATAGGTTGCCTACAATAATACTGAATCACCAAAAATAAAAAGCATCAGTAGAATTTAACAAAAAATTTATGTCTCCACAGCAAACGAAAGACAAAATACACAGACAAAAAAAGCCAGGAAACAGTGTCTCCCATTACCACATGCTTCTAGAATTTTTGACTCACTCAGTGGAAGTCATGACTAACGGTAATATGAATGCAAAGTAAAAGTGCTTGTCTGATAAGGCTCTTCCCAAGAAATCCTTAGATTATTTTTTGCTGGTTTATATTTTATTATCTGTAAAAATATAAAAGAAGTAATTTACAGTGGGCAGAATAATTCAGTCAAAGCTCAACTATTGCAAAGTGTAAAAAATTTTATGGCAAAACTGATGTTACCTGAGAATGACTACATTCTGCTGGGCAAGCCACTGTTAGCTTTAATTACTATTTGATATAAGCACTTTTACATTCTCCTAAGGACATTAATCTCTATGTTTACAAAATGTTTTTGTTTCTCTGACCAAAAAGATACAGAATTTCTTGCTAATTATCACTGAAGACTAAAAAAAATATAACTATATTGATGCTCAAGTGCATTAGCATATAAAAGTTCTAAAATTGCTTAATTTGTATCAAGTATTGCTTCTTTTGACTATTAAAACAAAGCTTTAGAACTTGCATTCCAGAGAAAAGTAACAAGATTTGCCATTGGCTTCAATGGAAGCAGTATTCAACTCTTCCACTTCTTGAGTTCACTCTTGTTTTCATTTTCATGCTTCCGTCAGAAAATCATATAAATACACATATATATATATATATAAATGTTTATATGTATATTACTATAGGGATTTAAATACACTATATTTCTGGGAACACTGAACAGAAAAAAAAGCCATTTTTCATAGAATCATAGAATAGTTTGGGTTGGAAGGGACCTTTAAAGGTCATCTAGTCCAACCCCCCTGCCATGGGCAGGGACATCTTCAACTAGATCAGGGTGCTCAGAGCCCCGTCCAACCTGACCTTGAATGTTTCCAGGGATGGGGCATCTACCACCTCTCTGGGTAACCTGTGACAGTGTTTCACCACCCTCATTGTAAAGAATTTCTTCCTTATATCTAGTCTAAATCTACCCTCTTTTAGTTTAAAACCATTCCCCCTTGTCCTGTTGCAACAGGCCCTGCTAAAAAGTTTGCCGCCATCTTTCTTATAAGCCCCCTTTAAGTATTGAAAGGCCTCAATAAGGTCTCCCCGGAGCCTTCTCTTCTCCAGGCTAAACAACCCCAACTCTCTCAGCCTTTCCTCATAGGAGAGGCGTTCCATCCCCTGATCATTTTTGTGGCCCTCCTCTGGACCCACTCCAACAGGTCCATGTCTTTCTTGTGCTGAGGACTCCAGAGCTGGATGCAGTACTCCAGGTGGGGTCTCACCAGAGCAGAGTAGAGGGGCAGAATCACCTCCCTCGACCTGCTGGCCACGCTTCTTTTGATGCAGCCCAGGATACGGTTGGCTGCCTGGGCTGCGAGCACACATTGCCGGCTCATGTCCAGCTTTTCATCCACCAACACCCCCAAGTCCTTCTCGGCAGGGCTGCTCTCAATCCCTTCATCCCCCAGCCTGTATTGATACCAGGGGTTGCCCCAACCCAGGTGCAGTACCTTGCACTTGGCCTTGTTGAACCTCATGAGGTTCACACGGGCCCACTTTCATTGTATTAAAATGGTATCATCAGTCAAGACACTCTGCCAAAGTACACCAGGCAAAATTCATACCAGAAAGAAGTCAGCACTTTTTCACAATCCTGACGAAATACCACCCCAACCAGAAGCTTAGCAGAGCTTTAATCTTTAGATTAGAACATTTTTGTTCAAAATTATAATACACTCCTGTTGTATAAAAGGCTGGTTGTGAAGGCCTTTAAAAGCTGTTCAAGCTTCTTATGAGGCTGGCAATGTCGATAGATCTAAGGATGATGTATTAGTGAGCAAAGTCTAGAGGAGGTAGCTAAAGAGGAATAGTATATAGTCAACATATTTATGGCTCTGTAACTTGTCATATGGATACTATTATTTGTTAGTACTGAGATGATGCCTAGATATTCCAATCAGAAATAAAGTATCATGATAATGCACACAATGAACTTACAAACTATCAATGCCACGGATGTGGTATGAAAGAGTCTTCAACTGAACATCCCTTTCTACTCATCCATTCTTTCCTTCTCACTCCTTTCCTTTCTACTCTTTCCATGTAAGATTCATTTTCAAAGGGCTGGAATACACTGTACCTTTTCAGGTAGGGACAAGGACCATTTAAAACCTTTTCTGCCTTGATTTTGGTGCCCTACTTCTTGTGTGAAATGCTGGCTAACAGTGGGGTAAAAAAAAATATTGTTCTGCATGTAGAACAAGACACACTTTAAGATTCACTGTGCCATTTCTAGGTTTCTTGAGGTCCTGGTCTACACTGAGAAAAGTTGCTGAAAGAAACTGCTTACCTACAGGTTTCAGGATATAAAGCTGACAACTTTTTACAGAACTGATTCCAAAAAATATTTTATCTTAAACCTGAATAAAACTAGAGACAGATTAGGGTATAGTCTGGGAATGACTATCTGTTTTATGATAGTGGATTATTTACAAAACCTGTTACAAATAACAGGAGATTCAGAATATAAGCAAAAGCATCTGTATGATAAATTAATGAAAACAAAAAATTTTCAGAAGTTCATATAATTTTTAGAAAAATTTTCTTTGATATAAAAGCTCACTAAAATGGCATTTCATTCATAATTCCTTATGGAACAAAACCAAACAGTTGAGCAATACAGCAAATTGACACATTTTTCTTTTGGTCAAAGAAAAACAACATATATAATGGAAAAAAATTTATTTGTGTATTGGGTTTGCGTGGCAAGGTTTTGGTAGAAGGGAGGGCTACAGGGGCGGCTTCTGTGAGAAGATGCCAGAAGCTTCCCCCATGTCCGATAGAGCCAATGCCAGCTGGCTCCAAGACGGACCTGCCGCTGGCCAAGGCTGAGTCAATCAGCAACAGTGGTAGCGCCTCTGTGATAACATATTTAAGAAGAGGTAAAAAGTGCTGTGCAACAGCAGCTGGGAGAGAGGAGTGAGAATATGTGAGAGAAACAACTCTGCAGACACCAAGGTCAGTGAAGAAGGAGGGGGAGGAGGTGCTCCAGGCGCCAGAGCAGAGATTCCCCTGCAGCCCGTGGTGAAGACCATGGTAAGGCAGGTTGTTCCCCTGCAGCTCATGGAGGTTAATGGTGGAGCAGATATCCACTCTGCAGCCCATGGAGGACCCCATGCCGGAGCAGGTGGATGTGCCCTGAAGGAAGTTGTGACCCCGTGGAGAGCCCGTGCTGGAGAAGGCTCCTGGCAGGACCTGTAGCCCCATGGAGAAGAGCCCACGCTGGAGCAGGGGAAGAGTGTGATGAGGAAGGAGCGGCAGAGGCAACGTGTGATGAACTGACCGCAACCCCCATTCCCCATCCCCCTGTGCCGCTCGGGGGGAGGAGGTAGAGAAAAATTGGGAGTGAAGTTGAGCCTGGGAAGAAGGGAGGGGTGGGGGGAAGGTGTTTTAAGATTTGTTCTTATTTCTCATTATCCTACTCTGATTTGAGTGGTAATAAATTAAATTAATTTTTCCCCAAGTCGAGTCTGTTTTGCCCATGATGGTAATTGGTGAGTCATCTCCCTGTCCTTATCTTGACCCACGAGCCTTTCATTATATTTTCTCTCCCCCTGCCCAGCTGAGGAGGGGGAGTGATAGAGCGGCTTGGTGGGCACCTGGCAGCCAGCCAAGGTCAACCCACCACAATTTGTCTACACAAGTAGTTTCTTCAGCTAAGAAGAACAGATGGAGATTATAGAAGTGTAAAATTCAAACAGCAAGGAGATTAACAACAACAGCTTCCATGGCAGCTCAGAGCACTGTGATTTAAGATGCAGATATTACTATTTTTAAGTACTGCTATGCTTAGACTATTGTTAACTAATAATGGATGGTGTCTCCATCCTTGGAGATATTCAAAAACTGTCTGGACATGGTCCTGGGCAGTCGGCTCTAGGTGGCCCTGCTTGAGCAGGGGGGATTGGACAAGATGACCTCCAGAGGTCCCTTCCAACTTCAACCATTCTGTGATTCTGCAAACTATATTACCTGTATTAACATATTATGGTAAGAGCTGTTCTGCACCACTTCTATGGGTGCTCACAGTGATGCTAGTAAGCCTCCTTCTTTATGCTTTGAATTTCGAGAGGCTGTAACATTTTTTGGAGCTAAAAGTATCTGTGCATAAAAGAGATCTGTGCAACTACAGGCACATTAATCTTCTTTATAGTATGCAGTGATTTATAATTTATTTTGAATTAAAGACTGTTTAAAGGCAAGCAAATACACAGAAAATGGGATACAATGAATCATGGATATATCACTGGTAGATCATTCCAGTTTACTCTAATAGTCTCCTTTCTTTTTTTTAGACAAAGTAAGTGGAACAGTTCTAACTTACCTGGGCTTCAGTAAAGTATTTGAAAGGGGGATTACAACTGGGTAAAGTTTAGGATTTGAGAGATGCAACCTGCAAAGACCTTCTAGGATCAGTCATGGGACTGATCTGATTAATATTTCTTTATAGTCTACTTAATGATGTTCATACAAAATTAGTTTCAGTTGTTCAGCATTACTGAAATTAGTGGCTAGCACAGGTAACTAACTGACCTTGATGCTACAGAGGTATGCTCTACAGAAAGAACTGGACAACCGTGAAGACATGAATAATTGAAATGAAGTGAAATTTGGCAGTATGATGTGCAAGAGCATACATTTCCAAAAAACACCCCAAGAACCTCTATTTAAACTGGGAGATCACTAACTGAAATGAAAAAAGGAGGATAAAGGTCTGGATATATTAACAGAGCATAAGATGACTAAGTAATCAATATGTGATAGCTGTGGAACAGAAGGAGGTTATTTAGGGTATACTGATACACTTTAGGTTATGGGTATTTTCAATAGAGGCAGGAAACAAAAGGACGAGGCACATGTGAAGCCTTCTCTGGGATATTATATACATTTAACTCTAGCAATCCATTCCCAAAAAGACGACTTCAAACTGAAACATGAAAGCAGAATGTGGTCAAGATTAAGTCCTTTCTGACAAATAATAACTGGAAAGGAAGAGGAGCTGTTTCAGATAACAAAAGCAAACAGGTATAAACACTTCTTGCAATTCAAAGACTAAAGTTCAGGAATAGTTTTCCAAGAAGCAGTAGGACAAAACCCCAAATTAACTAATTTTAAACCAGACATTTTTGCACTCTGATTTGCATGTGATGCAGTCCCATTCAAATGTATCACATATCAATCTATCTTCTTTCAGCTGCACTGGTTCACAGCCTTCAAATTTAATACTTGAATCAGTATAAGGTCACAATTTGGCTTATACTATAAGAGATATCACCATATTTAACAAAAGATGTTCTTTCTTTTATTAAAGAGAATACCAATTTTCAGGTCTGCTTCTGAAGATATGTTGCTAAGAAAGGTGATGCTTTACATCAGTATGGTTACTTCAGAAAAAAACCTAGCAGATTATTCTGGCTTCTGATATTGTAAACCCATCATCGCTACTCTCCAGCTATTTGCCGTTTCAGGAACCAATGGAAATGGAAATTGCTTTTTTCTTTAAGACAATTATCTCATACCAAATTGCTATTCTAGGGGTTGGTTTTTTTGGGGTTTTTGTGTGTGTGTGTGTGTTTTTGGGTTTTTTTACTACTTTACTATTCTATTTTGTATTTTACTATTTTTCTGTTATGATTAATAACAACAGGTCATAATCATTTGACAAAACAACAGAACTGACAACATAGAAGAAAAGAAAAAAAGAAATATGAATGACAAAAACCTGCTTCAATACTCTAAAACTATCAGGTTTTGAATTTCTTATTAATCCTTTACTTAGCAAGCAGCAATAGAAAATGTACTAATATTCAGTGGTCAGAGCTCTTGTCTTCACTATTGTCAATAAGCTAACATAGCAAAATTTCCTTACTTCTGACCAGTCCAAAGTGACCCACTGTGGGGGACAGGACTGATTGTTACAGGGCTCTTTTTCAATAGGCTGGTGTGTTAAACAGTTGGTATTGTCCAGTGTCTCCTCCTCAGAAGGTCCAATCTTTCTGATACAGAGAACTGTTCGTGAACGCATTCCTCCATCACAGGTCTTACTGCATTCTGACCAATCTCCTATAAACCATCTGGATAGAAAAAGTTAGGAGACTCAGTTAATGCATTTCAGAAATGGAGTAGATAATTGCACAAACCCAGAATCCAAATAGTTTAAATTACTAAACCTAAATCATCGTTAACAATACATGTATTCACAGTGAAATAAAGTAGAAACTTATAGGTCTTTTCACTGAGCATTTTAATTTATGCCTCACTGCAATCATATCTTCCAATAATAATAATACTTTGCATTTTTCTAGAGCAGCAATTTCCAGCCTAGGCTACAGTAGTTAGAAAGGAGTGTTGAGCCTGACAAAACTGCAGCTATTTAAGTAGATTTGTACTGGACTTGTATGAAATTATTCCTCTGAAAGTGGTTTGCAACTGGAAAAGTTTGGGAATCACTGCTGTAGATTAAAGCACAAGTTAAAAGCTAAGATGCTTGCCTCTTTAGTATCATTGCAATAAAATAATTTGATCTCAAAATTGGGCTTTCTGAGATTTAATTCTCATCTGATTATGAAACATTTCTAAATTTTTTTATAGAAGGCTATACTGAAATGCAAAATATTCTCATTTATTAAAGCAAACACTAGTAAAACATAATTCATCACATAAAAAGACCTCAACAAATATTTTAAAAATGTAAAGCATGATAGCTGCTAGAGGGACCTTCTGAGTGTTTGTGTGTACATAGTAAAAGTTGAGAGTTGTACAGTATATTTAGATTACTTTGTGATGCCGCAGAGATTAAAGCAGCTGTTAATCTGGCTGTAAATTTATATTAATTTTTTTCTACTGATGAATGGTTAATGCAGCTCAATTCACTGGAAATATCTCTTCACATTGTTGAACACATTGGGTCTTCAATATTTCATGTTGATTAGATACATTCACCTGAATCATCCTTGCAAAGGATGAAGGTGAAGTCTAATATGCTATCACATGCTGCCAACATGCCAAAAATGTCAGGCATGTCAGTCACTGTGAATGTTCCTGGAGGTATGCTTGGAGCTGCCTCACAAGATTTGTCATTTTCTGAAGCCTCTGTCAAAAAGATGTGCTGCTATCCTGTCTTGTGTTACAGAATATGTAATATATTCTAATATGAACCTAGATCAATGCAGAGATGCAAACAAATATGCCATATTCTGTCATTATTTTCCCAGTGAAAGAGAATTAATTTGTGATTATTCACCACCAAACTTATGCTTTTACCACACTAGGGAGAATTAGAAGCTCTTCACAGCTTTGAGGAGGCTGAAGTGTTAATTTTTAGTTGGTATTAAGATTTGCTCAAGTGCATTCTCAGGTACCTTTTATGTTTATACTGTATCTCACATGACAGTACTGTTCATAGGATCCAGAGAGAGTTACCTATATCTTTTCTTGAAATCTGGAACTTTAGGAGTTACTTATTGCAATAACAAACAAAATACTGTGAACAAACACAGTCTACGCTGCTGTTCAGGAGCCTCAAGTATAAGGTAACTGGCATTCAGTTAGAAGGAGTAACATTTTCACCACAAGTAAAGTGGAATTGTGTTAATTAAGAAAAGGAAATATTTGGCCACTATTTAAAGAGTAAGCCTTACTGGGTGATAAATCTTCCAGCCAAAAGGGTCAAACTTCTTTGGGAAACTATCTCAAAAGATGGTATTTGAACAGAGTTCTAGACTACTTACAGGATCAGGAATCAAGAACCCTTCCTTAGGAGATTGGCACTTTGTATTCACCCTGTGGTGAACATGAGAATGGAGGCAGATGTGGGCTGAACTGCTCTGACATATTCAAGCAGATGCTGATTAATACACACTACCCACTTTCTGAATCTTGATGACTTGAGTTTCACCATGTTCATCAATGTCCCTGCTGTACTGGATGGAGAATCCAGAAGTGTCCCACTTTGTGGTTTTTTTTTTTTGCTTTTGTTTGTTTTTGTTTTTTAAATAATGTCAGTGCAAAAAATAAAAATTAACTATGTTAGAATAACTATGTTAACACTACTTTTCAAAGTGCTAATTTGTTAATAGTTAAACCACACAAAGGAAGGGATAGGGATGTGTTTGGTAAAAAGGAACTGACCAAACATGACCACTTCCCAAGTTCTGCTCTCAGGTACATGGTGTGAGAGTTTAGTTAGTGCACTTATAGCCATGCTAAACAGTGTTATACAAACAGAAATCAAGTGCATATCCTTGTAGGATAAGCATATATTTACACATAGACTATGGGGACAATAATTTAGACCTGTTTGTTAGACAGCACATCCACCTTCAAACACACTCAAGGTGAGAGCAGCGTAATGGCTTCACTTCTGTTTACTTTATGTTAAATGACTATGGTACATGGCACAGGGGGAATAAGTGTAGAAGACATTGCTCTGCCATCCTGCAACCTGTCACAACACCCAGGGAAGCAGTTGATACTCTAGGAAGAAACTGGCTTCATGAAGACCTGTTAGATTTTAATGCATTATAGTATTGTCTCATTCCTCCTGGTGTCCTTCATGCTATAGTTTTACAGTTTCTGAGAGACATTTAAAAGAGACCACAGTATTTCTTTACTGTGCGATATCTACACTTAATCAGTATTAATGATTTTCATGCCCAATTAGAATTAGCTACAGATTATCATGAAACTTAAACTAACCAGAGCTCGTGAATCAATAAACTGTTGTATTATTTGTCTCAAAACGTAAGAAGGAGCTGTTGTGCATATGCTGAAATTATTTTCTAGTGCAAAATATCACAGCTGTTTCTAAACAGTTTTTGTCCTTACCAAATTTCATTTTTGAACAAATGAGCTGCTGTGTTTTAAATTATCTTTTCAATATGTAGCATACAGCTACTTTAAAAATAAAACTAAATAGACTTAACCAAGTATGCACCTAATCCTAAAGGCACACAGCATTACTGTACAACACTGAGCACCCTGGAGAGAAAGGTTGTTTGACAAAACTATTATTAGTAAATGGTTTGGTCTACTAAGCAGTTTCTATGTTTACCATTTCTCATCTGAACACTTTAACCCAAATTTTAATATACTATACTTAAAAATATGGCAAACATTTAGTATGCAATGTAAATATCTATGGGAAAGTTAGTCTCCCCTCACCTCAAGATTCTTCTGTCATTATTGCCTTAAGAATGGCCCCCAGTTCTTTTCTGAGCACTATTCACCACACCTGACACTTCCATCATAAGAAACTGCTTTGCTAGTATCTTTTTACTTACAATGTCTGAGTTGCTTTGTGTACTTTAAACACCACTGTTCCTCAGTCAAATCAGGCCTCCTCTAGGTCAAAGTATGTATTTTCCACAACTGATTCCAGAGGAACAAGAAACCATAACCAAAAAACAAAACCAAATATCCTGTCTGATAAAGACAGGACCCTAATGCTAGATCAGAATTTTATACCACCTTTGGTCAAACGGATTTATTATATATTACAAAGACTTTTCTATCTATGCAAAACAGATCTTAGTGATTAATGACTTACTCAGGTGGGCAAGGCTCAGTGTTGCAGGCTCTTTGGTTTTCTGGAGGCTTACTGTCAGGGTCACAGTAATTGTTTTGTACAATGGAGTTGTCATCCAGCCTTTTACACACCACCTCTTGTTTCTGCACACCTTGGGATGAAATGAAACACAATTAATCATTCTTGCTCTTCTACTTGTTGAGTTAAAGTGTATTTCACCTATTGATTATTAAACCTACTATCCCCACTTTAATTGGCTGAATGCTCCAGGTGTGTGAATTCCAATTGACTGAATGCCCCCTGACCACACAAAATCTTTCATTTTCCTTCAATTTTAGGCTACCCCACTGAGAGAGGATGTTAAATTGCTGTTGTTCCCTAAAACAAAGGGAATATATTTATAGATTTACTAACAGATTGTTTTTATTTGTATAGTGCACAAAATCCATTTTCTGTCTACCCTCCTCTCCTAGTAAAAGACACTTCAATTTCCAAAGAAAACATTACCAAATAGAATGTGGTCACACTTCAATGCAGAATTATTGTTTATGTGCTCTGGTTTAAAATAAAACAGCAATACTGGGATACAGTGTTGCATTTTTATACGTCATCCTATAAACATTTTCTTCATTAAAATAATAGAAGTATTATTCATTCTGAAAGATGCAGTTTGTCTCTGTGAACTCTCATTTTGTCTGGAGCTCCCAGCTCCTCTTTCACTGTTAACCACCAACAGGGCAGTTCAGAATTGATTATTATTCCCAAAACATAATGACATATCACTGCCAAGGCAACATTATAAGGTAACACATTAAGCAGATTTTCCAATTTTTAAAAAAACAGGATCTAAAGAAAGGCATTAAAGAACCATTGATATGACAACAGTACAGCTCAGAGTATTGCTGTAAACAGTGGTAACACACGGCCTCCTCCTCTGTTTTTAGAACAAGCTGTACGATGTTTGCTAGCATAAAAAGACTGTGGATCTGCAATTCATATGCAGTTCTTATTGAACATGAGTAGTCGTAATACTGAAATAATAGGATTATTTGTATAATATAAGTTGCAAAAAAGCCCTAAACCTTTCTTAAAAACAGAAACAATTATTTAACTTTTTCCAAATTGTGAAATGCATACAAATAAATAGGGATTAAAACATCCTAGCTTCAAATATCTGCCAACTTTACTTTACAACCCTCTCTTCATTTTAAGACAAGCATTTTATAGGAGGTAGATGTGCAGTAATAAAATTAATTGTATAAATATGTTTTTCAGACACTGAACACCCACTAAAAACATGGGGTTTTCTTTCACCAAACATTTGTAGTCCTTTTGCTCATTTTAAACTAGCTAAACAACTTACCTTGCAATTGTTTTGTTTGTTATTCATTATGGACAAGAATCAAAACTCCTACTTTGGTTCCTAAAATGAGACCTATATGAAATTTAGGTATTTAATTCCAATAGTGAGTCAAGCTTAGCCTTGAGATGCCTTAAGTTTGGCCCGCAAAGCATCCTGCTTGGCTATGAACAGAAGTCTCCCAGTCTAAGCACAGAGGCATGTGAAATGTCTCTATGACGTTATGTGCAAAGGACCTGGGGAAAATGGTAACCTCCTTTTTCACGAGTCTTGAGGATGGCATGCAGTCCCCCATGAGGCTGCAGCTCCAGAAGTAGTAGGTATGATCCCTTCTCAACCCTGAGGGGATTCCTACTTCCCATGAACATACACTAACTTCTGTGACTTAGTGATTATTTTAGCTAAGGTGGCAAGACTGTGGTTTCTAGTGTGTAAATTATTTCTAGTTTTTATTCAGTTACAGTCTGATGTAAAATGTCTAAACCATCTTGAGAGCAGGGTTGAAAATCCATACCTGCCTGTGCTATATGAATGTCTTATTTGCTGGTAACAGATTAAGCCCCTTTCTTGTCTTCCTGCCATTGGCCCCATGAATCTTGTATCCCTGATTGCACTGTGGCCCAGAATGCTTATTAAAAAAATCTTCCCTTTCTCTACCCATCTTAGACTCCTCAACTATTGTATGGCACACAGTTAGAGTACTCTTCTGGAGATGTACTCCCAGTTGAAATCTCTTCAGTCTGATATAGGTAATTGCTATTTAATAACTGCCATGGCATCCTGCAAAATATGGGTATTATCCCTTATGTAAAAATATAGTCTTGTTAATTCAAATACTTTCAGGAAAACACAGCAGTCTGGATCCTAAGCACATAAAAATGTTCCATGTGTGGCCTCAACTCAAATGTGCATGCTCCTGACAACCAGGGTAGGAGTTAGATTCATCACTCAACATACTGCTTCTTATAGGCTGCCTGTTTAGCAGGTGAGAACTTTGTATCATCCCTCAAAATCACCTGCCTCCTCACCTTACCTCAAAACCATTAACTATGTTGAGACCAAAGATGCCTAATGATGAAGTCTTCACTCTACTGCAGTACCTAAATCCAGAGTCCCAGCTTTGCTGCTGGGATATCTCCTTTTTGATTACATCTACACATAACCTTCCCAAAGTAGGCACTTTAAATCAGGTTGCCAATCATTTCACACGTCTGACATCTCAGGTTATCCATAAACATCACAATCATTTTAAAGTAAGCTTTATTTATGAAAAAGATATTGATTCATATGAGATGTCTTACAGGTGAGCCAGGTAAACCAATCAGCTTCTTCCATTTGCTCTTCTTTCTACATGTATCTGGATGCCACAACATTAGACAACAGTAGGTATCACTAAACAGCGCAGAAGACTGTCAGACTGTTTTCCAAGTGTATCCTACATACACAAATCTACATGAACAAGCTAAAAAGAAAATACCATTTTTGAACAGTATTCAACCTCCATTTTTTTGCTAATTTTCAATTTATGTGCTTTACACGTTGGAAAAAAATCATTTTGCTAGATAGCTAGGTCCAGTTGGAATTGAGAAACAACTCAAATCATTAGCATGAGGGGCCCTCAAGGACCTGAAGTACATGCCTCCCCACAGCTGTTGGTTGGCTGTGTTAACACACAAATATTCTCTTTCAGATATTCATCCATCAGGTATCAAAGATTTTAGAGCTTCACACAAAGATGTTCCATTCAAAGCATTCTCAGCACCTAATATTTCAATTACATGAAATGATATAAAGCTGAAATTCAGTGAGATCTTACACTATTAAGGCAATTAAATAAATTTGGAACACAGGAACTTGGAACATACAACTAGAAGCAACACCCTTCTACTGTTGAGAACCACTCTATATAGCCCCTTTCATAAACTGATCAAGATCCACCTTAAACACAGGTACATTTTCCTTCTCTGAACTTCACACCTTTGACTACTATAAGCATTCTAATTTCCATTCTAGATGCATTTATTGCCAAATAATACTATTTTTAAAGTCAAAATGGTCTTTCAGTTTAAGGAACTTTATTCTGTTAACCAAGTAAACTCTTGCAGTCTCTGTGTTAGATACGCAATTCCTCTGGTCAGCCTCATAACACTTCTGTGCATCTGTTCACACTTGAGTTTATGTCAGCCACAATACAAACTGTGCCCAGTACTCCAGAGGGATTTTACTAGTACCTTATCCAGCGTCATTAATACCTTTAAAGAAATACATACTAAAATCAAATCTGCCTTTATCGTGACTACAACATATCCCAGTCTTCCTCATGTCTCCTAGCGCTGCATTGTCAGCAAATTTCATCAGAGCTTTCGACTTTTTATGCTACCATCAGAACAAGAAAAACTGAAGTCTGATGAGCCATGTGAAAGGTCTTTAAACAGTCCACTAGGCTCACTGCCTTTTGGCCCAGTAATTTACATTTTAAGTGTGCCTCTTGTCTACTAAGCTTTTCTAATTCTTTATTAAATGTAGGTGACAATAAAAGTATTAGGAAAGTCTAGATGAATTAATCTACTACATTTCCTTGGTCTAGAAAATGAGTTATATATATAAAAATATCTGGCTAGTCAAGCATTACCTACCATGTTACACTTTACCTCATTTGTCATTTATTTCTAGATCTTTAGATATCTTCAAAATTTCAAATCAGTTAGCACTTCGCTGTGGTTTAACCCAGCAGGCAGCCAAACACCACACAGCCACTCACTAAATCCGCCACCACCACCCGCCCCACAGTGGGATGGGGGAGAGAATCGGGAAAAAAAAGTAAAATTCATGGATTGAGATAAAGACAGTTTAAGAGAACAGAAAGGAAGGGAAAATGATAATAACAATAATAATAATAACAACAATAATTATGGAATATACAAAATGAGTGATGGACAATGCAATTGCTCACCACTCGCCGAGCAATGCCCAAGCAGCAATTGCTACTTCCTGGACCACGCCTCTTATTTATATAGTGAGCATGACATCATATGGTAGGGAATACCCCGCTGGCCAGTTGGGCTAGCTGTCCTGGCTATGCTCCCTCCCAGCTTCTTGTGCACTTGACAGAGCATGGGAAGCTGAAAAGTCCTTGACTAGCAGGGTACTTGGAAACAACTAAAACCATCAGTGTGTTATCAACATTCTTCTCATACTAAATCCAAAACACAGCACTAGGAAGAAATTTAACTCTATCCCAGCCAAAACCAGGACAGTATCCACCCCTTATTCTATACCATCTACGTCATGCCTAGGTCTCACATTTTCCAATACATTCCAATTAATCACCACCACCTTTCTTGTCTTTTGATATATATACAAAGAGATATCACTCCATTAGTCTATGGGCCATCCCTCTAAAATGTCCACTGAGTTCATTTAGTCCATGACTTCGGGTTCCATCTGTCATAACAGTCTTTCAGGGCAGGAGAGATGGTGTGTGGTGTCGGACTGTTGCATCCTGAAGCCAATTCTGATTCCATGATCGCTGCGCTAGTCCGGTTCTATCATTGTCGCACTTTGCTTAGATTCATTAGAGTTCCTTCTTCATTAATCTGAGTGATTTTTACTGCTATACCATTGATAGCAACCATAGGAATAATAATATACAATATCATATAACAATTAACATCATACAATTCAGTTCATTGGCTATTTTCACCCAAAATCAAATCCCCTTGAGGTACACACTGGACTTCCCCATCCTTTTGCATTACCCACCAAGTGCACCCAGGTCCTTGAGCAAAAGCAATCCCACGGATGGGTTTTCCCTTGCCAGAGGCAGGAGTAACCCAGACTGTCTTCCCCAGCATATTTCTTATGTGCACAACAGGGACTTTATCCTCCTCTACAGTACGTAAGGGTTTGGATTGGGCAGGGCCAGCTCGATTGAAAGATCCCCTAGTGTTGACTAACCAGGTGGCTTTTGCTAAATGTGTATCCCAATGCTTGAATGTCCCACCACCCATTGCTCTCAGTGTAGTCTTTAGCAGTCCGTTGTATCGTTCGATTTTCCCAGAGGCTGGTGCATGGTAGGGGATGTGATAGACCCACTCAATGCCATGCTCTTTGGCCCAGGTGTCTATGAGGGTGTTTTGGAAGTGAGTCCCGTTGTCTGACTCAATTCTTTCTGGGGTGCCATGTCTCCATAGGACTTGCTTTTCAAGGCCCGGGATGGTGTTCCGGGCAGTGGCATGGGGCACAGGATATGTTTCCAGCCATCTGGTGGTTGCTTCCACCATGGTGAGCACATGGCGCTTGCCCTGTCGGGTTTGTGGGAGTGTGATATAATCAATCTGCCAGGCCTCCCCATATTTATATTTCAAGCATCGTCCTCCATACCAAAGAGGCTTTACTCGCTTGGCTTGCTTGATTGCAGCACATGTTTCACATTCATGGATAACCTGTGCAATAGCATCCATGGTCAAGTCCACCCCTCGATCACGAGCCCATCTATATGTTGCGTCTCTTCCTTGATGGCCTGAGGTGTCATGGGCCCACAGAGCTATAAATAATTCACCCTTATGTTGCCAGTCCAGATCCACCTGAGCCACTTCAATCTTAGCAGCCTGGTCCACCTGTTGGTTGTTTTGATGTTCTTCAGTGGCCCAACTCTTGGCTACGTGAGCATCTACGTGACGTACTCTTACAACGAGGTTCTCTACCCGGGCAGCAATATCTTGCCACAATGCAGCAGCCCAGATGGGTTTGCCTCTGCGCTGCCAGTTGTTCTGCTTCCACTGCTGCAACCACCCCCACAGGGCATTTGCCACCATCCATGAGTCAGTATAGAGATAAAGTACTGGCCATTTTTCTCGTTCAGCAATATCCAAGGCCAGCTGGATGGCTTTCCCCTCTGCAAACTGACTCGATTCACCTTCTCCTTCAGCAGTTTCTGCGACTTGGCGTATAGGACTCCATACAGCAGCCTTCCACCTCCGATGCTTTCCCACAAGGCGACAGGACCCATCAGTGAACAGGGCATATTGCTTCTCGTTTTCTGGTAGTTTATTATACAGTGGGGCCTCTTCAGTATGCGTCACCTCCTCCTCTGGGGATATTCCGAAATCTTTGCCTTCTGGCCAGTCCCTGATCGCTTCCAAGATTCCTGGGCGACTGGGATTTCCTATTCGGGCCCGTTGTGTGATCAGCGTGACCCACTTACTCCACGTAGCATCGGTTGCGTGATGTGTAGAGGGGACCCTCCCTTTGAACATCCAGCCCAGCACCGGCAGTCGGGGTGCCAGGAGGAGCTGTGCTTCAGTACCAACCACTTCCGAAGCAGCTCGAATCCCTTCATATACTGCCAATATCTCCTTCTCAGTTGGAGTGTAGCGGGCCTCGGATCCTCTGTATCCCCGACTCCAGAACCCTAAGGGTCGACCTCGAGTCTCCCCTGGTGCTTTCTGCCAGAGGCTCCAGGTAGGGCCATTCTCCCCGGCTGCGGTGTAGAGCACATTCTTTACATCTTGTCCTGCCCGGACTGGCCCAAGGGCTACTGCATGAACCAGCTCCTGTTTAATTTCTTCAAAGGCTTGTTGTTGCTCAGGGCCCCATTTGAAATCCTTCTTCTTCCAAGTCACTTGATAGAGGGGGCTTACAATCAGGCTGTAATCTGGAATATGCATTCTCCAAAAGCCCACAACGCCTAAGAAAGCTTGCGTTTCCTTTTTGCTAGTTGGTGGGGACATGGCTGTTATTTTGTTGATCACATCCATTGGGATCTGACGACATCCATCTTGCCATTATATTCCTAACAACTGGATCTCCTGTGCAGGTCCCTTGACCTTACTTTGTTTTATGGCAAAACCAGCCTTCAGAAGGATTTGAATTATTTTCTTCCCTTTCTCAAAAACTTCTTCTGCTGTGTTGCCCCATACGATGATGTCATCAATGTATTGCAGGTGTTCTGGAGCCTCACCCTGTTCCAGTGAAGTCTGGATCAGTCCATGGCAAATGGTAGGGCTGTGTTTCCACCCCTGGGGCAGTCGGTTCCAGGTGTACTGGACGCCCCTCCAAGTGAAAGCAAACTGTGGCCTGCACTCTGCCGCCAAAGGGATTGAGAAGAACGCATTAGCAATGTCAATTGTGGCGAACCACTTGGCTGCCTTTGACTCCAGTTCATATTGAAGTTCTAGCATGTCCGGCACGGCAGCACTCGGTGGTGGCGTGACTTCATTCAGGCCACGGTAGTCCGCTGTTAGTCTCCACTCTCCATTGGACTTTTGCACTGGCCATATGGGACTGTTAAAGGGCGAGCGAGTCTTGCTGATCACTGCTTGGCTCTCCAGTCGACGAATCAGCTTATGGATGGGAAGCAGGGAGTTTCGGTTGTTGCGATAGTGCCACCGGTGCACTGTTGTGGTAGCGATCGGCACATGTTGTTCTTCAACCCTCAGCAACCCCACAACAGAAGGATCCTCCGAGAGACCAGGCAAGGTGGACAGCTGTTTAATTTCCTCTGTCTCCAGGGCAGCTATTCCAAAAGCCCACCGATACCCTTTTGGGTCCTTGAAATACCCTCTCCTGAGGTAGTCTATGCCAAGGATGCACGGAGCCTCTGGGCCAGTCACAATGGGGTGCTTCTGCCACTCCTTCCCGGTTAGGCTCACTTCGGCCTCCAATACAGTTAACTCTTGGGATCCCCCTGTCACTCCAGAAATACAAATGGGTTCTGCCCATTTGTAGCTTGATGGCATCAGGGTACACTGTTCACCGGTGTCCACCAGAGCCTTATACTCCTGTGGGTCTGATGTGCCAGGCCATCGAATCCACACAGTCCAGTAAACCCGGTTGTCCCTTTCCTCCACCTGGCCGGAGGCAGGGCCCCTCTAGTCCTGGTCATAGTATTTGTTTCTCACTTCTTGCAAGCGTGAGTCAAGAATTCCTTCATTGCAATCCAAAGTAAGATCAGGCCTTCTACTCTGTCTGGGGAACTGTTCACTGGAAACTGGACCGTCATGAGACAGGTTTTTTCTGGAAACTGGAGCAGCATTTTTCCTGGGAGAACCCCCTTGTGTGACTGTTTTTCCTTGCAACTCACGTACCCGTGCCTCTAGGATGAAGGTAGGTTTTCCATCCCACTGCCTCATGTCCTCTCCGTGGTCACGCAGGTAAAACCACAGGGTGCCCCGTGGTGTGTACTTTCTATATCCTCTCTCTTGAGTAGAAAAACGCTGACCCCTAATGGCTGAGATACTGGTCCATACAGGTGGAGAGTAGGACATATCCTCTTTGAGTTGCTGCACCTCCCGGGACAGTTTCTCCACAGCCGAGACAAGGGAGGAGGAGACAATGTCTTAGTATTCCCAGAGTTTGCTAACCGCGTCATCCACCGTTGGTGCTTCTTCCTCTTTCCAGCACAGTACTGCCAACGAACTGGCATACGATGCTGGTGCGCTCCGTACCAACTTCCGCCACATGGGTCGCGTGAACTGGACTTCATCTTGATCCTTAGGTACGTGCTTGTTGTCCAGGTCACTATAAACCACCTCCAGCACGCCTAACTCCCTCAGGTACTGGATACCTCTCTCCATGGTGGTCCACTTGCCTGGGTGGCATATAACATCTTCCTTGAAGGGATACCTTTCCTTCATGCCTGACAGCAGTCGCCTCCAGAGGCTGTGGGCTTTTGTCCCTTTTCCAATCGCTTTGTCTATGTCCCCTTCCCTAGCAAGGGATCCCAGCTGTTTGGCTTCCTTCCCCTCTACTTCCAGGCTACTGGCCCCATTATCCCAGCATCGGAGCAGCCAGGTAACAATATGCTTGCCTGGACAACGGCTGAAATCTTTCTGCATATCTCACAACTCACTCAGCAATTGGGTGGTTTCCATCTCATTTATGAGTTCTTCCTCTTCCTCCTCCCCTCCTCATGATGGTCTTGCATTTCCATCATCCCTTTCTAAATGACCTGACTTTCACTTCAAAGATTTCTTCTTATGTACAGGGACGACTGATACCAGCAAGGGTTGGTCCTCTGGTTCAGCTATAGTACCTGTTGCAGGGGTAGGAGTAGCTGCAGTGCCCGTCGCTGGGGTTGGAGTAGCCGCAGTGCCTGTCATTTTGTCATCAGATCCAGAGATCACCTCTTCCCCTTGAGGGTTCTGAATAGTGTTGAACAGGGCTCGGTAGGCATGGGCCAGGCCCCAGCACATTGCAGTAATCTGGGTCTCTCTGGAATTGCCAGGGTGACAGCATACATTTTCCAAATATTTCACTAGTTTTTCAGGATTCTGCACTTGCTCACGGGTGAAGTTCCAAAACATTGGAGGTGCCCACTGTCCTAGGCACTTGCCCATACTATCCCACACACCCTGCCACTCATAACTATCCAGCCTCGGGGCAGATCTCTGGGTGGTATTCTTAAATAGTTGTCTAACCTTAAACAAGGCCTGAAACACATTCAGGAGACATAGCAATAGGAACATGCTGGTTTGAACATCCCAAGGATATTCAAAATCCTCAAGAGCTATTGTAATCAGCCTGGCAGAGAAGGGGAAGGTGAAGGAAGCTGTCTCCCCCGTAAATTGGCTCTTCGAGGAGAAGAGGTAAAAAGAGAAATAGCTCCTGAAGCACGGGAACGATGGCAGTGCTGAGTACAAGCCCATGACCAATACTTTTATCATACCATAAGCCAGTGTTACACAGTGTAGCAAAGCGATAACCTTAATCCATTTCCCAGAGATGACAATCCCCACAAAAATACCGACAAACAGCAGTATATACAGCCAGTAAGGTGCTACATACCAAAACTCCAAGAACAGATGCAACAACTCTGAGAGCAAATAAACCAACATTGTGACCAGCGACTACTAAACTGATATAATGAATGCTTATAACAAATTTGTTTTAATCTGTTTGGGTCAGATGTGTCGTTATCTCAACCCTTTGTGCCCCAGGTTGGGTGCCAAAAAGGACTGTTGTGGTTTAACCCAGCAGGCAGCCAAACACCACACAGCTGCTCACTCACTCCCCCCACCACCCCCTGCCCCACAGTGGGATGGGGGAGAGAATCGGGAAAAAAAAAGTAAAATTCGTGGATTGAGATAAAGACAGTTTAATAGAACAGAAAGGAAGGGAAAAAAAAAAAAATAATAATAATAATGATAGAATATACAAAATGAGTGACGGACAATGCAATTGCTCACCACTCGCCGAGCAATGCCCAAACAGCAATCGTTACTTCCTGGACCATGCCTCTTATTTATATAGTGAGCATGACATCATATGGTATGGAATATCCCGCTGGCCAGTTGGGTTAGCTGTCCTGGCTATGCTCCCTCCCAGCTTCTTGTGCACCTGGCAGAACATGGGAAGCTGAAATGTCCTTGACTAGCAGGGTACTTAGCAACAACTGAAAACATCAGTGTGTTATCAACATTCTCCTCATACTAAATCCAAAACACAGCACTAGGAAGAAATTTAACTCTATCCCAGCCGAAACCAGGACACACTTCAATGTTGTTGTTATATATATTTTTCTATATACACACACACAGAGTGAGACATGATTTTCTTCAGTTCTTTCCTCCTTTAGTACTATTTTAGTAGAGAAAAGACATATCAATT
Source organism: Calonectris borealis (assembly GCF_964195595.1). Taxonomy (NCBI): domain Eukaryota; kingdom Metazoa; phylum Chordata; class Aves; order Procellariiformes; family Procellariidae; genus Calonectris; species Calonectris borealis. The sequence continues at coordinate 45,496,657 of NC_134351.1, read as the reverse complement.
GCAGCATGAAAGAGAGAGAAAAATGTTTACCATATTAGGCTCTCCTTTATAATCTCTTCCTTTCGTTCTTGACAAATAAGTGGAAGATCTAAATATTTGAGAAGCTGTGACAAGATGATTCACTTTAAATTCTATAAATCTATGCAAGCACTGCCAACAGATGAGAATAATTAAAATCAGATCTGACAACCTGAGTAGGAGTATTTCTTTTGCAGTTTTCTACTCAAACTTCACCATAACGAGAAATAAGATTTAAAAGGACTAGTCAAACAGTAATGCTAGTAACATGGCGCTGCTAGTTGACATAGAATTTATGTTCAGCTCTGACTGATGAATAATCATTTATCCTTTCTATCACAAGCTGCCTTAATTGTCTTGGTGGCTGATAAAATAATAGGTTTCCCTCAAATTTCCCTCAAATATAATTGCTTAAAAAATAATAATTTATACACATTTTATAATTAAGCATTGTAATGATGCATACTATTTTCTCAAATATATTTATGGGATAGCATAGATATTAATGTTATGTTTTCACTAAATTTCCTACTGGTATCAGACACATTTCCTTCCAGGCTTTGGCTAAAAATTGGCAGCCCTAGTAAATTCATTTCTGAGGAGCTATGTAATAACAAAGTATTCTGAAGTACTATGAACACAAAGTATCATTGTGCTCAGTTTTCAAAAAAATTTAAACCAGCCATGTTATTTATTGAACATTAGTCAGGTAGCATATCACCCCTAAGACACCACTATTCACTCACATAGTGAAGAATCTTTAATCCATGCCAGGCAGATATGTTAATCCAGTTTTAAAATGTTCTGCAGCATCTTGCCACACAGTATGTGATTTGTGATACAAGAAACATAGGTATGGATTAAGGAAACTTTACATCATTGCTGTCTAATTACAGTGTTATTTAAAATAACATCTCAGAAACAAAATTCAGACTCTAACTTTAAGTCAAGAAAAATAAATGGAAAAGTCTGGAAGTGCAGTTTTTACCCAGACAACAGCTACAATTTGGTTAAGCCCTGTGGGCCTTGAAAAAATCTTTTTAAATTATCAACTCTTCTCTGAGTATATGGTCTCTCTTAAAATAATATAAAAAGCACAGCTAAACAAGTTCATTTAAACTCTTGGGGAAATAATTACAAGCAGTTAGACAGAAACACTCTGCTTTCAAATCTACAGATCTATAGTTTATAATAAAAGACATAAAATGTCCTCATGACTGGTCAACACAATTCTAATAGAAAACAAAACTCCAGTGGTTTAGTGACTATATTCTCCAGAGAACTGAGATGTTTTGCAGATTTCAATTCACAAATAGTCTGCATGACTTTCAGTAGCCAAATTTTAAATTACATGGAGCACATTTGTCGTGGTTTAACCTGGCAGGCAGCCAAATACCACGCAGCCGCTCGCTCACTCTCCCCCCTCCCCCAGTGGGACGGGGAGAGAATCGGAAGGGTAAGAGCGAGAAAAACTCGTGGGTTGAGATAAAGACAGTTTAATAGAACAGAAAAGGGAAAATAATGATAATAAATAATGATAGAATATACAAAATGAGTGATGCACAATGCAATTGCTCACCACCCGCGCTGACCGATAACCAAGTAGCGATCGGTACTTCCTGGATCACGCCTACCATTCATATACTGAGCATGACGTCACATGGTATGGAATACCCCATTGGCCAGCTGGGCTGGCTGTCCTGATTATGTTCCCTCCCATCTTGTGTACCTAGCTCAGTCAGTAGGCACGGGAGCTGTCCTTGGACTAGGAGGGCACTTAGCAACAACTGAAAACATCAGTGTGTTATCAACATTCTCCTCATACTAAATCCAAAACACAGCACTAGGAAGAAATTTAACCCTATCCCAGCCGAAACTAGGACAACATTTTATTCTTGAATTAAAATTGCAGGCATGTAAATACTATATCTATTTTTAAAAGCAATCCCCAAAAATTGTGGTTTGCGATTGCAACAGTTAATTATAAAGATGCTAGTACCAATACATAGTGAATCTTGCATCACTAAAACTAGTGCATGCTGGTTAATCCAGACATACTTTCTGAGCTCACTCATCAGATCATAAGATGTTCATCACAGAGCCAAACTTACATTTTCCTTGATGAGGACAAGTATGTGTTATTTGTCTAAAGACAGTTTCATAATTCATCTGAGGGCATGAAAGAAAAACATAGTAGGCACCACTCTACAAAGAGTGATGAGCAGCAAAGGAAACTGGAGAGCAATCGATTTACTTATAATAATATACTGACTGAATATTTCATAAAAAAAACATGAATATGTAAGGTATTTGACTCATCTGGAGATGAACTCTAATAGAATGAATGAAATCAAAACCAATGCTTAGGGTACCTGGTAAATTCCAGATAATAAATGCTGTCATTTGTTGCCATTTATTGCTAGAATTCTATTAAGCATGGAAGAAAATAAAAAAAGGGGGTATGCACTTATTGGAGTTTATTTTTAATGTATACAAAAGTAAAAATACACAGAAGGATTTTTTTCCTTTGTTGGATTTTTTTAAACAATACCACCAGCAGTTCACTTTTTTATTAAGAATACTTATGGATCTGGACAAAGTCATATACTTGCCCTTGGAAAGCTACAAGATATCATATAAGGAAAGACAGGCATGAGAGTAAATAAACTGCAATTCTGTGATCTGTCAGTGATATAGATCATCCTTTTCTATTTTAGCACTTCCTTCTCTTTCCAGCCTTCATTTTATTGTTTTATTTCCTATTTCTAAGTATTCTAGTTTCCCCTTTCTTAGATTTTTCTCATTAAATAATTAAATAATCAGGTCCTTAAAAAATCTTCTGTTGTCATTAATTTTTTCTGAATTCCAGCAACCTGTTCATCCATCCATACCTTCTAAATTCCCTGTGTTCTTTCCTCTCCCACTCTTCTCTGTCTAGATAAACTTGCACTGTACATTCTGGTATTCTCTGGCATTGTTTTCCTGTAGTCTTGTCCAAGTCTGCCACCAGCTATAAAGACCTATACAAGATAGTAACAAACTTTCCTTCTGAAAACTCTTGACTCAGAGTAGAACAGTTATCAGTGAACTTTCAGGAAAGGGAATTAATATGGAGAAACATGTAGCTCAGTTTTACATAATGTTCCCAGAGAGGAAAGACTAGCTCAGATAGTATAAACTTGTATTTTAAAGAAAAGTTTTTCAATACAGAAAATACTGGTTCTAGTATACAAAAAGAAAAGCTGCAATTCTGGATTTCCAAGCCTAAGAACAGATATTGAGACACAGATATTAAAAATGAATGAAATTATATTCTCATCCTACATATGAGTACATGAATCCAGGAAAAGAAGAGAGTTGTCTGTTACCAGGCAAGCTCTTTTAACTACCTGGTAAATCTGAAGAACCTATTTTTAGGAAAACTCAAGAAAATACCAAAATAAAACTCAGATTTTGGAGATATGGTTTCTGCTTAATTCACTCTACAGGATATGATGCTCACTTGCAGAGCAGCTATGGAATATTTATGCCTTCTTTGCCACAGTCTTTAATAGTCAGACCAGTTATCCTCAGGGTACTCAGCCCCCTGAGCAGGAAGACAGGGACAGCGAGCAGGATAAACCCCCCCATAATCCAAGAGGAAGCAGTTAACGACCTGCTACGCCACCTGGATGCTCACAAGTCTATGGGGCCGGATGGGATCCACCCGAGGGTACTGAGGGAGCTGGCGGAGGAGCTTGCCAAGGCACTCTCCATCATTTATCAGCAGTCCTGGTTAACAGGGGAGGTCCCGGATGACTGGAGGCTTGCCAATGTGACGCCCATCTACAAGAAGGGCCGGAAGGAGGATCCGGGGAACTACAGGCCTGTCAGCCTGACCTCGGTGCCGGGGAAGATTATGGAGCAGTTCGTCTTGAGGGTACTCACAAGGCATGTGCGGGACAACCAGGGGATCAGGCCCAGCCAGCAGGGGTTCCTGGAAGGCAGGTCCTGCTTGACCAACCTGATCTCCTTCTATGACCAGGTGACCCGCCTAGTGGATGAGGGAAAGGCTGTGGATGTGGTCTACCTGGGCTTCAGTAAAGCCTTTGACACTGTCTCCCACAGCATTCTCCTAGAGAAGCTGGCGGCTCATGGCTTAGACAGGTGTACTCTTCGCTGGGTAAAAAACTGGCTGGACGGCCGAGCCCAGAGAGTTGTGGTGAATGGAGTTAAATCCATTTGGCGGCCGGTCATGAGCGGTGTTCCCCAGGGCTCAGTACTGGGGCCGGTCCTGTTCAATATCTTTATCAATGATCTGGACGAGGGGATCGAGTGCTCCCTCAGTAAGTTTGCAGATGGCACCAAGTTGGGCGGGAGTGTTGATCTGCTCGAGGGTAGGAAGGCTCTGCAGAGGGACCTGGACAGGCTGGATCGATGGGCCGAGGCCAACTGTATGAGGTTCAACAAGGCCAAGTGCCGGGTCCTGCACTTGGGTCACAACAACCCCATGCAACGCTACAGGCTTGGGGAAGAGTGGCTGGAAAGCTGCCCAGAGGAAAAGGATCTGGGGGTGCTGGTTGACAGCCGGCTGAACATGAGCTGGCAGTGTGCCCAGGTGGCCAAGAAGGCCAATGGCATCCTGGCCTGTATCAGAAATAGTGTGGCCAGCAGGAGTAGGGAGGTGATGGTGCCCCTGTACTTGGCCCTGGTGAGGCCGCACCTCGAATCCTGTGTTCCGTTTTGGGCCCCTCACTACAAGAAGGACACTGAGGTGCTGGAGGGTGTCCAGAGAAGGGCAACGAAGCTGGTGAAGGGCCTGGAGCACAAGCCTTATGAGGAGCGGCTGAGGGAACTGGGGTTGTTTAGTCTGGAGAAGAGGAGGCTCAGGGGAGACCTTATTGCTCTCTACAACTACCTGAAAGGAGGTTGTAGTGAGGTGGGTGTTGGTCTCTTCTGCCAAGTAACTAGTGATAGGACGAGAGGACATGGCCTCAAGTTGCACCAAGGGAGGTTTAGATTGGACATTAGGAAAAATTTCTTTACTGAAAGAGTGGTCAAGCCTTGGAACAGGCTGCCCAGGGAAGTGGTTGAGTCACCATCCCTGGAAGTATTTAAAAGGCGTGTAGATGAGGCGCTTAGGGACATGGTTTAGTGGGCATGGTGGTGTTGGACTCGATGATCTTAGAGGTCTTTTCCAACCTTAATGATTCTATGATTCTATGATTTTGTTCTTTTCTCCTTTAACGTGAATGACACTATTAAATACACAATCTACACTACTAAATACACAAGGAGTTGAATGCACCATTAGGAAGTTTGCTGATGATACCAAACTGGGAAGTGCTGTTGACTCTCTTGAGGGACAAGAGGCCTTGCAGAGGGATCTAGATAGATTGGAGCATTGGGCTATGATTAATGACATGAAATTTAACAAGAACAAATGCCGGATTCTGCACCTAGGATGGAGTAACGCTAGGCACAAGTACAAATTGGGAGAGGAGTGGCTGGAGAGCAGCCCTGCAGAAAGGGATCTGGGGGTGCTGGTTGACAGCAGGCTCAATATGAGTCAGCAGCGTGCCCTGGCAGCCAAGAGGGCAAACCGCATCCTGGGGTGTATCAAACACAGTATAACCAGCCTGTCAAGAGAGGTGATTATCCCGCTGTATTCAGTGTTGGTGTAGCCTCACCTTGAGTACTGTGTGCAGTTCCGGGCCCCGCAATTTAAGAAGGATGTGAAGGTCCTTGAATGCGTCCAGAGAAGGGCAACAAAGCTGGTGAAAGGGCTGGAAGGCATGTCCTATGAGGAGCAGCTAAGGACTCTGGGCTTGTCTAGTTTATAGAAAAGGAGGCTGAGGGGCGACCTCATTGCTCTCTGCAGCTTCCTGAGGAGGGGAAGTGGAGAGGGAGGGGCTGAGCTCTTCTCCCTAGTATCCAGTGATAGGACGCATGGGAATGGTTCAAAGCTGCACCAGAGGAGGTTTAGATTGAACATTAGGAAGCATTTCTTTACCGAGAGGGTGATCAAACACTGGAAGAGGCTTCCTAGAGAGGTGGTTGATGCCCCATGCCTGTCAGTGTTTAAGAGGCATTTGGACAATGCCCTTAATAACATGCTTTAACTTGTGGTCAGCCCTGAATTGGTCAGGCAGTTGGACTAGATGATCATTGTAGGTTCCTTCCAACCAAACTATTCTATTCTATCTCTCATTAAAGAAGGACTAACTTCCTTCTGGTTTTTAAATGCAACTAAACATGCAACTGTTTGTTTCGCAAACTTTATCTCCTATACTCCCCTATGAAGAATAATGTCTACTGTGGAAAGAGTCCATTGATTTCAGGTGCCCAGCTGAGTTTTCAGAATACTTCACTTTACAGACATTTGATGAACTTCATTGCGTGCTTCAGAGCTCAGACATTTGAGAGGTACCCAGATAACGATGAACTGAGAATTAGTAAGTAAGACTGTAATGTACACTTTGAGTTGCTCAGTATCACATGAGAACCACACAAGGAAGGCAGGAATGGAATCCAGAGCTCTCGCACCGCACTGAGCTGTCGTAAGCAGGAAACCCTCCTCCTTCTTCCTACCATTCCATTTACAGCATGCTCTTCCTATTCTGCAAAAGTGAGACAGGCCCTGAACAGAGGTCCTGTTTTAAAAGTTAAAGCGCTTTTACTGTTCAGATGTGACTCATCAGCACAGCAGAGATGAATGTAAGATAGAAGTCCAGTGGAAAACACAGCACGTTACAACCTAATAAAGATTGTAGGTTGCTCTTAGCTTGCTCCTTGGCTCCTGGCTGCTCCAGTTATCCTTCTCCAAGACAAGGCCTACAGGCAGCTCTAGGAATTGCTGAATGCAGTGGATTGCTCTCAAAAGACTATGAAGAAGAGATTGCACAAAGTTCGGACACTTCTGCAATATACAGTACTCCAAAACTATTTAAACTTTGCACTGCCAAAATGCTGCTCTAGCCTTTGTGCTCTACTTCATGACATTCAGCACATATCCTCAAGTTCATATCACTCTGGTGGGCTGTACGCAGTTCTCACTTTTTCTTTTTTAGACACTTTGAATTAAAAAATATACACTAAGTAATAACTATGTTTTGAGTCACAGACTTGGTCAAATGCTATGTAATGCAGATACAGTCAGCCTGATTTAGAGAGAACTAGACCTAAATAGTGTGGAGTAGACATGAGCTAGTCTGTGACACAGCCTCAGGATCAGAGAATGGTCCCTGCTCAACTGGTCCCTGTTTCACAGAACAGCCACAACCACAGAAAACAATTTAAGATTTCATAGTCATCCTTAATTCTGTCGTTTCCTGGCATCTAAAAACTTGCAAAATTGATGTTCTTTTAAAACATCTTTTTAAGTGTAACATACACCTAGACAAAAAGACAACATTAGAATATAGACATGTTCAGAGATGGAAAGAAGTTAAATGTGTTGATTAGAATTTAGATTTGCCTACAGCTTTGATATAAAGCCTATGCTTTGATATAAAAGTATATCTGGCTCTACATCATCTAGAGCTTTCCTGGATCAAGATGGAATATCATATGATCAAACCTTGATCAGTCCATGCACTACAGGTGTGCTACACCAACTACAATGAGAGGCAGGAAAATGTTGATGCCTTTAACCTGTTCACAGTCTGTCCCAAAGTCACTACATATTTTTTTTAACCTCATAAATAAAAAATAATTTCCATACTAATATTCCTCACACATGCTTATTGCCCTTTTTTTACTTTCAGTGAGAAATCCTTTAACTGTTGAATATTTTGTTATCCTTTGATGCAGAGCAAAATTTCTCTTCTAAAGACAGAGTTCAAGTAAATAATAGAATTTCAATAATGGACTTCATAATGAATCCTATAGAAATAAACAAAGCCATGCAGTGGTTTCATTTCTAAGATTTCTCAACACTTCATATTTATATTAGCCAGCTTTTCCAGTTATGGTCTCTGTCTCTACAATCCTTGTCTCCCTTTCTTTTTCCCTGACTCAGCTCCTTTTTAGAATTGTGTTTTCTTTTGGCATATGGCAAAAGGTGCTTCATAAACTGGGGAGAATAGCAGGTACTCATATGGAGAAAGCAGATACAGTTTTTAACACGAATCATAGCTAAATGAACACAGAGCACAGAGCTCAGTGAAAATAAGTGACCACAGTATATCCTCATACTAAGTTGAAAGGAGAGAAAAGTGCCTGGTTTAGCCACTATAAGCTACTGAAGAAAATCTTTCCCTCCCCCTCCCCCCCCAAAGTTTCAAATGAATAATAAATATATGCAGTTATCACGGATTCACAAATTTTCCCTTAAAAGTTAATTAATTATGTCAAAATGTTCTTATCTAGACAAGTGCCTACTCCTTCAGAGCCAATTATTTTTTCTGTTGTATACTTTCGAATCTGTGAAGTGACAATGACCTGCATGACAGAAGATCCATGGCTAAAATCTTGTCTCTACCTAAATCAATGGGAGTTTTCCCATGACTTCAAAAAGATCATTAACTCATTGCCATCATAAAAATAGGATTTGGCAGTACTGATACTTGGAACTGTCTTTTGCTATGAGATTTTTTAAAATGTTCCTTTTCCTACCAGACTCACCATTGTTAAAATAGTAGTTAAAAAAGCAATCTGTCACTCATTTGATTACAAGAAGCCAACAAATGAACAATAAAAATATTGGAGAAAGTTGGCACCTTCCTCTATTTTGTTTCAAGACTTTCTCTATTTAGCTGCACAGAATAGAATTTGTGCTGTCATTTGTATCTTACATATGGCTAAGCAAACTGCTGTATTTAAACAGCAAACAACTAGTAACAGACACAGCAGGATCCAGCAGAAAGATGAGTCAAGATGATTCTAAACATGAATACTTCCAGTAGCCGTAAAAAAAGGAAAAGGACAAATATTTGGTCCAAAGGTTCTTTAAAAAAATACGGTGTCTTCCTCTTGCTATGGGCAGTGCACAGTGCAGTAGAAAACTGAAATTCTGAGGCAGATTTAAAGCTCTCTCCCATATCTTCTGAAATTGAGGTATGTTGGGGAGATGATGCATTCAGTCTCCAGAGAGAAGAAAGATACTGTTCACACAGCACTTCTACTCACCAGTCCATGCAGCAGCAATGGTGTTGGCTTTGAAGGAAGCCAACTGTCCTGCTCTCCCAGCCAGAGGTAAAGAATTGCATTGGTGGCCACTAGAGGGAGGATTAGGAATATAGTAAATTGTGGGCAAAAGGCACCCATGATGAATCATATGGGACAACCTACAAATCCCCCACCGCTGCCAATAGGCAATAATTCTCAGATACTGCTATGGGCTGGGAAGTATAATCGAGTTGTTATCATCTGCTACAGAGGAGCTGCTAGTATGTATCCTAAACTTTGGTGGCTGGAAGATAGGAGGGCTGACTAGGATCTTGTGAAGCATACCTACAAACACACAAAGACACATCCCTTTATTTACAGTTGCCTTATTTGCCTTCTGGTTTTTAATCTCCTTACTTAAAACTTCTGATGTCCTTTATCAAGAAAGCTCCTGTGAAAAGCAAACATCCCAGCTTCAATAGAATCTCAGAAGAAGCATCAGCAGACAGAGACACACTGTGCCAAGATACACTGTATTTAACAAAAAGATCTGAACATATTAAATGTACTTGAAAACAACAAAATCCGTTGTGATAAAATAAATGTTCTTTCACTAAATTAAGGTTTGAGGCATGTCTGAAAGAAATGTTTTCAATTAGTTACCTACATAATTATGTAGTAAACTGTATCTTGCAATTCAGTTTACCCTGAAGCTTGTCTTACCTCCAGCACAAGTGGCAGAACATTCTGACCAAGGCAGATGATTCCATGCAAAGCCAACTTCATTGTCTCCACTGCCAGTGCGAGAGATGGGAACACTGAATTTATACCTTATACCCAAATTTTGTTCCTGTAGCAGAATCTGTAGTTGAAAACAACTGGTTATACCATTAAAACAGGCAAGCAGAGAGCAACTACAGTGACATTTAATCTAGGTATGTGTTATGTCATGTGGAAGGGAAAAAAGTAATAAAGGAAGCCATAGTAGTTCTTTTAGGTATTCCCAAAAGAATCTGGACTAACTTTTAAAACATATATAAAAGAAAAGTATTATTGTCTAAGGTGAGCTTTGTCTTTTTTTCCCTTGACATAACTTTATAACTTCTGTAAGTTCTTTATTCTTGACATAATTGTTCTAAAAAGCCAGTTTTCATAAAATTAATGTCTTAATGGAAGTTAATTTGGTAGCTGAATAATTACGTGAGGTCAAAGTTGGTTAAGGACATTACTGTGCAAACATGCAGCAGTCCTCACTGAAATCTTGTGAGGAGCTACCCACATAGCAATTATGAACCTAGCTCTGCCCTTGCTTACACTTCTAGTGACTATAATAATAGTAATAATAGTAACAGCAACAGACTGTTGCTGAGGTCATTGTTTTCCCCTAATGCAATAGCCAACAGCATTAGCTTGGTGTAATCACACCTGTGGTTCCTTTAAAGGAATATCAAAACTTTCGCTGCAGCTATATCACTGCAAGTGATACAGATGGAAGTGCAACAATCACTATGAGCTTTCATCTACCCTCACTGTTGAACTGCACTTCCACATACCACCTGTCCAACACTAATCTTTGATTCTCTACCTAAATTTTTCTTTCTGTTACTAATAATATATAACATGATAAGATGCAGCAATCTGACACATCTTAGAGCTATTTCTCATCCCCTTCTACCTTCTGTGATATTTTGCAGAGGCATATTTGCCTATCTCCATTGGACAAAAGAGCAGAGAACTTTCAGTAAGAAAGTCAGTGGCACTGACTGAATGAGAAAAGACACTATTAATCATTGTGTAACTCATTCTATATGGACTCTAGCTTATCCACAGCTACAGCAGAAAAAAAACAGGATTTGGGTGTTTGAAAATGTCACCTAAAATGTGAATATCCATGCAACAATCATTCTATACACAAAAATATCCTGTCTGGCTCAGGCAATCCCTGAACTGCAAATCTGGCAGCTGATAGAATATACTGGGCAAGTATCACCCTGTTCTTATACTCCTCCTCAACACAGTAGAGCAACAGTAGGCCCACTATTGCCTGCCGTCAGAGACAGGGTACCAGGACCCTGGTCACATCTTCTGTTACATTCTCATATTTTGTACAATCTATTCAGAGCAATGTATGTCACAGCAACATACTTTAATACAGGTCAAATCATGATACTCTTGCTGTGATAAAAGTATACTTCACACTCAGGCCAGGCTTAAAAACACTGACATCTACAGAACTGTCAGGAACTGTCATGCTATATCTTGACACTTCCATGTATCAGCAGTATGCAGAGATACATTATATGTCCCATTTACAATTTCTGCTACCATTATTCCAAAGCACATTTAACACAGATGTGGCATTTTCTGGGAGATTTCCTGGGGCTCTTCTGACTTTATCCCTTTTTCATCACAATGTTTGCCTGTCAGTTTTGAAAGATAAGCAAGCTGTGTTAAAAAGCTGTGTCCCAGCTAGTCCCAGCAAGGCAAGCTGTATGCTCTTTGTAAACACAACCTATTTTGATTTCATTCATGGCCTTGTCTTTCCTAAGAACATAAATATGTATTTCAAATTTCAGAAATATATTAATTATAACTTTACCATGACTATGAGATTTTCTGAAGTAGGGCCTAGTGCTTCCAAAGACTCTGGTTCATCTGTCGGCCTCTTGTAATGGAAAGCTGTTCCAGCAACATCAAATTTTCTTGGCCAGTCAATAGTCCAGGCACCATTAATATAGTAGTCATCCTCTTCAGATTTTAAAGCTTAAAAAAAAATACAAGCCACCTAAAAATTGGAAGCAGCATTTATAATGGAGAAGCCATTGCAAATTAAACTACTAATCTGTTAGAAGTATGTGAGCTTCAGCGCAACATCACTGTTTTTTCAAGCAATATAAAACCTTTTCTTTAGCCCTGGTCAAAATATCCCTCATGGAGTTTGACAATATTGCCTCTTCAATAACCTTCAACGTGCAGGTATACTTTGCAGATTTCAACATGCAGATGCTATATGGAACAAAACAGAATGCCTCATGCAACTTGCAATATATCTTCAACTTTAAAACTGAGCCCATGTGCAGTGTATGCTGTTCTACTTAAGATATATGTAGGTCTCAAAAGTATAATCAATTATCAATCTAATCTTTAGATTAAGATGTTGGGGCATGGGATAGGTATCTCAGATAATGTGCAGAGGAAAAAAAGAGAAGGAACATTGAGTCTGACATATGGTCCCAATCAGCTCTTGCTTTGTTGTCTTTGTCCACTGTTTTTTTTTTTTCCTTCTTAAAGCATAAATCCAAGATATTTCTACTACAAAACCAAATACTAGCTATTTAATCTGCCAAGATATTTTATTATACCTAATTTGCAGCCTTAAACCATAAAAGTACTGTAGACAAAACATAAATTTCTTAGCTAACCAACCAATTAGGCTGGACAAGCAGATATTATTCAGGAACTTTGATTTTTTTTATCAATAATATTAGATTAAGTTTCTAAACAAGAAACTGACTTTGTATCTTAAGGTGAATATTCTGTTAATTAGACATTGACTTCTTGACTTAAGGTGAAGTTTACCGAGTTATTCAGCATTCATATTTACTCTAAATAAAACATGTTCTTAAAGGCAAAATGATGGTTGGAAATACATGATCAAACAGCCATGTCATTTTTTGTTGAGACAAATCACTGACTTTACTAGATAGGGAATTTATAAACTCATGTCACAATCATAAGGAATAAGACAACTTAGGATCAAGTTTTATTCTCAGCTACATCTGTGTGGACAGATGGATACCTTAAACAGTTAGGAAAAATGTCTGAATGATGCTCAAATTTTCTAAAAGAGATGAGAGAGCATTCATATGAACAGGAGATAGTTGAGAGGCAGTAACGTTCTGTTGGTGACAGCCATATTCAGCAGGGATTAGTAACCATTTCCATCAGCACCATAAGGTCTTTAAAGAAATGTCTTTCCATAGCATAACTCTTATTCCATTGACTTCCCTGGATTTACTCTGGAAACACGTATGTGCTTTGAGTGAAGAAACTAGCTCTGACACATTCACTTATATGGAATTCTTGAAGTAATTCAGATTCCTTATTGTCCATATAGGTTTTGTAGTACAAGAAGGAGATAGTAAAAAAAGTGAGTATAGGAGAAGATGACAAATTGCAAGCAGTACTGTACTAAAAGAAAGGAACAGTACTTCCACTGTTTATCTATTTTAAGCGGGTATATGAAATAACTATGTTACAGCTGAACATCAGTATTTTTTTCATTAGTGGTCTTATTTCCACATAGCAAAAATTTCTATCCATCCTGCTTTCACAAAATCTAGCTTAATTAAAAGAGGGTCACAGGGTCTCCCAAAGCCACCAAGACATATTAAAGTCTCTTACTGTGCCACTCAATCCCAAACATTTTCTCGTCAGTATGTCTAGTATCTACTAAGAGCAAATAATGAAGTGAATACTTTACTTATATTATTTGAGACATATGAACAACAACAAATGAGACATATAAATGAGCACAGGAGAACAAATGTTCTCATACATTGTTTACATAATTAATCATTCTGAAATTATATGCTATCAATTGTATGTATGCTATATACACTTAAATTAATGTATACCCAGAAGCAAAGCAGTTCATTTTTTACCTGACTGCCAAAGAAAAATGCATTTGCATTCTGTAAATAGATTAGCTTAACGTCAGTTGTTATACATAGGTGAAGGCCACACAGCTGTGAATAGCATTCCAATAATATAATTATATGACAATGATGAAGCAGTGGCATAATGCTATTAGCATATGAGACAGAAGGAACAAGTTAATATCCTAATCAAATAATTTATGAGAACTTGAGAATGCAGGAAGCCCACAAGAAATTAGCACACAACACCCTGTTGCATAAGGGGAATATAAGGGAAGATGTCACCTCAGATCAATCCATTTAAGGGAAGATAACAGCATTACTAAACATACATTTTTTCAGCAGCTCTGAAAACAGGCAATTTTGCTGTTGCTGGGTTATTTTTTTGAAAGATCAGTTGAAAATATTGAATTATTTATGCAGCTGCAGAAACGTGCTTTTGCTGTCACAACACTAGGAGTCATATTGGTGCAGAAACGATCAGCCAGAGACAGGGGGAGGGAGGACAGGTGCTGATTGAGCTAACTGAAGTTGCCAAATGTGTAACTGCAGCCTAAATTTGAGGCCATGGCTTGCAAAAGAACTGGATCTTAGTTTAAGGAACTGTGAGATATTTGTTGTAAGTTAGTTTGAAAGCCTGCTAACTGAAAGGAACATAGAAGAAACCTTGAAGCCAGTGTGAGGAGCTACAGAGGAAGAGGGTTTTATTTTTTCCTTTTTTGTATATTTCCAAATGGAGAAATTGATTTTTTAGACTGTGGTCACATATTTGGCAGCAGTGCACATAAAACAAAATATGTGTAAATGGTTATTTTCAGCTGAATCAGTTCTCTAATCTGGTTCATGGTGTGGCCACACAAACAGTTGTCCTGGAACAACAGAGGGAACTCCATAAAGACAGGGAAGGAGCTGTGAAGTTGACACTGCCACTAAAGAAATATCTATAAAACAATACCCTCAAGGTATGTATTTTAACATAAACTCATTTTTAATTACCATAGTGCTTGTACAGTTCTTTTTAGGGAGCAGACAAACTAGAAGCTTTTCTTTCCCCAGAAACTGGTGATCCTAAAATAGTGATCTGGTTCACACTCACAGTACAAAACATCCCAACACAAAATGAAATGGCCCCTGCGACTTAGTAAAATTATCTTTCATTAGGATATAATCGCAGCTTTGAAAGTTGGAAACACAAGGAACTAGTGAAGGAGAGGAATCCCCCATTGGTGTTAACCAGGGCTTCTGTGGCATGAAGCAAGGCAGTGAGGAGAGAGCCTGAAACTCAGGAAACCCCTTGAAATTGTGACAAACACATTAAAAAAGTATTTATGTACCGCTTTATATTTTTAGATCTGTGGCCAGATTAAATACCAAAGAAGTTGTCTATATTTTTTATTTAAGCCAAAAAATTGACATTTTTCATTCATTTTATACAGATGGTGCTGATCTAAATGCTTTTCCAGATCACTTTCCTCTGCTTATAAATTAGAGGAATAACAAACTTAATTGTAGTAGCTAAGTATCTTCTTTATTCTGGTTTTCAGCTACCCATGGAATCAGAAACACAATATGAATCTGTGTATTAAATATAATGACACTAATATTGGTGTAGATTTCAATGTTACAAAATGCTCTTTTGACAATATGGTTCTTAGCAGAAAACGACCATGATAGGATGCATTGTATGTCTCTCCCACCATCTCTGAAATGTCAATATAGGATATATGAGCAACCTTACCCACAGTATATTTTGACATAGGGGAGGGGCCAGGGGGAGCGTGATGCTGAAAGAATAATAAGCACACTATTGCTGGAGTAGTGGTGTTGTTATTCCTGCAGAATGGAGGGAGATTGATAATCTGCTGAATTACAGGAGGGTGGGGGGGCAGGCAGAAAGAAAAGTAGGCATCCAACAGTAAAAGGTACCATTATTATCAATAGAATCAATTTAGGATTAATGTACCTAGGAGAATAATTGCCCTTCAAACTCACACATACAGGCATCATAATTCTTTTCAACACGCTAGTGTTATATATAACTACATGAGGCACAGACTGACAAAGTAGCCTAGTCAGCTGCTGTTCAGCCTAAACAAGTAATAGTTTTTGGTTGTGTTAATCTGTTAGTTTGCTGTACAATTAACTAATCAGCTCTCTGATCTATTTTTGACTAAGTACTATGAACTGAATGATATGCAAATCAGGGTACAGAGACTTTCAGAAATGCATGTTGTCTTGAGTTCAACAAAGCCAGATTTGTATGCATCAATATTAAAAAAACAGAAAGCAAATTTAGCACAGTCTTTGAAGAAAGGAACGATAATCTGGGAATTTGAATTTAATTCTGTGCTTCACCACAAGCTTCCTGAATTATCTCAATTAAGCACCTAGTTTTTCTGCACCTCATTTTCCTTATCTATAAAACAGGGATGGCATTAAGTCCCTACAACACAGCAACACAGAAACACTGTGGAATACATACATTAAATTGCCTTAAGATAAGGAGCATTTCATCAACAGCCATGGTTACTTAATAATCATTCCAAGAATAAAATGGTGTTTTAAAACAGTACAATTCCCCAAGATCAGAGACTTCCCCAGGTGGAAGACACTACCTCAGAGTGGGACAGTATATCATTTGAATGTTCCTTATTCACTTCAGCTCAAGTCTGACACTATAACTATAGTGAAGTTGACCTGATTTTGCACTGAGTGGACAAGGAGGAATCACATGATGTATTTCATTAGCTCCACTCAGGAGAATACATCCTAACCAACTGCTGCAACTGTCTGACCACAACCTAATATTAACAGCTACCATTCCCTCTGCTGCTTCTACTATGTGTATGGTTTGGCTAAACCAGAAAATGTACCTTCAAATCACATCATAAACTCTAACTTAATAACAGTCTGCTTTTTAAATCATGCTCTTACCAATGTAGTTCTTTGACATTGCCACTTCTCTTATTTCAATGTGCACAGAACCTCTTGGAATTTGAATCACTTCCATATAGCCTATAAGATAAAGATAAATTTTATTTCTTGTTGTTTATCTTAAACAATATTAGTCATGAAACTAACCATTAATAAATTACTTACTACTAAAAATTAGTAAGAGATATGGGATTCAAATGTACTTCAACATTTTCTTTCATGTGATATAACAGAAAACTCTTCAAATTTCAGACACAAATTTGAAAGTGATAGCAAGAATTTACCATGTAGTCAGGAATTCCTTTTTTTAAATGCTAATAAAGTTTTTTCAACAGTGTATCACAAGTAATTAATGTATAAAATGATCATAGGATAATTCAGGCTGGAAAGGACCTCAGAGAGTCATTTAGTCCAACCTCCTGCTACAAGCAGGGTCAGCTAGGAGATCAGACCAAGTTACTCAGTGCTTTACCCGGCTGGGTCGTGAAAACCTCCAAAGATGGAAACTGTAATACCTTTCTGGGCAACCTGATCCACTACTGGACTGTCCTCCTGGGGAAAAAGTTTTTCCTTCCATTTGGTCAGCACCTCTCTTGTTTCAATTTATAGCCATTGTCTCTCCTCCCACCGTGTACCCACCACTGTGAACAGTCTGGCTCGGTCTTCTCCATAACCTCCTCCTCATAGGTATTGGAAGGTTGATACTAGATCCCCACAAACCTTCTCTTCTCCAGGCTAAATAAACCCAGTTCCCTCAGCCTCTCCTCACAGAGGGGCAAGTGCACCAGCCCCCGATAATCTTAGTGGCCCCTCACTGAACTGAACTCACTCCAGTGAATCAATCCTTTTCCTGTATTCGGGGGCCCAAAACTGATAACACTAAGATTGCAACACTAACATTGTCTTTTTTGAGCTAAGCTTTCAACTAATTGCCCATACACACTTCCTGAGTTCTTAATAACATGAACTTAAGAGACATTTCTGGATTCTTTCTATTCTAAAATTTCATGTATGACTATCAGATTCTACCATATGCATTAAAATCATACACAAAATTACTTTTACCATACAACCATAACTAATGAATTAAAAAAAATGCACCCACTTCTTTTTAAGTGCATTAAAGACCATGAGAACTAAGTATTCAGTAATGAAACATATTGTTGTATTTGACATAAATCCAAACTAATACAGAAAGAGGAAACAACGAGGCAAAAGGAGTCAAAGTGAATGACCAGCAGCAATGCCATGCTGGAAATCAATGCAGCACTGTTATTTGCTAAACAGTCATCTAAATGCATTGTGCAACAGAATGGACGTATATGTGCATACCTCCTCTGGGCAATGAATCATTGAAGAAACCTTCAATGGCTTCACATGTACTCCCATCTCCTCCACAAACACGGCATCTATCTTCCTTAGCATCAGACCCCAAAATATTATCACAACCTACATGCTGAGAACAGATAAGAACAAATATTTTAACAGGATGATGGTTTCTTGCACCATTATCTTCATAGTTTTCTGAAGTGTTTCTCTCAAGTTTGAGATATTCAGTTGTTCTTTTTATCTACTCTGGTTTTGATAGCTATTACCGTAAGTGGGTTTTCGCTTACCAGAGGAAGAAAATAAAAAAGTAGAACAATCCACATTTTGGTTTGTTACCAAATCATGATTAATAAATACTTTGTATTTCTACTGTGACTTTCAGGAAGGGATTTCACAGCATTTTACAAGCAATGTAATTATTACAGTTATCAATAAATGATTAGTGACATTTTTATTTAATATCACAACAGCTAATTGTGTTCCATCTATATTGCTTTGTTAAGGGAAACATTTGCTGTGTGTTCCTTAAACATTTATGCAGCATAAATAGTATTATTGTTCCCAAAGGTATTTACAGCTTCATAGACCATCTTTCCACATCCTCCAGGCAAAACTTGCAATTATTTTTATAAGGTTGAACATAAAGTGTAAATTACTTCACTGTAAGAATGAATGCAGAATGAAACTTAGTGAAAGGCTGAATTACATGCTGTATTGGATAGGATTCAAAAGCCTTTGGAAAAAAGAGAGAGGTGTCTATAACTGATCGTTAAAAGTACATTACATTTCTGATTATCTATTTGAGAAATCTATATACAGTGAACAATTATTAACTCCCTATAACTTATTGATTCATCCCTATTACAAAGCTAATGAAAATATAGACAGCTGGATCCTTAAAAAAAAAAAAAAAAAAGAATGAACAAGTAGGATGTAAACAGAATGAACACTGCAACTTGCCAATTTTTTCTGGGATTTATACAAAAAAGGAGGCAGCTACATAACTTGGTTTACTGTCTAGCAATATTAAACAGGTAATTCATAGGTCATAAGAGAAGTAAAAATACTTCAAATAATTTGCAAAATAGTATTATTATAACCATTTACATTTCAATTTTCTGATTCACCAAGAAGACAGAGACCCAATTTTGTAATAAAAATAGCTCATTCTCAACTTGAGTTTTAGTCTGATTATTAGTTTTAAAAGATTTCTCAAAAGTACTAAAATCTTCTTATCTATAAAGTACACCAGAATTCCGCACGTTATTTCTTGTGCTTTTTTTTGTTAGTTTACTAATACATGGCAAATGCTTTTGATCTCATCATGTTATTCAATAAACATACATCTTCAGCACTCAATTTAGCAAAGCACTTAAGCATCGGTGTCCTGGTTTTGGCTGGGATGGAGTTGATTTTCTTCCTATTAACTGGTATAGTGCTGTGTTTTGGATGTAGTGTGAGAATAATGTTGATGACACACTGATGTTTTGGTTGTTGCTAGGTAATGTTTACGCTAGTCAAGGACTTTTCATCTTCCCATGCCCTGCCAGATGTGCAGGGGGCTGGGAGGGAGCGTGGCCAGGACGGCTGGCCCAGCTGGCCAACAGGGTATTCCATACCATATGACGTCATGCTCAGCATATAAGGCTGGGTGAAGAAGAAGGAGGGGGGGCGTTCGGAGTGATGGCGTTTGTCTTCCCAAGTAACCGTTACGCGTGATGGAGCCCTGCTTTCCTGGCGATGGCTGAACACCTGCCTGCCGATGGGAAGTAGTGAATGAATTCCTTGTTTTGCTTTGCTTGCGTGCGCGGCTTTTGCTTTCCCTATTAAACTGTCTTTATCTCAACCCACGAGATTTCTCACTTTTACCCTTCTGATTCTCTCCCCCATCCCACCCGGCAGGGGGGGTGAGCAAGCAGCTGCGTGGTGCTCAGTGGGCGGCTGGGGTTAAACCACGACAATCGGGTTAAGTTTTAGTTATGTTAGTGGTTTCAGTGAAATCAAATAATTTTTAGTCACCAGCACTGTTCAGATGTTTAGACTTAAGTACATAATTAAACACTTTTTGCTAAACTGAAGCAGCAGTGGGATGAATATAAACAAAAATATGGCACAGACCTCCAATTCTCTGCAAATTCATGCAATGCAGTTCTATAGGAATTTTACAAGATAATCAGATTTTTAGTAAATGGCAAATACTTGCATCATTATACACTTTTTCATAGAACTACCAAGCAATAGTGACAACTTTCTGTTTCAATTACATTAAAAGCAGAATTGTTTGCAACAGGATGAACTAGTTAGAGAGAAACAGATTAGTATGTTCACATTTACTGTTTTTCATCCAGAGTGGTGTTCTAATTGGAATGATGGAACAGGCCTTGGAACAGGGCAAGGAATCTGTTCATCTCCTGTTGCCCTTTCCACCAGTTCTTCAACAGAAACCACAAAGCAAGAAAAAAGAAGACGAAATGAAGGATTCTATGAATGTCTGTGAGAAGCTACTGAAATTAAAATTATTTGTCTTATTTATGCAATACCTTTTTTTTCTTTTTGTCTCAATCTTACTCTTTCATTAACAACTTGACTTGTAAACACTCCCATTTCATATAAGTAACAAACAAGTACCATAATTAAATGTAGGAGATAGCAGACACAACAAAGTAATCCAGAAGTATTATATAAAACATTTGTAACCTTGCATTCTCCATTGATACAGATATCCAGTGAATCAGCATTGCACTGAGTCCCATCTATTACTGCAGGAGCACGTTCAGTGTAAAAATTATAACCTTCAGCCAAGCAGTTTAATGCACATGGTTTAACCCCACCTGGACAACAAAAACAAACAAACAAACAAACAAAGTTAATAATTAATTAAAAATATATATGCATAAACAGATCTGAAATGTATAATCTTATCTCATACCTGACACATATAATGTATACACTTTATTTTACTTCCCTTTATTGATTTCTCTACTTGACTCTTCTTTCTTGCAAAAAAGATTATTTCTCATAGTAAGATATGGCAAGGATGTCTGGCTCCATAATGGTTCCATTATGTTAATACAACCCTAATGATTATTGAACAATTTAAAACAATAAGGATACGACTTCATCATTTGAAAAACATGAAAAACGAAAGAATGTAGTGCTAGAAGTATGTCAGGGTAAATTTCAAAAACAAGATCAGACTATTTCAATTAGGAATTTAGTCCTATTACTTGAATTACACTACAGCTCAGACCACGTGATCACAATGGTCCTTTTTAGGATTTTGGTCTAAAAAACTAAGAATAAAACCATTCAATCCAATAAAATACAAAAGCACAAAGGGGAACATGGACTTATTCACTCAGGGTTTAGAACAGGAAAAGACAAAACAATCAAAGGGCAACCTACGAACTTTGAAGAATGACAGAAACATAACTAAGCTTGATTAAACTGTCCCAAAGAGAAAAAGAAATTAAAACCCTCTTCCCTGCCCCAAAATACCCTTTTACTGCACAGTGCATTTATTTATAATTCAACTATTGAAGCAGTCTTTAGAGACTCTTATAAATACTTTTTCCTCTTTCTCCTTTTCCTACTCTTCTGACCTTAAGTAAGGAAAACTTATATTGAGATTTTTTATACTGAACTCGTCACCATAGCATCAAAGGCACTTACAGATCACCTATGTAATCTCTAATTCTATTGCAACTGCAGGTGGAGAAGGGCTCCATATTTTAAAGTGGAGTCCCTACAATGATGCTCACTCCCCTTCACAGTAAAACAAAACTCTACCAGAACAGAGATGGCTCTTCTGTAACATTTTCAGCAACTGACAAAAGTACAAGCTTAGCAAACTTCGCTCGTTGTATCTTAATTGAAACATTAAATTTACAAACATTACTTTATATATAACATTTATATAATTTTGAAGACTTCACATATGATAACATTTTTGCAAAGCTACACCATACCTCCAGTGTAGGGTTTCCAGTTATAATACTTTCCCCGGAAAGGCATATTGTCAAAGTCTGCACATTGCTTTTCTCGAAAATCACGGGCCCCTGGAGGACATGGCTAAAATAATAAAGACGAAAAAAGGTTAATTTCTTCTAAAGATCAACATAAAATACTTATATGCTTATATTACAAACATAATCATGCAAGAGACTAGGAGGTGGTTCCCTGCCTTATCTTGTGGCTCTGATGCTGACTCTTGCTTTATTGCTTTACAGTTGAAGTGTCTATTTTGCAATCTTAGGCTGGTATGAAGTAACTGAAGTAATTTAAAAAAAGGTAAGTTATATAACAGTTTCCATAAAACTGGTCAATCAAAATCATGTCAAACTATGTTTCATAACCAATCCATCAGCTATCTCCTTATAAACACACATAAAAACAGCTGAAAAAAATTAAAACACAAAATCATTTTGGTAAGAGCTCTAGACTCAGTTGTACTGTACTAAGCAGCTGTACTGAGCTATGTTTTTAAGACACTGAGAAAAAAATTAAAACATTTTCTAGAGAGCTGTATCACCTTTGCTTACTTGTAGCCTTGATAAAAGCATTGTATTAAGGCTGAGAATGAGACTAGATATCATGCTTGGTCCCGATTCTTACCAGTCTCCAAGCACGAAGAAATAAAAACTACTTTGATTTAAATTTTCATCACTTCGCATTACCAATTACGAAACTGAAAAATAGCTTTTTTACTTGGAATAAGGGTAGGTATAAGTGAAATTCATCTCAGGAAAGAATTATAGGAGAAATTTAATTCTTTGCTATTGTCCTGGTTTCGGCTGGGATAGAGTTAATTTTCTTCCTAGTAGCTGGTATAGTGCTGTGTTTTGGATTTAGTATGAGAAGAATGTTGATAACACACTGATGTTTTAGTTGTTGTGAAGTAGTGCTTACGCTAGTCAAGGACTCTTCAGCTTCCCATGCTCTGCCAGGTGCACAAGAAGCTGGGAGGGAGCCTAGTCAGGACAGCTAACCCAACTGGCCAATGGGGTATTCCATACCACATGACGTCATGCTCAGCATATAAGGCTGGGGGAAGAAGGAGGAAGGGGGGGAACTTCGGAGTGATGGCGTTTGTCTTCCCAAGTAACCGTTACGCATGATGGAGCCCTGCTTTCCTGAAGATGGCTGAACACCTGCCTGCCGATGAGTAGTAGTGAATGAATTCCTTGTTTTGCTTTGCTTGCGTGCGCGGCTTTTGCTTTCCCTATTAAACTGTCTTTTATCTCAACCCACGAGTTTTCTCACTTTTACCCTTCCGATTCTCTCCCCCATCCCACCAGGGGGGAGCGAGCGAGCGGCTGTGTTGTGCTTAGTTGCTGGCTGGGGTTAAACCACGACAGCTATTTCTCACATTTTTCATCAGCAAGTTCAAAATAATGACAAATAATCTTGAATACACCCAGAATTTAGATAGTACATTAAACATTGTTATCAATGTTTAAGTACCTGCTGCAATTGCAAGCTTCATCAGACAAAGTATTTGAAATACAGATTAAAATAACTTGTAGACTGAACGAGAAAAGAATTTGTTTGACAGAAATTAGAGGTGTTAACAAATATTACTACTTTATGAGCAAGAGAAAAGTCCATTTTATGGCAGTTTTACTAGTCTTCCTACATATCTCAGCCAGTTAGCATTGTTCAGGAATCTGAAACGCATTCAAATGAAAGGGTCTGTATAAACATACATGATAAAAATTTACTGCACAATGCAAATATTAACATAATAATTATAATTCTCAGTATACATTAATCAAGCCAGCCCATTGCAATATGATTCAGAAACTACAGAATTTTTCTCCAATTTTGAAGCTGTTACAATATAAATGAAAATACTGGACTGTCCTGGTTTCGGCTGGGATAGGGTTAAATTTCTTCCTAGTGCTGTGTTTTGGATTCAGTATGAGGAGAATGTTGATAACACACTGATGTTTTCAGTTGTTGCTAAGTGCCCTCCTAGTCCAAGGACAGCTCCCGTGCCTACTGACTGAGCTAGGTACACAAGATGGGAGGGAACATAATCAGGACAGCCAGCCCAGCTGGCTAATGGGGTATTCCATACCATGTGACGTCATGCTCAGTATATGAAGGGTAGGCGTGATCCAGGAAGTAGCGATCGCTACTTGGTTATCGGTCAGCGCAGGTGGTGAGCAATTCCATTGTGCATCGCTCATTTTGTATATTCCATCATTATTATTATTATTTTCTCTTTTCTGTTCTATTAAAATAGCTTTATCTCAGCCCATGACTTTTTCTCACTCTCACCCTTCCGATTCTCTCCCTGTCCCACCGGGGAGGGGGAGTGAGCAAGTGGCTGCGTGGTATTTGGCTGCCTGCCAGGTTAAACCACGACATGGACATTAGTACTGAAATTTTAAATTTTCGCTATATATCACTTTATTATCTCCTAATTAAAAATACATTTTTGAATATAATTCATTTACTGGTAAAAAAAAGGTACTGTTGCTACTTTAATTCAATAATCCTTCAGATCATAATAGTGAGAATAAAAAATAACTATGTAAATAAAATAAGAACTTAAAAAAAAATTTAATTAGCAACACAAATTAAATTTGCCTTTTTGCATCATATTCTCCAAGCAGTAGAAGGACCAGTCTTGACCTACCACAAAGCTTGAGTCCGCATATCTCTGATACTGGTCACTACACCCTATTCTTCAGTCCCACATGCTTAGGTATTAATTTACATGGCTGATATTTTAACTGCATCAAGTTACCCTTACAAGTTAATTAAATTACACACCACCACCCCCAATGAAATCCTTTTTCTAAATAGTTACACCAGGACAAAACTATAAAATATGAAGATTAGTAAAGAAGGATCATGATTTCCATATTTATACTCTTAAAAAAAAATCTTGCAATCTGATCTTTGAGATGTAGTCTTACTTCTCTTGTTTGATGGTGATCTTGGATGTATTTTGAGGCAACAATATCATCTTCATAAATGATCTGGATGATGGGGAAGAGCGTACCCTCAACAAGTTTGCTGATAACACAAAACTGGGAGGAGTGGCTGATATGCCAGAGGGTTGTGCTGCCATCCAGAGGGACCTTGACACGCTGGAGAAATGGGCCCACAGGAACCTCATGAAGTTCAACAAGGAGAATTGCAAAGTCCTGCACCTGGGGAGAAACAACCCCATGCACCAGTACACATGCTGGGGGCTGCCCAGCTGGAAAGGAGCTTTGCAGAAAAGGACCTGGGGGTCCTGGTGGACACCAAGTTGAACATCAGCCAGCAACGTGCTCTTGTGGCAAAGAAGGCTAATGGTATTCTGCGCTGCATTAGGAGTGTCAACAGCATAGAATCATAGAATCATTAAGGTTGGAAAAGACCTCTAAGATCAACAAGTCCAACCATCAACTCAGCACCACCATGCCCACTAAACCATGTCCCTAAGCGCCTCATCTACAGGTCTTTTAAATACTTCCAGGGATGGTGACTCAACCACTTCCCTGGGCAGCCTGTTCCAAGGCCTGACCACTCTTTCAGTAAAGAAATTTTTCCTAATGTCCAATCTAAACCTCCCTTGGTACAACTTGAGGCCATTTCCTCTCGTCCTATCGCTAGTTACTTGGCAGAAGAGACCAACACCCACCTCGCTACAACCTCCTTCCAGGTAGTTGTAGAGCACGATGAGGTCTCCCCTCAGCCTCTTCTCCAGGCTAAACAACCCCAGTTTCCTCAGCCACTCCTCATAGGACTTGTGCTCCAGGCCCTTCACCAGCTTCGTTGCCCTCCTCTGGACACGCTCCAGCACCTCCATGTCTTTCTTGTAGTGAGGGGCCCAAAACGGAACATAGTATTTGAGGTGCAGCCTCACCAGTGCCAAGTACAGGGGCACAATCACCTCCCTACTCCTGCTGGCCACACTATTTCTGATACAAGCCAGGATGCTATTGGCCTTCTTGGCCACCTGGGCACACTGCCGGCTCATGTTCAGCAAGTCCAGGGAGGTGATCCTTCCCCTCTACTCAGCACTGGTGAGGTCACACCTACAGTACTGTGTCCAGTTCTGGGCTCCCCAGTACAGGAGAGACATGGCCATACTGGAGAGAGTCCAACAAATGGCCACAAAGGGCCTGGAGCATCTCTCATATGAGGAGAGGCTGAGAGAGCTGGGACTGTTCA
The DNA here is from genome assembly GCF_964195595.1 of Calonectris borealis. Lineage (NCBI taxonomy): Eukaryota > Metazoa > Chordata > Aves > Procellariiformes > Procellariidae > Calonectris > Calonectris borealis. The sequence goes on along the minus strand of NC_134351.1, from coordinate 45,470,459 downwards.
GCCTAGAGAAGAGAAGGCTCAGGGGGATCTCATCAGTGTGTACAAATATCTGAAGGGAGGGTGGAAAGAGGACGGAGCCAGGCTCTTTCCAGTGGTGCCCAGTGACCGGACCAGAGGCAATGGGCACAAACGGAAACACAGAAGGTTCCTCCTGAACATCAGGAAACACTTTTTTACTGTGAGGGTGACCAAGCACTTGCACAGGTTGCCCAGAGAGGTGGTAGAATCTCCCTCCTTGGAGATATTCAAAAGCCATCTGGACATGGTCCTGGGCAACCTCTTCAAGGTTTGAGCAAAGGGAGCTGGACAAGATGACGTCGAGAGGTCCCTTCCAACCTCAGTCATTCAGTGATTCTGTAAGCAAAGCAAAGTCTTTCTTTTACCCTATTAAATATTGATTCAGTTTTTGCTACTATTTAAACTGCTAAAATCACTGTTTGTATCCTCTTTTCTCCTCAAAGACAGCTCTGGAAGTCTCAGAGAAAACCAGCTACACACAAGCATGCTTAGCCTGGAATCTCACTGCTGACAAGAACAGCAGACAAGGCTAGGAATACCTGGGAGCAGTTAAAGGAACTGTGGGAGCAAAGCTACTCATACAATGTTCCTGCTTTCTTGATATTTTATCTGGTTTTTGGTAGTCCTGCAGATTAAATTCTGGTTTCCTATACTGCAAGTACTGTTGATTTAATTTCACAAACTAATATACCAATGATATCAAAGCTTTTACATAACCCAGTGTCTTTGGCTCTAAAAATGCAAATCCATCAATCCATAGACAGATTTGGTGACCTCTACAATAAAATAAGTTTCCATTTTAGTGGCTAAGTCCTCTCAGTGAATACTGACAAGTGCTAGCCCTTATCTCAGGATCTTGCTCTTCATCCAAATCATTAATTTGAACACTCTGAATCATTAGTTTGAATCCAGTTTCAGGTGGGTTCAGTACAGTTTTCAGGCAGTCCTTTTGAAAACTACAGTTACATAATGATAGCCTGAAACCTGAAACATTCTGTATAAGCATAAAAGGCAACTTATACTTAAATTTATTTTTGTTCCATAATTTTTCTATCTTTTTTAGTATCTCACTAATACCTGACAGGAAGTAAAACTAAAGACAATGTCCTCAAGAAATGTATTCAAAATCACAGGTATAGAAATGCAAAAAGGTTACTGCAAGGTAAGCTACAATATGCATTTACGAAATGTCTGCTCTTTGGCACTGTCTCTCTGTGTACACACTCTTCTCCCAAAATTAATTGTGCAATAATTGCTTCTCTTTATTGGGTAAAATAGTTCACTTTTTTCAAGGAGTTACAGTATGTACATGGATAACTCTTGTCAACCAACAGGCTGCTTGTGTTTCCAAATGCTCTTTTAGGAGACTGCAAATCATGAGGTAGGAATCTAACAAATGTATAAGAACTTATAATCAGGTCTGAAGAATGTCCTGAGAAGATGATAATGAAAAAATTAAAATTTTGAGTCAAAAAAGTACTGACTTTAAGAAGAACATCAAAATTTTTAAGACTGAAGCAAAAATAAATCATCTAAAGAGTGTTAAAAAATCATTGAATCAATGTTGACACAACATCAAACATCTTCTCTCTCAGAAATCTGTTTATCTTGGAGCTTCAAGTCAGGCAGACTTCAGTAGTTGAAGTCATTGGGTTTTCTATTAACAAAGAGCTATACTACACCTCACAGAAGATGAGAAACACAGCCAGAAGGGTGACAGCTGAAACTCAGGTACTGTTCCAAGAGGTAGCCCCTCACATGAATGCATTTTAGAAAAAATAGTCTTGAAAATATTTAAATTATGAAAGTAACGAACAATATCTGTGAATGTATGCATAATGGAAGGAACCAACAAAAATCACTTGCCTACATTCTGTTAAGAGAAAAGGCTGAATAACAAGAATCTTTTAAAGGTATGTATACATACATAGTTCTATACAAATAAAGCATTCACAGAACCTGTAAGCAAAACATGTTTCTTACTGTATTTTTAAAATTAGGAAGCTTTTAGTTTTAGATGTATATGAAATTAAGCTTCACATCCTATACATATTTTAAATCAGACAATGAGTTACTTTGAGTAACTATGTGCCTTGCAATTCTATTAGCATTTTGGTTTTGTTTTGGTTTTTGTTTTGTTTTTTGGTTTTTGTTTTGGTTTTTTTTTTTTTTAATTAAAAATGCCTTGGTTGGAAAAATACATAATTTTTTGTAAGGTGTAGTGTCGTTGGTGGAAGAAACTAAGTTTCTGTTGAGTGTGTTCTTTCTACCACCCTTTTGTTTCCAGAACTCAGTAGCTAATATTCTTTTCTGCTGATCTCAGTGTTTCCATTAGCAGATGCCTTTTGAATTAAGAAAGTCATATATGGCTTTGGAAGTCTTGATGAGAAAAGATGTACAAACAACACATTTTTCATAAAAAAAAAAAAAAGACAGATTTGCATGTTCTTAATGGTTTGTTTTTAAGACCTAGACAATGAAATGCAAAGTTTCCTTTCCGATTTCTTGTTTAAATTATTGATTGAAATCTGAGGATAGGTAGGGAACACACATTTTGGAATAGAGGACTACAATTTTTAAATATTTTGATAAATTGGAGCAGTGGTTTGAAATAAAGCAATGGATGCAAATTACTACACTTGGGTAGGAACAATCAACTGTGCAAGCACAAGCTGAGGAATGACTTCCTAAACAGCAGCTCTTTAGAAAGGGATTTGGGCATTACGGATCAACACAGACTGAATAAATATTGTCACTGCTGTAAGAAAAGCGAACACAATACTGAAATGAATAAACGGAATCTCATCACTAAGATGACAGACTTAGCTCTAAGTTGTACTTAGCTCTGACAGGCCTCAGCTAGAACCCTGTGTGGAAGTTTGGGCACCACGCTTCAAGATGTGCACTACTACGATCCCAAAGGCTATTGATACAGAGATTGTATAGTGTAAAGAAGACCAAGAAGAGACATGATAGTGGTGTGCAAACACAAGAAAAGCTGCCACAGAGGGAATATGATCAGCTGTCTTCTTACTGGGGACAGAGTAAGCAAGGATCTTAAAGGGTGGGAAAACATACACTATATTTCAGGAAAACTGTCCTGACAGTAAAGATACTAAAGAATCCTACTGATATCTCCCTGACTGAAGGTATTTCAAAACAGATCGGACTAACCATCAGTTGAGAACGGTTTAATGACAGTTGATTTTGCCTTTGAGCCAGGGAATAGCCTGAATGTCCTCCTCAGATACCTTCTAGATGTTCCTTCTGTGACCCTATAAGCTTCCTCTCAGTAATAAACAAGTATAGAGAGAATAAGGGAAGCAAAACCAACTAAGAATAAAACTGTCTGAAAAGTGTCTAACAACAAGAAATAAAATATAAGAATAAAAGAAATCCTAGCAACATTCCAATTATATCACGAGGTAGCTATGGTACGATTGTTAATAACAAAAAGCATTAAAAGCATTAAAAAATTGTTGTATATTTGTGAGGGAGCAGATTTACATATTATGTAAAGTTTCTTGTTGTCGAGGTTTAACCCTAGCCAGCAACTAAGCACCACACAGCTGCTCGCTCACTCCGCCCCCGGTAGGATGGGGGAGAGAATTGGAAGAGTAAAAGTGAGAAAACTCGTGGGTTGAGATAAGAACAGTTTAATAATTGAAATAAAATAAAGTAAAGAAGAAGAAGAAGAAGAAGTAGTAGTAGTAGTAGTAGTAGTAATACTACTACTACTACTACTAATAATAATAATAAAAAAATATACAAAGCAAGTGATGCACAATGCAACTGCTCACCACCTGCCGACCGACGCCCAGCCAGTCCCCGAGCAGCGGTCACTGCCCCCCGGCCAGCTCCCCCCAGCTTATATACTGAGCATGACATCATATGGTATGGAATACCCCATTGGCCAGTTGGGCTAGCTGTCCTGGCTATGCTCCCTCCCAGCTTCTTGTGCACCTGGCAGAGCATGGGAAGCTGAAAAGACCTTGACTAGCAGGGTACTTAGCAACAACTAAAAACATCAGTGTGTTATCAACATTCTTTTCATACTAAATCTAAAACACAGCCCTATACCAGCTACTAGGAAGAAAATTAACTCTATCCCAGCCGAAACCAGGACACTTGTGTACCAGTTACTGTGGCAGATGCTAAATAATATCTATTGGAGATAAACATTTTAAATAAGAATGCCTGGACAACTACCTTGCAAGAGTCCTCAAAGAGTTAAGGGAGGAGGACTCCAGTCTGCAAACATGAATTTTTAAAGAAATCTTAGACTGTATGTACAAACTGAAATAGTGCTAATGTAAAAAGTTCATTATTTGAGAAGGACAAATAGAATATTCTAGGTTACAGTTTGCCTGACATCAATCCCAAATAAACAGAAAAGTTGGTAGAGACTTGACTGATACAGGATTAAAAGAAATATAAATAATAATACAAATCAGTATTTTGTATAAGAATAGGTTTTATCAACTAAAACTTTTTAAATTTCCTGGTAAAATTAAAAGGATAATGGAATATGCTTAGATTTTTATAAGGCACTTAACTTAGTAGTGCACAACATCCAGACTAAAAAACTAGAAACAAACCTGTACTAGTTCAGTAAAGCACACAATAAATTTATTAAATATTTACTGACACATTTCAATAAGGAATTATCACTTAGTTGGTGAATTCATAGGTGAATTTCCTATCAACTGTAAGAACGAAAAATATGTTCAATGTTACTCAACATTTTCATTTGTGAATTGGAACTATAAACAAAATTCTTGCTTATGAAGTTTTCCAATTACAAAAAGACCATCTGAGTGAAAAATAAGATGAAAGTAAATTAATTACAGCGTATCATCCGGTAAGCTGGATTCATTCAAATGAAAATTGCACAAAGACAGCCAACCACAAAGATATACATCTATGAAAAAAATAAGATGGTCAAAGTTTCAGAATGGTACACTGTAATTTGGAAGGTTGCATGGCTGGAAAAGTTTTACAGCTCATACTGGACAAGCAGCTCAGCTTCAGTTTCTCTCACAACACTGTGCCCAAAGGCCTAACACACTACTTGGCTGTACTAACAGAACAGCTGTGATTAGCAGTAGCAAAGTAATTCTGAATTTGGAAATTTGTAATACTTCCTAACAATGAGGATAACCTCCACACAGAGAAGTTTGCAGAACTAATACTTATGATAATTAATAACAATCATAAAAATGAGGTTTTATCAAGGAACCAGCATATTAACTATTGTATTTTTTTCTGAAATATATCAGAAGATGAACAGGTGAAACAGCAGCATTAGGTACACAGACTCTCACGCTGTTATGAACTGCCTTGATTTAAGAAGAAAATTAAGACAAATTTGAAGCTAAAATAATATGGAAGCCTGTTTATGTTTGTACTGCTACTGACTTGGAAACTTACTAGTGAAATTCTTTATTGGTGTGTACTTTTTTCTGGTACAATTTTTAACTTACCTGAATTTGTAATTTTGGTTCATAATTTGATTTTATACATTTATACCCTGTCCCGCCCCCTCAGTGGTACTTCATTATTTGATGGGCTCAGCTCTAAAATGAAACTGCATGATCATTCTGGTAACACAAGAACCAGTGGATACCTGATGGCAAAGCAGCAGGTTTAAAATACACCAGAAGAAACACATTTTCACAGAATGTATAAGAGAATTGTGTAACACATTAGCACTGAAGTTATAAAGGCATAAAAAGGGTAAGAGGGTTTAAAAGTGGATTCATGGAGGATACTTCCATTTGTGGCAGTTAAGCAACATGGTACAGATATGATGTGGAGCTCAAGAAATCTTTAACACCCAGCTTCTGGAAACTCATACAGTATATCCATGGAAAAGTCATGCCTTGGCAGCCAGAAGTTTATAATTTTTCCCTAAGCACCTGTTATTTGCAACTGCTGGGAGACAAGACACTGGGCTAGATAGACCTTTGGTCTGATGTGGAATGCTACTTATTCACCTTAAACATAGATGCTCAAGTTGAACTCACTCAAAGCCTTAATATGAAGGCACCAGCTGGGCATCACAGTGAGATAGGGATCCCAACATTTAGCAGAACACGTAGGGTGCTTGCAATATAGAGGTGCCCGACAGGACTGTTTGCAAAAAAATGCAGAATTCACAGCTTTTCTGAACTGGGAAAAAATGCATCCATTGCTGCTGAAACAAAAAACAGACAAGTTGAGATTGTACTTTTACAGTGGAACAAAATTTACTTACATCAGTATTACAGGAGCGATACCGCTTCCTTTCTCCAAGACAATATTTGCCTCCACCTGAAGGCCTGGAAAAACATGTTTTATGTGTTAGTATATGTATTAGTATAAACACAAGTTCATGATATATATTTATGTATTATTAATATAAATACAAGTCCAAGAGATATATATTATGTAACATATAAATAAATAAATAAAGTACATAGAAGTTTTAAGGTGAGATTTTAAAATATTTTATTTAATAAGAATTGTAGCATTGACTTGAATTGGAGCAGATACAAAACAATACTGGGTACTTGAAAATCTTCACTCATATAGTATTCATCTAGTTTGCATAGATCCCAAGCAATACAGTTTAATTGTATTTTGAACATATTAAAAAGGCATTGCTTTTAATATTTGCTTGCTTTGTAAAACTAGAACGAGAAATGTGTAAACAACCTACATGATACTTTTTTTTAAAATCTTCTCATATTACACTTGAAAATATAATAAAATGAAGAAACACTGTCTGCTAAATACTGGAGCCAGCAGCAAAGACTGCATTTTCTAGTTCAAGAATCTGATTTGAATTAAACAGTATTAAATCTGAGGAAACTCCAGAGTAAGCAGGTTTCTATTAGTGTGATTAAGACATTGGCTCTTAAATTCTCAAATTGTTCAAGAACCTTATCTATCTTCCACAGAGGTCAAATACTGAATTAACATTGACTTAAATGGAAGATTAATCAGACATCAGATCTTTGGCTCATATCTTAAAAGCAGAATGGAAAAAAACTTGGTGTTTGTTTTATAATAAAGAAATAAAAGAATTTACAATTAACTAAACAGAAAATCAATACTATTTTTCACATTACAGATATTTAAGCAGGCAACACTATCCTAGAAACTCAAGTTAATTAATGAACCAAAGGGAATTTTTTCCTAATGCAGACACACACAAAAGAAAATTTTAAAAAATATTGCATTTGCTTGCTGCACTGTTAAACATTTAAAATTTAATCATCTTTCAGCATACCAACTGATATACATGGTGACAGGAGTAGTTAAGAAATCTTAGGAAATTACTCACGCTCCAAACAAACATTTCACTAGCATTTTTACATGCTGCTGCGAAAAAATTAATGTATTTAATTTATTATTCTCTCAGTAACATAGTCTGAATTGTTATCAATGCATATGGATAATTTTTGCTTTTTAATTTATTCAGTAAGTAGTGATATTTGCTAATTTGATTGATAGTTATTGCTAATGATAGGAGGTGAACAGACCACCTTAAACAGCAGTAATGTGACATTATGGTGTCTGTCTTGCAGAGCGCAGTGGAAAGCTGAAGTACAGCCTAGCTTGCAAAACATGGGTACAAGCAACGAAGAACCGAAGTGTGCAGAGAGGAGAAGATAAGAAAGGAGCGACAAAAGTCACAGAATGGATTTTCATGAAATAAGCACAAAAGCTTCATGTTTTCAAGAAAAAGTGGTCTTAAAAACTAACAATGGTGATGGAAATAGAGATTATGGGACATGACAAGAACAAAGTATGGAGTAATAAAACCGTCCTTCCACTAAGACCTATAGCTGTGATGAGGTAACCAGAACAGAAGCAGCAACAAGAAAAAGCAGCAACAGAAAAAAAAGCAGTGATTCATTCAGCAAAGAACAGCAATGGAAATAAGTAAGCATTCCTCATCTGAGAAGCGCTAGTGACAGAGAGAGGAGCACTTACCTGACAGACCTTCTCTGGAACAGTGCTCAGGACATTGGGAAGTAGACAGATGAAAGGACCAGTACAGATACACACAACAGACCAAGCTGTAGTGGAGAAGCTGGCCCATCTTGAGAGAGTAGATGGACCAATAGGAAGTAGTGGCAGGGAGAGAAGTTGCTGAATTGTTTTAAGAGTCAGTGGGAAGTCACAACTAAGTGTTGGACGTGATAGCGTATAAATGTATTGTATGCAACATAATAATACTAATTATGGTTTATATGTAAGCAGTTGTATGCAAAATCTTGGAAATACTGTGTTGCTTTTTTAATAAGTAACTGGCAATAGTTACTTTATATCCTAGACAAGCATCAGAGATAATGTCTTAAGAAGAAAGAAACCTATCTAAGGCATAATTTAAATATATTTTGTAAGTTGCAGAAAGAAAACTGTTCTGGTTACTACTAAATATAAATCCAGCTATCTTTACAGTACATACATAACATACATTAAAAACTGTTAAAAGTATGTCTAGTGAGCTGCTCCAACGGCTTACTTTAGCTACTTACGCTGGACTGTCACAGTGTCTTATAGATGAGGAGACTCCTCCCCCGCAGGTCCTGCTGCACTCTCCCCATATTGACCACGAACCCCAGCCCCCATCTATGCTCTGGGGCCAAGTGCCAAAAGGTACGCACTCTCCCTGATAACACCACTGAAAGATTTCACAAAAAAACCCACAAAATTAGCTTCCAGGCTGACAGAGTTATCAGGACAGAAAAATATAAGGGTCAGGCAATGAAAATTATAGGCATTAGCATTCTCTGTATAGATAAAAAGACTAATATTTTACTTTTTCTAGCCATGTTTAGACATTGGTGAGGGTGTGTGTGATTTGTTAATTATCTTCACTAAGTCCTGAATTATAGGTCCCTAACACACACCACAAATTAAAGCAAGCTTAAAATAAAAAGATTTTCTTTTTTCTTCATACATCCTCCTTAATGTTTCACATTAAAGGAACTGCAAGTAGCTTACAGTCTTTTAAACACTAAGATGCATTTCTAAGATTAGTTTAGTAAAACACCCTCCACTTAGGATTCATGTAGGGGCTTCATTACGCAAAATGAAAAATTCCCCCCGATAGTATTTTTAAGAAAGTATTCCCTTACATTTTAAAAAAGAAAATCTGGACTAGGTTACAATGGAAGAAGAATTTGTTGCAGTACTTCATTTATACTAACCCTACAGACATAATAAAAGTAGTGCCAAGGCATTAGACACAATACAGAAAATCACTATATAATAGTGACTGGCCATTTGTTCAGGGACAGAATTAACATGCGTACTTTATTCATGCAAACACTGAACCTTTGCAATATTGTTACTTACATCGGACATACAAAATGACAGACAATTCACACAATGGCTAATTGTCAAAATAAATTTATCATTTCCTTAGTCAGAAACCTTTTTTAAACCGTTTAGAAATAATCCTGGAGCCCATAGTTTGATCCACATTTTGGTGTCTATTGCATCACTGAGAATCTGGAGTAGCTCAATTAGATAAGCCTTTCTTGCCGTTATTGGCTTAGGCGACAGAGTAGAGCATGGCCTCAGGTTTACTGTGACCTGAATCTGTACATTTCACTTCCAAAAGGTGAGCATCTGCTGTTTAACTCCCTTGAATTCCCATAACAGACACAGTATTGACCCTTTCCAAAAAGAAACCCAGACAACTTCTGTGTCCAAAATCAGCCATATGAATTTGACAAAAAGCACTGAGACATACACAGAAGACACGGACAGATAGACATATCCCTGTCCACCCATAAGCACTACTGGAAGACTCAGTGTTGACTTTATACTAATCGATACTGCAAAGCCAAGTTTTCTCTTTTCCTGAGTCCTAAGGCTCACCTAAAGCCTCAGTCCTGGCAACGTGGGACATATGTAAATAAGTAAATGCAGTCACTCACAATGACCTGAATTACTCTGGATTTTTATGAAAGAAACTGAAAAGAGAATTTAACCTTCAGTCATTACTCAGAAAAAAAAAAGAATTAATAGGAGTTTGATATGAACAAGGATTGTACAGTGTTAGTCAAAGAAAATGAATAAAAATCCTTAATTTTTCATTAGAAATTTCATTTTGAATAAAAAGGTACTTCTAGATTGTCAAACATGTCAGAGTCTAAGTGCCAGCTCTCAGGAATGTACATTAAAACAACAAATAATAAAATGTGTAGCTTTTCATGAACAAATGCACCTAAATACAAAGTAGTTTTGCATATGAACACATGCTACCATTTAACATTAATAGAAGTGAAACCTGTAGCATTATTTTTCTAGCTACATTCATACTTGTTTCTTCTCTCAAAACATTCTTATCCTCCTCTTTTTTCTCTGTATGTGCTGTACCTGTTTTAAAACAGCTGTTACAATCCAGCACATTTCTGTTTATAAACCTCATCCTCTATCAGTTAGAGAAACAAAAAACCAGCATTCATGTGTCTACATATAAAGCAGACTATTGTAAATCTCAAGATCAAAATGCATTGCCTTTTCTACCAGGTCTGGTTGGGACAGAGTTTTCCGCATAGCAGCCAGTATGGTGCTGCGTTTTAGGTTTGTGACCAGTGTTGATGATAACACACCGATGTTTTAGCTATTGCTGAATAGTGCTTGCACAGCATCAAGGCTTTCTCTGTTTCTCACTCTGCTACCCCAGTGAGCAGGCTGGGGGTGGGCAAGAGGTTGGGAGGGGACACAGCAGGGACAGCTGACCTCAACTGACCAAAGGGATATCCCATACCCTATAACATCATGCTCAGCAATAAAACTGGGGGTGTTTCCAAAGTAGCCATTGCTCGGAGACTGGCTGGGCATCAGTCTGTTGGTGGGAGGTGGTGAGTGGTTGCCTTTGCATCTCTTGTTTGTTTTTTCTTTCTTTTCCATTCACTTACTAAACTGTCTCTATCTCAACCCATGAGTTTTTCTCATTTTTGCTGTTCTGATTCTCTCTTCCATCTTTTGGGGGGGGGGGGGGAAATGAGCAAGTGACTGGGTGGGGGCTTAGCTGCCAGCCAGGGTCAACTCACCACACCCTTCTTCAGAAAAAAAACAAGGACACAAGATTTCATGGAGTTGTACTGTGGAAAGGAAGGTTTATCCTTCTTGCAGTTCTAAATTTACAACTCGGAGGTTTATGCCAATAAGCAGACATCTGTCAGAGGAACATACCCTTCATATGGAGCTTCTCTTAAATCCAGACTATCACTGAATATTTGCATAACACATAATGCAGTCCATATAGTGAACTCAAATATTTTTAGCTAGTATAGATATAACCACATGGCACAGTGTTTTGCAATGCCTCTAATGGTGCAATTATGATGGAGAATGAAGTATTTATGTGAATTACACATGAAGGATTAAATTTTTTTTTTCTTCTCATTATAGTGATAAATTAAGTGACAATGATTTTATTAACTAAAGACAATAATCCCCTTGCAGCATTCTATTAAAGAGGCCACAGGAGTACATGATCAGGTATCTAATGCTGAAATCAAAAGCTAGAAATTAAAATGTTTCTAAGAGTAAAAATGTATGCTAATAATTTAATTTAAAATACATTATAAATATTACAAACATGTCAAAATCAGTTAATAAATGAAAGACACTCAGAGTTAAAGTTAAACCCGCAAACTCTATATTATTATGACTGTATACAATAGGCAGGTGCATTTCACCTGCCTTATTTTTCCAAAGCTGTATAAAATCCCTGTGCTCTGTAATTTCCTCTGTCATCCAAACATTTCTTTCTTCCACATTCCCATATTCCCCTGTAAAAACTCCTTAAATGCTGTTTTTTCTTCTCTACTGAAGTTAAATCTGAGGACTTGCTGCTCACTTTGCCATCTCTTTTTAATTTTCTAGTGAAAATTTATCTTTCACCAGAGGCCAGTGATGCATAGAATCTCTGTCAGAGTAATTCAAAATGACCAAAATCGTCATTATTTCTAATGGGACTACAGAAATATGCTTCCTCCATGAATTATAGCAACCCCATCTGCTATAATGAGGTAAGGACTACTGAGTAACCAGTATATGAAGAAACAAGAGGAGGTGACAGCTATTTTAAAAGAACAACCCTTCATGAAAGATTTAGAACTGAAATGTTAATTCTTCTCTCCCACTGAAGAAGCAACTTTCAATTAGTTCAACTAGAAGGACAGTGGTGATGCATTTGAATACATATAAAATGTGCACAAAATTTTAACCCTGTGAATTAATGTGAGCAGTCTGGGATTTTTCAGATCATTAACAATAAAACAAAATATGACATTGTGGCACATTTGAAATCACTTTTGATATGAATTTTAGCTGTTTAACAGAACTAAGATTTACAACAGCATGCATTTAGAAAACTCATACAGCAAGTACTGTAATAGTGAAGAAAATCAATTTCATTTTTCATAGGGAAAAAAAGAAGATTAATTCAATTAAGGTTGCCATCTCATCTTTAACAATGAATTTTCAATCAGTGCTTCTACAATTATTTTGCAAGGAAACTTAATGTCCAGTAATAACTTGAATTTAGATCACCACACAATCCAGCTATTTAAACTGTGCTTTCAGCACACTGTGTTTTCACTTTTTGCACATTTTTCCCTCATTTAAATCCCTAGCATGGGTCTATACAATGATGTTAGAAAAGGTTACTTTTTTATTACTTTAAATTCAAAGACAAAAATAAACATTCCTATCAGTTTTGTCTTTTTGTTTTATATGCACTATTTCCTCATCAGAGTATTTTTAAATCTATCAGTTAGTTTACCTTCACAAACACATCTCTGGGTATACATGACCAGAGAGACGCTTCATGTATATTTAAAATTATTACTACAAGATTAGGAAAAAGTGCACCTTTTTGAACCCAGATGATATGTAAAACCCTTCACCAAAGCATGAACATGTTAAAGCTTCAAAACAGAATAGATGTACAAGTTCTGTCAGTGGCAAAACCCCACATTATTCTCTTTCCCTGTATGCAGAAAACAGCTGAGTAACCTTTATGGAAAACACTCTAAAAACCTTCAGGCATAGGCAGACATCTACTGTGGAAAATTTCAACCCAAAGAGTTAAAGTTTGGCAGGTTTATATAAGCAACTGAAAGAAATTTTTATAATAGAGCGTTAGGCAATTTTAATTGTAGAAATCCCTCCCAACTCTGCCAATAAGACATTAATGCACACTGCATCAAATTTTGCTTTGAGTTAATAGTTACACCAAATTTACATCAGTGTAACTAAAAGCAGAAATTGACCCTCCAAATATGATAAAGTACTCTGGGATCTTGTTAGGCATTTAGAGCAGGGAACGTCATTTATTATATATTTGGACAGAGCCCAGCAAAATAGGGCCTAATTTGGTTGTGGCCTTTAGGCGTGACTGCAATATAAATGTAATAATAATAATAATAATAACAATAATAATAATAAAGTGTTATAGAATTGTAACCTATTATTTTCTCCTTAGCGTGTGGTGAAGAGTAATACATATTTGGAAAGAACTTGTGTTTTCTGGGTTTTTTGCTATCAGGAACCATTAATTTACAGGAACCTTTGAAGCTGCAGTTTATAGATACAATTCTCTGCTGTTTAAAGGCACGAACAGTTTACCTTTGTAAAACAATACCAATTCTCTCATTTCCCTCTAAAATCTAATGATGGAACAAGATACTGATGACTGGAAAAGATGTTTTGTAGAGAGCAAACTGATTAAAGCCTCTGGCAAATGGACACAGCAATAGCATCTTAAAGCATCTCGACTTGTTCACTGTAGTCTCATGGTTTAAAAAAATATAAATTGAGGTAAATTGCTCCTTGTCATTGACAAGGAGTGGTGGTTCCAAAATAAACCTAGACTGTTGATTTAAGAGTAGGGCTCCTAGCATTTTCTATTACTCTAATAAAAGGTAACATTTTTGGTAGAATGTGAAGGTCTCTCTATTTTCATTGACTAAGTCTAAGAACTCTATTTTTTTTAAGTGACCCCTTCAATGAATTTATTTAACATGGTTTACCAATATTTCCAAACTCAGCATGGAAAAGCCATCAGAATGACACTAGGTCATGGATCCTGAATGAAGCCGTCAGCAAGGATTAATAAACTGTGACAGCTGCCCAAAAGCTTTCATTCTTTTTATTTAAACATCAGATTGCAAGTCAAAATGCAGTGTAATCTTTGTTGAAACTAGCCCAGCTAGCATGGCAAGAGTCAGAACAGACAACAGATGACAGTAGTCATTGTTAGGAAAAAATCCAATCTGGAGCAGTAAATCTTAAGGATAGATGCAGCAACTCTTGGAGAGATACTGGAAATTGTTTAATATAATAAGTTCTCTTCACTTTGTAAAAACCTGCATAAAATGTATTATCTTGAAAAAAGGTATATGGAATTCACTTTTTTTTCCCAGCACATATCCTGTAAATCAATAATTAAAATATTTTTCTCTCCTCTTTAAGAACTGTATAGATTTTGCCTTGTAATTGAGAAACACTCTTTTACTATTCTTCTTAATCTAAAACACATTTTCAGAACTTTGTCTGAAACTACTGATATATACAGTCAATGTTTTAAAATCAAAATTCAAATGTTCAGACAGATACAGTAGCACTAGGCTTATCTATTGCAACACTGACTTTCTGTACTTTTCTGTTAGGTAGGAAAGTTTATCAAACTGCATAGCAAAATCCTTTCAAGCTAAACAGTTATGCAAGTATAACTGAATATTAAAGGAATAATTCAAAGTCAAAATAGAATGGTCACTGGGAAATATGGGCTTTTAGAAAACCCTTTTATTAAGGCAACTTTTTTTCTATATGCTTGTATGATTCAGCTTATATGTGAAGGAATAAAGTTTTTTTATCTTCTAACAAAATAACAGATTTCAGGCTCTAGATCTATGTTACATATTTTTAGAGTCCATAACAGACCTAGAGTTTAACAGTCCTTTACAGAAGAGTGCTATAAAATTTAATAAAGATAAAACTAATAGAGTTTTTACAGAAATTACTCAAAAAATATACAGAGTATGTAACGGGATTTTTTTTGATCCAGGCTATAGAATTTTATAGCAAGGATAAATGTTTTATTAAATTACATATATAAAATAATTGTTAAATAAATTCTGTAGGACACTTCCATTAGGATGCAAATGTATTCTGAACTAATAACTAACTTTTTGAACTGTTATAATTGCTCATAAGGACTTTAATTTTCTAGTTGTTTCTTCCTGTAGTCTTCAAACAATAAATTATTTGTACTCACCCCCTTTTCAATGCTCCCTGTTTGGCAAAGAGTACCTTCAGCTGCTGGAATGCTGTTGGTAACACAGCGGTTACTTTTGCTGAGGCACCAGAGCTCTCTACACACTTCCTAGGAAAGAAGGCAGAAGTAAGTTGATCAGAATAACAGCCTAAAATTGCTTCCAGTCCTCATACACACACGTATACACAAATTTGTTTTGAACAGAGACTATAAGAATTGGGCTGGAGAGATAAATCTATAGATGGTTGTGAAATACTCTGGAGCAATTTCAAAGGCACCATATTTTACCTAAGAATATTCTGCCAAAAAAAATCTGGAAGCATCAAATTGTAGACTACAAGAATGTATTTTTCACACCTGTCATGCAAGTAATGTTTTATAGTTGTTTTTTTTCTTGATTAGTGCTAATACTGGGCTCAGTATATTTTAGTGTTGTTGTAAAAGTAGTCTTCAGATGTGCTGTAGTATCTCCATTACTGTCATTATCTGCCTCAAAATTCCATGGTAAAAGGATACTATTCATTTTGAAATATGAAACAGCAACATTTATTTTTGTTTCCTTTATTTTAAACCAAAAAGTTTCTGAGCTCAGACTACTTGCGCTCATCTTCTGTAACACATGCTAAAACAGTGCACGTGTATTTAGTACCAATTGAGCTACGTACTAAAATATTTCTTTTAGGCTTTTTAGATTTGTGGCTGATATTTCATAAATGATTTAGCCTATCCTATTTCCCTACATTGTCAATGTTAAACAAACACAGTTTTTTCAAATAATCTTTTTTCCTACAATATTTTCTCATTTGGTTTTGCACATTTACTCATTTAAATTAAGCCAGTTCTGTTGACATTAGAGATTCATTGTTAAAACTATCTAAGGGTTGAAATTCATAACGTGGGCATGATCTAAAGTTGGCTGAACAGTTTGGAAATCTTCATAGTCACTTCAGTTGCCTGTGGATTGGGCAATGTATACAGAATGGAATCAGAAGTGTTTTGTTTTTATAGTAACTGACTTACATGATAATCTTTGTATTACTTTGTGATCTGTGTAAGAGTTCACAAACTGCTTATAGATATTTTTTATTTTTAAGTATTTTTTAAAATTGGAAAGATACTCAGATTTTTAAAATGATCTTATGATAGTCCTTACTATTGCATTTTATTTAACAACTGCTTGAAATCATACCCTACAAATAATTCTTGTACAGATTCTATGGCTGAACCTTGGTACAGAGCAAAAAGGAAAAGACAGTGTGAGTAAATAAAAGTTATTATGTCCCCCCCAAAAAATTCATTATTTCTCTGAGTAAATTAATGAGTATCTGGCACCTAGGCTATCTTTTCTATACATCTCAACAGGAACAACTGTTAAGTTTTACCCTAAGATTCATGTTTCTTGCATTGTACTGCGTATAGAAATGGATTTATTTATACATTATTCACTAGCAGCTGCAGTAACAGTTCAACAGTACAAGCTTTTCTTGAATAATGCAAAATTCTTTTCCAAGTTTAAAATCAGCTGGTGCCATTCCTGCAGGATTGATATATACAGCGTATTTAGTTTCACGATTGGTAGAAGCAAGATATCTTTTTAAAAATCCATTAAAAACATACCATATTAGAATGGTCTGAAATGATGAGGAATGAGTACTGATGATTTCTGGAGTTTCCATCCAATTTTTGACAATTAGGCCTAAGCTATTTCATTATATTGTTATGCGCCAACTCCCATTTGGTGGGTGGCTCTATGAAAACTTGAGCAAGTCGTGGAATAAATTGACATTCTTGAGCCTCTTTTTAGGAGAAATATTGCCACTTGTAAAAGCATACCTGCAGCCAATGTAGACTATCTTACTTTTCAAATTAGAATTTTTCGTTGAAGAAATGCAAACAGTATAAATATTTACTTACTTAAATCTGTGAATAAAACACTTGCTTTTGCCACTCAGCTGATAACATTTTCAGATTAAGATACACATTCATGAATAAACATATGGTTTAAAATATCAAATAGAACAGGGAAAGCACAGAAGATACATCACAAAGATTCTTGAAAAATCTCTTTAAATAGATTACAAATTTCACAGCCATTAAGTTGTTAAAATTCAACACTAAATCAAATTCACATCAAAATCAACCATGAATCCAAACCTCAACCCAGTATTGATTTTAAAGTGAAAACCTAAAATTGGTTCCTTTCAGACACAGTATGAGGTGCTCCTATCATAATCCTGCCTTATATACTTTTTCATCTAATTTACTTGCTCATTTTGTTGAGCAAAATTCGTCTAATTTATTTGCTTATGTTTCATGTATGGTTTATATTGTCAAATTGTAATTAAAAGTGTCAGACTGTGACAATTCTACTTCTGACTCTGTGTTTATTTTGCATCTGATCAAGTTCAAATGTTTAAATTAATAGCTATGCTGACTTTGTGAAGTTTGGTTCAATGTTCTGAAAAGCCAAAAATTCAACTGCATTAAGAAACAAAGATTTCAACCATTCCAATATAGACAGAAGCAAAAAATCAGATCTGGATAACAGTCTGGAATTTGAAAACATCTATATTTCAGGGTGATTTGAATCCAGAATTCTGGTTTGTGTTCCAGGGTTTACTTGCAGAATTTCACTTTTGGTATGCCTACACAAGTACACCATCTATATATTAACATAAAAGGGGAAGTAATAATTAAAACATGTATTTCATTGCCAGGCTAATGTATCCACAAATGAGAGTATTTAACAATTTCCTTCCAATAGGAAATGCATTCTTTCTGTATACTCAGGCTTCTTTGTAGCACTAGACTCCTCACGGAACTAATATCTCCCAGACATTGTAATTCCAAACAAATAATCAGCTGAACTGTGTGAATTAATGGATATAGCGCTCCAAAACTATTTTAGTCATTCATCTGTTTGCAGAATTATTCTAAGCATGTCAGCTCACCTCCCTACTCCATAAAATGAGAAAAATAGTTTCCTTCCTCCTAAATTGCTTTGGGAGATAGAATGAAAAGCACTACATCGAAACTAGATATTATTACTGACATAGTATGGTAGTCCTTATTCAGACCTTAATTTCAGCAGGAGTTTGCCTCAGTAAATCCCTAAAGACAAAACAAAAGTAATGTAAAATTACTATGGGCTGTATCATACTATTAATATTTGAGCAAAAACCTCTGCTTAAATCAGAAAGGAGTTCTGTCCGAGACAGACATACAATATCCCAAAATCAACAGAATATTTCCTTATGGAAAACTATGTGAAACACAGAGGACTTATTAACTAAAACAACACAATGTATCAATTTGTAGAAATAATTTATATTAAAAACAAGAAATGAAAGAATGTATTTTTGTAATTTCTTTTAAACATAGCCACACTTATTTAAAAAGTTGTTTATTTTTCCCTGCTGCTTTGCATTTAAGAGAGTAGAATTTGAAGTACATTCTCCATCAGCCTGTACATGAAATGAAAAATAACATCAATAGTCATTTGAAAACAAATAAGATATCTAAAAAGAAGTGGAAAATCCATGTCTGCTCTTATTTCATTAAATGAAAATGGAATTATACCAGGTACTACTATGGCTATATCTTCTTTATTTTCAGCTGATTTTGGAAAGTTAACAGAGAAATTCTTCTAAGGTGCATAAAGCTTTCTATTCTCCAGCTCAACCCTATACCTGGTACTACCTTAGTTTCATAGTTATTGATTTGAGATATTTCCTTATTACCACTATCCTATCAGTAACATCTCTAAACAGCTGTTTTGAATAAGCCAGCCTTAAAAACATATGAGAAACTGCCCTGGAAAGGTCAGGCCCAAAATCACTAGTAGAAAGTATACTGCTTTTTTTTCACACACTAACACGCACCCACCCACTCTCCCCCACCCACCCACTCTCCCCCACTCACAAACATAAGGTGACCCTTTATGGTAGCCTTTTCTTCATTGGTGGACATAGGATGAAGCTAACATATCTTTTGCCAACGTTAAATTTGTGTGAATAATTTACTGAAACTAAGAGAAAGAAGCATAATCTGAAAATTAATCAATGACCGCAAAGTCAGTCTCCAAGTGTGTGGATTTAATAACTATTAATTTGTAAAGCAGATAAGGGAAAGTGTTTTAAAAATTCAGGAAACATAAACTGAAGCTGAGGCCTTTCACAAGATCAAGACAAGATAGATGACAACCTGTAACGGTGTATCTTAGGGCTCCATGACTTCAGTTTGGAATTCGGATGCTTGTATTTGCAGTAAATTAAACAAAGCTGAACCCATCTAGAGAAAAAAAACAGCAAATCAAATTATCTTCCTTTTGCCTAAGTGTTATCAATGATGGAGCCTCTTTCTGTTGTGTCATGCAGAGTTACACATAGGCATTTCAAATTATGTAACATCTAAGCATCCTACATCATAATCATCATAAATGGTAACAATACAGCACAATGAAAACTTGGTAATATGAGCAAAGATCAAATTGCTGTGCTGTTCTTAATGTTTTCAACACTAATGAAAGCCTCCAACAAAAGTTAGCGGTTTGGCCCACAATTAAGAAAAAAAAAAAAAGATGGGAAATACGTTCACAATGCATATTAAACTATGATAATTTGGGATTTTTTTTTTCATAAAATTTTAAAATGTTAATTAGGATTTTATGTTACTTCAGCATGTTTCATCTATAATATGCTGCACCTCTTGATGAGCATTTGCTAAAATAGAGCATAAAAATAACTAGCTTGAATTGTAACTTACAATTCCGATCTGAAAAGCATCAACCTAGAGTATTTTCAGCCTCATATTGCTGAAATACTGATGGCAACATGATTAAAACTAGAAGGCTGATTATAATTATGGGTGAACTTTAGAAGGTTCAAAGTTTAGTTCAGATAAGCACCCAAAAGTAACCATTTTAGTGCTCCACTACCAAATGCTCATTAAGTGGTACAGCATGTTATGAATCACAACATGCTGAAAGAATGTGAAATAGAATCCAAAGCTTAGGTCGTACATTCGTATTATGTTACCAGCGTTCTTTCCTAAATATTGGGTGCTTATGTGAACCTTATGGAAACTACAGAAGCCCCACAAGATCAATACGCTCCAAGTAGCATCTTCCCTTTCAAACCCATGCAATCTATCCCATCTTTATTCCAACCAAATTCCAGTATCTGGAATCTCATTATTGCTTCTACAATCATCTAATGCACTCTTCCTGCTTTCATCACTGGCTTCCCCTTGCACTTTTTAAACAACTTTCATAAGATCCAGGTACATTCGTGTTATGTCTATGTCTCTTGTGAGAGAGAGAAAAAAGAGAGAGAGAAAGAGAGAAAGGGAAAGGGGGTTTGGAGACAAGACAGTCCTAGGAAAGAAGAAAGGGGACTATGGGAACTTGTTTAAAAAAGATACAAAAAGGATTTAAAACCACTTTAGGATTCAGAAAGAGGAAAACTGGGATTTCCCTTGGCTATACACCTCCTAATCTTACCAAAAAGGGAACAAAATTCACTTTAAGAATAAAGCTGAAAGCGTTTCAAACATGATCGTGTAAGTCCTTACACAAGAAAAGCTCAAAACTTTAATCATTCTAAATGCAAAAGGTCTGCACAATAATGATGAGAGTTTTTGCACTTGACAGGCAAGACCTTATGAAATAAAAAATAATGGAAAGGTTGATAAAAATGAGAGTATAATACCAGGGTCTTCAATTCCTCTCTTTGCCTACACATACTTTTAACACCAATTTGTGAGCAACGTAATATAAATCAATCTGATCGAACTATTTACACTCTGCTAGCAAACACCAAGTATAAAGTGACTTAACCATGGTATGAAGTATGAAGCCAGGGGAAAAAAGTCACTTTTCAATGAGTTACTAAGTACTATGTACAGATTCAATTGAATGCACAATCCTAGTCATAGTATCAACGGGTGAGGGAACAGAAGGGAACCGGTAGTTCTGGTGCAAAGATACACACCAGTGGCTTCTCTGCCTTTCCTTTTTGAAAAAACAGCTTCCAGAATCTGCTTCCACCTTCCTATAAAAGCCCTACATCAAGCTAAATACCTCTCTTTATTTAACTGGAGTAACTCACATCAGTGTTTCATGAAAACAATGACAGTTTAATTCACTAACATTAAAATTTGCATCACCTGATTACAAAGGTCAATTGTAATTCAGGCTATTTTGCCTGAAATTTCTTTTCTAAGAAATATTGTAGAACTGTTGTATATAGCAATTTGTTTACTCTCCTGGATTTAAAAGTTAGCTGACCAGATGCTTTTTTGTTTTGCTCATTACTAACTAATTCAGTTACACTATTCTGTCTCTGAACTGGCATGTGGAAAACTAGGAAGTAGTGAAGGTATGACAACTGCATGTTCTGTATTTCTGTAGTTGATGCTTTCCCAGCAACTTTCTATTAATGGTAATTAACTTTATGGCCATGCCTCATAATTCATTAAAAGCTTCCTAGAGACAAATAGTACAAGGGAGCTACTGAAGGCAGCAGGAGGACTTCTCATCCTGAGAATATATCTTCATTCTGCCTGTTTACAAGCAGTAAGTTCATAGCTTGAACTCTATCTGTCCTCCAAAACGCACTAACAAAATGTGAATAAAAACTGGTATTTGAGTTTTAAGCTATTTTTGTTGGCAAACTAACTGGAGAACTTAATTGCAAACATAAGACCATGACAAAGAGAGCTACCTGTCATCAGCTAAAATACGTTACTTGATGTGTTAAACTCTAGTGTGAAATATGAATAGATTGGCCCTGCTGATTTCAGTGAAGCCATGTATGCAAAGGAAAGGAAACTTTGTCCCCTTATCCCTCTACTCAAAGTATTTACTGACACCAATGATGGTTTTGCATTTTAATGCAAAAAAATATACCAAAGAATTGTTAGGCACTATCTCTGAAATCCATGCTAGCTGCCAACAGCTTCACAGATCATAAAATGCACCACAGCAATATCAATCATATGCATAAAGTATTAACTGCTATTAAAATGTCTGAGGTTTTAGCCTCTGTCCTAAAAACGTGGGGACCAGCTCTACAGCAAAGCATTATTTTGAACCACAAAATCTGTAAGTTACAGTCAGGCATATTCCAGGTATTATTTAAACTCATATAACAGAGAAATTCAAAGTCAAGACTGGAATTCTTTCCTGAGTTAACGCAGAGACAGCCAACAGCCAACTGTTATTAGGCAGATGCTCAAAGGTTAAGGAGGTAAGGAAAAAAAAAAGTTCTCCTTACACTCATCTAAATAAAAGGATTGAAAAAGTTTCTGAACTTTCAGGGGAACTGGCACACAAACAGAGCAGAGAACAACTGAGCCACACCTGACAATCAGCAGAGAATTCACACTGCATCACCCTAGAAGATGTAGCATATCTACTACCTACATAAAAGAACAGGAACTAGCACTGTTCCTAATAACCTCAAAATCACCCACTGCAGTGAATCCAGTATGATGATTGAAAGCATGTATTGCCTTTAAGAAAAAGCTATGCATCGGTATTATATGGCGAAATTTCCACCATTACGATTTGGCTCACTGGAAGTCATAAATTTAATGTTCTCCTGAATCTGAAAGTGTACCCTAAAAATGAAATAGTATCTTGAGACATTGCCTCTCAATTCTTTATTCAAAGTATCTGTTTCTTCACTTAAATTCTCTAAAATTGCCCCTGTATCAGAGATGGTGGAAAGTATAGTATAAAGAACAATGCACATGTGACATTAGAAGGATCACTGTCTTCTTGCAAACATGTAGTCTTAGTTTTTTAGCTCAAAGAGCTAAAGCATCTCTTTGAATTCTTGTCCGACTTAATGTGCTGAACGATATAGGGAAATCTGACCAATAGCCACAATGTTTTTGCTGGAACAGTTTTGTCCATAAGTGACTAAAAAGTTTAATTAGGTCTAGTACTCATAACAGTATCAGTACAACTACCAAAGAGCTCCTTTCAAGGTCAAATTGGCTCCTTGTCAGTAAACACACACACAGAAAGGCAGATCCTTGCAGTCCCTTTAGTACTTTAGTTCTGATGCCTTAATCATTCAAACACCACTCCAGGTATTTAACTTCAAGTTCATAAGTGAGGAAGGCTTCATGTACTTAAATGTGCAAAATTCTTTGCAGGATTAGGACCTAATTTATGATCAAAAGCAACAAACAGTTTAAAATAAACATACAGAGGGAATGGATGAGGAAATATGGGAGAAAAGGCAATGAATACAGATGAACATCAAAGCTAGATGGTTGAAAGAGGTATTTTTTCTAAAGGTTAATAAGACATTAGGACAGAATTCCAAAGCAGAAAGAACATGAAGATTTTCCAAGTTACTTTAAAAAAACCAACTATCTCGACAGCTATATCAGAGCCCAAAGGAGACTTGTAATTTTTTTGCCTTTGATTTGAGAGTTCAACTGTTTCTCTTGTCATGTCTTGCCATCACAAATCAGTAAAGAACATGAGCAAGAGAAAAAGGCAAGCAATTTTCTCTGAGATTTCCCTTTGTTTTAGAATTTATTTACTTCTGGGTCACTAAATCCCACATTGGAAAACCTGCTCTATCCCTTTTTTACCAGGCACTTCAAATAAAAAGTGCTGAAAGAAGTGCTAGAAAGGAGTTAGTATACGAATTAAGTCCACTGTCAATTGGGGATTTTACTATGTTTTTCCATTCATAGTTGCACATGTGTCTGTTAGAATAAGATCAATGAACTATTAATGGCATCTTCATGTGAATAGTACATCAAATAGGAACATCCAAAGCACTGACTGTTTACTTTTGACATTGAAAGTGTAGAACAGAGTATTCAACTTAACTTTTCCTGGTATTTAGATCTAGTTCCACTACTCAGTTCTAAAAACCCTTTCATATATGAATAGATCTTTCTTGTGTGGATATTTTCCATGTGCACTATCAGCTTGCAAAGATTAATTTTTTCCTTTCAAAATTATCACTTGAAATCTGTACGATCATAATCATCATGATGGCATTTTCAGAGCATTATGGCCATGGCAGATAATATTTTTAAATGTAGATATTATTTTAAATGCATATAATTTCTTAGAGTGGATATTACCAGAGTTCTACAATAACCTGTTATATAAATATATACAGTCTGAATCCTATTATTAAAAAAAGGGTTTTTTTTTCAGAAACACTTATAAGTCATGCTCACACTGATGGCACACTGATGGAATACAATACACTATATCAATTCAGAGGACTGGTAATGTCACATGAAGACTTAACTTCTTTTAACTATTGCCTCAATTAAGTGTCAACCTCTTTTTTGTAACTATAAGGGAATCCCAACAAAAACTTTAAAACAAAAAGAAAGCAGAACACATAAAGCCAAGATTACCTACATCTTCATTGCTTCCAATTGTTTGCGTTTTAGAAACTGGTTTAAGAATAGAAGTGTACTGTGCAGCGTGATCATCACAACAACAATTACATAGTTTAACAGAGTTTGAAGAGAGAAAAAAAAACCAACACAACCACATACATGTGGAAAAGCCAGGTTTTGCACATTATTAACTTTCCAGTTTAATTTAAAATGCAGTATATTTCCAAAGGCTGTGCTATAAATCATGGATTAAATACCTGCAGACTTCCTTAGTCTGAAAATAGTGTGTGTGGTGAGAATTTGTAAGAAAAAAGAAAAAAAAAAAGGGTATGCCTTAGATGTAGTGACAGGAAACAGGGCCCTTAAAGAACAGTGGTGGGAAGTGAGAACTTAAAGAGGAACAATAAAGGCCAAAAGAGGTTTGATGATGGATCAGGAATAGAAGATCCAGTGAGCTAGTCAGCCAACTACATACAACTTTTAAATCCTTTGCACAATGCGATCTGCCAAAGAAGCATCCCAAGAATAATATTGTATTTATCACCCCAAGGATATTAAAAATGTACTTTCTTTGTAGCTAGCCTTTAGAGAAGTGAATAAATTCAATGATTACATTGTTTTATTTGAATAATTTAATAATTAAAATATTATTAAAACTATATATTTTTAAACCACTAGATATGTTTTCAGGGTTTATTTAATTTAGTCTCAGCTGATTATTTGATGACAAGCACAGCAGAATGCATCCTTTTACTACATATTTTGGGCTGCAAGATTTTAAGTAATATTTATAAATTTATTGCATAATGGTGTAAGTGTGCAGGTTTTTATTTATACTGTAAATTTCTTTACCTTAAATATTGCACACTGGTACTTGCAGCCAAAGCTTTGCTAGTACTTAGCTATTCAGTATTCTATTCAGCTATCTAGCTTCATGTTCCTCTGTTTCTATAACCAATTATTCTTCTTTTCAAAAAGAGATCTGAACAATGTGAGAAACAATAAACTCAATGCCAGCAAAAAAAATTAAAATAAAACCAAACAGACCTGACAAATCAATACAAGTACAAAAGTAACTTCAAAATGTAGCTTTAAATTGAAAAGTTAAAGCCAACACAACAGATTTCATGTTTCAAGATTAATACAACATGAACCTGGTCTCATTTAACTGAAATCAGGGAAAATTCTGTAGTACACTACAAGGAGCAGAATCACGTGTTCTGGGCTCCTTTTTTTTCCTAAAATTAAAGAATGCTTCTCTAGCTCATTGTAACCCACACATTTTGGTGTACAGTACACACAAATGACTCAAGCAAAAGATGCAGCATAAGGATTAAAATGTACCCTTTACTTACATATGATGGCACTGGACAGTATGCTATCAGAAATCTGTAACCCACTACTGCATCTAACTAAAGATTTATGTTATAAAGGAATATATACAAATGACTAAGCAGAACACTCAGCATAAGGATTAAGACTTCTTACCCCATATTTACATTGGCGGGATGTTGCTCCATACTGGAAGCGACACTGTTCATCAGCATCATACACCTGACCTGGGGCCACAGCTGGATAAAGAAATTCACGCTTGGGAGGCTCATTATCAAGGCAAGTACCACGGCCTGAACTGTTCAACATAAAGGACCAAAGGAATTAGGAATTCTACTGACTGTAAATCACAGTAACGATATCATGTATCTAGTTCTTACTTTTAACAGCACTGGGTGTGAAACAAATATGATTGCAATAAAAAAACAGTAAGATGGTACACCCATAGTAAAGATAAAAAATAATTAGAGGGAATTAAGAGATTAAAATAATTTTCATCATTATTATTAACAAAAATGCTTATTTTAGATTGTGAAATATATTTCATATATTATCCTTTTTAAAAGTACAATAATTTCTGAGCCACACAAGACTGATTTTCATTTTTGTTTTAAGATTCCTATTTGTTTTCACTGAAGAATAGCTACATTTGGTCATAGAATGAAAAATAAACAAATTAAGGAAATAAAAGAAATTAAATTTACAATTCTTAATGACCCTTCTGATCCTTCAAACAGCTAAGTACAATCTTATAGATATGAGCAGCTCAATTGGTTTATATAAAAATAAAACAAATTTAAATTTCAACATGACTAAATGTTTATAGGATTAGGACCTTAACATGCATGCTTTTCTTCCATTTGAGTGAACAAAATAGTTACAGTGGTAAAAATTCTCCAGGATCTTCAAATTTACCTATACTTGGGTGAGTGACAAAATTTGTATGGATCCAAGAATCTTTTCTATAGTATTAATAATATTTAGTCTTCAAAAATTCATGTTAGAACTAAGATCATCATCTTTGAAAACTAATATTCTCTTCTTTTCACTGTTTTTTTTGGTGGGTTTTTGGTTTTTTTTTTTTTTTCAAAATATGCCCATATTGAACCACAATATTTTAGTGTAGTGGAACAAATAACAACAAAAGCCAAAGGCAGACAGAGTTCTTTTGTTTAGAATACTTTGTAATTTGCTAAATATAATTATTCAGTTTTATTTAGTCAGTGTGCATAAGAGGACAGATGCTTTTTTACTTTCATTTCACATGTGAATAAGTGAGGATTTTTAAAGAATTCTTATGCGAACACTTTAAATTTTTTTCCAACATTCCTACAAATTTTGCCAGGACTTATGTTTTTTTTCCAAATCTTTTCCATGCACCTTGCCAAAGGAACATAATTTCAGAAGTGAATGTTCTACACTGTTTTTTGGAGCTCTCCAATTTTCTATACTTTTTATCTGCAGATAAAAAAGAGAAAAAAGCCCCCTTTAACCATACATTTTATGTTCTCATTTTAACCCTATTTTATTCATTTCTTTGAAATACTACAACAAACCCTTTGGAAAAACAAAGAAACAAACAACTGCCAACCATTTCAGAAGAATGCAAACAGCAGCTAAAGTAATAAGCAGGTAAATACAGAAAAATGATATTCAGTTACTAATCCCAATGAATTTAATGTGATTCACCTGCACATAACACACCCCACACACCCCCAACTCAGTTGAAATCTACCTTTAAAATAGGTGGTTCTGGCATAAAAAATAATGTACTTGTCCCTTTATTCCAGTTTTAATTATTGCAAGCATATATATATTTTCTAATAGCAGAAGTTGGGAAACTATCCTACATTCTTTTGAATCTAAATATTTCAGTGTTGTATTTTGCATGTATGAGGAGTACATGTTAATAATTCCAATATGGAAATAACTCAAATACAATCTGATCTTTCTGTATTGTTTGGACCAAACTGCAGATAGGAACTTTGCTTAAACAAGCAGTGGGAAGTTTAGCATTTGACATCAGCTTGAGCTCATGTTGCATATGATGGGAATATTTCCATAGATTCCAATAGTGTAGAGGTTGATCTGTAAACTGTGATCCTGTAAACAGACAGCCAAGGGCACAGCATTTAAAAACTCTTATTACCTTTGACGACTCTCTCCGTAGGCATATGGACCCCTGAACAGATTAGATTACAGAATCAGATCTAAATCTTTAAATGCACCGAACCTGTAAATTAAAGTCTATACCTACTCTACAAGACATATAATTGCAGAAATGTAAGTCAAAATCCTTGTAGTAAATACAAAAATATGCCTGTTCTGCTCTAATGACAGGATTTTCACCATAATGAAATGTTGTAGTAGTAAAAAAGCAAGAAAATTACTACTAAGCAGTCATTCACTTACTAGCTACATTACATCACCATCTTTCAGACTGAAAATTTGTTTCTCTCTTTCCTTCTGCTTCAGTTCTATTATTTCTCTCAAGTACTTGAACAAAATTGACACATTTTACAAACTTAGTGTGGAAACCTGATACTGTATTGTGTGAATTGAAGTATTCTGGAAAAGAAATACCATGTGTTATAAAACACATTTGTAAAACCAGGGACTTTCCATTGGTAATGAAGGGTCTCACCAAAGCTGGGCAAAGGATGAATACAGGCTGAGGGTTTTGGAACCTTTCCAGACAACTTCTACTGGACTCAGGAATGGTGTAAAACTCTTGAGTCTATGTCCTTGTTCTTCTCCCTTTCTCTTTGCTCCACCAAGGCAAAACCCAGATACTTCACAAAAGAATTCTGCTAAATCTAGGGGAACGAACCAAAAGGGTGCAAAAAGAATAATGGTATTGGAGCACTTTCTAAACAGAGATCTAACAGTTATTATCAAGCCTACAAAAGTGAAAAAAGCCCTTTGTGTAGATGTAAAAAAGATAATGGGAAGGAAAAGAATGCCCAAATACCTTCATCTCTGCAATTTTAGAAAATTTCTACTCACAATCAGTTTTGTGTTTTGTGATTTTATCTTATATAGGAAGCATATTTACTTTACTTTGTAAAGTAAAAAAAAACTACTGGATATCCCTGCCAGAGCATTTACATTTTTGAAGAGGGAGTGGATAAATCTTTAGTGTCTGCAATAGAAATAAGACGATCTCTAACTCACCATACATTCTATTTACTCCACAAGATACTACTAGTACTCAAGGACTTTCTCATTTTCCCAATTTTAAGTTAATTTTATGAGTTTATTATATGGGACATAGTGGGGCTAGTTTCAATTATAAAATAGCTAGGCTTGATGTCATTTCATCTCAGTATTCCAATGTAGCGTGTCAAGAGATCTTTGTAAAACACTCTACAACATAGTGTAAACATTATTTTGTATTTTAATATTACAAGATAGCAAATTAATCTTCTCTTTGGAAGGATATCAAGGATACTAGAGCATTCTCTGAAAGCTTAAGATCTCAGACATGCTATCACTGCTAACTGCTTGATCAATATAACAGCAACCAGGGATTCAACGTTAGAATCTTTACAGACTGAACAATGCAATACTGAGGATCACCATCTCTGTGCAGACATCACTTTTATATCCAAGGCCACTAAAGAGAAAAAGCAAAAACCATGGATATAGACCTCTCAGAGTTTATGCTTATATTACAATATCTATTCCCAAATATCTCAGCAACGCACACAGTACAACATAACTCCTTCAATGGTTGAGGAAAATATCCCAGATTACTGGCACTGAAAATAGGTTTTGAATGTTAAATAATTGGCTCATTCATAATAATGATGTGGACTATAATGCAAGCTATGATTAACAATCATATAATAAATGTATTATAATGATTACACAAACTGCTTCTCTTTTTTTTTGATAGGGTAGCCTTTTAAGCAAAACACACTTTTGAATTTTGAGAAATCTACAATAATTGGGGACGTATCCTTTTTATCCAATTATGTTAGCTAAAAAAAAAAATCTCCTACTAAACTTTAAAGAAAAAAGAGGCAAATTATAATCCAAAGTGTAGGTCAATAGATAATACTGAATGTAAAATTTCTCCATTGATTTGTAGAGAGAGAGATATGAAATTTTTTATATGATTGATGTGACCGTATTTTACAAAACTAGTCTTGGCTTGTACTTTTTTAAAAAATTAATTTAAATTTCTGGAGTACCAGGGGATTGGCCAATATGCCATGGGCAGCAAATGAGGCATATATAGAAGTATCCTATATTTATCTTGCATATCTACTTGTATGTCCAAGATTCTTGGCCAGATGATGCCTGTGCCCAGACATTGGAAAATTTTTGATATTGTCTACATGGGCTTGCTTGGACCAAGGTAGTTTTGGCTCCTTTCCAGAGTTAGAAAGGTGTAGTCTCTGAGATCTAAATCCTGCTGTATGGCAATTCTAGAGACTCTCCAAGAATTTCCTGTGATAGATCTTACTTATTCAAATAGTTTAAAGACTCTTGGTTCTTCATTCCTCTTCAAAAGACAATCCTGCCTTTGAAAGACAGAGTTGGCCATCTGGCTTCTTGTAACACCTTCTCCTATCTGATAATGACAAGCTTAAGCAACTATGATTCCAGAAATCATCCAGATTATGTTATTACAAAACATAAAAGTAACTGAATAAAGAATTCTAAGTAGAAAGTTCTCTTTTTTATGCCTAGGGATCTACATGGCTCTATAGGCACACTGCATAAATATATGCTGGATATAATGAAACTTGCATGCTATATATATATATTTATTTTTGTATATATATGCTGCATAGAATGGAATTTATACCAATTGGTTTTCAATCACAGACAATATTTTTAGGGTTGGTTCATTTCTCCTATAGACAGATATTAAGGGTTTCTACTCCTCTCACAGGAATCTTTGTCCTCTGACACTGCTCTCCAACCCTTCAATTCTAAGTGAGTACTTCTGCATTTAACTCCATAAAAAGGTTAGTGAAATTTAAAGCCATTGTAAAGCACTTATCAACAATTCAGTTGATAAATTGAATTAAGTCAATCTTTCACTCTAACATAAAGCTTGACACACAACAGCTATTATGTGCTAGAAGGAAAGCTTTCCCCAGGAAAAAAATGGTTTTCCTTGGCCATTTCAAAGCCTATGCTGACTGGTCATCCTTCTTGGGAGTTTTGAATGATCTATTAGCAATACATAGCTTTGCTTTGTCTTTATTCACATCCTTAAAGCCATATTCATCCTCTATCCGGCCATCCTGCAAAATAAATTGTTTTCCCAACTAGTGTCTGACTGAATTGATACCTTCCAAGTGATATTTAATGGCTGTTCCTCAGTACCATCAGTCTGGAAAATTTGTTTCTGGGTGTAGTTTTTAGAAAGCCTTGAGAAAGAGGAGGGTGAAGCTGAGGCTCAACTTTGAACATCACCAGGATGACTTCTGTTTCAAAATTCTTCTGCCTGATGAGAAAGGACAGTATGGTATCTACACTACAAAATGGCACACAGTGCAAAACTGCTGTAGCAAATGGTGACCCAAGTTGGTAAACTGGTAAATCCACATGAATCTACCTTACCATATAATACTCTAAACACTTAATGAGCTTCTAGCCGAATTCATTCCAGCTGCATTATCTTGGTGCCATGACAGCCCTGCCCGAACTTGTATCCAGATCCAAGCCTATAAATCTAAAAGGTGTTGTGTTATGTCATACAGACTCATGGCCTCAGGTTTCTGCTTAGGTATCTGCATTTCATCCCACCGTGCTCTATCTTTCTTGCTAGACATAGCTAAATGAATCCTAAACTAGCCATACTCACTAAGCACAGAAAAAACCACTTGTCTTCCTTGTTTGTGGTCTAGTGGGTCCTGTCCCAGCTGTTTTCCCATTCTTGAGGACAAATGGAGAGAAAGGAGGCAGAGTCTAATCTATCTGGAATAAACATCTGCAGACACAGATAACAGAATCTTGAGGGTTTGCCTCTAAAGCTCTAAATCAGCATCTTCCTCATCTGTTGCTAAGTTGTGAAAAAGTATTAGAAAAAAAATGGAATCATTTTTCCTGTCTGGATGCAGACTGTTCTGCTATTTATAGGAGCAGTCAGGGAATTGCTACCACATGAAACTCACTATTTTTCTTTGCTTCTTGCTCACTAATCATTACCTGCAACAGAAAAGCCTCTGCTCTTAAAGCTGTTCTGCCTCAAGGAAAGGTGTGAATGGGTAAAAAAGAAGTGATCTAGGCTTCTGACAGCTGTCCTTCAGGTACCTGTGTAACTCTATCTTAACAGCTTCCTGCTGTCATTGAGGAGATGACATGAAAAGCTGGGGAGAAGACTAGAAACGAGAAAAAAACTACAGTTTTACAGACTATTCTACTTTGTGAATTAATAAAACAACTATTTAAAAAAAAAGTATCATCTCATTTATAGGATATTAGAACCACAAACAATAAGAAGCATGGATTTATAATGAACAGATCATGTTTGAGAAATCTGACATTTTTAAAGATAGATTGCAAAATTAGTAGATGAAGGAGAAGTTATCTTTGGCTCTTAGTATGTTATTTAACACAGTATCCTATACAATTGGAAAATCTATTCATAATTGCAATGCGTAGAAGAATGTTTATCCAAGGTGGCTTTGAAAAAAAATAACATCTACATTCTGAGTTACAAAAATATAGCTAAAATATTATAAAAGATAATTTATTATTGGAGCTGCTATTTCTAGGGGATTTTTTTACTCTATCTCAAATATCACCTAGTATCTTCAGTAAAGATTTTTTATGAAATTCACAGATGGTAGTAATTCAAGTAGAGTTGCAAACACTGGCAATGATGGAGAAGTATCTCAAAAAAACTGAAGAGATTAGAACTACGGGAATAGATTCACCAGAGTACTATTCTGGCTTTATGCGAATATAACCACAATTTCAGTGGCATCTCCCAGACTTAAAAATGAAACTTAATAGTGAATCAAACCTGGGGAATGGAAAAGAATAATGGAGATGCTAACAGTAAAAAATAAAATAAATAAAAACATTTAAACATAAAGTAGAGGAGGCACAAGCTAAACATGTTTTTTAACTGACAGTAAAAAATTGAAAGATCACTACATATATATCAAATAAAGAAACAAGAAAGTTTGTTCAGACTGAAATTTAAAACTGTGCGGGAACTTCATGAACAAATATTCAGCTCTATTACATTTGCAGCATAATACAAGCCACAGAATTTTACCATGTTTCTTTCTCAAAAGCCATAAATAAGAAATGACTGCTTAGTTACCTGTGGAATTACATCTTCATCAATAGACAACTTATTTTCAGAAAAATTATGAGTTCAAAATGGAGTTCAGAAAAGAGCAACAAATAGAAGTAAGATGAGACAGAGAAGAGCAGAACTGAAACAGTAAGAAACAAACCCCCAAATGCTACAAGAAAAAACCTGAACTGTAAACTGACAGTCAGAACTACCAAGCTGTGAAATAATCTCTCAGAAGAGATGCAAAAACCCTATTCTTTGTCATAGTTAAAACTAGGCTGCATGACATACTAGAAAGACTACTAATGGGAACAGAGTTGAATTAACAGAAATGATTGGCAATGATGAAACAAGTCTACCCTGTATTTTTTTTATAATGCTAGTGTTAAATGAATACATATATATCTCTCCTGAGAAAATCAACTTATATTGTGAGAAACCTGTATCACACATACATGTAGTATGACTTATTCAGTGTGCTTTAGTTTAGACACTCATTTTAAACATTCCAGTACATAAAATTGGTTGGGTGCATAGTTCAGTGGGGTGATACAAAATGCCTTAACCTGATACAGAAACTGAGGAACACCAACATGAAACATCTGTCTCTGCCCACTGACTCTATAGGGAGCTCAAACACCTCTTCAGAACAATTCAGTGCTCCTGTACATTGTGTGGGAAGCTACATTTGAACCAATCTAAAGAAAATTTATTGGTCTAGATGGGTTCCTTCAGGTAAGATTCAGAATACAGCACCTTATTCTGAGGTTAGATGCCTGAAAGAGGAGGAGAAGCCCAGTTTGTTCTTAGTAGTCTAGTGGTTAGACCACTTGACTGGTTTAAGTCCATCTCCTAAAACACAGTGTCTGAATTATTAAACAACCTTTATTTCTAAAAGGAACGATTGCACTGATGACACTGAACCTACCAACCAACTGCCATTTGCTCCCATAAAGCCCGTCTTACGCGCATTTTTAAAAATCCCGTTATTAACGTGTTCTCAGTGAACTAACAGTTCTGTGTCTTCCACAACTTAAAATACATACAAAGGCTTCATTATGCATCATGTATACCAATGTATACATTGATATGAGCACATTTTTGAGACTAACATATTTTGACTATTTTAATTTTTTCATACAGAAGTAAAATTTCGGGTAGCAATCTATTTCTGGATAAAAATCACCACAGAAGTATAGGTTAGCACAATTTTAAGGTATTAATATAAAGATCTATGCCATCCTCTCCTATGATCTTTATATTCTCACTAAAGGTACCAAAGAACATTGATAGAAAAAACCCACAAGACTGCATTAAAAAAATCAGGAGAATGAAATGTGCAAGGAACAGGGCTAGTACCTTGTTCCTTTCATTCGATTCCCTCACATTATGCATGTATTTAAAAAAAAATACTTCCCATCATTCATAGACAAATTCAGCCCTTCTCTATTTCTCATCCTCAGATTAATTTAGTAATAAAACATGATCAGCACTTTAAAATGTTTTGAATAGATTAAAAATGAGAACTGTAAGATGGGGAATGGAGCAGAAGAAGCTTTTGCCATTACATAGGAAAAGGACTCTACAATATAAAAGCCTTAAGTAACTTGCTATACGTCCGTCTGTTCATTCTAAAAATGTAAACCATCAGAACAGGTCACTGTGTCTCTACTATTTATTCTGAAAGGTGTGAATTTTTGTAACAACTCATGATTTTTCTTGAGAGATTACTTACTCTAAAAAACTTGTGATGTAATCCCGACTGCAGGCTGACCAAGAGAAAGGGTTGGTGTTTGCTGTAATATGAGCTGCCATTAGCTTTGCTGCTTCATGACCTTTGGTCCCACAAGAATTTCCAATTCCATCATGATTCATACCAAAACTGCCCAAAAGAGGAGAGAAACCGCCCATTATTCTTCTGCAGCATCAGACATCTCTTAAAACTTAATGTGATTTTTACAGAAATCATGCTTGGACTTAAAAGAACATACTTAGTACAGAGAAGTCTAAGTGGAGAATCAGGATCAGTTAAGTTCTGTTTAGTTTATTCAGATCTCGGAACACTGCGCAACTACATAACGTTTTTTTTTCACAGACTTTTGAAAGCATTTTACTTATTTTCTAAAGCTTTTAAAGAAAATTTAACAATATTCTTGCAAGATAAATACAGAGCACTCAGTCCTTATTTGGGTATTGTACCTGGATAAGGAATACACATTGTGGCACTGACACTTGGATTAGTAAACAGGGACAAACAGGGAGTACGTGATGTTGCTGTAACAGTACAGTATAGGCACACAGTAGCCAATGAGAGTTCAAGCAGAACATGGGTTTTGCAATTCCCAGGGCCATGCTGTATGCACGCTCCCTCTATGTATCCACTCACAGGGCGACTTGGAGCCCTTCTATTAGCGCTCTCCTTTGTCATGGAACTTCAGAATGAAGGAGACAAAATCAGCAGAAAATACAGTAAGAAACCTCTAGGTGGCACTTGGCCAACAGAGATTTTCAGGCAACAAATTAATTAACTTTCAGCAAAGATTATATGACTCTGGAAAAAGAAATATGGCAAAAGTATCCTTATGCCCTAGAAATCCTGTGCTACTGAAAGACACCCTTGGAGCTAGAGATAGCCAACATAATCATCAAATTAAAACTAGAAGTTAACTCACAGAAAATCTATTTGTGCTGGTTTTGGCTGGGATAGAGTTAATTTTGTTCGTAGTACCTAGTATGGGGCTATGTTTTGGATTTGTGCTGAAAACAGTGTTGATAATATAGAGATGTTTTCATTATGGCTGAGTAGCGCTTACACAGAGTCAAGGCCTTCTCAGCTTCTCATGCTGTACCCACTGAGAAGGCTGGAGATACACAAGAAGCTGGGAGGGAGCATAGCCAGGATAGCTGACCCAAACTGGCCAACAGGATATTCCATACCATATGACATCATGCTCAGTATATAAACTAGGGGAAAGCTGGCCAGGGGGCCGCTGCTCAGGGACAGGCTGGGCATCGGTCGGTTGGTGGTGAGCAATTTTTTGGCACGCTGGCTGGGAATCAAACCCCGGTCAACTGCTTGGAAGGCAGCTATGCTACTACAAACAAAATTAACTCTATCCCAGCCAAAACCAGCCAAAACCAGCACACTATTTGAAAAGACACTCATTATATGTATTAAACTATCTTTAATTAAATTATTACTGTTATTCCTAAACAATCAACAACATATACCTGACTGGTCTGACATAAATGAAGCACTTGAAGAGAATATGCAAAACTATGACCTTTCTTAATAGTATACACTTTTTAAAAACTCCATTTTCTTACTCTGCCTTTGATTAATTTCCTCTCAATCACTTGGGGGGGAAACTTATTTCTTTAAATATTAACCTTCGGCCAAGTTAATTCCTCCTTCCCAAACATGGCACAAGGCTTATGAAATCAGAGGGATGGGTAGTGAGATACATAGGTGCCTTCCTGACCATGGGACAGAGAAGTAGTCAAAGGGAATGCCATAACTGAGCTTCTGCATACCCAGAGCAGCAAAACTGTCACTTCTTGACATGTCATTTAAGAGGTCAGTCGTTGGAGCCTTCTCTATTACAAATGCTAAAAAGTCTGACTCCCTGATTTCTTACTCATCATTCAGGAATACAAATGTGTTGAGGCACTCCATTTTTATTTTCTAGAAACTTTTAGGACTGACTGCCAGAAGATACAAATGGTGGTAGATTAGAGGTTGGCCACTTATCTACTGACAAGAGTATTTCATACCACTTTCTTTACTGAAAACAGTGACAGTGTTGTTATATTAATCTGAACATATTGCTCCAGAATGTGGTATAAAAATACAAGACTTTCATGTGACTCTGAGCTTCAATACACTGGGTACTGTTTCACCTCTTCAGCTGATCATAACAAACTAAAAGCACAAGATATTGCTAACCACTACTCCCAAAACCCATTAAGTGCATGGATATAAGAAAAGGAACATCAGTGAATGATGGATGTTTCCTACAGGCTGGGGAAGGACTTCACCAACAAAAAAGCATCACTTCCATGCCTATAGGATGTCTCCCTGTGGAATACCTACTCTGTAGCAATGTCTGCATGTATCTAGTTTAGTGTGTGATGTCTCATAAATGCAGAAAGTCATATGCTATATTATACATGAGAAAGGTCTGACTGACACCTTAGATTATTATATCATCAAACAAAGAATACCCCCAGCATATAAAAAAATACAGCTTTAAAAATACTCATCTGAGCAACGTATGTGCTATAATGAAACTTTCAGACCAGTGTTAATTATTATGATCAGTCTTCAATATTGATATATATTTTGGGAGGGAAAGAGTTAGATGTCCAATGCAACAAACTGAATCAGAATTTTAC
This sequence comes from Calonectris borealis, assembly GCF_964195595.1. NCBI lineage: Eukaryota > Metazoa > Chordata > Aves > Procellariiformes > Procellariidae > Calonectris > Calonectris borealis. The sequence goes on along the minus strand of NC_134351.1, from coordinate 45,432,765 downwards.
AATGAAAGTAAGTACTTTATTGGCCTAGCTCTCAACTGCCACCATTTCCTAGAATTAGGGGTACCTCAAATGGAAACATTTCCTTTTGAATTACCTCTGTACAATTTCTTAAAATAGAAAACCTTGGTTTTTAATAATCTCTATGAATGACTCCCTTTATAGAAATGGGCATTTGGGTATGTGGGAAAGAGTTGAATTGGATCGTGTTGACTATTTCTGATATCCAAGCTTATCCCTAGTTAGTATATTCCCTTTGTCAAAGAAATGACATAGACTTCAACTGCCTGGGAAATTAATATCTTTTGGGCCTATCAAAAAAAAAAACAAAACAAAACAAAACAACAAAGTTTGTAGTTTAATAGCTTTCCTTCTTCTACCCGCTCTCCTTATGAAAAAGACGTTGTTGCTGATGGTGGAAGTGGTATGTCTGATAAAAAGCACGCCTATGAAGCTACTATTCCTGATGCACACAGGAACTCAATGCCTTTTCATGAGCTGATGGTATTCTCATTTTTTATAACTATTCATTCACCTAAATCATCTATTCCCTTCCAAGAAGGCTCTTCTACTTGCCTCTGCTTCTGAATTTAGGAGGAAACTGATCATTAGGTGCAAGTAATTTTTTCTGATGCTTGGAAAGGGGTTTTGCAATTACTGTCATCTTTTTCTGAAGATGGTAGTGGCAGCATGCCATTACAGCCCAGTAATTTGCACTCCTATGGCCAGGATTGCAGATGAAAACACGTTTCTGTCCAAAGTACCAGTTTTATTTCCACCAGAATATGTTGGTTATATTTGGTCATCATTACGTTAAGGCTACATCTTTTACAAAAGCATGTTTGCAATTAGATTGGGGTGGAAAGGCAGGGAAGAAAGGAAGGAACATAAAATACTCCTCATAGAGCCAGTGTTATAATTTACTTACCTTTTTCAAACTGACTAAACACATGCAGACTGTATTTCTTTCACTGGCTTAAAGAGCCTGTCTAAAACTACCAGTATAATTCTGGCTTTAAAAAGACAGCCAGATGAGCAAGGAGAGAGTGAGAAGTCTTCTCAGCTGACACAGGAGTTTTTCTATGAAGTTACCTTTTTCACCTACCATTTCAAGGAAAGATGTTTAGCCCAGCAGCTCTGAATCACATTTTTCCAAGCATTATTGCTCCTCTTTTCCCAAGAGAGAGCCTACATTACATTTAAGAACTGTGCAAAGCAGCAGCACCAAGAACTTTAAAATCATAATTGAAAATCTCCTGCAATTTCTCTATAGTTTCTATACTTCTTAAAAAATGCTAAGGCAGCAGCACATCTGACTAGTGCTCTGTGTCTGTTTCATTTACTAACATCTGCAATGGAACAGATTATTTTTTTTCCTTGGCAATCTTTTTCTTTATATCTGAAAAAAATATATGAGGGAATTATTTGTAATACACATCCAACTTAAGATTTGACCTCAAAAATCACAGGGGAGATAACTGCTCTCAGCTGCACTGAATAAAACAGCAATAGATAACCAGAGACACTGGAGTATAAACAGAGGGAAGGATGGGAATGTAAACTTCTTGTCTACCATTCCTTTATCTTATGACAGAGCAATACTGCAGGTCCCTACAATTTCATTTGTATTTAAGATGAGATTGCTGATTTATTGGGTGGTTCTAAATTATGATGGCTATAGTTGCCAAAACACTTGTTGCTGATGTATCTGAAATGACAGCAGTTATTTTTGAGAGACAGCCAGGATGCTTCCATCTTGATTTATTATCCAAACATTTAAGATTCAGACAAGACAGATCCAAACCAATCTGAATGCTCCTCAGTAATGCTCACAGAGGTTTATTTTGTATACCATGCACTTTTATAGCACTGAAGTTATCTGAAATGTGCTACTCGGGTGAACTGTTTTTTTCTCACTCGTTAGCAATCAATTATCTCTGCTTTCCAATTGTAGTACGAATGATCTGCATATCAAGCCATTTCCTAGCTTTCTTAGAGTTTGGAGCATTCAGAACTGCAGAGAATGCTAATTTTTTTTTTCTCTAAATACAACAGAGTATGTTCATTTTTCAGTCACTTACAGATTCATGAGTTATAGGGAGAATTTGGACTAATTCTTTTAAACCAGTGGCTCTTAGTTTGCTCCACCACTTGTATAACAGCATAAGGAAGAAAGTACCAGAGACTGAGAATCTTGAGTCAGGTGAGGCAACAAAGTTACAGGAATACAAGCAAGAGAGATATTGTAAAATCTAGCTCTTTATCTTCTTGTCCACTATCAGAGGCTGATTTACAGCTGCATAACTACATGTAACTCTTTGGGGAAAAATAAACGTTTCTTTTTAAGAGAGAAAAGAAACTTTAACCTTAAGAAGTTTTATTATACTAATTATTTGCACTAGGAAAGACAAAATAAACATATATACTAAGAGTGAAATGGGTCATTTTCAAGCTAAGTATCTTGACCCAGGTACATTGCTAGATTTTCCTTCACTGCCTCAGCATATTAGATGCACTGCTCTCATAACATTTATGGAGAATGAAGCAAGGGGCAGGGAAGGGTCATGAAGTGCACCAATGAAGAATACTTTACAAATTTCAAACAGTAAATCTCCACTACAGTGAGAAGATGGAAGGCATGCTTGAACAAGTATTCTTGTATTAGATATAAGATCTAAAGGGAAAATTATAATTTGCTTGTAAAAACTGCCAGCTTATTTGTTTAGATAAGATATATCAACTTTTTCATAAACTTTGTATTTTTTAGTGTTGTACTTATTCCCATAATTATTAAAAAGATGTCATTTAAATCTATATATGTATTTCATATAGCTTAGAATGTCTATTTTCAGCCTACATTGAAAAAATAAGAAAATTAAGAGACAGCTTCACTGTATCTGTAAATGTTACTATAGCTTTACATTGCCTTTTCTTAGTGACATTAGAACATATGCAAGGAGGGAAGAAAGGGAAAACGAGCATGTTTCAGCATGCAACAGGTCTCTACACTGTAGGTCAAAGTGGAAAGTATTGCCTCTAATCAGGAAGCAAACTTCTGAGCTCAGATTTCCTTTGGAAATTCATGATGCCCTGAAGGTTTCTATAACCTTCCTCTTCACCCCCATTTATTCTTATACTTTTGTTAAGATCTGTGAAATGTTATTACATTCCTTTTCCTTGATTAGAATGCTTTAATGTTAGACAAATTATTTTAGTATTGTTAATTCTATACTTCAAATAATATTTTACACAGACACAAACAGTTTCCATATTTTAAATATAAACATATCACAGAAACCAGAATTGTTTTTCTAGTCTGTTTATGACATTTCATTTTATAATGCACAATACATTATTAAAGTCCCAATAAAGATTTTTTTTTAATAGAAGTTTCCTGCTTTTATACCTGCAGTATTATAAAGGCAGACCTAAAACAATGTTAGAATCATAGAATAGTTTGGATTGGAAGGGACCTTTAAAGGTCATCTCCTCCAACCCCCCTGCCATGGGCAGGGACATCTTCAACTAGATCAGGTTGCTCAGAGCCCCGTCCAACCTGACCTTGAATGTTCCCAGGGACGGGGCATCTACAACCTCTCTGGGCAACCTGTTCCAGTGTTTCACCACCCTCACAGTAAAGAATTTCTTCCTTATATCTAGTCTAAATCTACCCTCTTTTAGTTTAAAACCATTCCCCCTTGTCCTGTCACAACAGGCCCTGCTAAAAAGTTTGTCCCCATCTTTCTTATAAGCCCCCTTTAAGTACTGATAGGCTGCAATAAGGTCTCCCCGAAGCCTTCTCTTCTCCAGGCTGAACAACCCCAACTCTCTCAGCCTTTCCTCATAGGAGAGGCGTTCCATCCCCCTGATCATTTTTGTGGCCCTCCTCTGGACCCACTCCAACAGGTCCATGTCTTTCTTGTGCTGAGGGCTCCAGAGCTGGACGCAGTACTCCAGGTGGGGTCTCACCAGAGCAGAGTAGAGGGGCAGAATCGCCTCCCTCGACCTGCTGGCCACGCTTCTTTTGATACAGCCCAGGATACGGTTGGCCTTCTGGGCTGCGAGCGCACATTGCTGGCACATTAAACTGTCCCTAAAAATTTAAGTCATCATTCTCAGACAATCCTAGGCATCTAGCAGGACCCTAGGCATCTAGCAAGAACAAGGTTTAACTTGTTCTGGCTGGTGTTGAGGTGTTCATACAATGTAGATTTGAGACTGTGTCAGCCCTGCTATAGTTGAAGATGGAAGACATCATCATCATAGATAAAACAATGACACCATCAACTGGAGATCTGTTCATGGGAGAGCTGATGGGAAGTGGTGTTAGTACAATTCATCCTAGTTGTGCTTCATATTTTGAAGTTTGGTATATGTGTCCCTATTACCTCAGATTGGAGTATTTTCCTACTAGTTATACAATACATATATTCCTTGGAGACACGTTTCTTCTAGAAAATATCTCACTCAAACTCAGGTCCTATAATGCAGCTGAGATTTGACCGATCAAACATGAAGCTCTCTGATCACTGAAGAATGAGGAAAAGACAATCAGCTTCTGAAAGTACCTCTAGGAAAACATTACCTAGATTAGAAATTTCTACTCCAGCACTGAAGACCAACTTTCTCATATGGGCAGTAGGGGTATTTATGCTATTTTTCTACTTTGCATACAGACTAAAAAAGACTTTAAAAAAATGCTACAATTGCAGGCACGTTTTAGCCGTATGAACTAATTCAGAACTAAATGCATGCTAGGAAATATTATTTTTCTTCTTCATCTTGCAGCCAATTTACTTCATTAGACTACAATCTATTTCCTTACTATTTCTTACACCTTTTCATCAAGATATGACTGTCAAACTCCTCTGAATTTCAATTCATTACATCTATAAATCAAGACAATTCTGACTTTTCTGTCACTGGTAAATTCTTTCCCTACTCAGAGTTTTATGGGCAGTTCTCTGTTCTAAGTCTAGTCCACTATCCTCATGTTTTGACGTTTCAATTCCCACCCCCCTTTTATCTTACTTATTCTTTTTCACTTTGTTATTTAGTTTCTAGATCTCAGCTCACTCAATAGGACTGCAACAATGAGTGGCACAATGCCTTTCTTTTAGGGACATACCCCTTTCAATGGAACCTGGAATTCCCTATCAATTCAACTAACCATCCTGTACAGTGTGCATGGGGCGAGTTAGGCAGTTCAGAAAGTATTCAAATAAAAAAGCACAGAGCGGAAAACCCCCTAACTCGGCTGGTAGGGAAACACAAAATGGGACTGGATCTTAAGTCTTACACTTGTCTGAGCATAAGAGCATATTTAAGCCAGCAAATAGTTCCTTTCTTCACTAAGAAGAGAAAGTCAAACTTTGACAATGCAGGGGATACACATTCAATTCTCACTCCTGCCATGAGAAATCACTGGTTGTGATTTTTGCTTACCAGAAATCTTAAGCAATCCTGAAAGTCAAGCATCACAAATCAAATTTCTAGAGACACTATTCTGAAGGCTGAAGGGCTCACTCTGAATTTTATATGATTCACGGAAGTATTAAGAGTAATACAAGGCTGTTCTCAGAACCATGCATAGGGAGAAACAACCATAAAACTGTTAATCTAACACCATTCTTTATGCCCTCAAGAAACACAGAGTTAATCACAGTGTATGGTCGTCTTCAATGATAACAGCTAGTTATGAGTCTCGACTGCACGCAGCTTATCTGCACCAAAACTGGGTTATACAAATATCAAAACTATAATAAAAACTTTAAAGTGGTAAGGAACATAAGTCAAAAACATATTTTAAAAATTACTTATAAATGTTTAACAGAAAGTATGACTGACCATAATAATCACACTCACACACTCAGTCTCTAAGTCTTCAAGACTAAGTGCTTTTCTGGATACTATTCCTCAACCAAATGCAAGTTATTTGGATCAATACAAGGGTAAATGAGTTAAATTTAATACACTGCAATATACAGAAAGTCAGATTGGATGATCTAATGACTTCTCATCACTTTATAATTTAATGAACTACTAGAAACTAATAACAAGTTGAGCCATACTTCCCATCAGAGATCTTACAAATCCAATTTTGGAGAAATTGTGAAGAATCTACCAGAATATATATATTACTATTACCATTCTCTTTAAATCACAAGAGAATTTTATTCCTCAGTTCAACATTTTTTAACAAACTCAGTATTCCACAGCAACTATATAATTAATAAAAACATGATCTCTAAAAATGCAATCCTCCCATTCTAATTTGAGTGTTTTTTTAGTGTATGTTATATATTCAGTGTAGACATGTCACTTAAATGCTTCTATTTTTCATTTGACAATGAAGCCAATTTCCTATTTCCCATGTATGTCTGAAGAGAAAAGCAATCATTGTGGCACAGCCAAAGAAAAAAATTTACAATGCTCTTTGAAACTATTATTTTACTCACATATGCAAGTATCTTCTAGTACATTCATTAATAATACCCACTCAAGGAAGAAGGAAGTTGAGAGAAAGTAATAACTTGCTTGATTTAGTCAGAGAGGCATTCAGTCACATTATGGGTGAATGGGGGGTGATGAGTGTGGACAGCACAAACTGTTATAAGCCTTGAAGATTTTTTGCCCACATATTCTTTCCAGCTTTTACTGAAGGTATTGTCATGGTTTAACCCCAGCTGGCAACTAAACACCACGCAGCCGCTCACTCACTCCCCCAAGGTGGGATGGGGGAGAGAATCAGAAGGGTAAAAGTGAGAAAACTCGTGGGTTGAGATAAAGACAGTTTAATAGGGAAAGCAAAAGCCGCGCACGCAAGCAAAGCAAAACAAGGAATTCATTCGCTACTTCCCATTGGCCGGCAGGCAGATGTTCAGCCATCTCCAGGAAAGCAGGGCTCCATCACACATAATGGTTACTTGGGAAGACAAATGCCATAACTCCAAACATTCCCCCCTTCCTTCTTCTTCCTTCAGCTTTATCTACATGGTATGTTCATTTAACACCATGCTTGCAGTGCAACTTTCTTTAATCACTGTACATCGGATAAAATCTAATGAATATGATTTCTACTTTTATTTCAAACCAGCATTTGACATGTCATGCAAGCTACAGGAGGAGGCGAAAGCCTCAAAGAGCTGAGATTTCAGAATTTTAAAAGACCTTATGTATAAGAAGCCAAAAGATATGGATTGAAGAAAACACAGATGGTAAAAAAGGAAAAAAAAAAAACACCTGTGTTCACAGGATATATACAATGGCTATATTGTTTTTCTCAGGTTCTAATCAAAGTCTAAGCTCTTCAAATCAATTGTTGTCATCATGCCAGCTTTACATGATAAAATAGCTGCATATATTTAAATTTTTTTCATGTATCTGTGGAATAACCTGCATAAAAGATATAGTTACATGACACATGGATTAGAATGAAGATGTGGTATTGTAGGTTTTTTTGTTGTTAAACACGTGACTTAAATTCACAGCAAGGTCACATATTACTATAAGAGATGTTATTAACAAGAATTGCAGAACTATGAGTGATTTGGAGGAGCTCTTTCCTCAACAGTGGAAATATATTTTCCTTTATCCTATCTTTTTCAACTCATGCAAGTAAAGGAGGAAGGAAATGAAGATGATGAGAATTACACGTGTTTTTGTTCAGGTATTATACAATTGTTTTTGGATTCTAGAATTCATCTACTTCAGTGCAACTTTAGTGTTTTTTTCATACATAATATAAATGAGATCATACTTGCCCAGTGATTATCTCGCATGATAGGTGGGCTGGAAATAAGTGTTTACTTCCAACTCCTGCTTTTGATCAGCAGATTGATAGCTTCCATTTCAGTCTGCATTGGAACTTTTAGCAGTTGCATCAGCTAATGATTGGAAAAACATGTCATCCATAACTCAGTGTTGGTCAACCCACGTAAATAAAGAAGGAAACTTCCTGATAATAGAAGGTGCCTAGTATTTTTAGAGTCATCACAACATACTAAAAATGCTGTCTTGTCTTTTGAAGGAAGACCTGAAATATCTCCAGACCAAACTCTACTCAGATTTTATCAGTCTCATAACATCATGCTCTTTAAAATGATATGCTGGTGCTTAAAATGTAATAAGTGATACTATGACTGTTTTATATATTTCATGCTTGAGTGAAAGATGACTAAAAGTGTATGAATATTGACAACAGAATCAATGTTTTAACGAAAACAGTCTGAATTATATGTAAGACAAAATAACAAAAAGCAAAAAAAATTACCTTTTAACCGCTTTTGTTTCATAAAGAAAGGTAGACGGGGGAGGGGGGAAGAAAATTTTCAAAGCCAAATATTTTAAAATATCAAACAGAGTAGGAAGGTTGTGAGCCAAATCTCAAAAGCACAGATTAAACTGGAATCTGAAATCAAAGGGTAAACAACGAGTCTTCAGTACTAAAGTGAAAGCCCTTGGAAATATGTACTAAATAAAATGTACTGCCACTCATGAATGCTATATACAGAAACATGGAGCACCAGAATAGAGATGGTACAGCCATGCAGGAAAAATAATATCTATTATTAAACTAATACTAAAAAGGTGATACATTAAGACATATTCTTTTTTTAAACTCACTCACTTGTGACCAATCTCATGTGCAATGGTAAAAGCTGAACCTAGGCCAATGTCTTCATTAATGCTGCAGCTCCTTTCAGGCTCACACATTCCAGCCACAGAGGCCAAACCTGAATAAACAGAAGGAGACACAAAGGTCACGCCAAGGTGTTTCAGTCTTAAAAGCCCTTGTTATAAATGCCTGGATTCTTTTTAATAACCTCTATTCACAGAAGGAGCAGTTGGCAAAAGGTTAACTTCCTAGTCATTTGCAAAAATCACTGGGGGGAATTTCACTTTGCCAGCTAGACATTAATATTTTTTGAACTGCAGTCAGTGCTGGAAACTGTCTAGACTAGGGGTTAGATTTATAAATTTTACTTCTGGTAAACTTGGGACCACCTAGTAACTTGAGCCAGGAGAGGAAATTCAAGAAAGCATTTCTATTTTAACATTCTTGAGCCTGAAGAAAGCAAAATGTATCCACATTATTTTTCTAAAGAAATGCTTAAGTTTAGTAGGTTTGTAAAAACATACAAGCAACTTTTTTAGCTATGAAAAGCCCCACATGGTACATTTAAAAAAATTATAAAAGCAAAACTGAATGCATCAATGAAGAGAGAGGAGATGTTAATAACAAGCATTCATTTAACCATTGAAGTCTTTTCCATTTATCACCCATCATCTTCTGGAATTAAAACCTTACTGTATTACAAGTGCTTTTAAAAACTTTCTTTAGAGAGAGAAAGCTCTTCCTTATCTTATACATTCTTCAGCAACAGAGTATCACACAACATACTGCAGACAAAATTTGCTGCCACTAGAGAAAGCTCTAAACATCAGATTTATTTAATGTATTCCTCCCTAGGGTTTCTTATCTAAAAAAAGCAGTAATCCTTTCTTTAAGGAAATTACCTGCTCAGTTAACTACACTATAACAAAACAATGACTGGAAAAAGTGCTACTTAAAATTATTCTGTTTGGACTAACAGAAGCAAGTAATAAGATGACAAGTGCTTCCTGGCTGTGTCCACATTAGCAAGTAATTTGGAGCCATAGGAGCTGGTCAGCGGAGTTAAACACTGATATTGAGGCTCCTCACATATGTTTGTATGTGGGTTGGACATTCTACTTTGGACTAGTTTAATCCCGTAGGCCGAACATATTCACTACATATGTAGTTCAAAGCTTTCAAAAGGAAAAAATATTACAGGATATCATGAGAATACAGCCCATGTAGTGATTTAGACCTTAACATCTCCCACAGGCACATATGGAGCATTTGGGGAGTATGTGTTCCGACTTAATTTTCTCCAAAACAAATCTAGTTTGCACATATCAAAACTACTCTGATAACCAAACTGACATGGGCAAAAGGCGACAATGTATGTCTGTAGAAATTGCATCAAAACAGTACTACTGCTCTAAATCAAATCACCGGTGTAGACACGCCCAGAGGACAGGATGAAACATCAGAAGAAAAACAACTATCCATTAAGAAAAAACTGTAAATTGTTTGCACTGTGCAACCTGTAGAAAATGCAATAATTGCAGTTCACCTGCCTAAACTATGCTATTCTAATTGAGTAGGACATTGTCCTGGTTCCAGCTGGGACAGGGTTAACTTTCTTCCCAGTAGCTTGGGGGGTGTGCTGTGTTTTGGGTTCGGTGTGAAAGGAGCGTTGATGGCCCATTGATGCTTTGGCTGTTGCTGGGTGATGCTTGCACCGGGAGGGGGGAGCACAGCCGGGGTGGTGGACCCAGCTGGCCAATGGGGTATTCTATACCATGTGACATCATGCTCAGTATAAAAACCAGGTGTGAGGGGGGGCTCGCCCCCCGTTCGTGACACGCGGTCGGCGGTCGGTTCTGTTGTGCATTGCCTGCTTTGTGTATTCTGTTATTGTTGTTGTTCTCACTGTTATTATTACTGTTCTACTTAGTTTTATTTCAATTATTAAACTGTTTTTATCTCAACCCGGGAGCTTTCCTACTTGTGCCCTCCCGATTCTCTCCCCCATCCCACCGGGGGTGGGGGTGATCGAGCGGCTGCGTGGAGTTTATTTTTGCTGGCTGGGGTTAAACCACGACAGTCCTTTTTGGCGCCCAACGTGGGGCAGCGAAGGGTTGAGATAACGACAGATTATTTAGAACATATTAAGGAATTTATATCTGGTAACATATTCGTTTGTTCTGCACCATGCTCTTGTTTTTACTGTACCTGTTAAAAATTGGAGTTGGGTTTTGTAGTCTGTTGTGCTCTGCCGTGATTAATGATGTTTTGCCTGGGAGATTTGTTACTAAAACGCTGGCATTGGGGGTTATTTGGTATTTGGGATTCGTAATGAAGCCATTTCTGCATTTCGGGTACCACCTCATGGAGACCATTAGCAATTATACCTTTTCCTCCGAGAGATTTTTTATGGAGGAAATAGAGAATGGCACCCTCACTACCTTCATCTCCTTTGTTAAAATAACTTGCCAGTACCTTGAACATCCCTGGGTAGTTAAGATACATCTCTTGGTACTCCTTGGGAATATTGTTGCGGTTTTATCCAAGGTTAGTAAGCAATGCAAGAATGTCATCCAGAGATCTGCCCCAAGGCTGGATAGTTATGAGTGGCAGGGCGAGTGGGATAGCATGGGCAAATGCCTAGGGCGATGGGCACCCCCAGTGTTCTGGAACTTTACCCCTGAACAAGTGCAGAACCCTGAAAAATTAGTAGAATATTTGGAAGAAGTATGCTGTCACCCTGGCCATTCTAGGGAGACGCAAATTACTACAATGTGCTGGGGCCTGGCCCACGCCTACCGAGCCCTATTTAACACCACTCAGAACACCCAAGGGGAAGGAAACGTCTCTGCAGCTGATGACAAAGCAACAGGCCCTGTGGCTACCCCACCCCCCACGGCAAGCACAGCGGCTCCCTCACCCCCCAGGGCAGGCACGGCAGCTACTCCGCCCCCTGCGACAGAGAACCAACCCATGCCGGTATCAGTCGCCCCTATACAAAAAAGAAAATGCACAAGAAAATCAGCTCGTCTAGTAAGGGATGAAGATGAACCAGGGCCATCACGAGAACAGGAGGAGGAGGAGGCAGAACCCGTAAATGAGATGGTGACCACCCGATCCCTATCTCTGGGTGAGCTGCGAGATATGCGAAAAGACTTCAGCCATCATCCAGGCGAGCACATTGTCACCTGGCTGCTCCGGTGCTGGGATAACGGGGCCAGTAGCCTGGAATTAGAGGGTAGGGAAGCCAAGCAGCTGGGATCCCTTTCTAGGGAAGGGGGCATTGACAAAGCAATTGGACAAGGGGCACAAGTCCTCAGCCTCTGGAGGCGACTCCTGTCAGGTGTGAAGGAAAGGTATCCCTTCAAGGAAGATGTTATATGCCACCCAGGCAAGTGGACCACCATGGAGAGAGGTATCCAGTACCTGAGAGAATTAGCTGTGCTGGAAGTGATTTATGATGACCTGAACAACGAGCAGTTATCCAAAGACCCAGATGAAGTCCAGTGCACCCGACCCATGTGGCGGAAGTTGGTACGGAGCGCACCAGCGTCACATGCAAACTCATTGGCAGTAATGACCTGGAGAGATGGAGAGGAACAAACGGTGGATGAACTGGCTGGCCAACACCGGCAATATGAAGAAAGTCTCTCTTCCTCCCTATGGGCCTGTGTCTCTGCTGTGGAGAAACTGTCTCAGGAGGTCCAGCAACTCAAAGAGGATATGTCCTGCTCCCCCCCTGCACGGGCCAGCATCTCAGCCATTAGGAGCAAACGTCCCTCTGCTCAAGAGAGGAGACATCGTGGGTACACACCCCGGGGCACCCTGTGGTTTTACCTGCGTGACCACAGAGAGGACATGAGGAAGTGGGATGGAAAACCTACCTCAGTCCTACAGGCACGGGTACATGAGTTGCAAGGAAAAACAACCACACAAGGGGGTTCTTCCAGGAAAACTGCTGATTCATACTTACAAGAAGTGGATAGCGAATATGATGACCAGGACTAGAGGGGCCCTGCCTCCAGCCAGGTGGAGGAAAGGGACAACCGGGTTTACTGGACTGTGTGGATTCGATGGCCTGGCACATCAGACCCACAAGAATATAAGGCTCTCGTAGACACCGGTGCACAGTGTACCCTGATGCCATCAAGCTATAAAGGGGCAGAACCCATTTGTATTTCTGGAGTGACAGGGGGATCCCAAGAGTTAACTGTATTGGAGGCGGAAGTAAGTCTAACCGGGAATGAGTGGCAGAAGCACCCCATTGTGACTGGCCCAGAAGCTCCGTGCATCCTTGGCATAGACTACCTCAGGAGAGGGTATTTCAAGGACCCAAAAGGGTACCGGTGGGCTTTTGGTATAGCTGCCCTGGAGACAGAGGAAATCAAACAGCTGTCCACCTTGCCCGGTCTCTCAGAGGATCCTTCTGTTGTGGGGTTGTTAAAGGTCCAAGAACAACAGGTGCCGATCGCTACCACAACAGTGCACCGGCGGCAATACCGCACCAACCGAGACTCCTTGATCCCCATCCATGAGCTGATTCGTCGACTGGAGAGCCAAGGAGTGATCAGTAAGACTCGCTCACCCTTCAACAGTCCCATATGGCCAGTGCGAAAGTCCAATGGAGAGTGGAGGCTAACAGTAGACTACCGTGGCCTGAACGAAGTGACGCCACCACTGAGTGCTGCCGTGCCGGACATGTTGGAACTTCAATACGAACTGGAGTCAAAGGCAGCCAAGTGGTACGCCACCATTGATATCGCTAATGCATTCTTCTCCATCCCTTTGGCGGCAGAGTGCAGGCCACAGTTTGCTTTCACTTGGAGGGGCGTCCAGTACACCTGGAACCGACTGCCCCAGGGGTGGAAACACAGCCCTACCATTTGCCATGGACTGATCCACACCGCACTGGAACAGGGTGAGGCTCCAGAACACCTGCAATACATTGATGACATCATCGTGTGGGGCAACACAGCAGAGGAAGTTTTCAAGAAAGGGGAGAGAATAGTCCAAATCCTTCTGAAGGCCGGCTTTGCAATAAAACGAAGTAAGGTCAAGGGACCTGCACAGGAGATCCAGTTTTTAGGAATAAAATGGCAAGATGGACGTCGTCAGATCCCAACAGATGTGATCAATAAAATAACAGCCATGTCTCCACCAACTAACAAAAAGGAAACGCAAGCTTTCTTAGGCGTTGTGGGCTTTTGGAGAATGCATATTCCAAATTACAGTCAGATCGTAAGCCCTCTCTATCACGTGACCAGGAAGAAGAATGACTTCAGATGGGGCCCTGAGCAATGACAAGCATTTGAGCAAATTAAACAGGAGATAGTTCAGGCAGTAGCCCTTGGGCCAGTCCGGGCAGGACAAGATGTGAAGAATGTGCTCTACACCGCAGCCGGGGAGAATGGCCCTACCTGGAGCCTCTGGCAGAAAGCACCAGGGGAGACTCGAGGTCGACCCTTAGGGTTCTGGAGTCGGGGATACAGAGGATCCGAGGCCCGCTACACTCCAACTGAGAAGGAGATATTGGCAGCATATGAAGGGGTTCAAGCTGCTTCGGAAGTGGTTGGTACTGAAGCACAGCTCCTCCTGGCACCCCGACTGCCGGTGCTGGGCTGGATGTTCAAAGGGAGGGTCCCCTCTACACATCATGCAACTGATGCTACGTGGAGTAAGTGGGTCGTGCTGATCACACAACGGGCCCGAATAGGAAACCCCAGTCGCCCAGGAATCTTGGAGGTGATCACGAACTGGCCAGAAGGCAAAGATTTTGGAATATCCCCAGAGGAGGAGGTGATGCGTGCTGAAGAGGCCCCACCATATAACAAACTACCAGAAAATGAGAAGCAATATGCCCTGTTCACGGATGGGTCCTGTCGCCTTGTGGGAAAACATCAGAGATGGAAGGCTGCGGTATGGAGTCCCATACGCCAAGTTGCAGAAACTGCTGAAGGAGAAGGTGAATCGAGCCAGTTTACAGAGGTGAAAGCCATCCAGCTGGCCTTGGGCATTGCTGAACGAGAAAAATGGCCAGTACTTTATCTCTATACTGACTCATGGATGGTGGCAAATGCCCTGTGGGGGTGGTTGCAGCAGTGGAAGCAGAACAACTGGCAGCGCAGAGGTAAACCCATCTGGGCTGCTGCATTGTGGCAAGATATTGCTGCCCGGGTAGAGAACCTGACTGTAAAAGTACGTCACGTAGATGCTCACGTACCCAAGAGTCGGGCCAGTGAAGAGCACCAAAACAACCAGCAGGTGGATCAGGCTGCCAAGATCGAAGTAGCTCAGGTAGATCTGGACTGGCAACATAAAGGTGAATTATTTATAGCTCGGTGGGCCCATGACACTTCAGGCCACCAAGGGACAGATGCAACATATAGATGGGCTCGTGATCGAGGGGTGGACTTGACCATGGACACTATTGCACAAGTTATCCACGAATGTGAAACATGCGCTGCAATCAAGCAAGCCAAGCGAGTAAAGCCTCTTTGGTATGGAGGACGATGGTTGAAGTATAAATATGGGGAGGCTTGGCAGATTGATTATATCACGCTCCCACAAACCCGACAGGGCAAGCGCTATGTGCTCACCATGGTGGAAGCAACCACCAGATGGCTGGAAACATATCCTGTGCCCCATGTCACCGCCCGGAACACCATCCTGGGCCTTGAAAAGCAAGTCCTATGGCGACATGGCACCCCAGAAAGAATTGAGTCAGACAACGGGACTCACTTCCGAAATGCCCTCATGGACACCTGGGCCAAAGAGCACGGCATTGAGTGGGTCTATCACATCCCCTACCATGCACCAGCCTCCGGAAAAATTGAACGATACAACGGGCTGTTAAAGACAACACTGAGGGCAATGGGTGGTGGGACATTCAAGCATTGGGACACACATTTAGCAAAGGCCACCTGGTTAGTCAACACTAGGGGATCTGTCACTCGCGCTGGCCCTGCCCAATCCAAACCCTTACGTACTGTAGAGGGGGATAAAGTCCCTGTCGTGCATATGAGAAATATGCTGGGGAAGACAGTCTGGGTTGCTCCTGCTTCTGGCAAGGGAAAACCCATCCGTGGGATTGCTTTTGCTCAGGGACCTGGGTGCACTTGGTGGGTGATGAGAAAGGATGGGGAAGTCCGGTGTGTACCTCAGGGGGATTTAATTTTGGGTGAAAATAGCCAATGAACTGAATTGTATGATGTTAGTTATTACATAGTACTGTATGTCATTACTTTTATGGTTACCATATGCCATATTAACAGTATTACAGTAAGAATCACCCAGATTAATTTAGGATGAACGCCGATGAAACTGAGCAAAGTGCAACAATGATAGAACAAGATGAGCGCCCAGAACTGGCCTCCGCATGCAAGAGCCCAACACCACACACCATCTCTCCTGCCCTGCAAGACTGTTATGACAGGTGGAACCCCAAGTCATGGACTAAATGAACTCAACGGACGTTTTAGAGGGATGGCCCATGGACTAAGGGAATGATATCTCTGTGTGCGTATATATCAAAAGGCAGGGAAAAGTAGCGGTGACTAATTGGAATGTATGGGAAAATGTGAGACCTGGGTATGATGTAGATGGTATAGAATAAGGGGTGGATATTGTCCTGGTTCCAGCTGGGACAGGGTTAACTTTCTTCCCAGTAGCTTGGGGGGTGTGCTGTGTTTTGGGTTCGGTGTGAAAGGAGCGTTGATGGCCCATTGATGCTTTGGCTGTTGCTGGGTGATGCTTGCACCGGGAGGGGGGAGCACAGCCGGGGTGGTGGACCCAGCTGGCCAATGGGGTATTCTATACCATGTGACATCATGCTCAGTATAAAAACCAGGTGTGTGGGGGGGCTCACCCCCCGTTCGTGACACGTGGTCGGCGGTCGGTGAGCGGTTCTGTTGTGCATTGCCTGCTTTGTGTATTCTGTTATTGTTGTTGTTCTCACTGTTATTATTACTGTTCTACTTAGTTTTATTTCAATTATTAAACTGTTTTTATCTCAACCCGGGAGCTTTCCTACTTGTGCCCTCCCAATTCTCTCCCCCATCCCACCGGGGGTGGGGGTGATCGAGCGGCTGCGTGGCGTTTATTTTTGCTGGCTGGGGTTAAACCACGACAGACATTCTGAAGACAATATGGCAATACTTACATAACAACTGTCATGTTCCCCTGAAAAGTTCACCACATTTGTTCAGAAGGGACAGGCGAGGAAAGAGGGGTGGAGGGGTTGCCCTCTAACATCAAGAAACTGATAGATTGTGAAGAGCTGTCTCTGAAGAATAGCCATGAGCAGGTTGAAAGCTTATGGGTAAGAATTAGAGACCGAGCCAACAAAGGGAACCCTTGTGGTTGGTGTTTACTACAGGCTACCCGATCAAGGGGAGCCTATTGATGAAGCCTTCTTACTCCAGCTACAGGAGGCATCACACTCTCAGGCTCTCATCCTGCTGGGGGACTTCAACCACCCCGACATCTGCTGGAAAAGCAGTATGGCGAGCTGCAGGCAATCCAGGAGACTCCTGGAGTGCACTGAAGATAATTTCTTAGGCCAGGTAATAGACAGCCCTACCAGAGGGGATGTGATACTGGACCTGATGGTCACCAACGTAAGTGAGCTAATCAGAGACGTCAAGATTGGAGGCAGCCTGGGCTGCAGTGATCATGCACTGGTGGAGTTCGCAGTCCTGAGGGACATGGGACAGGCGAAGAGTAAAGTCAGGACCCTGAATTTTAGGCAAGCAAACTTCCAGCTGTTCAAGGAGTTAGTCAATAGGACCCCCTGGGAAACTGCCCTCAGGGACAAGGGAGCAGAACAGAGCTGGCAGATCTTTAAGGACGCTTTCCATAGAACGCAAGAGCTCTTGATCCCCAGGTGTAAGAAATCAGGAAAGGAAAGCAAGAGACCAGCATGGCTGAGTCAAGACCTGCTGGTCAAACTAAAGGGCAAGAAGGAAATGCATAGGCAATGGAAGCAGGGACAGGTATCCTGGGAAGAGTATAGGGACGCTGCCCGGTCGTGTAGGGATGGGGTCAGGAAGGTCAAGGCGCAGCTGGAGCTGAACTTGGCAAGGGACGCAAAGAATAACAAGAAGGGCTTCTACAAGTATGTCAGCCAGAAAAGGAAGGTCAAAGAAAGCATACCCCCCACTGATGAACACGACTGGCAAACTGGTAACAACGGACGAGGAGAAGGCTGAGGTACTCAACAACATTTTTGCCTCAGTCTTCACTGGCAATCTCTCTTCCCACACCTCTCGAGTGGATGGACCTCAGGGTGGGGACTGGGGGAGCAAAGTGTCTCCCACTGTAAGAGAAGATCAGGTTCGAGACCACCTGAGGAACCTGAACATACATAAGTCTATGGGACCTGACGAGATGCATCCCAGACTCCTGAGGGAATCGGCTGGTGTAGTTGCCAAGCCACCCTCCATGATATTTGAAAAGTCATGGCAGTCAGGTGAAGTCCCCGGCGACTGGAAAAGGGGAAACATTGCACCCATTTTTAAAAAGGGTAGAAAGGAGGACCCTGGGAACTACCGACCTGTCAGCCTCACCTCTGTGCCTGGGAAGATCATGGAACAGATCCTCCTGGAAGCTATGCTGAGGCACATGGAGGACAGGGAGGTGATTCGAGACAGTCAGCATGGCTTCACCAAGGGCAAGTCCTGCCTGACCAACCTAGTGGCCTTCTATGATGGAGTGACTACATCAGTGGACAAGGGAAGGGCTACAGATGTCATCTAGCTGGACTTCTGTAAGGCCTCTGACACGGTCCCCCACAACATCCTTCTCTCAAAATTGGGGGGATATGGATTTGATGGATAGACTGTCCAGTGGGTGAGGAATTGGTTGGATGGTCGCATCCAGAGGGTGCTCAATGTTCGGATGGAGATCAGTGACAAGTGGTATCCCTCAGGGGTCCGTATTGGGACCAGTACTATTTAATATCTTCATCAATGACATAGACAGTGGGATCGAGTGCACCCTCAGCAAGTTTGCAGATGACACCAAGCTGAGTGGTGCAGTCGACACGCCCAAGGGATGGGATGCCATCCAGAGGGACCTGGACAAGCTCAAGAAGTGGGCCCATGTGAACCTCATGAGGTTCAACAAGGCCAAGTGCAAGGTCCTGCACCTGGGTCAGGGCAACCCCCAGTATCAATACAGGCTGGGGGAGGAAGGGATTGAGAGCAGCCCTGCTGAGAAGGACTTGGGGGTACTGGTGGACGAAAAGCTGGACATGACCTGGCAATGTGCACTCGCAGCCCAGAAGGCCAACCGTATCCTGGGCTGCATCAAAAGAAGCATGGCCAACAGGTCGAGGGAGGTGATCCTGCCCCTCTACTCTGCTCTGGTGAGACCCCACCTGGAGTACTGCGTCCAGCTCTGGAGTCCTCAGCACAAGAAAGACATGGACCTGTTGGAGTGGGTCCAGAGGAGGGCCACAAAAATGATCAGGGGGATGGAACGCCTCTCCTATGAAGAAAGGCTGAGAGAGTTGGGGTTGTTCAGCCTGGAGAAGAGAAGGCTCCAGGGAGACCTTATTGCAGCCTATCAGTACTTAAAGGGGGCTTATAAGAAAGATGGGGACAAACTTTTTAGTAGAGCCTGTAGCGACAGGACAAGGGGGAATGGTTTTAAACTGAAAGAGGGTTGATTTAGACTAGATATAAGGAAGAAATTTTTTTACAATGAGGGTGGTGAAACACTGGCACAGGTTGCCCAGAGAGGTTGTAGATGCCCCATCCCTGGAAGCATTCAAGGTCAGGTTGGACGGGGCTCTGAGCACCCTGATCTAGTTGAAGATGTCCCTGCTCGTTGCAGTGGGGTTGGACGAGATGACCTTTAAAGGTCCCTTCCAACCCAAACTATTTTATGATTTGAGTGATGAAGTCATCTCTATCTTCAGATCTTATAACTGAGCACTTGCTTCAGTGACTTACATGACCAGATTAATGATTTATAATTCCATACCACGCTTGCAGAAAGTGGCAGAGATCAAGTCCAGAACCCAATCTATGGCTCAGATTTAAAAAAATTGGTCTTCACTGGAGCCACAGGGGTGCTGCAAAGACATCTGAGGTCTATCTTTTCTAAGAGTTTCCATGCAAGATTCCCTATTTTAGGAAACTGGAATTGGAGAGACACATCTATGCCACAGTAAATCCTTTACTTCTGTTTCTTCCTAGAACACCAATGATTCAGGTTTATTCTGACCTTTTGAGACCTGAGACTTTTGTTCACATACACCTTAAATATATGCTTAACTTTAGTTACTGGAGGTCAGTGGGACTTAAGCATATTAAATGCCTTGCAAAAGAGGGCCACAGGGCCTTGTCTCTTCTCCCATTCAATGCCTATAATGCAAATAAAGTGTCATGGTTCTGTTGCCAAGGGTCCCATAACAGTGAGTTGGAACTGATACCATATGTAATTTTTTTTTTTTTTAAAAAAAAAAATCATTTGCCAAAGTCTATCCCCTGTTATGCTGGATTCAAGTGAAGCAGTATTTGCCTTTATGCCAAAGTCTGATACAGTAAGAAATAGTACACTAATGATCTGTGTTAAAAATATCACTTAAAAATATCAAATAGTTCATTGGTGAATGTACGCCCTTTAAAACTTCCTTCTTTTAAGACTACAATTGCAAAGACAATTCTATGACATCATTATAGACAGTCTCTTCAGTTTTGTCTCTTCCAACAGATGTCAAAAGAAAATCAATTACATTTAGAAATTCATCATCATTTGCCTTTTACTAAAACATGCTGTGGATATTGTTTATATTTACAGCAGGCGAAATTCTGATACCTTTCCCCATGTAAACTACTTCCCTGTGCCACAAGCATCATGCTGACTTGAGCAAGACTTGTAGAAAAATCAACATGAGTTAAAGCTAGCAAAGCATACAGTAATACAGGGAAAGACAAAGCAAATAAAATTATGAGCTCTGATTATGAGAAAAGTATTAATAACCTGAACTAACTGAATTAGAATGATATCTTTAATTATTTCTGAGAAAGAGGCTTATATGAAAGGATCCAAATTGGGGGGGGGATATATATACACTCTTTGAATAATGTTTCTTTCATATATGAAAGCACTACGAAAGGTAACAACTATAGTATAGTAAATAACTTTTGGTGACAAATTTAGGTATGGAGAGAACAATAGCTCTCCATCCTGTACTCAAGGTTGCTTGTGTTTCTCCATTGTCAAAGCACTGTTTTAAGGAGTTCAATATTACTGTAATTTATATCACTGTGTTATTTTTCTCTACGTCTGTGAAAGTAACAGTCTGAAGCTGTACTCCTTGTGTACAACAGACCAACAGTGTAAATCTCAAAGGGTGGTTTTGTTTGTGGTTTGTGGTTTTTGTTGGTTTTGGTGGGTGGTGGTGTTGTTGTTGTGGTTTTTTTGTTTAAACTTTCCTAAGGTCTTTTATTTGTATTTTTTTTAAATTGATCATGGAGACAGGTTAAATAGAAATAAACAGTAAGTCCTCTCCTCTAATTATTGCTTGGTAAGTTTGAGTCATCTGCTAGGTTTTATCAGCATTACAGCTGCCAGAGAAGAAAGGCCCATCAGCAGCTCACTTAAACTTCTAGCAATCTATCAAAGCATAAAACCATCTAGGTTACCCTTTATTATTCATGTTTATAAAAATGCAAAATTTTGAAAGCATAAACTTAAAAAGATCTAATCAGCCAATAAATTAATAACCAAGTATAAAGCAAGGAAACAAACAGCAAATACAAGCTGAAATTTCTCTTTATAATCTTACCCAGTGTTCCACAAGGCTTGTTTTTATAAGTGCAGATATCATATCTGTTAAGGAGAAAAAAAAGTAGATAAAATATGTCAGAGAATCAAATTTGTAAGATATTTTGTATATTTATCACATATCTGTATCATAGTTCAAGTTGTCAGACTGCAATCAGCTTAATTATGTGCAGCCAGCTGGTGTCAGCATTTTCTACACTCTGGTGTAAACCACAAGCTGCAGTACACTCATAGCGGCTGGCCTCATGCCAGTGGGACAGTGGGACACCTGCCAGTAAAAAAAAAAAAAAAAAAAAAGGTTAAAGTGGATCTTTGTAATTACTGGCTCCATAAAGCAGTCTACCATGCTGTTACGAAGTTATAGCAGCATGTCTGTAGACTGCTACTGATTCAAAACACTTACTTTTTGAACATATTGGAATCCTCTTACAGTCTCATACTTATCAACTAAACAATATTAATTGTAACTCCTACTATTTAAACTTTGATTATAATTAAAAACTATAACTCTCAATTATTACATCAAAAATTATTAAAAAAAAAAAATCTTATGAACTGCCATTATAGTTCCCTTCTCATTATCTTCTAGTGATTATATGTGTCTTAAGAGTACACTGTAACAAACTAAAATGAAAAACATATTTTTGCCAAAAGCTAAATAATGTCTTCAAAGGAGAATTTTCATCATTTTAGATACGATCCTTGAAATACAGAAGCTCAATGAGTTTTTGTGTAGTTAACATGTAAGTATCTGGAGCTGAAAATGGAATTAAAATGTTTTCTGCAGCATAGCTAATAGCAGCAGCAGTGGTCACACAGCAGTCAATTCATTAATTACACTTTCATATTTTGAATACGCAACCCTATGATATGGCTAGTGATATGAGAACACTCTAACAATGCCTTTGATTTTAGAGGATTTATACTGATTTCCTTGCAGTATGTTTCAGAATAATTTCCATTATTTTGAATGGTGAGTGAAAACAAAGATAAAAAGATACCATCTTTATGGCTTTAATTTTTAACCCAAATATTTACTAATTTCAGGCCACCAGACATTTCTGTTAAAAATAACATATAAGGACTGTTTTCAAATGGGTTATCACATAGGGGTCTGATCATGAGATATATACCTTTCAGTGCTAACAGAGTTAAGGTCTGTCTGTAAGCCAAATCCATAGACAAAATAACAAAGCTTAAAATTTGGAACAAATCTAGTAAACTCTCTGCATGTAGACTGCTGTGACCATATGGAATTCCTCTAATTTTTAAAGGTACTGGGTGTGGAGCAGTTTGCGGAATTAAGCTCTAATTTTGAACTCAAACGTTCATATGCATTGATCTCACCGAGGTGGCTCAAACTCTGCCATTCTATGTGCACATAAAGCTCTCACTGGATTTCCCATTTGCTGTTTGGAGAGGGGGAGGTAATCAAATCAGCATTCTTATATAAAATGTGTTGGAATATAATTTGTATGTCACAAAGCTATAAGACAACACAGATACAGAGAGAAAGATTCTTTTTACTGAACATTTCCTGCCTTTTACATATTTAAGGAAACAAACTTCTTATTTCTGCATTTAGGACAGAGCCTGAACCTAACCCTATTGAAGTTCCTGCAAAATTATTCCTCAAAGAAAGCAGACAGGGCTCAGGCTTATTTAGTGAGAGAACCCAAATATGCCCGAATTCCTTTAAAATGTAGTTTAGAACTCAACACAAGGAAGTCTGTGCAATACACAGGAAGTATTGGTCTTCGAGTTTTATTTAATATATAATACTAATAGGAAAAGAAAAAATAAAGTCATACATCCTTAGATAAAATGGATGTTTAAGAAGAAAGCCAGTTCCACTAAACTCAAGTAAAATGCTGTCACTGATTTCAGTGGAGCTGAAAATTTGCCCTTATGGCCTGAATCTGCTTACTCTCATACAGGTATGAATCTGAAGTTACTCCTCACATTTGGTTCAGTTTCACAAGGAACTGTGATAGGAGAGAGTGATATGAATTAAATCCCTTTTTTCTGTTACGCTTTTGAAAAACAAAGACCATGGTATCCTTCTGTTAGTGCTGGGTAACGAGTATTCTTCATTATGCATAGGCTAATATTTGTAAGAAAATGTGATGATAATGAAACTTAAATTAGATAATAAAACTAAGGAAAATATAATTTTATTTTCCAATACAATAACTAATTTTGCAAGAACATACCCAGATAGTAATGATATTCTAATTATGGCTTCATTAAGTATTCAAATTTTATAGGCAATAATAATTTCCTGTAAGGAGCATTCATACACTCTATTATTCCTCAGTTTAATAGGAAAAACCTCTAAGTTTTCAATGTCAAATGACTGACTTTACCTACATCATCTTCAAGCTCTTTTTTTTTTCTTCCCCCCCCACCCCCATATGGATGGTTTCTGCTTGTGATTTGTTTGAAAGCTCATATAATTTTTGTGCACTGAACTGCTCGATTCCATCATTTGCTTCTCCATATGATTTAACCAAATCAGCCTAACTTGTCTTTTTTGATTTTGACACCACTTCCTCTAACTTTATTTTGAATTTCCAAGGAATCCATTTAACCCACAGATGTTGGGTTCCAAAACACAGAAGACTACAGAGTCAATACTTGCCAGATAATAGCTTCAAGCCAAGAAACCCCCAAAATGACAAATCATCCAGATTACCCATTAGATTAGACAGGTCTAATTGCTATTAAAAAAAAAAACACACACCAAAAAAAAACCAGCAAAAACACACCAAAAAAAAAAATCAACCCCAAACAAACCACCCAAAAAAAAAACCTACCAACCAAATAAAAAACACCACACCCCACAAAAAAACCACCACCAAACCAAAGGTGAAGATGGGTCATAGTTGTCACCAGGACCTTAGTAAATAATTCAGGAACCACAGACAACAAAAAGTTAAGTTCTCAAGCCAACAACAATCTCAACCAACCATTAAAAAAAGATAACAGTCACGAGGGTTATACAAAAATGCAGTTTGCAAGATGTGAATATATTTTCTTTTTTATTCACTGACAATGTGTAAGAAGGCCACCACACAAAATTTGAATGTAAAAATACAAATATGCAGGCTGCAAAAAACCTCAGGATGAGATGGCAGCCTGTTTATTTTGAGACAAAGTAAATCCTTTGCCCAAGTTGTAAGAAAAGATCATATGCCTCCTGATAAAGTGGGTGACCAATC
Source organism: Calonectris borealis (assembly GCF_964195595.1). Taxonomy (NCBI): domain Eukaryota; kingdom Metazoa; phylum Chordata; class Aves; order Procellariiformes; family Procellariidae; genus Calonectris; species Calonectris borealis. The sequence goes on along the minus strand of NC_134351.1, from coordinate 45,408,138 downwards.
TGGGGAAGTGAAATGTGGAAAGAAGCAAGATTGTTGATTACATGTCCATTCACACCCTGAATGGATCAGAAGTCATTTGATGAGACAGATGGGGAAGAGGTTTGGGACTTCTGGACACACTTGCAGGACTGCTGAAGAGCCACATCAGACAGGTGGGAAATGCATGAGGGATTGTCCTGGTTTTGGCTGGGATGGAGTTGATTTTCTTCCTATTAACTGGTATAGTGCTGTGTTTTGGATGTAGTGTGAGAATAATGTTGATGACACACTGATGTTTTAGTTGTTGCTAAGTAATGTTTACGCTAGTCAAGGACTTTTCGTCTTCCCGTGCCCTGCAAGGTGTGCAGGGTGCTGGGAGGGAGCATGGTCAGGACGGCTGGTCCAGCTGGCCAATGGGCTATTCCATACCATATGACGTCATGCTCAGCATATAAGGCTGGGGGAAGAAGGGGGGGACGTTCGGAGTGATGGCGTTTGTCTTCCCAAGTAACCATTATGCGTGATGGAGCCCTGCTTTCCTGGGGATGGCTGAACACCTGCTTGCCGATAGGAAGTAGTGAATGAATTCCTTGGTTTGCTTTGCTTGCGCGCGCAGCTTTTGCTTTCCCTATTAAACTGTCTTTATCTCAACCCATGAGTTTTCTCACTTTTACCCTTCTGATTCTCTCCCCCATCCCATTGTGGGGGGAGTGAGCGAGCGGCTGTGTGGTGCTTAGTTGCCGGCTGGGGTTAAACCACGACATGGATGTACAGCTGTCACTGACAACTCCAAATGAAACATCAGCCAGAAGGAAACTGCAGAGATAGACTATCATCAAGTCAACAGGATGGTCAAGAATTGGAGTGGTAATAGCCTCCTGTCATGCCATGAATCAAACAGGAAGTGTTAGTGTGCCCCTCCAAGGGCTCTGCCAAAGGAAAAACTTCTAGTCTTTTTTGACAGGATATGAGCATGCCCCATGCTGAAATATACATGTAGGTATATCTATACCACTGAATTAAACAGTGAAAGGGACCGCTCCTGGACACTGAAATTCTATTATCTGTATTATCAAACTGTTTTAAAAGTCCATCAAATTGTTAAAAAAAAAAAGTCCCTTGCACAGATTTGGCCCATGACAACAACTAATCTCAAAGAATTCCCAGGAAAAGTTCAGAAGGTGGCCACGCAATTATCAACAAGCAAAACACATGCAGCTACTCTGTTCTGGAGAAGTCAGCTTATTAATGTGGACACAAGAAGTTCTGTGCCAGCAGTCCTCAGTGCAATAAAACAGTCACAAACATGTTTGTTTAATTTATTAGCATAGATGTAAGCTACAGACTATCTCTTGAAGAAGCCTCATTTATCTACAAATCCGACTTGTGGAAAAATCCCTTTCCTTTGCAAATCTGATGAGTAGTATGATCCCGATCACTTGAGTAGGACACTTAAGTCAAATACATAAGAAAGATGGGTTCTCTGTAAATACTGTAAGCACTGTTCCATCTTGTCAGATAACTTATTTGCAGCTACAGCCAATCGCAGATGCCTTAGGGGAAGACAGATGTTTCTCTCCCATCTAGCTCTACATTTAGGGAAGGGAGAGAGGATTCTTTCTGATCTCTGCAATCTGTCAGGTTGTGGGCCTAATACATGTATGTGTGAACTTCATAGTTGCACAACAAGTTCTATGTAAGAAAGTGTGTTCCCTCTATTAAAAAATAAAGGCACACATTCACAGATTTGAAGGCTAGAAAGCATCACAATGATTCAGTAATGCCTCCACCCACTCCTAGCATAAAAAGGTAAGTAAGTAATTTATTCTAGAAGCTACATAGGATAAAAAGCTGTTCCTTAAAAGCTATCAAATCTCACATTAAGAGTTGTTCTCAAAATAAGAATTTAAGAACATCTGTACTAGGCTATCTGGTTCATCTGCCTTTCCCCTCAACAGCAGTCATTTGTGAGTGCTTACAGGGATAACAGGACAGCAGACTGATACCTCCCCTGATACAACCTCCCAGCTCTGTGGCTTAGGGAACTTCAGAGGCAGAGTTTAAATCTTAGTATTTAATTGATTTTTTTTCTAATGTTTTCAGCACTTAGTTAATTCCTCTTCAATCTAAAAGAAATTAATTTCAGTGTCCATCTGGGGGATGTCGTTATGCTTTATCAGCAAAGTTGAGTCCTTCTATCCCAGTAGAGATCTCGTTCATGCTGAAGTAATTTTTTTATTTTCTCTTTAATCAGATGAATAAATTGAACTTTGTCAGTGTCACACCACTACGATGTGGCCTTTCTGCCGCCTTCCTTTGAGCTCTAGGCCTTTTTAAACTTTCTGAAGCATATTTGTATTACAATTCAAAAAGTTGTTCTAATAGTGCTATTAACAGTAGTAGATACAAAGGCAAAACGAATGACCTATTCTAACATGATAATCTGTATTAATACATTTAAGGATAATGTTGCCCTTTTCACCAGTGTGATTAAGTGAAATTGCCCATTAAAGGAAAAGAGTCTCTATAAAGCACTGTTATTACTAGCTATGTGTTATTGGAAATGTCCACTGTGCCAGAAAGGATGACTATCTGCATGAAATTAACATTGAGATAGCAATATACCTGTAACAGGATTGGAAACATACACGAATACTAGCATTGGATACACTTTAAAGAATTTAACTAACCACCAGAAATAAAATATATGCTGTGGGTTATTCAAGTATGATAAATGAAGAAAGCATAAAAACTCTTATTAGAAATGCAAACTGTTCAAAACTAATATGAAACACAAGCTACTTATAAATACATAAACCTACTATAAAAATCACCTGAAAGCTTCCTCTCCAAGATGCCCAAGTAATATTTCAGATATGGACAAAAATAACCGAACCTTTTGAAGGAATATTTTTTTAATTAAAGAGTTTAGGAACCCAAAAAACTATTATCACAGCAAATTGCTGAGGAAAAACCTACCAAGATGGCTGGAATATAAACGTAAATGTACAGGAATGTATGAAAATTCAGGATAGACAAAGCCAACAAATAGGTAAAACTGGACATAAAGCTCTTCATAACTTTGAGATGGTTGAACACATACTTCATAAATAATACTACAGGATTTGCTGAATAATATACTTTAAAAGGTTGTCAGAAAACAAAATAAAGCCTAAGAACTGGTGTCGTGGCTTAACCTGGCAGGCAGCCACTCTCCATTGGACTTTCGCACTGGCCATATGGGACTGTTAAAGGGTGAGCGAGTCTTGCTGATCACTCCTTGGCTCTCCAGGCGACGAATCAGCTTATGGATGGGAATCAGGGAACCTCGGTTGGTGCAATATTGCCACCGGTGCACTGTTGCGGTAGGGATTGGTACCTGTTGTTCCTCGACCCTCAGCAGCCCCACAACAGAAGGGTCCTCTGAGAGACCAGGCAAGGTGGACAGCTGTTTAATTTCCTCCGTCTCCAGGGCAGCTATACCAAAAGCCCACCGGTACCCTTTTGGGTCCTTGACATACCCTCTCCTGAGGTAGTCTATGCCAAGGATGCACGGAGCCTCTGGGCCAGTCACAATGGGGTGCTTCTGCCACTCATTCCCGGTTAGGCTCACTTCGGCCTCCAATACAGTTAACTCTTGGGATCCCCCTGTCACTCCAGAAATACAAATGGGTTCTGCCCCTTTATAGCTTGATGGCATCAGGGTACACTGTGCACCGGTGTCTACGAGAGCCTTTTACTCCTGTGGGTCTGATGTGCCAGGCCATCGAATCCACACAGTCCAGTAAACCCGGTTGTCCCTTTCCTCCACCTGGCTGGAGGCAGGGCCCCTCTAGTTCTGGTCATAGTATCCATCTCTCACTTCTTGCAAACGTGAGTCAAGAATTCCTTCGTTACAATTACTATCCAAAGTAAGATCAGCCCTTCTACTCTGTCTGGGGAACTGTTCACTGGAAACTGGACCGTCGTGAGACAGGTTTTTTCTGGAAACTGGAGCAGCATTTTTCCTGGGAGAACCCCCTTGTGTCATTGTTTTTCCTTGCAACTCACGTACCTGTGCCTCTAGGGTCAAGGTAGGTTTTCCATCCCACTGCCTCATGTCCTCTCCGTGGTCACGCAGGTAAAACCACAGGGTGCCCCGTGGTGTGTACTTTCTATATCCTCTCTCTTGAGGAGAAAAACGCTGACTCCTAATGGCTGAGATACTGGTCCGTACAGGTGGAGAATAGGACATAGCCTCTTTGAGTTGCTGGACCTCCCGGGACAGTTTCTCCACAGCCGAGACAAGGGAGGAGGAGACAGTTTCTTTGTATTCCCGGAGTCTGCCAATCACGTCATCCACCGTTGGTGCTTCTTCCTCTTTCCAGCACAGCACTGCCAATGAATTGGCATACGACGCTGGTGCGCTCCATACCAACTTCTGCCACATGGGTCGCGTGCACTGGACTTCATCTGGATCTTTGGGCGTTTGGTCATCGTCCAGGTCACTATAAACCACCTCAGCACACCTAGTTCTCTCAGGTACTGGATACATCTCTCCATAGTGGTCCATTTGCCTGGTTGCCTCGTTTATGAGTTCTTCCTCTTCCTCCTGCCCTCCTTGTGATGGCCCTGCTTTTCCATCATCCCTTTCTAAATGACCTGACTTCCGCTTCAAAGATTTCTTCTTCTGTACAGGGGCGACTGATACCAGCAAGGGTCGGTCCTCTGGTTCAGCTGTAGTGCCTGTTGCTGGGGTTTGGGTAGCTGCAGTGCTTGTCGCGGGGGTTGGAGTAACTGTAGTGACTGTTGCCGGGGTTTGAGTAGCCCTAGTGCCTGTCGTGGGGGTTTGAGTAGCCACCATGTCTGTTGCCGAGGTTGATCTCTGGACAGTATTCCTGAATAGTTGTTTAACCCTAAACAAGGCCTGAACCACATTCAGGAGACATAGCAATATGAACATGCTTGTTTGAACATCCCAAGGATATTCAAAATCCTCAGGGAATATTGTGGACGTCTTCATGAAGAGGATAGAAGAAAAAGGAGTTTCTGAAGATATGGAAGGGAAGGTGAACAAGTGGGAGAAAGTGTCCCATCCTGTCTCCCCCCTAAATTCATCCTCCGAGGTGAAGAGGTGAAAAGTGTAGTTATAAATAGGTTCCAAAAGATAGCTCCCAAAGAACAGGAATGACGGCAGTGCTGAATACAGGCTCGTGACCACTAATTTTATCATAACATAAACCAGTGTCACACAGTATAGCAAAGCAATGACCTTAATCCATTTCCCAGAGATGACCAACCCCACATAAAAACTGATAATCAGCAGTATAAACAGCCAGTAAGGTGCTATATACCACAGCTCCAAAAACAGATCCAAAAACTCTGAGAGCAAATAAACCAACATTGTGACCAGCGACTACTAAACTGATATAATAAATGCTTATAACAAATTTGTTTTAACCCGTTCGGGTCAGATGTGTCGTTATCTCAACCCTTCAAGCCCCACGTTGGGTGCCAAAAAGGACTGTCGTGGTTTAACCTGGCAGGCAGCCAAATACCACGCAGCCGCTCGCTCACTCCCCACACACACAGTGGGACGGGGAGAGAATCTGAAGGGTAAGAGTGAGAAAAACTCATGGGTTGAGATAAAGACAGTTTAATAGAACAGAAAAGGGAAAATAATAATGATAATGATAGAATATACAAAATGAGTGATGCACAATGCAATTGCTCACCACCCGCGCTGACCGATAACCAAGTAGCGATTGCTACTTCCTGGAACATGCCTACCATTTATATATTGAGCATTACGTCACATGGTATGGAATACCCCGTTGGCCAGCTGGGCTAGCTGTCCTGGCTGTGCTCCCTCCCAACGCTTGTTTTGTTTTGTGGTTTTTTTTTTTGAGCTGAATGTCCTTGACTAGCAGGATACTTAGCAACAACTGAAAACATCAGTGTGTTATCAACATTCTTCTCATACTAAATCCAAAACACAGCACTAGGAAGAAATTTAACTCTATCCCAGCCGAAACCGGGACAACTCATTCTTTCCTGACTAAGAGGAAACAGAGCTAACTACTACAAATTATTAGGAGTTGATTTTTAGAAAACATTTCCAAATATATTATCCCTGAAAGGAAGGTTTTATTTTTCATTTGTTTGAAACCAAATCTTACTTTTTGACACTTGCTTTTTATTATCATATGCTTTGACAATAAGCTATTCAAATAAGGACTGTCCCTTTCATACACACTTGCTCAATGATAAACATAACTGGTTCATTAGAATTTGATTTTTTTTACTTTTTTTTATTCTTCATGCTATGCAATATGATTTATGTATGCACCCAATCATATATATCTTACATCTGAATAACAGTTAAAAGGCCAGTCAAAAAAAAACTATTTAAAAAAATTAAGTTAACCTAGTTCTAACACCTAGAACTATAAACTGAACTACTGTTAAATCAAACAAATCTCAGACCTCCCTTAAAGGGATCAAAAACCTCAAACTATCTGACAATTCCAACTTCTATTTCTAAATTATGGAAAATAAAAATGAAAAAACAGTCAGTAGCTTGTAGTTTCACCATATCCTTTTGTATATATATACTTGGCTATAATGATAAAAAAAAGTGGTTATTTTGCAAGTGCAGACAATGTCACTAATGCTAGAGAATTGTGTGAAAAAAAATAGTTATAAAACAAATACTGACTTTTCATTTGTTTTTATAAAAAGCTTTTTATCATAATTCTTCAACAGTTCACCACTTTTAAGATAATTTGGTCATTCATTAGATTTGCACAGGTTATAAACAGCAATACACTTTATAAAACAAAACTTTTTGATGTCTTTCTAAAACCTTTACTATAGCATATGCTTAGCCTTACAGAAAGTGGTACACCGCAACAGCATTCTGCCTTAAAATAAAGTACATGTCTTATTTGGTTTCTTCCTCAAAAACCTCAAACCAAAAAGAGCTATTTAAACCAAGGAAGGAAAAGCATAATATACATGTTACACATCACTTAACAGAAATAGCTTTTTCTATTATTAGTTTTCCATGTCTTTAAAACTGCCACAGACAACCAAAGTCTGGCTCTATTGGACTTTCTTCTGATACTTAAATTGGGTGGATAAATGAAATTGAGTTATAGATAGAAAAACTATTACTGCTCTAAGTCTCCTAATTTATACGAAAAGAAATTGTCCTGGTTCCGGCTGGGACAGAGTTAACTTTCTTCCCAGCAGCTTGGGGGGTGTGGGGTGTTTTCGGTAGGAGCGTTGATGGCCCATTGATGCTTTGGCTGTTGCTGGGTGGTGCTTGCACCGGGGTGGGAAGCACAGCCGGGGTGGTGGACCCAGCTGGCCAATGGGGTATTCTACACCATGTGACATTCATGGTCAGTATAACAACCAGGGGTGTGGGGGGGGCTCGGCCTCCGTTCGTGACACGCGGTCGGCAGTCGGTGAGCAGTTGCATTGTGCATCCCTGCTTTGTATATTCTGTTATTGTTGTTGTTCTCATTGTTATTATTACTGTTCTACTCAGTTTTATTTCAATTATTAAACTGTTTTTATCTCAACCCGGGAGCTTTCCCACATGTGCCCTCCCGATTCTCTCCCCCATCCCACCGGAGTTGGGGGGGTGAGCGAGCGGCTGCATGGGGTTTATTTGCTGGCTGGGGTTAAACCACGACAGTCCTTTTTGGCGCCCAACGTGGGGCAGCGAAGGGTTGAGATAACAACAGATTAACTAGAGCATACTGAGGAATTTATATCTGTTAACATATTAATTTGTTCTGCACCATGCTCTTGTTTTTACTGTACCTGTTAAAGATTGGAGTTGGGTTTTGTAGTCTGCTGTGCTCTGCAGTGATTAATGATGTTTTGCCTGGGAGATTTGTTACTAAAACGCTGGCATTGGGGATTATTTGGGATTTGGGATTCGTAATGAAGCCGTTACTGTATTTCGGGTACCACCTCATGGAGACCATTAGCAATTATACCTTTTCCTCTGAGAGATTTTTTGTGGAGGAAATAGAGAATGGCACCCTTGCTACCTTCCTCTATGATGTCGTCTCCTTTGTTAAAATAACTTGTCAGTACCTTGAACATCCCTGGGTAGTTAAGATACATCTATTGGTACTCCTTGGGAATATTGTTTTGGTTTTATCCAAGGTTAGTAAGTAATTTAAGAATGTCATCCAGAGATCTGCCCCAAGGTTGGATACTTATGAGTGGCAGGGCGAGTGGGATAGCATAGGCAAATGCCTAGGACGGTGGGCACCCCCAGTGTTCTGGAAATTCACCCCTGAACAAGTGCAGGTTCCTGAAAAATTAGCAGAATATTTGGAAAAAGTATGCTGTCACCCTGGCCATTCTAGGGAGACACAAATCACTGCAATGTGCTGGGGCCTAGCCCACGCCTACCGAGCCCTGTTTAACACCACTCAGAACCCCCAAGGGGAAGGAAACGTCTCTGCAGCTGATGACAAAGCAACAGGCCCTGTGGTTCCCCCACCCCCCACGGCAGGCAGGGCGGCTACTCCGCCCCCTGCGACAGAGAACCAACCCATGCTGGTATCAGTCGCCCCTATACAAAAAAGAAAATACACAAGAAATTCAGCTCGTTTAGTAAGGGACGAAGATAAACCAGGGCCATCACAGGAGGAGGAAGAGGCAGAAGCCATAAATGAGATGGTGACCACCCGATCCCTATCCCTGGGTGAGCTGCGAGATATGCGAAAAGATTTCAGCCGTCGTCCAGGCGAGCACATTGTCACCTGGCTGCTCCGATGCTGGGATAATGGGGCCAGTAGCCTGGAATTAGAGGGTAGGGAAGCCAAGCAGATGGGATCCCTTGCTAGGGAAGGGGGCATTGACAAAGCAATTGAACAAGGGACACAGGTCCTCAGCCTCTGGAGGCGACTCCTGTCAGGCGTGAAAGAAAGGTATCCCTTCAAGGAAGATGTTATATGCCACCCAGGCAAGTGGACCACCATGGAGAGAGGTATCCAGTACCTGAGGGAATTAGCCGTGCTGGAGATGATTTATGATGACCTGAACAACGAGCAGTTATCCAAAGACCCAGATGAAGTCAAATGCACCTGACCCATGTGGCGGAAGTTTGTACGGAGCGCACCAGCGTCACACGCAAACTCATTGGCAATAATGACCTGGAAAGATGGAGAGGAACAAACGGTGGATGAACTGGCTGGCCAACTCCGGCAATACGAAAAATGTCTCTCTTCCTCCCTATGGGCCTGTGTCTCTGCTGTGGAGAAACTGTCTCAGGAGGTCCAGCAACTTAAAGACGATATGTCCTACTCCCCACCTGCACGGGCCAGTGTCTCAGCTATTAGGAGTAAGCGTCCCTCTGCTCAAGAGAGGAGATATCGTGGGTACACACCCCGGGGCACCCTGTGGTTTTACCTGCGTGACCACAGAGAGGACATGAGGAAGTGGGATGGAAAACCTACCTCAGTCCTACAGGCACGGGTACATGAGTTGCAAGGAAAAACAACCACACAAGGGGGTTCTTCCAGGAAAACTGCTGATTCATACTTACAAGAAGTGGATAGCGAATATGATGACCAGAACTAGAGGGGCCCTGCCTCCAGCCAGGTGGAGGAAAGGGACAACCGGGTTTACTGGACTGTGTGGATTCGATGGCCTGGCACATCAGACCCACAGGAGTAAAAGGCTCTCGTAGACACCGGTGCACAGTGTACCCTGATGCCATCAGGCTATGAAGGGGCAGAACCCATTTGTATTTCTAGAGTGACAGGGGGATCCCAAGAGTTAACTGTATTGGAGGCCGAAGTGAGCCTAACCGGGAAGGAGTGGCAGAAGCACCCCATTGTGACTGGCCCAGAGGCTCCGTGCATCCTTGGCATAGACTACCTCAGGAGAGGGTATTTCAAGGACCCAAAAGGGTACCGGTGGGCTTTTGGAATAGCTGCCCTGGAGACGGAGGAAATTAAACAGCTGTCCACCTTGCCTGGTCTCTCGGAGGATCCTTCTGTTGTGGGGTTGCTGAAGGTCAAAGAACAACAGGTACCAATCGCTACCACAACAGTGCACCGGCAGCAATATCGCACCAAACGAGACTCCCTGATCCCCATACATAAGCTGATTCGTCGCCTGGAGAGCCAAGGAGTGATCAGCAAGACTCGCTCACCCTTTAACAGTCCCATATGGCCAGTGCGAAAGTCCAATGGAGAGTGGAGACTAACAGTAGACTACTGTGGCCTGAACAAAGTCACGCTGCCACTGAGTGCTGCCATGCCGGACATGCTAGAACTCCAATACGAACTGGAGTCAAAGGCAGCCAAGTGGTACGCCACAAATGATATCGCTAATGCGTTCTTCTCAATCCCTTTGGTGGCAGAGTGCAGGCCACAGTTTGCTTTCACTTGGAGGGGCGTCCAGTACACCTGGAACCGACTGCCCCAGGGGTGGAAACACAGCCCTACCATTTGCCATGGACTGATCCACACCGCACTGAAACAGGGTGAGTCTCCCGAACACCTGCAATACATTGATGACATCATTGTGTGGGGCAGCACAGCAGAAGAAGTTTTTGAGAAATGGAAGAGAACAGTCCAAATCCTTCTGAAGGCCGGTGTCCTGCTTCCGACTGGGACAGAGTTAACTTTCTTCCCAGCAGCTTGGGGGGTGTGCTGTGTTTTGGGTTCGGTGTGAAAGGAGCGTTGATGGCCCATTTATGCTTTGGCTGTGGCTGGGTGGTGCTTGCACCGGGAGTGGGGAGCACAGCCGGGGTGGTGGACCCAGCTGGCCACTGGGGTACTCTATACCATGTGACATCATGCTCAGTATAAAACCAGGTGTGGGGGGGGGCCTCACCCCCGGTTCGTGACACGCGGTCGGCGGTCGGTGAGCAGTTGCATTGCGCATTGCCTGCTCTGAGTATTCTCTTGTTGTTGTTGTTCTCATTGTTCTTATTACTGTTCTACTTGGTTTTATTTCAATTATTAAACTGTTTTTATCTCAACCCGGGAGCTTTCCTACTTGTGCCCTCCCGATTCTCTCCCGCATCCCACCGGAGTGGGGGGATGATCGAGCAGCCGCGTGGGGTTTATTTTTGCTGGCTGGGGTTAAACCACGACAGCCGGCTTTGCCATAAAACAAAGTAAGGTCAAGGGACCTGCACAGGAGATCCAGTTTTTAGGAATAAAATGGCAAGACGGACATCGTCAGATCCCAACGGATGTGATGAAGAAAATAACAGCCATGTCCCCACCAACTAGCAAAAAGGAAAAACAAGCTTTCTTAGGCGTTGTGGGTTTTTGGAGAATGCATATTCCAAATTACAGTCAGATCGTAAGCCCTCTCTATCACGTGACCAGGAAGAAGAATGACTTCAAATGGGGCCCTGAGCAACAACAAGCCTTTGAACAATTTAAACAGGAGATAGTTCAGGCAGTAGCCCTTGGGCCAGTCCGGGCAGGACAGGATGTGAAGAATGTGCTCTACACCGCAGCCGGGGAGAATGGTCCTACCTGGAGCCTCTGGCAGAAAGCACCAGGGGAGACTCGAGGTCGACCCTTAGGGTTCTGGAGTCGGGGATACAGAGGATCCAAGGCCCGCTACACTCCAACTGAGAAGGAGATACTGGCAGCATATGAAGGGATTCGAGCTGCTTCGGAAGTGGTTGGTACTGAAGCACAGCTCCTCCTGGCACCCCGACTGCCGGTGCTGGGCTGGATGTTCAAAGGGAGGGTCCCCTCTACACATCATGCAACCGATGGTGCGTGGAGTAAGTGGGTCACGCTGATCACACAACGGGCCCGAATAGGAAACCCCAGTCACCCAGGAATCTTGGAAGTGATCACAAACTGGCCAGAAGGCAAAGATTTTGGAATATCCCCAGAGGAGGAGGTGACACGTGCTGAAGAGGCCGCACTGTATAACAAACGACCAGAAAACGAGAACCAATATGCCCTGTTCACTGATGGGTCCTGTCGCCTTGTGGGAAAGCATCGGAGGTGGAAAGCTGCTGTATGGAGTCCTATACGACAAGTTCCAGAAATTACTGAAGGAGAAGGTGAATCGAGCCAGTTTGCAGAGGTGAAAGCCATCCAGCTGGCCTTGGACATTGCTGAATGAGAAAAATGGCCAGTACTTTATCTCTATACTGACTCATGGATGGTGGCAAATGCCCTGTGGGGGTGGTTGCAGCAATGAAAACAGAACAGCTGGCAGCACAGAGGTAAACCCATCTGGGCTGCTGCATTGTGGCAAGATATTGCTGCCCAAGTAGAGAACCTGGTTGTAAGAGTATGTCACGTAGATGCTCACATACCCAAGAGTCGGGCCACTGAAGAACACCAGCAGGTGAACACCAGCAGGTGAAGAACAACCAGCAGGTGGACCAGGCTGCTAAGATTGAAGTGGCTCAGGTGGGTCTGGACTGGCAACAGAAGGGTGAATTATTTATAGCTCTGTGGGCCCATGATGCCTCAGGCCATCAAGGAAGAGATGCAACATACAGATGGGCTCGTGATCGAGGGGTGGACTTGACCATGGACGCTATTGCCCAGGTTATCCATGAATGTAAAACATGCGCTGCAATCAAGCAAGGCAAGCGAGTAAAGCCTCTCTGGTATGGAGGACGATGGTTGAAATATAAATACGGGGAGGCCTGGCAGATTGATTATATCACACTCCCACAAACCCGACAGGGCAAGCACTATGTGCTCACCATGGTGGAAGTAACCACAGGATGGCTAGAAACATACCCTGTGCCCCATGCCACCACCAGGAACACCATCCTGGGCCTTGAAAAGCAAGTCCTATGGCAACATGGCACCCCAGAAAGAATTGAGTCAGACAACGGGACTCACTTCCGAAACACCCTCATAGACACCTGGGCCAAAGAGCATGGCATTGAGTGGGTCTATCACATCCCCTACCATGCACCAGCCTCCGGGAAAATTGAACGATACAACGGGCTGCTACAAGACTACGCTGAGAGCAATGGGTGGTGGGACATTCAAGCATTGGGACACACATTTAGCAACGGCCACCTGGTTAGTCAACACGAGGGCATCTGTCACTCGAGCTGGCCCTGCCCAATCCAAACCCTTATGTACTGTAGAGGGGGATAAAGTCCCTGGCGTGCATATGAGAAATATGCTGGGGAAGACAGTCTGGGTTACTCCTGCCTCTGGCAAGGGAAAACCCACCCGTGGGATTGCTTTTGCTCAGGGACCTGGGTGCACTTGGTGGGTAACGCGAAAGGATGGGGAAGTCCGGTGTGTACCTCAAGGGGATTTACTTTTGGGTGAAAATAGCCAATGAACTGGATTGTATGATATTAGTTACTATATAATACTGTATGTCATCACTTCTATGGTTACCATATGCCATATTAACAGTATTACAGTAAGAATCACCCAGATTAATGTAGAATGAACTCTGATGAAACTGAGCAAATGCAACGATGATAGAACTGGACAAGTGCCCAGAACTGGCCTCCGCATGCAAGAGCCCAACACCACACCATCTCTCCTGCCCTGAAAGACTGTTATGACAGATGGAGCCCAAAGTCATGGACTAAAAGAACTCAACGGACATTTTAGAGGGATGGCCCATGGACTAAGGGAATGATATCTGTGTGTGTGTGTATATCAAAAGGCAGGAAAAGTGGTGATGACTAATTGGAATGTATTGGAAAATGTGAGACCTTGGCATGACGTAGATGGTATAGAATAAGGGGTGGATACTGTCCTGGTTCCGGCTGGGACAGAGTTAACTTTCTTCCCAGTAGCTTGGAGGGTGTGCTGTGTTTTGGGTTTGGTATGAGAGGAGCGTTGATGGCCCATTGATGCTTTGGCTGTTGCTGGGTGGTGCTTGCACCGGGATGGGGGAGCACAGCCGGGGTGGTGGACCCAGCTGGCCAATGGGGTATTCTATACCATGTGACATCATGCTGAGTATAAAAACCAGGTGTGTGGGGGGGCTCGGCCCCCCCGTTCGTGACACACAGTCGGCGAGCAGTTGCATTGTGCATCGCCTGCTTTGTATATTCTGTTATTGTTGTTGCTCTCATTGTTATTATTACTGTTCTCCTTAGTTTTATTTCAGTGATTATACTGTTTTTATCTCAGTCCGGGAGCTTTCCTACTTGTGCCCTCCCGATTCTCTTCCCCATCCTACCGGAGGAGGGGGGTGAGCGAGCGGCTGCGTGGGGTTTATTTGCTGGCTGGGGTTAAACCACGACAGAAATATTTTAAATAATTGCACTGTAGATGAAACATTTAAATACTACTTTCTAAAATGCAAATGCAGTCAGAACAGTAGAAATAAATTCTGTTCTGAAACATTTTTTTTTTAATGCTGTCATTTGTCTTCATCAGTTTTGGCAATTTAACATTAGAATAGCAGTTGCAAATTTACCATAATCAGTGGTATTATTGGTGCATTTAGGACATATGTACAAAGTTGATTTTGAGATTATGATTTAATAAAATATTCTCTGAACACAAATTCCACCCCTAGAGTGTCTAAAAAAATTTTTTAACTACGTTCTTGAAAAATATATCAACTGAGAGGTTTTTCTTCAACACTATCTTTATGTGTCATGTGAGCATATAGTAGAGCTATTGCAAAAGATAGCAATTACATGAAAATAGAGTACTTCATAGATTAGTTTGTAAACAAAAATAGTTCTAAAGACAATATAAAGAACCTGAGACAGTTCTCAGCTTGAGACACACCCTAGGCCATGATACACCATTTCAAATCACTGTTAAAAAGTAATCATTCCAAAAATCAGAGGACTAGCTTTGAAGTCTTGTGATTTTAAGGAATACACTTAGACTTTTTAGTCATTTTCTGCTTTCTAAGACTATCCGTATTTATGTACATTTTTGGTACTTTTCAGGGTTTACTCTACAGTCATCCAGACTAAAAGCTTCTTTTTCCAATGTAAGCCATGATATAGCAACATGTCCTTACCAGCTACAGCAAATATAATGCAAAGAGAATAAAAGAATGGAAAGTACAGAATAACAAGTGCTGCAAACTGTTAGATCGCGATCTAGTTAAGTATCCAAGACAGACACCTACAGAAGCTTAACAGGACAATGTCAGTATTCTGCTAGTATATAAAAAAATACTCAAATAGCACCAATACTGCTGACTGGTTCAGATACGACACTTATCACTGAGCATTCTTCATTCCTTTAAAAGTACTATTTCATGGATTAAAATTAGGTAGCGTAAAAATATAGACAATTCCTTGCTGTCCACTGACATATTGTTAACATCATCTGAAGCTCTGGAAAAGACAGAATACTTCCCTTCCCTGTGCTCTTCTTCTAATCAGAACCTTTCTGCAGACCATACATGACTACAAAGAAATTAAGTATCAGCTCAACCGCAATATCACGAAGGCAAATGAACATTCTACAAACTCATTAGACTATTTTAGTTGACAATATAGACCCTACAATTACTCTAGAGACAGCTTTATAAGCAAACTCTAGCACTAAAGAAACAGCCAGGCACTTTCGGTTCCAAAGCCTGCCCCCTTGCATGCTTCGGACTAGCAGTGTCACTTCACACTCTGCTCTGCCTTGATTTCTCCGTCATTAGAAGTTATTTCTTCCTTTTTTCTATTCTGTATCCAAAATGTACAGACTTGATGCTTTAACTCATTCCTCCCCTCCTCCATGTATTTTCTTTTGTGATCCTCAGTGAACGTAAGTTCCAGCAGAGTTCTCTCTCCACAGCTTTAAGATTACCAGAGATTGATTGATGGCTCAAGCTATCATCAGCTAGCTTCTACAAATAGGCCTATCCTACTATAAAAATATTTTTGAGGGATATCAACACAGCAGTCATAGCAGCATCAGTAGGTTCAGCCTAGACTAGCTACCCAAAGATCCATCTTGCTTCTTTCCATTTTTACACCCTGCACCAATTTCTGTGGTTCTGCATTTAGTGTCAGCACACAAGCTAGTTAGAGGTTTGAGTATGTCTTCAGTATATTGAAATCACTTTACTGATAGCAGTACAGATAGCATAAGGCATCATACAGAAGGAGCTGTTTTAGCAGTTTTAGCCCAATCTTAGGTGAATCCATCCTTCTTCTTCAGAACATGTTAATTCTATTTCAAACTAGGTTTTAGGTCCCCTTCAACAATGAGACTCTTCAACCAGGCATCTATCAAGAAAATCATTAAAAAAAAAAACCACCTTTCTCAGAATAACCCTATGTGGAAGTCAAAATTGTAGAATTTTGAAAATTATGATAGTAAGGCACAAGACTTGCAAGCTGGAGACTGTGAACCCATAAAAATAATCAGAGTTTAAATCTAGCTGAACTACAAGGAGTGTTTCAAAGTTTTTTTGTGGTATATCTAATTTTCTTTCCATGGGACAGCTCCTGATCCACAGTAAAATTATTTATACTAGTGCATCATAAATGTAGAGCTACCCACCTGAGTGACAATCATGACTTCATAACCAGAGACAATTGAGGATTTGCACTGTCACCAGAATGTAGGTAATATTTAACTTGCTGTATTCTGTTCCTCAAAAGTGGTTCCATAGTTTTATTGTGTTCTCAGTACCTAGCCAAAATTTAGATGGAGGTACATGGATGTGATTAGCTAAAGCTGGCTTAGAGAACAGAACAGAAATTTCTGCATACCTACTCCAAGTACACTGCTAATAATTTTTGTAATAAGTGCATTCAGGAAAAGTCTGGCAACTAATACATAAAGCCTTTGTTCAAAGGACATTCACTCAGAGCAGCTCAAGCAGCTTGTAGGGCAATGCTTTTTGGAGTGTTCTAATGCAAGAGAGTCTGGGAAAAAGAAAAACTAGCAAAACTAATTACATAGGCATAGTTGGGGGCATCCTGCCACACAGCAGAAAATATATTATGCTAAACCATTTATAGGAAGCCACTAGTCTAGACCTCTGGCAGGAGGGAAACACAGCTGGCAGCTACGATTACTAACCAAGTTTTAGTTCTGTTGTACAGAAATAAGTGAGATAAATTATAGCAATAACAGATTGCAAATATATTTATAAGTTTTGTTGTGGATATAGCCTTTCTTTCTTTTCTAACTTTCTGTATATTGTAAACTATTATTTTACAAGTCCAAGAAGATCACACACGTCTTTATCCACAAAATGTCTACTTTATCTGCCCTTACTCACACTGTATATGGGATAAAAGGCTTGGTACTAAAGGTAGTTTGTAAAGAGTAGCAGTTCATTAGTATGACAGACCACACCTGGTACAAAAATAAGAACATAAGAAGTGCAACATGGGCCAGACCAAAGGTTCTGCTATCCCAGTACCCTGCCTTCACAATGCCCCAAGAGAATGCCCGAGAAAGAACAACACTAGTGCAAGCATAAAGTGGCAATTACCCCAATACTCTCCTCAACTTCAACTATATTTTGAGCTCAGATTTTTTTTGAGACTGATGTGCTTCTGGGTATTTAGTAACTCTCAATTGATTTTTCTTCTGTGAACTTGCCCAGCTGACCTTTCAACCTATGCAAATGTCAAGCTTTATGAAGTGACCTGCCAAGGAGTTTCAATATCAACTAACTCTTGCATAAGTGGCTGCCTCCCTTCTTGTTCCGAGCCTCTCTCCTGCTAAGTTTATTGGGCAGTCCCTAGTTCTTGTACTGAAAGAGACAATGAACAACTGTTCCTTATTCATGTCCTCCATACCATCTGTAACTTTGTAGACCACTATAATATCCTCCCAAATTTGACTTTTCCAAAATTTGACTCCTCCAAGTAAGAGATTCCTCAACTTAGTCATTCCTTCTGAAGAAAGTCCCATATTTTTTGATCATCCTTGCTTCTCTTTTCCAAATTTTTTCCAATTCTCCTAAAACCTTTTCAGATAAGAGGGTCAGAATGACACAAACTATTCAAGATGTAGGCATATCATGCCCAGTTTACTCAATGGCATAAGGTTCTTTATTCTTTTCCCAATAATTGTTAATACTTAATTTGCTGGATTAACAACACATTTTAGACATAGCCCAAATCTTTTTAGTAAAATCATAATATTATCTTGGATTTTTGTAGTAGCTTTGTGCTAGTGCTAATGCAGAAAGAATTAAAAGAGAAAAGAAAAGCAGTGATTTTTTTTTTTCCCCTGTTACTTCTGGTTGATATTTTTACAAAAAGTCCTGGAAAAAGGACTGAAACTCTTAAGCATGTAGTGTTACAACTTATTTTTCCTGAACATGAGAACAATATGCCCTGTGCTTGGGCCCAATTAAACAATCACAAAGTATCTGGGTAATAAGAGAGTTGTATTTACATAGAGAGCTAAATTTCAGTAGCTTAACACGGTATTTAAAAACTTCTTCAGTCAATTAAATAAAAATCTATTTGCTGACTTCTTTTTAAGGTAAAAAGGAAAGACAATCATCACTCCATTAAAATGATTTTAACCCTGACTAGTATCAAAAGGAATTTTTGCTTTAACAGTAAACTCAAAACAATCTATTTTACAAGTTCAGTGCTTGTCTCTATAAGCATGTGTTAAAATAAATTAAAATAAAGGATTTCTCCTCTTCAAGAAATGACAGCAACTAATTTAATTGCCAGTAATTAAAGGACAATACAAAGCCAATCAAGTGCTGGACATCTGTGGTAGTTCTCCAGATGACATGCATAAAATCTATTAAACAGGCTGCTGTGTTCAACAGCTAACAAATTTTGAAGCTAACTAATTTTGTAGACTGCCTGCGAACTGAGAGGAAGAGTAATGCAGTGACAGAATGAAACAGAGGCAGAAGCAATGGTTGTTGTAACAAAAGGTAAGTTTAAAAGAAGTGAACAGAGAATAAGTCTGCAAGAGGAATAACGTGACTGAGATCTTGTCCAAGTTTGTGACAGTGCATCTACCCAAGGGTCCTGTCATGTTAAGACCAAAAGGAACTTAATTTGTTTTGTTGGGGGTTTTTTTGTTTGTTTGTTTTGGTTGGCGTTTTGTTTGTTTGTTTTGGTTTTCTTTAAATGTGCTGGCAAATGGAATACCTGCACAAGTCTGATCTCTGAAGTCTGTCTGTATCAAAAAGTAGAACCCATGCTTCCAATCCAAAAATCCATGTAAATCTTTGTTTCATTTTCTTCTCAATAACCAATACACAGCAAGAAGAAATATTTGCTCTGTTCAAGACAAAAAAAAGTCTGTGTGGCATACATTATCACTTTCTGTCTAGCTTATTTATTTTTTAAAAAAATCTTTTTAATGACAGCTGCAACCAACTGTTGTGAATGAATGGCCAAATACCATGAGAACAGTAACTTACTTTACAACAGTGGCTCTTCACAAACCACGTTATTCTTATGTATACAAGTTGGGATTAGTTAACAGTGTCTATCAAGACTGTCTGCACACATGCATACTTAGTTCCCTATACCTTAAGGAATATAAGAGTGCAACAGGTATAACTTTTTTTAGTACTTATGCCAATAAAGAATCCCAGAAGACTCAATACTAGCTGGGAAAGAAAATGGGCTGCAGCAACAGCGATGTGTCTTGCAAAGGGATGCACTTGTCAGATTCCTTTCTATGTGTATGAATTCTTCAAACTAAGCTATTAAATCCATATTAAAACTACCTGATTGTCAAAAGGAATTCCTCACTGATTCCATAGTTGTTCTTACCTTCCATACCTTATTCAAGTCTTAATTTTGTAAACTAGTCTTTCAAAGCTAACCTATCTTGAAGTGGGAAAATAAATTCCTCTTCAGTACTTTTATTAAGCCCACTAAGTATTTAACCACTTTAAAAAAAAAAAAACACCACCCCACACCTGCAGTTGTATTTCTGAAACTAGTTTGGTTTCCTCTACAAACGTTATGAAAGAATAACTCCATTATTTTTTGAATGGACAGACTAGTCCTTTGTATTAAAAGTGACCTGAACTTATGCTTTTTATTTTTACCACATACTGAATATTAGCATGAGACTATTAAAATAATTATTCCCCCAAGTCTTATAAAATTTTAAACACTGAGCAGAAATTTTGACTAGCTATAAAGAGAACCTTTTTCCCCATGAGGACAGTCGAGCAGTAAAGCGGGTTGCCCAAACAGGTTGTGCAAGACTTGATTGGATAAAGCCTTGTGCAACTGGTCTGATCTCATACCTCACCCTGCTTGGAGCAGGACATTGGATTAAAGACCTCCAGAGGTCCCTTCCAACCTGAATCCCATAGAATCTAAGTAGGTGTTATCTGAAAATCTTCAAAATGTTTATTTAATAATCATGGAATAATAAAAATGACATTTTAATACAACTCTTCAGAATATTCATTGAAAAGGAAAGTAAAATGTATATCCAAAATGGAAGCTTCATTACAGCCATAGTTATCGTAGTCTAAATATTTTATCTATATAGAAAACAGGAAAAAAGAATCTCCCTGACCCATCCCACTCTGAGTTGGAACAGTCGTACATCTTACTAACAACTCCACATGAAACCTCTTGGACCACATCCCCCAATTAGTTCACTGTTAAGATTTAAAGTGCCCGACGTTGTCCTGTAAAAAACATTCTCTTCTGCAATGCAAACACAACTGCCTAAAACACTAACTGTAAGAAATCCAAGAAGTTCTTCAATTTGAAAGAAGAAATAAATATGCCTTATTTTTTTCAGCTTGGTAAGTTTTGGCAATTAATGAAGTAACTACCATAATAAATAAATGCAAGTAACTACCATAAGATCTGCAAACAAGAAAAGTTAACATCCAATAAAACATTTCTACTCTCCACTGTGGCTGAAAAAGAGGGAGAATTTCATTGTTCTTAAATCACAAAATTATCTTACTACTTTACATAGATCAGAGTTAGTGAATTGAAACACACTAACTTCCACCCGAATTATACAGAAATAAGACTCAATATAGAAGTTTAATAAAGTAAGGATGCTTAGAAAGAGGTTGGATAACATGCAGAAGATACTGGTATTTGATTTTTTTCCCCCTCAATGTATTAACTTTAATTTCTGTTGTGCAAAATAGTCTGGTTCTTAATTCTTTCAGTTTTAGTTAATTTGGTGTTTTTATTAATGTTAAGTGTGGTTTTATTCAATAAATACAAATCATTTACAAATGTAAATATTTTAATCAAATTCCCACTTTTCCTTGGAAGAGCTTGTAAAAGCCTAAAGCAAAAAATCTGAAGTAAAAAATTATTTTTCAATTACTAAAAAAAGTAAAAATATTAAGATGAATAAATTTATTTAAGTTCTAGAGCTACTTAAAAGAATATGCAGATAGAGAGTTTCCTTCCAGTAATCCAGGGAGAGATACCAAATTCAGTGGTGCAAAGGCTACAAAGAGCCACGCATTTCAGTGAAGTTACTACCCCTAGCATAGCACCACACTATTTAGAATCCCCTTCTTAAAAAGGGTCATGTACAGGAACAAAGTTTTTCAGATTGCCAAGCAATCCGTTTGGCTCAAGACATAACCAAAAAAATAATTGCAAAACATCACAATTCTCCTGACCAATTGCATCTCTTATTAATGCTACTGTTTGCTGCTAATTTTTTTAACCACTAAATAATTAACATTCTTAGCCAAAATATGACTGAAATGGAATAGTTTCAAAACCAATCTTGGTTAAGTCACTTTCATGGCTTAACAGATTGCATTTCACACATCTGAAAAAATCCTTGGTTTTGCTAGTGTTTGGAGTACAATTTCTTGTTCTTTAGTGTTTCCAAACATATTGTTCAGGATTGCTTAATATATCTCACTCCACTTTGGCAGGTGGTTGAGAGAGCTCACAGAGTTGACATTTCTTCTGAAAGAATCTGGACAATGAATATCTGTCAGCATTACTTATGACCTTGCAATTTTGAAGCAGGACTAACTATCCTAAAATTACAATATAAGCAAATAACTTTCATTACAGCTAAATTAATGTGCAAGCTAAAGAACTGCCTGTACCTCTTTTTCCCATTTATCCAATCACTTAGCACTCCCTTTTTCAAGCTGCCAAGAGTAATGAATGAGAGATTTGCCATGGGTCTGGCTGAAGCCTTCCAAAACCGATACAAGATTCAGGTATCAAAGATCATTAATATGTTTGTGCTGTCTGATTGCTAAAAACAATACCAGTCACTCTGACAACTTTTGTAATACGGACACATATCCTCCTCCACCTGGAAAGACACTAATGATAAAGTTCAAGTAAGCCACAGAGAATTGTCCCGAATGGTAACTATGTTCTGAGAGATAATACAAAAACTTTCAATTCCAAAAAAATGTCACAATGATTGCTCATTAACTGAAAAATAGAGTGGTGAGTGCACATGTGTAGAAGCATCCTTTTTCTGCAGTATCTAGAACACACTGTATCTTCCTAGCAAGCTGCACACCACATGGACAAATACTCACAGAGTAGCAGTAAACTGTCAAAACTCCAAGTACTCGTGTAGGTATCCATTCAAAATTATTATGGGCTTAAGCTGTGGGGACATCTTCAGGATAATCTGTTGGACCAGTAAGGCTTGTGCAAAAGAGCATTATTTATTTCAAGTCACATGAAGATACCTTAAGAAGTTTAGGAGAAAGAAAGAAAACAAGCAATTTTTCTTCTAGAGAAGAAAAAATAATCTAAAAATATAAAAAACTAGAAATAGAACTGTCGTGGTTTAACCCCAGCCAGCAACTAAACACCACACAGCCGCTTGCTCACTCCCCCCACCTCTGGTGGGATGGGGGAGAGAACCAGGAGGGTAAAAGTGAGAAAACTCGTGGGTTGAGATAAAGACAGTTTAATAATTGAAATAAAGTAAAATAGTAGTAGTAGTAGTAATAATAATAATAGAATATACAAAGCAAGTGATGCACGATGCAACTGCTCACCACCCGCTGACTGACGCCCAGCCAGTCCCAAAGCAGTGATCGCTGCCCCCCAGCCAACTCCCCCTAGTTTATATACTGAGCATGACATCATATGGTATGGAATATCACTTTGGCCAGTTTGGGTTAGCTGTCCTGGCTATGCTCCCTCCCAGCTTCTTGTGCACCTGGCAGAGCATGGGAAGCTGAAGAGTCCTTGACTAGCATAAGCACTACTTAACAACAACTACAACATCAGTGTGTTATCAACATTCTTCTCATACTAAATCCAAAACACAGCCCTATACCAGCTACTAGGAAGAAAATTAACTCTATCCCAGCCAAAACCAGGACAAGAACATAAAAAAAAAAAAAATCTAGAGAAAGATGGGTCTTCTACTACCCAATCTGGAGAACAAAAGTTGTGACTGGTAATGCATTAAAAGGGCATTACAACAGCAGAGGACACAAACCAATGATTCTGCTTTCAAAGTCACCACAGAAAGAAACTTGGTTCTGGGAGGATCTACTCCTCAGTGCTCATCACCATATCACAGATCGGGTATCACCAGCCCTGAGGGCACTGATAACTGATGGCTTTTACTAAACCAGCTATGGATTGCTGGTTGAGAATGTATCACAGGTATCAGAACCAAAGTGCCACAAAACATCAGAGGGACACATCCAAGTTATAAATTGCATTCTATCTGGGAAGCTGAGTAGGATTTATCTTTTCATTTTACCAGATCCCAAGGAAAAGGAAAAGCTTCACGCCCTATGAATAAAGTTCCTTCCTTAAAGAGTAAAACAAATGTAGGAGAAATAGCAGAAGATGCCTGTTCAGCATAAGCTAGTATTGTTTTCTGCTTTAAGGAAGCTCTCAATGAATACTAAAAAAGGCCTAAGAAGGGTGGATTTCAAACCCTGGAACTTATTTCCATCCAAACTAGCTAAATCCTCTTACCATAGAAACTGGAAAAAAGTTCTGACGATTGTGTGGTTTTGTTTTTCAGTGACCAGGCTGCATAAAACCAGAAAAAGCTAGACTACCCTAATCTGCTATATAAAAGGCTAAAAGAAAAAGCACATGGTGTGCAAATCTATGGATCACATAGAAGTTCTGTGTCGCTGGCATAAGTATTAAGAATAATGAAAGAGATAGTGAAGCCAAATTTCCCTTGTTGCCATGGGTTCAGGGGACATGGACAACCACAGCATGGCATGGCATGGCCAAAGGTACTGATAGTCAAAATTATAAGATTGTAACTTTATATGACCCGAGCATGTTAGCAGTAAAATTCAATTTTCAAATGAACTGCAATAACATACATGTGAAGAGCATGTATTTAAAGACTGTATTTTACAGTTAAAATAGTTTACTAGTGATTTGCATTTTATGTCCGTAGCAGCAGAATCAGACCTTTAAGCAGATAAGAAGCCACAGCAAGAGATCCCGTTTTGATACTATGAGCGCAGAATATCAGCACAACTGCATGCCTCAAAGTCTCACATAAAATTTACTGAAAGTTAACTGATGCATAAGTTTTAGACAGGGAATTTTCACCTTAATATGAAAATAACCCTGCTGAAGTCATAAGAGTTATGTGAGTAAAGATTTGACAGTCAGGCCCTGTGATCATTTGTAGCTTTCAGTATGGTTTGCAACTGCCAAATGTTAGGTGGAAATTGAGGAGTGGGGGATGAAGGAATGTGTGTATGAGGGTGTGTTACAAACCAAACTATTTTAACGCTAACAAACACGCAACAGTTCAGAGAAAAAATTGTTATCCAGCAGCAGTAATAACCAAGATTGAGACAAGCAAGGATATAATGCTTAAACAGAAATTTTGTCAGAATATCACAACTGATGTTCTTCTTCTAACGAGTAGAAGCAGTCAGGATCTATTCTATACTGTATTTAAAAAAGGGAACCTGAAATACAGACAACCTAGGCAGCTTGGTGACTCAGAGGGAAGAGTGCCACCTGAGTCAACAACTTAATTATAATAAAACCAACAAATCACATAATTGTCATGAAACAGAAAAGGAAGTTTTAAGTGATATTTAAAGAGTTTTCTACTCCCTATTGAAAATCTAAAGCTTTTTTTTTTGAAATGTTACTGCAATTTATATGATAGCGATTCTATGTTTCTATACAAGTGAGCTAGTGTTTTAGCCAAATTAATACTTACACCTAAAATATTTCTGAAAGGTTTCTGATGCCTCTATTTATAAATAATTAAAAGAGCTTTAGTTTACAAAGGGAAGATATCACTTTCTGAATATTCTGCCTCTTTAAAATCCCTCACAGTTGGACATAGAAACATGAAGATGCTCAAAATTACACATCAAATTATGTTTGGAAAAGTAGGCCTTTACTCCTTTTCTTTTTTTCTTTTTAAAAGATTCTGGAATATGAGTTCAACTATGTCAGAGGACAAAATATTAAAAAAGAAAAACATGAAGAATCAGTTACTGAAGATATTCTTAATTTACTTGACCTTTGGGTTAACAAGTTTCTTGATAATCAACCTTGCAACATATGAAAGCATACCTTTGCAGAAAAAATAACTACTTCTAGAAATATGTACAGTGGTCAAAGGAAAGTACATAACCCTTAAGTGTGTTCTGGGTCTCTTTGCCAAATACAGAAGAACATTATTTATCTATAGATTCCAAATTCTTTACCTTAATTGTAGAACGCAAGTGATTAGTTCTGGATGTTTGTGAACCAATTCCTGCTGTGCCCTTTATACATTTGCACAGTGTACGATACACACCTGAAATCTAGTCAATGAAAATTACTAGAAATGGAGCATAACCTGCATTGCCAATGTCTCTTTGAAAGGCATGTGTATATCTTGAATTTTGTTTTAAATTTACTCTCAGAAATTACCTCCTCTAAAAAATATTAATCAATACACAAAAGCTATTTCAGTAAAGAGATTAATTAAAACAGAAAATCATCCTATCATACAAGCTCTAAAAAAAAAAAGAACATCTCTTCCTCCATGATGTTTGTAAAGGCAATATTTACAAGGAGTGAACTGATACAACAGTTCCTATTCTGAAACATTTAAGAGGATACACAGAAAATATGATTTTGTCAACTAAGTGCCTCAAGCTGCTATATCGCACAAAATCAAACCTTTATTTCCACACAACACTCAGCAGTGAACAAGCAATACAGGGAAGAAAAAAAAAAAGGGGGGGTAGAAACTCAGTCATAATTTAGATTCTGCAAGCTTCTAGACATTAAAAAACAGCTATTTCGTATGGACTGTCCTTCCTTGTAGACAGTCTGCCTTCCACAAAGAACTCGTGTTACAGTAATTGGAGGATCTGAGCAATCAGCTGGATATGGAGCTTAGATATAGTCCCACACTAGTACCTCTGACATGCCCTATTTGCTTACGAAAAGCTCCTTTTGGATTTGACAATTTTAATTACTGCATATTTGACAGAATCACAATCTTACTTGCCTATTTGCCAATAGTGTTTCTGAGAATAAGGAACTCAAAATAAAAAAACCTTCCACATTGGCAATTTAAAAAGCAGAAAGATGCTTCAGAAGTGCTTAGCCCTAAGCAGCTTTCATTGGAGTTCAATGGAGGTGGAAACATTAAAAATATTTTACAAAACAGTATGGTATAGAGATCCTTTATTTTTAAAAGCTTGGCTAAGACACTTTCACATGTTTACTACAAAGATAGCATAGTAAAAACAATAGAAAACTGCCTTATTGGAACCCATGCAGAACTTAACTGTGCGAAGACTATTACAGTACTTGTATAGCATTCCCTTTCCAGTCCTTCAGCTCTCCCATTAAATTTTTCAACCAAATAGCTCAGCCTCACTTGTGTTTTACTAACTTAGTGGGAAAACACATTCAAATACATACAGATGACAGTTTGTTCAAGTGTAATCAACAGCAGTTTTATAATGGCTATTTAAAAAAAAAAAAAAAGTCAACTTTGTTTCCAAAGATTTAACCTGTGGAAAGCAAAACTTCAGAGACATCTGATCTTGTTTCTAAGATTTCCTCCAAAAAGCTGTATTTGAAAATATGAAGCAATCATGAGCTGGCAGTCTTGGTTTTGACCTCACCATATGTAACAGGAAATTACTTGGTAACTATTTGGGAAAAATATATAGATGTGTGGAATAGTAGACCATCAAGATTTTATTTTGAGAGCAACTATAAAGTTATGTCTCATAGTATTCAGGGAATCTATACTATTGAAAAACAAGAGTGTCTCAAGCTTGGTTTCAGCATATAAAACTGAAATAATTCCTGAGAACAATACATGCTGTGACAGCCTTAAAGGCAAAATGACATTAAAAAAAACCCAAGAGATTTTGGTGGACTGCATGAATAAAAAAGTTATCAGATTGAGTTCTTCAAAATACATTGTCCAAATACACCAATATGATTATGGACTTCTTTTTTGCCATAGTATTGACAGACAACCATTCTCTCTTCCTGCTCTGCACTGACCATGATATGATTTCCCCCCCTCCACACACACTCACACTTGTACCCACCCACACCATTTTCTCTCATCTTCAAAACCCAGGCTGTCTAGAGATTGAGGAAGCAGAAAGGAGGATGGGAAAGCATGGTACATCACGATAATAAGTTTTGACGCACAGCAGACACCAGCAGTAATTGTACTTCTTTCTTGTAGTGCCATCAATTCACATCATCTTTATTACAGAAGACTCCAGTGTAGCACTAAATTGCTGGAGACCGTTCCTGGGATCCAGGGCAACAGCGATTGTGTATCTCTATCCAGTGCAGCATCCATCCCAATCAATCCCAAGCAACCATCTAGTGCTTGCAGTGAACTCTGATGCCTGTCTTAAAGAGGTCAGGTTTAGAAATATTTTTCAACAAAGCTACCACAACAAGCATGGTAGAATGGGCTCTGAAGATTAAGGCAAGGACTTCCTTAATAGACCATTATCCATTTAGTAATTTTTACTAAACTGCTGCTACTTCAGATCTTTCAGCTATAGAGGTAAGTAGCAGTGGAGAAGTTTTTTTGGTTTTAATAATAAGTTTAGTCATATGCAAATGAATCTCTTTACACTAAGTAAAAGAGGTTATAACAAAACAGCTAGGAGGCTAGGAGAAGGGAGGTTTGACCTACTGCAAGAAGAAAATGGTCTATCTCAACTTAGGACAATTGAGAAGAGAAGAGACAGGCTGCTGTTCATGAATGGGGAGATCATAGACATACAATACAGATAGACCCAAGGCAAAAAGTCTAGAACTAGAGTGCTTAAGATACCTATGTGTTATGTAAACATACATAGGCAAGAATAATTAGCTAGGCCTGTCACTTTCAAATTATATTACTGTGAGCTGATCACAACAGATCAAGCACTTCTATTTAATAATTAAATTAGAAAAAGGCAGATTATGTTTGAAAGGTTCACAGAAGCATTGCAATCTTTTTACACTACATACAGTTCCTTAAGCTGCTTTAAAAATATACTATGCAACTCCAAACAATCTGGTTTTCTGGATAGAGAAATGAACCTAAAAAAAAAAAAAATAATCATTCTCCATCTTCTAATCCAAAATCCTTTTCCTCAAGACTGGAAAAAGACTTGGATCAATATGACTTGGAGTTTTCTATGTTCACAGCATGAAAATCAATATGAAACTAGAACAGCACTGGCCCAAAGAAACAGAACTGCAAGAAACTTAAATATTTTAAAATACTGTATTAGTATAATGTTCAACAGAAAAGCAGAAGTGAACATATCACAGACGTGATTTAGGAAGAAGCACTCTTCTCCACTTAGTTCAAACTTACATGCTTAACAGACAAGAAAGAAACACCCACAAATAAAGCATCTGAACCTGTAAACCATAATTTATGTAAGCATTTCTACTAAAGTCAAGGTTTCAATCCCATTTTCCTCCTGATTTTGCAGAGTTGCACCAGCCTTCAATGTATGATGTAGTCACGGCCTTTGCTCTGTTATGTCTTTATAACCCACTCCCCTCCAAATATTACACTAAACCATCACTTCACATATGTAAGTATCTTTGATATTGTGATATCAGACACAAAATAAATTATTTTTTTCATTATACTCTGTTCCTTAATTTATATTCAGTTTTTAATCTAGCATCTTATGAAGTACTTTATCTACAAAAATCACAGTATTTTACACAATGGAAACACTAATTCCAGAAATTAAGTATTTTGTTGTAAGCTAGAAGAAACTACACACTGACAAAGTAATGCTAAAAGACAACTTGGGGAACAGCTCATCTCAAACTTATTATCATATCGAAGTGTCTTGTCTCTGAAAACACACACAGATAAATTCTGTCATATGCTTGCCATTTACAAGCATCAAATACATTTACAACTGTATACAAAATACAAAATTCATGTACTTATATGAAGAAGGTTCACACTGAGAACTGTATATTGTCTTACTAAATATGAAAATGTTTTCCCTCTGAGCCTTTGAACAGACTTTACAGACAGCACACTTTCTAATTACATCCTATCAAGGAACACCAGCATTTCCAAAGGTAAAGATAATGGTCTAGCAGCAGAAAGGTTGAAATTCCTTAATAAAAATACCCTATGAGGATGGAAAGAATTTCAAATGAGAAAAATCCCTAACAACAGAGCATGGGTCCCCATTGCAAAATTTTCCACAAGACAACAGAGTAGCACAGGAACTAAACTCTCAGCCAAATGGCCTTGATGAACCTTTCAGCTTTGTCAGCTTGATATATATGAAGTGACAGGTATCTTTGGAATTAATTCAAGTACTATTTATTATATATCTATTCTCTCATAATTTAAAAAATAAAAGTATTTCTGAAGTACACATTTATTTTACACTGCTATGGGTCTGTGATTCCAAATAACTGTTTAACAATAGAGCATTCTATTTCTACAGATGAGGTAATTTTAGAAATAAGACACTAAAACACATCTGTATCACCAGTACCACAAAACATTGCTCCAGACCACCTCACAGAAAATACTTCCATACAGCTGCACCAGACACTTGGGGAACAAGTGATGCAAGCTCTGTGTGGAAGAAGAATCTCTTTAACATGCAGCAGGGGAGCAGAGGATGCACCTGAACCTCAAGGATAACAGAAAAGCTTATGGCACACATCATTTGCAACATGTAAGTAGATCAGTGACAGTGACCTTTACCAGAAGGCATAGCTCAAAGTTAGTTTACTGAAGTAATAAAAATAATTTTGCAGGCTTAAAGAAAATACAGTTAACATTCTTATTTTCCTTCCTAGTTCTACAAAAGTCATATTACTTGAACTAAAAAATCACAACATTAGCATGACAAGAAAAACAAGCAAAGTCAGAACAAATGCCTTTTAAAAATAACACTGACATTGTAAAAGAAGTCCTAAGTACTACAGTTTTAAAAAGTGACACTGGTGTTTCAGGCTGAGGAATCCATAGGGGTTTGTTTGTTTTGAAGTGTGGAAAGAGAGGCTTTAGGTGTTGTTCCACACACACACATGCATGCACACATACACACAAAATGTCCTCGTGTTCCTTCCCCTCCCTCCCATACACTAAATGGAGATGTTATCACCAGTGAGCAAGAATAAGAAAGTACTCTGCCCTCTATATGGTCTAAATCCTTCAATATGATATACTCATGCAGGGTTTTGGGTGGTTTGGTGGGGTGTTTTTGTTTTTTGTTGTTTTGGTTTTTTATAATTGTGCAGAGCCAAGTTAATATTTAAGGTACTTGGCATAAGCATGAGAGTTTGACTTATAGATCAAAATGCAGGACTGCAGTCATAGTAAATACTCTTCCCGATAACTCACTAAACAGAACCACCTGATGAGAAGTTAAATGTATAGAGGTCATAGGCAAAGGAAGATAAAATTATGTTATTCTGATGGCAAAAAGGTCTTTTGGATGAGGCTGAGGAAGATCAAAATCTTCTTTTACAGCCAAAGAAGCCCCACTGTATAATGTGTCTGATATCTAACAGCTAAATGTTTTTAGATTATATTCTGGATTTTTCTAATGGCCAGAACAATTGTAATTCCTTCATTACACATAAAGAAACATATCTAATTTATGGATATAAAACTGCTACATGTACCAAATAGCAACTTTCCTGCAATTAGAATGCAGTGTATTTCACTGCATTATGCTACCGCCAAGAAACATTTCATACTGTGGTATAACGAGTATTAGAGGAAATCTTAATCTTAAGGCAGGCAAATACATTCTGAAAAGAAATACCTCCCCTCTCTCTGAAAGAATGCAAGTTCACCACTACATACTTTCACCTTAAAACACTTGGTATATTCCATGCTTGCCTGAATAAATTGTTGCAATTGAAAGCTTCTATAAACCATTATGAAATAGAGAAGAAGGTACAGAAGGACTTCTGGTCCAAATTAAAGAATGCTTACACCATGCATGATGAAAAATAGATGAGAAGAGACAGATGCAAAGGTGACAGAAAAGATTTCTGTGTTTTTAGCTGGTTAAGACTGGTAGGGGTTAGGGATTGGGATTGGTAGGGATTGGGATTGGGACTGGTAGGGATTTCTGTGTTTTTAGCTGGTTAAGGGGTAGCTATGACTTAGTCGCCATCATGGAAACATGGTGGGATGAGTCGCACGATTGGAGTGCTGCAATGGAAGGCTATAAGCTCTTCAGAAGGGACAGGCGAGGAAGGAGAGGCGGTGGGGTAGCCCTGTATGTTAGGGAATGCTTCGACTGTCTAGAGCTCGATAGTAGTGATGACGAGGTCGAGTGCTTGTGGGTGAGGATGAGGGGGAAGGCCAACAAGGCAGATATCCTGCTGGGAGTCTGTTATAGACCACCTAGCCAGGACGAGGAGGCAGATGAAATATTCTACCAGAGGCTGGCAGAAGTCTCCCAGTCGCTAGTCCTTGTTCTCGTGGGGGACTTCAACTTTCCGGATGTCTGCTGGAAATACCACACGGCAGAGAGGAAACAGTCGAGGAGGTTCCTGGAGTGTGTGGAGGATAACTTCCTGACGCAGCTGGTAAGCGAGCCCACCAGGGGAGATGCCTCGCTTGACCTGCTGTTCACGAACAGAGAAGGGCTGGTGGGAGATGTGGTGGTCGGAGGCCGGCTTGGGCTTAGCGACCATGAAATGGTAGAATTTTCGATACTTGGTGAAGTAAAGAGGGGGGCCAGCAAAACCGCTACCATGGACTTCCGGCGGGCGGACTTTGGCCTGCTCAGGACACTGGTCGAGAGGGTCCCTTGGGAGACAGTCCTGAAGGGCAAAGGGGTCCAGGAAGGCTGGACGTTCTTCAAGAAAGAAGTCTTAAAGGCGCAGGAGCGGGCTGTCCCCATGTGCCGCAAGAAGAACGGGCGGGGAAGGCGACCGGCCTGGCTGAACGGGGAGCTCTGGCTGGGACTCAGGGAAAAAAGGAGAGTTTATCACTTGTGGAGGAAGGGTCAGGCAACTCAGGAAGAGTACAGGGATCGCGTTAGATCGTGCAGAGAGGAAATTAGAAAGGCAAAAGCCCGGCTAGAACTCAACCTGGCCACTGTCGTGAGAGACAACAAAAAATGCTTTTATAAGTATGTTAATGACAAAAGGAGAGCCAAGGAGAATCTCCATCCTCTATTGGATGCGGGGGGGAACATTGCCACCAAGGACGAGGAAAAGGCTGAGGTACTCAACGCCTTCTTTGCCTCAGTCTTTAGTAGTCAGAATGGTTATCCTCAGGGTACTCAGCCCCCTGAGCTGGAAGACATGGACGACGAGCAGGATAAACCCCCCATAATTCAAGAGGATGAAGTTAATGACCTGCTATGCCACCTGGACGTTCACAAGTCTATGGGGCCGGATGGGATCCACCCGAGGGTACTGAGGGAGCTGGCGGAGGAGCTTGTCGAGCCACTCTCCATCATTTACCAGCAGTCCTGGTTAACTGGGGAGGTCCCGGACGACTGGAGGCTCGCCAATGTGACTCCCATCTACAAGAAGGGCCGGAGGGAGGATCCGGGGAACTACAGACCGGTCAGCCTGACCTCGGTGCCGGGGAAGATCATGGAGCGGTTGGTTTTGAGGGTGCTCACGAGCCATGTCCGGGACAACCAGGGGATCAGGCCCAGCCAGCACGGGTTCATGGAAGGCAGGTCCTGCTTGACCAACCTGATCTCCTTCTATGACCAGGTGACCCGCCTAGTGGATGAGGGAAAGGCTGTGGATGTGGTCTACCTGGACTTCAGTAAGGCCTTTGACACTGTCTCCCACAGCATTCTCCTAGAGAAGCTGGCGGCTCACGGCCTAGACAGGTACACTCTTCGCTGGGTAAAAAACTGGCTGGACGGCCGAGCCCAGAGAGTTGTGGTCAACGGAGTTAAATCCAGTTGGCGGCCGGTCACGAGCAGTGTTCCCCAGGGCTCAGTACTGGGGCCGGTCCTGTTCAATATCTTTATCAACGATCTGGATGAGGGGATCGAGTGCTCCCTCAGTAAGTTTGCAGATGACACCAAGTTGGGCGGGAGTGTTGATCTGCTCGAGGGTAGGAAGGCTCTGCAGAGGGACCTGGACAGGCTGGATCGATGGGCCGAGGCCAACTGTATGAGATTCAACAAGGCCAAGTGCCGGGTCCTGCACTTCGGCCACAACAACCCCAGGCAACGCTACAGGCTTGGGGAAGAGTGGCTGGAAAGCTGCCCAGAGGAAAAGGACCTGGGGGTGCTGATTGACAGCCGGCTGAACATGAGCCGGCAGTGTGCTCAGGTGGCCAAGAAGGTCAACGGCATCCTGGCCTGTATCAGAAATAGTGTGGCCAGCAGGAGTAGGGAGGTGATCGTGCCCCTGTACTCGGCACTGGTGAGGCCGCACCTCGAATACTGTGTTCAGTTTTGGGCCCCTCACTACAAGAAGGACATGGAGGTGCTGGAGCGTGTCCAGAGGAGGGCAACGAAGCTGGTGAAGGGCCTGGAGCACAAGCCTTATGAGGAGCGGCTGAGGGAACTGGGGTTGTTTAGCCTGGAGAAGAGGAGGCTGAGGGGAGACCTCATCGCGCTCTACAACTACCTGAAAGGAGGTTGTAGTGAGGTGGGTGTTGGTCTCTTCTGCCAAGTAACTAGCGATAGGACGAGAGGAAATGGCCTCAAGTTGCACCAAGGGAGGTTTAGATTGAACATTAGGAGAAATTTCTTTACTGAAAGAGTGGTCAGGCCTTGGAACAGGCTGCCCAGGGAAGTGGTGGAGTCACCATCCCTGGAGGTATTTAAAAGACGTGTAGATGAGGCCCTTAGGGACATGGTGTAGTGGGCATGGTGGTGTTGGGTTGACGGTTGGACACGATGATCTTAGAGGTCTTTTCCAACCTGTATGATTCTATGATTCTATGATTCTATGATTCTTTGCAGATTACTTGCTTTGAATACTTGAGCAGTTATTCTGAAGCTACAAATCAGGTACTTAAAAAACAATCATGGTTTTAAGCTTGCTTCCACTAATCAGAGAAATTTAGAAACAATTCTGACATAAAATTATATTGTGAAGATTCACTATTGTAATGTGTCCTTAAAACTTAGTGACTGCTGGTGCAATTTTGCAAGTCAAATTATAAGCAACAACATACAGGGCAATGAGTTGACATCATCCAAGGGCTCCCCCTCACTGAGTCTAATGTTTTCTGTTGTTAGTTACTACATTTCTGGAATTTACCTTCCTAACTATTATGATAATACATGTTAAAATAAAGGATGCACATCCCTACTCATTTTACAATTTGTTGCACTTACAAAAAACTTCATGTTTATATATAATACACAAAGCCTAAATATAAAAAGCTTATTTAGCATAGAAATATTTTTCATACAGAAAGAGTATTTTCCTATCTGTGATAAATAGTTGAAACTGGTCTTGACCATTCTTCAAGTCTAATTCAACAGCACTTATAATTGAAAGCCACTTCTCTCTTGCTATATAATAGTTACAAGATGCAAGAGAGGCAAAGCATGTGAAATATTCAGAACAAAGGATCTACACACAGTACTGTACCAAAGCGTTAAATATTAGAATACCTATCATTATTGGCAAACTAACATTTTGACTCACTAAATCATAAAAAATTGCTTGAATAAAAGTATTGCCTGTTAAAGAAGTGATCAGACATTACTCAAACCAAGACAACTGCACGTAATTTGAAAAAAATTAATTTAAATTATTGATTAACTTTATTAGCTTGAGGTACCACTACCACATGTATCAGCAGTGGTAGGCCCCGGCCACG
The DNA here is from genome assembly GCF_964195595.1 of Calonectris borealis. Lineage (NCBI taxonomy): Eukaryota > Metazoa > Chordata > Aves > Procellariiformes > Procellariidae > Calonectris > Calonectris borealis. The sequence continues at coordinate 45,373,033 of NC_134351.1, read as the reverse complement.
CACATTCAACAGCTTTTAGTTATCTCCATAGCGTTCACTTACTACTTTGATATAGTTCTGAGATACTATAAATAGTGGTATGTATATCAGAGTTTAAACTAGGAGTGTCTAGAATTTTGCATAACTGCATGTGTGGAAGATTACTGACCAATGGTCTGAAAAAGATATTTGATTATGCAGCGTTACAAGAGGTTTGGTTTGTTTTATTTTTTATTATTCACACTGTTGATAATGTTGTAATTACTGGTCTGTATTGGCTTAGCCAGTAGAAATACAGCTAGTAAAGGCCAAATCACCAGAAGTACGAAGAGTTTCAAACTGAATTGCCAGAATTATTCTTTCATATCTTTCAGAATTAACTACACAGAAGTAGACTGGACATTGGTATGACTTTTTAAAGAGTATTCCAATCTGACTCACAAACAAGCAAGTAAATTTTATAGCTTCCCTCTCCTTTTCCTCCAGTAGGAAAAATGATTCAGGTACCAGCATTTCAAACAGCCTGAGAAAACAGTTGTTTTTAGAGTTAATAAAAAGTATAACAGAGTTGAGATTCTCCACTATATTTCTTGAGACACCCAAATTTGCTGAGTAAGCAAAATTTTGCATTCTTATCCCTTCTACCTGGGCCTGCCATTTAATTAATAACAGAGCTGCATATACACCCTGATACACTGTTAGTTGCAGAAGCCACCGTTTCTTGCATAAAGTCATGTGACCTTGACTTTTCCAATATCAGATGCAACTGTTGCTTCAGATTCCGCATTATTATAGTCTTCATGCTTCAATTAGTCAAGCTCACTAGTTAAATAATCTTCCTTTGTGATTTAAAAAAAAAAAACCCACAACAAAAAAAAACCACTTCATCATTCTCTCTGAGATACAGCTTGCCATTAGTCCCTAACACCCCCAATAACTGATGGTAATGAGCTTCAGAACTTTCCTCCTCTTAATTACCTTGATTTACACAGTATTTCTTTTACCATCTCTAGGCTACACCCATTCTCTGCAGACATATCTACCCCCTCAGAATGCTCTGCAGCAGAGATCTTCATCATAGGGCAAAGAGTCAAACTTATAAATCCACAGGACACAAATGGTACTTTGATCCATCAACGCACATCCAGAAGCAGCCTAGCCAAATTTGGGGGTAAACCTGTGCTCTCTCGGCAGAGGTTACTGCATCAGGTACAGTGCTATGCATGTGCAGCTAACCTCTGTCTCGCCTCGAACAGACACGTAGACAGCCAGCTTGTGTGACCCCTCATAGATCCATCCGCTTTAGGCTGGGGTAGCCAGAGTCTGCTTTGGCATCTTGGCATCCGCAGTACAGACACATCCTTCAGGATGCTGCTTGTGGGGCGTACCAAGTTGTTTTTGTTGGTTGCTTAGGTTTAATCAGACTAGTTAACAGTCTGGAACCTCACATTTTGGAGCAGTTATCCAACTACTCTGATTTATATCATTCTTCCTCCAATTTTCTAGGTATCATATCACTTCCTATTTTTGCCCACCTCTTCAACTTCAATACTGACAGCCCTAACAGGCTTTTGCAGTGCAACAATCCATCTTCAGCTTCCTCCCCAGATCTATCACAGCTCTTTTCCTCCTTAAGCAGCGCTACTTAATGACAACCTATAAGATCAGTTAAACATCAGTGATAAGAGACAACCAAATCAATTAAACGCAATATGAAAATTGTAAGAAAAAGCTAACTGTTTAAGGCTATTGTTTTAGTTCTATATTTTCTTCAGAACAAAAGTAGTATTATATAATTTCTCTGAAGTGGTCACAGAATTTCTACTACAAGATTTAAAAAAAAAAAAAAGAAAGAAGGTGTTTTCAAAGCACATATGGAACTTAAGATATTGAGCAGCAAGATCTAAAGACACTCAGCTATCCAATCAAAGCAATTAAGATTCCCTCAGGCAATTAACCCCCTCACTTCTCAGCATGTGAAAATATTTAGTACATAAAACTGCACCTGAAGATTAAAAAATATTACCCCCAGAAAACTGTCTATTGTCATATTTTAATTTAAAAATTTTCTTGAAATTCCTGTTCCTTGAGAATGTATAACTCCTCCCCTCCAAAAGCTTTAATTTATATCAATTCAATTTAATATGACCTCTGGGTTTCACCAAGATCAGAGGAGTGCAAAACAGCCTTAGTATCCCAGAAGCTCAGGCTGAAAGTGCATTATGTAGGCTATAGCAAGTGAATCAACGGAAAGAAAAGAAAGAGGTTGTCCTGGTTCCGGCTGGGACAGGGTTAACTTTCTTCCCAGTAGCTTGGGGGGTGTGCTGTGTTTTGGGTTTGGTGTGAAAGGAGAGTTGATGGCCCATTGATGCTTTGGCTGTTGCTGGGTGATGCTTGCACCGGGAGGGGGGAGCACAGCCGGGGTGGTGGACCCAGCTGGCCAATGGGGTATTCTATACCATGTGACATCATGCTCAGTATAAAAACCAGGTGGGGGGGGCTCGGCCCCGTTAATGACACGCGGTCGGTGAGCAGTTGCGTTGTGCATTGCCTGCTTTGTGTATTCTGTTATTTTTGTTGTTCTCATTGTTATTATTACTGTTCTACTCAGTTTTATTTCAATTATTAAACTGTTTTTATCTCAACCCGGGAGCTTTCCTACTTGTGCCCTCCCGATTCTCTCCCCCATCCCACCGGGGGGGGGGTGATCGAGCGGCTGCGTGGCGTTTATTTTTGCTGGCTGGGGTTAAACCACGACAGTCCTTTTTGGCGCCCAACGTGGGGCACGAAGGGTTGAGATAACAACAGATTATTTAAAGCATATTAAGGAATTGATATCTATTAACATATTAATTTGTTCTGCACCATGCTCTTGTTTTTACTGTACCTGTTAAAGATTGGAGTTGGGTTTTGTAGTCTACTGTGCTCTGCAGTGATTAATGATGTTTTGCCTGGGAGGTTTGTTACTAAAACGCTGGCATTGGGGGTTATTTGGTATTTGGGATTTGTAATGAAGCCGTTACTGTATTTCGGGTACCACCTCATGGAGACCATTAGCAATTATACCTTTTCCTCTGAGAGATTTTTTTATGGAGGAAATAGAGAATGGCACCCTCACTACCTTTCTCTATGATGTCATCTCCTTTGTTAAAATAACTTGCCAATACCTTGAACATCCCTGGGTAGTTAAGATACATCTATTGGTACTCCTTGGGAATATTGTTTTGGTTTTATCCAAGGTTAGTAAGCAATTTAAGAATGTCATCCAGAGATCTGCCCCAAGGCTGGATAGTTATGAGTGGCAGGGCGAGTGGGATAGCATGGGCAAATGCCTAGGGCGATGGGCACCCCCAGTGTTCTGGGACTTTACCCCTGAACAAGTGAAGAACCCTGAAAAATTAGTAGAATATTTGGAAGAAGTATGCTGTCACCCTGGCCATTCTAGGGAGACACAAATCACTACAATGTGCTGGGGCCTGGCCCATGCCTACCAAGCCCTGCTTAACACCACTCAGAACCCCCAAGGGGAAGAGAAGGTCTCTGCAGCTGATGACAAAGCAACAGGCCCTGTGGCTACCCCCAAACCCCACGGCAAGCACAGCAGCTACCCAACCCCCCACGGCAGTCACGGCAGCTACTCTGCCCCCTGCGACAGAGAACCAACCCACACGGGTATCAGTCGCCCCTATACAAAAAAGAAAATGCACAAGGAAATCAGCTCGTTTAGTGAGGGATGAAGATGAACCAGGGCCATCATGAGAACAGGAGGAGGAGGAGGAGGCAGAACCCGTAAATGAGATGGTAACCACCCGATCCCTATCCCTGGGTGAGCTGCGAGATATGCGAAAAGACTTCAGCCATCGTCCAGGCGAGCACATTGTCACCTGGCTGCTCCGATGCTAGGATAACGGGGCTGGTAGCCTGGAATTAGCGGGTAGGGAAGCCAAGAAACTGGGATCCCTTTCTAGGGAAGGGGGCATTGACAAAGCGATTGGACAAGGGGCACAAGCCCTCAGCCTCTGGAGGTGACTCCCGTCAGGCATGAATGAAAGGTATCCCTTCAGAGAAGATGTTATATGCCACCCAGGCAAGTGGACCACCATGGAGAGAGGTATCCAGTACCTGAGGGAATTAGCCGTGCTGGAGATGATTTATGATGACCTGAACAATAAGCAGTTATCCAAAGACCCAGATGAAGTCAAATGCACCTGACCCATGTGGCGGAAGTTTGTACGGAGTGCACCAGCGTCACACGCAAACTCATTGGCAATAATGACCTGGAGAGATGGAGAGGAACAAACGGTGGATGAACTGGCTGGCCAACTCCGGCAATACGAAGAAAGTCTCTCTTCCTCCCTATGGGCCTGTGTCTCTGCTGTGGAGAAACTGTCTCAGGAGCTCCAGCAACTCAAAGAGGATATGTCTTGCTCCCCTGCATGGGCCAGTGTCTCAGCCATTAGGAGCACACGTACCTCTGCTCAAGAGAGGAGACATCGTGGGTACACACCCCAGGGCACCCTGTGGTTTTACCTGCGTGACCACGGAGAGGACATGAGGAAGTGGGATGGAAAACCTACCTTGACCCTAGAGGCAAGGGTACATGAGTTGCAAGGAAAAACAACCACAAAAGGGGGTTCTTCCAGGAAAAATACTGCTCCAGTCTCCAGTGAGCAGTTCCCCAGACAGAGTAGAAGGGCTGATTCCACTTCCGACCTTAACAAAGGGACTTCTGATTCATACTTACAAGAAGTGGATAGCGAATATGATGACCAGGACTAGAGGGGCCCTGCCTCCCGCCAGGTGGAGGAAAGGGACAACTGGGTTTACTGGACTGTATGGATTCGATGGCCTGGCACATCAGACCCACAGGAGTATAAGGGTCTCGTAGACACCGGTGCACAGTGTACCCTGATGCCATCAGGCTATAAAGGGGCAGAACCCATCTGTATTTCTGGAGTGACAGGGGGATCCCAAGAGTTAACTGTATTGGAGGCCGAAGTGAGCCTAACCGGGAAGGAGTGGCAGAAGCACCCCATTGTGACTGGCCCAGAGGCTCCGTGCATCCTTGGCATCGACTACCTCAGGAGAGGGTATTTCAAGGACCCAAAAGGGTACCGGTGGGCTTTTGGTATAGCTGCCCTGGAGACGGAGGAAATTAAACAGCTGTCCACTTTGCCTGGTCTCTCGGAGGATCCTTCTGTTGTGGGGTTGTTGAAGGTTGAAGAACAGCAGGTACCAATCGCTACCACAACAGTGCACCGGTGGCAATACCGCACCAACCGAGACTCCCTGATCCCCATCCATAAGCAGATTCGTCGACTGGAGAGCCAAGGAGTGATCAGCAAGACTCACTCACCCTTTAACAGTCCCATATGGCCAGTGCAAAAGTCCAATGGAGAGTGGAGACTAACAGCGGACTACCGTGGCCTGAACGAAGTCATGCTGCCACCAAGTGCTGCCATGCCGGACATGCTAGAACGCCAATATGAACTGGAGTCAAAGGCAGCCAAGTGGTACGCCACAATTGACATTGCTAATGCGTTCTTCTCAATCCCTTTGGGGGCAGAGTGCAGGCCACAGTTTGCTTTCACTTGGAGGGGCGTCCAGTACACCTGGAACTGACTGCCCCAGGGGTGGAAACACAGCCCTACCATATGCCATGGACTGATCCAGACTGCACTGGAACAGGGTGAAGCTCCGGAACACCTGCAATACATTGATGACATCATTGTATGGGGCAACACAGCAGAAGAATTTTTTGAGAAAGGGGAGAGAATAGTCCAAATCCTTCTGAAGGCCGGTTTTGCCATAAAACAAAGTAAGGTCAAGGGACCTGCACAGGAGATCCAGTTGTTAGGAATAAAATGGCAAGATGGACGTCGTCAGATCCCAATGGATGTGATCAACAGTATAACAGCCATGTCCCCACCAAGTAGCAAAAGGGAAACACAAGTTTCCTTAGGCGTTATGGGCTTTTGGAGAATGCATATTCCAGATTACAGTCAGATCGTAAGCCCCCTCTATCAAGTGACCAGGAAGAAGAATGACTTCAAATGGGGCCCTGAGCAACAACAAGCCTTTGAACAATTTAAACAGGAGATAGTTCAGGCTGTAGCCCTTGGGCCAGTCCGGGCAGGACAAGATGTGAAGAATGTGCTCTACACCGCAGCCGGGGAGAATGGCCCTACCTGGAGCCTCTGGCAGAAAGCACCAGGGGAGACTCGAGGTCGACCCTTAGGGTTCTGGAGTCGGGGATACAGAGGATCCGAGGCCCGCTACACTCCAACTGAGAAGGAGATATTGGCAGCATATGAAGGGATTCGAGCTGCTTCGGAAGTGGTTGGTACTGAAGCACAGCTCCTCCTGGCACCCCGACTGCCGGTGCTGGGCTGGATGTTCAAAGGGAGGGTCCCCTCTACACATCATGCAACCGATGCTACGTGGAGTAAGTCGGTCGCACTGATCACACAACGGGCCCGAATAGGAAACCCCAGTCGCCCAGGAATCTTGGAGGTGATCACAAACTGGCCAGAAGGCAAAGATTTTGGAATATCCCCAGAGGAGGAGGTGACGCGTGCTGAAGAGGCCCCACTGAATAACAAACTACCAGAAAATGAGAAGCAATATGCCCTGTTCACTGATGGGTCCTGTCGCCTTGTGGGAAAGCATCGGAGATGGAAAGCTGCTGTATGGAGTCCTATACGACAAGTTGCAGAAACTGCTGAAGGAGAAGGTGAATCGAGCCAGTTTGCAGAGGTGAAAGCCATCCAGCTGGCCTTGGACATTGCTGAACGAGAAAAATGGCCAGTACTTTATCTCTATACTGACTCATAGATGGTGGCAAATGCCCTGTGGGGGTGGTTGCAGCAATGGAAGCAGAACAGCTGGCAGCGCAGAGGTAAACCCATCTGGGCTGCTGCACTGTGGCGAGATATTGCTGCCCGAGTAGAGAACCTGGCTGTAAAAGTACGTCAGGTAGATGCTCACGTACCCAAGAGTCAGGCCACTGAACAACACCAAATCAACCAGCAGGTGGATCAGACTGCCAAGATTGAAGTGGCTCAGGTGGATCTGGACTGGCAACATAAGGGTGAATTATTTATAGCTCTGTGGGCCCATGACACTTCAGGCCACCAAGGAAGAGATGCAACATGTAGATAGGCTCGTGATCGAAGCGTGGACTTGACCATGGACACTATTGCACAGGTTATCCATGAATGTGAAACATGTGCTGCAATCAAGCAAGCCAACCGAGTAAAGCCTCTTTGGTATGGAGGACGATGGTTGAAATATAAATATGGGGAGGCCTGGCAGATTGATTATATCACACTCCCACAAACCCGCCATGGCAAGCGCTATGTGCTCACCATGGTGGAAGCAACCACAGGATGGCTGGAAACATATCCTGTGCCCCATGCCACCGCCCGGAACACCATCCTGGGCCTTGAAAAGCAAGTCCTATGGTGACATGGCACCCCAGAAAGAATTGAGTCAGACAAAGGGACTCATTTCCGAAACACCCTCATAGTCACCTGGGCCAAAGAGCATGGCATTGAGTGGGTCTATCACATCCCCTACCATGCACCAGCCTCCGGAAAAATTGAACGATACAACGGGCTGCTAAAGACTACGCTGAGAGCAATGGGTGGTGGGACATTCAAGCATTGGGACACACATTTAGCAAAGGCCACCTGGTTAGTCAACACGAGGGCATCTGTCACTCGAGCTGGCCCTGCCCAATCCAAACCCTTATGTACTGTAGAGGGGGATAAAGTCCCTGTCGTGCACATAAGAAATATGCTGGGGAAGACAGTCTGGGTTACTCCTGCCTCTGGCAAGGGAAAACCCATCCATGGGATTGCTTTTGCTCAGGGACCTGGGTGCACTTGGTGGGTAATGTGAAAGAATGGGTAAGTCCGGTGTGTACCTCAGGGGGATTTAATTTTGGGTGAAAATAGCCAATGAACTGAATTGCATGATGTTAGTTATTATATAGTAATGTATGTCATCCCTTCTATGGTTTCCATATGCCATATTAACAGTATTATAGTAAGAATCACCCAGATTAATGTAGAATGAACTCTGATGAAACTGAGCAAATGCAACGATGATAGAACTGGACAAGTGCCCAGAACTGGCCTCAGCACGGAACAATCCAAGACCACACACCATCTCTCCTGCCCTGAAAGACTGTTATGACAGATGGAGCCCAAAGTCATGGACTAAATGAACTCAACGGACATTTTAGAGGGATGGCCCATGGACTAAGGGAATGATATCTCTGTGTGTGTATATATCAAAAGGCAGGAAAAGTAGTGGTGACTAATTGGAATGTATGGGAAAATGTTTGACCTGGGCATGATGTAGATGGTATAGAATAAGGGGTGGATATTGTCCTGGTTCCGGCTGGGACAGAGTTAACTTTCTTCCCAGTAGCTTGGGGGGTGTGCTTTGTTTTGGGTTCGGTGTGAAAGGAGCGTTGATGGCCCATTGATGCTTTGGCTGTTGCTGGGTGGTGCTTGCACCGGGAGGGGGGAGCACAGCCTGGGTGGTGGACCCAGCTGGCCAATGGGGTATTCTATACCATGTGACATCATGCTGAGTATAAAAACCAGGTGTGGGGGGGGGGCTCACCCCCCATTCGTGACACGCGGGCGGTTGTGTTGTGCATTGCCTGCTTTGTGTATTCTGTTATTGTTGTTGTTCTCACTGTTATTATTACTGTTCTACTTAGTTTTATTTCAATTATTAAACTGTTTTTATCTCAACCCGGGAGCTTTCCTACTTGTGCCCTCCTGATTCTCTCCCCCATCCCACCGGAGTGGGGGGGTGATCGAGCGGCTGCGTGAGGTTTATTTTTGCTGGCTGGGGTTAAACCACGACAGAGGTATGCGAAGAATCATGAAGATACAGAAAGATGAAGAACGAAAGAAAAAAGTGAAAGAAAAAGCATTAAAAAAGATAGGTTGTTACCTTTGCTGAGTATATTCCCATTGGAATATTCCCATGTGCTATAGTTTCACCTGCTGATAATAAGTCAACGTGGCAGCAACAGAAGAGAACAGAAAATAAACAATGGTAGGAAGAATTGGAATATAGCGCATGAAAGAGCAAATATACACAAGTCTTGCTAGTCATTAAACGTGTTTACAGTTTCATACATAATTCTTTACAGTTGGCCAGACTACCGTTCCTTCATACGCTGTTGCAAAATAAATGGTTTGACCAGAATTTCAGTTAGTTCTCAGTGTTATCGAAATGTTTGTTTCAATCATATTTTCCAGTGTTTACTTCATATTATAAAGACTATGAAACATACCTTCAGAAAAGTGTCAGTTAAGAAAATAATTGAGAATGCAACACAGGTGGTAATTTAATTCTGAATATACCACATATAAACAAATGTGACTTATTTTCTTCATCAAATTTCTTATTCATTAAAATGTTTTTATTTGAGTTTAGAACAAGAGTTTGATTTGAGTTTAAAGCAAAATTTTATCTATTGTTTAAACAGATCTGATTTCAGAATCAACTTTAGTACCAATTAACCAAGCACACATGATTAGGCCAGCATGGCAATTGCAAAATATTCAAGTATGGAATTTTAACTTTGGGTTTTTATTTTACCTCTATCATCCAGTTCTTTCAGAATTTTAACAGCCTTTTAAGCTACATTTCATCATACATTATAAAAGTGAAACTGAACAGCTACAACTGCAGACACGAACTACAAGGTATTTCTATACTCGGAACAATTCTGTAGTATCCTCTGGTCCTGCCTACTCACATCTGCTCTTTGACTGGAAAGTTTCCAAACATTTCCTTTCAAGTGTCATTTCTTTGCTGTAAATTCACTAATAAAGCAAGCAAAAAAAAAAAAATCACCTGTAAGTAGTGCTAATCACTTTGGAAAGTACTTTTAACACACTGAATATAGTTTAAAATTAGTTAGGAAATTATCTATATCCATGCATAATGGATGCTTATAAAAGCAGTGCATTTAATACAGAAATGGGTGCAAGTTCAGAGAAAATACCATTCCTAGCTGAAAAATGGTTTAGACACTCACACACCTAACTTCATTAATCCACATTTTAAAGCTGTAATATATTTCAAAAAGTTATTAAGTAGCATGGAACAAACAGTGCTCACTTTAGGTTTTACATGACTATTTGCATAATTAAAATGAACAAGCTATGAACTCAAATTGAAATCTTATCAAAATTCTACAGAAATAATGAGCATGCTGCCATTGACTTCAAACCATAAACAATCATGCCCTTTGTTAGGACAGATTTGTGTAAACTAGCAGAAACTGAAGAATATTGAATACTAAAATTAAATGGATATGATGTTGCCACTAAAAGAATTAATTTACAACCTGTGTCTTAATTAAAAGCACATGCTTTTGATGTATTCTTATACAGAAGCAATCTAATAAAATGTAGCTATAAAATTCAGCTAAATAGTCCAGACTGATGTTTAAAATGTGAAAAACACCATGAAAACGTAGTATATATTCATGTGTGTCGAGAGACAGAATTTATGCAACAGATTGCAGACAAAATCCAAAGCTGATGAAAATCCAGGGTAGAAATTGGCCTAATGTGTTTTTCTGGATTGTTAAGAACGAGGAGCACGGATACTCACTCGCAAATGTATTATTTTGCCAGTCATTGTAAGTTGTGAAAATAATAACAGCCCTGATATTGTACTTAAGCAAAGGGGGGGGGAGGAGAAGACTGCTAGGATTCTACTCAGACTAAGAAAAATTAAAAATGAGATATTTTTAAACAAGTCTCTGTTCTTTAAAAAAAAAAAAAAAGAAGGCAAAATATGACATTTCAAACTGCTAGAAAGCCCTTCCTCAGATATCTGGCCAAGCAGTAACTGAGTGTTCTAACAGATATCCCAAACTATTACCACCAAACATTTCCTGGAAAAACTATGATTTGAATACTTTTATGACCCTTTGTGTGACTCAGAAGGTAAATGCCTGGAGAAAAAAAAAAGGGGGGGGGGGGGCAGGGAAAATAGGGCATACAAAAGTATTTTTCATTTATTTTTTTCTTCTGTAATAAGTCTAGTCTGTAAAAGGAAAAGTTCTATTTGTAAACTACAGCAGGCATTAATATACCATTACTATCAACAGAAAATGTAGTTTGATATTTTATGGATTTATCCCAATGCATTTTTAATTACTGAAGGCTTCATTGCCTCATTTAGAGAAAGCCTTTAACTGGGGGCAGTAAGGAGTTGCACTGCCCACGTTGCGTGCTGGTAGATATTCTCAGATTTTCCAGTTGAGGAAATCATTAGGTGTGTGACCAGTTCCACTCAGTGCATTTGTTACTCAGTGAGCATATCTTAAGAGGTCTGTGGGATTACACTCAAAGTTTCTGTCTTAAATTGAGATAGGAGAGTGTTATTTGTCTTTTTACTCAATATCAAGTATTTCAATCCATCTACCAAAAAAAAAAAAATTAAAAAAGGAAAACAGCTTTCAGACTTGAAGTCTCCAGTCAGAGCATGAAAGTCTGAGCTTTGCTACACGACACCGGTCACTTCTGGATTTGGAATTAAGTAAAACACATTTTGAACACATTTTGCCTATCTGGAATGGATTAGGCAAACTCTGGGTATACCTTATACCTTTTCTACCCTTCCACCCTCAGAGTGTCAAACTTTATAAACTAAATCAGAATACACATCATCTAACCAACCAACTGTAAACTAAGAGTCAACTAATGGCATCACAAATTTAAAGTAACAGCCTTTTTAGCGATTAGAAAACATTCCACTCACACAGTGTGCTTGTTAATTAGCTGCAAATCACCTGCTGGTTGACATTTGCCATGCAATAAGCAGTTTTTCAGATTCACATTCTAGCTACTTTATTGTTCCATGTGAGTTCCCTCAAATCCCACAGAGTCTATTTGATTCCCTTCAGCTACAAAATCTAGGAATAAATTTTAAAGATGCAATTTACACTAACCTCCTGCCCTCCAAAACCCAAAGAAATTCACACCCAAGAATGGAAACCTGAATTACATTTCAGGCCTTATTCTGTTAATGTGGGGTGGGGGAACAAAAAACCCACCCAAGAAGTGTATAACTATCACATAAAGGCAAATTATGTAATATACCAACTGATTTTATTACTTTCCAACTATCTCACATTTTTCTATATTGCCTGTGTTATCTGATTTAATTTTCTACCATCATTCCACAGCCTACAGCCTTCTCGGCTCACAAAAAGACGTACAGAAAATCAATGAGGGAAAACTCTCCATTGAAGTCTTTGTATATGTTTTTTTTCCCCACTGAACGTGCAGGGCTTGCAGTCTTGGAACATGGCTCTAGACCTGTATGTATCTAAAACAAATCTACACAGAGATCCTGTATCGCTGTAATGGCTCACAGTTGTTATGCTGTATCTCTCGGTCACAGCTTCTCTTTTTGTCAGTCTTAGGGTAGTCATTCCAAAGAATATGCCTTAGGATAGTAAAGGCCTACAAAATGTTTTTGACACAATACAAGAACTGTGGTACCGGCTCTATATCTAGGTCAATATACTGACTCTGTCAGTAGCAGGTATCTAAAAAGGAGTATAAGGAACGTCATGTACAGAAACCCTGGTACAAATTGTATTGGGTTTGCGCGGCAAGGGTTTGGTAGCGAGGGGGGCTACAGGGGCGGCTTCTGTGAGAAGCTGCCAGAAGCTTCCCCCATGTCCGATAGAGCCAATGCCAGCTGGCACCAAGACGGACCCACCGCTGGCCAAGGCTGAGCCAATCAGCAACGGTGGTAGCGCCTCTGTGATAACATATTTAAGAAGGGGAAAAAACTGCTGTACAACAGCAGCTGGGAGAGAGGAGTGAGAATATGTGAGAGAAACAACTCTGCAGACACCAAGGTCAGTGAAGAAGGAGGGGGAGGAGGTGCTCCAGGCGCCAGAGCAGAGATTCTCCTGCAGCCCGGGGTGAAGACCATGGTGAGGCAGGCTGTCCCCCTGCAGCCCATGGAGGTCCACGGTGGAGCAGATATCCACCTGCAGCCCGTGGAAGACCCCATGCCAGAGCAGGTGGATGCGCCTGAAGGAGGCTGTGACCCTGTGGAGAGCCCATGCTAGAGCAGGCTCCTGGCAGGACCTGTGACCCCATGGAGAGAGGAGTCCACGCTGGAGCAGGTTTGCTGGCAGGACTTGTGACCCTGTGGGGGACCCACGCTGGCGCAGTCTGTTCCTGAAGGACTGCACCCTGGTGAAAGGACCCACGCTGGAGCAGTTCGTGGAGGACTGTCTCCCGTGGGTGGGACCCCACGCTGGAGCAGGGGAAGAGTTTGAGGAGTCCTCGCCCTGAGGAGGAAGTAGCAGCAGAGACAACATGTGATGAACTGATCGCAACCTCCATTCCCTGTCCCCCTGTGCCGCTCGGGGGGAGAAGGTAGAGAAAAATTGGGAGTGAAGTTGAGCCCGGGAAGAAGGGAGGGGTGGGGGGAAGGTGTTTTAAGATTTGTTCTTATTTCTCATTATCCTACTCTGATTTGATTGGCAACAAATTAAATTAATTTTTCCCCAAGTCGAGTCTGTTTTGCCCATAACGGTAATTGCTGAGTGATCTTCCTGTCCTTATCTCGACCCACAAGCCTTTCGTTATATTTTCTCTCCCCTGTCCAGCTGAGGAGGGGGAGTGACAGAGCAGCTTTGGTGGGCACCTGGCATCCAGCCAGGGTCAACCCACCACACAAACATTCCTATTAGGCAAAACACCATGCAAACAAGATCAAATACCTTACTTACTTCAATCTGCTGCAGCAGAGTCCTAGTACATTTCAAGTTAGTTTGTAGGTTTGGGTTTTTTTTTCCCCAAATAAGTCATTTTAAATATGCAGATACATTTTTCACTTATTCCCCTTCAATTCCCTGAGAACAAAGAGGCATGGGGAATTTAGTGTTGTTATTTGGAAAGCGGGCTCCTCGCATTTTAAATATCTGCAGAGGCAGAAATTAAGGGCAACAGACACATCTCAGCTTTTCTACTCTCTGAGTAGTCATCTTACACACGTGGTCTCCAGGACACTACGTCAATGGACAATCTTATGATTTTTGCACAAAAATTAACTAAGGAAAAACAGCCTCCTATCAGGGGCTTAAATTCACTGTAAGGAACTCCAGTAGAACAATTTGAAAGGCTGCATAACAAACAAGGGTGAAAACCACTTAATGTATTAAGAGTCAAGGAAGAAAGAAGCAAACAGATACAACCGACATCAGAATTACTTCTTGAAATCAGAGCCTTTCTCATTAATGGAGGAAGAAACCGCAGGATGAGGATCGAAGACAGGGCTTCATGGGAACAGAAACACTTTGGATGTTCAGATTTATTGGACAAGGCTAGGAAATTGTCCTGACAGAGCAACGTGAGATTGCCTTGCATAGAAAAGAAATATTTGCAACAAGTTAAGAAGTGCAGAAAAAAAGTGGAAAAGTGCCTCAGAAAAGAAGCATAACAATCTTGGACCTGCAGGAGGAAAGGAATGTGCAGAGTCCTGGCTGGCCCTACACCACTACCAAATGTCTTAACTAGTACAGAACCTGATGGGGAAGTGTTACTTGTTATTTCAGAATAAAAATATATTACTAACCTATAAGCAACTGACATACAAAAGGACAACTGTGCTCATAAAATACATTTCCTTTTAGGACTGCTATTTGGACAATGCAACTTCCAAATCATCCCCGGCTGCCTAAAACACTTTAATGTTGGTTGTTGTTTTTTTTTTTTTTTAAAAAAAAAAAAGGCATGATTGTGGTCAGCTCTACACAGGTATGCAAAATGAAACAAGAAACCTTTTGCCCCTCTCAAGGATCTACAGCAATGCTAGAAACATTGCAGTTCTTTAGATTATGAACCACAAGTTTTACAAGAGTTTAGGATTGCTGCCACATACATATACCTTCTGCCCCCTTAGAAAACTGGCAGCACTGGTCTGCGCTGGGGATACATCTCTCACAGACAAATGAGAGAGTATAGCTTGCCCATGAGGGCACACGAATGAGGGAATGACTAACTGAAGCATCGTGAAGTTAATCTTGTACATATACAATAAACATAAACCAGTTCTGTAAAATTTCTCTCCTTTAAAGATTTGAAAAATCCACCAATTGTGTAATAATGCTAATGCCTCCCATATGGGCTTCAGCAGTGTTGCTAGACACATGTTGCATATTAATACCATTTGCATACATATGGGGGTTAATGCTAACAGCAGCCATATCACACTGTTTAGCAATACACTTACTGAATTACAAGTACAGTGGTACCTGGCAAAAATGCAAGAGTCTGTATTAAGAGAGAGCTCATTCACTGTCTCACAAAAATTAACATGTACAAGCTCATCTAAAACACAGAGAAATGGAAAAATTATACTATCTGTGGTACTGAACATTTTTACTGACACTGGTCTAACCTACAAAACGAGGTGTATTTGGCTTAGTCAATAAAAACATCTTATGGCCCTGATTCTATATTCAAGCAAATAAAGATCCCTCCAAAAACAGAGTACATCAGTTCAGTGGGGCTGCCGAATAGATTGTTGCTAAAACAGTAAACCACTCGTAAAACTAACTCAGGCAGTCTCCAATCCAAGTAAACCATTCCTATATTTTGCGCCCAACGTGGGGCTCGAAGGGTTGAGATAACGATAGATCTGACCAAAGTGTGTTAAGGCAAAATTGTTATAAGCATCCATTATATTGATTGATCACAATGTTGATGTATTGGCTGTCAAAGTTGTGGGGCTGGCTCTCAATGTTGCAGTATGTAATACCTTGCTTGCAGTATGTGTTCCCTTTTGTGCTGTTTATCATTAGTCGGAACTGGGCCAAGATTATCATTCTGCTGCTGTTTTATGAGATGATAAAATCATTGGTCGTAAGTCTAATCTGGTATCTGCACTCGGCACTGCCGTCATTTCTGTACCTTGGGAACCACCTCTTAGAAATTATTGGTAATTGCACTTTTTTCTACTTGGAGAATGAATTTAAGGGGGAGACAGGATGGGACACTTTCTCCCACTTGTTAATCTTCCCTTCCATATCGTCAGAAACTCCTTTTTCTTCTACCCTCTTCACGAAGATGTCCACAATATTCCCTGAGAATCTTGAATATCCTTGGGATGTTCAAACAAGCATGTTCATATTGCTACTATGTCTCCTGAATGTGGTTCAGGCCTTGTTTAGGGTTAAACAACTATTCAGGAATACTGTCCAGAGGTCAAACCTCAGGAACAAGAAAAGAAGGAGGGCAAGCGGCGGTGCCTCATCGGGGCGGGCAGAGCGTCGAGTCTCAGGGGCGGCTACAGACACGGTGGCTACTCAAAACCCCACGACAGCCACGGCGGCTACTTCAACCCCCACGACAACCCCTGTGGCTACTCACACCCCGGCAACAGTCACCGTAGCGTCTTCAACCCCTGCAACAGGCACTGCAGCCACTCAAACTCCGGCAACAGGCACTACAGTTAATCCAACCCCCATGACAAGCACTGCAGATACCCAAACCCCAGCAACAGGCACTACAGCTGAACCAGAGGACCAACCGTCAATGGTATCCGTTGCCCCTGTACAGAAGAGGAAATCTTGGAAGCGGAGGTCAGGTCGTTTAGAAAGGGATGATGGAAGAGCAGGGCCACCACGAGGAGGGGAGGAGGAAGAGGAAGAACTCATAAACGAAATGGAAACCACCCGATCCCTATCCCTGAGTGAGCTGCGAGACATGCGGAAAGATTTCAGCCGTCGTCCAGGCGAGCATATTGTTACACGGCTGCTCCGATACTGGGATAATGGGGCCAGTAGCCTGGAATTAGAGGGGAAGGAAGCCAAACAGCTGGGATCCCTTGCTAGGGAAGGGGGCATTGACAAAGCAATTGGAAAAGGGACACATGTCCTCAGCCTCTGGAGGCGACTGCTGTCAGGCGTGAAGGAAAGATATCCCTTTAAGGAAGATGTTATATATCGCCTAGGCAAGTGGACCACCATGGAGAGAGGTATCCAGTACCTGAGAGAACTAGATGTGCTGGAGGTGGTTTATAGTGACCTGGACGATGACCAAACACCCAAAGATCCAGATGAAGTCCAGTGCACGCGACCCATGTGGCGGAAATTAGCACGGAGCGCACCAGCGTCATATGCCAGTTCATTGGCAGTACTGTGCTCGAAAAAGGAAGAAGCACCAACAGTGGATGACATGGTTAGCAATCTCCGGGAATACGAAGAAACTGTCTCCTCCTCCCTTGTCCCGGCTGTGGAGAAACTGTCCCGGGAGGTCCAGCAACTCAAAGAGGCTATGTCCTATTCTCCACCTGTATGGACCAGTATCTCAGCCATTAAGGGTCAGCGTTCTTCTGCTCAAGAGAAAGGATATAGAAGGTACACACCACGGGGCACCCTGTGGTTTTACCTGCGTGACCACGGAGAGGACATGAGGCAGTGGGATGGAAAACCTACCTTGACCCTAGAGGCACGGGTACGTGAGTTGCAAGGAAAAAAAATCACACAAGGGGGTTCTCTCAGGAAAAATGCTGCTCCAGTTTTCAGGAAAACCCTGTCTCACGACGGTCCAGTTTCCAGTGAACAGTTCCCCAGACAGAGTAGAAGGGCTGATCTTACTTTGGATTGTAATGAAGAAATTCTTGCCTCACGCTTGCAAGAAGTGAGAAACAGATATAATGACCAGAACTAGAGGGGCCCTGCCTCCAGCCAGGTGGAGGAAAGGGACAACCGGGTTTACTGGACTGTGTGGATTCGATGGCCTGGCACATCAGACCCACAGGAGTATAAGGGTCTCGCAGACAACGGTGCACAGTGCACCCTGATGCCATCAGGCTATAAAGGGGCAGAACCCATTTGTATTTCTGGAGTGACAGGGGGATCCCAAGAGTTAACTGTATTGGAGGCCGAAGTGAGCCTAACCGGGAAGGAGTGGCAGAAGCACCCCATTGTGACTGGCCCAGAGGCTCCGTGCATCCTTGGCATAGACTACCTCAGGAGAGGGTATTTCAAGGACCCAAAAGGGTACCGGTGGGCTTTTGGTATAGCTGCCCTGGAGACGGAGGAAATGAAACAGCTGTCCACCTTGCCTGGTCTCTCGGAGGATCCTTCTGTTGTGGGGTTGCTGAAGAATGAAGAACAGCAGGTACCAATCGCTACCACAACAGTGCACCGGCGGCAATATCGCGCCAACCGAGATTCCCTGATCCCCATCCATGAGCTGATTCGTCGACTGGAGAGCCAAGCAGTGATCAGCAAGACTCGCTCACCCTTTAACAGTCCCATATGGCCAGTGCAAAAGTCCAATGGAGAGTGGAGACTAACAGTAGACTACCGTGGTCTGAACGAAGTCACGCCGCCACTGAGTGCTGCCGTGCCGAACATGCTAGAACGCCAATATGAACTGGAGTCAAAGGCAGCCAAGTGGTACGCCACAATTGACATTGCTAATGCATTCTTCTCAATCCCTTTGGCAGCAGAGTGCAGGCCACAGTTTGCTTTCACTTGGAGGGGCGTCCAGTACACCTGGAACCGACTGCCCCAGGGGTGGAAACACAGCCCTACCATTTGCCATGGACTGATCCACACCGCACTGGAACAGGGTGAGGCTCCAGAACACCTGCAATACATTGATGACATCATCGTATGGGGCAACACAGCAGAAGAAGATTTTGAGAAAGGGGACAGAATAATTCAAATCCTTCTGAAGGCCGGTTTTGCCATAAAACAAAGTAAGGTCAAGGGACCTGCACAGGAGATCCAGTTGTTAGGAATAAAATGGCAAGATGGACGTCGTCAGAACGCAATGGATGTGATCAACAAAATAACAGCCATGTCCCCACCAACTAGCAAAAAGGAAACACAAGCTTTCTTAGGCGTTGTGAGCTTTTGGAGAATGCATATTCCAGATTACAGCCTGATTGTAAGCCCTCTCTATCAAGTGACTCGGAAGAAGAACGATTTCAAATGGGGCCCTGAGCAACAACAAGCCTTTGAATAAATTAAAACGGGAGATAGTTCATGCAGTAGCCCTTGGGCCAGTCCGGGCAGGACAAGATGTGAAGAATGTGCTCTACACCGCAGCCGGGGAGAATGGCCCTACCTGGAGCCTCTGGCAGAAAGCACCAGGGGAGACTCGAGGTCGACCCTTAGGGTTCTGGAGTCGGGGATACAGAGGATCCGAGGCCCGCTACACTCCAACTGAGAAGGAGATATTGGCAGCATATGAAGGGATTCGAGCTGCTTTGGAAGTGGTTGGTACTGAAGCACAGCTCCTCCTGGCACCCCGACTGCCGGTGCTGGGCTGGATGTTCAAAGGGAGGGTCCCCTCTACACATCATGCAACCAATGGTGCGTGGAGTAAGTCGGTCGCACTGATCACACAACGGGCCCGAATAGGAAACCCCAGTCACCCAGGAATCTTAGAAGTGATCACGAACTGGCCAGAAGGCAAAGATTTTGGAATATCCCCAGAGGAGGAGGTGACGCGTGCTGAAGAGGCCCCACTGAATAACAAACTACCAGAAAACGAGAAGCAATATGCCCTGTTCACTGATGGGTCCTGTCGCCTTGTGGGAAAGCATCGGAGATGGAAAGCTGCTGTATGGAGTCCTATACGACAAGTCGCAGAAACTGCTGAAGGAGAAGGTGAATCGAGTCAGTTTGCAGAGGGGAAAGCCATCCAGCTGGCCTTGGACATTGCTGAACGAGAAAAATGGCCAGTACTTTATCTTTATACTGACTCATGGATGGTGGCAAATGCCCTGTGGGGGTGGTTGCAGCAGTGGAAGCAGAACAACTGGCAGCGCAGAGGTATACCCATCTGGGCTGCCGCATTGTGGCAAGATATTGCTGCCCGGGTAGAGAACCTGGCTGTAAAAGTACGTCAGGTAGATGCTCACGTACCCAAGAGTCGGGCCACTGAAGAACATCAAAACAACCAGCAGGTGGACCAGGCTGCTAAGATTGAAGTGGCTCAGGTGGATCTGGACTGGCAACATAAGGGTGAATTATTTATAGCTCTGTGGGCCCATGATGCCTCAGGCCATCAAGGAAGAGACGCAACATATAAATGGACTCGTGATCAAGGGGTGGACTTAACCATGGATGCTATTGCACAGGTTATCCATGAATGTGAAACATGCGCTGCAATCAAGCAAGCCAAGCGAGAAAAGCCTCTCTGGTATGGAGGACGATGGTTGAAATATAAATATGGGGAGGCCTGGCAGATTGATTATATCACACTCCCACAAACCCGCCCCAGCAAGCGCTATGTGCTCACCATGGTGGAAGCAACCACCAGATGGCTGGAAATATACCCTGTGCCCCATGCCACTGCCTGGAACACCATCCTGGGCCTTGAAAAGCAAGTCCTATGGCGACATGGCACCCCAGAAAGAATTGAGTCAGACAACGGGACTCATTTCCGAAACACCCTCATAGACACCTGGGCCAAAGAGCATGGCATTGAGTGGGTCTATCACATCCCCTGCCATGCACCAGCCTCTGGGAAAATCGAACGGTACTATGGACTGCTAAAGACAACACTGAGAGCAATGGGTGGTGGGACATTCAAGCATTGGGATACACATTTAGCAAAAGCCACCTGGTTAGTCAACACTAGGGGGTCTGTTAATCGAGCTGGCCCTGCCCAATCAAAACCCTTACGTACTGTAGATGGAGATAAAGTCCCTGTCGTGCACATAAGAAATATGCTGGGGAAGACAGTCTGGGTTACTCCTGCCTCGGGCAAGGGAAAACCCATTCGTGGGATTGCTTTTGCTCAAGGACCTGGGTGCACTTGGTGCATGATGTGAAAGGATGGGGAGGTCCGGTGTGTACCTCAAGGGGATTTGATTTTGGGTGAAAATAGCCAATGAACTGAATTTTTATGATGTCAATTGTTATATGATATTGTATATCATTATTTCTATGGTTGCTATCAATGGTATAGCACTGAAAATCACCCAGATTAATGAAGAATGAACTAACTCCGACGAAATCGAGCAAAGTGCAACAATGATAGAACTGGACGAGCGCAGCAGTACTGAAATGAGAACTGGCTTCAGGACGCAACAGCCCAACACCACACACCATCTCTCCTGCCCTGAAAGACTGTTATGACAGATGGAGCCCAATGTCATGAACTAAATGAACTCAGTGGACATTTTAAAGGGATAGTCCATAGACTAAGGGAACGATATCTGTGTGTGCATATATATATGTATATATAAAAAGAAAGATAGTGGTGATTAATTGAAATGTATCGAAAACTGTGAGACCTAAGCATAACGTAAATGGTATGGAATAAGGGGTGGATACTGTCCTGGTTTCAGCTGGGATAGTGTTAAATTTCTTCCTAGTGCTGTGTTTTGGATTTAGTATGAGGAGAATGTTGATAACACACTGATGTTTTCAGTTGTTGCTAAGTGCCCTCCTAGTCCAAGGACAGCTCCCATGCCTACTGACTGAGCTAGGTACACAAGATGGGAGGGAACATAATCAGGACAGCCAGCCCAGCTGGCTAATGGGGTATTCCATACCATGTGACATCATGCTCAGTATATGAATGGTAGGCGTGATCCAGGAAGTACCGATCTTGGTTATCGGTCAGCGCGGGTGGTGAGCAATTGCATTGTGCATCACTCATTTTGTATATTCTGTCATTATTATTATTATTATTATTATTTTCTCTCTTCTGTTCTATTAAACTGTCTTTATCTCAACCCACGAGTTTTTCTCACTCTTACCCTTCCAATTCTCTCCCCATCCCACTGGGGGGGCGGGGGGAGTGAGCGAGCGGCTGCGTGGTATTTGGCTGCCTGCCAGATTAAACCACGACAGAGGTATTTAAGTCATTAATTTCAGAAGCTGTATCTACATAAGTGTATCTCTAATGGTATACGTGGCGGGGTGGGGGAAAGATGCAGGTTTATAGCCTCAAAACTACAGTTTTATGAAAAAAAAGCTTCCAGGAAGTTTTTTTGCATGGTTTGGAATCAGTTATGTTCCTATAAAAAGCACTGTAGCTGCATCGAAGAGATCTTGATGCTTTTGTCAAGCATAGTGGATTTGGTTTTCTTTGTAAAAAAACATAAAACAAACTCTTTATATGTGATGCTACCAACAGGAAATGACATTTCATGCAATAACTTTTGAGAAGTACTATCTCTTTAAGTGAGTAAAGTTTCAAATGTTTCTCCGTTTAAAACATTTGTATCTCAAAGACCAAGTTCTGCCCCTTTGGAGATCCACACGGACATCTCAACTTCCCTCTGAAACTGTCTTCCCTATGGGCTGTTTGGTACACCTTTTATTTGGTCTACTGACACACCAGGAGGCAAATGAATAGCTCTGGATCTTCCCTCCCAGCAGGAAAAGACTCCATTGCTGCAAAGTTTATACAGTCAGTCACATATGTCATTTGGAAAAACAGCTATTTAGTACCTGGACAAAATAAACTAACCATCTGGAGCTACAGAAAAAAATGTAGTATCAGAAAACTCATAGGGTATAAAAGAAGAAAAAAAGAAAAAGAAAAAAAAAGAGATTTTTCAGTTTTGTCATCCTCTCCACCCTTGCTACCAAGTGTAACCCAGAACGCAACCCTCTGGCCCTTACAATTCTGTGCAGGTGCACAGGACAAGGAAAGTTTTGTTCATAATGTATATGCTTGCAAGTTAACCAAGGCATTGCTCAGGAATTTCATGATCTAAAAGTGCCAGGAACCCAAAATGACATACCATTTTAACAATTTCCCTACTTTATGATCTTTAAGATCGAGAGAAGGAAGCAATTGATTGAAATGGAAGGGAAGCTGGGTTAAGTGTTCTTCAAAAATAAGTAACTATCATAGCATACATTGGGACCTGAAAAATTTTGTTTTTAAGGTAAACTATGTAGACTATCTTTCTTAGAGTTTCTGAAGAAACAAAAAAGTCAGCAGGCTACTAAAACCACAATACCACACCACACACACAAAACCCAAAAAACCCCACAATCCCAGCAAACAAGCAAGAACTCACTTCAAAAAGGCAAATAGATACTTCTAAATTGGCTGTGGAATGCACAAGGGAGAATATACAGAGACTCTCATAACTTAGACTGAGTCCTAAAATGACAAATCAGAGAACCTGACATTAATTCTGCTAAAAAATGATATTATCATATTAGCAATGCAGGAGTACAGGAACCAAATACAAAGACTAATTTTTGTCTATCAAAAGACTTGAGATAAGAGAATCATACAAGGTTTTATCCCTTCTTTTTTTTTTTTTTTTTAATATGAAAGAATTTTAAGGATTCACTAGGTTTATCTAAAGTCAAAGTCACTTCATGGAAAAAAGAAGACACTGTCAAAACAGCATTACATTATCAATCAACTTAATAAATAAAATCTGTCTAAGTATTTTACTGTCACTCGCCCCCAAGAACCCAATTTAGACAATTACAGAATAAAATATTAAAGTCTGAGACTTAAATATAGTCTCCAACAGAAAAAGTCTAGGTGAAATTTCAAAGAGGGAACTCTATACAAAAAAACAGCTCTCATTGGTTTAGAACCTTAATTCAATCACAGTCTTATCTTGAAATAACATTAAGCACTTAACTTGATTTAAGACTCAGAAAATATGAACAAAAGTTCTGAAATAAATGAATAAAAGGTGGCAAAGGCACAATAACACTCACAAAAGTATCATCAGTGTTCTGGGTAATTGCTATTCACGTTATACAAAGTCACCCGATATCCCAAGACTCTCTAATAAGCACCCTGTATGAGGCCTATTACCCACCCTTGGGTTCATTTCACAAGAAGGTATCTAATTCTCACCAATTTCAGGGATGCTCAGAAGCTCCCCAGTGAAACTGAAGGAAGATGCTTCTGCTGTCAATATCATCAGGAAATGTTCCTGCTAATCATCATTTTTATGCCTACAGCATAAAATCTGGCAGCATTAAAGAAGTTAAACCAGTCCTAATACTCACCACAGCAAGTTGAAAATGCACATTATTTTTGTTACCATATTTGTGCAAGCAATACCATACTTCCACCACCACGATTTTGCTCTACAGATTGGGAATCAGGCTCTTACTTGGACCAGTCTCTTATCTGCCTTATTTTTTATTATCAGCTAAGAAGTTTTCTGCAATCCCCTACCCACCTAGTAAAATAAGTGCTCTGCGGGGTGCCTGCAGGACCATGACAGAGAAGCCCGTACACCAGGCACACTGAACACAGGTAGGCTCTTGTCCAAAGACCAGTGGCTTAGCAGGCATGGTAACATCATCTCCATGGGACTGAGTAGATTAGCCTGGGCACACCTCCATGCCAGTGAGGCTACCTGGTTTTAGCATACAGCTAGTTTAGAGTACAAAAGTCTGTCTACATTGGTCAAGAAGACACCCCTAGGGAATCAGCACCCATAATACTGGTTTGTTTTTCTTCCAGATCAGAGCATGCCATCTTTGAAAGTATCATGGAGGAAAGCCATCTGTTTCTAAGAAAAGCTGGGGTGCTGTCTTCATTTGCACGGATGAAGATAATGACTCCTTTTCTTAACAAATTTGTCCCACATGTCAGATAAAGATTGTTATAGTTGCAAACCTAAGTACTCAGCTAGGACTAGGTAATATTTTCAAATAAATTGATTACTGAAAAATCTGGTTTTAATCAATGCAGAACTATTCATAACGGTGAACTGAAGCTTTCCTACTTTCCATAAAATAGTAATACACACAATGACCAAATACAGTTCCAGTGTCAAATCTAATG
Organism: Calonectris borealis; assembly: GCF_964195595.1. NCBI lineage: Eukaryota > Metazoa > Chordata > Aves > Procellariiformes > Procellariidae > Calonectris > Calonectris borealis. The sequence continues at coordinate 45,348,230 of NC_134351.1, read as the reverse complement.
AAAAATGTAATTATCCCATACAAAGCAGAGCAGCACCAGTGGGAGAGATTCAGGAAACTGCTTTCAAAACACTATTACAGCAGCTAAAACATGACCTTAAATTTGGTAGTATAGGTTCAAATTCCTTCAGGTAGAAGAGGTTACTAAAGAGCTCTCCAACACTTTAGGAGTTTAAAGCACAGTAGCTACACCCTTCTCTTTTACATATAATGCATTAACTCTGGTTCATCAGGTGAGATATCCAAAACAGAATAAAAACAAGCACATTACCATTTCAGTAAGTCATTTAGAATTATTTAAAAATAATGTATTTACATGTTTATATTAATATAAATTTATCTTTACTCATACCAACACCCCCCCCCCAAAAAAAAAAAAAGAAAAATCCATTTTTCATATATGCTGATACATTTTATTAGTAAGAGCCAGGATAGCTAGCAGTTTCAGTAAAAGCCTGATTGATCCATTCAAATTGATTAGCATAGCATTTGGGATTATTTTTAGAAATTACAATTATTATATTAAATAAATGAATACAAACATTCTATCGTGAAAGCATATATAACCGAACTTAAAAGTTCAGCAATGCTTTATAAAGGTAGGTATTACTAGCCTGCTGATACTACATTGAGGCACTTTATTAATTTAAAATATAGGTATATACTTAGAAGTGTAAACTTCTTAAAAGTAAACTTGAAGTTATTTTTATAACTCTTATGTCCTTTTTAAAAGATAGCATACACAAGTCCTAAAGAAACTCTGCAGCATACTTATATAATTACTAAGCCCCCATAATGAAGAATAAAGTAAGTCCTTAATATTTACTACTACTTGCTGAAAAACTTAATTTTCAACAGATATTATTCATGTTCTCTGGAAACTTGCTCCTTTTGCAGTTAAAGGCCTGCAAGTTAGCATTGACTTAAGCCTTCATCTGGAACACAGAACTGTTCATAACTATGCTGGGAACATCCTACCAGAACAGGGAAGCCAGTACAGAATATTCAGTAACAAAATGTATTAAAGCACAACAGTGAAAGAAAATAAACAACTGTGCTTTGCAGTGCCAGAATAACACTAACAAAACATCCAGTTATTCAGCCATAACAGTAAAAATGTAGTGTTGCCAACGCAGCTTATACATACTGGGGAGCTTCGACTCACACACCCGTACCACCAATGGATTATAATTTTTCACTCACTGCCTAAATTATGCCAGTAAAAGCTTGATGTGTAGCACAGCTGTAAAGATGTATTTAATTTCACATGTGAGCAGCCCTAGTGAAGGAACTACCTGTATGCAAAAAATTGAGCATAAATGAAGGCCTCGGGGGGGGCGGAATCAAGATCTTAGAATATAACTTTTTTTTTTTTTAATTTCATTCAAATTTTTTTTAATATTAGAGACTTTTTTTTTTAAGCTTCCTGGACTATAACTGCTCTCTAAATTACTTTGGCATTTAATCATTCTAATTGTTATAATGTAGTATTAATGACCACCAATAACAATTATATTTGAAATATGAATGCAAAAAATACATGCAAGAGATTCATTAGCTTTTCTTTCCTCACCAATAAAATTGTTCCTTATACAAAAACCGAAACAAACAAAAACCACCCAGCCCCCAAAAACCCAGCCACTATTACACCTTTTATGCAAAATTCCAGGAAAGATCAATTATTATAATCACTATTTTAAAAATTTCTGCAGTGAACACAATGATTCCACAAATAGGTCACATACAGAGCAGTACAGAATTTGTCCTGGAAAGCAGAAATTATAATACAAAGAACCTAATCCAAATTAGTGCTGCTGCACCTGCTGCTATTTAAACAAAATAGAAAAGAATAAATACTGTCCTTAAACAATGGGGAAACTGATCTCCTAATAAGGTACAGTTGCCTACCCATAACTGCAGAGGACAAACAGCAAAGGACAAACTGCAGAGGACAAACCAGGATTGCAAGATTACAGCACAAGCTTTGTTGAATCTATCACAGTAAGGGTGGAATAGAAGCAAACAAATGTGCACACATGCAGGCTTTGAAACTACCTATTAAAACTGACAGTTCTCATCTTAACTAAGCATAATAAATCAAAACAGCTGCAAAGCAGATTCTCACATTGCCTGAATCTGCAAGAACCTGTTGTTTCAGCAGGAAAATACTATTACAGTAGTTGAGGTTCTAGCTTGAAATTCTTATAAAAAACATTATATATGGTTAACAAAACATTTCCTACTTTTATTCTCCATAATCTTATGAATTCTTTTCAATTATAAAAGTATAAAACACTCAACAGGATCCATCTGTTCTACTGGAATACTTTGCATTGGCAATTATGAAGTGAAAATAACATCAGAAGCAAGTAATTTGTAGATCTTTCTTTTCCAAATTCTTAATCTATAGTTTAATAGTCTGATATATTTAAGACAAGCCATCTATTATTTTTCCTCCTCTTAAGATTACCTACCAATTATATTACTTTAAAACTAGCCTATATATATATATAAAAAAATAAGAACAAGAAAGCTACAGAAATAAAATAAAATAGACACAATACTTTTAATGACCATACCTAGTAATAAGAACCGCATTATCATGGTGGGCAATCCCATTTTCTGGAATGGTGTTTCCATCACTTTGGTGGGAGAGAATGGATTTCTGCCACTTACAGAAGCTATCGAGGGACTTGTCTGCATGGTGGTTTATCTCCAAGTTTGGCTGCAATACAACATGCATACCAGAAATGTTCCAAACAAATTACTAAGGTCAGTTGTTAAGCCTTTTGAAGACTAAAATGGGACTATAATTAGAAGCAGTGGTTTCTAGGAATAAACTCTTCTTGCCAAATTTTATCTCTGTAAAATCTGACCCCAAGTTCAGCTGAACAGGCATTCTTTCTGCTCTAACTTTAATGATGATTATGTCAATAAAAAAAAAAATCAGAATATCAAAATATAGATCTAAAAATAAAACTGACATCCCCGAAGGTGTATTAATATTTGCCTGAAGTAAAGAACAGATATCTTTGAGATGATACGTGAGGAATATTCCTTTGAACTGTTTCATCTTGATTAAAGTAGTGAAAGATTACAAGGTAAGTTTTGTACTCAGATGCAGCCATTTCAAGCAACAATTAAATTAAACCTATATTACACAATAGCATAACTTGTATTTCAGGAATATAAAACTTAAGTGCAACAGCTCTTACCTGATCTTCAGTGAGGACAATTAAACGTGTCACTATAATATTCACAACGTTTCCTAGACTGGAATCACGATAAAGTTTGGCAACCTGACCTCCAGAAAATAAGAAAAGGCACAAAAGTCAGACAAGAAACACTACTTATTTCCTAAATGGTTAAAAATTAACCTATTTTCCTGCTCAATGTAATTTCATAATGTTAATTATCATTATCACATGAATAAGAGTTATTTTGGGGCCAACAAATGACCATTCAGTTAAAAAAAAAAAAACTTCTTCAGTCATACTTTTCAGTCAAAACCATTTATACCTTGTTTCATAATCTATCCAGCATAAGGAACATTTAGACTGTTGACTTAAACAGAATAAAACTGTATAATCTAAATGTAATGATATGAATGTAAAATCAAAGACATAATTTAAAAGTGATCACAGCGTATTTCTCGACAGAAACAGTACTGCATTTTTCCCACAATGCTAACATTTGCCATATTTCAACTATTAATTCCTGCAAGCTGATACACATTTTAAGGCATTATTCATGCCAATAAAGAAATACTTTACAGTTGCTTTATCATTTCAGAACATGCATATTGATATGAACACAGAGAGGGATGAAACTTACAATATTCATTACACTCAAAACGTAGTGCTCAATGTCTTTGCGACCATGGTATCCCACCATCATTTTGTCTGCTACTACCAGCGTTTCCACAAACCGTTCAAGGCTTACTGATCTCTTCTGTCGACTATGACTACTTAACGTGTCATTGACTGGAAGTGAAGTTGGAAAAGCAGATGCATCACTCATCCACCAAGGTTTACCGCTTCTTGTGAGGTCTTCTAGGAACCAAAATAATTAACCACTTCAGAGGGGTCACTAGCAAAACTCATTCAAATGCAGCTGGTTTATGTTGAGATTATAATCTTCAAGCTTCTAAAAAGAAGTCTTCCTTGAGGCAAAGGAAAATTAATTTTATTGTCTAAATTTTATTTTTAAATACCTTATATAATGGAAAAACAACTTTGAGTTCTAATATTCTCAACTCTCCTTAACCTGACTTAGGATACTAAATTATCATCTTCTCTTAACAGATTTGATTCTACACATCTATGTTAATACTAAATATTAGTTATAGTTAACCACAAGCACATTTCAGAATTTTAAGGATAAAAACAAAACAGCTATAATATTTGGAAAAAAAACAAACTGGAAATCAAAAATTCAAAATTAAGGTAAAAGGTATCAAAATATACTAAGGAATTAAACACGCTGATAAGGCACCAAAAAAGCTTTTTCCCTCCTGTGAAACTCTGTAATTATTAAGCAATTATGCTTACATGCCTAATAGTTTTTGGGCCAAATAAAATTACTTTTCTCTTCAGAAAGCTATCAGATTATATTTTATCTTCCTCATGAATTAACTATAATGGGAAGTTTAAAATGGCCTGACATGGAATAATTTCTATAGTTATTTTTAACACTAATTTTAATTCAAATATGTTGATTCTTGTACTTGTTTCACGAGACATATAGAAAAAAATATTTTTTGCATGCAACTGATTATTAAAAATTCAAACAGCTGTAATTATCAGCAAAACAAACACTACAAACCTATTTTAAATTTTAATTCCTGTCCTCGGGGCAAAATTGAACCCACCCTTCCCTGCAAAACTGACATTTTTGTGTGTATTAAGTATTCCTTTTCCACAAAGGCCCACACAGATCTCAATCTTAAATTTATTTAAGTATATAATTAGGCTGGCTTTACCTAAGTAGGATTTCAAAATTTTTAAGGTATTCTTGCTAGTTATGAATGAACATAAGAACATTAACAGTTAGATACATTTATAATTGACTGAATAGGACTGCTCAAGTGAGCAATTCCTGAGATGCATCCTTACCTCAACTAAAACGGATTCAGCTAAAGGATGAGTTGAGATAGGACCAGTACCTTCTGTGAAAAAACAATGCTTTATGCAATTCAACTAAGCACACTATTTTCAAAGGGCAATAACACATGACAAAAATGTATGTTCAGGTCAAAACCAGGAATACAAAGCTTCTGCATTCCCACTGTTGCAGTGTTTCATAATTGTTAAAGCCAACACTGTGGACTCAAAAGGTAAATATTTTATAAAAGTTAAAAAATGAAAATAAACCTGGTAGTTGACAAAATGCCAGTAATGAAATAATCTTCATTCTGCAATGGGTATAAGATCACACCCATTCTAAAAAATAGTATCAAGTATTAAAGCCTGTTGAAGATTCTATAATCAATACCAAGCTTTTTCCTGTTTTTCATCTCTGTTCTAGGAAATTCAAAGTTGCTTTAATTGCTCAAAGATTTTCATCTCACAAGTAGTGATTTAGGAATGTCTGGAATTTTCTCTGACAACTTCTGTAGTAAAATTTTTAAAAAGCCACTGTTCATTGCCAAATAGCAAATGATGATGTCTGAGGGTTTCTGATGCTCTTAGAGTGCTAAGAGTACTTTAGAAATGCAACACTGCTTCAACATTCATTCATAATTTTTCACTCAAATATGCAAATCCATTCTAAACATTATAAAACTGATGAGCTCATGCAGAAAACTTTCAGAGAAAAAAAAAAGATAAGATTCTTTTGGACTCATCTTGATAGCATCTTTCAAACAAAGGTCTCCGAAGACTTCACAAAAACAAACATTTCTCCTTTTCTTATCAGGTGAGAAGCTTAGGCTGGTCTCAAAGTAATGGGAAAGTTGAAAACAATCCTGAGTACTCAGGCTCACACTCCAGGATCTATCAATGCTTATGCTGTTTTACTTTAAAAACACTAAATAATGCTGACAATTTTCTTTAAAAAGCTAAAACATGTCAATAAAAGTTTGCAATATATTTAACAAAAACAGTTCTGTGGCAAGTTATGTCATTTTTCCACCATATTCCTAGATTTAAAAAACCCTTAAACTTAGAATCATAGAATCATTAAGGTTGGAAAAGACCTCTAAGATCATTGAGTCCAACCGTCAACCCAACACCACCATGCCCACTAAACCATGTCCCTAAGCACCTCATCTACACGTCTTTTAAATACTTCCAGGGATGGTGACTCAACCACTTCCCTGGGCAGCCTGTTCCAAGGCCTGACCACTCTTTCAGTAAAGAAATTTTTCCTAATGTCCAATCTAAACCTCCCTTGGCGCAACTTGAGGCCATTTCCTCTCGTCCTATCACTAGTTACTTGGCAGAAGAGACCAACACCCACCTCACTACAACCTCCTTTCAGGTAGTTGTAGAGCGCGATAAGGTCTCCCCTCAGCCTCCTCTTCTCCAGGCTAAACAGTCCCAGTTCCCTCAGCCACTCCTCATAAGACCTGTGCTCCAGGCCCTTCACCAGCTTCGTTGCCCTTCTCTGGACACGCTCCAGCACCTCCATGTCCTTCTTGTAGTGAGGGGCCCAAAACGGAACACAGTATTCGAGGTGCGGCCTCACCAATGCTGAGTACAGGGGCACGATCACCTCCCTACTCCTGCTGGCCACACTATTTCTGATACAGGCCAGGATGCCGTTGGCCTTCTTGGCCACCTGGGCACACTGCCGGCTCATGTTCAGCCGGCTGTCAACCAGCACCCCCAGGTCCTTTTCCTCCGGGCAGCTTTCCAGCCACTCTTCCCCAAGCCTGTAGCGTTGCATGGGGTTGTTGTGACCCAAGTGCAGGACCCGGCACTTGGCCTTGTTGAACCTCATACAGTTGGCCTCAGCCCATCGATCCAGCCTGTCCAGGTCCCTCTGCAGAGCCTTCCTACCCTCGAGCAGATCAACACTCCCGCCCAACTTGGTGTCATCTGCAAACTTACTGAGGGAGCACTCGATCCCCTCGTCCAGATCATTGATAAAGTTATTGAACAGGACCGGCCCCAAAACTGAGCCCTGGGGAACACCACTTGTGACCGGCCGCCAACTGGATTTAACTCCGTTCACCACAAACTTGCATTAACATTGAACATAGCTATTGGAAAGTAAAAGAAAGCAACAATGAAAAAAAATCACACACTGTAATTAACCCCAAAGTAACGATTACAAAAGCAGCAAATTAGGTTTAAAATTGCAACTGAAAAGAAATCCAAATGTGTAGAGACATGGAGTTCACAAGCATGGTACCCAAGTTTTCCTAAGTCAGTCCTCTAAAGATCCTAGGTGGGGATGGAAGGTGAAGAGAGAGAAGAGAGCACACAAACACAAACAGAAAAAGATCTCAAAATGCAATAGAAAACTACTTACGTAAGATGTAACTGTGAGAATATTTTAAAGTGAAGGACTATGTGCTGCTTTTTCTTACTATTTTAACAACATCATTTAATGTATATACAAGCATTTTTTCATTTTAGAATACACTGACTGTAAAGTCTGGCACGAGTAAAACCACTACATGAGGCAGCATGTAGTAGAGCCATCCCTAAATGATCTGCCACTTTGCAGCTTTCATATGTCAATTTTTGTTGTTTCTCAATCCTATCCAAACACAGTCTGTATATTTGTAACAAGGGCTGGTTTTTTTTTGTTTTGAGAGGGTTGTTTTTTAAATTCTTGCAGCTCCAAAGCAGGTAAAGAAATTTTATTCATAATTCCAACAAAACAGAATTTCAACTCTAGGCACAAATACAAGCATACAGCTTTTCAGTAGAAAAACATATTTCTTGAAATGGTGCAAATGCAAAAATAATGGATCATAACAAAAATTATTTTGCAACCTTAATGTAGTGCATGCTATTAGGCATCAGGCAAAATAAGCGTTTCAATAAACTATGCAGTCAAACAAGGATACCACAGAAAGCAGTCCATAAGATAAAAAATTTGTTGCAAAATGGAGGATTTTAACATGCCATCTCTAAATATTTACTTTAATATTAAAATTATAAGCTATAAACCAAATTCCATTTGGCATCCCAGTTATACCTGCCTACTCCATGGCTTAGAGATATCCTTTGTTTGGAGAACCACCTAGATGTTGTTACTGTTTTGCACAGAATATATATGAATAAAATCTAACTCTTCTAGAGGATGATCCCACAAAGCATTCTGCAAGATAATCCAGTGGCCTCAAATCCCATTGAAGCAATTAGAATTTGAAGGTGCTCAACTTCTTAGCAAGGCCTTAATGATTTCAGCTATATTTCATAAAACATAGTAAACTTGATGACAATATATACATGAACTATTAATTTTAACATTTTGTATTTTTAAAATATTCTTATGTCTAACTGCTTAAAATCTAATTTAGGTTATGAAAACCAGCCACAATTCTATCCCATCTTCTTATCTGAACCTAAACTATCTGTCAAATAGGGAAGTATTTTTATCTCTGCCTCTCCAATTCTTCTCTTGTATTTGCCACCATAATTCTACTATCTACTATGAAGTAGTCCATCACTTGCTCATACCAACCAATTCTGATCATCCTTTCTCCATACTCCCTACCCCACTTTCTGTCAATTATTGCCATTTCTCAGAAAGGTCAAAAATAACACTCCCCTTGTCTCTATCAACACTTCAAAATCCTGACCACTTCCCTGATACAGAACAGGTACATGATAAATTTAGGTCTAGATTACAGTAGGGGAAACTTGCCAGACCATGAATAATGGCACAGCTACACAAGCAGATTCCTCCCAGCATGTTGTACTGGCAAAAGTGTTCTGAAGGTAGAGCTAAAAAAAATCAGTCCCCCAGACAAAATAAATTATATACTGGCAAAAATACAGTTACAGTTTTATTACAACTGCATTTAGACTTTTTAAAATAAATAAATAAAAACCAACCACAAAATTGGAGTGTTCAAAATTCCCAAAAAAAGTTAAATGCCGCAAAGATTTACTCTACTAGCAAAATGTTATTACTCTAAACCTGGCTTTAGTCCTAGGGTCTAAAAGCTGAGAAACTGAAAATTAATATTTGATTTTACTTTTTAGATATTCTGGAAATGCTTTGGATGCCATATCACTTTGGGACAAAGCTGAAACAGCACTCAGAAAACGAGTTTAAAAGGTTTTGGTACCCAGGAGAAAAGCATTAAAATAATAAAGATTACTGCACGTTTCACAAAAAAATGCACACAAGATGTGTAGCTCTGATCGACCTATGATCCATACGACAGATACCACCAGAACAGTTAGATGCAACATGATCAAACTAGCTGCCACTGCTTCATCCTCACTTAGAGAGTGACTTCCTAAGCATTAATCTAAAAGATAACATCTGACAGAGGCCAATAGATTTTCTTTTTCTAGTAATATTATAATGGTAAAAATAGCATTGTCCTACATTTCATGATCCTTCCACTTATTTCAAGAGGCTTAAGTGACAGCATTCCCCACAAAATGAAAGAAAAAGATGGATGCTTCACAGATGTCTGTTGTAAAATGCATAAATTGGAGCATCCACATACATTAGTACTCTTATTTTACAATCAGTTAGCAGACAGTAGTAGTTAGGAGACTTGTTTTGCAATCATTAGAAGCATGTAGATGGAATAACACTTCCAAACTTACATACATAAAGTTTGACATTCACTACAAGTAGAGTCTAAACACAGTTAACTGAACCACTCAGGAAAAACTGTCTCCCAAGCATGGGCCTTTGTAGACTGTCGTGGTTTAGCCCCAGCCAGAAGCTAAACACCACACAGATGCTTGCTCGCTCCCCACCCCCCACCAGTGGGATGGAGAAGAGAATCGAAAAAAAAAAGTAAAATTCGTGGATTGAGATAAAGACAGTTTAATAGAACAGAAAAGGAAGGGAAAATAATAATAATAATGATGATAGAATATACAAAATAAGTGATGCACAATACAATTGCTCACCAACTGATGCCCAGCCAGTCCCTGAGCAGCAGTCACTGCTCCCCGGCCAACTCCCCCCAGTTTATATACTGAGCATGACATCGTATGGTATGGAATATCCCTTTGGCCAGTTTGGGTTAGCTGTCCTGGCTATGCTCCCTCCCAGCTTCTTGTGCACCTGGCAGAGCATGGGAAGCTGAAAAGTCCTTGATTAGCGCAAGCACTACTTGGCAACAACTAAAACATCAGTGTGTTGTTATCAACATTCTTCTCATACTAAGTCCAAAACATAGCACTATACCAGCTACTAGGAAGAAAATTAACTCTATCCCAGCCGAAACCAGGACAAGACAATCTGCACTGTAAGTTTAGTCAGCTGGTGCCAGTAAAAGTTATGACCTCCAAAAGAAACTGAAATAAGTTACATCAATGAACAGTGATATTGTTTTAATTTAAGATTAGTATTTGTCAGCCTGTCCTGTGCACTGAATCTTATGGAATACAACTGCCCAGGATTGAACTTTTAAGAACAAGCTATTTCTGAGATATAAACAAATGACAAGGTTAGAACATTTTTCTATTACGTAAAAACCCATTATTTTAGTACTCTAAAGTAATGTCAGATTTACTCCAAGCTGTCTTCAAAAAACTGGTTTTCAGCTTCAGTTTAAGCAAGTGAAAATCATGTCAGAGAGTACTTGAAAAATTGTTTTTGTGAAAGTTAAAACTGCTTTACAAGGAAAATGTCTCAATCAAAACTATATAATCCTTCCTGTAAGGCACCTGTAAATCACATCTCAACTATCATGGAATAATGTTAACCCACTGAACCAAAAGCCAGTATCAAAACACCATAAACCTCCATAAATGAGAAAGATGTGGACTCCAGTTACAAATTTATTACAAATCATAATACTAACACATATTTATTACACATCAAGTTTCCTCAAATGAGATGGAACACTTACTAAACATTGAGCTGTAATACTTAGTCACTCAATCACACCTTCCAGTCAGGGAACAAAGTACATTTATAGCACATTTTGAGGAAGCCTGTGCTCATCATTACCACTGTACACAACACAGGAATAAAACAAGGCTTACTCCCAGTATATTAGTTTTTGAAAGACACTACACTCTTGATCCGAATGTGAAAAAAAGCAAAACTACTTTTTAACAGTAGTCACTGCATCACCCAAAAGGAGGATTCCTATTGCTACATTCTCCACTGTACCTTACATGTGAACCAAGCAAGATACTTCAAAATAAGTCTTAAGTTATAATTTTTTAAAAGGAATAACGCTCATACTCACTTACCTGAGACTCCACAGTGACCATGATCATAGAGATGTTGCTGGTGCATGGTAGATTTTTTGTATATAACATGAGGATGACCATTCTCATAACTAAAGTTACTGGAATTTTTTGTTAGATTCCTTAAAGGCTCAATAAAATACTCTTCATCTTCTGTAGCAATGACTCCATGCTTAAAGGAGAAAAGAAGAAAATAAAAACTTGCAAAAGACAATATAAAACTCCTTTTAAAAAGCTTAATTTTAAATAACATTTGATTATCATTTATTTCTGTGAAGAAATCTACAACTATAAGCCAACACAGAAAACAATGCATGAGTCAGCTCTCCTCCACTGACTTTAGTGGGAGCAGGAGTAAGTGCCTATAAGCAACACAATGAGAAAAGAATTAAAATATCATTGCCCTGTTTCTGGAGTTTTTCCTATCATTTTTGGTAGATGTGGTAAGAAAGCAAGATATATTCTTGGTATATGACAAACAATCTGTTCACAGAGATGTTCCAAAACTATGTGATTCCTACCCATTAAAAGTGATGCCAAGCCAAAGTGGCCTTGCTCAAAAGGTGAGCCTGATATCCCTCTGTGATGCCATACCAGTAGATGCTTAATGCCACATACTGCATCAAAGAAAAACCACATGAAGGATTAATTCTAGAAAATACATTCAGGGAAACCATTCAGCATTTTACACCCAGATGCTTAATTCCAGAACTGAGCTAGTTATTAAAATCAAATTATTAGTATTAACTTAGGCTACACTATCTACAAAGCATTTATTCCTTAAAAGGTCTCGCCACAAATCTTTGGTAAATCCAAGTTGTTGCAGACTGTGCACTAGACCTCATTCTCCATAACAAATGAACGTATTTTTTCCCCTCACACTGCAGTGCAGAACAGTAGATATTTTATTCTCATAACTTTCACATTTGTCAATTCAGCTTCTTCCAAACAGGAAGTGGTTTACGGAAGAAAGGGGAGATTTCAGGCCAAGTTGAGATATGCAATCTCCTCAACCTTCATCAATTAAAACTGAAAGGCTGTGGATGTAGTCTACCTGGACTTCAGTAAAGCCTTTGACGCTGTCTCCCACAGCATTCTCCTAGAGAAGCTGGCGGCTCATGGCTTAGACAGGTACACTCTTCGCTGGGTAAAAAACTGGCTGGACGGCCGAGCCCAGAGTTAAATCCAGTTGGCGGCCGGTCACAAGTGGTATTCCCCAGGGCACACTTTTGGGGCTGGTCCTGTTCAATAACTTTATCAATGATCTGGACGAGGGGATCGAGTGCTCCCTCAGTAAGTTTGCAGATGACACCAAGTTGGGCGGGAGTGTTGATCTGCTCGAGGGTAGGAAGGCTCTGCAGAGGGACCTGGACAGGCTGGATCGATGGGCCGAGGCCAACTGTATGAGATTCAACAAGGCCAAGTGCCAGGTCCTGCACTTCGGCCACCACAACCCCAGGCAACGCTACAGGCTTGGGGAAGAGGGGCTGGAAAGCTGCCCAGAGGAAAAGGACCTGGGGGTGCTGATTGACAGCCGGCTGAACATGAGCCGGCAGTGTGCCCAGGTGGCCAAGGCGGCCAACGGCATCCTGGCCTGTATCAGAAATAGTGGGGCCAGCAGGAGGAGGGAGGTGATCGTGCCCCTGTACTCGGCCCTGGTGAGGCCGCACCTCGAATACCGTGTTCAGTTTTGGGCCCCTCACTACAAGAAGGACATGGAGGTGCTGGAGCGTGTCCAGAGGAGGGCAACGAAGCTGGTGAAGGGTCTGGAGCACAAGCCTTATGAGGAGCGGCTGAGGGAACTGGGGTTGTTTAGCCTGGAGAAGAGGAGGCTGAGGGGAGACCTCATCGCGCTCTACAACTACCTGAAAGGAGGTTGTAGCGAGGTGGGTGTTGGTCTCTTCTCCCAAGTCACTAGCAATAGGACGAGAGGAAATGGCCTCAAGTTGTGCCAAGGGAGGTTTAGATTGGACATTAGGAAAAATTTCTTTACTGAAATAGAGTGGTCAAGCCTTGGAACAGGCTGCCCAGGGAAGTGGTTGAGTCACCATCCCTGGAAGTATTTAAAAGACGTGTAGATGAGGCGCTTAGGGACATGGTGTAGTGGGTATGGTGGTGTTGGGTTGACAGTTGGACTCGATGATCTTAGAGGTCTTTTCCAACCTTAATGATTCTATGATTCTATATTCACCTGGATGATGCTGGTACCAAATTTCTCTCACAATGCCTTCTTTTTACTTGGAATCTAAGATTTTACTATAAAATAAATCATTTACTGGTATACTGCTGCTTAAATAGTCTTGAAAACATAAACCAAATTATAACTAGGTTTGCCAGATGTGCGGAAAGAACCTTGACAGTCTGGACTGCATCCAGTCTAGATGTCAGACATCTGGGTTCAAGCAAATCCTGAGCCATTATAAGCTCTATTATTATGTTCCCACAGGAAAAGAGAGTCCTGCAGAGTGGCTCTGGCCAACACCATCAGGCTGTGTGCTTCGTGCCAAGCCTGAGGAGACAGAGGTATCATCCAAACTGTGGCCCTGTCTCTACAACAGAAGGGCCTTAACCTAAAGGTGATTACTCCAGGGCATACATCCTTCATGTCTGTACTCAAATCCAGTCAGGTTAACAAGTCTAAGCATGAATAAGGCATTTATATCAGATACTGAAACCAATAGTTTTAAGCACTGAGATTACCTCAGTTGAGCAAGTCAATTCAGATGCCATAAACAACACTTAATTCATAGAATCATAGAATCATTAAGGTTGGAAAAGACCTTTAAGATCATCAAGTCCAACCGTAAACCTAACACTGCCAAGTCCACCACTAAACCATGTCCCTAGGCGCCACGTCTACATGTCTTTTAAGTACCTCCAGGGATGGTGACTCAACCACTTTCCTGGGCAGCCTGTTCCAAGGCCTGACCACTCTTTCAGTAAAGAAATTTCTCCTAATGTCCAATCTAAACCTCCCCTGGTGCAACTTGAGGCCATTTCCTCTCGTCCTATCACTTGGTACTTGGGAAAAGAGACCAACACCCACCTCACTACAACCTCCTTTCAGGTAGTTGTAGAGTGCGATGAGGTCTCCCCTCAGCCTCCTCTTCTCCAGGCTAAACAGCCCCAGTTCCCTCAGGCACTCCTCATAAGACTTGTGCTCCAGGCCCTTCACCAGCTTCGTTGCCCTTCTCTGGACACGCTCCAGCACCTCCATGTCCTTCTTGCAGTGAGGGGCCCAAAACGGAACACAGTATTCGAGGTGCGGCCTCACCAGGGCCGAGTACAGGGGCACGATCACCTCCCTACTCCTGCTGGCCACACTATTTCTGATACAGGCCAGGATGCTGTTGGCCGCCTTGGCCACCTGGGCACACTGCCGGCTCATGTTCAGCCGGCTGTCAACCAGCACCCCCAGGTCCTTTTCCTCTGGGCAACTTTCCAGCCACTCTTCCCCAAGCCTGTAGCGTTGCATGGGGTTGTGGTGGCCGAAGTGCAGGACCCGGCCCTTGGCCTTGTTGAACCTCATACAGTTGGCCTCGGCCCATCGATCCAGCCTGTCCAGGTCCCTCTGCAGAGCCTTCCTACCCTCGAGCAGATCAACACTCCCGCCCAACTTGGTGTCGTCTGCAAACTTACTGAGGGAGCACTCGATCCCCTCATCCAGATCATTGATAAAGATATTAAACAGAACTGGCCCCAATACTGAGCCCTGGGGAACACCGCTCGTGACCGGCTGCCAACTGGATTTAACTCCATTCACCACAACTCTTTGGGCCTGGCCATCCAGCCAGTTTTTTACCCAGCAAAGAGTACACCCGTCCAAGCCGTGAGCCGCCAGCTTCTCTAGGAGAATGCTGTGGGAGACAGTGTCAAAGGCTTTACTGAAGTCCAGGTAGACCACATCCACAGCCTTTCCCTCATCCACTAGGCGGGTCACCTTGTCATAGAAGGAGATCATGTTAGTCAAGCAGGACCTGCCTTTCATAAACCCATGCTGACTGGGCCTGATCACCTGGTTGTCCTGTACGTGCCACGTGATGGCACTCAAGACGATCTGCTCCATAACCTTCCCCGGCACTGAGGTCAGGCTGACAGGCCTGTAGTTCCCCGGATCCTCCTTCCGGCCCTTCTTGTAGGTGGGCGTCACATTTGCTAACCTCCAGTCCATGGGGACCTCCCCGCTTAGCCAGGACTGCTGATAAAGGATTGAAAGTGGCTTGGTGAGCACTTCTGCCAGCTCCCTCAGTACCCTTGGGTGGATCCCACCCGGCCCCATAGACTTGTGTGTGTCTAAGAGGTGTAGCAGGTCACTAACCATTTCCCCTTGCATTATGGTAGCTTCATTCTGCTCTCTGTCCCTGTCTTCCAGCTCAGGGGGCTGGGTACCCCAAGAACAACTGGTCTTACTATTAAAGACTGAGGCAAAGAAGGCATTAAGTACCTCAGCCTTTTCCTCATCCTTTGTCACTACATTTCCCCTTGCATCCAATAATGGATGGAGATTCTCCTTAGCCCTCCTTTTGTTGCTAATGTATTTATAGACACATTTTTCATTGTCTTTTACCACAGCAGCCAAATTAAGTTCTAGTTGGGCTTTGGCCCTTCTAATTTTCTGCCTGCATAACCTCATGACATCCTTGTAGTCCTCCTGAGTTGCCTGCCCCTTCTTCCAAAGGTCGTAAACTCTCCTTTTTTTCCTGAGTCCCAGCCAAAGCTCTCTGTTCAGCCAGGCCAGTCTTCTTCCCCGCCGGCTCGTCTTTCGGCACATGGGGACGGCCTGCTCCTGCGCCTTTAAGATTTCCTTCTTGAAGAATGTCCAGCCTTCCTGGACTCCTTTGCCCTTCAGGACTGCCTCCCAAGGGACTCTGTCAACCAGGCCCCTAAACAGGCCAAAGTCTGCCCTCCGGAAGTCCAAGGTAGCAGTTCTGCTAACCACCCTCCTTACTTCTCCGAGAATCGAAAACTCTTATCATTTCATGATCGCTATGCCCAAGACGGCCTCCAACCATCACATCACCCACAAGCCCTTCTCTATTCCCAAACAACAGGTCCAGCGGGGCGCCTTCCCTAGTTGGCTCACTCACCAACTGTGCCAGGAAGTTATCTTCCACACCCTCCAGGAACCTCCTAGACTGTTTCCTCTCTGCTGTATTGTATTTCCAGCAGACATCTGGTAAGTTGAAGTCCCCCACGAGAACAAGGGCTAGCGATTGTGACACTTCTCCCAGCTGCTTATAGAATATTTCGTCTGCCTCTTCATCCTGGTTGGGTGGTCTGCCTTGTTGGCCTTCCCCCTGATTCTTACCCATAAACACTCGACCCTTTCATCACCATCATCAAGCTCTAAAATGCAGCATTAATTCTCTAAACAAATTGCATATAAAATAAGCAAAAACTATTATTAATGTCTGCAAACTATCATCACAGTTCCTTCAGGTACCAGCAGTGAAAAAGGTTAGGAGAGTATCACCAATTTTTCCTATGCCTAGTCAACATGTAATCTCATCTGCCCAAACACTATGGTGGTTTAAGAAAAAAACAGATTTTAATAACATTTAGTTGAGGAACTGCAAATAAATTTTAACTCACACCTGCCACCAGGTAGTCAGAATATGCATATGGTCAGTTGCTGCAGCTAGCTAAGTGATTTGATAAACACTGGAAACTCAACTTTCCCTGTATATGCCCTTCATGTAAACCCTGCATATATATACACCATTTTAAACCTAACATATATTAAATTTGCTTGCAAACAAAACTGTTCTTCCAATATTAAACTGATGCAAGTGGTCTTGTTGAATCAAAGTGAATGATTTTTAACAAGCACTCCAAATTCTGTACATAATACCTATTTCAGTGACAACCACCATTTATTCTAATTAGGAGTTTAGAAAATTCATGTGGCTAGAGATGCTTCCATTGTATATGCATTCAGCAATGCCTGATTAATAGTGGGAATTACGCTATTATATCCGAATCGACTTTCTAAAACACACTTTTGGCTTATCTACTATTTGAGCACAACACAGTTTCAGTTGCTAAAGGAGATTGAAATAATGCCTTTTTGAAGCATTAAAAGGAATTAGCTTTTTTTTTTTAGTTTTGCCATTGTATTTGAACTTAAACAGTTTGTACATTAAACTTCTGCTCCAAAGCATAAGAAATATCATTAAGACATAAGAATGACCAGCAAAAGGTTTTGACAAAAATACCATGAATTTAAGAAACAAGCTGAATGCCCCAAGTAGGTTACTACAAGCAACATTCCCAAGATTATTATCTAAAACAGATTGTTTGAGGTCCTGTGTTATCCAGTCCCACTACAGACTGTCAACTCCTGCTAACATATATAAGGTCTGGATCTAGCAGTTTGACATGCTCAGACAAATCTGTGAATCCACATGGAGTTCCCCTGAATTTGTGAAAAGGAATCTTTTTGTGTCAGGCTGTCTAGCTGGGGCCTTACCCTACTTCATATGGGGGATGTCCATCAGTCACAGAAGCAAATTGAATTATGGAGGACAAGTAAGTGCCTGTTCCACACAGTACTACTGTTTTCCAATTTCTCCCTGCTTTGAACCTTTCTAGACTTTATGCTTTATCCATTTTTAATATAAAGCAGTAGTAATGGAAGGTTCTGAAAATGTGTCAGTCTTGTTCAGTATGTCTACAGCTGGCTCTACACTTCAGTGTGGTTTTATGACTGAGGAAACAGACTGCATTAGCTTAGTGTGTTCCCAAAGATTAAAAAAAATAATGATCTGGTCTGGGACAGTACATCATGGAATCTTACAAGACATCTTAAAACTAGAACAGGGACAGCTTTTATATAATTTTCTGAATACTAAGTCTATACTGCAAATACACATTAGTACCAAAGAGAACTCCAAAGACATCGATCTAGAATACTAAATCTCTTTCAATATAATTTCTTATCTTTATAAATTATTTTATAAATTATACATTATTTTACATATGATTCAAAAATACCATACTATATGCAATTTATGATCTATAAAAGTAGATACATTCTTTATGGTAGAATCAGCTTTCAAATGAGCTAATTTAATAATGTGAATAATTTATACACATATGAATTTAGGAATACATGAAAAAAACATGAAGTCTTCCAGCAAAATAATTCTTCCTTTAACCAAGTAAGGTCATGCTTTTAGCCAATGTCTACTGCTTGGGCTTTCTTTATAATTTCTGTTTGGATGGAAACATCTGTGCTACCCAGCTGTCGCGAATGAGCGGCCCAGATCAACAAGTGGCCCAGGGAAGAAGGGGGGTATGAATGCACCACCACACCAGCACAAACATTGCTCAGTGCATGGAACTTCACATGCCATGGAAATACTTGGCATTTTACACTAAACATTTCCTTGGAACCATAGTAGCCCCAAAATACGATTTAACCTCCGATTCACTTTCCTAATAATAATCACTTTCTACATGTTTTAAAGTGTTTCCCACTACTGGGCTTTTCAGCTCAAAATGAGAAAATCTGCTACTGTAGAAAACTTGTTTGAGCACTCAGTTAAGAGCTTGGACACCTGGCAGAGGACAGAGGTGGGTCAGAATGCAAAAAGTTTGGTTTCTGCTCATTCCACTACTATGAGCCCCAAAACTTTTCTTCTTTAAGACTTGCTCCCCTCAGAATTAAACAAACTTCTTTCCCTTGAGGTGAAGTTCTCTCTTCAGCCAGTCTACCACTGTTTCTTCTCTTCTTTTCTTCAGTATGACATACTCAGCTGAGACAATGCCTCAGCTACTTCTGCTTCAGCCTTGTTGCCTTGCACCGAACATTCAAAGGCCCCAAAATACTGCTCTTTGCAGGCTCTTTCATGAGAAGGCCAAACCTGCAATCCATCCACAAATGTAACATCCACTAAAGTAAATATGAGTTTGGAAGCCAGCAAGCCTGCCCAACAAGACCTTCAATTTCCTCACATGACTGCTCACTGGATTATAGAGCTTTCC
Organism: Calonectris borealis; assembly: GCF_964195595.1. NCBI lineage: Eukaryota > Metazoa > Chordata > Aves > Procellariiformes > Procellariidae > Calonectris > Calonectris borealis. The sequence goes on along the minus strand of NC_134351.1, from coordinate 45,328,897 downwards.
TCATAACTTAAGACAATTTATATAGCATAATCAGGGCCCAGCAGATGGAAACTGCTGGAATGAAACTTCAGTAAGTAGCAGCCTGTAATTCTGGGGCGCTTGGTAATGAGAAATATAGAGGGAGAGGCTGAAACAGGAAATAGTGACAGGGAAATTAACTGACTGCTGGTCACTTGTTATAACGAAACTGAGAGAAAGTCCTTCTTGCACTAGAACTCATCTCAAGATACTACAAGTGTTCTTCAAAGTCATACAACTTATGTTAATTAAACCATAGCCTTACCTGCCCACCCTGAATAACTAAACAGAATAACTCAAAACATTCACTAAGGGGAAGAAATTTGGCAATAGCAAAGTCTAACAGGACAACTGGTATAAATGGAATGCTTAAATTTTGCTTGTGAGTGACACTCATGCTAAAGGCTACTACTTGTTTTAGAGTTACTGACAACTTAAAATGACTGGCTCTGGGACAGATGTTAATCAAGGACTATGCAGAATATGACTGGCAGTCTCTTACAGACCAACAATCAGACTGGAAAATATGAATGTCTCGAGCACAACATATTCCAAACTATCACCAATTCTAAAACAAGTAATAGTGTCTTCAATATTCACTGCCAATTGCTTTATTAAACATGTTCTAACCAGCAGCTATATAACAAAATATTTGTCAGTAGGAATCATCATTTAAAAATAAGTCTGTGATGGATTTATCTGAATGGAGTGGTAACTCCTATACTCAGTGCTCTGGAAGGCCCTGCCAACACTGTATGACAGAGGAATTTCTGTACGGTAGAGGATGATAATGAGTACAGCCTACCACTGCACCCCTTTGCAGAATCCCTGCCTCTCTGAGAAAGAGCCTTGTGTCACCCCTGCTGCTGCTTCCGGAGCATGACAGGAGCCTCACATACTTGTGACTTGGCTTTTCTAGGAGATGCAGCAGACACCTGACACTTGCAGTCCCAAGTAAGAGGCATGACCAAGAAGAACTCGAGAGTGCCAGTCAGTGTGCCCAGAGAACTGAGGCTGCCTTAATCCAGACCAGGAATACCTGGAAGAAATACGGAAGAGCTGACAACAGCTAAAAGCACCAAAGATGACTATTTAACTGGGAAGCACTCCACACTAGTTAACTTACAGACTAAGTTAATGTACTGACACCTTGAACCACAGAACAAGACAGCTCCACTCCAGCAAAACAGCAAGGCTGAGGGCAGAGGGAAAACACACAGCAATAGGAGTGCTAAAAGTCACCTCAGGGCCTGAGGCACAGAAGCAAAAACTTCATTTAGAAGTGACACCTACCGTGCTGCTAAATTCTTTGAAGAAAACTAGTGCCATGAGGAGCGAGAGATGGGGAAAGCTGATAGGAAAACATGGACTTTTTCCTGCTTCATCCCCACTCTTGTTTTCCTAACATGAAAGGAAAACGAGAGTCGGCTAAGGCAAGAGCAGGCATTCTTGGCTCACTCCCTGGCCAAGGTCAGAGAAGAACCAAAACAGGAGCACTGTGGCACAGACTGCAAGTTCCAAGGGGGCCAACCAGTCTGTGCCTCAACCAGCAGAAATTCTGGAGATATAGAGGTACGCAGCCTCTTTTAAAGAAGTGAGTCCTGAAAGCAGGGATTTGTTCTCCATAGTATTTTTAGCTGAAAAGAACTCTAAAGCAAAATGATCTAGTATATTAAGAGCTTAAATAACTGTGACAAAAATGTTATTACATAGGAACTGCAAAACTAAAGTGAAAATTGTACTACATTCAGACCTATCAGCTGCAAGTCTACATTAACCAAACTGTGATACCACACTCAATGGAACACCATTTTAACTACATTTCTTCGAAAGTTTCACTTAGCCCTGGAAATCCCCATTAAATTCTTTTTCCTCAAGAGTACTCCAAAATGTTAACCTAGACTGTATCAGGGACATCACAAATAGCTGGATATAATGCATCCTTATCTAGGTCTGAAGCAGCAGGCTCTTGTTTGTAAATAACATCCCAAGATGCATTATTCAACAGCACTTCCAAGGATAAATAGGAATTAGTTTAGCAAGTCTGTGTAATCTTTTTTTTTTATTTCCTTTAGCAATTAGTTAGATCTGTCTACTCCTAACAAGATGATTGACCAGCGTTCTACCATAATTAAAATCAGAATGAATAACCACAATATATACATATATTTTTACTAGAGAAATTACTAGGCTCTTGATTTAGTATTTTCTAGTCATGCCCTTCTATTTTAGTATTTTGTTACTCAATAGTTTGGTTTTTAATTTTTTGCATTTATTTTCTAATTTCTGTTGGGAATAAAAGCAGCTTTTTCCCATGCAAGTACTACTGTCATGTGATCAACAGTAAAAGAAGAGATGAGAATTTCTAATCCTACTTTTAAATGCAACTGTTTATGATTTGTAAACAAAATATTTTTAAAAAAGGTAAATAATTACTTTCTGATGCTGGTATTTGCAAAGGATCTGCTCTCTTCTTCACTCTTTGATTTTATGGCAATGATGACTTCTACACCAAGCAATTCCTCTTCTCTGTTATTTACTCAAAGTTTCTAAACCCAAATTCTCAAAAATGCAAGCGGGTGTTCAGTTCAATCAATGTCTCTCCAGAGAGATTCAGCATCCTAAAGGACCCACTGTTTTCCTCCCCCTCCTTGAGTTTGTAACATTTTTATAACCTGTAATGATCTCAGCACAGACCTAATCTTGCAGCCCTAGTGTGTGTAAACACTTAAAATGTTGCCTGCTAAAGGACTACAGAATTGGGTCTTAGTAGTTACAATTGATCTTGGAAAAACTTTTCCCCAGGACCCAGACCAGGTTTTAGGGGGTTTTTGCACCTTCCTGTCTGCTTGCTTCTCGCAGGGACTCAAAAAACTGAAAGATATGCCAATTAAGTAGTTCTTCTGTAATTTAAAAAGGGACAAGCACACTATTATACTAGAACATGTAATGTGCACTTACCAGACCATTGCAGTTGCTTAAGGCCACTTTAGTTGTACTGTGTTGGTCTTGCAAATATCCTGTGTAATGACAGTGGTCTAAAAAATCGTGCTTCCATTGAGGTCCATCTTTCCCCCAGTATTCTACTGTAAAATGTCTAGACACCAAATCTGTGTTGAGAGTCAGGTTTAAATGAAAGTGCTTGCCATAGGCAGAAAGTTTAAAAAATAATTTAGATGCTGCCAGTTCTTGGTCATAAGGGTCTGTACTCCTCCTCCTTCTTGAAGGTTTAGCATTTTTCACAGTAAAGCTGAGGAAGGCTCCATTTTGATCAACCCTTATTGGGATTGTTAGTTGGTAGTGTTCAAGGTAAGACAGGAATTCCTCTTTGTAATCACAAGGTAAGACAATCCAGGTAATGGGCATAGAAGAGAAGAAAATATAACAGGAAACAACAAGTAGTAGTATAAACATAAACCATATTTGGCTAAATCTCATCACCCTCATGAGTAAAAGTCCTTTTCAGGTAAACACAAGATGAAGAGTTTTACTAAATAAAAGAAAACGTCTTTCTAAGTCAAGAAAACATGTTCAGTTTCCTATTAATTTGATTTCACTGGAAATACAAAAGTTTTTAACTACATATCTTTTTCCTATTTACCCAAAATATGTGAACATTTGGGGCTAAATTCTACCTAAGAAGGACGTATTCTTCCCAGTGATACCATTCAAAGACAAAAGCTATTAGATCCACCTGCAAGAATAAAAACAGTAGTAATGAAAAGTATTATACTGTAAAAACATGTAAACTACTCTTCATTTCATTAAAAACCTATAAATTAACAAAGTAAGATTAGATCCTTACTTCCTAGTTTAAAAACATGTTAATGATGTTATGGCAAGTCTCTAAACTATTATCAAGTACAACATTTTACTAGATTTAATTTGCAAGGCTTTCCTACAGTTAAAAGTAGACAAAAACAAATTAAAACAACAATTTAATCAGATTTGCTGTATTTAAACTTCCATGACAATGAATCATGATAAAACTAAGAGCAGAACCCATATGATCTCATGAATTATATAAACATGGTTTAGAAAATGCTACCCAAATGCAATGCAAAAATCAATGCTTCTTGTCAGCTACAGAGGTCTGACCCCTACCTTGAGAACTATACGAAAGCCTGTTGTCACTGTGAAATTCCGATGAAACCATGACTAGGCTCAAAATCCATGTCCACATCTTCCAAAAAATTTCCATAATTTAGAAAAACAGAAAGCTGCTTTTTCCCCCCCCCCTCCTTGGAGGGCTACCTGCGTGCTACAGAGTTAACTCCACTCCAGAATCGCACCATAACAGGTATATGTATTTTATACTACTTCCAAATTAACTATTGGATGTTTCACTTTTTGACAGGTATTCTTTTCCAACAACCTGTATTTTCTTCTATATCTGCAGTCATTTTCTCAATTCAAAATAAGTATTTGTAAGATTCCTTAAGATATCAGTAAGACATTAGACTGGATAGTTAACTGAACTTGCTCCATTTCTTTTCCTGAAAAACAAAAGAAAACGAGTCAAGGCAAATTCTTTCTGTTAAAACAGATCTATACTGCAAAACACTAAGTCATCATAGTGAACTATGCAATATAACTTTTTGAAATAATATTCAACCATTATCACTTTCATGGTCCAAGGTCACAACCTTACAAAAACCATAAATTACCATTAACTTTGAACTACTAGTTCCATACAACTTAAGATGCACATATCTGCTTTATGTTAAATAGGTGTAAGAATTCATAAAATTAAGGTTTCTTGTTGCTCAAATACTGTGTTCAGACTTGTTCCAGCTATAATCAATGCTATGCACTCATTGATTTCAGCAGTGAATAACTAGACCCAATAGACTGGCAGACAAAGGAAGAACCTGAGAAAGAATCCAGAGTACAGTTATCTGATCTTTCTGCAGCATGTATTTTGTTATTTACCAAAGAACAAAATTCTGTATTTGAAACTATTCATCATACACATTCTAAGTTTTCAAATGTTTGTTGTATACATATTAACTACAATTTGATATAGTAGAATATATTTTTATTTTCATTTTGCAGGTCACAGGATTGAACAAATAACATGTTACTCCCCCCCCCTTTTTTTTGGCATTTAAAACACTATTGCAGCAATACTAAAAAGCAGCTTTAGCTGTGGCCGGGGGTTAAATGGAACGTCTACATAGCCAACTAACAGTCCAGTATCATGGGATACCAAACCATGTGTTGTGTCAGCTGGTACTAATCAGTCCTCTTAAGCATGCTCAGCACACCTGTGCATAGAGCAAACTCTGCAGAGGCAGACAATAGAGAAACAGAACACCTGAGAAGGGAAAACTGTTTAAAAACAAATTTCCAAAAGCATACATAGTCATTTATACACGCACCAGATAAATTTGCCTTTCTAAAATTCTGGGAGTGATTTACAACATTCATTCAGACAGGTAATACCCCTGCAGCCAGTGGATTATTTGTAAAGGTTAAAGAATCATAGCATGTCATCTCAAAAAGAAATCAACATCATGCAAATCCTATTTACTAACATCACAGTGAATATTAGGAAACTTCTTAGCCAATTTGAAATGCATCTAATTATTACTATGTAAATGAGGTTAATCTGATCATTCCAATACCTACTTTTTAAATATCTTTCAAGACAGCACACAGGATTTAATCGGGTTTGTAGAGGGAATAAAAGATACTTTGCAAGCATAGCTTAGACTTAGTAGTATTTTTTTTCTGGGAAAGCATAAGGATTTAGTGATGCCATTCACATGTGGCAAAGCCTCAAAGGATATTAATAAAATCTCTGGTCTGGCCTTCCATGTAAAACCTTTATTTTCTACCTAATATTTAATTACAGCTTTTAGACTTTTACAAGTTTTGAAGAGACATAATCAATCCCATACTCTTCAGCTACATTCATGCTTATTTCCAATCTGAGAACATCCAGTTTCAAATTCCAGTCACTGAATCTTGCTTTACCCCTGTCTGCTAATGATCTGCTTTCTTCTCCTTGCATGGATAGTTATAATCTGATACAAGCACCTCTTGACGCTTCCTGATAAGCAGCTCAACCTATTTGGTTTACCTCACTCCATACAATCCAGTTTCCAGATGTCTAATTATTTCTGCAGCTTTTTTCTGAACCCTTTCCAATTTGTCAGCATCCCTTTTTATGCACAGACACCACAATTGGACACTGTAGTCCAGTAACGGCTCATTATTGCCATATATAGAGATAACATTGCCTCACAGCTTTTACTTAGCCAAAAAAATCATAACAGGGAGCTCATGTTCAGCCTGTTAGGCTGATCATAAATTACCCTAACATTAAGATCTCCAGCAACTACAGCGCCTAAGGTGCTAGGTAGCTCAGAATACTGAAACTAAACTACAGCGTCCATTATTTAGACACCACTGGCCCATGTTAAGCCTTGGTCAACAGTGTCCAAATCATCCGCATCTAAGTATCTTTTCAGGGGTCTGTGCAAAACAGCCTCCCTCATTCTAAGCTTCACACAAGAAAAATCTCCTTTCACATTAAGCTTGCTGAAAGTTTCAGAAGAATTTTTAGCCTCCTTTCCAAAAGTACTATATCCAGCTTGAGCACTGACACAAATAGACCACACGTAGCTGTATTAATGCTCTGAATTAAGGAGTAGTAATGGACATGAAGGATAAAGCACTCCAGTAACTCCAGATATAGTACTTCCAGTATGAAGTTAGGTAGGAACCTCAAAGTATCCACTGTCTATACCCTTTTTCTTTCTATCTGCCTAGATAGCACATATTCAGCATTCCACTTTTGATTGTGCTGAAGATGACATATTTTGTCAACACTAAGCTTACAATAAAAAATGTTTCCTCTGCCTTGTGGCTGAACTAAATGTTCACCCACAGTAAGAGCAGGTATGGTTCCATTTCCTGAACATTTACCTAAAACCACAGTTCCTGACTAATTATAAAAGCTCTGCCGAGTAGCAAAGAAAAAGTACAAGACGTTTTTCAAAATCCAAGATGCCAATGATGAAGCGGATGCATGGCACTGGCATTTCTGCAGAGGCACTGACGACAGAGTGGCAGTCCTGTCACTGGTGCCACGAGCTTCCTACCCACCAAAACTCAACGAGGGAAAAATAAAAAGGCCACAAACACATACAGGAAGACTACTTTGGGGCAGAACGTGGATTTGGGGGGGGCTAGACAAACTGCTCAGACCAATCACCTTGGGAACCTCCATCTAAGCAAAGGGATATAGTTAAGGCGCCTTGGGCAACTAAGGCGTCCCTTAAACTGAAGGTAGCTGAAGGTCAGCCTGATCTCAGTGCCAGGGAAGATTATGGAGTGGTTCATCTTGAGGGCGCTCACAAGCCATGTGCGGGGCAAACAGGGGATCAGGCCCAGCCAGTACGGGTTCATGGAAGGCAGGTCCTGCTTGACCAACCTGATCTCCTTCTATGACCAGGTGACCCGCCTAGTGGATGAGGGAAAGACTGTGGATGTGGTCTACCTGGACTTCAGTAAGGCCTTTGACACTGTCTCCCACGGCATTCTCCTAGAGAAGCTGGCGGCTCATGGCTTAGACAGGTACACTCTTCACTGGGTAAAAAAATGGCTGGACGGCCGAGCCCAGAGAGTTGTGGTGAACGGAGTTAAATCCAGTTGGTGGCCGGTCACGAGCGGTGTTCCCCAGGGCTCAGTACTGGGGCCAGTCTTGTTCAATATCTTTATCAACCATCTGGATGAGGGGATCGAGTGCACCCTCAGTAAGTTTGCAGACGACACCAAGTTGGGCGGGAGTGTTGATCTGCTCGAGGGTAGGAAGGCTCTGCAGAGGGACCTGGACAGGCTGGATCGATGGGCCGAGGCCAACTGTATGAGGTTCAACAAGGCCAAGTGCCGGGTCCTGCACTTCGGCCACAACAACCCCATGCAACGCTACAGGCTTGGGGAAGAGTGGCTGGAAAGCTGCCCAGAGGAAAAGGACCTGGGGGTGCTGGCTGACAACCGGCTGAACATGAGCCAGCAGTGTGGCCAAGGCGGCCAACGGCATCCTGGCCTGTATCAGAAACGGTGTGGCCAGCAGGAGCAGGGAGGTGATCGTGCCCCTGTACTTGGCACTGGTGAGGCCGTACCTTGAATACTGTGTTCAGTTTTGGGCCCCTCACTACGAGAAGGACATTGAGGTGCTGGAGCGTGTCCAGAGAAGGGCAATGAAGCTGGTGAAGGGCCTAGAGAACAAGTCTTATGAGGAGCGGCTGAGGGAACTGGGACTGTTTAGTTTGGAGAAGAGGAGGCTGAGGGGAGACCTTATCATGCTCTACAACTACCTGAAAGGAGGTTGTAGCGAGGTGGGTATTGGTCTCTTCTGCCAAGTAACTAGCGATAGGACGAGAGGAAATGGCCTCAAGTTGCACCAAGGGAGGTTTAGATTGGACATTAGGAAAAATTTCTTTACTGAAAGAGTGGTCAAGCCTTGGAACAGGCTGCCCAGGGAAGTGGTTGAGTCACCATCCCTGGAGGTATTTAAAAGACGTGTAGATGAGGCGCTTAGGGACATGGTTTAGTGGGCATGGTGGTGTTGATGGTTGGACTTGATGATCTTAGAGGTCTTTTCCAACCTTAATGATTCTATGATTTTAGGATAGTCAAGCTGCCAAGAGACCACTATCCCCAGAGCCGGGCAGAGCATCACCACACGTGCCGCCTCCCCCTCCCTGTACCGCCGCTCCTAGGGACAGCCACGGCCCCACCGCTCCCAGGGTATCCACACCAGGGGCAGCCACCACAGAACCGCCAGGCTCTCGCGCGCTTGGCGGCGACGAGGTCTCGTGGTAGCAGCCGAGGTGCAAAACAACACGAAACAGCAGCGCCGGATCACACAGACCAACCGGGGGTTACGCTTCGGGGCGGAACCGACGGACCGAGGAGAGTGACGAACGCGTCGAGCGGGAAACGGTTCCGCCGCTCCCTGGCGGGCGGGGGGGGTGGGCTGTCATCACGTCCCACCTCGACGGCTCGGCCCCCACGAGCAACGGCCGCCGGCCCGCGCGCCGCCCCTGCCCGCGGGGGGAGGGGGCGGGCGCGAGCTTCCCCTGCCGCCGCGAGGTGCCCGCCGCCTTCCCCAGTCCGGGAGGGCGGCGGTACGAGTGGTTGCTAAGGAAATGGGGAGGGCGGGCATCAATCACACAAATTCAATTACAGGTATCGGGGCTGGCCGTGAAAAGCCGGGGATTAGCCATGCCCCTGGGAGCTCCCCAGGCGTAAATAGCGACGCACAGTACCGCGCTTGGAAGGGCTTGGTGAAAAGAAACGGGGGCCGGGGGGTAACGGGGAGGAGGCTGGGGAAAGCGGGGGGGGGGGGGGGGGAGGTACGTACAAAGGGAAAAGACGGATCTTTCCTCCCCGGGTATTAATCAGAAACCGAGGCGTTAAGAATAAAAGTGCTGCTGTGCGTGCCCCGATGTACGACGCAGCCGGCCGCCCCCCGGAGGGGAAGGGTCTGCTGTTGTCTGAACAGCCTCTCCCCTCCGCCTGCCCCATGCCTCCCCTCTGCCCCTGCCGAGGGATCAGCTGTAATTGTATTTTTAAGGGGGGGGGGGGGGGGGGGGGGGAGGCGAAAAAGCAAACAAAAAAAAACCCAAAACAACAGGCTAGAAAAATGTCTACACACACAGCCCAACACGTATACACATGCATATTATATACACACAAACACACGTCTGCACACACAAAAAGTTTTTTTAAAAAAAAAAACAAACAGCGGCAAATACTAGTATTGAAGTAAGTTGGAGGTCACCAGACACATATCCCTCAAAGAAAATTCAGAAGGGAGCGGGGGGAAGCAAGCCACGCCCTCCTCCCTAGAGAGGCTGAAGGGAAGAGTCTGGTTGCTGTGGTCGAGTTGATCCCAAAGTTAACTTTCAGCAGCCCATTTCCAGACAGCAGCGCTGAATCTATTTGGATAAAACGCGTGTGACCCAGACACTTGGCGTTTGGCCCAAACGCGTTGCACCGGCAGCCCAAACAAAAACAAGAGTCAATCTCTCTCTCTCTCTCTCTCTCTCTCTCTCTCTCTTTCTTCTTGTACAACAATGAAATAAATTAGCGAAGACAAAATCCGCACACACATCGCCAGGGAGCGAGAGCCCACTTACCTCCCCCCACCAAAGTCCCTTTGAACCCCGGGCCACTACGGAGACAGACACACGCCGATAGATACGGCTCCGCGGGGTTAAGAGTCTGGCAAATCCCAAGCGGCTCGAAGTAAATCAAAACCACACGCTTCCATCTTCCTGATGAGCCCGCCGAGAGCCCGACATCTCCGCCAGCATCAGGCTGCGGGACCGCGGCCGCGCCGACCTTTCGAGCTCCAGTACAAAATATGCACTTGTCTGACCGCTAAAGCAGACACCGGACACGGCACGACAAAACGCTGGGCTTTTTAAATTTAAAACAATCCAGATTAGCTGTGGGTTGTCGTTGGGGTTTGGGGGCTGCTTTGGTTTTCTTTTTTTTTTCCTTTCCCTCTACCAACGATTTAGTATTAACATATGAAAAAAAATTTTTAAAAGTTTCACTATTCGAGACCGTATTTCATAAATCACTACTCTTTTCGGTTGAAAATCCTCGCACCCCCTTCCCCCATCCTCAAAGGTTTTTCTCTGAAATTACTCCAAATCCACCTCGCCTAATGCAATATAAACCTCCCCCCGCTCCCCAAAGCCCTGCACACACCATTATTCGGGACACAAGAAAAGCAAAAGTTTCATTGAATAGCGTGAAATCTTCCTTACCGTTTTCATCTTCAATTTCTGATATAAAGTAAGTTTCAAACAATAGAAATTGCACAGGACGATTCCCGTATTCCTCTCTGCTTTTCCCCTCTGTGCAAGCAACCATCGGGGTTATATTCTCCAACAGAATAAAATTCTCTAGCCTTCCTAAAAGGGTTTTTTAGAAAACGGTCTAGCTTGGCAGGAGGAAGGATGCCATCAATTCACCCAACCTATCACCCTGCACATTTTGTCTTTCCAACAAAAAGAGGGGGAGGAAGGAAGGAAGGAAGGAAAAACAGGCTTATATTAGGGTGGGTGCCCTCCTCTTGAGCAGCGTCCTCTGTGCAAAATACCATATGAATATCATCTGAGTTGGGGGGGGGAGGGGAAGGCAGGCAGAGCAGGAAGGACTCAGGAAAGTTTGTTGAAGTAGCCCCAGACCTCCTCTCCCTGCCGGCCCCTGGCCAAGCCGAACGCAGCAGCAGCAGCAGGGAACCTTGGCAGCCTCGCCCGGGGAACGGCGCGGAGCACACTGACGTCAGTCTGCAGATGTGCCCCGAGCCGGCGGCGTGGCCGCGCATGCGCGCCGCGTCACGTGGCGGCGGGGGAGGCAGGGGTACAGTCGGGGTAACGAAAAACAGCGAGGGGGGGAGGTTGCGTGCACTTCGCGGCGGAGGGGGTGGTGTCGGTGTCGGTGTCGGTGTCCCCGGCGCGACCCCCGTCCGGTGCCGCGGGGTGAGGCGGGAGCAGCGTCGCCAGCGAGGAGCCCAGTCTCGCCGCAGGGAGGTGCTGGGGTGGCCGTGCTACAGCTGCCGCAGCTCCGGTGTGCAGTCGGTTGGCGCCGGGCAGGCGCTCCATAACGAGCTTTATTAAAAGAAAAATAATAAAACCCCATCATTTCCAGCTGAGGGGAGGCGAGCGGCCGGCGCTGGGGAGGCGGTTTCTGAAGCCCGCGCAGCGAGCGGCAGCTGAGTAACCACCGCAGCGCGGCCGCACCGGGGCTGCAGCGCAGCGGGGCCGGGGCCTGGCCGACCGGCCGGGGGTCCCGCGTGGGCCCGGCCCGACCCTGCCCGCGCACACCGCGCGGTGCCACACGTAGCGCTTTCACTTTCATTTGCGGCGAGGAACCTGGTGGCACTGGGCGGGGGGGAGCGGGGCGATCCGGATGCGGTCGTCGTGTCGCGGGATCGCCAGCCCAATCTGGCGTACGCGTCGAAAGCAGGAGAAAGGTGCAAATGATACAGGGTAGCTCGGCGATCTGCGGGATCGTTTGTGTTCAGTGAAGCTAACGGTGGTGAGGGGATAGAAGCTGCTGGGGGAGGGAGAGGGTGGAATCTGAGACTTGCTCTCGTAACCGCCAAGTTAATTTCTGATAGCCAAAAAAAGAGAAAAAAAAATCCTTCCTGAATCTAGGTTCTAAGGTTTCAAGCTTCCGCTAACAGTATTTCCCAAGTGGTGTGTGTGCGTGTGCACGTTTTCCTCCTGAGCTGGAGGTAGTAGGTGTAATTCTTCTGGTGAATCTATAATAGTTGGCTGAACTGTGAAATGATTCACAGTGAAAGGTCAAAGAGTACAGCTACTCTGGGATTTCTCCGAGGATTGAAAGAACAGGATCAGCCTGCAGAGTCAACAGTCCTCATCATAGTAATGGTCACTTAGGGCTGGCTGCATGCCATGTGAGATGGAGAAGTCAGACCTGTGGCTGGCATTCACCGTTTCAAATAAACACTGCACACATTTTTTAATATGAAGCACTGCTATAGTGGAATTAGTTTTCTACATATAAGTATGTGAAATTTCTTTTAACAGTAGTTATGACAAAATAAGCACAACCCCTTAAAAAGGTAGTCACATTTGTCATCAGTCATACTGAAACTTCCCACTAAATACAATAAACACTTATTTGTGAGATCCTTTTACAGTCTTTGGGCAAATTAATGTTACAGTGGTTCGGGGAGTAGCAGAATATATCAGCGTATTGAAAACCGGAGCTGTAAAACCAATGCTCCTTAGGAATACAGGCATTCAGAGAGAGAAACGCTTTATTCTCAAAATACGTTGTCAACCTGCCCCCACCCCCGGTTTAATTGCTCATACCGAGAGCGCCATCCTGCGTCGGCGAGCGGGGAAGGAGCGCGGGAGAGTGCCCTGGGCGGTGCAGCGCTGCTCACTGCCATGTGACACACAGGGAGCGAGTTCCTCCGTTTCCTCTTCTTTATCATATACGCGCATGGGTAATTGCTGCTTTGGTGTGTATTTCTGGGTATGTCTACTTAATTAAAACAGGTATTTGTAATGTTGAGCATGGATGAGTATTTTTTATTACTATTCCAAAGTTCCTGCTTCTGCAGCAAATTCATTTATAAGATGAATAAACCACACAAATAAACCACAGTCACAGAGCAAGCTGTGCAGCAGATGCAGCCAGGTGTACCTTAGCTGCATCATCTGTCTCCATGGATAGACATTGTGACAGGTTCTGCTCAACCTTTTCTGCAAACGCAGTGGTATGGAGAACAGGGAGAGTCTATCCTTTTGAAAGGACAGATTGTGAAGAGAGAGTTTTTTCCCCATTCTGCATCAGGACCAAAAATAACCTTTTGAACAGACAGACACATATCATAGCCAATTGCCTCATGCTCATGGTATCCTCATGGGATTTGGAAGACCTGCCTTCAAATCAGATCCTGCCTGAATAAGACTCGGGAATGCTCACATTGCTGTCTGACGGCTAGGCTGGGGACTATTCTGGTGTGGAAGACTGGCCTCTCCGTGGCTGGAGCTGCTCCACTGTGTATAACTGATTAAATACTCATCAAGCTAAAAAGAAAGACAGCTTATCACTGTCTGGTTAGGGCCCTCACATGGGTTCAACTCCCTGCTCTAAATCAAGCAAAGCAAAGATATACGGGCTCTGCAAAACCCAGCTGCTTGCCCAGACCAACAAGTTATTTATTCCCTGTCCCAGACAACTACATTTTCTTGCCTACACCCGCTGCTGGAGCTGAGAAAATGTTTCCAATAGTAATTTTGTCAAAACTGGTATATTACTAGGAAAAGCTTTGGCTCCAGTTAAAAAAATTCCTGACCATCTGTGATTAGAATTTCTGACGGAATTCCCAATACAGTTTGACTTACTTGTTTTGCTTTATTACATAAAATAATTTTTCAGAGTGAACCTCATTCAAATAAAAACAGTGAGCTTATTTGATGACTTTTATTTTTGTTTCTTCAGTCCAAATAATATCTATATATGTTTTTGATGATCTGCAACTTTTTAGAAAAGAAACTTGCATGGAAAGTAGTACGCAGATTCTTAGCATAAATTTTTCTTTGCTGCAAGTAGAAGTCTTTGTAGCAGAGATAGGAATTCTATTGTGAATTCTGATAATATGTATAACCCATTTGGGCAACTGTGTCTCAGAAGCTCTGGACAGGATCACACATTTATTGAGCGCAGAGTATATTACTCCATGTCTTAACCAGTTTGTTAGTCTTTGCTGACCATGGAAGTAGTTAGCTAAAGCATTAAGCACTCTCTACTTTAGGCCATTGAATCCTTTAGTATGTCAGTCAACAACTGATAGGATTGGCAAAGACACTTTTTTTGTTTAAATAAATATTTATATTAAACTTCAATTTAACATTGCTAGATATATTCAGAGGTATTTGGGATTGACTCCAGGAATCTTGCTATTAACTGAAATAGATATAGAAAAGATAGCTATAAGTCTTTGGTGAGCAGTGCGTTGCTGTAAGATGAGATTCTTGTTACCTATACATTTGGATAGACATGCTTGAAAGTGTGGGGGTTTTTTTCCCCAAGATATATCTTGATCTGGTCAGTGAAGACTTGAGGATAATAACCTATCATATTTAGAAATATCCCAGCAGTGTTTGGGGAGAGAATAATAATTTTTTTTAAATTAAATATAAAATGATGTTATAAATGACAAAAATACACTTGCTAAAATACTTTGGTTGACCATATAGTGGAAAAAAAAAATACATGATAACCTTGCGTTTATGTGTGCTATAGGTTCTGTGCTTTATCTGTGCTTATAGGGAGAAAAGCTCTTGATGTGCGTAAGGGCTTCATTTTTAGTCCCCTGAACTAAAAGATTCTAGGGGTGCTTGAAGGTAATGGTGCTATAGAGATCCAGTCTTTTTCACTGACATTTCCCTGTAAATAGCCTGAATTCAGATAGCTTACAAATCTCATCTCCCCTTGCAGGAAGAGATCTAAAAACATCTCTAGAAATGACCCTGGGCCATGTGTTCAGCCTAATACCAACCACTTGCCATCATCTCAAGGGCTAATGAGAGAAGTAAAAGCTATTATGCCTGGCACATTGTATTTCAGAGAGAGAATGCATATCAAAGTGTACTTTCAATTGGAAAAATGCACCCCTTTTGAGTTGAGCTGTCCTTGATGGCCCTCTAAAACAAAATTCACAGTGATGCATTTGGTTTCAAGTATGGCCTTGAGGCTACTTCTGCCCAGCAATACGGATATCCAAGAATGTCTTCATTTAAATACGAAGAGCCTTACCCAAGGCAAGATGATAGACCATCCTTTTCTAGGATGCTCCTTGCGATCAGCTGTGTATGTGTCACCATCAACAAGCGGCCCAGATCAACAAGTGGCCCAGGGAAGAAAGGGGGGGTATGAATGCACCACCACAATATGTTATGCTGATGTGGGGCTTATAGTCACCCAAGCCTCCTTGTTTCTGCAAGACTCTGTGAACCTGGCCAACCCGACTATTTTAGTATAAGATTTGGAAATAAAACTGGAAAACTCAGGTCATGTAAGCTTGGCATCCTCCAGCATGTCCTGGCCGGTTTCCTCCCTGGTGGAACACAGATGAGGCAGGGCAGAGAGAAGATCAGAGAATATGGATGTGGTGAGAGTAACACTCTGAGCTTGCTCAAAACGTGGAAGGGATGGACAGTGGGAGGGGTAAGATTAAATATCTCTCTAGTAAACCTGAAATGAAGAGTCTTATACCACTCAAGCTGATTAGAGAATCCCTATAGCAGAATGGATTTTGGCCTCAAATTTTCCAGGCAAATAGATGGAACTGATCCTATCCTCATTAAGATTAAAGTAGAAAGTATAGAAAAAATAATACAGTTCCACACAAGAACAGGAATAGTACTAAGCAGAAAACAAGAGATAACTCATCTGAGGGAGTTGTTTTATGTAAAAAACAGTATTTTTTCCCCGCTTTGTCTAGTTCCAGATTTCCAAGTCAAGAGATAGATACCAGAAAGAAGATTAGCTCAGTAGGCATAACAGTTTGTTTAAAGGGAGCATTTTCCAGCTATATTTATTATAGTTTTTCTATGTATTCTTGTTTTGTTATTTTCCTATTTCCAGAGAAAGTTGTTCATAAGATCTGAACAATCTGTAAGAGTTATGGAGAACAAAGTTGAGACAAATTGTACAATGTGTGGAAAATGTATATGGAAAATCTCTATGGAAAAATTTGGCAAATGGTATTCCTCAAAGATTAGTATACACAGAAACATATATAAGCTATGCAGAAAATCTTAGCAAATACATAAGAATTCAGTTATTTTGATTTTAGAATGAAAAATCTGGAATTAACTCACAAGAAGACTTGGCTATTACCATGCAGCGCATTCTGCAGCGTTCTGCAGTCTGGTGCTCAGCTCTAGGAATGACACTCCCAGTGCAGAATTAGTCTAAGAACTTAAGTGACTTGTTTAGTTTCTGAATTGAAGGAGAATTACAGTACTCATACTGATGAGCATCACAGACTGCTTATTTAGCATCTGCTGAAATATGTGGTGATTCCCCATTTCTTGGTATGCTTTATATAAAAGCATGAACGCATACATTAATGTCAGAGATTGTAAAATTGGATCATGAAATGAGCACGGATTTATTTTGAATGGAAAGAATTGGACTTTCCTTTCCATATTCCTGGACTGTATAGTTGGAAAAGATTTATTAAAGACTCTAGAGCATACAGTACATACTGCTTTGGACACAGATTACAACTTTGTCTAATTTAGATGGTTTTCTGGAATTCTTTCTACCACAGTGTCTTGCAACAGTTTATAAATGGAACTATCTTTAATAAAAGCTGTTAAGCCAATGGTTCAAAGAAGAATTGGAAAAAAAATTATAATGCTCACCTCTCCCCTTGTAAATTTTGGGTATCCCCCAAAAATGCAAAGACTTATTGTAAATGCAGTAAAGGTATTATATGAATGTGGTTAGTAAATACATTTCTTTCCTCTTATCTCACAAGTAACTTCATTGTTCATTTTCTTACAGGATTATCACAGCACTAACAGCTCCTTTTTTAGGGAAGACAGTGTTCTGCTTGAGGTTTTTTTTAAGGCCCCCTTAAAATGTCCTTCATTTCCCTTTTACAGCTTATTTAGGATTGGCTGGTTTTGCGTGAAGATGGTTTGTGCGGCAGTAAGGGCTCTGACCTTCATATATGTCCCTAACCTGGAACTGGTTAGACACTGGGGAGTAGAAAGGGGAACTGCCATATATGCTTGCCCTGTTCTTTGCCCAGTTATCCCTAGTTATACCCTTGTAGCCACTCTTGGAGACAAGATCCAGGGCCAGACGAATCTTTTGGTATGACCCAGCAGCTGTTTTTATGTTGAGCACTCTTCAGCTTCTTCAATACAAATTGTAAGTGGCTTAACTTAAAAGCACTTCCCACTAGTTTCCACTGGAGTCCACTGACATCCACTGGAGTCCACTACGCTGTTGGATTTCACACTGAGGCAGCTCAGGAGTATCCATATATTGCATTTTGCACTCTGCTGTGAGAGCAGTGATCTCCCATGAAAGAAAAGGAATAAAAAGAAGTCCCAAAAAAGAACAGTTTCTGTTCCCCTAGTTATGACTGCAGCTATTTGTCAAATGAACCTCTCAGAGCCCTCTGCCACTTTTACAAAGCCTGGGAGCAAGAGCAAACACCATGATGGTTGAAATTTATATAACCCTTTGATAGGACTTAATCCTATGAATCTTCTGATATTCCACTAAATATTCTTGAAATATGTTCAGTCTTGCACTTATCTTTGGTTATTTTTTGGTAAAAGGATACTGTTATATTCTAAAGATAAAACTAAAATAAAGGACTTCCAATAAAAGATCAGAGATCACAACATAAGTTTTCCAGCATCAAAAATGTCTTTTTCACATTTTGCTGAAAAATCAGCTGTGCATTAGAATCACAAACAACTTTTTGTTTCTAGGGAGTCAAAAGATTACATTTCTTAGTTACAGGCCTATATTCTGGGCACAATCTGTGAACTGAAATATGAACTGGGTTTAGCATACTTCTGTTCCTGCTATAGCCATTAAGTGATTATTTGCACCAATAGGCAAGTTATACTGAAAAAGGATAAGATTCAATTTTTATCAAAAACTTTCAGGAAGCTCAATATTATGGTTCAGCAGGCTTGTACAGTATATGCTATCAGTTTTGCATTCTAACATGAAATAACCATAAAACTATCCAGAGATATGAAGATGATGGTGTGTGGCTGTTCACAGAGGTTTGAGGGTAAAGGAGGAGGGAAAAGCAACTTGTTCCTGTGTTTGTACTTACATGATGAGCCAAGATCAAAAGAGGCCTCATCCTCCATGTGGTCATCTCTGAAAACTCTGATAAGGATTCAAGCTGATTCTAGCAGCAACCTTCTGAGCTCCTGAAACACTAATTTCTTCTAACTTCTGTTTTTCTTTTCTTTCTTTTTTTTTTTTTTTAATCATTCTCTGTATTCCCACCATGCCTGAAACTCAATTAGTGGTAATAACTTCTATGTATTATTTTTGTAAACTTTGTAATTAATAGTATACCAAGAGATTTGTCAGACAAAATAAAAGTATTCAAAGCAAATGGAGTAACAGCTAAAGAAATCTACATGCTTGAAGAAAATACTGGACATTTATTTTTAGCTCATTGCATCCACAATTCCAGCTATCTATAAATCTACACAATTTCATCCACAGATTAGGTTATCTGGCAATAAATAGAGTAAGCTCTTATATAAATTATTACATGAACAGTTTTCTGCATAGATTTAATTATAAACATAACACAACTCTTCCAGTAATGCCAGTCTGTATAAAGTTCAGCTAACGGTAAGTACCTATGATGTAGTAGGTATAGTTTGTTCGTTTTGTAATTTCGAACATTGTATACTGTTCTCTTCATTTCTGTAATTTTAAAACAATGAAGATGTGATGCTTAAAAAATTAGGTATTGTGTTTGCAGGTGTGTAGTATTGTTAGACTCTAGTAAAGATTAACCTTAAAATCAAGAACCATAAATGAACGTGATCCAGACGTGGCTCGGAGACAAACCTCGACCTTATAAGGGAAGAAAGGAACAGGTTCACGAAGAGTTCACTACCCTGCCGACCACCAGAGACCACCCGAGACCCTCAAGGAGACCCCAAAGACTTTAGTGCGCATGTGTCTAGGATGATGTAATATTATAATTAGTTCTTGGAAATTTAATGAATATGTAAAAGAGAATCTTAAAATATGTATGAGAAGCATGGATATAAACAGAAAGGTGATTAGATCAGGTGTGCTTGATTTGTGGCAAGTCCACCGAGCACCCAGGCCTGAATAAAACTTGCACGCCGGGCACGAATCCGCTTTTCGGACAACAGTTTTTGGCGACCCAGGTGGGACTGCTGTGAAGCCTTGCCCGGATCGACTTGCCGGCTCTCAGTGGGGAGACCCTGCTCTCCGGACTCCAGCGCGCACCGACCTTTTGATCGGGGACTCCGTGAGTATCCTCCCCGACCAGAGCAGGTGAGCGACTCAACGGTGCAACGCTAAGGTAAATGAGATATTGTTCTGAGGTATAAAATTGCGCATGCATTTGGTAAGGAATTGTGGCCAAAGGTAAAAAGGTATATTCATATGCGTTTGACAGTGACGACTGGAGTATATGAAATTGTGGCGCCAAAGGTAAAAGGTACATTCATATACGTTTGACAGTGACGACTGGAGTATATGAAGTCGTGGTTAAGAACGTTCTTTTGGGGTAAAAATATGGGAACTCAATAGTCTAAAGTAACTCCTTGTTCTCCCCTTGGATGCATCATAAAACATTGGGGAAAATTTGGGGGAGATCCTTTGAGAAAGGAGAAATTAATTGAGTATTGTACTAGATGGTGGCCAATGTATAAATTGGAAGATGAGGAAAAATGGCCAGAATTGGGAACTCTACAGTATAATACTATCTTGCAACTGATGTTATTTTGTAGACTACAGGGTAAATGGGATGAGGTCCCTTATGTGGACTTGTTTTTTAGCTTGAGAAATGATCATGAGATTCGGAAGAAATGTAAACTTTTAGACTCAGATTCTAATGTAATGATGATGATGATGGAGGACAAGGAACCAAAAGCGCATTGTTGTTCTGCTTGTAGTATAGGAAAACAGTGTTTAAAACTAGGAGAAGAGGAAGAAGATATACAGATGTTGATGGCACCGAGTAGAAATGAAAGTTCTGAAATTGGAGCAAGGGGAAGTAATACATTTAGTCCAATACCTGGCAGAACTAGGACCCAGCAGGGGTCTGTTTTACTAGCACCCCTTCGTCAGGCTGTGGGCCCAAGGGGGGAACCCGTATTTGTGAAAGTACCTTTTACAACTTCTGACTTAATGAATTGGAAAGAACTAGCAGGGTCATATAGAGAAAACCCTGAAAAGATGTATAGATCCTTTAGGACAATTATTGAAAATCATAATCCAGATTGGCAAGATATTAAAATTCTTTTAAATAATTTGCTTACTCCTGAAGAAAAGAGGGTAGTATTGGAAAAAGCTAATATGGAAAACGAAAGAATAAATGCAAGAGAAGGTCCTGCTCATTTTATGCCGACACAGGACCCAAACTGGAATCCTAATACTAATGATGGGAAATTAATGATAAAACAGTATCAACAATTGATTTTATATGGAGTGAAAAATGGAATATCCCGTCCAAAGAATTTGGCAAAATTAACCCAGATAATTCAAGGGAAAACAGAAGATCCATCCACCTTCTATGAACGCTTATGTGAGGCAGCCAGAAAATGGACGGATTTAGAGCCTGAAAGTGATGAGAACAGGGCAATATTCACTACTTTGTTTGTTGGACAAGCAGCCCCTGATATTCGAAAGAAATTGCAGAAAGTGGATGGCATTACAGGGATGACTATATCACAGTTGATTGAGATTGCCTATAAAGTATATAATAATAGAGAAGAAGAAGAAAAAAAAAACCAGGAGAAAGAAAAAATAAAAGATAGGAAGCAGAAAGCTGCTATTCTGGCAGCTGCTTTTGTGAATGCTCAAGGATGTGCTGAAGGTAGGGGAAGAAGATATTTGAAAGGTAGAGGCAGAGGGTATTTAAGGGGCAAAGGTAGAGGATGTGGAAATATATTTAGACAGTCTTCTCCAGTAGGGATTAATCAATGTGCTGCCTGTAAGAAACAAGGACACTGGAAAAACGAGTGTCCAGAAAATAGAAAAGTTAGTCAGCCACGACAGATTCCACCTGAAGCTGATCTGCTTATGATGGGAGAGGAATCTGAATGATGGGAACCGGGGGTAAAAGAAGATATTTTCCCAGCCGAGCCCCTGGTTCCAGTAGAGCTGGGAGATGAAGTAGTCAATTTCTTAGTGGACACTGCAGCAAAATATTCTGTTATAAATACATGTAAAGGACCAATAAGTAAATTTAATGTACCTATTGTTGGGGTCACGGGAAAGAAAGAGGTAAGGCCTTTGTTGAAACCTTTAAAATGTAAAATTGGAGTAAAAACATTGATGCATGAATTTTTATATATACCGGAATGCACCATGCCTCTCTTAGGATGGGATTTATTGAATAAATTGGGAGCACAAATTACCTTTAAAAAAGGAAAAATCCAAGTTCATTTTCCTGAAGCTAATGCCTGGCAAGCCCAAGTTTATTTATTACAGACAAATACAGATGAATCTGAAGAAATTCCAGAAGAGATTAAAGATGCAGTTTACCCTTTTGTCTGGGCAACAGAGAAACCAGGAAGAGCGAAGAATGTGGAACCGGTAAAAGTTGAATTGAAAACAGGAGTTCGACCGGTAAGAAAGAAACAATATCCTATTAGTATAGAAGCCAGAAAGGGTTTGGAACCAATAATAAATAACTTTCTTAAATATGGACTTTTAAGAGAATGCCAATCTGATTACAATACTCCTATCCTTCCAGTGAAAAAGCCACATAACCAAGGATATAGGCTGGTTCAAGATTTAAGAGCAATAAATCAGTTAGTGGTGGACATTCATCCAGTAGTCCCTAATCCATATACGCTGCTAACAACTATCAATGAATCAAATGCATATTTCTCAGTTATAGATCTGAAAGATGCTTTCTTTTGTATACCTCTGGAAGAAAACAGTCAAAAAATTTTTGCCTTTGAATGGGAAGATCCGTCAACTGGGAGGAGGACTCAGCTCTGCTGGACTGTGCTGCCACAAGGGTTTAAAAATAGCCCAACTATCTTTGGAGCAGCCCTGAATAAGGAACTGGAACAGTGGTCCGGTAAGGAAGATCAAATCACCGTCCTTCAGTATGTTGATGACATCCTATTGGGAGCAGATACTATTGAAATCTGCAAAGAAAAGACTGTTAGCCTCCTAAATTTTTTGGGAATGGCTGGGTACAGGGTGTCAGAAAAGAAAGCACAAATTGCAAAACAAACTGTAATTTATTTGGGGTTTGAGATTTCCCAAGGACAGTGAAGATTGGGAAATGGTAGAAAAGAAGCCATTTGCAGGATGGCACCCCCTCAATCCAAAAGAGAGTTGAGAGGATTTCTAGGAATGACTGGATGGTGTCGCCTTTGGATTCCAAATTATGGTTTGATGGCAAAACCATTGTATGAGGCAACCAAAGGCCCTGAAGAATTGTTAGAATGGACTCCAGAGTGCCGAAAAAGTTTTGATGACATTAAACGGACTTTAATGAAAGCTCCAGCCTTAGGACTCCCAAATCTGACCAAACCCTTTGAGCTATTTGTTCATGAGAAGAGACATGTAGCTATGGGGGTTTTAACTCAACTTTTGGGAGACTGGAAAAGACCAGTGGCTTACTTTTCCTAACAATTAGATAAAGTAAGCTCAGGATGGCCTAGCTGCTTGCGGGCAGTTGCGGCAACGGTTCTTATCATTCAAGAAGCTAGAAAATTGACATTGGGACAGAAAATAACGGTTCACATCCCACATGCGGTACTTGCAGTATTGGAACAAAAAGGACATCATTGGCTTACCCCTAGTCGCTTGTTACAATATCAAGCTCTGTTAGTGGAACAAGATGATATCGCCTTGAAAGTAAGTGCAATTTTAAACCCTGCTTCTTTAATGCCAACTGAAAAAGAAAGTGGTCCTAATCATGATTGTTTACAAGTTATTGAACAGGTATATGCCAGCAGGCCAGACCTGAAAGATGTTCCTCTCCAAACTCCAGATGAAGAGTTATTTACTGATGGAAGCAGCTTTGTTGTGAAAGGAGAAAGGAAGGCTGGCTATGCCGTGGTAACTTTAACTGAAGATCGAGAAGTAAAAGCATTACCTCCAAATACATCCGCCCAGAAGGCAGAGATCATAGCTTTGACAAGAGCTTTAAATCTGGCTAAAGGTAAAAGAGTTAATATTTATACAGATTCTAAATATGCTTTTGGAGTTGTTCATGCCCATGGAGCGATATGGAAAGAGCGAGGACTTTTGTCTGCCAGTGGTTCACCTATAAAGTATGGAGCAGAGATTTTAAATTTATTAGAAGCTGTACAGAAGCCTAAAGAAGTTGCAGTAATTCATTGTAAAGCGCATCAAAAGGGGAATTCAAAAACAATACAAGGAAATTGAAAGGCAGATGAAGCTGCCAAGTGTGTAGCGCTAAGTACCACAATCTATGTTTTAATTCCATCAAAAGAAATTCATCTAGAATCCCCAAATTATAACAAAAAAGAGAATAAGTTGGCTGAACTATTACAATGCAAAAAGAATGATCAAGGATGGTGAATAACTTCACATGGACAATGTATAGTAACCCCCGAAATTATGAGAAAACTGATGGTCAAAACCCATACTGAGACACATATGGGAGCAGAAGCAATGGTTGAATCGGTAAAAAGATATGCAATAGGGACTAAAATGTTATTGATTGCTAAAAGTGTGAGTAATAAATGTGAGATTTGTCTTAGGAACAATCCGAAAATACAAATCCGACCCCCTCCTGGAGAGGTAAGGAGAGGCATAACTCCCAGTGAGTATTGGCAAATAGATTTTTCAGAATTACCAAGGTGCAATCAATACCGATATTTATTGGTATTGGTAGATACCTTCTCTGGATGGCCAGAAGCTTTCCCGTGTCGAACCAACAAGGCAAAAGAGGTAACAAAACACTTATTAAAGGAAATTATTCCAAGATTTGGAGTCCCTTTAGGGATATCCTCGGACAGAGGTCCACATTTTGTGGCGGAGGTTATTAAGAATACGAGTAAGACACTAGGAATCAAGTGGGATTTGCATGCCCCTTGGAGGCCACAATCTAGTGGACAAGTAGAAAGAATGAACCAAACATTAAAGAGACAGATTTCTAAGATATGTCAGGAAGCTCAGTTGAAATGGATCGAAGCTTTACCACTTGCCTTGTTAAGAATTAGGGTGACCCTGAGAGCTAGAGAAAAAATAAGTCCATTCGAAATTTTGTATGGTAAACCTTACAATGTTAATCTAACAGGAAAATCTGAACAAATGCATGTGATAGGGGAAAAAGTATTAACTGAGTATCTCTTGTCTTTGAGTAAAGTGCTGAGTTCTTTACACAAGTATGTTCTTTTGAAGACACCTTTACCTCTTGAATTTCCAGTACATTCATTCAGTCCAGGAGATCAAGTTTACCTGTGAACGTGGAAGGACGACCCCCTTGGAGAAAAGTGGAAGGGACCTTTTCAAGTGTTATTGACAACAAACACTGCTGTAAAATTAGAAGGAATAGATTCTTGGATTCACTACACTAGAATAAAGAAAATACCTCCTAGATTGTGGACATCTATACCTAAAGGACCATTGAAGTTAACTTTAAGGTGTACTTGATGAATCACCAAGAAATACTACTGAACTATTTGTAATAGTTAAATTTTTACTGTTAGAAGAGGAATCAAATTATTTAAAAATTGAGGTTTAGAAGTAAAAACGTGGAGTTTGTTGATATTAGTTATGATGATCAGTAAAGCTGAATCCCAATTTTTATTGCCAAAATGGGATAGAAATCGAAATATCTGGGAGCTTTTAGCCCGAGAAGTAACCAACATGTCTTCTTTTTGTATTGCAGCAGAGAATTCAGTAGGAGGAACGTACAGTTCTTGCCTTGTAGGAATACCAACTCCTCTAGAATTGATAAGGAACTACACGATGTTTCAGAGCTTTGACATCAAGTTAACTTACCATAGTATTTATAGTCTGGGAAAAACAACTAGATACAAGGAGAGAGGGATGTTAAGAGTTAAGGTACGAGGAACACTCCCAGCTGGACATTGTGTTAAGTTTGTAAATTGTACTTCTAAATGTGAAAATTTAACACGTTTGCAACCCCCTTTGAGGTGTAACTCTACTCATCTTCTGAGTTATGCCTGGGCCCATACTAAATTACCTCTTGGATGGTTTTTATTATGCGGGCGAATAGCATATTCTTATATCCCAGCAAATGTAACAGGAGGTCCATGTTCAATTGGGAGGATGGCTCCGTTGCTGATAAATAAAAAGGACTTAGAACATAGTGAACAAGCTAAAAGGAGTATACACCAAGTATCAGAAGATTGTGACTCGCAAGTCACTTTATATAGTTCAAGTGAAATGTCAGCTGCAGCTATCCTAGCACCCGGAGTTGGAGTAGCCATGAATTATCACACCATAAGGAGAATTACTTGTGCTTTAGTTAAAGATATAAATTATACTTCTCAGGCACTTTCAGCTATTGGCATGGAAATGACACAAATAAGAGAAGCTACTCTTGAGAACAGGGCTGCAATTGATTATTTACTTTTAAGACATAATCATGGTTGTGAAGAGTTTAAAGGTATGTGTTGTTTTAATTTAAGTGATAATTCACAGTTAGTTGAGAAAAAAATTCAACAATTGAACAATTTAGCATCTGGATTTAAGGAACGAGAAGGGTTAGACCTTTCTTGGTTATTTTCGTGGCTTCCAAATTTGAATTGGCTCAGGCAATTGTTTTTATTTGCGATACTGATCGTCATTTTAGTTATAATTACTTGTTGTATGATTCAATGTATGTCTTTTTGTAGACCAAATGTTTATAAGTAAATGGTGTGAGACTCATGATGCTTAACATCATAAGTCTCAAAGGGGGGAATTGATGTAGTAGGTATAGTTTGTTCGTTTTGTAATTTCGAACATTGTATACTGTTCTCTTCGTTTCTGTAATTTTAAAACAATGAAGATGTGATGCTTAAAAAATTAGGTATTGTGTTTGCAGGTGTGTAGTATTGTTAGACTCTAGTAAAGATTAACCTTAAAATCAAGAACCATAAATGAACGTGATCCAGACGTGGCTCGGAGACAAACCTCGACCTTATAAGGGAAGAAAGGAACAGGTTCACGAAGAGTTCACTACCCTGCCGACCACCAGAGACCACCCGAGACCCTCAAGAAGACCCCAAAGACTTTAGTGCGCATGTGTCTAGGATGATGTAATATTATAATTAGTTCTTGGAAATTTAATGAATATGTAAAAGAGAATCTTAAAATATGTATGAGAAGCATGGATATAAACAGAAAGGTGATTAGACCAGGTGTGCTTGATTTGTGGCAAGTCCACCGAGCACCCAGGCCTGAATAAAACAATATCTCTCCTGAGCGTGTGGAATTGGTTACTTGCACGCCGGGCACAAATCCGCTTTTCGGACAACACCTACAGCTATCATGATTTAACAGTGTATTTACAAGGGCAACCAGGTACACACACAAGGAGTACAAACACAGACAGAGATATCCCACCTGCGAATGTGTATCTACTGTGAATTTTTCCTGCTGTCTTTAAAACAAGAACTTAAAGAGGAAGGTTTTCCCATTTCCTAAGCCAGTTAAAGATCATCCTGAGTAGTGCAGAAGTTGAAAGTTTAGGTTTGTGTTTTACCAGATATGGTTGGTATTTGCCAAGAGATCAAATGGGACTACAAAGGATCTAGGTGTAATTAAACATTAATTACTTTATAATTCAAGGATCTGCATAAATCAAATAGTTTAACTAAATTTGTGCAACATCACACCTTTAGTTCAGCTGATACAAATTTTAGATCAGGCCCAAGTACATTTTAGTAATTGTAAAAATGAGGTCATTTACAGCTACTTCCACCCCTGCAAGACTGCTTATTTCCCTAGCCTAGGCTCATACCTCTTTTAAAGTATCATTAATTTTATGCACCACCTGTGGGTATAGCCTGTCATTTCTATTTAAAGTCTACACACAGAGCATTTTTATTTCTCATTTTCGAATAGCTGTCCCCGGGCCATTCTCTTTCTCTGTCCCCAGATACAATATCTGACTTTCCGAGGTGAGAAAGAGAATTGGGATTCTCTCTGAATAGGCTTGGGGGAGCGTGCAGGGCTAACCTTTGCTCTTGTTTTGCCCCAGATTCTCGGCTTTGCACGTGAATGGATACTCTTCTATTGAGGTCTTTCTTTTGGGGGATGAAACAAATTGACTGCAAAAGAATACCAGGGAATTCACTTTGTGCACTATCTCTGCAAAGTTTTTTTCTGAGACTCCATGGAAAAAAGAAATTCAGAAGCTTGAAATGCCTGATGCAAAACTTTCAGAATAGGCAGGGCAGCCCAGCATTCCTCACGCACTGCTCTACAGTAAAACTACACACAAATCTCTTACCAACTACATGGTTTCTTGCCAAAGATGGAGTGTAAAATACATTACTATAATTCTTTTGAAATCCAAATGTAGTTTTGAAGATAAAAAGTTTTGCACTTGTTTGTTTAATCGCTGCTCTCTAACTAAGAAGGACAGAGGCTAGGTGCTTTTTTATTTATTTTTAGTTCAATAACTTGGGGAGTTTAACAAAATGTGATGTGCAGAAAAGGATTTTTTCATCTTGAGAACAGAACTCTGTGACAAAATGCCCACACTGTGTAGAGTATGATATACTACGATTGTTTTTCTCAAAGAACGAACCTCATTATGCTTGTGCTATTAAACATCACTTATGTCTAAGTAAATGTGCCTGGGTGGACGTGTTGCTACCAAAGTGTCTTCTGCCCCTTGCTAACATTTAGGCCTTTAAACATCTCAGAAGTTCTTCCAGTTGTTTCATGTATGTATTTTACATGGAACACAGGAATGAATCTCATATGATTCAATATGAAAAAGCTGTAGAAAAAGATGACCATCGCTACTTTTTGTTTTTTCTCAGTTATGAAGCACTTAAGTATGCAATATACACTCATTGAATCTTACAGTGTTTTCAGGTGAGACAGTGACACTGATCAACAATAATGAATGCTGTGCTTTGTCCATCAACAACGAACTACCATCAGCAGTGGAATCAACAATATATCACGGCTATCCTACTTCTGTCTCTTCTGTCTCCTTCTCTGATCCTATTTAGAGGGAATGTGAATTCTCCCCCTAACCTCTGAGATGCATTAAGGATATTAATGGTAAGTATGTGCAATCCAGCGGGTCCTTCTCTCTTAGCTTACTGAACATCTTTTCACAAATGAGAAACATATTACTGTATATTAGTTGGCAAGGTCACACAAGCTTAGTGACTTAAATGCATATTAAAAAAATTAAACTATTTTATTCAGGTCTATTTATATAGATTTAAATATAGATTTGTTTCATATATATATATAAAACCAATATGTATCTATAAATGTAAAATGTTCATATGCTAGTTTTGGGAGGGTGGGCAGGGCTACTATTTTAATTAATTCTTTATAATTTTCATAAAATAATGCTTTGCTATTAAAAAAACAAACTGATCTTGTCTTCTGGTTAGAGTACTGTGTTTAATCTCAAATTCCTAGCTTTTCTCATCTTTGTTTTTGAATAAGCATTTTCTGAAACATTCAGATGGTTTGATAATAGTGAACTTATAAGCACTGTAGATTTACAATTAAGACGTTCTTAATACTCATGACTATATTTGTCTTCACAAGCTGAGCATAAAGCGTAATGGCAGGTGAAGATTCGGGACTTTGAGTTGTGAGAATTAGCTGAGAAAGGGGAAAGGGCTTTCCTGTTGTTGATACTCTAGTTTAGATTCAGCTTTTCAGACAGGTGTACAGGCCCTCACAACAAGTAGTTCTGCTTTTGAGGTTGAATAAAAGTAGTCTAGATTACCCAAATAATTTTTTTTAAACACAGTCAAATTTAACTTGGACTAATTAACTGTACAGTTAGAGGGTAATTTGCATGATTAACAAACACTGCCTTTTACCCTTTAGGAAAAAAAAGTAATTAAAAGGAATTCCCCTTTTAAAATACAGTTTATTTTGGATATACTTCTTATCCATCTTTCTTCCTGTTATTTTACCAAAATAAACATACTTAATTGTTTTTTACATAATACTGGTAACAAGATCAGAATCTCCCTACAAATATTACAGCTCTGTCAGAGTAGGTAATTTGTATTTCCCAACTTCACACTTGGTCATCAGGCAATCATCCCACGTCAGGCAGCATAATACTTTAAACCCCTGAGCTATAGAGTGGCCAGCTGGAAGCAGAATAGGTTTCCCCTTACCCATTGCCAATGTGCTGGACTCAACCAATTCGCTGAAGAAAAATGACTATATGCTTGGCACACAGCAGCTACTAAATTTAAATTCCTTTGTATCTGGTTCAACACTGAACTCCTATGATTTGGCCAGCTTGGATTCAGAAAGGGATCTTAGCCATCAATAAATTTAGTGAAAATGATGCTTTGCTTTCCTTTCCTTCATAGTACTAAAAGGAAGTTTCAGGGAGATGGAAAAAGTGGCAGATACAGCCAACCTAACATGCCATTGACAATCATTTTGGCTCTATTACCTGCACCAGTCTGCATCCAATTGCACTGCTTTATTTCTCTCATGAATTACTGTCATCTGTAGCACTGTGCATGTTTAACCAGCAAATCTGAACCGAATGCAGATTTTCTAGAAAGGAATGGAAGAGGAAAATAGTTTGAATAGTCACTTTTACTTAAAGAAAACAAATTTTAGTTAGGGTTCTCAACTGTTCCTGGGACTTCTATATGAGATTCATCCAACATCATATGGAAGAATCATTGTATCACACTCTTGTGATTGTTTAAAATAAGTGCCACTAAAATGAACAAATGTTGGCTGTGTGACTCAGCAGACATTAATTTAACCCAGATGTTTATGAGTTCTCTGATGTCCATTTATTCTAGAGAAAACTTAATTGCAGAATTAGTATCTTTATCTCAAATTAGATTATGTTATAAACTAGCCATGTATGTTGTAAGCCTGATGGATACTAGATAGGAGATGAATAAATATGAAGAACTCTGGTTTAAGAGATCAATAATAAAATACAACTATTACAGAAGAAGCAGCATGATTCTCTGATTTTGTAAACAATGAAATCAAGGTAATTGTGTTTGGTTTCAAGGAAAGCAGGATTGGCTTCTTTATTTTTACTAATCTAATTTTGACACACAGGACTGTCTGTCTCCAGTTTCCATTATTCCTACAAACCCTTTTTATGTGGAGGCAAGATGGAATGACCCATTAAAACATCTTACAGCCACCCTTAGTATGTATACTAACATTGAGATGAATGTATACCAACTTGACAGAAAAAGAAAATGATTGTCAGATGTTCAGAATCCTTATGCATATCCCTTAAATTAAATAGAAAATAGAGATTTTTCCATTGTGTTTTTAGACCGAGAACTTTGGGATTTTTTTCTGTGTGACATTCATATTCTAATGTCTATCCCATATTAAGTCTAAATATAATGAAGCAACAGAGTTAATATTGCTCACAATATTTCTTGAATAAAATAACGGTTTAGCAGAAAACAGTCTTTATCTGAGCCAAATGCTTTTCAGGTTTGTCGTGGTTTAACCCCAGCCAGCAACTAAGCACCACACAGCCGCTCACTCACTCTCCCCCAGTGGGATAGGGGAGAGAATCGGAAGAGTGAAAGTGAGAAAACCCGTGGGTTGAGATAAAGACAGTTTAATAGGGAAAGCAAAAGCTGTGCACGCAAGCAAAGCAAAACAAGGAATTCATTCACTGCTTCCCATCGGCAGGCAGGTGTTCAGCCATCCCCAGGAAAGCAGGGCTCCATCATGCGTAACGGTTATTTGGGAAGACAAACGCCATCACTCCAAACGTGCCCCCCTTCCTTCTTCTTCCCCCAGCTTTATATGCTGAGCATGACGTCATATGGTATGGAATACCCCGTTGGCCAGTTTGGGTCAGCTGTCCTGGCTATGCTCCCTCCTGGCTTCTTGTGCACCTGGCCAAGCATGGGAAGCTGAAACATCCTTGACTAGTGTAAGCACTACTCGGCAACAACTACAACATCAGTGTGTTATCAACATTCTTCTCATACTAAATCCAAAACACAGTGCTATACCAGC
This sequence comes from Calonectris borealis, assembly GCF_964195595.1. Lineage (NCBI taxonomy): Eukaryota > Metazoa > Chordata > Aves > Procellariiformes > Procellariidae > Calonectris > Calonectris borealis. Next base: position 45,297,421 of record NC_134351.1, on the reverse strand, counting down.
TACTAGGAAGAAATTTAACTCTGTCCCAGCCAAAACCAGGACAAGGTTGCACTGCCTCCACTGCTGTTTCATTCCTTGCCAATACACAATTTGTGTTTGGAGCCATAAACACCCCTCAAATTTGTAGAATTTGTTTGTAGAAAAAACAAAGAAAACCTAGTGAACATATCTTTGGGCTTATATCCACCAGTGATTAGTCTCTTACAATGGGTCACAGTTTTCATCTCCTTTCTTTGAGTTTGAGAGTTCAGGAATAGTGATGGTGAAGTTGAAAAGGAAGTCTTCCCATTTAATGAGACAAAATACAGTCTTCTGTTAAACTGTACAGCCAGAGCACTTAGCTGAGATGTGAGAGACCCAGTTTCATGACCCTGTTTCAAATAAGTCAATATTATTTAGAGTAACTGGAATTGATTTAACATAAAACTGGGGAGAGATCTATTCTTGACTGGTAAATAGGTTTGTTGTCCTGGTATTCAGTAATACAAATCAAGGTTCACACCTTTGCTTTGTACCAAGGTTTTAACATCCTATCTGGGAGTCCAAATAGATTGGGGGGGGGGGTGTTCTTTCTTTTTTTTTTTTGTTTTTGGCCTTTGTAGAGCTGAGAAACCTTTCCATAAAAAGAATACAACAAGCTATGGCCTGGATTTTAACTTCCATAAAACTGGAAAAAAAAGTCAATTAAATGGCACACCTTACACTGAAAGATTTCCAACTATTCCATCACTACATTTACAGAAACATGTTCCAAATTCAACTTTTTGAAAAGTTGTTATTTTCCAGTTTTCTTACTTTTCATAAAGCTTAAGAGAGGGAGTACAATTTGGACTATGCTCCTATAAATTGATCTGCCAGGACCAAAGAATGCCAGTAATCGGCAAGCAAAGTACAAAACCTTTGTAAAGAAAAGATGCTCCCTTTCAAACTCTTAACTGGTAACCATTTTTTTTTTAAATAAGTAAGGATAGAAAACAGTAATAAATAAATAGCAAATAGAAATGTAGTACATAGCACGTGCTTGATCTTTGATCCACAGTGTTCCTGGTATAAAAAGTGTAATGGAAGCTCTAGACATTCAACATGCTTAAAAATCTGGTCGCTTAGGCTATAGACTAAATACAGAGCTAAGTGCATAGCACAAATTCATAATTTGCCTCTAAAATGCTGTTCGTCAACCTCTTCCAACAAACTTGTTTTTGCGATTGTAATTCCTTTTTCCACCTTCCCAGTTTTGTGTGTGGCAGAGTTTGCCTTGTACCAAAATCTATTGTTAAGAAAATGACGTCCTTTTCTGATGGAAAGACATTCTTATGTTCTAGGAACAAAGGACTGGAAGGCCCAACAAAAGCTATGACCTGGATCCCTATGGCCTGTTTGCGTGATCTTTTTTTTTTTTTTTAAATATTTTCACTATCAGTGGCTTGGCATCAAGCAGTAGGCTAGTAGGAAGGAAATCATAACAGAGTCTAAGGGCACCTAGAAGAGAGGCCCACAGCTTGCTTCTGTGGGAATCATTTTTGTAGTATTTTAGCATTTTCCAGCTGGACCTGGCATGCAGGTTCACTCACAATGCTTTCAGACTTCCCCTGCAGGGTCCAGATTTGTCTCTGTGCAGGTACGTGATTACCAGGGTCAGTTGTCCCTCATCTTTTTTCCATGTTGATATTGGAACCCAAGGTAGTTTTTCCGTGTAATACTAAATATCTTCTGGTTTATCAGTTTCATATGCTAATCTGACAAGTGTTCCACTGAAGATGGGAGAGGGACAACTGAATGATTCACAGAGCTAACCAAACTATCTGCATCTCGCCTCCATCCACAGCTCCTCTTTGTTGCTTTAGCAGCTCAGGTATGCACCCCTCACAGAGTTTGATATTTGTGCTGATGACTTGCTTCTTTGGAGTCAGCAACAAGTGACAGACGAAGAATTATCTCCCCAGGAAATATTGTTATGGTATCTGGATCAAAAATTTTACAGGCTTTGTAGTTGCATGGAATGCAACTGTTCATTCCTCCATAAGGAGACTTACCAGGTCCTCTGGGTTTCCTAGAAGCTGGAAATGGAAGGGGGATGCATCTACCCTTCTCTGAATGTATTTATCTCCTTGCTCTTTGCAGCAGCATCCTGATCAGATGAAGGCTGACTGCCCAGAACAAGAAGGCAGCTGAAGATCCAAGATGATTCCCAATAGCTGATGGTCTGTAACAAGGCTGACTCTTTTTCCACTGGTTAAAACATGACATAATGAGCTGCTGGAGGAGGATGCTCTTCCCATATACCTTCTAACGTGTTGGGAGGGATACAGACTTTTTGTTTTTATTCTTCATACAAGGGCTTTTCCTTTTAACATGATTCAGTGAGATTCTCCAAATTTTCTTTCACAGTTTTACAACATAATGGGTTAACTCACACTTGTATTATTGGGAAATAGAATCATAGAATCATAGAATAGTTTGGGTTGGAAGGGACCTTTAAAGGTCATCTAGTCCAACCCCGCTGCAGTGAGCAGGAACATCTTCAACTAGATCAGGTTGCTCAGAGCCCCATCCAACCTGACCTTGAATGTTTCCAGGGATGGGGCATCTACCACCTCTCCGGGCAACCTGTTCCAGTGTCTCACCACCCTCATAGTAAAAAATTTCTTCCTTATATATGTAATAATATAATAATATATGTACTAATAACCCCATGTTTATAGGGAAGTTTTTGGAAAACTCTAAAAAAGAAAAACATGTCCTAAACTGAGAATTTTTCACTAATTTGAATGAGGAACAATTGCAAGCAGTGTCCTGTTCACAAAGCAGCTAAAACTGTGCATCTGGTAACATTCTTAATGGGAAAGGGACCATTTCTTGCCCCTTAGCTTCTGTAAGAAAAAAAGAGATGCATCCCTCAGAATTGCCTCAGAAACCAAATGAAAATTTTTTAATGTATTAGCTTTGAAGAGAAAAATCTTCAGAGCAAGCTGTGCCACAAAGAAAGCATCTGGATAGAGGCTCAGAGCCAAAGACAGGTCTGTTTTGAGTTACAATAGGGCTAGGGAACACCCCATTGTGAATACTGCTTGACCTAGACGGTACTGACTTTGGAAGGAGAAACGGGAGAAGAAAGGAAATAGAAAACATAAAAGAGAAAGTCAAGAACAAAATATAGAGAAAGAAAACTTAAAATTTGTATGGAGAAGATGGAAAGAAGAAATAGACACAAAAACTCTCCAAAAAATCTATTGTACGATCTTTTTTAGTGGCATGAACTAATGGTGTGAATATGATAGAAGCAAAAAAAAAAAAAGAAAAAAATGGCAGTTTTCCAAAATGAAATGGCAATTCTTACTCTAGAATTATTCTATAAGCAATATATGGACTGAGATTTTAACATCATAGCATACAATGTAACAACTATTTTGCTCTTTGTTGTTTTAATTTAGACTACTGTCCTGGTATAACCTTTCAGGCAGCCAAATACCATGTAGCCACTCACTCACTTCCCACAGACAGTGGGACGGGGAAAGAACCGGAAGGGTAAGAGTGAGAAAAACTCGTGCGTTGAGATAAAGACAGTTTAATAGAACAGAAAAGGGAAAATAATACTGATAATGATAGAATATACAGAATGAGTGATGCACAATGCAATTGCTCACCACCCATACCGACCGATAACCAAGTAGCGATTGGTACTTCCTGGAACACGCCTACCATTCATATACCGAGCATGACGTTACCTGGTACGGAATACCCCATTGCCAGCTGGCCCAGCTGTCCTGGCTATGCTCCCTCCCAAAGCTTGTTTTGGTTTGGTTTGGTTTGTTTTTTTAAGCTGAATGTCCTTCACTAGCAGGGTACTTAGCAACAACTGAAAACATCAGTGTGTTATCAACATTCTTCTCATACTAAATCCAAAACACAGCACTAGGAAGAAATCGAACTCTATCCCAGACGAAACCAGGACAGTATCCACCCCTTTTTCTATACCAGCTACGTCATGCCTAGGTCTCACATTTTCTAATACATTCCAATTAATCACCACCAACTTTCTTGTCTATATATATATACACACACACACACACAGAGATATCATTCCCTTAGTCTATGGACTATCCCTCTGAAATGTCCATTGAGTTCATTTAGTCCATGACTTTGGGCTCCATCTGTCATAGCAGTCTTTCAGGGCAGGAGAGATGGTGTGTGGTGTTGGGCTGTTGCATCCTGAAGCCAGGTCTGATTCCATTATTGCTGTGCTCATCTGGTTCTATCATCGTTGCACTTTGCTTAGTTTCATTGGAGTTCCTTCTTCATTAATCTGGGTGATTTTTACTGCTATACCATTGATAGAAACCATAGAAATAATAATATACAATATCATATAACAATTAACATCATACAGTCCAGTTCATTGGCTATTTTCACCCAAAATCAAATCCCCTTGAGGTACACATCGGACTTACCCATCCTTTCGCATCACCCACCCAGTGCACCCAGGTCCTTGAGCAAAAGCAATCCCACGAATGGGTTTTCCCTTGCCAGAGGCAGGAGTAACCCAGACTGTCTTCCCCAGCATATTTCTTATGTGCACGACAGGGACTTTATCCCCCTCTACAGTACATAAGGGTTTGGATTGGGCAGGGCCAGCTCGATTAACAGACCCCCTCGTGTTGACTAACCAGGTGGCCTTTGCTAAATGTGTGTCCCAATGCTTGAATGTCCCACCACCCATTGCTCTCAGCGTAGTCTTTAGCAGCCCGTTGTATCGTTCAATTTTCCCGGAGGCTGGTGCATGGCAGGGGATGTGATAGACCCACTCAATGCCGTGCTCTTTGGCCCAGGTGACTATGAGGGTGTTTCGGAAATGAGTCCCGTTGTCTGACTCAATTCTTTCTGGGGTGCCATGTCTCCATAGGACTTGCTTTTCAAGGCCCAGGATGGTGTTCCAGGCGGTGGCATAGGGGCACGGGTCATGTTTCCAGCCATCCGGTGGTTGCTTCCACCATGGTGAGCACATAGCGCTTGTCTTGGCGGGCTTGTGGGAGTGTGATATAATCAATCTGCCAGGCCTCCCCATATTTATATTTCAACCATTGTCCCCCATACCAGAGAGGCTTTACTCGCTTGGCTTGCTTGATTGCAGCACACGTTTCACATTCATGGATAACCTGTGCAATAGCATCCATGGTCAAGTCCACCCCTAGATCTCGAGCCCATCTATATGTTGCATCTCTTGATGGCCCGAGGTGTCATGGGCCCACTGGTCTATAAATAATTCACCCTTATGTTGCCAGTCCAGACCCACTTCAATCTTAGCAGCCTGGTCCACCTGCTGGTTGTTTTGGTGTTCTTCAGTGGCCCGACTCTTGGGTACGTGAGCATCTACGTGACGTACTTTTACAGTCAGGTTCTCTACCCGGGCAGCAATATCTTGCCCCAATGCGGCAGCCCAGATGGGTTTACCTCTACGCTGCCAGTTGTTCTGCTTCCACTGCTGCAACCACCCCCACAGGGCATTTCCCACCATCTATGAGTCAGTACAGAGATAAAGTACTGGCCATTTTTCTCGTTCAGCAATGTCCAAGGCCAGCTGGATGGCTTTCACCTCTGCAAACTGACTTGTTTCACCTTCTCCTTCAGCAGTTTCTGTGACTTGTCGTATAGGACACCATACAGCAGTTTTCCACCTCCGATGTTTTCCCACAAGGCGACAGGACCCATCAGTGAACAGGGCATATTGCTTCTCGTTTTCTGGTAGTTTGTTATTCAGTGGGGCCTCTTCAGCACGCGTCACCTCATCCTCTGGGGATATTCCAAAATCTTCGCCTTCTGGCCAGTTTGTGATCACCTCCAAGATTCCTGGGCGACTGGGGTTTCCTATTCGGGCCCATTGTGTGATCAGTGCGACCCACTTACTCCACGTAGCATCGGTTGCATGATGTGTAGAGGGGACCGTCCCTTTGAACATCCAGCCCAGCACCGGCAGTCGGGGTGCCAGGAGGAGCTGTGCTTCAGTACCAACCACTTCCGAAGCAGCTCGAATCCCTTCATATGCTGCCAATATCTCTTTCTCGGTTAGAGTGTAGCGGCCCTCGGATCCTCTGTATCCCCGACTCCAGAACCCTAAGGGTCGACCTCGAGTCTCCCCTGGTGCTTTCTGCCAGAGGCTCCAGGTAGGGCCATTCTCCCTGGCTGCGGTGTAGAGCACATTCTTTACATCTTGTCCTGCCCGGACTGGCCCAAGGGCTACTGCCTGAACTATCTCCTGTTTAATTTGTTCAAAGGCTTGTTGTTGCTCAGGGCCCCATTTAAAGTCGTTCTTCTTCCTGGTCACTTGATAGAGAGGGCTTACAATCAGGCTGTAATGTGGAATATGCATTCTCCAAAAGCCCACAACGCCTAAGAAAGCTTGTGTTTCCTTTTTGCTAGTTGGTGGGGACATGGCTGTTATTTTGTTGATCACATCCATTGGGATCTGACGACGTCCATCTTGCCATTTTATTCCTAAAAACTGGATCTCCTGTGCAGGTCCCTTGACCTTACTTTGTTTTATGGCAAAACCGGCCTTCAGAAGGATTTGGACTATTCTCTCCCCTTTCTCAAAAGCTGCTTCTGCTGTGTTGCCCCACACAATGATGTCATCAATGTACTGCAGGTGCTCTGGAGCCTCACCCTGTTCCAGGGCAGTCTGGATCAGTCCATTGCAAATGGTAGGGCTGTGTTTCCACCCCTGGGGCAGTGGACGCCCCTCCAAGTGAAAGCAAACTGTGGCCTGCACTCTGCCGCCAAAGGGCTTGAGAAGAATGCATTAGCTATGTCAATTGTGGCGTACCACTTGTCTGCCTTTGACTCCAGTTCGTATTGGAGTTCTAGCATGTCCGGCACGGCAGCACTCAGTGGCGGCGTGACTTCGTTCAGGCCACGGTAGTCTACTGTTAGTCTCCACTCTCCATTGGACTTTCGCACTGGCCATATGGGCCTGTAAAAGGGTGAGCAAGTCTTGCTGATCACTCCTTGGCTCTCCAGTCGACGAATCAGCTTATGGATGGGAATCAGAGAGTCTCGCTTGGTGCGATATTGCCGCCGGTGCACTGTTGTGGTAGCGATTGGTACCTGTTGTTCTTCAACCCTCAGCAACCCCACAACAGAAGGGTCCTCTGAGAGACTGGGCAAGGTGGAGAGATGTTTAATTTCCTCCGTCTCCAGGGCAGCTATACCAAAAGCCCACCGGTACCCTTTTGGGTCCTTGACATACCCTCTCCTGAGGTAGTCTATGCCAAGGATGCACGGAGCCTCTGGGCCAGTCACAATGGGGTGCTTCTGCCACTCATTCCCGGTCAGGCTCACTTCGGCCTCCAATACAGTTAACTCTTGGGATCCCCCTGTCACTCCAGAAATACAGATGGGTTCTGCCCCTTCATAGCTTGATGGCATCAGGGTACACTGTGCACCAGTGTCCACGAGAGCCTTTTACTCCTGTGGGTCTGATGTGCCAGGCCATTGAATCCACACAGTCCAGTAAGGTGCTATATACCACAACTCCAAAAACAGATCCAACAACTCTGAGAGCAAATAAACCAACATTGTGAACAGCAAGTACTAAACTGATATAATGAATGCTTATAACAAATTTGTTTTAACCCGTTCGGGTCAGATGTGTCGTTATCTCAACCCTTTGAGCCCCATGTTGGGCGCCAAAAAGGACTGTCATGGTTTAACCTGGCAGGCAGCCAAATACCACGCAGCCGCTCACTCACTCCCCCCACTCTCAGCGGGATGGGGAGAGAATTGAAATGGTAAGAGTGAGAAAAACTCATGGATTGAGATAAAGACAGTTTAATAGAACAGAAAAGGGAAAATAATAATAATAATAATAATAATAATGATAATGATAGAATATACAAAATAAGTGATGCACAATGCAATTGCTCACCACCCGCGCTGACCGATAACCAAGTAGCGATCGGTTCTTCCTGGATCACACCTACCATTCATATACTGAGCATGACGTCACATGGTATGGAATACCCCATTGGCCAGCTGGGCCAGCTGTCCTGGCTGTGCTCCCTCCCAATGCTTGTTTTGTTTTGTTTTGTTTTGTTTTTAAGCTGAATGTCCTTGACTAGCAGAGTACTTAGCAACAACTGAAAACATCAGTGTGTTATCAACATTCTTCTCATACTAAATCCAAAACACAGCACTAGGAAGAAATTTAACTCTACCCCAGCTGAAACCAGGGCAACTACTAAAGGTTACATAAGTGCTTCATATATTGAGTAGTATATAAAAACAGTAGCATGTTATGTGTACTTAATTATGTATTACTGTGCCAAAATAGGAAAACAACTTTCTAAAATTGATCACATCTTGTCTTATCCATTAATTATCAAATGTTTTGGAAAGTAATAGTGATTATAAACAAAAACATTACTATTTTAATATCTAGCTGCCATAGAGTATTAGTAAAGCATTACAATGATTGCTTACCGCTTAAGTTTACTTGAAATATACTGTTAGTCAAGAATGAAATTTTGATCACTATTACTATTGTCAGTAAATTTATGCAAAGGATTTCCATAACCATCCAAAAAGCAGGCATAAATCTTTGAAATAAAACATTTTCATGGGAAAATATAACATTCTATTTAATATACTAAAAATATTCCATTTGGTCTGATTCAGACTGATTTGTCAATTATGGACAATTGTGTAGTTTGCTAATAATTTGCTAAACTCCCATAGCTGATAATGTTTTTTCACATAAGCCTGATCCCTGCCATACATATGCATGTTTATTGGAAAATCACATACTAATATTACTTCAATATAATTTACTACTTAAATTGAGTTCTGAACTGCTACCACAAATTAAATATTTGAAAGTGAAACACATCAACTTCAGTTTGATCATTTCAGTCTCTAATTTTTTCTAGGTACTCCTGCTTTTTAAAATTGGCAGCGGGTTTGTGACCCCACACAGAATTAAGCGCATTCTGACTATCTTACTGATTGCATTTTTGAATAATAGCAGCTTGAAAACAACCCTGCTAAAATGTTGCAAAGATAACTTTGTTAAACAATCACAACAATGCTTCTTTGTAAACATTGCTGCTGCAGTAATCCAGTGGGACAGTTTCATCCCTGGTATAGCCCCACGGACAGTCCTATCTCTAATGGAAAAGAATTAGTGCAGGAATTAATTTGGCTGAGTAAAATAACTCTCTCTAGATTTAAGGTGAAGGTTTACATCTAACTCCTGATAGTTCTATATAGAGTTTTAGGATTTTTCTGGCATGGTATAGGAGACTTTTCATTGTAAGTACTATTCCTATCATACATTCTACCAGGGCTCCATCTGTCTTCTCCCAATTTCATTTGCTTTACGTGACTCAGCTCTCTAACAAATGCTGCTTCTCTTGTGGTAATTCACAGTTGATGTAGAGATGTAGTATTTCATAAAATTAGTATCTGTGTTACATTATAAAATTTGAACACTGCTGCAGCTACACTTTTCTTGATGTAGAACAGTCACTGTTTGACAAATTCAGTCAAGACATAGTTGTTATTCTCAAGGTCAGCTTCAATGTTCCTGAACTGTAACCCATATGTAAGAGCTTTCTTTCTGAGTTAATCATCTCAAAGTTAGCAGTCAAGAGACTTGCAAATGTTTTTTAAATTCAGCTTTTTTGTTACTGCCCACATCAGTCCTAGCTGTAGGAGGAAAGTTACATACGAATTCATATGTTGTTCTTAGCAGAATTCCGCTGAGACTCTCACATATGCAGTTATGGTATTATTTTTATACTTTTGCCAGCTTTTCAATATTTCATCTTTGCAAATCATAGGCTACGTGCAATGTTACCAGAATCCTGTCATATACAAGGGACTTTGATCAGGTTACACTATTTTTGTAAAGCTTGAACAGTCAGTCAAAGAACGTATTGACTGTGCAGCATTAGCCTTCATGCGCAGAGAGCGTCAAAACTAAGCTCTTGTTTGCAGTCAGGGTTTGCCCTCCAAGGTTAGAGCCATCTGGGAACTACCTGATAAAGTTTAGTTGAATTTTTAATTTGCAAAACAGGTAGGAGGACTATTCTGAACAGACTATCTAACTTTAAATTCAGCTCAGTTGAACAGTTTCACCTTTCCATGATGAAACACAGATCTGTTCCCTTCATTCACGTTGACCTCAGCCTTTGGATTCTTCTCTTAAATACAACAAAGCAGTTACCTAGTTTTCCAGTGTTGCAGTTCAGTGTTGCAGGACTATAACCAACATGTTCCTGGACTTAATCAAAATACAACTGTCAATGCAATGACTTTCACAAAACAAACCCCTCTAATAGTGAAATAGACTCAAGTCCAAAAAGGAATCATCTGAAACGAAGAAGTCTCCGAAAACTCTCTAAGACTCAATTTAGAGTTTTAGAAAGCGGGTATTCTTTATTGCAGCACTGGACGCACAGGGGATCGCTCCACCTAGTGTGCGTGCCAAATCACGTAACCATAGGGGTTAAATGCAATTAGAGTATACATATTCATTACATATCTGAGAAATAATCCAAATATTCATGTTATTTCCTGGAATTCATTAACATATGCAAATGTCCCTGATGCATGCGCCCTTGTGCTCTTTGGTGGTCTTTCGGGGTCCTCTGGTGGTCGTCAATAGTCTTCATCACGGTGCCCTCTGGTTGAACTCAGTCTTCACGCATGCTCTGTTAGTCCCTTGGCCTAGTTTACATGTTTTTCACTTGTAACAAGCTAGCTTATTCCAGTATACCTTCCCTATCAACCCTACAAGGTTAGCTTCTCTATCTAATTAACATAGAGTACAAAGTTTCAAGGTTCTTTTATCTATTGAATGTCCGGCCTATCTATTCATGAAGCATTCCTAACCCATCTACATCATTCGAACCAAGGAATCTCATGTCTCTTCACTGTTCCTTTCCTTCCTTATAAGGCTGTTCCACTTCCGTGATTACTGCTTACTGGAGCCTAACAATGCTTTCAAGATACACAATTTATCTACATACCTACAAACACAACACCCGTTAGTTACCTAACTTTAAACAACAAATCTTAACAAACTATATCCACTACATCAATTTGAGACTTATGATATTGCTCTCTATCAATCTCCCCTTTTCTTTTGAGGGTATATAGTTAAAGCTATATCCCTCAATAAATTAAACTCCTTTGAGACCATAGAAGGGGAACTTCACTGTAGTTCTTATATTAGTCTCACTCTCTCAGAACTTTGGTTTCCAATTACAGAACAACATTTCCAAAAACACTGTACTATTACATATATGCAAACAAAGCCTAATATAACAATCATAAGAATACCTAACAGCTTTTTCACCCATTGACTAAGGTCGGGAATCCATGAAGTTAACCATTTGAATGTTTCCCCTACTCCATATGAAGTGTCATCCTTCTGTATTTCATGAAGTATTTTTGTTTGTTTCCAGATTTCCTCTAGATCAGTAGAAATTCTACCACTTTGATCTACGTATACACAACAGCTTGTGTTTAGCATTGTGCATACTCCTCCTTGAGAGATTAACATCATGTCCAAAGCCATTCTATTCTGGAGGCTTATTTCTGCCATTTCAGACACTTCTTGCAAGGCCTTTATAGCATCAGAGGTTTCGTGCCCAATTTTCTCAATCATAGCAGATATATTTACTATAGTGTCCTAGTTTCGGCTGGGATAGGGTTAAATTTCTTCCTAGTGCTGTGTTTTGGATTTAGTATGAGGAGAATGTTGATAACACACTGATGTTTTCAGTTGTTGCTAAGTACCCTCCTAGTCCAAGGACAGCTCTCATTTCTTAGGCGATTGGAGAATGCATATTCCAAATTACAGCCTGATTGTAAGCCCCCTCTATCAAGTGGCTCGGAAGAAGAAGGATTTCAAATGGGGCCCTGAGCAACAACAAGCCTTTGAACAAATTAAACGGGAGATAGTTCAGGCAGTAGCCCTTGGGCCAGTCCGGGCAGGACAAGATGTAAAGAATGTGCTCTACACCGCAGCCAGGGAGAATGGCCCTACCTGGAGCCTCTGGCAGAAAGCACCAGGGGAGACTTGAGGTCGACCCTTAGGGTTCTGGAGTCGGGGATACAGAGGATCCGAGGCCCGCTACACTCCAACTGAGAAGGAGATATTGGCAGCATATGAAGGGGTTCGAGCTGCTTCGGAAGTGGTTGGTACTGAAGCACAGCTCCTCCTGGCACCCCGACTGCCGGTGCTGGGCTGGATGTTCAAAGGGAGGGTCCCCTCTACACATCATGCAACCGATGCTACGTGGAGTAAGTGGGTCGCACTGATCACACAACAGGCCCGAATAGGAAACCCCAGTCGCCCAGGAATCTTGGAGGTGATCACAAACTGGCCAGAAGGCAAAGATTTTGGAATATCCCCAGAGGAGGAGGTGACGCGTGCTGAAGAGGCCCCACTGAATAACAAACTACCAGAAAACGAGAAGCAATATGCCCTGTTCACTGATGGGTCCTGTCGCCTTGTGGGAAAGCATTGGAGGTGGAAAGCTGCTATATGGAGTCCTATACGTGAAGTTGCAGAAACTGCTGAAGGAGAAGGTGAATCAAGCCAGTTTGCAGAGGTGAAAGCCATCCAGCTGGCCTTGGACATTGCTGAACGAGAAAAATGGCCAGTACTTTATCTCTATACTGACTCATGGATGGTGGCAAATGCCCTGTGGGGGTGGTTGCAGCAGTGGAAGCAGAACAACTGGCAGCGCAGAGGTAAACCCATCTGGGCTGCCGCATTGGGGCAAGATATTGCTGCCCGGGTAGAGAACCTGACTGTAAAAGTACGTCACGTAGATGCTCACGTACCCAAGAGTCGGGCCACTGAAGAACACCAAAACAACCAGCAGGTGGACCAGGCTGCTAAGATTGAAGTGGGTCTGGACTGGCAACATAAGGGTGAATTATTTATAGACCAGTGGGCCCATGACGCCTCGGGCCATCAAGGAAGAGATGCAACATATAGATGGGCTCGTGATCGAGGGGTGGACTTAACCATGGACGCTATTGCACAGGTTATCCATGAATGTGAAACGTGCTGCAATCAAGCAAGCCAAGCGAGTAAGGCCTCTTTGGTATGGAGGACGATGGCTGAAATACAAATATGGGGAGGCCTGGCAGATTGATTATATCACACTCCCACAAACCCAACAAGGCAAGCGCTATGTGCTCACCATGGTGGAAGCAACCACCGGATGGCTGGAAACATATGCTGTGCCCCATGCCACTTCCCGGAACACCATCCTGGGCCTTGAAAAGCAAGTCCTATGGCGACATGGCACCCCAGAAAGAATTGAGTCAGACAATGGGACTCATTTCCGAAACACCCTCATAGACACCTGGGCCAAAGAGCATGGCATTGAGTGGGTCTATCACATCCCCTGCCATGCACCAGCCTCCGGGAAAATCGAACGATACAACGGGCTGCTAAAGACTACGCTGAGAGCAATGGGTGGTGGGACATTCAAGCATTGGGATACACATTTAGCAAAAGCCACCTGGTTAGTCAACACGAGGGGGTCTGTTAATCGAGCTGGCCCTGCCCAATCCAAACCCTTACGTACTGTAGATGGAGATAAAGTCCCTGTCGTGCACATAAGAAATATGCTGGGGAAGACAGTCTGGGTTACTCCTGCCTCTGGCAAGGGAAAACCCATCCGTGGGATTGCTTTTGCTCAAGGACCTGGGTGCACTGGGTGGGTGATGCGAAAGGATGGGGAGGTCCGGTGTGTACCTCAAGGGGATTTGATTTTGGGTGAAAATAGCCAATGAACTGAATTTTATGATGTCAATTGTTATATGATATTGCATATCATTATTTCTATGGTTGCTATCAATGGTGTAGCAGTAAAAATCACCCAGATTAATGAAGAATGAACTAACTGCGATGAAACCTAGCGAAGTGCAATGATGATTGAACCGGACGAGCGCAGCAGTACTGAAATGAGAACTGGCTTCAGGATGCAACAGCCCAACACCACACACCATCTCTTCGGCCCTGAAAGACTGTTATGACAGATGGAGCCCAAAGTCATCGACTAAATGAACTCAGTGGACATTTTAAAGGGATAGTCCATAGACTAAGGGAATGATATCTGTGTGTGCGCATATATATATGTATATATAAAAAGAAAGATAGTGGTGATTAATTGAAATGTATCGAAAACTGTGAGACCTAAGCATAACGTAAATGGTATGGAATAAGGGGTGGATACTGTCCTGGTTTCAGCTGGGATAGTGTTAAATTTCTTCCTAGTGCTGTGTTTTGGATTTAGTATGAGGAGAATGTTGATAACACACTGATGTTTTCAGTTGTTGCTAAGTGCCCTCCTAGTCCAAGGACAGCTCCCATGCCTACTGACTGAGCTAGGTACACAAGATGGGAGGGAACATAATCAGGACAGCCAGCCCAGCTGGCTAATGGGGTATTCCATACCATGTGACGTCATGCTCAGTATATGAATGGTAGGCGTGATCCAGGAAGTACCGATCGCTACTTGGTTATCGGTCAGCGCGGGTGGTGAGCAATTGCGTTGTGCATCACTCATTTTGTATATTCTATCATTATTATTATTATTATGTTCCCTTTTCTGTTCTATTAAACTGTCTTTATCTCAACCCATGAGTTTTTCTCGCTCCTACCCTTCCGATTCTCTCCCCGTCCCACTGGGGGGTGGGGGGAGTGAGCGAGCGGCTGCATGGTATTTGGCTGCCTGCCATATTAAACCACGACATATAGCTTTCTCTAATTCACCAACTCCTAACCATGGGAGAAACCATCGTGTGAAAGAATGGAACCCGGTGGGTGTCTCTACTAATGGGTTATTTCCACTTCTCTTACTTCTTCAAAGGTATTTTCTTAGCCACATTTTAGATTCTAACTTCTCAATCATAGTAATGTGTGGTACTACTGCTCCCAAAGCGCATATCCCTGACCAATTTGGTGGCAAGACCTTGCGGGCCTTGTTTCCACAAATCCAATACCAACCTTTTCCTTTGGGTACCGGCCATTCAAAAGATTCAACAAGTCTTAAGCCCCTATTATTTATAGTCTTATTACAATTAGAATAATTTCCAACAAAATCAGTCTTTGTTAGGCATCTGATTTTGTCCATTCCTCGTGGGGGGTTACACCATTGTACACAGGTACAATAGTTTTGTCCTGGAGTTGGGGTCTCAATTATCCATTCCTGTTCTTTCATTTCCCTACTTACATTAAAAGAAGTGTTTACCCACAGAGTGTTCCAAGATATACTATCTGGTATAGGGATTCCAATTAAAGGAACTCCCCTCTTTGAGTGCTCCGGAAAATAAGTACAGGCCCAACAGTCTGACTTATTAGCGATCTGGACTGTTCTTTGTAACAAGTCTGTATGTAGGTTTCTTTTCCATGGATTCCCTGACCCCTCATGGAGTAATTCTATCCAAAAGCAACAAAGGAATATCAAGTCTCTTAGTGTTTTCATTCCTTACTCAAAAGCTAATATGAGTGTATAATACGTCAAAGTCCCATGTGTAATTTACCGCATTCAAGAAAGTTTCAATTTTAATGGTCCTGTCCTCTCAGAAGTCCATTCTCCAGGTGAAGCTTTCTTCACTCGAGTATGGTGTATTCAGGGTGTCTGCTCCTTGATCTTGATTGCAGTAAAGGTCGTCAGCAACACCTGGAATGGTCCCTTCCACTTTTCTTCTAGCCGTTGACCTGCAAAAACTTTAACATAAACCCAATCCCCTGGCTTAAAAGGGTGAACCGGTTGGTCTAGGCCCCTAGCTCTGGTTCCTAAGACAACCTTTTCTATTTGGCCCAATTGTTTTCCTAGAGCAATCATATACTGTTGCAAATATCCTTCTCCTAATTGATTCAAATCTTCTCCTCTATATTGCAATTGGTATGGCCTTCCAAACAGAATTTCAAAAGGACTTATGCTTTCCTTAGTTCTCGGTTTTGTTCTGATCCTAAGCAACGCAAGTGGGAGCGCTTGATACCAATATAGATTAGTTTCTTGACAAATTTTAGCTAATTGTTGTTTTATCAAATGATTCATCTTCTCAACCTGCCCACTTGCTTGGGGTCGATGTGGCGTATGTAACTGCCACTCAACCCCTAGCATTTTACTAAGTTGTTGAACTATTTGTGCGCAAAAGTGAGTACCTCTATCTGATGATATTACTGCTGGTATTCCAAATCGAGGTATAATTTCATTCAGCAATACTCAGATGACTTCTCGAGCTTTATTTGTTCTGCAAGGGAAAGCTTCTGGCCAACCTGAGAATGTGTCTGTTAACACTAACAAGTACCGATACCCCCCTTTTTCTTGGGAGTTCAGAAAAGTCTATTTGCCATTGTTGCCCTGTTCCAATTGTCCCTACCTGTACCCTATTGGTTGTGTTAGGGTTATTTTTCAAACAAATTTCACACTGCTGCGTTACTTGTTTTACCACAGTATACAAATTACAACCTACTATTCTTTTGTTTAGATCCTTGTACAAAGCATCTGCTCCCCAATGGTTTTGCTGTGCTCATCTAAAATTAATTTCCACAATATTCTGGAGGGTATTATAATATGTTCATCTGGTGTATATACCCATCCGTCATCTTTTTCTTTCTCTCCTAAGTCATCAATCAAATTCCTATCTTCC
Source organism: Calonectris borealis (assembly GCF_964195595.1). Lineage (NCBI taxonomy): Eukaryota > Metazoa > Chordata > Aves > Procellariiformes > Procellariidae > Calonectris > Calonectris borealis. The sequence goes on along the minus strand of NC_134351.1, from coordinate 45,280,744 downwards.
TTTGAATATTTTTCAGAGCCTAAATTTAATTTTAACACTTGAAATTTACCGTCTGGAATCAAAGCCAATGCCTCAACTTCCATCTTTTCTGCAGCTTGCCTGGCCTCATGATCTGCCAATTTCCAATTTCCTGTTCAGTGTTACCTTTTTGGTGTCCTCTGCAATGCATAATAGCCACTTTCTCTGGCAATTTTACAGCTTCTAGGAGTTGTAAAATTTGTTTTGCATGTTTTATCTGTTTTCCTTGGGCTGTAAGCAATCCTTGTTCTTTCCAAATGGCTCCGTGGGCATGTACCACTCCAAAGGCATATTTAGAATCAGTCCATATATTAATTTTCTTCCCTTTTGACAATTCTAGGGCTCGAGTCAAAGCAATTATTTCGGCCTTCTGTGCAGATGTCCCAACAGGTAAAGATTTAGCCTCTATTACCTTATGGGTGGTAGTCACAGCATACCCAGCTTTACGTTCTCCTTGCTTCACAAAGCTGCTCCCATCTGTGAACCATGAGTCCTCAGCATCCTCCAGTGGTTCTTCTTTTAGGTCTGGTCGACTTGAATAGACGGCTTCCATTGTCTCCAAACAGTCATGCATCACAGGTTCTGAGGTATCTCCACTGAGGAAAGATGCTGGGTTTACAATATTAGTAGTCTGTACATTAACATCATCCTGCTCTACCAAAATAGCTTGGCACTTCAAAAATCAAGGAGGAGAAAGCCAGTGACTCCCCTTTTGTTCTAATACTGCTGAAACTGTATGAGAGACCAATACCGTTATTTTCTGACCCATAGTAAACTTGCGAGCTTCCTGAGTATTGAGGACGACCGCTGCCACTGCTCGCAGGCATCTGGGCCATCCTTTACTCACTTCATCTAATTGTTTGGAGAAGTATGCAACCGCTCTCTTGTAGGGTCCTAATCGTTGAGCAAGCACTCCCAGCGCTATGCCCTGTCTCTCATGAGAAAACAGCCAAAAGGGTTTTGAAATATCTAGGAGGCCTAAAGCTGGGGCTCTCATAAGTTCCATTTTTAACTGTTGAAATGCCCTCTTTGCTTCCCTTGTCCAAACTAGTTCTAACGGATTTTCTTTCAGTAGTTCATACAGTGGTTTCACCAAAAGTCCATAATTATATATCCATAATCTGCACCAACCTGTCATTCCAAGAAAGGTTCTGAGTTCTTTTACCATCCTGGGTTCTGGTGTGAGGCAAATAGCTTCTTTTCGTTCCGCTCCGAGTTCTCTTTGTCCTCCCGAGATTTCAAATCCGAGATATGTCACTTGTGATTGTACCAGCTGAGCTTTCTGTTGAGAGACTCAATATCCACGTAATCCCAAAAAGTTAAGCAAATTTACAGTCCATTGCACACATTCTTTTTCTGTTTCTGTAGCAATTAAAAGGTCATCCACATATTGTAATAGAGTACCGCCTTGTGACGGGGGATTCCAAGCTTCAATCTCTCGTGCTAATTGATTACCGAAGATAGTAGGACTATTCTTGAATCCTTGGGGTAACACTGTCCAGGTTAATTGGGTCTTTCTTCCTGTATCGGGATTTTCCTATTCAAATGCAAATAATTTTTGGCTTTCTTTTGCCAAAGCCAGACAGAAAAAGGCATCTTTTAAATCCAGTACAGTAAACCACATTTGACTATTCTTTAATTTAGTTAGCAATGTATAAGGATTCGCTACCACAGGGTGTAAGTCTTCTACAATTTTGTTTATTGCTCTCAAATCTTGAACCAATCTGTAACTTTTGCCATCCGGCTTTTTCACAGGTAAGATAGGAGTATTATACTTTGACTCACATTCCACAAGTAGTCCAAATTGCAAGAAATTGTCAATTATTTCTTTGATTCCCTTTCGATCTTCTAGCCTTAATGGATACTGTTTAACTCTAACTGGGCCAGCCCCTGGCTTTAATTCTATCTTTATTGGTGCTGCAGTTTTGGCCTTGCCAGGTATCCCGGAGGCCCACACCCCTGGATATACCTGATCTAAAATTTCTTGGGGTATTTGTTTTATTTTTTCAGCTTGTATTAGAGCCAGACTTAAGACTTCGATTAATTGTTCATTTTTAATTTTAAATTCCATCCTATCTCTTTTGAATGTTATTTCTGCTCCCAATTGTTCTAATAAATCTCGTCCCAATAGGGATTTTGGAGAATTTGGCATATACAAAAACTTATGTATCCCTATTTGTTTTCCTAACTTGTATTTTAGCGGCTGTAAAAAGAAAGCTTTCTCTTGTTGGCCAGTAGCTCCTATTACAGTCACAAAATCCTTATCCACAGGTATTAATTCTTGGTTTAATACAGAGTAAGAGGCACCCGTGTCCACCAAAAATTCAACCTCTTTACTCTGCTTTCCTAGCTTCATTTTAACCAGTGGATCCGCTAGGATAGATTCCCCAGGTCCCCGTCAATCCCCCTTAACGTGTGCCTGTATTCTCCCTTTTTCTTTCCGTCTCTCTGGACACTCATCTTTCCAATGCCCCCTCTGTCTACACCATGCACATTGGTCCTTTCCCAAAGGCCTCTTAAGTCCCATACTTCTAAATCCTTTATTTTCTTGTAACGCCGCTACCAACGCCCGCTTGTCTTTCCTTCGGTCCTCCTCCTCCCTATTACTAAACACTCTCCATGCTTCATCTAGTAAAACCTCCAAATTTCTTGTTCTCAGCAATTTCTAAATCACTCTCACTCGGAGATGAGTCAACACCCCCTCTGCCCCCCTTTCTAGCAACCTAGCCTGAGGCGCTATCAACATTTCCAGTTCTTCCTCTTTATCTTGTTCCTTTGTTCTCAAAACATCTCTGCTCAACGCTACATGCTGAACAACACCACTTTGACTTTCCCTGATCCTTCTGTCGTTCCTTTTCTAATGCCAATACAAAAGGGTCTTCAGGTGCTAAATTTATACCGCACTCCTTGTGCCATTCCGGATGGTTTCGCAAAGTGAAAAATATATCTGCATACGTTACTTCATCCCATTTTACACACAGGAAATCACATAAACAAACAAACTTTTCACATAACAACACAAATATTCAATCACTATGACGATAGAAAATACCTTTACACAAAACAATTGAAGGGGACTTGAACCCCTGTGTCATGTCACTCTCAGCAAACGGACAAATATTTACAATAGTTACCGCGGGCTTATTCAGATTTTACCAAATGGGAGCTCTTTTTCACAATGCCTCCACTCTGTTGACCCCCATCCTGCTTGCCTACACAAAGAGTAGTTAAAATTAGATTTAAAATCACTAAAATTTTCCACCCCCAACACCCAAAACAGTGGACTGACTTGCCTCGCGAGTCTATCTTAATCACCTTTTCATGCCTCAAACACCGGGTCACTATAATAGGCTGGCAACTTTTACATTTGTTGTATAGAAAAGGGAAAGCCTTTTCACTTTTAACTAAACCAAATTTGACAAATTATTTCATTCCCATTGTTTACAGTTATCCTCTGATTACACCAAATATACTCCAATATAAATATAGGGGTACAACTATTTTCAGTATGTAGGGAACATTTTTCTCAGACACTCATACATATATCATTTCATCTACTTCGTTCATCTCTGGCCGCTCTCCTCGCAGAGAACACGGAACCGCGGATCAGAACTCCACACTCGCTTCGCAGCTGCGCTGCGTCTCACACGTACAATGCAGACACTCAGTCACACAAATGGGCCCATTATGCTTCTCACTCACACCACAAACTGTATCAATTAGAATAGCAATCAAGCTCACATATAGCATAAATCGTTAACCGTAAACCGTTTGCCACAAGTCCACACAGATCAGTTTAAACCATAATACACAGTACCGGATTTTACAACAGATGACTATAATTATGGCAATGCCACATACAACTCCTATCACTACAGTTAGGAGACCCCAAGGCACTTGAGGGTACCACCTTTCCAGGGGCGAGCACCAATGCTCCTTACCTCGTGTAGGACGTCTCCTCACGACTTACAGGTATCCCCTTACTCCCAAATTTTCCAGGGGCGAGCACCAATGCTCTTTACCTCGCATAGGACGTCTCCTCACGACTTACAGGTATCCCCTTACTCCCAAATTGGCCAAAAAGTTAAAGAATACCTTTATCAAATAGATAGTCCTTTGTCTGCTCCTGCGGTGATCCGGATGAGGTGAGGAGTCCGTCCGGAGAAGTCTCTGGGGGTACCCAAGGGAGTCCTTCTTCTCAGCGGGTCCCGCAGGCAAGCAGAGGAGGTCCCATCTGGGGTGCCAATCTGAAACGAAGAAGTCTCCGAAAAACTCTCTAAGACTCAATTTAGAGTTTTAGAAAGCAGGTATTCTTTATTGCAGCACTGGACGCACAGGGGATCGCTCCACCTAGTGTGCGTGCCAAATCACGTAACCATAGGGGTTAAATGCAATTAGAGTATACATATTCATTACATTTCCGAGAAATAATCCGAATATTCATGTTATTTCCCGGAATTCATTAACATATGCAAATGTCCCTGATGCATGCGCCCTTGTGGTCTTTCGGGGTCCTCTGGTGGTCGTCGATAGTCTTCATCACGGTGCCCTCTGGTTGAACTCAGTCTTCACGCATGCTCTGTTAGTCCCTTGGCCTAGTTTACATGTTTTTCACTTGTAACAAGCTAGCTTATTCCAGTATACCTTCCCTATCAACCCTACAAGGTTAGCTTCTCTATCTAATTAACATAGAGTACAAAGTTTCAAGGTTCTTTTATCTATTGAATGTCCGGCCTATCTATTCATGAAGCATTCCTAACCCATCTACATCATTCGAACCAAGGAATCTCATGTCTCTTCACTGTTCCTTTCCTTCCTTATAAGGCTGTTCCACTTCCGTGATTACTGCTTACTGGAGCCTAACAATGCTTTCAAGATACACAATTTATCTACATACCTACAAACACAACACCCGTTAGTTACCTAACTTTAAACAACAAATCTTAACAAACTATATCCACTACATCAATTTGAGACTTATGATATTGCTCTCTATCACATACTAAAATAAAAGCATGCTGCACATTCAAATAAAAAAACTAGATGCAACTCCATCCAGTTACACATGCAAAGTAACATAAATTAACACTCGCTCTTCATTTATTAATATAAATTAATAATAGTTAATTATGAAGTATTGAATATTAATTAAATTATGGTAATTATAATTGATAATATATTAATATAATTTAATAATTTAAGCATAAGAGCTTTATATTCAATGCAAACACACAGAAAATTGAACAGTTCTGTTAAATAAAAGCAAAAGTACCAAAGATGAACTATTATGAGATAGCAATTTTAATCACTATAATTTGTTTCTGTGTGTGGTGGGTTGACCTTGGCTGGACGCCAGGTGCCCACCAAGCCGCTTTGTCACTCCCCCTCCTCAACTGGACAGGGGAGAGAAAATATAACAAAAGGCTCATGGGTCAAGATAAGGACAGGGAGATCACTCACCAATTACCATCACAGGCAAAACAGACTCAACTCGGGAAAATTAATTTAATTTATTACCAATCAAATCAGAGTAGGATAATGAGAAATAAAACCAAATCTTAGAACACCTTCCCCCCACCCCTCCCTTCTTCCCGGGCTCAACTTCACTCCAGATTTCTCTACCTCCTCCCCTCGAGCAGTGCAGGGGGATGGGAAATGGGTGTTGCAGTCAGTTCATCAGATGTTGTCTCTGCTGCTCCTTCCTCCTCACTCTTCCCCTGCTCCAGCGTGGGGTCCCTCCCACGGGAGACAGTCCTCCACGAACTTCTCCAACATGGGTCCTTCCCACGGGCTGCAGTTCTTCACGAACTGCTCCAGCGTGGGTCCTTTCCACAGGGTGCAGTCCTTCAGGAACAGACTGCTCCAGCATGGGTCCCCCATGGGGTCACAAGTCCTGCCAGAAAACCTGCTCCAGCGTGGGCTCCTCTCTCCATGGGGTCACAGGTCCTGCCAGGAGCCTGCTCCAGCACGGGCTTTCCACAGGGTCACAGCTTTCTTCGGGCGCATCCACCTGCTCTGGCATGGGGTCCTCCACAGGCTGCAGGTGGATATCTGCTCCACCATTAACCTCCATGGGCTGCAGGGGGACAACCTGCTTCACCATGGTCTTCACCACAGGCTGCAGGGGAATCTCTGCTCTGGCGCCTGGTGCACCTCCTCCCCCTCCTTCTTCACTGACCTTGGTGTCTGCAGAGTTGTTTCTCTCACATATTCTCACTCCTCTTTTCCGGCTGCTGTTGTGCAGCAGTTTTTTCCCCCTTCTTAAATATGTTATCACAGAGGCGCTACCACCATCATTGATTGGCTCAGCCTTGGCCAGTGGCGGGTCCGTCTTGGAGCTGACTGGCATTGGCTCTATTGGACATGGGGGAAGCTTCTGGCATCTTCTCACAGAAGCCACCCCTGTACCCCCCCTCCTACCAAAACCTTGCCACGCAAACCCATTGTGGATAATTTAGTATTCTGGCAAAGATGTCTCTAGAAGATCATGACACCAAGAATAGTGACTCACCTTGTCACCAATCAAAATTCCCCAGTGTTCTATTAAACAAAATAAAAGCACTTTATAATCTTAAGGAAACTTGAGCAATTGATTGTTGGGGAAATGATTTATAAATAGTAAAGGAGTGGTTATTTATTAAGTCGATTGCAACATTAAGCTATTTTAATTTGTATTTTAAGTCTTTCTGCCTGAAACAGTCTCCAGGAACTTATTTAAATGCAACCTAAATTACAGTTACAATAGGAATACCACCAAAATTACATTTGTCTTGGCTAACTATAAACCAAAAGCTCATTTGGAAGCATCTGCAAGCAGCATTTGTTGCCAAATAGAGAAGGCAAGATTATGTTTCATTTGACACAATAAATTTTGTGAAGTACAGAATTTAAAACTTTTGCAGAACAAAGAACTTTTTGTAACCATGGCTGATTATAATTACGAGTAGTTCAGCACTGCTGATGTACCTTGGAATGCACATTGTTTAACCTGAAAACAATCTGAACTAAAACATAGTGTTAGTATTGCCTGAGAATATGCATGAAAAAAGAGTCTCACTGGCTTAATCACTAAAATTTCACCTATGAGAATAAGTAAAAGTATTGTGATCAGAAAGTTGCTATGCTAAAACAGTTTGAAGCAAAATAAATAAACAAGCAAATAAAATAAAAATCCAACAAGAAAAAAACAGTGAACCAAACCAAAGCACTGAAAAAAACAAACTTTCTCTCAGAAAGTACATGGATTGGCTATCTTTTGTGAATAAATAACTCATAAAGGATGTATTGGAGACTTAAAGTAAACAGGTGCAAGGTAGCAATACCTTCCCAGACTAAGTTTTATGTGCTGTTTATTTGACAATTCCTTTTTTTTTTTAAGTTTCAAATACAATATAAGATACAGAAAATGTGGTGCTGTTGTACCAAAATACTAAAGATTATTCTAGGTTTCAAGGTGCACTTATTTTTCTAAGGTTATATGCCTGTAACTAGCCGTAGCAGTCTTCATTAACATCACCTGTTCTCTCCCAAAAACACAAGCAAAAAGCTCATCTATATTTCTGCCAAAACTTTATATCCAGAAATTTTTATGCCAGTCTTTCAAAATCACAGTTCTTTTACCTGCAGCAAAATGCAGACAAATACAACAGTTAATTTTAATGCCACCATCAAAAGTTGAAAAATTACCCAGAACAATTTAGTTAATTCACTAGGAAGTGATGACGGTAAGTTTGTACCAATCGTAATCTTTTGTAGAGTTGAGTTTGTGAGGGCAGACATGGTCTGCACTTCCTTGTAATCTTGTAATACTACCTGCAAGAAGGTGTTCATGTTGCTAAATCAATTTCCTTGCAATATGAAGTTTGCTGTAACTATGTATTCTGAAAAGCGAGAAGAATCAGGGGCTCTACACTGTACGCGCAGTCCAGAAGAATAGTTACTGTAGAATGCATCATTTTTTCCTCTTCACGTACGTGCCAATTTGGATCACATCAAAGCTGAATGGCAAGTAGCACTCCCTTAGGTTGAGATTTTCTACTGAATCAGTCACAACCTAAAGCATCATTCTCCCAGATTTGGCCTATGATTCAGCAGGTGATCATTTATCCATGAATTATGTCCTGGATGGTGACAGGGTTGTGACTGACATCTTTTTTTTGACCATATTAAAGGTGCAGCCACTGGCTCAATACTGGGAGAATATGATATGGGTTAGATGGAGAAGCCTCCTGCTTATCTGACGCTTAGCAGAGTCAGAGTTGTGAGGGGTTTTAAGCAGCATCAATACTCCAGAGATATGGGCCTAATCAAATAAACCCAGCCAAGTACAACACTACCTTAGTAAGGATCAAAGAAATCTGTTCTTACTGCTCGTTGCTATCATGGCATCTATCTTGATCACTATTGGTTTATATAGAAAACACAAAGATTCATTGTGGCTGACCAAGAAGCCTGGATGAAACTTCTCAAGATTGTTCTGTTATGATCAGCCAATTGTCTAAATGTGAATTGACAGACAAGGTTTTAATTAAGATCTCAGAGTCCAAGGGCAGTTCTGTGTGCTAGTAAGATTGGCTCAGCTGTGAATCTCAGGTATATTTCTTATAGCTCAGATGGATAGCAATATGATGTAAACAACCTCTAAGTAAAAAACATGACTCTGAAGTGATAGAAACAAGTATCGCCATTCAGAAGCCATGATAACATATGTAGTGTTTGGTTTCCTCTGATCTGGGATATGATGAAGTTTCCTCTTCTTCAGAATAAGGAAATAAGAAAAATATCTGCTTACACTTCTGCATGATCTCTCCTACAACTAAGTAAATCAAAGCAACCACTTCTTTTTATAATAAACTCCTTGAAAAGAATTATTGAAGAGTGAGGTGCAAAAATTCCCATATGAGCATAAAATGAGATATGTTTGCCATTGCTGACAATGTCTACTGTTCAAGTATCAACTGTAGTCTCTGACCATGTCCAGTGGAAACCGGGTTTCCAAAAGTCAGCTCCAGGATGGTTTTAATGTGATTCATGCTCATGTCATGAAACTGCAGACTAGGCAATCAATTCTTTTAAGAACAGACAGATGAGATATTGTCCTCAGCTGGAATCCCAGACACCTTTAAATAGGTGTCTGAATTGTGACTCCTGCAGCCATGGATCAAGCATGCTAAAAACTCTTTCATTACACAGATGATCCATATGAACACTAGAGAGCTGACAATAAAGATATGAATAACCTGGGTACATTCTCTTGGATCACTGTTGCCTTAATTTTAAGCTCCAAATTATTTACAAGAGCTGCTTTTAGATCTGTAGGTTATTGACAGCCTGACAGACTAAGAGAACAAATGCATCTGAAAAATGGAAGATTTCCTAAAAAGATCATAGAATCATAGAATCATTAAGGTTGGAAAAGACCTCTAAGATCATCGAGTCCAACCGTCAACCCAACACCACCATGCCCACTACACCATGTCCCTAAGCACCTCATCTACACGTCTTTTAAATACTTCCAGGGATGGTGACTCAACCACTTCCCTGGGCAGCCTGTTCCAAGGCTTGACCACTCTTTCAGTAAAGAAATTTTTCCTAATGTCCAATCTAAACCTCCCTTGGTGCAACTTGAGGCCATTTCCTCTCGTCCTATCGCTAGTTACTTGGGAGAAGAGACCAACACCCACCTCGCTACAACCTCCTTTCAGGTAGTTGTAGAGCGCGATGAGGTCTCCCCTCAGCCTCCTCTTCTCCAGGCTAAACAGTCCCAGTTTCCTCAGCCACTCCTCATAAGACTTGTGCTCCAGACCCTTCACCAGCTTCGTTGCCCTTCTCTGGACACGCTCCAGCACCTCAATGTCCTTGTAGTGAGGGGCCCAAAATGGAACACAGTATTCGAGGTGCGGCCTCACCAGTGCCGAGTACAGGGGCACGATCACCTCCCTACTCCTGCTGGCCCCACTATTTCTGATACAGGCCAGGATGCTGTTGGCCTTCTTGGCCACCTGGGCACACTGCCGGCTCATGTTCAGCCGGCTGTCAACCAGCACCCCCAGGTCCTTTTCCTCTGGGCAGCTTTCCAGCCACTCTTCCCCAAGCCTGTAGCGTTGCATGGGGTTGTTGTGGCCGAAGTGCAGGACCCGGCACTTGGCCTTGGGAAGGAATGAATTTTCTCCTGAGCCATACTACACTCCAGCGAGAGATTCCTCTAAATACAATAAAAACTGTCTGAATAAACATCACCTGTAGGTGGTAGGAAACACTTTTTTTTTTCCAAGATGTGTGACAGAACTTTAGTTCAGGACATAAAAAAGGGATCTCAAAGATGACAACAGTTACAGCAATCCACAGGTGGTCTGTTTGCCATCATTCATGTGTTGGACCTCACTATGGGATGCTTTCCCGATTTTAGTTTTGTTTGTGATTACTACTGCCATATCTGATATGTCAAGATGGACAAAGTGTTTTCAAAGACTTATTTTGGTACCAGGAAGAACTTGCTTGTCTAGGCTAGTATACTTAGGTCTCAGCAGTGAAACCTTTTTTGTTATTAACACTGCCTTTTGTTATTATTCCACAAATGTTTTAATGAATTGGCTTTGCTTGACTTTTCTTTATAAGTTGGATGCATTTGTACTAATTTATAAATATGGCACTAGGCATATGAAACTGAAAATGTGATCTCTTGGTCACAGTGATGCAGTAGGTACAGTCTGTTACAGTACCTCTTATTCCATACTGCTCGCTTCTTTAATTCTAAACAATGAAGACTTGTTGCTTAGGAGTTAGGTAACTAGCAGGTGTTGTGTTTGCAGGTGTGTAGTATTGTTAGACCCTAGTAATGATTAACCTTGAAATTAAGAACCATAAATGAACGTGGTCCAGACATGGCTCGGAGACAAACCTCGACCTTATAAGGAAAGAAAGGAACGGGTTCATGAAGAGTTCACTACCCTACCGACCACCAGAGACCACCCGAGACCCTCAAGGAGACCCTAAAGGCTTTAGTGCGCATGTGTCTAGGATGATGTAATATTATAATTAGTTCTCGGAAATTTAATGAATATGTAAAAAAGAATCTTAAAATATGTATGAGAAGCATAGATATAAGCAAAAAGGTGATTAGATCAGGTGTGCTTGATTTGTGGCAAGTCCACCGAGCACCCAGGCCTGAATAAAACAATATCTCTCCTGAGCGTGTGGAATTGGTTACTTGCACGCCGGGCACGAATCCGCTTTTCGGACAACAACAGAGCTGATGCTGATGAAATTAATGTCAAAGTCATAGACTCCAATGTGCATCTAATTATAAACATGTTGGTATCAATGGTCACAATGCTTTTTATATTTCTTCCCCTTGGAATTACAGATGTCTTACTTTGAAGTAAGGGTAACTGTTAAAGTTTCCTAAATTTTGGCCGAAGGACAGTAACAGATAAGAATAGCTTAAGTGCTGTATCTGAGTATTCAGGTGCAGGATTAAAGAGAGCAAGAGCAATGGCTGTAGCATTTGTCAGGGATGTCTCCTCTCTTTGGGCAGAAGATTTACCTGCTATGTTTGTTGATTAATGATGTGAAACAGTTATGACAGACTAATTTCAGTCATTATCAATAGCTGAAAGGGGGGGGAAGATCTGTGTCTATTCCTGAGTGTTTTGTAACTTATTTGGTGGAGGAAGGGTCTACAATACCCAGAAAAAAAAATGTTTATGAAAGAAACTGAGTCAAAACTTCAGCCCCAGATAATTGCAGAAGCTGAAGAGCACAGGAGGAAGTTGTTGGAAGCTACTAAGGTAGACCCGGTTAAAGTCTGTTGTGCCATGTATGATGATGATTGGGATGGGGATATCTGGAAACAAGCAGGCCTGCATACCCTTCCCTCAGGGCAAGGTGATAATACAAATGATTCCCTGCCCTCTTGGTACCAGTAATCAAGACTGAACAACAGAGCACAAAACCCACCTCCCTCCACAACAACTACTTGAGGGTTTACTGCCCTAGAGTTAAGAGATCTGGAGGAGAGGATACTGAGCTAACCCAGGGGAAACACCCATGGACTGGCTAGCTCGGATCTGGACAGCCAGAGCCAACCAGCTCCACCTTGCCCCAGCTGAAGCTTGATCGTTGGCATTAGGTCCGGGAATATTGTTAGATACCAAATATTACCAGTCCCTTATGGACTTGCGCTTTGCGCTAGGGACTGAAACGAAGAAGTCTCCGAAAAACTCTCTAAGACTCAATTTAGAGTTTTAGAAAGCAGGTATTCTTTATTGCAGCGCTGGATGCACAGGGGATCGCTCCACCTAGTGTGCGTGCCAAATCACTTAACCATAGGGGTTAAATGCAATCAGAGTATACATATTCATTACATTTCCCAGAATTCATTAACATATGCAAAAGTCTCAGTCTTCACACATACTTAGTTCTAGCTCCTGGCTTAAGTAGTGTAATTCTCACTAGCACCACCCTCTTATCTCAAGATACAAGGTTGGCCTCCTTATCTAGAATATTAAGTTTCAAGGCCTTTTTATCTACTATGTGTCAGGTCGGCCTATTCACAAGGTATTCCTAACCATCTGCATCATTTCAACCAAAGAACTGTAAATCTCTTCATTGTTCCTTTGTATTTGATGTTAATCCCTATCAGGACGCACTATCCGTCCCACTGACCGTGGGGGAAAAGGTGCGTGGCCCTGGAACTTGGCAGCCAGCCTGCAAACCTCCCTGCTGAAAACTGCTATTTTAGCTGAATCAGAAGGACCAGCACCTGTTGCCCTGGGTGCCAGACAACCCCCTCCCACAGAACCGAATCCTTGGGAGGTGACTTGTGAGCCTGTACACTTCCCACCTATAATAAAGGGAGCTGAGGGAGTGTTGAAATCTTTAGCTTTAGCCATTAAGACAGGCTTAAACAGTATTACTTTCCAAGAGGTCCTTCAATGTATGCTAGCAGATTTACCACTATACGCCCCACATGATAAAAACCAGGGGAGAACCTCAGATAAAGTAAATGTAATAGAAAAGAGACAGCTGTCTCCATGCAAAAGACAAAAGCAAAAAGAGGAAATTGGGAAACGCCCTCAGTTACTACTGATCCTAAGAGATTATGGAAAATGTGTTTAGATAAGCCGCTCTCTCCCAGTTAAATGGGCTGCCAACTCCTGTCCTATGGCAACTGGCTGGGTTTCCCTCATTGACTTCTCGTGATAGCCCTCTGGGACCTGTGTCAGGAGATGGGGGTGACACCGTAAGATTTAAAGGGATAACGACTAGGGAGCCATAGGATGCAAGGGAAGTGAGCTTGGGGATATACCCAAATCTATCAGCACTAAACCTAGACCGTGAATATGTGGGAAACTAGGGGCGGGGCTTGGTTCAGTGGAAGTACTGGCGGCCACTACTCCCACTGCTGAGGATCCCGAGATGATGGTTGCAGTTAATGATTGCTACCTTACAACATTCCTCATTGACACAGGAGCCCAAATATTGATGGTAGATAAAGACACTTACAAAGGACATCCCCCATTTAGCAAGCAGTTGGTTTCTATTGTAGGCGTTAATAGGAAAATCACTACTCACTCACTGGTCAGGGCTAAACTAATTCTGTCTAATGGACAGACAGTCCGCCCGACCTTACTTTTGGGTTCCCGTAATATATTAGGTATGGATGTATTGAAGGGTCAGTTGTGGGTGGACTCTGGGGAAAATGGGAAATAGGGACACCACCCTCTTTGCCCCACAGCCACAGTTTACCTCCTACAAATGCATCCCTGACTGTTAATCTGTTGCAAACAGCTGCTCCTTTACCCTATAGCAAGCTAGTTAATATACCACAATACAAATTGCCTTCTGATGCTATTCGTCCTGTTACTGAATTGATAAAGGAGCTGGAAGAACTGGGAATCATTGTCAAGTCTCATTCCCCCTACAATTCTCCTGTATGGCCAGTAAAGAAACCTAATGGCAAGTGGCAACTAACAGTAGATTACCGAGTCTTGAACGCTGCCACTGAACCGCTCACTACATCTGTTCCTAGTATAAGTGATATCTTTTAAAAATAAAATAGTATGGGAATGGTGTCTTAAGCATGGAGTTAAGTGGACTTTCCACTTACCCTATTGACGTCAGAGTAATGGTATAGTAGAAAGATGGAATGGGTTGCTTAAACAACAGCTCAAATGGCAAAACAGTAATGCTAATTGGGGGATGAACTTATGGGAAGCCGTACGAGCATTGAACTCATGGCAGACTCCTACTGGCAGTCCACTATATAGAGGTTATGAACAATCCCCTGTGCTGAACCAACACCAGCAGGATGCTTTGAATACCTCTGTGTGGCATCCAGGAGATCAGGTGAGAATTCAGCACCCATCATTCAGAAAATGCTGGGTCACTTTGCAGCACTTTCAAGGGAAAGGAATATGGGAAACAAATATGGGAAACTGTGGATGCTGTTGGAGTGAAATTAATCATTACTGAGGCTTGGATACGATCCAAGACCTAGGCCTTCTTTCTCTCTCCCTAGGAACTGTTGAACTTCTGGACGAATACGCGAAAATCTGTCATTTGACCTGCATACTATGGAAAGTATCCATCTAGAAAGTACACTAAGTGTTCCCTGGAACTTTGTTAATACTCACTATGGTGAAGTGTTGACATAATCTAAAAAGACAAGAGCCTTCATGCATTGGACAATTCTAATCCTCACATTGGGACATCTGGCATTCTATCACATAAATGTTGATGTACTATGCGATAATCAAACAAACCCACAGAAGCTGGTAACCTCCGCTATAACATGGACAGTGAGGCCCAACATATCCAACACCTCAGATCAGTGCTGGTGGAATTCTGGCCTACAACTTGGTCCGGACCAATATGGGACATATAGTATACTCTCAAATTGAAGAACCGGAGTCCTTAATCGCCAGCTATGAAAAAGCTATTACATATCAAAAACAAGTGACTATTGCTATCAAACACGATACCGGCTGAATTGTCAGAATTGCAACAGAAATTGAACAAACTGCTGGACATCACTGGTATAACATTTTTATGGGATATGCACCATCTGCAACTGGCATATTGCATCTTATGTTACATCCTATGATTATTGTATTATTGTGTTCTATTTTATTAGCTTTGCTATTAAGTGTGCTTGAATATCCATGTTTATTGCTTATCTCACCATGTTGAAAGCATGTACCATCAATTGGTACCTGATTACAAACTGTGGAGCCAGACTTCAGTGAAAGTGCTCAAAACTTTCCCCTACCCTCACCCCTGACAAGGCAAGAGGAGTAACAGTACCTCCACTCACTGAGGCAATGGGTTTGCTAGACGTTTGGTCTATACCAAGGGGTGGAGTGTGACTGTTCACTCAACTCCTGCTTAGATTTTGGCTAACCCAGCTCATGCTAAGGCCTGATGTATGCTGGGAGCAGTGCCATTAGGTCAAAGCAAGAGCACCATGTAGGCAGGAGAGGTGGCCAGAAAGAGCTAAAGGGCCATTATGCAGCCATTATCACCTGCAGATTGCTGTCTCCAGCAGCCATTATCTTTTGTCTAGCTGTTTCCTCAAAATCCACTAACATGGAAATGGTATAGACCAAACCTCCAAGCTGGAAGGTATAAAACATCAGCTTACGCAAAAAGCTTTTGAAGCAGATCCAACAGCAGCTGGACTGCTGAGGCTTTCGTGCTTTCTGGTATGATACAGGGGACGCCCGCACCGTGACCGTCAGCTAGGTAACCAATTCTTTTCTTTTGCTCATAGGTGCACGAATTAAGAGTTATGGGTTATAAGTTATGAAACCTTATGACTTGAATGGTGAATAAGTGAATTCACATGATAGACTAGTTTGGGCAAAAGGGGATTGAGCCCCTGTTTGTCGTGTTTGTTTATTATATTTCTTAATGAGCTCATGAAATAAAGTTAAATTCACAGAGTACTTTTTCTCTTCAAGGATAGGATTTGAATTTATACTGATCCAGACTGCGTCTTCTTGCCATGAGCAATAAGAGGGAGAGTTTCAATGCCATCCTGACCTTTCCCTTACACTAATGCATGAGGTGTGTATATATAGCTTTACGAAAAAGCTATTTAAGAGTTTATGAACTTACATACCTAAGGTACAAAGGTATGTACAATGGAATCTATGCCAAACTACATGCAAAATAGAAATTTTTTCCATGAAGAGGGACAGCATACTCAAGTGACAGATTTAATACTCGGTGTTAGTTTTAAACCCACTGTACAGGTCTGCCCTTTCTACTGAGGTTTCTCGTCACCAAGACAATTTATCCTAAGTAGCAGGAAATGAGAAAGGAAGCCTGGGGAAAATTGAGTAGGGAGGAATAGGGTACACGACCTTCGTAACCAGCAGTAGAAGGCCAGAACAAATGGGTATCAAAATGCACCTGATGCGGTAGGTACAGTCTGTTACAGTACCTCTTATTCCATACTGCTCGCTTCTTTAATTCTAAACAATGAAGACTTGTTGCTTAGGAGTTAGGTAACTAGCAGGTGTTGTGTTTGCAGGTGTGTAGTATTGTTAGACCCTAGTAATGATTAACCTTGAAATTAAGAACCATAAATGAACGTGGTCCAGACATGGCTCGGAGACAAACCTCGACCTTATAAGGAAAGAAAGGAACGGGTTCATGAAGAGTTCACTACCCTACCGACCACCAGAGACCACCCGAGACCCTCAAGGAGACCCTAAAGGCTTTAGTGCGCATGTGTCTAGGATGATGTAATATTATAATTAGTTCTCGGAAATTTAATGAATATGTAAAAAAGAATCTTAAAATATGTATGAGAAGCATAGATATAAGCAAAAAGGTGATTAGATCAGGTGTGCTTGATTTGTGGCAAGTCCACCGAGCACCCAGGCCTGAATAAAACAATATCTCTCCTGAGCGTGTGGAATTGGTTACTTGCACGCCGGGCACGAATCCGCTTTTCGGACAACAGTGTTTGGCGACCCAGATGGGACTGCTGTGAAGCCTTGCCCGGATCGACTTGCCGGCTCTCGGTGGGGAGACCCTGCTCTCTGGACTCCAGCGCGCACCGACCTTTTGATCGGGGACTCCATGAGTATCCTCCCCAACCAGAGCAGGTGAGCGACTCAACGGTGCAACGCTAAGGTAAATGAGATATTGTTCTGGGGTATAAAATTGCGCATGCATTTGGTAAGGAATTGTGGCCAAAGGTAAAAAGGTATATTCATATGCGTTTGACAGTGACGACTGGAGTATATGAAATTGTGGCGCCAAAGGTAAAAGGTACATTCATATGTTTGACAGTGACGACTGGAGTATATGAAGTCGTGGTTAAGAACGTTCTTTTGAGGTAAAAATATGGGAAGTGAGTGGTTTAGAGGCCGCTTAAAGAATCACCGTCAAAGAAATTAGCAGAAAGTGATTTTAATAGAGATTTATAAAGGTGCGACCTAATAGAATTCGATGGCAAGGTTCACTCTATTACTTATTACACGGGTGAAACATATAAAGGAAAATCATCTAAGGGTTTATATTTCAGGGACAGTCTAGGTTTCATTCACAATTTAGCAACACTTAATTATCAACTAATCATTAACAAACTTTAGTAACGCCTAATCATTAACTATTCAATATTTGCAAAGTGGGTTAGTAAGTCTACTACAATCACAACTTAATTACAGATTATGCTTACTATTAGTTCACATACACAGAGAAACATATATATATATAAAAATATACAGAAGGTATACCTGTTAAAAATTCCCCTCGATTTCAGTGAAGAAATATTCACGTCGAATGTCTAGGCATTCCCTCTCAACGGGCGAAGGGTTGAGCTTCAAAAGGGACTCACCCAGGACCCAGTGGTCCTCCGAATATCGCAGGCCTGAAAGATCGCAAGCTCTGAGAGGCGTCCCACTCAGAGGGAGATGCTGGGTGCAGCCGCTGCGGTCCAGGAGAGCTCAAAGGGCCTCACTTAGGACCACCGTTTATAGGTTCGCAAGATGGTTGGCTTTAGTCATCCATAAATTTCCATCCTGGCCACAGTCCAGGTGGTAATTACTAAAAAATTCTCAAGGTTTCAGTGTTGTTCTGCTGGACACCTGGGCCAGGCAGTAGGAGGATGTTCCCAGCCTCAGCTATGCAGAGTTTCTGATACAGTCAAGGAGTGCTCAACTGCCAGACTCAATACACCAAGGCTGAGGTTTCATGGAAATTTCTGAGATCAACAGGCGGCCCAGATCAACAAGTGGCCCAGGGAAGAAAGGGGGGGTATGAATGCACCACCACAGAACTCAACAGTCTAAAGTAACACCTTGCTCTCCCCTTGGATGCATCATAAAACATTGGGGAAAATTTGGGGGAGATCCTTTGAGAAAGGAGAAATTAATTGAGTATTGTACTAAATGGTGGCCAATGTATAAATTAGAAGATGAGATAAAATGTCCAGAATTGGGAACTTTGCAATATAGTACTATCTTGCAACTTATGTTATTTTGTGGACAACCAGAGTAAATGGGATGAGGTCCCTTATGTGGACTTGTTTTTTAGCTTGAGAAATGATCATGAAATTCGGAAGAAATGTAAACTTTTAGACTCAGATTCTAATGTGATGATGATGATGATGGAGGACAAGGAACCAAAAACACATTGTTGTTCTGCTTGTAGTATAGGAAAACGGTGTTTAAAACCAGAAGAGGAAGAAGATATACAGATGTTGATGGCACCGAGTAAAAATGAAAGTTTTGAAAATGAAGCAAGGGGAAGTAATACATTTAGTCCAATAGCTGGCAGAACTAGGACCCAGCAGGGGTCTGTCTTATTAGCACCCCTTCATCAGGCTGTGGGCCTAAGAGGGGAACCAGTGTTTGTGAAAATACCTTTTACTACTTCTGATTTGATTAATTGGAAAGAATTGGTAGGATCGTATAGAGAAAATCCTGCAAAGGTGTATAGATCTTTTAAGACAATTATTAACAGTCATAATCCAGATTGGCAAGATATTTAAATTTTTTTAAATAATTTGTTAACTCCTGAAGAAAAGAGGGTAGTATTGGAAAAAGCTAATATAGAAAACGAAAGAATAAATGCAAGAGAAGGTCCTGCTCATTTTATGCTGACACAGGACCCAAACTGGAATCCTAATAGTAATGATGGGAAATTAATGATAAAACAGTATCAACAATTGATTTTATATGGGGTGAAAAATGGAATATCCCGTCCAAAGAATTTAGCAAAATTAACCCAGATAATTCAAGGGAAAACAGAAGACCCATCCACCTTCTATGAATGCTTATGTGAGGCAGCCAGAAAATGGACGGATTTAGAGCCTGAAAGTGATGAGAACAGGGCAATATTCACTACTTTGTTTGTTGGACAAGCAGCCCCTGATATTCGAAAGAAATTGCAGAAAGTGGATGGCATTACAGGGATGACTATATCACAGTTGACTGAGATTGCCTATAAAGTATATAATAATAGAGAAGAAGAAGAAAAAAAAAACCAGGAGAAAGAAAAAATAAAAGATAGGAAGCAGAAAGCTGCTATTCTGGCAGCTGCTTTTGTGAATGCTCAAGGATGTGCTGAAGGTAAGGGAAGAAGATATTTGAAAGGTAGAGGCAGAGGGTATTTAAGAAGCAAAGGTAGAGGATGTGGAAATATATTTAGACAGTCTGCTCCAGTAGGGATCAATCAATGTGCTGCATGTAAGAAACAAGGACACTGGAAAAACGAGTGTCCAGAAAATAGAAAAGTTAGTCAGTCACGACAGATTCCACCCGAAGCTGATCTGCTTATGATGGGAGAGGAATCTGAATGATGGGGACCGGGGGTAAAAGAAGATATTTTCCCAGCCGAGCCCCTGGTTCCAGTAAAGCTGGGAAATAAAATAGTTGCAAAATATTACCAATGAGTAAATTTAATGTATCTATTGTTGGGGTCATGGGAAAGAAAGAGGTAAGGCCTTTGTTGAAACCTTTAAAATGTAAAATTGGAGTAAAAACATTGATGCATGAATTTTTATATATACCGGAATGCACCATGCCTCTCTTAGGATGGGATTTATTGAATAAATTGGGAGCACAAATTACCTTTAAAAAAGGAAAAATCCAAGTTCATTTTCCTGAAGCTAATGCCTGGCAAGCCCAAGTTTATTTATTACAGACAAATACAGATGAATCTGAAGAAATTCCAGAAGAGATTAAAGATGCAGTTTACCCTTTTGTTTGGGCAACGGAGAAACCAGGAAGAGTGAAAAATGTGGAACCGGTAAAAGTTGAATTGAAAACAGGAGTTCGACCGGTAAGAAAGAAACAATATCCTATTAGTATAGAAGCCAGAAAAGGTTTGGAACCAATAATAAATAACTTAAATATGGACTTTTAAGAGAATGTCAATCTGATTACAATACTCCTGTCCTTCCAGTGAAAAAGCCACATAACCAAGGATATAGGCTGGTTCAAGATCTAAGAGCAATAAACCAGTTAGTGGTGGACATTCATCCAGTAGTCCCTAATCCATATACGCTGCTAACAACTATCAATGAATCAAATGCATATTTCTCAGTTATAGATCTGAAAGATGCTTTCTTTTGTATACCTTTGGAAGAAAACAGTCAAAAGATTTTTGCCTTTGAATGGGAAGATCTGTCGACTGGGAGGAGGACTCAGCTCTGATGGACTGTGCTGCCACGAGGGTTTAAAAATAGCCCAACTATCTTTGGAGCAGCCCTGAATAAGGAACTGGAACAGTGGTCCGGTAAGGAAGATCAAATCACCCTCCTTCAGTATGTTGATGACATCCTATTGGGAGCAGATACTATTGAGATCTGCAAAGAAAAGACTGTTAGCCTCCTAAATTTTTTGGGAATGGCTGGGTACAGGGTGTCAGAAAAGAAAGCACAAATTGCAAAACAAACTGTAATTTATTTGGGGTTTGAGATTTCCCAAGGACAATGAAGATTGGGAAATAATAGGAAAAAAGCCATTTGCAAGATGGCACCCCCTCAATCTACAATATCAAGCTCTGTTAGTGGAACAAGATGACATAATTTTGAATTATCAAACAGGTATATGCCAGCAGGCCAGACCTGAAAGATGTCCCTCTCCAGACTGCGGATGAAGAATTATTTACTGATGGAAGCAGCTTTGCTGTGAAAGGAGCAAGGAGGGCTGGCTATGCCGTGGTAACTTTAACCGAAGATCGAGAAGTAAAAGCATTACCTCCAAATACATCCGCCCAGAAGGCAAAGATAACAGCTTTGACAAGAGCTTTAGATCTGGCTAAAGGTAAAAGAGTTAATATTTATACAGACTCTAAATATGCTTTTGGAGTTGTTCATGCCCATGGAGCGATATAGAAAGAGCGAGAACTTTGTCTGCCAGTGGCTCACCTATGAAGTATGGAACAGAGATTTTAAATTTATTGAAAGCAGTACAAAAAAAAAACCCCAAAGAAGTTGCTGTGATTCATTGTAAAGCGCATCAAAGAGGAAACTCAAAAGTAATACAAAGAAATTGAAAGGCAAATGAAGCTGCCAAGCATGTAGCGCTGAATACCACACCCCAAATTATAATGAAAAAAAAAAAAAAAAGTTGGCTGAACTATTACAGTGCAAAAAGAATGATCTAGGATGATGGATTACTTCACATGGACAATGTATAGTAACTCCCGAAATCATGAAGAAATTGATGGTCACAAGCCATGCTGAGACATATATGGGAGCAGAAGCAATGGTCGAGTCGGTAAAAAGATATGCAATAGGGACTAAAATACTATTGATTGCTAAAATTGTGAGTAATAAATGTGAGATTTGTCTTAGGAACAATCCGAAAATACAAATCCGACCCCCTCCTGGAGAGGTAAGGAAAAGCATAACTCCCGGTGAGTATTGGCAAATAGATTTTTCAGAATTACCAAGATGCAATCAATACCGATATTTATTGGTATTGGTAGATACCTTCTCTGAATGGCCAGAAGCTTTCCCGTGTCGAACCAACAAAGCAAAAAAGGTAACAAAACACTTATTAAAGGAAATTATTCCAAGATTTGGAGTCCCTTTAGGGATATCCTCGGACAGAGGTCCACATTTTGTGGCGGAGGTTATTATGAATGTGAGTAAGACACTAAGAAGATCACAATTTAGTAGACAAATAGAGAGAATGAACCAAACATTAAAAAGACAAATTTCTAAAATATGTCAGGAAGCTCAGTTGAAATGGATTGAAGCTTTACCGCTTGCCTTGTTAAGAATTAGGGTGACCCCGAGAGCTAGAGAAAAAATAAGTCCATTTGAAATTCTGTATGGCAAACCTTATAACGTCAATCTAACAGGAAGGTTTGAACAAATGCACATAATAGGAGAAAAAAGTGTTAACTGAATATCTCTTGTCTCTGAGTAAAATGGCGAGTTCTTTACACAAATATATTCTTTTGAGCACACTTTTACCCCTTGAATTTCTGGTACGTTCATTCAGTCCAGGAGACCAAGTCTACCTGCGAACGTGGAAGGACAACCCCTTTGGAGAAAAGTGGAAAGGACCCTTCCAAGTGTTATTAACAACAACCACTGCTGTAAAATTAGAAGAAATAAACTCTTGGATTCATTACATCAGAATAAAGAAAATACCTCCTAGACCGTGGACATCTACACCTAAGGAACCATTGAAATTAACTTTAAGGCGTACTTGATGAGTCACCAGAGATGTTGCTGAATTATTTGTGATATTTAAAATATTTATTGTTAGAAAGGAAACCAAATTAATTAGGAATTGTGGGTTTAGGAATAGAAAATGTGGAGCCTGTTGATATTAGTTACGGCGATCAGTAAAGCTCAATCCCAATTTCTATTGCCAAAATGGAATAGAAATCGAAATATCTGGGAACTTTTAACCCGAGAAGTAAATTTTCATGGCTTCCAAATTTAAATTAGCTCAGTTATTTTTACTTGCAATACTGGTCATCATCTTAGCTATAATTACTTGTTGTATGTTTCAATGTATGTCTTTTTGTAGACCAAATGCTTATAAGTGAATAGTGTGAGACTCATGATGCTCAACATCATAAGTCTCAAAGGGGGGAATTGATGCAGTAGGTACAGTCTGTTACAGTACTTCTTATTCCATACTGCTCGCTTCTGTAGTTCTAAACAATGAAGACTTGTTGCTTAGGAGTTAGGTAACTAGCAGGTATTGTGTTTGCAGGTGTGTAGTATTGTTAGACCCTAGTAATGATTAACCTTGAAATTAAGAACCATAAATGAACGTGGTCCAGACATGGCTCGGAGACAAACCTCGACCTTATAAGGAAAGAAAGGAACGGGTTCATGAAGAGTTCACTACCCTACCGACCACCAGAGACCACTCGAGACCCTCAAGGAGACCCTAAAGGCTTTAGTGCGCATGTGTCTAGGATGATGTAATATTATAATTAGTTCTCGGAAATTTAATGAATATGTAAAAAAGAATCTTAAAATATGTATGAGAAGCATGGATATAAACAGAAAGGTGACTAGACCAGGTGTGCTTGATTTGTGGCAAGTCCACCGAGCACCCAGGCCTGAATAAAACAATATCTCTCCTGAGCGTGTGGAATTGGTTACTTGCACGCCGGGCACGAATCCGCTTTTCGGACAACACACCCTAAAGCAGATTTACTGTGTAGACCTCTATACTGTGAGTTGCTCAGTGGAATTCACCCATGTAAAAATGAGCCCTAACAGAAAAAGTCTATTGATATTATCCAGGACAGATCAGTATCATGTCTGGTAAACAAATGGATATTCTACTTCATATAATAGGTAGCTAAACTGTGAAACTATTTGTCACAGGACATTCTGGATATTAAAAAATTCAAAAAGTGACTACACAAATGTATAGGAATCTTGGTTAAGGACTTAATATTGGTCATTATGAGAACACTTGGCTCTCTTCCTGGCCCATACAGCTGAAAGGGGACATACAGGCTCATTTTGAAAACCCAACAACATACTGGAAGCTAAGCACCTGTTAAGCAGTTCTAGTGCCTTAGCTTTACCATGGGTAGAAAGCTCACCTCTTTCCTCTGATCCTTTGTGGCTTTTTCACAATGAAGTGTTTTGTACCTGTGTATTAATTTCTACACTAGCAAACGTACTTGATTATACACTTATCTAAAGAAAGTAAATGCAGGTTGCTCATTGTTGGCCCTTGACTGGGACCAGGCACAAAATGATTATTGTGAAATGACAGAGAGGTCCAGTTAATTGAACCTGTCAGTATCTCTCCCCTAAGAAAATTCATAACTATCCATAGTCACACTATCCACTAAAAGGTCACAATCAAAGAATGGACGACTGTGGGTTAGATCAAATTTTCATCTTACTCAGGCTGGTAGCTCTGAATGTTAATCAAACTTCCCAGCCTTTTTTAATGTTAGCTTTGTAGAGTTAAAAATTGTCATTAAGCTAAGCAAATCCTTATTTCATAGAATGCACATAGGTAGAGTCCCAATATTAGCATTTACAGAAGTGTTAATTCCAATTAAACAACTGCCAATTAGACATGCACGGAAGAAAAAAAATTGATAAGTTACCCTACACTCTGTCTTTAGATGTACTCCCCAACCTTCCTGATTGTTGATACTACTGATGGAAGATCCTATTCCAGGCTGTTCTCATAAGGAAGATCTGTTCTTCATTACTGCCTTGAACTTCTTCCATTTACTTGCCAAGAGCAACAGCTTCCAGCTAGCCCAGTTTCAGTCTGAATCAGTTTCCCTTAAAAACTGATAATGCATTTTAGGCCATGAGAGAAAATGGATTACAGCTT
Source organism: Calonectris borealis (assembly GCF_964195595.1). NCBI lineage: Eukaryota > Metazoa > Chordata > Aves > Procellariiformes > Procellariidae > Calonectris > Calonectris borealis. Next base: position 45,255,923 of record NC_134351.1, on the reverse strand, counting down.
TCTACAGCTTTTCTTTTGCTGTAGTAAGTGACTTAACTGAGCCTAAGGAAAAAGCTCTACACTGAAGTATTGGGTTCTGAGCATGTCCGAAGCCTGAGGAAAAAGGCTTTCTGGAGGGCAATAAGATACTGTGGAGCTGCAAGAGAGTCTCAAGGAATATCTATGTATATCTTCTCAGGGTCTAACAATTGGCAGGATAGGGATTTCTGAAACAGCCGATTGCCAAATTTGTTTAATAACAACTCATGAATCTAAATTCTATAAATTGGCATTTTTAAAAAATTTACTTAACCTTTACAGCACATTTTATGGCAGTGAGTTCCATAATTTAATATAAAGCTTTATATGAATAAATGCTTTCTTTTAAACCTATTCTGATAATTTACTTGGATGAGATTTGGTTTGTGTTATGAATAATAACAAATATTTCATTTTCGCTAGAGCACTTATTTATAGACTATCCTATCGCCTTCTCAGTTGTGGTGGTTTTTTTGGGGGGGAGGGGTGGTGGTTGGTTTTTTGGTTTTTTGGGTTTGTTGTTTTTTTTTCTTTTTAAAACTGGAGAAGCTACTTAGTGCTTAACATTTTTTTATTCAACTTACCAACGTCACCACAGAAGCAGGCATCCAGGGTTAATGAAGTATTTGAGCTTTGTAATATTAGTAATAAGGTGAAAGGATAGCAGAATACTAAGTATTTAAAAACAAATGAAGAAAAAAAATCTAACAAGACAATGTGTCCTGGTTTCAGCTGAGATAGAGTCAATTTTCTTCCCAGTAGCTGGTATAGTGCTGTGTTTTGGATTTAGTATGAGAAGAATGTTGATAACACACTGATGTTTTCAGTTGTTGCTAAGTACCCTGCCAGTCAAGGACAGCTCCCATGCTCTGCCAAGTGCACAAGAAGCTGAGAGGGAGCATAGTCGGGACAGCTAACCCAGCTGACCAAAGGGATATTCCATACCATATGACATCACGCTCAGCATATAAAGCTCGGGGAATAAGGAGGAAGGGGGATGGTAGGAGTGATGGCGTTGTCTTCCCAAGTAACCATTACGCATGATGGAGCCCTGCTTTCCTGGGGATGGCTGAACACCTGCCTGCCGATGGGAAGTAGTGAATGAATTCCTTGGTTTGCTTTGCTTGCGTGCATGGCTTTTGCTTTACCTATTGAACTGTCTTTATCTCAACCCACGAGTTTTCTCACTTTTACCCTTCTGATTCTCTCCCCCATCCCACTGTGGGGGAGTGAGCGAGCGGCTGTGTGGTGCTTAGTTGCCAGCTGGGGTTAAACCACGAGTCCTTTTTGGTGCCCAACGTGGGGCTCCAAAGGTTTGAGATAACGACAGGTTTGATTGGAATGTGCTAGATGGAATTTATAGCTGTTATTGCTGTTCAGCTATTAATTGGCAGGCTTCTGTGCTTGCCATGGGGCTTGCTTGCCTTACTGTATATGAGAGCCTAGTGCTCGTTAGTGGCTGCTTTTTGCTTTCGCTGCTTGCTGTGCTGCTTATCATCTGACTCTGCTGTGCCTGGAAACATTTTGATAACAGCAGTGGCCATGCGCCTGGGCTGGCAGATGGCCAGGGCATCGCTGCTGTTTCTGTGCTGCTGTACTGGACAGGCTGGAACTCCAGTGTGAACTCAAGTCGAAGGGACTGTGACCTGTGGATGAGTCCACACAGGAGCAGGACACCCCGAGGCGTCTGTGGCCGTGGATAAGCCCATGCCAGAGCAGGTACATCTCGAAGTGCCTGTGGCTGTGATTATGTCCGTGCCGCAGCAGATATACCTCTGAAGGGATTGTGGCCTAAGGATAATTCCACGCTGGAGAAGGTACACCTCGAAGCATCTGTGGCTATGCATGAGGTCATGCTGGAGCACCTCAAAGCGTGTGGCCATGGATAAGCCCACGACAGAGCAGGTACACCCCTGGAGGGACTGCAGCCATGGGTAAGGCCATGTTGGAGCAGGTTTACTCCTGAAGGGACTGTGGCTGTAAGGCCACACTGGAGCCAGTGCACCTCAAAGCGACTGTGGCTGTGGATAAGTCCATGATGCAGCAGGTGTACCCCTGGAGAGACTGTGGCTCATAGATAAGGCTCCACTTGGAGCAGATACACCCCTAAGGGACTGCAGTCTGTGGATAAGTCCAAGCCGGAGCAGAGCAAGGGGAGGAGTTCATTGCAATGTTAAACCCGATGGTCTGGTCCAAAGGGACCAGGGGTGGAGATTGTAATGGATATACCTTTAAATTGTTGTAACCTGGGATTTGAGTTGAATGTTATAGGAATTACTATAGCAGGAACCACCTGAACCAATGGAGGACAAGCCTTACAAGAAGCAGTGCAAGTGCAGCAGTGACCCGACCTGAGCTGGCTTTGGTGCCCAATAACTCCATGCAACACACCACCTCTCCTGTCCTGAGTGACCACCATAACAGATGGAACCCAAAGTCATAGAATAAAAGAACTCAGTGGACATTTTGTGGACATTTATGGACATTTTACAGGGGTGGTCCATACACTAAGGGAATGATAGCTGTGTATTATATCAAAGGATGGGAAGGGGGATGGTGAGTAATGAGAATGTATTGCATAGTGTAAATGGTATGAAATAAGGTGGATACTGTCCTGGTTTCAGCTGGGATAGAGTTCAATTTCTTCCTAGTGCTGTGTTTTGGATTTAGTATAAGAATGTTGATAACACACTGATGTTTCAGTTGTTGCTAAGTAGTGTTTACTCTAGTCAAGGACTTCTCAGCTTCCCATGCTTGGCCAGGTGCACAAGAAGCTGGGAGGGAGCATAGCCAGGACAGCTAACCCAACTGACCAATGAGGTATTCCATACCATATGATATCATGCTCAGCACATAAAGCTGGGGGAAGAAGAAGGAAAGGGGGCACGTTTGGAGTGATGGCGTTTGTCTTCCCAAGTAACCGTTACACGCGATGGAGCCCTGCTTTCCTGGAGATGGCTGAACACCTGCCTGCCGAGGAGAAGCAGCGAATGAATTCCTTGTTTTGCTTTGCTTGCGCATGCAGCTTTTGCTTTCCCTATTAAACTGTCTTTATCTCAACCCACGAGTTTTCTCACTTTTACCCTTCTGATTCTCTCCCCCATCCCACTGGAGGGGGAGTGAGCAAGTGGCTGAGTGGTGCTTAGTTGCCGGCTAGGGTTAAACCATGACACAATGCTAGAAAGCAAAGCCAAGAAACTTAGCTATTTGAATAATTAAGTAAAAAAACTGTAAGGTAAATATATATAGATTAGTCAGAGCTAGACTTCAGAAAATGGAGGGCAGTTGAACAAGCAGTATGAAACAAATAAAAGTCTATGTTCATGCACAACAGCACACACCAGAATCTATACTCATGCCTAATCACCAATTATGTGGGTAAAATTAACAGCATTGACTCAAAAAATACAAGACAATGAATTTTTTTTGCTTAATGTTTAGTAGGGCTAAAAGAGGCAATTATGCTAGAACCTGCACTGGATTGGTCCCCCCTTCCTCCCCCAAGTATCCTTATATCACCTTGTAAAGTCGTCATGTGATATACTCTATTGAGCCCTGTTCAGGAAGAGACTTTCGTAGTAATTTTCAGTAGCTGCAAGACCTAACTGCAAAAAATAGCCTGATTTCAGTCATTGCATTTAGTTTCTTTAACTATACAATCCTTTATTTTTCTATGAACTGAAAAAAATCATTAAAAGTTCCTACCTCAATAAACTAAAATATGCCTTTTATTAACCAGATTTAATTTCCCAAGGTTATAGTAACTACAGATCTGCAAGAGTAGAATTTACAGTTTCAATTCTAGGGTTAATTTGAGACTATTTGTGTAAAATTGGGCAAGTTATCATTTGTGCACAAATGGACTACAATAACGAGGGCTATAGAAAAGCAGATCAGGATGACACAGAATGCCAGCATTTATTCAGAAGGTAACTGTCAATTGATATAACTTAGAAACTGTAGAAATCTACAGAACAGAGATCTGTTATAAGCCTTGATTAACTAGATCTGAAAAGTGAAGACAGATACTGTTAGGCAATATAGCATAACACAAAAAGAGGCTGTTTAGGAAACATGCAGTTGTAGAGTTGCATGCTCAACATCTGCAGCCCTTTGCACAGAAAGATGCATCAGCTTTCCTAAGTGTTTATCTTAAAACCAATATATTTTTTTGCAAAGCCTCTGAAAAACAACATATTCTTGAGATGCTACTTCACTGTTAGTTCCAAATGTCTGCAAGGCCACATATAGGAGGACCTGAGTTATTTCAAATTTTGCCTCTTGTGGTTTAACCTGGCAGGCAGCGAAACACCACACAGCCGCTCGCTCATTCCCCACCCACAGTGGGATGGGGGAGAGAATAAAAAAAAAAAAAAAGTAAAATTCATGGATTGAGATAAAGACAGTTTAATAGAACAGAAAAGGAAGGGAATAATAATAATAATAATAATAATAATAATAATAATAATAATAATAATAGAATATAAAAAAAAATGCACAATGTAATTGCTCACCACCCACCAACCAATGCTCAGCCAGTTCCCGAGCAGCGGTCGCCACCCCCCAGCCAACTCCCCCAGTTTATATACTGAGCATGATGTCATATGGTATGGAATACCCCGTTGGCCAGTTTGGGTCAGCTGTCCTGGCTGTGCCCCCTCACAGCTTCTTGTGCACCTGGCACAGCATGGGAAGCTGAAAAGTCCTTGACTAGGGTAAACACTACTTAGCAACAACTACAACATCAGTGTGTTATCAACATTATTCTCATCCTAAATCCAAAACACAGCACTATACCAGCTACTAGGAAGAAAATTAACTCTATCCCAGCCGAAACCAGGACACCTCTACAGAACACAACAAAATACTAAAGTAAATTGAGAATAGTTAAAGCAATCTAAGCAATTAACATAAAAGAGAAGTCACATATAAAAATATGATTTTTAAAGTTAAAAGGACTGATAAACATCTTTACTTTTTCTATTACCTGAATTTGCATCTTATTTAAGCAGCTGAAAAAAACCCTCCAGAATGCAAACCTTGGCATCACTTGCCATAAAACCGAAAAACAACTCTAACTGTGAGCAGTTAAAGCAGAAATTTTTGTCTTTTATTCATATTTCACACTCTGACCAAATGTACACTTTATTAAAAAAAAAAAAAAAAGTCAAACCTATCCAACAAGAAGAGTTTGCTGATATGAAAAAAGCTTATCATAAAACATTAGTATGTCTTCCCTCCAAGTAAGAGTACTGGTGCTTTGTTTTGTTTTAAAGTAAACATGTAGGTCACGCTATTGGTGAAAGGCTTCTAGGCGTATTCTGTTTGGATCTTGTGGATGTCTCAGGGCAATTCCATATCGCAGCAGCAGCTCAATATAAGGTGGCCAAAATGAGTCATTGATTGTTAAATAAGGTTCATGTGGTGTGCTCATTAATTTTTTTATAAGAATCTGGAAGATCAAAAGGATGAGATTTAGAAAATGAACAAAACAGCTAGATTTTGATCTACTTTAGCCAAATTTGTACAAATTATTGTAATAAGAGACAGTTATATTGCCTACGTAAGAAATACAAGGCTACAGGAGAAATACAAGACCTGTTCAAGGTAGAAGTAAAATGAAGAACTTCCAGTTAACTTCATTACATCTTTTTTGATGTAAAAATTAGAACCAGAATTCTCCTTTTATCCAGACTAAGTTTTTCACCATCTGTCAAAAATTCTTAGTGTATTTTAGGTAGTGTCTAAAAAAATCTGAACATAAAGATGGTAAAATCCTTATATAATTAATCTTTAAATCAATATCTGTCAATTTGGGATTAAAAGCATTAAATAAAGAGGGAAAGCTAGATTTTTTGGAAAACACTTGTCTCAAAACCGTAGTGACTTACTACCAACAAATAGTCTTTCTCCCTCACTCTTTCAGATTTTAGCAGAGAAGAATGTCCATTTTACAATTTTTCTAAATTTCATCTCACTAATAAACTAAAAAAAATAATCTGTCATCTTAGATTGGAAAGAATTATTTTTAGTTTGCACCTATCAAAAGTTAAACATCGCAGTCATAGTTTACAACTTCACTACTTTTGCACATCAAATCTTTTTGCTCATCTCAAATGGATTATCCAAATTCTTAATATCACTTCTTGTTTGGGCATGACAAGCACCTTACAACAATTCACCTCCTCTTGATACTTCCTTACTTCTCCTTCCTTCCTTATCTAAATATAGTATTAGTTAGTGGAATTAAAAATAAAGATCAGTTTTGACATTCTTTTTCTGTTCTTGGAGACCATGTTTATGTCCTCATAATATTGCTCACGGGGAATACTGCAGACATACCTACAGATTATTTAATATTACCCATCTTATGGTGCTCTCTCTATTCATCCCAGATACTTCATCTTTCTACTCAGAGCTTCTAAATATTCTAGCTTTCCCAATTTCAGTAAGTACAAAATATTCTGCCTGCCTCTCTACTGCTAAAGAAAACCTCATCAAAATCCTCATTACCAGACTTTATTCTTTTTTTCACCTATTGCTATTTTCTAAAAATACTGCTCTTCCTTTTTTCAGAACATTCCAAAGAACTGTTTCAGTTTATGTCTGTTATACTTATCTGCCCCAATTCTGAATATTTACTCCAAACACATTATTTTAGATGAACTGTTACTTTTCTGACATCTGATATTCCAAAATAGCCTTTATGGCTATAACTTTACATACATTTGTATTGCAAACATTCTTTCAAATCTTAAACTAGTTCACTAAATTCTCAACAGATAGGAATAATCCTCAAACTGTTTAAAAGGAAAAGAATGACTACATTTTTAAAAAAGAAATACAGCTCATTACTAAAATAAAAAGTAGTATAATAAAAATTCTGAGGTTTGCATGAGAAAAGAGTTTACTGCTTGCTGTGGTATCTTATGCTAATTTAATGAAGTAGGTACTGATATACCTATGTAATATAAATATATACATATAGCTTATCAAAGTGGATTTATTGAAAATGTACACTTTCATTATTTAAAAAGTAAACACACGGGTATTGAGGAGACATGGTTAGGAACATATGCATTGGTTGTAATTCTGGGAATGAATTACATTTGTACAGCAGCAAATCCTAAATCTGTAATTACAATGCAAAGATGACTTCGCATTTGTCTCTAAGAAACTATTATCTGTACCTAAGAAAACAGTTTTGAAATTTAACAGGCACTTGAAGCTAGAACCAAGTTGCTCAACAAAAAAACCCCAAAACATAAAACAAAGATAAGGGTCATTCACAGTTTACACCAAGATAGTTAAAATTAAAAATAAGTCTGAATTTCTGGAACTAGTATGTTCTTCCAAATGGAAATCAGACATTACTTGGATGTGTTCACATTTTGAGGAGATTAATATTATTAAAAAAAAAAAACCACAAAGGGCAATTATAAAGCATTAAAAAAGCTTCAAAATTTTAATTCCATAGGAAATATGGCTATTTTAAATTCTGATCTGTTTTCAAGCTCTGCCTAATTTGGCATTAATAGGCACGCTGAGATACTTGAAACATGTAAAATGATTTTGATGATGCAAGTACAGATTCAGTGTCTGGGCTTTAAAGTACAACAATGTCACAGTGACTAGATCGTAGCATCTTAATACCAGAAAGTTGTTATTCATCAAGTTTTCCCTCAGGAAAAAAAACTTCCTCCCCTTCCCCCCCAGAAGGTCTTACACATAGATGCTTACAACTGTCTGAAGAGTGAGGATGGAGGAGGAATAGGAAATTTCACTTCAAAGTGAAGGAACAATGCTAGTGAAAAGATTTTTAATGCTCCTTCAAAATTATGCTTTGCAATTCAAAATCATAAATTGCACCGTGATTAAAAATACACACTGAGATATGTTGGCATACTTATAAAATTGATTAGAAATACATGTATCAGATTCATTAATTTCCTCATATGAGAAGATAATCCAGTTAATACAAGAGACTACACATTAACTGGTCCTTTGATAACTTTTTGTATTACATTTCAGAAATACTTTATTGAAACAGTACAAAATATAGCATGAAATGGAACACTTATTTTTTTTGTTAAGCATAGCATGTCTCCCCTAATATGAGCCACTAAGGCTCATAAAACTTCTTTAAAATAATTATAAAATTAAGAAATAAGGGATAATAATTCTCCAGCTCAAACTGAAGATTTAGTTATCTAAATTATTGCCACATCTCTCGTAAAAATTTGGGGTTTTAATTTGATAGGAATTAAAATAGAAATCTGACATAACATTCTTAAACATTCTACTTTTCATTTAACTATCTTAAGTGTATCTTATTAATATATTGTGATCAGATCTGATTATTAGAAAATCCCCCAAATCTCTACATAACAAAGCCATCTTACCTCTAAAATTTCATGCAGTGTTATCAGTTGTACAGCTGGCTCTTCAGAAGAATTCTGCAAGGATAACCACCCCCCAGCCATATTAACAGAAAACCAAAACTAAAAATATTCAGGAAAAAGTCTTAACTGACAAAGAAAAATAATCACACAATTATTTGATTGCATAGTACACAACAGATGAAGACTTTTACTTACATTCAGTCATGACACAAATACAAGGTAGGTTTTAAACATTCATCCACCAGTTCAATATCATAAACTTTAAATGTAACATTTTTTGAATTAATTATTAGTTAAGAAGATTAATCTTAAGTGATTATAGTATATCTACCTGGGTTTACATTTAAATAAAACCAAGTACATAATATTTATAAATGTTGTACAGTGCAAAACATTCTGTGAATATGATCTGTTAGGAAAAATAATAATGTTTTTCTTGGACTTCAGAGAATGTTTACAATGAGCTGCAAAGTTGACACAGCTCAAGACTTCAGTTCATAGTACCTTAATATTTTTTCATTATTTGCCAATGAATATTTGTTTACTCTTACCCTGACTTTAATTAAAAAAATTGGCCAAGTTTAAGAAATAGAATCATAAAAAGTTAGAAGAAAAAAAAAAGTCCTTGATAAAACATCATTTGTACAGCAATCCATTAGAAAATTACTTGTTTTCATTTGCAGCAAGCAAATCAAGCCATTTGCCTATAAATTGATATGGATTCCTTAGGCAGCAATGCTAACAAAACTGCTTGTGCTGTTGCATGGTGAACCTGCTTCTTTTATTTTTCAATTTTATCAGTTTTCCCCATCTACTTCATGTTCAACAAAATAAAGGAGATAACACAGCATTGGTGGCTGGTGGCTGCTTATTCAACACTGCTGTTGAATGTGTTGACTTAAGTCCTAAGACACTAACAGATGTGCAGCACCTTACACAAACTCCACTTCTGGAACAGAAGAGGAATACAGGCAATAAAGAAGAATTCATGAAAGGCAAATTCTGGCTCCTTTTTCCATCACAGTTCTTAATATTCTCACCTTCAGAAAAGAGGACATACTGCCTGCTCCATGGAAACCTTGCAAACCATGATGGAGCTAGGGCTCAATAATGCAAAACTTTGTGCCTTTATCTTGATACTAGGCTGAGGAAATAGAATCTACGCTAAGAAGCTGCAAAAGCTTCCTTGGAGCAATCATGAAGATACTTCGTAGCCTTGACTGTTGCATTTCTCTACCCAAAAATATTACTTTGTAACTTAGGTAGTGGGTTCAATATTCATATTTCAAAGTTGAAATTAGGTTATGACTTCAGTAATTACTAAAAGTGATCGACAAAGAATAAAAACCTAAGGATATTAGTGTAAAGAGGTTTGCACTCTCACAGAACTAGCAAACTTAATTTGCTAGGTCTATAATATACATTTTGTATACTGTTTTATAAAATTATATTACTTACATATTTTAAGTGTCACCAATATAATAGCACCTCTAAATAATACTTATAAAGTCACTTTTAAGCAGGATGCTCAGCATTTATTTATTTAACCTGAAAGGCACCTTTCATCTCCCTTCCACGAGATAGATTTGCATAAAGAATATTCCTCAACAAATGAATTTTCATATTTCTTATGTTGAAAAAATGTGTCTTTTTTTATCTGAGATAAAAAAGTATCTCAGTATTGGGGCCAATTTTGTTAAACAGCTTTATCAATGATCTGGATGAGGGGATCGAGTGCTCCCTCAGTAAGTTTGCAGACGACACCAAGTTGGGCGGGAGTGTTGATCTGCTCGAGGGTAGGAAGGCTCTGCAGAGGGACCTGGACAGGCTGGATCGATGGGACGAGGCCAACTGTATGAGGTTCAACAAGGCCAAGTGCCGGGTCCTGCACTTCGGCCACAACAACCCCAGGCAACGCTACAGGCTTGGGGAAGAGTGGCTGGAAAGTTGCCCAGAGGAAAAGGACCTGGGGGTGCTGGTTGACAGCCGGCTGAACATGAGCCGGCAGTGTGCCCAGGTGGCCAAGGCGGCCAACAGCATCCTGGCCTGTATCAGAAATAGTGTGGCCAGCAGGAGTAGGGAGGTGATCGTGCCCCTGTACTCGGCCCTGGTGAGGCCGCACCTCGAATACTGTGTTCCGTTTTGGGCCCCTCACTACAAGAAGGACATGGAGGTGGTGGAGCGCGTCCAAAGAAGGGCAACGAAGCTGGTGAAGGGTCTAGAGAACAAGTCCTATGAGGAGCAGCTGAGGGAACTGGGACTGTTTAGTCTGGAGAAAAGGAGGCTGAGGGGAGACCTTATCACTCTCTACAACTACCTGAAAGGAGGTTGTAGCGAGGTGGGTGTCGGTCTCTTTTCCCAAGTACCAAGTGATAGGATGAGAGGAAATAGCCTCAATTTGCACCAGGGGAGGTTTAGATTGGATATTAGGAAAAATTTCTTCACCGAAAGGGTTGTCAAGCCTTGGAACAGGCTGCCCAGGGAAGTGGTTGAGTCACCATCCCTGGAAGTATTTAAAAGACATGTAGACTGTGGCACTTAGGGACATGCTTTAGTGGTGGACTCGATGATCTTAAGTACTGAGGCACTAGAACAAACTCCAATAGAAAGAGTAGTAACAAAAATAATTAGTTTTAAAATGGAGCTCAATGATAGTATTAAAGAAATTATGTGGTTGTCTGCAATAACAGGGAACCGGATTCAAGAAATCCTTTCTATTTCTGTGTTCTTAAGTGTGTCTGAAATACAAATCAACCCCCACTTTTTTTGTAGCTATTTTGTAACTATTCTTTCAAATGGTAATGTAGACTTTGAATTTATTATGCAAAATACTCCCTGACTGCCTGTTTTCCCTAAAGTTTTAAGATAATTTTTGGCCGAGTTTGCCTGAAGAGAAACTGATGGTTAACATTCTAAACTACACTGTAATTATAAACACTTGTCCTTATTATTGTTCCAAAAACATTGTCAGACAATTAAAATTTGCTTTGCCAAGGAAAATATGAATCCACTTGCCTAGTCCAGTAAAAAAAAAAAAAAGAAAGAAAAAAAAAGCGGAACAATTTGGAGTGAACCCCTCACTATTTCCAAATTTGGCACAGCTTGCAGTTCAGTAAGAAATACAATACATTGCTATGCATCTTATTTGGTAAAGGATATATGCATTAAAAAAGAAAATATCCAGCTGGGAACAGCCTTAAATAATATAAACCAACTTGAAAAATATCAATTAAACATAAAGGATCAGCTGTAAGAACTATAGTTATTTCAAAATATAACTGAAGATTGTATGCTAGTGACTTTAAAAAGATATTATGCGTAATTAAATAAAAATTGAACATTCCAAATTTAATAGTTAATAAGAAAGTCTTACCTTTTTCTTTTTAGCACTTCCACCTTTCTGTGGAAGGGGAAAATGTTCTTCTAGGAATTCACCCAAAGCATTCACGAGTTCTTCCTTATACGCCCTTAGTTTCAACATTTTATTTTTCAGTTCTTGAAAGGCTCTAGTATCCAAAGCAATAGTAAAAACATAGCAATAGAATATGAAATCCAAGAAAATAATTAAAAAGTTGTTCTTAAGTAAAAAATCCCTTATTTTCTTTTGTTATAAGTTCAACATCTTGAATCACAGGATATAAGCAATATTTTCCATGTTTCAAATATGCATTACTGAGTAGTTATTTCATCTATTTAACAAAACAAGTAGTATGTTTTTAAGAGTTTGTTTGCTCAGTTGCTCTTGTTGATATTTAAATTCTTCAATATAAAAAAAACCCCTCAACACTATAGAAATACCTTTTTTCAGAAAATCGTACAACTTGTTTTTTCATCTCTTCTTCAATTCCATTAAGAGCATCTAGTATCTGCTCCTGTTCCTCATGCCACTGCTGTTCTCTTTGAAACATGAGAAGTAGGAAATGGCACAACAGATAAATAGAGTTTTCCTGGACAGTCAAAAAAATAAGGTGTGGTAAAAAAAGTTTACAGCATTCATAAGTCCAAATTATCATATTACCTTTTCAGGTCTTCTTCAATTTTTTTATTCTTGGACTGAACTGTTGACAGCACCATTTCGAGATCGTTCTTTACTTTCTGCAACTATAAAAAAGCAAAAATGAACCTACAGTTTGCAGAGTCTGGAAGAACTCAACAAAATATTTGCAGATTTCCACAGAACTCTAGATCTAAGAATACTGACTCTTCTGTGTAACATATAATGTTATGTTATTTTATATAAAGTATGAAATGCAATATATAAAGTTTTAATAATAAAATGCAATAAATAAAGTTTTCTTTTTGTTTAAAAAAAAATCATTCATTACAACCAGGAAATTTTAATAATTATAATACAAGGGAAGAAAAACATTAGAACAACAACAGTGCCTGAAGAAACATACACAATATCTTAGCAGTAGTCCACCACAGGAGTAGTCATAGGAAAATGTAGCAATTGTATATACTTTTTTCATTTTTTTAACAAAAGTTTATCATCTCAATGAAGAGACTTACCTCTTCTTTTCCTAATGCTACCAGTACACCTGGATTGGTAGAAATTACTGAAAAATAAAATTAATTGGGTTTTTTGCATTGTATGATGTAGACTTGTTTATACTGAAAATCAGTCTGGCTAGAGAGAAACTTGTGTAGCCTCTAAAAAACTAGCTTGGCTATCAGCAGCAGTTAAACTACATTTTGTGGTGTCCTGCTGGGCTAATCTACTGTTACTTTTCAGCAAATTAAATTAGACTGAAAAAAGTGTGATGTTAATGCTTCTGCGTTTTTTTTTTGTACCTGAGCTAGTTCAGGTACATAATATTGAAATGTGAAGTACAGTCATATTTCAAGATAAGCAAGCCTGATTTTTCAGTGGAAGGGATTCCATCAACATTACCAACATGGGCAATCAAATTCCTCCAGTGTTCCAATTCCTTGTAAAACAGCCTCCCAACTGCTTGATCAGGATTGTAAAATCTATCAGATTTAAACAACTTACAAAGCAAGGCATGATCCTTACTGTTCACAAGAACAGCAACATGCAGGGAGACAAAAGGCCCAGCAAGGCTAATATCCTAACTCCAACCCTGAGCAACAGCAGTACTTAAGGGCAAGTATGGTACTATTCAAGGATGTGGTAACATTTCCCCAGAACGCTTCTGCAAAACGCAGTGATTTATGGCTCATGGATTTTCTGAATAAAAAGTGAATTGTTGTATTTAATAGCCTTCAATGGACTCTGATCAATTCTCAATTCCATGTCAACTTGCAGCATCTGGATAAATGTATGACTTTTTCAAAAGTGAAACATTTGAATCTCTCTATTAACAGGAGAAATGAAAGCTACTGTAAGAGATTTAAATCTTAATATGACAGGGATATTTTTTGTCCAAGCTTGGGCTTCAAATCTCTAATTTTAACAAAAAATAATTATTCCAATAAAAGGTTTTCCTTTAACAAAAAGGAAAAACCTTAACCCTCTCATAAAAACATTAAATGTCTCCTAAATACAATACAGTTGATTTCATAAATTTATAAAAGTACTTTTTTTGATAAAGTAATTTTATAGCTTTAAATCTCCACAAATTTTGAAATTAGTAGTTTTAAAAGCAGTGTTTGTTCAGAGATGAAAATCAGCAAAACTACTGAGTTCAAAAAGCATTAAATTACATGTCGCAATAAAATCCCTTTTACTTAGAGAATTACTGTCTCTAAATCTTGACACAAAATTTGAGTAGAGTGCTCCCAAATTAAGCTTATGTTTAAGAGCTGTGGGAGGTAGCGGTCTGTATTATTATTAGAGCAAATTTTTTTTAATGACACAAATATCCTACATACACATGATAAAATTCATTGGTGTGCTTTTATTCAGATTCACTGGCATATTTGAAGAAACCCATACAACTCTTCCCCCCACCCCCTGTAATTATCGTGAGCCCTCACTATCTGGAATTCTCAGTTTCCACTATTGGTTTCTAACACTTCATTGTTAAATACCTCATCCTGAGTATGTGATTCCCATTCAATAGTATTGCAGATTGTATGAGTATCAGAATAGGAAGCCACATCTTCCCAGGAAAGAAATCACTAACCCTAATTTAGTGAAGGGACAGTGCAGATCATAAAACACTGGAACAACACATTTATGGCAGCTGCTTTTAAAAAAAGCAGTTAAAGCTTTTTCAGATATGAATCACTACACTTGCAAAAATCAAATGTCACAAACAGAATTGCCTAGTGATACATAGTACAATTACTAAAGCAAAATACTACCAGATGCTAGGAATGTAAAAGCAACTACTATGCACGTATATACAGAAACTCCTATTAAAATAAGAAGAATTTGGCAGAATACTGATATTTTTGCAAAGAAAAACAGAAATTATGCAGAGCCCCCAACTGTTTTATACAGTTTAAGATATGGTTGCTTCCACTTCTTAATTTTGCAAAGGTAAAAGTTAAATTCTATTTATATGAGCCAAATGCTTATTAAAAAGTTTTAATTTAGCTGATTTAGCAGCTCTAGAGCTAAAGAAATAGTACCAGAAATTGAGAAAGAACAAGAGACTAAAGTAAAAGCTTTGTAAAAATAAAATTTGCATTGTGGATTCAAGCCTGTTTGCCAATATTGTGCCCAAAGAAACATAGAACTGCCAAGTTATAACCTCTGAAAATAAGGTTTAAAATTGAAATGCTGACAGGACCTCATTTATAAGAAATGAACTGGCCATTACTAAAATCAGAAACCAAACTAACAAGACAGCCTGACATTCATGCTCTATTAGTAAATTGTATGAAATTAGTATTTCTGCTATTCCTATTTAGGTTCATTCAGACATTCTACAATAGGTAGAAAGAAGCCAAAATGGACACAGAAGATGTAAACACAGTAGACTCTTCATTTTCATACAAGCACTATAACTCTATTCAAATTCTTAGCAGCAATTTCTTTTTCCTTCCCTCAGAAAGATAGCCAAAAAGGCAAAGCTTTGACTGCAAAATGATATTATTTGCATTATAATACACATAGATCATTTCTCTAGTATAAAATTAAGATTTCTAATAATGAATCTTATGACCTGGGAACAAGTAAGAATGGTTGAGCGAAGCAATTCAGCAAGTCAATAAAAATAGGTCAAGTCCCAAGAATATTTTTAAGCAAATAGCTCAAAGTTTAAAATAATTACATATTTTAGTAAGGAAACCTAACACTTCCAGGTATTTTACCCAGATAAAAACTGTAAGTGCTTTCAATTCATTTGCTTTAAGACAGCAGCTTATTCATGAATAGCAGCCAAGAACAAGTATTTCCCAAATTCATTCAATGTCATACTCTTGGTCTACATACCTCTAAGAAGCAGTTGAGGCTGATCATTCTTAGAGACAGGCTTACAAAGCACATGAACTATGAATTTATTCTAATAAAGCAACAATATCTATTTATAAGAAAGAAGAAATATTTTTTCCAGCTCCTATTACTTGATCACGATATGCAACAAGTACATGAACTTGGAAAGAAACTGAAGAAGTGACTTCAATGTTCATCTGAAAATGCATTCCAATTTGGCCAAATGACAAAGTATTGGAAATCACCATTTGCTGTCTACAACACATTTCTGTCATTTTGAAAAGACTAAAACAAACAAGCCTCTTCTGGCATAGAAATATTCAAATGAGTCAATGTATCCATTTAAAGATTAACTAATAAGTTTTACCGGGTTGAAAGATGCCAATGAGTCCTTGACAGGAGACATAACAGTGAATGCTACCAGAATACTAATGATAGTGCAGTGTAAACTGTTTTAGGAGTCTCCAAATGGGACATCTGAAAGACCAGATCACTTTACTCACACTTAGATTCTGAATGGTTTTATTTTATCAGTGTCTAGCCACATCAGCCTTGCAACAAGAATGAAATCAGTTAGCACTGATGCTTATGTACAGAAGGCATTTTGAAGAACTGAGGAATTTATACCTTTTGACTGATAATGCCTAACAACTATAAAAGCTACCACTTGTCTCAGTGGTTTGTGTTTCTTGGGATCAATAAGTGATCTGGATTCCTGTGCTGTTAAAATGAACTAAAGTGTCTTTTACCACTTTTTCTTGACCTGAAATCTTGACCCCTGTTAAATCCAAGCTAGATATTTTATTAGAGTGTAGTGGGCTTACCACTAAAGGTTTATTTCAAAGTTTCAGCTAGTACGTTATAATACAAAACACTTCTGTGAAATATTAATAATAATAAAAAAAATTTCAAAGGAGGTATGGTTAAAAATATGTCTGAGTAAATTATTGTTAGTTTATTAGCAATACTTGCAAAGACAGAAAATATATCAGCTTCTTAAAAGACAAAATAAAGACAAAATTCTTTGCCAAAGTAGTACTGTCCTAAAAAGGAAGTACAAATAAAAGAAGGAGAAGAAACAAGCACAGAAAGGAAAAAAAAAAAAACACTGAAGGAGGGTAACAGCATAATGAACTTTTTTTTGGGGCAAAACATTTTAGGAGATGTGCTAACAGTTCTTTTCTGACTGATGAATAGTGATACAAATTATGCATTTATTTGTCCAGAATCATAATATTAAGTTAAAATAGAATTCACTTGCAATTCTAAATTCACTTAGAACTAAAGTGCTAAAAGGATATAGAAATGAAATGTACATGCTATTGTGGGAAATATTTAATTTTAAGTAGTTACAGTATAATAATACAAATTAGCAGACATTCAATATATACACAGTTTAAGATGCCTAGATGAAAGGGACTTTGCAGAAGTTTATATGCGTATACCTTACATGTAAGCAGTTACTTACTTTCAGGACTTCTTTTTTGCCATTGATTATACTCCGCTGTTAAAGCTTTCACTCGCATCATTAACAAGGAAAGCTGTATAACAAGAAAAGAAGCATCTTTTGAAGCGTGCCGAGTTGCAATGGAGTAAAATGAGACAGAACGGGATAGAAATTCAATTATTAAGTTTACACAAAATGAAAGAGCACCTATCGCAAAAGACCACTTATTTCTTTAAAGGATTCAAAAAGCCACTTGCAGGAATCAAGAAACATTTTCATTCTTTTTTTTCAAAAGGGGGAAATCAGAAGTAGTTAGAGTTGGAATTTTCCCCCTAATTTCCTTTGCAATATCAGACAATTACCACAACTGAAGATGAGCCACTAGAAGCAATGACAATACTTCACATCCTCGCTCCTCCTTAGATGCATGGTTGATACACATTTAAGGTTAAATGGACTGTGATAGATATGTGTGATGACTAAACAAAAGATTGTCTTCCAAAAAAACAGTAGTCAAATATATCTTCTATCAAAACCACATCTGTGGACTCAACAAAAATCCTTTAGAACTACTGTTCTAGCTCACTGTAATCACTGAAAATATAGAAACAATTAGACAAAACATCAGTTCAGGGAAGTTTATGAAGAAAAACCCAAACTAAATGACTGTAGATTTTAAAAAGTGTACTTATTTTAACATCTTACTATGTTCTAGAGAAACAATATATTCATTATTACTATTCCACTTCCTGAAATTGGGGACTGCACCTATAATTTTTCTTCAAATACATTATATATTACATATAGATATCATATTACAAGTAATCTGATAAGAAATTAAGCATACATTTAAATACAAAAGGTACTGCTGATATGGTCAAGCATTCCATAAAAGGCACTGCAGACTGCATTTGGCTTTTCATCAACTAAAAAAAAATTTAAGAGAAAAATGTGCTAAGAATCATCAGCCAAGCTCTCATAATAAAAATTTCAAGAATTGAAAACTTAAGTTTGGCTTTTCACTACTCAAAATAACTTTGTAAAGTGCATCTTTAAAAGACAACCTTTTAAAATAAAGGAAAAGAAAACAAACACAAAACAAAAGAAATAATCACCAGACAAACATTTCTTATTTTCCAAATCAGGTGGTGTCATCTCTTTCGTAATACTGGAGTACTACTCTTGACAACACCATCAGCTCATTCTTTGATCCTTTAAACTTGATAGAAAAGGATGTATGAAATGTTCTGGATATTCCAGTAACTCGACAAAAAACTTACAACTAAATTAACACTACCATTCAGCAACCTTAAATCAAGGACAGTCTTTTCAACAAATGCATACAGCAAATATGTACATCAGATGTCTCTCTCTCATGCCTTATATATTCCCAGCAAAATATGCTGCTCAGTAAGCAAACTATTACATTGTAGACCAGAATCAGTCCCCAAATTTAAAGCATAAAACCACACAGAATACATTTCAAGATTACAATCTTGAGGTGATTAAGGAGCGAACATCAGTGACAAGGTCAACAGCAAGGAAAAAACCGACAGCTTCTTTGCCAGCTACAATGAAAATACAAGTGCCTATGTTAGGGCTGCAATAAGATCCCATGAAAGTTGCTGACAGAGGGTATAACATGACCTTGTCCTTTCCTCCCTACTTTCTATCATGAAGTGCAATCTACCCTTGCAACTCCATTTAATCATTGTCTTGCTATGGCAGTTTTCAAGAAAAGCACATCTCCAAAGTTTAAGTATTAATTGCAAAGGTATGATGTGCTTCAATAAAGCTGCAAAGAAACATAAAAACCTGAGTCTACACCCAATTAAAATTATACAAAATTTATTTCTACTTTTATGATTTTATCGAGAGTCCTAAAAGGAGAAAAAGATTGTATTTTATGCATTTGAATATGTATCTTCATTTTTTTAATTTGTTCTGATTAAATAATAGTTTAGAACATAGTTTATTACTAGCAAGAGATTAATGTTAGTAATTAACTAGTAACTAAATATCTGAATGTATCAACAGATATATCTCTGAAGAAAAGTGCTCGTTTTTTTAATCAGTCAAATAAATTAACTATCTGAATACACTTACTGAAGTCATGCAAGATGGAGATTTATAAAACCTACATATTCCACCCGACCAGGTCAATGTTTAACTATTTATATTTTCCAGATTTCATGTCCTCATATAAATTCCATTTTAAAGGTTCCTATTTAGAATTTACAAGCAACTAAACAGTAAGCCAGCATTACCTTTTTGCATGTTCCCCAAAATTTGAGGGATACGGGAGCTCACATTCACACACTCCACATCGCCCAGTTCATTTCTAATTCAAGCACATCAGTTTTTTAATGATATCCACAAATGGGGAACAACTGTAGTTTGCAAATACAAAGTTCCAGAGAAAAACTAAAGGGATCCATATACAGTTTCACAAATTACATATACACCGATTAGGAAATAGTCCAAATGGCTATTAAAGTTACACATCCCTCTATTTTGCTGCCTATGTTAGTCATTTATCAGATTGTGTGGCAGGACTGCACGGAACCTTTGCTATACATAAATGAAACTTTTCAGTATTTGCTGGACACATACTTCAGAATAAACCTTCAAAGTTAATAAGAATACAGCTCTCAGCTTTAGAGACTAAGTGAAGATAATTCAGTTTCCTTCTTTTGGAAGCATGCCATTTTTTTACAGAAAACTAAATATTTTGTGAAGAATAAAAAAAAAAATACTGTCTTACCTTGGCATCTGATTTTTGCAGTGTTTCTGTTCCTAGAAGCATTAGCTTGCTCTGACACTTGGTAGAAAACAAACAAAACACAATGTTTACTTAATCTTCCCTTTTGTAGGAAAGAAACATGATGTTTAGAAATTCCAACAAAAGTTGTTTACTATAGGAAAAAGAGTTTTGACTTGGCTCCTACCATGTCCCTCAGAGCCTGACTCAGAACAGCAAAGAATAAATATTTTGAAATCATACTGCAGTAAAAAAGTAGAACTTCAATTAATTGATAAGTAGAAAAGCAGCAGCTAACAAAAGATGATGTATGATTTGAGGAAAAAGGCAAGTTATGGAAAAGTTGATATGGGGAAAGACACTGAACAGATGAAGAACACAAGAAACTGGGAAGAGAGGAGAGTCATGGACAATGACAAAGGCTGAACGGAGAAGCTGCTGTCAAGTTCACACACTTGGTGCTACCATTCTGGCTCTCCAAACAGAGCAATCACAGTATAATACACATTTTTTGTTTCAACTCCTTTAGCAGGGCAATATACTATACGCTTCAGAAACAGTCTGATTTTTAAGAGTGCTCTACATAAGCTCCCATTGACTGCAATGGGATGTACATCAAGTCTGAAATTCAGGCCACCACAGATATCCAAGGCTTCAGCAGGAGACACCTGCTAAACTCCTTCTTGTTTTATAACTGTCAGCAATTTATCCTGCCGCATGACAGGGCAGGATGTATTCTACTAAGCAGTATTTGGAACCAAACACAATATAGGATTTCTCCAATAAAAATTGCTAATGCTGACAGTCACCGGAACATTACATCATAAACCATATAACCTGGGGAGCTAATTCAATAACTATTAGTTCTTTAAACTTTTTGCTGAAACATGCTTGCATCCAGGATGCAACAATCACAAAGCAATAAAAATCCTACTGTTTTTAATCAACTTCCAAAAATAATGCATATTATCATTTCCTGTATTGTTTTGGGGACGCTGGAAACGAGATACAAGATTTCAAAGATTTTCAATTAAATTAAAAATAATAAACATTCTAACTTCCCTTCTAATCTGAAAATTTCAAAGAAAGTTCACATCCTCTGAAGTGGTGCCAAACAAAAACTTCTGTTGATAACTTATTACAATACTTCAGAAACCTAGATACAGGATTCCCTGCCACTTGTTCAATATTAAGATATGCATTGTGCCAATTTCTTAATAACATAAACAAGCATTAAGTTTACACATAACAGAAAAAGTTTATCTTTCCTGGGATTCCTGTAAATAAAAAACTCGCTCTAAAATGTTGTTATTATTAGCATATTGGACCACATATCGAGAGAGAGAGAAATTTTATTCTTGAGGATGTAACTGTCAGCTTACACGAGCGTATGCCAACACCATCGTCCTTCTAAGCCTCTTTCACCTTCCATTCTCTCTCCTTTAAGATCCAAAGTACTTGTGAACAGCAGTTGAATCCCATCTTGCATGACGCTAAAGAGAGAAGGATCTCAAGTCTCACTTTGCTGGTACTACCAGAACACAAGTAAATTGCTTATTGTCGTGGTTTAACCCCAGCCAGCAAATAAACCCCACGCAGCCGCTCGCTCACCCCCCGCCTCCGGTGGGATGGGGGAGAGAATCGGGAGGGCACAAGTAGGAAAACTCCCGGGTTGAGATAAAAACAGTTTAATAATTGAAATAAAACAAAGTAGAACAGCAATAATAACAATGAGAACAACAACAAGAACAGAATATACAAAGCAGGCAATGCACAATGCAACTGCTCGCCGACCGCGAGGTTTTTATACTCAGCATGATGTCACATGGTATAGAATACCCCATTGGCCAGCTGGGTCCACCACCCTGGCTGTGCTCCCCCCAGTGCAAGCACCACCCAGCAACAGCCAAAGCATCAATGGGCCATCAACGCTCCTTTCACACCAAACCCAAAACACAGCACCCACCAGCTACTAGAAAGAAAATTAACCCTGTCCGAGCTGGAACCAGGACAATATCCACCCCTTATTCTATACCACTTACGTCGTGCCCAGGTCTCACATTTTCCCATACATTCCAATTAGTCATCACTACTTTTCCTGCCTTTTGATGTATACACACACAAAGATATCATTCCCTTAGTCCATGGGCCATCCCTCTAAAATGTCCGTTGAGTTCATTTAGTCCATGACTTGGGGTTCCATCTGTCGTAACAGTCTTTCAGGGCAGGAGAGATGGTGTGTGGTGTTGGACTGTTGCATGCTGAGGCCAGTTCTGGGCGCTCGTCTGGTTCTATCATTGTTGCACTTTGCTCGGTTTCATCGGAGTTCATTCTTCATTAATCTGGGTGATTCTTACTATAATACTGTTAATATGGCATATGGTAACCATAGAAGTGATGACATACAGTATTATATAGTAACTATCAACATACAATTCAGTTCATTGGCTATTTTCACCCAAAATCAAATCCCCTTGAGGTACACATTGGACTTCCCCATCCTTTCGCATTACCCACCAAGTGCACCCAGGTCCCTGAGCAAAAGCAATCCCACAGATGGGTTTTCCCTTGCCAGAGGCAGGAGTAACCCAGACCGTCTTCCCCAGCATATTTCTCATATGCACGACAGGGACTTTATCCCCCTCTACAGTACTTAAGGGTTTGGACTGGGCAGGGCCAGCTCGAGTGACAGATCCCTGAGTGTTGACTAACCAGGTGGCCTTTGCTAAATGTGTGTCCCAATGCATGAATGTCCCACCACCCATTGCCCTCAGCGTAGTCTTTAGCAGCCCGTTGTATCGTTCGATTTTCCCGGAGGCTGGTGCATGGTAGGGGATGTGATATACCCACTCAAAACCATGCTCTTTGGCCCAGGTGTCTATGAGGGTGTTTCGGAAGTGAGTCCCGTTGTCTGACTCAATTCTTTCTGGGGTGCCATGTCGCCATAGGACTTGCTTTTCAAGGCCCAGGAGAGTGTTCCGGGCAGTGGCATGGGGCACGGGATATGTTTCCAGCCATCCTGTGGTTACTTCCACCATGGTGAGCACATAGCGCTTGCCTTGTTGGGTTTGTGGGAGCGTGATATAATCCACCTGCCAGGCCTCCCCATATTTGTATTTCAACCATCGTCCTCCATACCAAAGAGGCTTTACTCGCTTGGCTTGCTTGATGGCAGCGCATGTTTCACATTCATGGATAACCTGTGACGTGTCGTATAGGACTCCATACCGCAGCTTTCCAGCCCCGATGCTTTCCCACAAGGCGACAGGACCCATCAGTGAACAGGGCATATTGCTTCTCGTTTTCTGGTAGTTTGTTATATGGTGGGGCCTCTTCAGCACGCGTCACCTCCTCCGCTGGGGATATTCCAAAATCTTTGCCTTCTGGCCAGTTCGTGATCACTTCCAAGATTCCTGGGCGACTGGGGTTTCCTATTCGGGCTCCTTGTGTGATCAGTGTGACCCTCTTACTCCACGTAGCATCGGTTGCATGATGTATAGAGGGGACCCTCCCTTTGAACAACCAGCCCAGCACCGGCAGTCGGGGTGCCAGGAGGAGCTGTGTTTAATTTGTTCAAAGGCTTATTGTTGCTCAGGGCCCCATTTGACATTGTTCTTCTTCCGAGTCACTTGATAGAGGGGGCTTACAATCAG
Source organism: Calonectris borealis (assembly GCF_964195595.1). NCBI lineage: Eukaryota > Metazoa > Chordata > Aves > Procellariiformes > Procellariidae > Calonectris > Calonectris borealis. The sequence goes on along the minus strand of NC_134351.1, from coordinate 45,232,297 downwards.
GCTGTAGTCTGGAAGATGCATTCTCCAAAAGCCCACAATGCCTAAGAAAGCTTGCGTTTCCTTTTTGCTAGTTGGTGGGGACATGGCTGTTATTTTATTGATCACAGCCATTGGGATCTGACAACGTCCATCTTGCCATTTTATTCCTAAAAACTGGATCTCCTGTGCAGGTCCCTTGACCTTACTTTGTTTTATGGCAAAAGCTGGCATCAGAAGGATTTGGACTATTCTCTCCCCTTTCTCAAAAACTTCCTCTGCTGTGTTGCCCCACACGATGATGTCATCAATGTATTGCAGGTGCTCTGGAGCCTCACCCTGTTCCAGTGCGGTGTGGATCAGTCCATGGCAAATGGTAGGGCTGTGTTTCCACCCCTGGGGCAGTCGGTTCCAGGTTTACTGGACGCCCCTCCAAGTGAAAGCAAACTGTGGCCTGCACTCTGCCGCCAAAGGGATTGAGAAGAACGCATTATCGATATCATTTGTGGCGTACCACTTGGCTGCCTTTGACTCCAGTTCATATTGGAGTTCTAGCATGTCCGGCACAGCAGCACTCAGTGGCTGCGTGACTTCGTTCAAGCCACAATAGTCTACTGTTAGTCTCCACTCTCCATTAGACTTTTGCACTGGCCGTATGGGACTGTTAAAGGGTGAGCGAGTCTTGCTGATCACTCCTTGGCTCTCCAGTCGACGAATCAGCTCATGGATGGGAAGCAGGGAGTCTCGGTTGGTGCGATATTGCCGCTGGTGCACTGTTGTGGTAGCGACTGGCACCTGTTGTTCTTCGACCCTCAGCAACCCCACAACAGAAGGGTCCTCCGAGAGACCAGGCAAGGTGGACAGCTGTTTAATTTCCTCCGTCTCCAGGGCAGCTATACCAAAAGCCCACCGGTACCCTTTTGGGTCCTTGAAATACCCTCTCCTGAGGTAGTCTATGCCAAGGATGCACGGAGCCTCTGGGCCAGTCACAATGGGGTGCTTCTGCCACTCCTTCCCGGTTAGGCTCACTTCGGCCTCCAATACAGTTAACTCTTGGGATCCCCCTGTCACTCCAGAAATACAGATGGGTTCTGCCCCTTCATAGCTTGATGGCATCAGGGTAGACTGTGCACCGGTGTCTATGAGAGCCTTATACTCCTGTGGGTCTGATGTGCCAGGCCATCGAATCCACACAGTCCAGTAAACCCGGTTGTCCCTTTCCTCCACCTGGCTGGAGGCAGGGCCCCTCTAGTCCTGGTCATCATATTCGCTATCCACTTCTTGTAAGTATGAATCAGAAGTCCCTTCGTTAAGGTCGGAAGTGGAATCAGCCCTTCTACTCTGCCTGGGAAACTGCTCACTGGAGACTGGAGCAGCAGTTTTCCTGGAAGAACCCCCTTGTGTGGTTGTTTTTCCTTGCAACTCATGTACCCGTGCCTCTAGGGCTGAGGTAGGTTTTCCATCCCACTTCCTCATGTCCTCTCCGTGGTCACGCAGGTAAAACCACAGGGTGCCCCGGGCTGTGTACCCATGATATCTCCTCTCTTGAGCAGAGGGAGGCTTGCTCCTAATTAATCTGTTGTTATCTCAAACCTTCGGGTTGGGCGTCAAAAAGGACTGTCGTGGTTTAACCCCAGCCAGCAAATAAACCCCACGCAGCCGCTCGCTCACCCCCCACCTCCGGTGGGATGGGGGAGAGCATCGGGAGGGCACAAGTAGGAAAACTCCCGGGTTGAGATAAAAACAGTTTAATAATTGAAATAAAACGAAGTAGAACAGTAATAATAACAATGAGAACAACAACAAGAACAGAATATACAAAGCAGGTGATGCACAATGCAACTGCTTACCGACCGCGTGTCACGAACGGGGGTGCTGAGCCCCCCACACACCTGGTTTTTATACTGAGCATGATGTCACATGGTATAGAATGCCCCATTGGCCAGCTGGGTCCACCACCCCGGCTGTGCTTCCTTCCCCCAGCAACAGCCAAAGCATCAATGGGCCATCAACGCTCCTTTCACACTAAACCCAAATCACAGCACACCCCCCATGCTACTGAGAAGAAAGTTTACTCTGTCCCAGCCGGAACCAGGACACTTATATTTTCCCTAGTTTTAACATATACTCCCATTCTATTTAATTAAATCATAACATCAGCACACTGTAAACAAAGTTTAACGCTGCAAGGCATTCTTCACCCCTGCCAGCACTTCTACCTTTGACCTTTTTGAAGATCTTTTCTTCTTCCTCTTTTTTTTTTTTTTTTTTTTGTGGTGGTTTCTTTGGAGGGGGTGAGGTAAGCATGCAGTGAAGGATGGGGAGATGAACAAAAACCACTGAGAAAAGTTTACAACAAATCTAGTCCAACACTCGTGATTTGCATACCTCTTCCATCTGCTTCCAAATACTCTCACATTCATCCAAGAGTTCTTCCTTGGCATCTACAGGAGAAACCGAGTCATTGATGATTTCTGGTAATTTTTCAGCCTATTAACAAGCAAACAGAACAGTTACCATGTAGATCTACAATAAATATTAATGGGTTACTGAATCATACCTGCTACTTTAGGTCAAATATGTAACAGAGCAATCCCTTTGAATCCAAAGTTTTCAGTTAACTCCCTGTATTTCTAGGCAGCACCCAATCATTCAGTAAAATCAGCTAACCATATTACTATAGTAAAATTTGAAGACACTGATAACTTTTTTTATTGAATCACAAAGTACTAAATTTTCAAAACTGCTTTGATTATCTGCACTTGTGTTTTTTATTTTCTGACAATTTTATTAAAGAAACAATGAGAGAATAAGTACACATCTACAAAGCCATGCTTTTCTTCCATATATCTGCAAAGTTCTTAAGCATAGTTATTTCTACTCTGTCTTCTAATAAATGTGCTAATCTATTTCTCCTTATGATAACTTTCATTTGTTAATCAAAGACTCTGAATTCAAGTGTCCTGGAGGTTACTAGAAAAACAAATAACAAAAGAACCTGAAATATATGCAGGCGACCAAGTAAACAGGGCACCAGGACAGCCAAGAGAAAATCATCACAGGTTAAATTAAAAAGTTTGAGAAACTGTTGGGTCAAACAGAAACAAATACAAATTCAGAAATGTAATACTAGTTAAATCTAAAGAGATACATAAAAGACAACAGCAATTAAGAGGGGAAAAAACAGAAGGGCCAAAATGGCACTCAAAGGGTATATTTTTTTTTTTTTTAAGGTAAAACAACCAACAGAAATTTCCTAATTGTACAAGATGCAGGAAGCCTTTAAAAATACTTAAATGGATCAGTAAGCCCACCAAATAGGTAGAGATTACAAGGAGACATTAAAAAAGATAAAGACCTAAAGAAGAAAAACACATCTCTGCCTTCTTAATGATGCATAAATTCCTAAGTCAACCTTTTGTTCATTTTCAGAACAAAAATGAGGTATCAGAGAAAAATATGTTGAAAAAACAAATAATTTAAAAGGAGCGAAATATTCAACTAGTCCTTCCGAAGTTTAAGTATGCCATAGTAGAGTGGCTAAGAAAAAAAATCAGAATGTCTCACTGAACACTGGAAGCATTCTAGAGAACTGAAAGGTAGCAATACTTCTACTTAGCCTTCCTGGCAAATTTGTTGCATCAATAATTAAAAACAGAACACTAGAATGTCTGGATTGTCATGATCTGATAAGGTCTAACAAGCGCAGTTTTTGCAAAGGAAAATCCTTATCTTCTTAAGAGTCTTGGAATGTCTCCATAACAGAAAAGAGAACTAGTTCACATAATTTATTAAGACTTCTGAAATGCCTCCAGCAAAGCCCCCCCCCCAGAAGGCTAATAAAGAAACTAAGCAGTCTTGAGAGGTGATATACTTTTTTTTTCCCCCCTCAGACCAAAAACTGGCAAGAAGACAAACAAACAAAAAAGCCTGAACAGATAATTTTCATCATGGCAAAAAGGCTCAGCAGCAGAGCTGAGAGGGCCCGAACAAAAAAAAAAAACAACACAAAAACCTTTGGAAATTGGAAAGGGGTATTGGGGTGGAACAAAAAGTCCTATCCCCCTCTCCACCACCCCCAATAATATGATCCATCAACATGAAAACATTATATGAAATAAATCTCTGAATATATAGCCAAAAAAACTAACACCCAAAACTGTTTAAGTAATTATAATGATTATTGTTGACCTTCAAAATTTCCATGATTGATTTTACCCAAAGTTTCAAAATATACTGTCGTGGTTTAACCCCAGCCAGCAAAATAAACACCACGCAGCCGCTCGATCACACCCCCCCCGGTGGGATGGGGGAGAGAATTGGGAGGGCACAAGTAGGAAAGCTCCCGGGTTGAGATAAAAACAGTTTAATAATTGAAATAAAACTGAGTAGAACAGTAATAATAACAATGAGAACAACAACAATAACAGAATACACAAAGCAGGCAATGCACAACACAACCGCTCACCGACCGCGTGTCACGAACGGGGGGCGAGCCCCCCCCCACACCTGGTTTTTATACTCAGCATGATGTCACATGGTATAGAATACCCCATTGGCCAGCTGGGTCCACCACTCCGGCTGTGCTCCCCCCTCCCGGTGCAAGCATCACCCAGCAACAGCCAAAGAATCAATGGGCCATCAACGCTCCTTTCACACCAAACCCAAAACACAGCACACCCCCCAAGCTACTGGGAAGAAAGTTAACTCTGTCCCAGCCGGAACCAGGACAATATCCACCCCTTATTCTATACCATCTACATCATGCCCAGGTCTCACATTTCCCCATACATTCCAATTAGTCACCGCTACTTTTCCCTGCCTTTTGATATATAGGCACGCAGAGATATCATTCCCTTAGTCCATGGGCCATCCCTCTAAAACATCCGTTGAGTTCATTTAGTCCATGACTTGGGGTTCCACCTGTCATAAAAGTCTTGCAGGGCAGGAGAGATGGTGTGTGGTGTTGGGCTCTTGCATGCGGAGGCCAGGTCTGGGCGCTCGTCCGGTTCTATCATTGTTGCACCTTGCTCAGTTTCATCAGAGTTCATCCTACATTAATCTGGGTGATTCTTACTGTAATACTGTTAATATGGCATATGGAAACCATAGAAGTGATGACATACAGTACTATGTAATAACTAACATCGTACAATTCAGTTCATTGGCTATTTTCACCCAAAATTAAATCCCCTTGAGGTACACACCAGACTTCCCCATCCTTTCTCATCACCCACCAAGTGCACCCAGGTCCTTGAGCAAAAGCAATCCCACGGATGGGTTTTCCCTTGCCAGAGGCAGGAGCAACCCAGACTGTCTTCCCCAGCATATTTCTCATATGCACGACAGGGACTTTATCCCCCTCTACAGCACGTAAGGGTTTGGATTGGGCAGGGCCAGCTCGAGTGACAGATCCCCTAGTGTTGACTAACCAGGTGGCCTTTGCTAAATGTGTGTCCCAATGCTTGAATGTCCCACCACCCATTGCCCTCAGCGTAGTCTTTAACAGCCCGTTGTATCGTTCAATTTTTCCGGAGGCTGGTGCATGGTAGGGGATGTGATATACCCACTCAATGCCATGCTCTTTAGCCCAGGTGTCTATGAGGGTGTTTCGGAAATGAGTCCCGTTGTCTGACTCAATTCTTTCTGGGGTGCCATGTCGCCATAAGACTTGCTTTTCAAGGCCCAGGATGGTGTTCCGGGCGGTGGCATGGGGCACAGGATATGTTTCTAGCCATCCTGTGGTTGCTTCCACCATGGTGAGCACATAGCGCTTGCCTTGTTGGGTTTGTGGGAGTGTGATATAATCAATCTGCCAGGCCTCCCCATATTTGTATTTCAGCCATCGTCCTCCATACCAAAGAGGCTTTACTCGCTTGGCTTGCTTGATTGCAGCGCATGTTTCACATTCGTGGATAACCTGTGCAATAGCGTCCATGGTCAAGTCCACCCCTCGATCATGAGCCCATCTATATGTTGCATCTCTCCCTTGGTGGCCTGAAGTGTCATGGGCCCACCGAGCTATAAATAATTCACCCTTCTGTTGCCAGTCCAGATCCACCTGAGCTACTTCGATCTTGGCAGCCTGATCCACCTGCTGGTTGTTTTGGTGCTCTTCACTGGCCCGACTCTTGGGTACGTGAGCATCTACGTGACGTACTTTTACAACCAGATTCTCTACCTGGGCAGCAATATCTTGCCACAATGCGGCAGCCCAGATGGGTTTACCTCTGCGCTGCCAGTTGTTCTGCTTCCACTGCTGCAACCACCCCCACAGGGCATTTGCCACCATCCATGAGTCAGTATAGAGATAAAGTACTGGCCATTTTTCTCGTTCGGCAATGTCCAAGGCCAGCTGGATGGCTTTCACCTCTGCAAACTGACTCGATTCACCTTCTCCTTCAGCAGTTTCTGCGACTTGGCGTATAGGACTCCATACCGCAGCCTTCCATCTCCGATGTTTTCCCACAAGGCGACAGGACCCATCAGTGAACAGGGCATATTGCTTCTCGTTTTCTGGTAGTTTGTTATATGGTGAGGCCTCTTCAGCACGCGTCACCTCCTCCTCTGGGGATATTCCAAAATCTTTGCCTTCTGGCCAGTTCGTGATCACCTCCAAGATTCCTGGGCGACTGGGGTTTCCTATTCGGGCCCGTTGTGTGATCAGTGCGACCCACTTACTCCACGTAGCATCAGTTGCATGATGTGTAGAGGGGACGCTCCCTTTGAACATCCAGCCCAGCACCGGCAGTCGGGGTGCCAGGAGGAGCTGTGCTTCAGTGCCAACCACTTCCGAAGCAGCTCGAACCCCTTCATATGCTGCCAATATCTCCTTCTCAGTTGGAGTGTAGCGGGCCTCAGATCCTCTGTATCCCCGACTCCAGAACCCTAAGGGTCGACCTCGAGTCTCCCCTGGTGCTTTCTGCCAGTGGCTCCAGGTAGGACCATTCTCCCCGGCTGCGGTGTAGAGCACATTCTTCACATCTTGTCCTGCCCAGACTGGCCCAAGGGCTACTGCCTGAACTATCTCCTGTTTAATTTGTTCAAAGGCTTTTCGTTGCTCAGGGCCCCATTTGAAGTCATTCTTCTTCCTGGTGACATGATAGAGAGGGCTTACGATCTGACTGTAATTTGGAATATGCATTCTCCAAAAACCCACAACGCCTAAGAAAGCTTGTGTTTCCTTTTTGCTAGTTGGTGGGGACATGGCTGTTATTTTGTTGATCACAGCCATTGGGATCTGACGATGTCCATCTTGCCATTTTATTCCTAAAAACTGGATCTCCTGTGCAGGTCCCTTGACCTTACTTCGTTTTATTGCAAAGCCGGCCTTCAGAAGGATTTGGACTATTCTCTCCCCTTTCTCGAAAACTTCCTCTGCTGTGTTGCCCCACACGATGATGTCATCAATGTATTGCAGGTGCTCTGGAGCCTCACCCTGTTCCAGTGCGGTGTGGATCAGTCCATGGCAAATGGTAGGGCTGTGTTTCCACCCCTGGGGCAGTCGGTTCCAGGTTTACTGGACGCCCCTCCAAGTGAAAGCAAACTGTGGCCTGCACTCTGCTGCCAAAGGGATTGAGAAGAACGCATTAGCGATATCAATGGTGGCGTACCACTTGGCTGCCTTTGACTCCAGTTCGTACTCCAGCATGTCCGGCACGGCAGCACTCAGTGGCGGCGTGACTTCGTTCAGGCCACGGTAGTCTACTGTTAGTCTCCACTCTCCATTGGACTTTCGCACTGGCCATATGGGACTGTTGAAGGGTGAGCGAGTCTTGCTGATCACTCCTTGGCTCTCCAGTTGACGAATCAGCTCATGGATGGGGATCAGGGAGTCTCGGTTTGTGCGGTATTGCCGCCGGTACACTGTTGTGGTAGCAATTGGTACCTGTTGTTCTTGGACCTTCAACAACCCCACAACAGAAGGATCCTTTGAGAGACCAGGCAAGGTGGACAGCTGTTTCATTTCCTCCGTCTCCAGGGCAGCTATACCAAAAGCCCACCGGTACCCTTTTGGGTCCTTGAAATACCCTCTCCTGAGGTAGTCGATGCCAAGGATGCACGGAGCCTCTGGGCCAGTCACAATGGGGTGCTTCTGCCACTCATTCCCGGTTAGGCTCACTTTGGCCTCCAATAGAGTTATCTCTTGGGATCCCCCTGTCACTCCAGAAATACAAATGGGTTCTGACCCTTTATAGATTGATGGCATCAGGGTACACTGCGCACCGGTGTCTACGAGAGCCTTATATTCTTGTGGATCTGATGTGCCAGGCCATCGAATCCACACAGTCCAGTAAACCCAGTTGTCCCTTTCCTCCACCTGGCTGGAGGCAGGGCCCCTCTAGTCCTGGTCATCATATTCGCTATCCACTTCTTGTAAGTATGAATCAGAAGTCCCTTCGTTAAGGTCGGAAGTGGAATCAGCCCTTCTACTCTGCCTGGGGAACTCACTGGAGACTGGAGCAGCAGTTTTCCTGGAAGAACCCCCTTGTGTGGTTGTTTTTCCTTGCAACTCATGTACCCGTGCCTCTAGGGCTGAGGTAGGTTTTCCATCCCACTTCCTCATGTCCTCTCCGTGGTCACGCAGGTAAAACCACAGGGTGCCCTGGGGTGTGTACCCACGATGTCTCCTCTCTTGAGCAGAGGTACGTGTGCTCCTAATGGCTGAGACACTGGCCCGTGCAGGTGGGGAGCAGGACATATCCTCTTTGAGTTGCTGGACCTCCTGAGACAGTTTCTCCACAGCAGAGACACAGGCCCGTAGGGAGGAAGAGAGACTTTCTTCATATTGCCGGTGTTGGCCAGCCAGTTCATCCACTGTTTGTTCCTCTCCATCTCTCCAGGTCATTATTGCCAATGAGTTTGCATGTGATGCTGGTGCGCTCCGTACAAACTTCCGCCACATCGGTCGGTTGCATTTGACTTCATCTGGGTCTTTGGATAACTGCTCGTTGTTCAAGTCATCATAAATCACTTCCAGCACGGCTAATTCCCTCAGGTACTGGATACCTCTCTCCATGGTGGTCCACTTGCCTGGGTGGCATATAACATCTTCCTTGAAGGGATACCTTTCCTTCACACCTGACAGGAGTCGCCTCCAGAGGCTGATGACTTGTGCCCCTTGTCCAATTGCTTTGTCAATGCCCCCTTCCCTAGAAAGGGATCCCAGCTGCTTGGCTTCCCTACCCTCTAATTCCAGGCTACTGGCCCCGTTATCCCAGCATCGGAGCAGCCAGGTGACAATGTGCTCGCCTGGGCAAGGACTGAAGTCTTTTCGCATATCTCGCAGCTCACTCAGAGATAGGGATCGGGTGGTCACCATCTCATTTACGGGTTCTGCCTCCTCCTCCTCCTGTTCTCGTGATGGCCCTGGTTCATCTTCATCCCTTACTAGACGAGCTGATTTTCTTGTGCATTTTCTTTTTTGTATAGGGGCGACTGATACCGGCATGGGTTGGTTCTCTGTCGCAGGGGGCGGAGTAGCTGCCTTGCCTGCCCTGGGGGGTGAGGGAGCCGCTGTGCTTGCCGTGGGGGGTGGGGTAGCCACAGGGCCTGTTGCTTTGTCATCAGCTGCAGAGACGTTTCCTTCCCCTTGGGGGTTCTGAGTGGTGTTAAGCAGGGCTCGGTAGGCGTGGGCCAGGCCCCAGCACATTGTAGTGATTTGCATCTCCCTAGAATGGCCAGGGTGACAGCATACTTCTTCCAAATATTCTACTAATTTTTCAGGGTTCTTCACTTGTTCAGGGGTAAAGTCCCAGAACACTGGGGGTGCCCATCGCCCTAGGCATTTGCCCATGCTATCCCACTCGCCCTGCCACTCATAACTATCCAGCCTTGGGGCAGATCTCTGGATGACATTCTTAAATTGCTTACTAACCTTGGAGAAAACCGCAACAATATTCCCAAGGAGTACCAAGAGATGTATCTTAACTACCCAGGGATGTTCAAGGTACTGGCAAGTTATTTTAACGAAGGAGACGACATCATAGAGAAAGGTAGCGAGGGTGCCATTCTCTATTTCCTCCATAAAAAATCTCTCAGAGGAAAAGGTATAATTGCTAATGGTCTCCATGAGGTGGTACCCGAAATGCAGAAACGGCTTCATTACGAATCCCAAATACCAAATAACCCCCAATCCCAGCGTTTTAGTAACAAATCTCCCAGGCAAAACATCATTAATCACGGCAGAGCACAACAGACTACAAAACCCAACTCCAATTTTTAACAGGTACAGTAAAAACAAGAGCATGGTGCAGAACAAACGAATATGTTACCAGATATAAATTCCTTAATATGTTCTAAATAATCTGTCGTTATCTCAACCCTTCGTGCCCCACGTTGGGCGCCAAAAAGGACTGTCGTGGTTTAACCCCAGCCAGCAAAAATAAACGCCACGCAGCCGCTCGATCACCCCCCCCCCGGTGGGATGGGGGAGAGAATCGGGAGGGCACAAGTAGGAAAGCTCCCGGGTTGAGATAAAAACAGTTTAATAATTGAAATAAAACTGAGTAGAACAGTAATAATAATAATGAGAACAACAACAATAACAGAATACACAAAGCAGGCAATGCACAACGCAACTGCTCACCGACCGCGTGTCACGAACGGGGGGGGGGGGGGCAAGCCCCCCCCCACACACCTGTTTTTTATACTCAGCATGATGTCACATGGTATAGAATACCCCATTGGCCAGCTGGGTCCACCACCCCGGCTGTGCTCCCCCCTCCCGGTGCAAGCATCACCCAGCAACAGCCAAAGCATCAATGGGCCATCAACTCTCCTTTCACACCAAACCCAAAACACAGCACACCCCCCAAGCTACTGGGAAGAAAGTTAACCCTGTCCCAGGTGGAACCAGGACATATACGTATTATGAGGAGATACTACAGGCCTCTGTACTGCAAGCCAAATTGACTTGTGGTCCCTAATACTGTGCTGTTAATTACCTTATAAAGTATAAGCATCAAAAAGTGTCACGTTTGTTCAGATGTTTTTCTTTGTAGCTTGCAATTTCCCTATTTCTGTATGGTAAGATTAGGATTCTATCTGTATGCCATACCTGAAAACTGAAGACTTTTTTTTTGTGTGTGTGTGTCATTAATATTAATGCATTCCACTTTCAACATGTTATTCCTTCATACCTCATTTTGGAACTACATAATTAGGTAAAAAATACACACAGGGACAAGTGTGTATTATAGGTAATTTTCAAATAGCAGGTTTATCTGTTGTAGTTTAAAAATAAAGACTTTTTCATTTCATAAATATACTAAACCCTTCCTACAAAAGTTTTCAAAAAACAAAGCCTCCTGTTAAAGAATTATAAGCTTGGGATAAATTGGGCAGCTTGCAAACAAGTTTAGTTTGCGAAAGAAATGAGAAAAAAAAAAAATCCCGCCTAAGAGGAAAAATGTTTTTCTTTCCTGGTTTCAAAATTTCTGTAAAGTTCTCACCTTTCACTTTTGGATAAGGAATATCAACAAGAAGTGTGGAAACGGCACATTATATTCGTCAGAACCAGAAGAGACCATGAAATTGAAGAGAGCTCTATACTAGGCAAGGGAATAGGTAAGCTTTATGGGAAGTGTCTCATGTCAACAAATACAAAACGACCAACTAGTGGAAGAAATTCAGAGATGAGAAAGGAAAGTAACAGCAGCCCTGGGAAAACCGATAGGAAAAAAAAGACTGAAAACCGGGAGTTCACCTTAGGAAGGAGAGTAATAAAAGCAGGATACAAATAACATCACAAAAAAAGGTTAGACAGGAAGCTCCCATTCTCCCTAACATAAACCCCGGAACTACAGCCAGCGACAGGAAAACATGGGAAAGGAGATTATGACTCGTACGCTAGGGCTGAGTCTATCCTTTTCCCACGCAGGAACAGGCGGACATAGCCGCAGGGGCCAGCCCGCTCCCGCCCCAGCACCCCCGCAGGCCTAACGGCCGCGAGCCTCCCCGCCCCGAGGCGCCGCAGCTGCCCCGGCTCCACGGGCAAGGAGTTGCTCTGCTCAGTCGCCAAAACCTGAGAGCTCCCCTCGGGCCGGCGGCGACGCTCCGGGCACCCGGGCGGCCCGAGGGGCAGGGGCCCGCGGCCGCCGCCGCCCCCTTCGCGCCCATTACCATGGCAGCTCCGCGGCGCTCCGCTCGGTTCTGCCCAGTCCACGTCCCCGTCTGCGTTCGCTCCGCGCTCACTAGCTGTGACACAGAGGGGGAGGCGGAGAAAGTGACGTTGGGCAACGTGGCGTCGTCCGACTCGGAACGTAAGCGAAAGCAGCCCAAGACGGTGGGCGGTGGCGAAGAGGCGGTGGATGAGTAGCAGCAGCGTGAGCGCTGGGTCGGGCTGCTCCTGGGGGTAGGCCGCGCAGGCGAAAAATAGGAGAGATAACGGGAAGAGTGGAGCCTTCACCCGCCTGCCTCTTCTCTGGAGCGTGGGGTGGGGGTCCGTGAGGCGTCCGCAGTGCTGCCTCGGGCCGAGTCCTGAGCGCTGGGTTCGCGTCGGGGCTGCAGGCCCCGCCGGGAGCGGGAGCGGGAGCGGTCCCGGGGTGGGGGCGCCTGGCAGCTGGAGCGCCCTTGGGCGGTTCCCCCGCTCCCCGGGCTGGGGGCGCATGGGTGGGTGTGTTCGTGTTTGGGTGGAAACCTGTTGCCTGAAGCGGTGTCTCGTACGTAAAATGACTGAGCTTTTTGCGGAGGGATTTCTCGGGTGCAGTTGACCACTGTGCAGAATTATAGGCCAGGGATACCATATTTCTACTTCATCGGGAAGACACCCTTAGGCTAAGAGGCACTGCTTTGCAGCGTCTGTATTGCTGAAGCAGTGATGCTTATAGCTGTGGAATTAACTGTCTTCTGGATCACTGCCCTAAGCTGGAGGAGTAGGAGAAGCCTCTAGGCTGTATTTTGACATATGGTATTGATGTGTCCACATATGGATGTGTCTAGCAACTCAAAGCTCTGTGGGTATGATTGTAATGTAAATGTGAGTTTAACACTGTTCAACAGATGCAAGCCTGCCAATTCAGTAACAAATGCTATTGCACAGGTATTAACAGTTAGGATGTAAAAATCAGAGACAAAACCAGAAAAACAGATTATTTTAGGTGGGCCAGTTAAACAATGAAATAGGTAAATGCCAGTGCTTAGAATTTAAGCTATGATACCTGAGTGGGACCTTGAATCTCTTAACAACAACAGGGATACATTTGTTTTTGGAAGTAAATGAGGTGCAGTTGATCTTCTGTTTTCTGGCAGTACCTTAAAAAATGTTGTGCTGAAATTCTTTGTATACATTCAGAAAACCAAGGTAATAGTCGCTTTAAAAGGCAGCATCCGTATGGGCGAAAGTGGAGTTTGAGTGGCTTTAGTCTACCAAGAATCTAGAAGTCTGAGCACAAAGCCACAGTGGAAACCCCTTTTATTATGTTTGCACAAAATCCTAGCATATTCTTGACTAAAATTGGAGTAAGCTATTCAAGGGTAATTAAGGGAGAACAAAAGCTAAAAGCACCTTTATGAAAAAAAAAATTTCTTCATTTTTCTTCTTATTCTGTTTAGTCCTCGAATTTGAACATGTTTATCTTGAAAATCTACCATGTGCTTTGATGTATGAATGCAGTTACATGCACAGAGATGTCATTACACATGTAGCATGTACTGTCTTCCCCCCCCACTGTATCTCATTGTCAGAGATGTATTTTTGTATATTTGTATATGCTAGGAAGTTTTCATTGTAGAAGTTTAATAATGGTAAGTTATTATGTCCAGAGGTGGTATTTTAAGTTTTTTTGAAAACTAAGTGCAGAGGAAAGGGTGTACTGAGAAGCAATATAAAAATTGTTTAAATAGACTAAAAGGGGTTCTTAAAGTCCTGTCCTGGTTTCGGCTGGGATAGAGTTAATTTTCTTCCTAGTAGCTGGCATAGTGCTGTGTTTTGGATTTAGGATGAGAAGAATGTTAACACACTGATGTTTTAGTTGTTGCAAAGTAGTGTTTACCCTAGTCAAGGACTTTTCAGCTTCCCATGCTCTGCCAGGTGCACAAGAAGCTGTGAGGGGGCACAGCCAGGACAGCTGACCCAAACTGACCAATGGGGTATTCCATACCATATGACATCATGCTCAGTATATAAGCTAGGGGGAGTTGTTTGGGGAGGAGCAATCGCTGCTTGGGGACTGGTTGGGCATTGGTTGGCGGGTGGTGAGCCATAAAACAAAGTAAGGTCAAGGGACCTGCACAGGAGATCCAGTTTTTAGGACTAAAATGGCAAGATGGATGTCGTCAGATCCCAATGGATGTGATCAATAAAATAACAGCCATGTCCCCACCAACTAGCAAAAGGGAAACACAAGCTTTCTTAGGTGTTGTGGGCTTTTGGAGAATGCATATTCCAGATTACAGCCTGACTGTAAGCCCCCTCTATCAAGTGACCAGGAAGAAGAACGACTTCAAATGGGGCATTTGGGACTTCATAAAGTGGATAGCTATGTTTTCATGAGATTAAGAATACCTTTGTAAAAGTGATAGATATGCTAGCATGCAGCTGTACGTGATCTGCAAGTTCTGTAAACTGCTGCTGCTGTTTCTGTAATGTTTCTAGCAATCTTGTAATTTCCTGTTTGGCCAACACTACTCTGTGGTCATCCTAAACAGACAAAGAAAACAAAAGTATGCCTTTCCTTCAGTAACTTACTTAATACAACCAAACACAATGTAAATATGATGGCTGGAAATAAAGCATTTTAAATAGAAATACTCTAGTTAAAGAAACGCATATTTACAAAAAAGATTTATATAAAATTGCGATGCAGATGTGAAGGCCTTGTTATTCTTCCTTAATACTAATAGAGACTAAATAGTTCTGCAGTTTAAAAAACAAAACACCTTTTTCTTTGACCTCTCTTAGTCCTGTAGGAATAAGAATATAAATTATAAAAGAGTAATGTAATATATAAAGGATATTTATATTATTCATATATCATCCCAGCAGCTACTTTGCAGCATACAGGAACACAACACAAAAAGAAGATTAATATCCACCCATTAATGATGGGAACATTTGCATGGTTAAACGTACATTTGAATAAGCAACCAGACGCTATCTCTAAACAGGTTAAAAAAATTTCTCACACTCAATTTACTGTTGACCTTGGGTGGATGCCAGGTGTCCACCGAGCCGCTCTATCACTCCCCCTCCTCAACTGGACAGGGGAGAGAAAATATGACAAAAGGCTCATGGGTCAAGATAAGGACAGGGAGATCACTCACCGATTACTGTCACGGGCAAAACAGACTCGACTTGGGGAAAAATTAATTTAATTTATTACCAATCAAATCAGAGTAGGGTAATGAGAAATAAAACCAAATCTTAAAACACCTTCCCCCCACCCCTCCCTTCTTCCCAGGCTCAACTTCACTCCTGATTTCTCTACCTCCTCCCCTCGAGCGGCGCAGGGGGATGGGGAATAGGGGTTGCAGTCAGTTTATCACGTATTGTCTATGCCACTCCTTCCTCCTCACACTCTTCCCCTGCTCCAGCATGGGGTCCCTCCCACGTGAGACAGTCCTTCACGAACTTCTCCAACATAGGTCCTTCCCACGGGCTGTAGTCCTTCAGGAGCAGACTGCTCCAGCGTGGGTCCCCCACGGGGTCACAAGTCCTGCCAGAAAACCTGCTCCAGCGTGGGCTCCTCTCTCTACACGGGGCCACAGGTCCTGCCAGGAGCCTGCTCCAGCGCGGGCTCTCCATGGGGTCACAGCCTCCTTTGGGGTGCATCCACCTGCTCCAGCGTGGGGTCCTCCACGGGCTGCAGGTGGATATATGCTCCACCATTAACCTCCATGGGCTGCAGGGGGACAGCCTGCTTCACCATGGTCTTCACCACGGGCTGCAGGGGAATCTCTGCTCTGGCGCCTGGAGCACCTCCTCCCCCTCCTTCTTCACTGACCTTGGTGTCTGCAGAGTTGTTTCTCTCACATATTCTCACTCCTCTCTTTCGGCTGCTGTTGCGCAGCAGTTTTTTCCCCCTTCTTGAATATGTTATCACAGAGGCGCTACCACCATCGCTGATTGGCTTGGCCTTGGCCAGCGGTGGGTCCATCTTGCAGCCAGCTGGCATTGGCTCTATTGGACATGGGGGAAGCTTCTGGCATCTTCTCACAGAAGCCACCCCTGCAGCCCCGCCCCGCTCCCCCTGCCGCTACCGAAACCTTGCCACATAAACCCAATACAACTGTTCAGTACATATGCTATCTACTTTTTGCTGTCATTAAATCAAGTGAATAATGGACCAACCAGATACTCTCATATAGCCACTTTCTTCACACATTTAATATGATCTTGAATTACCTGTATTACAAGTGCTACAGAAAGTTATTTAGTCCAAACACATTTTTTCCTACCAGCCTCACATGACAACTACCTTCCAACACTTACACTGGTAACTGCAACTATAAAATCCTTCCCATAAATCTTGTAGGTTTTTTCCTTCAGTTTCATCTCTCCTTCCCACTAACCTCACAAATAACCAGAAATTACTCTAGACTAGAGAGTCACACCACACAATTTCCAGCAACTGGAGGACTTGATGCTTTTGTACTGATTATCCTTGTCTAACACCCCCTTGTAATTAATACTTCCAATCTCATGTTATACCATTATTGTTTTAACATTGTAAAGGAAACAAAAATGCAAAGTACCATTTAACCTTTTCGTTTGTAGCCTAAACTTAATTTGCAGTTCCACATATCTTGCCCGATGTAACGGCTCACTTGCCAACCTACCTGTTGTAAAGTCTTTTCACAATGAAGGCAAGCTGTTGAAACCTGTGGCAAGAGGATGGCCATGTCTTCTTGCTGTTGTCTAAGCCAAATCAACTTCTCTCTCACATGAGCATCAACAACACTAAGAGCCATTTCCTCCTGACAACAAAGGGTTTCAGGAAGATCAGAAAAATAGGTTTGAACACATGAGCAAGCATTCTCTGCAGTCCCTGGTACCTACAGTGTTGCAGTCGAGAAATCAAGAGGATTAAGGACACCAGCTGATTCCAGAAGTTCATTTTTCATTTTATTCCAATTTCTAACTTATGTTCACATCTGCTTGGCTACCTCACAGTTCAAGTCCCAGTTATATAGAAAGTCTAAAAAGCCCTAAGACCAAGATCCTTCAAGAAGTTACTCCAATAATCAAGTAGCTTATTTGTATATATACACATCTTAGTAGAAATGACCAGGGGAAAAAAGCTTCAATAGTATCATAACACCTGAGAACAGATGTGCAATCTGTCATAGTACTTCAATATTGTACTTGCAGTTAAACAGCTTTCCCTACTGCCTCTCTATTTTCATGTAGACTAAAAACATTGTGATGGACTACAAGGTCCCCTCTATCTGCTGTCTTAAGCCTCAATACCGACTTGGCAGAGATAAGAACTTAAGGTCTTGTCTTACAAAACCTATGTATCATTTTCAAAGAAATTCCTTAAAATGGCACAATTTACTGCCCTGAAAAATTCTTCATTTGTTAGAAGATTAAAAACAACCTCATAAACTACATCTCAGTTATTACAAAAAGCAAATATTCAGTGCATGTGGAAAAAAATAAAAGCGTGCATGTGGAAAAAAATAAAAGCATACATGTTCACTATGGGCCATTCCAACTCCATCTTCAACTATTTGTTCTCCTCCTTCTCTATGCTGAACAATTCCAACTAATTTTCTGGAATAATCTGAGATTTCTTCTGTGAAGGTTCTTATACAGTGAGCCAAGTCTAAAATGGATGCACAAATCTGGTTTGCTTCTGGTTCCAAGACAAAATGCTATTAATTAAAAGCAACATATCAAAGATCAAGCATAAGTATCTTCCTTAATTATCTTTTTTATTTTACTACATATTTAAAATTTTATTTTTTTTTTTTAGGAAAGACAAGTAAGAATTTAAAACCATCTTGCAATCTAAAATGCAATCAGGAATTACAGATTATGCTGAGAATAAGATAGGCATCTAGCAATTACACAAGTAAACATACAAATTTGCCTGTTTCCCATAATCACTTATAAAAAAAAGTAGAGTGGTTGGACTGCACCAGGTTGGGTGAACCTAGTGTTTGCATGATGAAAACAACTTTCAGAACTGGTGATTCAATGCTGTGAGAAGTTCAGAAAAGCATCAAATAAAGGGACTGTCCATCTTAATATATAAATAACTTACTGTGGTCTTAGAAATAGTGTGGAAGTTGGAAATGTTTGGAGGCTAAAATAATTCAGGCTCCACTCATTTCCTCCAAAGCAGGCATTACAGAACAAAGAATTACAAAGTTAGGCAGACAAAACACCAATGGACAAATATGCACTTAGGACACTTATATATTCCTAGAATGGCACTGCACCATACCTTTTGCATACCAGTTGTTAATACTAAGATGATTAAAGCAGCCAGTTTTGATAATGAAGTGCTATCACATGATGCAGTGATATCAAATGACTATAAAAGGCAACTACGTGGGAAAAAGAATTAAAGTCTTTAGGAAGAGTTTCTAAGAAGTTTTAGAAAACTATCCTTAAAACACTGTAACTAAAATATCCAAATGAGTAACTGTCCTGGTTTCGGCTGGGATAGGGTTAAATTTCTTCCTAGTGCTGTGTTTTGGATTTAGTATGAGAAGAATATTGAAAACACACTGATGTTTTTAGTTGTTACTAAGAACCCCGCTAGTCAAGGACATTTTCCATGCTCTGCCAAGTGCACAAGAGGCTGGGAGGGAGCATAGCCAGGACAGCTAGCCCAGCTGGCCAATGGGGTATTCCATACCATGTGATGTCATGCTCAGTATATGAATGGTAGGCGTGATCCAGGAAGTAGCAATTGCTACTTGGTTATCGGTCAGTGCGGGTGGTGAGCAATTGCATCGTGCATCACTCATTTTATATATTCTATCATTATCATCATCATCATCATCATCATCATTATTATTATTATTATTTCCCTGCCTTTTCTGTTCTATTAAACTGTCTTTATCTCAACCCATGAGTTTTTTTCCACTAAGAGTGAAAAACTTCACTTCCGATTCTCTCCCTGCCACAATGGGGGGATGTGGGGAGTAAGCGAGTAGCTGTGTGATGTTTGGCTGCCTGCCGGGTTAAACCATGACAGTCCTTTTTGGCGCCCAACATGGGGCTCGAAGGATTGACATAACGACACATCTGACCTGAGCGAGTTAAAACAAATTGTTATAAGCATTCATTATATCAGTTTAGTAGTCGCTGGTCACAATGTTGGTTTATTTGCTCTCAGAGTTGTCGGATCTGTACTTGAAGTTTTGGTATGTAGCACCTTACTGGCTGTATATACTGCTGTTTGTCGGTATTTATATGGGGATTGTCATCTCTGGGAGATGGATTAAGGTTATCGCTTTGCTACACTGTGTAACACTGGCTTATGGTATGATAAAAGCATTGGTCATGGAATTGTACTCATCACTGCCATCGTTCCTGTGCTTCAGGAGCTATCTCTCGGAAACTATTAAAAATTACACTTTTTACCTCTTCTCCTTGGAGAGCCAATTTACGGGGGAGACAGCTTCCTTCACCTTCCCCTTCTCTGCCAGGCTGATTACAATAGCTCTTGAGGATTTTGAATATCCTTGGGATGTTCAAACCAGCATGTTCCTATTGCTATGTCTCCTGAATGCGTTTCAGGCCTTGTTTAAGGTTAAACAACTATTTAAGAATACCACCCAGAGATCTGCCCCAAGGCTGGATAGTTATGAGTGGCAGGGTGTGTGGGGTAGTATGGGCAAGTGCCTAGGACAGTGGTCACCTCCAATGTTTTGGAGCTTCACCCCTGAACAAGTGCAGAATCCTGAAAAACTAGTAAAATATTTGAGAAAGCATGCTGTCACCCTGGCAATTCCAGAGAGACTCAGATCACTGCAATGTGCTGGGGCCTGGCCCATGCCTACCGAGCCCTGTTCAACACTATTCAGAACCCTCAAGGGGAAGAGAAGGTCTCCGGATCTGATGACAAAATGACAGGCACTGCGCCTACTCCAACCCCCGTGACAGGCACTGCGGCTACTCCACCCCCACGACGGGCACTGCGGCTGAACCAGAGGACCTACACGTGCTGGTATCAGTCGCCCCTATACATAAAAGGAAATCTTGCAAGTGAAAGTCAGGTAATTTAGAAAGGGATGATAGAAAAGCAGGGCCATCACAAAGAGCGGAGGAGGAAGAGAAAGAACTCATAAATGAGATGGAAACCACCCGATCCCTATCCCTGAGTGAGTTGCAAGATATGCAGAAAGATTTCAGCCGTCGTCCAGGCGAGCATATTGTTACCTGCCTGCTCCAATGCTGGGATAACAGGGCCAGTAGCCCGGAATTAGAGGAGAAGGAAGGCAAACAGCTGGGATCCCTTGCTAGTGAAGGGGGCATTGACAAAGCGATTGGAAAAGGGACACAGGCCCTCAGCCTCTGGAGGCGACTCCTGTCAGGCGTGAAGGAAAGGTATCCCTTCAAGGAAGACGTTATATGTCACCCAGGCAAGTGGACCACCATGGAGAGAGGTATCCAGGGGGCACCCTGTGGTTTTACCTGCGTGACCACGGAGAGGACATGAGGCAGTGGGATGGAAAACCTACCTCGACCCTAGAGGCACAGGTGAGTGAGTTGCAAGGAAAAACAATCACACAAGGGGGTTCTCCCAGGAAAAATGCTGCTCCAGCTTTCAGAAAAAACCTGTCTCACGACGGTCCAGTCTCCAGTGAGCAGTTCCCCAGACAGAGTAGAAGGGCAGATTCCACTTCCAACCTTAATAAAGGGACTTCTGATTCATACTTACAAGTGGATAGCGAATATGAAGACCAGGACTAGAGGGGCCCTGCCTCCAGCCAGGTGGAGGAAAGGGACAACCGGGTTTACTGGACTGTGTGGATTCGATGGCCTGGCACATCAGACCCACAGAAGTTTAAGGCTCTCGTAGACACTGGTGCACAGTGTACCCTGATGCCATCAAGCTATAAAGGGGCAGAACCCATCTGTATTTCTGGAGTGACAGGGGGATCCCAAGAGTTAACTGTATTGGAGGCCGAAGTGAGCCTAACCGGGAATGAGTGGCAGAAGCACCCCATTGTGACTGGCCCAGAGGCTCCGTGCATCCTTGGCATCGACTACCTCAGGAGAGGGTATTTCAAGGACCCAAAAGGGTACCGGTGGGCTTTTGGTATAGCTGCCCTGGAGACGGAGGAAATTAAACAGCTGTCCACCTTGCCTGGTCTCTCGGAGGACCCTTCTGTTGTGGGGCTGCTTTATTCAGTGCATATTAGCATTTAGTTATGAAACAATTAATTAAAGCCTTAATACTATATACTGAAAGAAAACAGCAGCATTATTAGTGAAATTAAATTTGGCAAGGAAGCGACTTTCTTTTTTTTTTAAAATCTAAAGATAGTTTTAAGCAAATGTAACAAACTTTTTTGCTTTTTTAAAACTCAGTACCTCTCCAGACAGACGAATGGCTTCTTCTGCTGTCCCACATTGCCCAGCATGTCCATTCTGCAACCATTCCAAGAGTTCCAACAAAGCAAAATTCTTTTTCAAGCCCCAGACGCCAGAATCTCCTATTTTTGAGGAAGAGTTAAATGAAAGGGAGTAGAGCATGTAAAGCCTCAAGCAAATACCATCATGAGAAGCTCCACAAACCACAGGTAAGATTCTGACAAATATTAAGAGGACATTAACTACAGTGATATTAACTAGAGTGAGATACAGCTACCACTTTTTCTATTTAAGCTCACACTACCTTTCCATCCTCTTCCTTCCTTCCATCACGGAACTATTTAATATTTATGCAGATTTTCCCTACTTAGAAGATGCCAAGATTATTAAAATTTACAAAAACTCAGTAAAAACACTTATATAATTATCTGTGATAGCTAACAACTAAGGACTACAGGGAACACACAAACTATAATGTGTATCATAAAAATTAATACATTTTGCATAACTATGTACAGCGAACATTTCTACCGTACTAACAGAAGCTGTGAAGAATTCACTGACAAACTTCATATTCCCTGAATAGCAAGATGCAACAGCTATTGCAGTTCTCAGTCCAGTAAAAACCTGAATAAGAGTTAAAACAAAATTCATAAAGAAGGACCCACATACAATACTTCAATACAGCAAAAAAGAAGTTCTCATACTCGCTAGAGCAAAGCAGAAGTCCATGTCTACTCCTCTATCATCCTCATTTTGTAGAGGTTAACATGAAGCAACATGATGAGAAGCAAAACCAGAATTGCATCCCAATGACTGCTGCTAAATGCTACCTGCATAGGCTATGTAGTATACGAGAACCCTAGTGATTGCTTCTCCAAGAAAATATCATCCCTTGACTTTTTTCAGCGTCACTGTCATAAATTTAAAGACATTTTCTCTGTTGCAGGGTAAAGGTGCCTCAGAGATGAAGCATCATCTTTGAGCACTGGGTCATTACTTTTTAGTCATTACAGAACCACAGAATGGTTGAGGTTGGAAGGGACCTCTGGATGTCACCTTTCCCAGCCCCTCTGCTTAAGCAGGGTCACCTAGAGCTGGTTGCCCAGGACCATGTCCAGACAGCTTTTGAAGATCTCCAAGGAGGGAGACTCCACCATCTCTCTGAACAACCTGTGCCTGTGCTTAGTCACTCTCACAGTAAAAAAGTGTTTCCTTATGTGCAGGCAGAACTTCCTGTGTTTCAGTTTGTGCCCACTGCCTCTTGTCCTGTCACTGGACACACTGCTTGGTTCTGTCTTCTTTCCACCCTCCCTTCAGATATTCGTAAAAATTGATGAGATTCCCCCCTGAGCCTTCTCTTCTCTAGACTGAACAGTCCCAGCTCTCTTACCCTTTCCTCATATGAGGGATACTCCAGTCCCTTCATCATCTTAGCGGCCTTTCACTGGACTCTTTCCAGTAGCTCCATCTCTCTTGTACTGGGAAGCCCAGAACTCGACACAGGACTCCAGGTGTGACTTCACCAGTGCTGAGGAGAGGGGAAGGATCACCTCCCTGGACTTGCTGTCAACACTCCTTCTAATGCAGCCCAGGATGCTGTTAGCCACCTTCGCTGCAAGGGCACACCAAGTCCACCAGGACCCCCAGGTCCTTTTCTGCAAAGCTGCCCTCCAGCTGGTTGGCTCATTCTTTTCTCATTCTCTTTCTGAATGAGAGAATTATTTACTTCTAATGCAGAAAACATCTAGCAACTTCCTCTCAGCAGAGTTGCTATATATAAAATTAAAAATACATATTTTAGTAGTATGCTATCAGATATTCCTCAAATGGCATGTTTGCCATTTTCAAGGACTGAGTATACAGAATATGAGGTTCTCCTCAATATACATCTAGAGAGTTATATTTTATTAACTGCAATAGGCTGACTACCACTGCTGAATCACAACTATATACTTTTGGAAATCAGGAATGACCAATTACAGCTGAATGATCTGAGATTATAGAGAGGTGTTTTTAATGGAGCTTAGTGTTGAATTCACTATGAATTTCCAGAATGAGTGTGTGATTTCTGTGGTGGTTTTTTTTTTTTTTCCTCCTTCCCCCCCCTTCTTCTTTAAAATCAGGGGCAGATCAACTTTTGTAGTTGTCTGCTGCCCAAACTAAACCCTTATTACTTCACAGTTTAGAATCAGTTTAAGTCTTAATTGACACTAACAAGGCTGTTCATATATAGATCAATACATGCCACAGGGTGTAATTACTTGTTAATGATTCCTGATTTGGAAGGGACAAGTAAAGAAACACATGTGCTCTTCCTCCTGCCTCAACGCTACAATGAACTTAAAAAAAAGATGTCTTCTGCTGTTGTCATAGGGATTTTATTATGTTCAGTTCACCAAAATTGGTAGAACAGATATATAAACCAATCCTCATTAAACCTCCAAACATCCTGTTTTCCTAACAAATACCACAGAGTTAACCCATCAATGCCTATTATCTCATAACAAATTATTTTCACCAGCTCTTGGAACTACATATCTGAGAACAAAGGCAAGCTCAAGAAGTTACTTAATTATATTCAACATTACCACTGAATACTAATAGAGTACTTCTTTTGTGCACTGAAAGGAAGACAAGATGTGAAGGACATTAGTTTTGTCACATAACATTGCCCTTATCTCTTTATCAGATGTTTACAGAAGTGTACACAAAGTACAAACTTCAGAAAAAGAAATACAGGGGTTTTGCTAGCTTTGAGTAGAACGACAGAAGGCACAACATTACCAGTAGCACCTCGGGTAGTGACACATGTACAGTCATGTAGCTAAGAAGGTACCTGGAAGCACCACCTTGTATTTAAACAGAATCTGTATGACCAGAAATTGACTCATCTATTTTATTACAGAACTTTTGAACTGTGTTCATAAGACAAGGAAAGGCAGCTGCGGTTACTTTTTAGTGTGTGGTACACCACTATCTGGACAAAACTACATATGGCATACTGCTTTTGTAATTCAAGTATTTTTCATACTTCATGCAAACATACCAATCTAAGAATATAAGCCAACCCTTTAGTGCACTTCTGCTAGTCATGGTAAAAAAAACAAAAACAACCCAAACAAACATACTCAAATTTAATAAAGAACTATTGTAAATGCTTTATTTGATTTACGCTTTGCTTCATGCATCATCTGGAAGACACAGTTTTAGAAAACAATGCCAGATCCAGAAAAAAGTTGGGCTGCCTCTCATAATCCAGATGCAAAGACTAGCAGAACAGCAACTGAAGCCTGAGGTTGGTTCCAGATGATCTCTAAAAACTCTTGACGTTTTCAGTGCACATATCTGGTGTCTGACAGAAGTCCGCATCTGACGTGAACTCACAGAAACTATATCCCACATGTTTTCCCAAAGAGAAAGCCCAGGCTATTTGACTTGTCTGGTTCTCCTGAGTGTTGTTTTATAACTCCTAAATTATGCTGCCCTGTGGTGGCCTGGTAGGTGTATGCCCTCTGCATCCTTCTGGAATTCAGATGTCATCTCACTGATCTTATACAGACATTAAGTCTTTCTTCTTCAATACTGAGATTTGTCAAACACTCCATAGATTTTGATACATCATTAGAGTGAAAGTGCTGTTCCAAATGAACAGACACCAACTACTATGAGTAGCAGGCAGTTATGAGAACCAGCAAAATGAAGTACCCATCACAAATACTCATGTTTCACTGCTCCTCAGCTTGGTACACATAGACAGAGAATAATCAGCATTTTCATGGTTCTAACAATACAGATCTTCAGTTCCCACAGGAGTCTGGATTTGCAACACAAAGAGTATACACTGCTATAAAGGCTCTTTGTAGAATTACATAAACACTGTTCAAATATATTCACTACATAAAAGGCAAAGCTTTTAGAGCTAGATATGTTACAATATTGTTTGTAAGGAAGGGACGACAAAAGCCAAAAATGGATCTCCAAGTTCTCCTATCTTCAGCTTGTTAAGAATCATTCTCTGTAGTGGTTTTGGCTGGGGTAGAGTTAATTTTCTTCATAGTAGCTTGTATGGGGCTATGTTTTGGATTTGTGCTGAAAACAGTGTTGATAACACAAGGATGTTTTCATTATTGCTGAGCAGTGCTTACACAGAGTCAAGGCTTTTTTCTGTTTCTCACGCCGCCCCACCAGTGAGTAGGCTGGGGATGCACAAGAAGTTGGGAGGGGACACAGCCGGGACAGCTGACCCCAACTGGCCAAAGGGATATTCCAGACCATATGACGTCATGCTCAGCATATAAAGCTGGGGGAAGAAGGAGGAAGGGGGGGGACGTTCAGAGTGATGGCGTTTGTCTTCCCCAGTAACCGTTACGCGTGATGGAGCCCTGCTTTCCTGGGGATGGCTGAACACCTGCCTGCCGATGGGAAGTAGTGAATGAATTCCTTGTTTTGCTTTGCTTGCATGCGTGGCTTTTGCTTTACCTATTAAACTGTCTTTATCTCAACCCACTCTTGCTTTTACATTCTTACTTTAGCTTTTTATTATATTCGCAAATCTCGGGGTATATATGGTATGCACTGTCAATCTTGGGCACAGATGGAAAAACAGGCAAAGCTTACAAGTATACATCTCAACTATTAATCTACTAAAACAAAATTTATAACCAGTAAACACCCTATAAAACATGCATTATCATATAGAAATTCACATCTCATTTCACTGGTATCTACCATAAAGTTTACATATTTGAGAAAAAGCCACTTTGCTTCTTTTTACACTAAACCTACTATAAAATTACTGCATACTCAACATACACATTTTCAACACATCTGATCAAGTGTTTATTTTATATTAAAAACACTAAAAGATGAATCGCGTAAATACATCTATTTAATTTTTTAGACTTTAATTCAAATTCTGCTTTGGTCACAAGTGTAAAAGAGTCTAGTGATCTCATCCTTGTGCCTACAGGGGATGTTTGTGCCCATTGCAAAACCACTACACAATCTGACTGTCTCTTCTCAAAAGAAGAGTAAGACATGAATAGCAGGAAGTATGTCAGCCAGGAATGAGATAGTGACAGAGCTGTGTGAAGATATCAAGACCAACTCCAGCCAACAATACAAATGTCATTTTCAAAAAGCATGAAGCTTGTCTGTGAAAGGATTATAAATAATGCAAGGAATAAAAGAGCAACTTGTGTCTAAATGTCTGAACAAAGCAGAGAGAATGTTATGTTATAGCCACATTTTCTTGCACAATGTTTTCAAGTTTTATCTTAGCACTCAAACACTAGCAAAAATATATGAATGTAGACAATACTAATGGAATGGATTTCATGAAGGATGTCAGAACTTGCATACATCAGTTCAACAAGTTCTAATGATAGAAAGTAGTTTCAGCCCTGTTATGTGATGATGGCAGGGAGAGTTCACCTGAGCCATAAACTGTTAAAGGCTTCCTTAGCAGAGCTGCTCAGCTAAAGTGAGAAGCCAGAGCCTCCAAAATTTATATAAGCACATCCTTCCCCACAGTTCCCTGGTCTACATATTTCAAAAAAACCTAATCCCACGCAGGAAGGAGAAGAGAGAAAGCAGGCTGCAAGAAACGATTCACCTCTTCTCCCAAATCAGGATACTTTAAGGAAAAAGCTTTAAGAGGAGTTGTCTTCTAAAAAGACCATTTTATATATTCCCCCCAATATACTGCCTGAATCAACATCATCTCCAGAATATATGGCTTCAAAAGCTTGAAAATTGAAAAAGCTTTTCCATTACATCTTTTTGGTTAAAGAATGTTAATCCAGTTGAAGATAACCACTAGACAACTCTCATACCTTCAACACGTACATGCTCATTTAAAATTCTCCACTGGAAAATTAGTCACAGGCAACTTCATTAAAGAACTCTCAAAAAAAAAAAAGTTTAGTCTACTCTGCAAAGTAATATGGTTTGGACAGGCTTTAGTCCTACCAGTTCATGACTAAATATTTTTCCTCTCATGGCAAGATTTTATGAACTATTAGAACATTTTGCTAAGGATGTAAACAATGTGTTGTCAATTTTCACTTGCAGACTCCATATTTCCACAAATCCTGATTGACAAAGTACTTCTAACCCTGCCTTCCCATACAGTTATATATGTATAGAAGACAGCAAATTTAAACCAAGTGTCCACAAAAAAATACAGCTTTCTTATATATCCCCAAGTATCTCTTTCAAAAAATTCCCAAGACTCCTTCTGAAAACTTGGATGAATATAGGATTAAGTGATTTAGTAATAAGAGCAAAGGAAAACAAGTAAGTTTATCTGCTGAATTGTATAGGTTAAATGACCAACTAAAAGCATCCATAAAACCCATAGTTACTGATTAAGGAACTTTGTTCAACACAGGTAGCTTTATGCCCTGATTATACAGCTTTTCTTTTGACAGAACTTTCTCTTGACAGCGATCCTATAATCTAGATTTAGATAATAAACAGCTTCTTGAGACTACCTCATTAAAGGGCAGAATGGCAATTGCAGAAATGGGTGAAAATGGAGCTTGTTTCCTCACAGGTCCTCAAATGGAAGGGAGGAAAGGATGAGAATTTCCCTGTAACAGGCCCAGAGTTGCCATGCCTCCCTCCCAGCTCCACTCCTGAGCTCTCAGAAGGAAACAGAACCACAAGCTCAGTGGATTTAACCAACAGCAGTAACTACTAGGTGATTAGCGCAAGACAACAAACACACAGACACCTCAAAGAGGGGCCATGATGAGATGCACTCCACAAAACACCCCATCTTTACATGCTGGAAGCTATAATATTTCTTAAGACAGTTCTTATGGACGTGGTGAGACTAAGAGTGGCTATGACCCCTCTTCTGCCCCAAATCACCAGGCAGAACATTTTTATTCACAGAAGTATTTTTACTTTCAAGCTGTTTTGCTAAAGTTTTCCACCTATCAGTTTTTTGAGCAACTGCTGGTCACAACATAACACCCTTCTTTCTAGAACTAGCCAGTATGCTGCAAGTCTACTATCCTAGACACAAAAGCTGAAGCTTTTCTTCCCTCCTCCTTTCTGTTAGAAGCCTTACAGGTTTAATAACATTTCACTGTTTCATCAGAAGCTCATCAGTATTATAAAAGATGAAGAAACTTTAAATGTATTTATAAAGCTTCATTTTTGTTAAACCTGAAACCCATAAAAAATTACGATAGGATACTTTCAGATGTCTGGTGAAAAAAAAAATGCACAATGAAAAAGTGACAAGTTCCCTATTAGAATAAAAATGCTACTTTTAGTTTACAAGATACAAGCAGTGGTCTTACACAGAAATGTTTCATAACAGTAGGATTGAGTCTTATTCACTAACATACCCCCCTTAAAAGCATACTTCAAGAAATCTCATGTAGCTGTACAGTCATAGATAGAAGTAAAACAAATTGTGACTTTTAACCACATCTTCTAGATTGTCAATCATTCATGATGCTCATACTCTCCCCCCCACCCCCCCAAACAACCCCCTCTTTCATACAACACACAATTTCTTTTCCTGACTCCCATTTCCATGAAAGCATCCCAGAGAGTGCCTTAGTATTCCTCTCAGTTTAATCTACACTCTAGCAGATTCTCTTACTTCAAAGTAAATTCTTATTCAAGCTAATTTGATATTTAAACATTTCTTTCATGGATTACTACATTATATATCTCCTTCTCTGATGATTTTCCTCCTTTCCCCCCCACTATTCAAAGCCAGTGCAGCCAGTTCTATTAACAAGTTCTCAGTACAAATTCTTCCGATAACTTGTCTTCTCTGTAACCCTATGTTGAATAGGCAATTCCTATTCTGAAGGAATTATAAGCATTTGTCATCTTTTGCCTAAAATAAACTCCCACTGTAGGATAAAAGCTGTATCTTATCCTTTCAAATACTGTCTGCAGATGCTTCTACAGTAGTGAAATTCCTGTTGATAACCTGCCACTATCAATTATCACATGTATAGAATTACTTTATACTTTAAAAACAGGTTTGTTAACACTGATACTTCCCTCAATATCACTTCATCGTGAATCTGGACACATCTGTTTGTCAAAGAAACTACCTATTTAATTGCATGGTTTATTTAGTGTTTAGGACAACAGGAAACCAATACCCATGCAGGAACCCTTAGACAATAATTTAAAATAGAGTAGTCCCTTTGTAAATATAGGTGCAAGCCCAGGTTCAAGGAGAAGAAAAAGATAAAATCTTATCACTTCCTTTTTCTAAGATATCTATTTTACTAATGCTTAACAGTGCTATGAGCTTCTCTGAATGAAAAAGAACATTCCACATTCATTACTTGGAAATATTAACTATCACTGAAGTGGAGCATTAAGAAAGACCATTGCACAAAACCAATGTATTTAGTACACCCATATTATTGGGCCCTGTGCATTATCTACATACACCATCCAGCTATTCATTTTCCTTTTCCTGTACCTCCCCTCTTTTCATGGATTTTCAGCAAAATCAAAGCTATGAATTGTAAAGATTCTGATATAGCCATAGCATGCAACAGAGTTTGCTAGCCCACAAACAGGAATTAGCTCTTGTATATTTTTTGCTAAAATTTCACAGTCTTACAGTCTTGGCTGACAGGTTTTAAGTACTTTAGGCTTACATTTTCTTACCTAGTTCAATAACTTGTCAATCAAAAGGACAACAAACCGCTCTACCATGAAGGTGAAGCTGGGTAAGACAGTCATGGCAGACAGTATGGCCACACAAAAGCAGCCAGGGAACTTTGTCACCTTGCAAAGAAAATACATCTTCACAGACTCCACACTCAAGAACCTGTAATTTAAGAAGAGACCGTATTTGTTTTCAAGCTGATAAAAAAGCAAAACTTCTTACAGTAAGCCATTTGACACAGTTTATTTTATAAAAGTTCCTGCAATCACAGCAGATAGAGTCATTAATTTTGTTTTGTACACACAAATAATGATCATAAGAATGACAGTTAAAAAATAAATAGACATGAACAGAACATTTTAACTCTTCAGCATCCCACCTGATCACCACTAGTTCTTTCCTGCTTCATTTAATGCACTGCCACAAGAAAAGCCCACTGGTCAATCAGTACAACTAAGTAAGCAGAAACTTCCTCTCAGGAAAAGGAAACGGGGGGGGGGGGGGGGGGGGGGGGGGGGGGCAAGACCCTGCCAAAGCAGACAGGGGGAGAAAGTTTCTATTCATAGCTGATCCACATAAAAAGGTCAGTCAGACCAAATTCATCATTTATGAAGCTAGAAACGCAGCATCGAGGTACCAGGAACAAACAGTGGGAGACCAGAACGTATTAAACCGCTAATAAAAAAGCAAAATTAATCGTCATTTAAAAACAAAAAAATCAACAATCCGTAAGACAATTGCGTCAGCTAACCAAGAGCCTCCCCGTCGGGCCGTCCTCCTTCACGGAGCCCAGGCGTTACATTTTTTCCGAGACAGCTACCCGCTTTGAGGCAGCTACCCTTCCCCTCACACGGAGGCCTCGCAGCCCGCTCCGAGGCACCCCGCGGCAGAGCGGCTTCTGCGCAGATAAGGCAACGAAAGAACCCCCAAAGCGGCCTCCAGGCCCGGCCCGAGCCCCACCGCCTCAGGGAAAGCCTCCTGCCCCGGAGACCCCTCACTACAGCGCAACCCCAGCCGCCACAGCCCGGCCTGCCGCAG
Source organism: Calonectris borealis (assembly GCF_964195595.1). Classification (NCBI taxonomy): domain Eukaryota; kingdom Metazoa; phylum Chordata; class Aves; order Procellariiformes; family Procellariidae; genus Calonectris; species Calonectris borealis. The sequence continues at coordinate 45,201,125 of NC_134351.1, read as the reverse complement.
GAGGCAGCCGAGCCGGACAGCACAAAGAACCAGTCAGCCCATCTCACCTTCACCACGACACCAGCCGGGCCCCGGCCACTGCCGCCGGAGCCCCAGCTGCCGTCCAACCCAGCACCGGCCCCGACCTTGTTTAAACCCAGGGCCGCCATCTTGGGAAGAGCAGAGCAGCCACCAGCAGAAAGGAGCCAGCAATCACCCACCCCTCAAGCACCGCCCCAGTAAGCGCATGCACTCCTACACCGAGCCGGTCTGCGCCCGCCTCCTTTGATTTGCACCAGAGAACTACGGTTCCCATCGTAAAATCATAGAATCATTTAGGTTGGAAAAGACCTTTAAGATCATCGAGTCCAACCGTTAACCTAACGCTGCCAAGTCCACCACTAAACCATGTCCTTAAGCACAACATCTCTAGACTGATGAAATCTATATGTTTGAGTTAGCTTATAGGTTATCTTGACATTATTAGATGTACTAAAGGTAATGAATTCCAGGAAGACTTTGAAGAGACAGCATGACACCATGAGTCGGCCAAATAAGGGAGTACCAAGATAAGCACTAAGAGAACAGAAACTGCAGGTAAAACTAAAGAAACAACTACTTGAACTACGGGTGAACTATCCTGATTAGCATGGTAAAAAACCCACCCACGGGCAGGAAAGCCTCCTACCAACCAAAGCCCCTTCCCCACAGAATATGCGCAGTAAGAAGAGAGGACACTGTGGCTTTAAGTGAAGACGAGGCATTGCAAGAACCAATAGAAGTAAGGATGACTAAGTGTAAATGTAAAAGTACTGGTAACTTTTGCTCGGAGAGTATAAAATGTTTACCGTGTGTTAATTGAGGTGTGCTAGCTTTGCGGAGTTACCACCTAGCACTCATCTCTGCGCAGACATGAAATAAATAAATATCTCGGCTCTGTGTATGAGATTGGCTTATTGCACACCGGGTAACGGACCCTGCTTGAGGGACAACACATCTACACGTCTTTTAAATACCTCCAGGGATGGTGACTCAACCACTTCCCTGGGCAGCCTGTTCCAAGGCTTGACAACCCTTTCGGTGAAGAAATTTTTCCTAATATCCAATCTAAACCTCCCCTGGCGCAACTTGAGGCCGTTTGGTACTTGGGAAAAGAGACCGACACCCACCACGCTACAACCTCCTTTCAGGTAGTTGTAGAGAGCGATGTCTCCCCTCAGCCTCCTCTTCTCCAGACTAAACAGTCCCAGTTCCCTCAGCCGCTCCTCATAGGACTTGTTCTCTAGACCCTTCACCAGCTTCGTTGCCCTTCTCTGGACACGCTCCAGCACCTCCATGTCCTTCTTGTAGTGAGGGGCCCAAAACGGAACATAGTATTCGAGGTGCGGCCTCACCAGGGCCGAGTACAGGGGCACGATCACCTCCCTACTCCTGCTGGCCACACTATTTCTGATACAGGCCAGGATGCTGTTGGCCTTCTTGGCCACCTGGGCACACTGCTGGCTCATGTTCAGCCGGCTGTCGACCAGCACCCCCAGGTCCTTTTCCTCTGGGCAGCTTTCCAGCCACTCTTCCCCAAGCCTGTAGCGTTGCATGGGGTTGTTGTGACCCAAGTGCAGGACCCGGCACTTGGCCTTGTTGAACCTCATACAGTTGGCCTCGGCCCATCGATCCAGCCTGTCCAGGTCCCTCTGCAGAGCCTTCCTACCCTCGAGCAAATCAACACTCCCGCCCAACTTGGTGTCGTGCCGCGCGGCATAGCCACCTCCGTGGCTTATGAAGAACTACATATCCCAGCACACAACGGAGGACGAGGCGGCTTCTCGGAACGTCCACCCCGTCCGCGAGAGGGGAAGCAAGAGGCAATTCGTTCTGGGTGCTGTAGTTTCGCCCGCCGTGCTGGTGCTGTGACGGTGACGAGTTGCATCCTGGGACAGCTGTTTCCGAGTTCAGAGGTATTTGCCGCGCCTGGGTTTTGCATACGCATTTATTCTGTCTCTCCTATCTGCGTGTTTTCTGCTACCGGTAGCGTTTTGGCCTGTCTACCCTCCCGTAGGGGCGAAGGCTGGCGCCATGGACGTTAACAAGCACAAGCAGGAGCACTTGCTGGCTCTAAAAGATACCAACAGCACGACCCGCCGTGCCTGCTCGTGCCGCGGCGGTAGCTGCGGCGCCTCCGCCTGCCCTGCCCTGCCCTCCCCTCCCACCATCAGCTGCCATTACAAATGCATTCTGACAGTAATTAATTCAAAGCAAAAAGTTTTATGATGAATTGTTTTGCTTTTGTGAGAAATCAATGGAATCCTTGGGCTTGTATTGAATTTGGTGCAGTGTCCAGGCTGTAGATTTTGCAAATAGAAGTGAGAAAGGTATCAGGGTTTCTTTGCATTGTGTTCATTTTAAACAAAATCTTGACAGTGAAATGATTAAGCAATCCTAGGTTTTATTGATTTTAATATCATTGTATGTTGCTGATCTCTGGCAGGGAGCCTGAAATGATTGCAGAATGTGTTAGGGAGGAAAAAAAAACCAGGAGAGCAAGAGAGTGCATGTTATGTTATGTTTCACAGTAGTGTTTGTAGTTCTTCTCCCCCCCCCAGCATTTAATATAATCTTTGTATGAAAGAAAGCAATGATGGATTTTTTTAGAGTATAAAATCTGTAAGGACTTATCAAGTTCTTCAGTTATTCTAAAAGTTATTCTAAAAGTCTAATAAATTAAGGAATTATCAAGTCCTTAAGTTATTCCAAAAGGATGTCTGCATGCATTGCTCAGAAGCTCTGAGAGTAAAACTAAACGTGTAGTTCTGATATAAAATGGAAAAAAGCAGACAACTTTAGTTTGCCCATAGCACTTCCCTTTTAACCTGTGACTTTAAAAACTGCTATATCTGTCGGTACTATTTCAGGAAGGGTTTTTATCACATACGATGTGTTTTCTAGTTGCTTTATATGCCCTGGCTTAGCATGTTGAAGTGTAGGAGGAAAATACTTAAAAAAAATATATTTGGTAAATTTTATAAAATAGGCAGTAGTAATTGTATGTCTTATTAAAGATGATGTTTTAAATGAATTTTTCACTTCATACTGTGTTACGCTTATTAGAAATACAGTCATATGTTTACATAATCTCTAGGAAAAGATAATGATGGTTACCTTAGTATGTAAAATTTGACATCTGAGATAACTTCTGAGTTGTCCTTAATGGGAAAAATTTTCTTTTTAATACGCATCACAACAATATAGCAAGAATAATGACAAATGGATGGCAAGTATGAGATGGTGACAGTAAAAGTCCCTCTTGGGAGGGACAATGTTGAGTAAACTGCGTGCATACGGGTAATGTTCAGCGTACTGAAGTTACACGGGTAATGATGGAATACAGTCGCTAATGTTCAACGTGAGTAAAGGAGAATGTTCTGATATATATCTCTAGCTTATTTTTACTACATGTTGGTTTTTTTGCAAAATATCCTAGCAATGTTTTTCTTAATATGGTAGTATCTTATTTTTTTTATACTACTTCTGCTTTAGGTCCTGTTTTCCACTGATCTTTGCAGCACGGGGCAAGGAAATTCTTGTAAATAGGATGCTTTGGTCTAGATTTGAGAATCTTAATCAAGAGACTGTTCCTTTTCTTAAGAATAACTGGATTCCTACTGTACAAGCATGGAAGTGGTCTTGCATTGTTGACCACATCAGAGAGAGCTAATAAAACTGCAGAAATTTGCAGAAGCAGCAGTGAGGGAGTTTCCCATTCATCAGTTACTGAGATTTACACCCTGGTTTCCAAATGATCTATACAGACTTCCCCTCAAAACAAAAAAGCAACCACCTGTTATTTCTTGTGAGGAAGCAGAAGAATTGAAGCAATTTTCTACACCTTCAGAATATATTGTAGGATCTCCTGATTATGACTGCACAAAAAATCTCATTGAGTTTCAGTCTAACATGAAACATGGGCAGACTTTAATCCAAGCACAAACTGTTCACAGATCAATTAACTTGGACAATCAAGGAGAACCACCACTTAATGGAAACTTAATGGAAAACAAAAATTGAAAAGGTCTTGGAGTGTCTCTCTCCCTAGCCCTAAGCTTAAAGAAAAGATTCTTCCTGTATCTCAAGAACTCTGGAATAATTTGGAAAGACTAAAACTGCATGTGTTTTACAGAGCAAAGTGGACAATTGAAGTCTATATGTAATAATCAGAATTTGGAGGTCATCTGGATAAAACTGAATAGACCCATCAAACAGAATGAATTGCCATCTTGCAATGCTACTATCCAAAGATCTGTGGGACAGGTATGGATTTTCTGTGATATGTTATACTGTGAATATGTTAGAAATATTCTTAGGGAAAAGCTAAGCCTTACTGATAAAATGAATTTGCTTGTACATAAATTTGTAATTATATTTAGTTTATAATTGTAAGTTAGAGTTTCATAATATTGCTGTCTGAAGTACTGGAGTTTTTAAGCAGCTTAGAATATACAAACTTTAGAACAACTGATGAATTAACGAGCAGAAAATATTTAATATTACTTTGCTACAGTTTTTAAATTGTAATAATATATTTATTTAACTTTTTTTTTGCCAGGAAACTTATGAATGGTTCTATTAAGATTAGTAAGTTTCTGTTTGGTTTAGTACTGCATTTTGTAGCTTTTCTCTACCTCAGTGGTCTAAAGGAAAAAAGTAAAAATAAAAATTCCAGGCTATTATGGCAAGCTGTGTCAGATAATAAAAGTTATGCTTTCAGTCAAGCAAAGTACATCCTCACTGTGCTGCTTTGTTTGAATTTAGAAGGAGATGGAAAATATTAAGTGAGTTGTTATAATCACTACAAGGATCTGTAGTTATTTTTGACACTGAGACTTTCAAGATCTGATTATTTCCTGAAAGTAGTGTGTGTGGTGTTGTTTGGGGTTTTTTTTTATTTTTTTTAAATGAAGGCGTAGCCCTCGCATGAAATACAGACTTACTTTCTGTTGCATGGATATGCTGTCTTAATAATGTTATCCATATTTTCCCAGAAATATTAATGAAAATTTCAGTGGAAGTTGTGTGCTGAAGAATAATGAACAACTTTAGCATTTGCTGTTTTATGACTTTGGTAATAAGATTATTATTTCCCCCCCCGATGTTTCTGGTCTTTTGTCTATGACCAATATGGGAGCCTCTAATTATATTGGGGAACAAGAAAACACTAACTTCCTACAGGTCAGGAAATGAAGAAATCGGACTTCTATCTGTAAACCTCTATTTGTTGTCATTATGGGAGGTAATGATCTCTGAGGATATGGATGTGTTTTATGGTGGTAAAAAGCTGAGTTCAGTATGACTTTTTGTCACCTGAAAGAATAAACTGTTTCAAGGTCACGCTGTCCCTGCTCAGTGTGATATTTGGAGGGTCAGTGGAGAAAATAAACTGGGATCTATATGACTGCATGGGTATGTATTTCTCTTAGGGACCCCTCCTAACTCCTCTCCAGATAATTTTGCTGTAGCTGGAGATCAAGGTCTGTGGCATCTGGAAAAGGAGGAAAATAAGTGAATGGTATTTGCAGATTGTTAGATTATCATTAAGACCGATCAAATAAAAGTGAACATAAACATAACAGAGATCCCTCTGTGTGAAAACTAAATAAAATCCCCTTGGACTTTTACTTACATTTTTCTTTTGATGACATCCTTATGTTGGAATAATTATATTTTATTATAGGCATTACATATCTCTTTGTAGCTTAAAATTAAGGATATTGCTCAATTTGGATCATTGACATGTATTTCTAAACTTTGAATGTTAAGGCGGTCTTATATTGACATTTGGGGTGTTTATGTGACATTTAATATTACCGCTTAGCAAAATTGATGTAAAATGCTGTCTGGAGTAACTGAGGGTCTTTATTAGTTTTAACACTTATATAGCTGAGTTATTTCATTGAAATTATTCTTCTGAGCTTAACACTAATAGTAACAAAGTTACTTTGTGCAGTCAGAATTTTTAAAGATATAATGTAGTAGAATGCAACGTGATTTGAGTTTCATTTAATGTTGTATTTTGTATCTAGGATCTTAGAAGAAAAGCAAGAGATGAGAGGTAGTCCTGCAAAGATACAATATTTTCTAATATTAATTTAGTAGTCCCATCAAATACGATAATCTACATATCTTAATTTATGTGTGTTTTGACTTCATTCAGTGTTTTTATTTTAATTTTATTTATTGCTGTTATCTTTGTTTTAAACATGTGACTAAACTTGAGCTGTAACTGTTCCTTTAGAAACAGTCAGCAAGTACTAGTTTATATGAGCTTACTGTAGAACTGAATACAATTAGGTAACTGCTAATAATACAATTCCACTATATTTATTTAATACACTGACAATGGAGCTAAACAAACATCATGCTAAATAGGAGAGATCAGTGTCACCATTCAGAGGTAGCTGTCAGCTTTCTGCTGCTTTGGGTTGGCTTGTATATGAATAATGATACATACACTACCAGCTGTGAGCACCTCAGCTGGATAACTGTCATGTAATAAAACGTGAACACCGCATTGGGTTTCTCTATAGAATTCTTACAGTCTTGGATAGCACCAATGTACAAGCTGAAATCCAGAATTTCATTTTGAACTCTTCCAGAAATCCTTAGTTCATATGCATGTATAATTCAGTATCTATCTTTTTCATTTTCAATGTTGAATCTGGTTCTCCATTTACTCTGTTTTGTATATTTTGGGGCTTTTTATTTACCTCATGGTTTTAAGCCTTCAGAGGTGATGTTTGTCAACTTTTCACCATAACAAAGAGAATGTATTACCATTTTAATGTGAAAACTGAGATTTGTTCATGTCGATGCTAACTTGCATAGGTCTGCTGTATGGTAGTGTAAGTTCTTGTGAACCAATACAGCCCACTACATCCAAATGTGTATCAAAATAATTGAATATTTTACAGTTGGAAATAGTGAATGCTGACTGGATGTATAAGATAGCATATAAGATATACAAAAGTACAATAAAGATAAAAGTACAATACATGTGTCAGTTTAAGGATGTAGATTAACTTGTTGCATTTAAGAGAAATCCCTTCATTTTTTTAGTTTTAGTTTTCAGAAAATATATGGTTTTATGTTTGTTAAGTTTAGAAGAAAAACGAATGAGCGATTTTTACATATTCAGATCAACACCTAAGTTTACAAATGCTCAACTTTAAGTTTAATGCAAATGCTTTCATGTGAAGCTATGTGCACGACTAGGGACTGTTGTGGTTTAACCCGGCAGGCAGCCAAACACCACAAAGCCGCTTGCTCACTCCACCCACCCCACACTGGGATGGGGGAGAGAATCGGAAGGGTAAGAGTGAGAAAAACTCGTGGGTTGAGATAAAGACAATTTAATAGAACAGAAAAGGAAGGGAAATAATAATAATAATAACAATAATAATGATAGAATATACAAATTGAGTGTACAAGCCGAGCAATGCCCAAAAAACAGCGATTGCTACTTCCTGGACACGCCTACCATTCATATACTGAGCATGACGTCACATGGTATGGAATACCCCATTAGCCAGCTGGGCTGGCTGGCTGTCCTGGCTATGCTCCCTCCCAGCTTCTTGTGCACCTGGCACAGCATGGGAAGCTGAAAAGTCCTTGACTAGCAGGGTACTTGGAAACAACTGAAAACATCAGTGTGTTATCAACATTCTTCTCATACTAAATCCAAAACACAGCACTAGGAAGAAATTGAACTCTATCCCAGCCAAAACCAAGACAGTATCCACCCCTTATTCTATACCATCTACGTCATGCCTAGGTCTCACATTTTCCAATACATTCCAATTAATCACCACCACCTTTCTTGTCTTTTGATATATACACAGAGATATCATTCCCTTAGTCTATGGGCCATCCCTCTAAAATGTCCATTGAGTTCATTTAGTCCATGACTTTGGGCTCCATCTGTCATAACAGTCTTGCAGGGCCAGAGAGATGGTGTGTGGTGTTGGACTGTTGCATCCTGAAGCCAGTTCTGATTCCAGTATTGCTGCGCTCGTCCGGTTCTATCATTGTTGCACTTTGCTCAGTTTCATCGGAGTTCATTCTTCATTAATCTGGGTAATTTTTACTACAATACCATTGATAGCAACCATAGAAGTGATGATATACAATATCACATAGCAATTAACATCTTACAATCCAGTTCACTGGCTATTTTCACCCAAAATCAAATCCCCTTGAGGTACACACCAGACTTCCCCATCCTTTCGCATTACCCACCAAGTGCACCCAGGTCCTTGAGCAAAAGCAATCCCACAGATGGGTTTTCCCTTGCCAGAGGCAGGAGTAACCCAGACTGTCTTCCCCAGCATATTTCTTATGTGCACAACAGGGACGTTATGCCCCTCTACAGTAAGAAAAAGCTTTGATTGCGCAGGGCCATCTCGATTGAAAGATCCCCTGGTGTTGACTAACTAACCAGGTGGCTTTTGCTAAATGTGTGTCCCAATGCTTGAATGTCCCACCACCCATTGCTCTCAGCGTAGTCTTCAGCAGCCCGTTGTATCATTCGATTTTCCCAGAGGCTGGTGCATGGTAGGGGAAGTGATAGACCCACTCAATGCCATGCTCTTTGGCCCAGGTGTCTATGAGGGTGTTTCGGAAATGAGTCCCGTTGTCTGACTCAATTCTCTCTGGGGTGCCATGTCGCCATAGGACTTGCTTTTCAAGGCCCAGGATGGTGTTCTGGGCAGTGGCATGGGGCACGGGATATGTTTCCAGCCATCCGGTGGTTGCTTCCACCATGGTGAGCGCATAGCGCTTGCCTTGTTGGGTTTGTGGGAGTGTGATATAATCAATCTGCCAGGCCTCCCCATATTTATATTTCAACCATCGTCCTCCATATCAAAGAGGCTTTACTCGCTTGGCTTGCTTGATGGCAGCGCACAATTCACATTCATGGATAACCTGGGCAATAGCATCCATGGTTAAGTCCACCCCTCGATCACGAGCCCATCTATATGTTGCATCTCTGCCTTGATGGCCTGAGGTGTCATGGGCCCACAGAGCTATAATTAATTCACCCTTCTGTTGCCAGTCCAGATCCACCTGAGCCACTTCAATCTTAGCAGCCTGGTCCACCTGCTGGTTGTTTTGGTGTTCTTCAGTGGCCCGACTCTTGGGTATGTGAGCATCTACATGACGTACTTTGACAACCAGGTTCTCTACCCGGGCAGCAATATCTTGCCACAACGCGGCAGCCCAAATGGGTTTACCTCTGCGCTGCCAGTTGTTCTGCTTCCATTGCTTCAACCACCCCCACAGGGCATTTGCCACCAACCATGAGTCAGTATAGAGATAAAGTACTGGCCATTTTTCTCGTTCAGCAATGTCCAAGGCCAGCTGGATGGCTTTCACCTCTGCAAACTGGCTCGATTCACCTTCTCCTTCAGCAGTTTCTGCAACTTGGCGTATAGGACTCCATACAGCAGCCTTCCACCTCCGATGCTTTCCCACAAGGCGACAGGACCTATCAGTGAACAGGGCATATTGCTTCTCATTTTCTGGCAGTTTCTTTTACAGTGGGGCCTCTTCAGCACATGTCGCCTCCTCCTCTGGGCATATTCCAAAATCTTTGCCTTCTGGCCAGTTCGTGATCACTTCCAAGATTCCTGGCCTCGGATCCTCTGTATCCCCGACTCCAGAACCCTAAGGGTCGACCTTGAGTCTCCCCTGGTGCTTTCTGCCAGAGGCTCCAGGTAGGGCCATTCTCCCCGGCTGCGGTGTAGAGCACATTCTTTACATCTTGTCCTGCCTGGACTGGCCCAAGGGCTACTGCATGAACTATCTCCCATTTAATTTGTTCAAAGGCTTGTTGTTGCTCAGGGCCCCATTTGAAGTCGTTCTTCTTCCAGGTCACTTGATAGAGAGGGCTTACAATCAGGCTGTAATCTGGAATATGCATTCTCCAAAAGCCCACAACGCCTAAGAAAGCTTGTGTTTCCTTTTTGCTAATTGGTGGGGACATGGCTGTTATTTTGTTGATCACATCCATTGGGATCTGACAACGTCTGTCCTGCCATTATATTCCTAAAAACTGGATCTCCTGTGCAGGTCCCTTGACCTTACTTTGTTTTATGGCAAAGCCGGTCTTCAGAAGGATTTGGACTATTCTCTCCCCTTTCTCAAAAACTTCTTCTGCTGTGTTGCCCCATACAATGATGTCATCAATTTATTGCAGGTGTTCTGGAGCCTCACCCTGTTCCAGTGTGGTGTGGATCAGTCCATGGCAAATGGTAGGGCTGTGTTTCCACCCCTGGGGCAGTCGGTTCCAGGTGTACTGGACGCCCCTCCAAGTGAAAGGAATCTGTGGCCTGCATTCTGCTGCCAAAGGGATTGAGAAGAATGCATTAGCAATGTCAATTGTGGCGTACCACTTGGCTGCCTTTGATTCCAGTTCATATTGAAGTTCTAGCATGTCTGGCACGGCAGCACTCAGTGGCGGCGTGACTTCGTTCAGGCCACGGTAGTCTACTGTTAATCTCCACTCTCCATTGGAGTTTTGCACTGGCCATATGAGACTGTTAAAGGGTGAGTGAGTCTTGCTGATCATTCCTTGGCTCTCCAGTTCACGAATCAGTTTATGTATAGGAATCAAGGAGTCTCGGTTGGTGCGATATTGCCGCCAGTGCACTGTTGTGGTAGCGATTGGTACCTGTTGTTCTTCGACCCTCAGCAACCCCACAACAGAAGGGTCCTCCGAGAGACCAGGCAACGTGGACAGCTGTTTAATTTCCTCCGTCTCCAGGGCAGCTATACCAAAAGCCCACCGGTACCCTTTTGGGTCCTTGAAATACCCTCTCCTGAGGTAGTCTATGCCAAGGATGCACGGAGCCTCTGGGCCAGTCACAATGGGGTGCTTCTGCCACTCATTCCCGGTTAGGCTCACTTCGGCCTCCAATACAGTTAACTCTTGGGATCCCCCTGTCACTCCAGAAATACAAATGGGTTCTGCCCCTTCATAGCTTGATGGCATCAGGGTGCACTGCGCACCGGTGTCTACGAGAGCCTTATACTCCTGTGGGTCTGATGTGCCAGGCCATCGAATCCACACAGTCCAGTAAACCCGGTTGTCCCTTTCCTCTACCTGGCTGGAGGCAGGGCCCCTCTAGTCCTGGTCATAGTATTCCTTACTCACTTCTTGCAAAGGCAAGTCAAGAATCTCTTCATTACAATCCAAAGTAAGATCAGGCCTTCTACTCTGTCTGGGGAACTGTTCACTGGAAACTGGACCGTCGTGAGACAGCTTTTTTCTGAAAGTTGGAGCAGCATTTTTCCTGGGAGAACCCCCTTGTGTGATTATTTTTTGCAACTCACGTACCTGTGCCTCTAGGGTCGAGGTAGGTTTTCCATCCCACTGCCTCATGTCCTCTCCGTGGTCATGCAGGTAAAACCGCAGGGTGCCCCGTGGTGTGTACTTTCTATATCCTCTCTCTTGAGCAGAAGAACGCTGACTCCTAATGGCTGAGATACTGGTCTGTACAGGTGGAGAATAGGACATATCCTCTTTGAGTTGCTGGAACTCCCGGGACAGTTTCTCCACAGCTGAGACAAGGGAGGAAGAGAGACTTTCTTCGTATTCCCGGAGTCTGCCAACCGCGTCATCCACCGTTGGTGCTTCTTCCTCTTTCCAGCACAGTACTGCCAACGAACTAGCATGTGATGCTAGTGCACTCCATACTAACTTCTGCCACATGGGTCGCATGCACTGGACTTCATCTGGATCTTTGGGTACTTGCTCGTTGTCCAGGTCACTATAAATCACCTCCAGCACGCCTAATTCTCTCAGGTACTGGATACCTCTCTCCATGGTGGTCCACTTGCCTGGGTGGCATATAACATCTTCCTTGAAGGGATACCTTTCCTTCACACCTGACAGCAGTCGCCTCCAGAGGCTGAGGACCTGTGCCCCTTTTCCAATCGCTTTGTCAATGCCCCCTTCCCTAGCAAGGGATCCCAGCTGTTTGGCTTCCTTCCCCTCTAATTCCAGGCTACTGGCCCCATTATCCCAGCATCGGAGCAGCCAGGTGACAATATGCTCGCCTGGACGATGGCCGAAATCTTTCCGCATAACTTGCAACTCATTCAGGGATAGGGATCAGGTGGTTTCCGTCTCGTTTATGAGTTCTTCCTCTTCCTCCTGCCCTCCTCGTGATGGCCCTGCTTTTCCATCATCCCTTTCTAAACAACCTGACTTCGCCTTACAAGATTTCTTCTTCTGTACAGGGACGACGGATACCAGCAAGGGTTGGTCCTCTGGTTCAGCTGTAGTACCTGTTGCAGGGGTTGGAGTAGCCGCAGTGCCCGTCGTGGGGGTTGGAGTAGCCGCAGTGCCCCCCGTTGCGGGGGTTGTAGTAGGCGCAGTGTCTGTTGTGGACGTTGGAGTGACCGCAGTGCCCGTCTTTTTGTTATCAGATCCAGAGACCTTCTCTCCCCCTTGAGGGTTCTGAATAGTGTTGAACAGGGCTTGGTAGGCATGGGCCAGGCCCCAGCACGTTGCAGTAATCTGGGTCTCTCTGGAATTGCCAGGGTGACAGCATACGTTTTCCAAATATTTCACTAGTTTTTCAGGATTCTGCACTTGTTCAGGGGTGAAGCTCCAAAACATTGGAGGTGCCCACTGTCCTAGGCACTTGCCCGTACTACCCCACTACCCTGCCACTCATAACTATCCAGCCTTGGGGCAGATCTCTGGGTGGTATTCTTAAATAGTTGTTTAACCTTAAACAAGGCCTGAAACGCATTCAGGAGACATAGCAATAGGAACACGCTGGTTTGAACATCCCAAGGATATTCAAAATCCTCAAGAGCTATTGTAATCAGCCTGGCAGAGAAGGGGAAGGTGAAGGAAGCTGTCTCCCCCGTAAATTGGCTCTCCAAGGAGAAGAGGTAAAAAGTGTAATTACTAATAGTTTCCGAGAAATAGCTCCTGAAGCACGGGAATGATGGCAGTGCTGAGTACAATCCCATGACCAATACTTTTATCATACCATAAGCCAGTGTTACACAGTGTAGCAAAGCAATAACCTTAATCCATCTCCCAGAGATGGTAATCCCCACAAAAATACCGACAAACAGCAGTATATACAGCCAGTAAGGTGCTACATACCAAAACTTCAAGTACAGATCCAACAACTCTGAGAGCAATAAACCAACATTGTGACCAGCGACTACTAAACTGATATAATGAATGCTTATAACAATTTGTTTTAACCTGCTTAGGTCAGATGTGTCGTTATGTCAATCCTTCGAGCCCCACATTGGGCGCCAAAAAGGACTGTTGTGGTTTAACCTGGCAGGCACCGAAACACTACACAGCTGCTTGCTCACTCCCCACACACAGTGGGATGTGGAGGGAATCAGAAGGGTAAGAGTGAGAAAAGTCGTGGGTTGAGATGAAGACAGTTTAATAGAACAGAAAAGGAAGGGAAAAAAAAAAAATAGAATATACAAAATGAGTGAAGCACAATGCAATTGCTTACCACCCGCCGAGCAATGACCAAAAACCAGCGATCGCTACTTCCTGGACATGCCTACCATTCATATACTGAGCATGACGTCACATGGTATGGAATACCCTGTTGGCCAGCTGGGCCAGCTGTCCCGGCTATGCTCCCTCCCAGCCTCTTGTGCACCTGCAAGAGCATTGGAAGCTGAAAAGTCCTTGACTAGCAGGGTACTTAGCAGCAACTGAAAATATCAGTTTGTTATCAATATTCTTCTCATACTAAATCCAAAACACAGCACTAGGAAGAAATTTAATTCTATCCCAGCTGAAACCAGGACAGGGACAGTGGTTTATATGAATAGGGAGCAACATCTTAAATGTGTAATACAAATAAATATAATGTAATTTTGAGTATTCTGAGTTAAAATAGCCTTTGAAAATACAGCTTTCTTGAAGCAGGGGGGTTTTTAATAGCAACATCTCAATGATTTTTGAATTTGTCAGTATCGATAAAATATTTTTTGTAATTGGGTTCCTGAGTTTTTTGTGATTTTTTTTGCTGGTTTGATTTTAAAGTTTGTGACTAAAAGAAAAAGCAGTTGTATAAATAATCTAGGCTTTTAGAGTTGTATGTCTATCTTGCATATGTTTTGGAGATTGGGGTGATAATGCAATCCCTTTTATCCTGGAGTGTGTGACTGAAAGCGTCCGTATTAGTCATAGTGTCCCATTCTAGAGCAACCAGGATCACAGAACAGGCTTTTAGCCTAGAAGAGTCCACAAAAAGATGAAACTGGTACACTTCTCCTGAAGTCCACAAAGCACTTAACGCTGTAACAGATATAAAACCTTTAGCACATAAGATTGAAAGCAGTAGATGTTAGTGTGTAGTCTAATCAAATCCATATGTTTGAGTTAGCTTTTAGGTTACATTGACATTGTTTATCTGAGGGATTAGATGCACCAAGGATGGTGAATCCCAGGAAGGCTCTGGTGAGATAAAGGCATGAAGACATTATTCAACCTCTGTAGAGAGTTAACTGGGCATGGCCTTGGGGGAAGAAACATGATAAGTCGGCCAAATAAGGGAGTACCAAGATAAGCACTAAGAGAACAGAAACTGCAGGTAAAACTAAAGAAACAACTACTTGAACTACGGGTGAACTATCCTGATTAGCATGGTAAAAAACCCACCCACGGGCAGGAAAGCCTCCTACCAACCAAAGCCCCTTCCCCACAGAATATGCGCAGTAAGAAGAGAGGACACTGTGGCTTTAAGTGAAGACGAGGCATTGCAAGAACCAATAGAAGTAAGGATGACTAAGTGTAAATGTAAAAGTACTGGTAACTTTTGCTCGGAGAGTATAAAATGTTTACCGTGTGTTAATTGAGGTGTGCTAGCTTTGCGGAGTTACCACCTAGCACTCATCTCTGCGCAGACATGAAATAAATAAATATCTCGGCTCTGTGTATGAGATTGGCTTATTGCACACCGGGTAATGGACCCTGCTTGAGGGACAAGAAGCGTGCCAGGGGAATAAAGCAAGAGGGAGCAATGGCATCAGCAGTGCTCTTGGATCTCATAGTTAGCAGAGAATTTGTTACATTGAAAATGGCCAGGTCATCCAAAAAGGTGTTACCCTCCCGAGGTTTCATACCCAAAAAACAAAACCCCACAAAAAACTTGTTTCATTGACCTTTTCTCCCCCCCGCCCCCCCAGTGATGAGGCTAACCAAACCTACTTTATTCACTAATATTCCAGTGACTTGTGAAGAAAGAGATTTGCCAGGTATGTCTTTTCTACTAACTGGTTATTATGTACGTATTACCAGGCTTAAGCAATATGAGTGTCTGAGACACTGAGATGTTAGAGGTGTTTTACAACCTCCCATAGACGGTAATCTGAAACAGCAATATATTTTATGTTTGGTGATGGCTATAGGCAAATACCAAGGTGCACTCTACAACTATTGACCTACAGCTTTGAGAGCTTGGTGATTATATTGCAAACACGTGACCTCAAAGTCTGAGCAATTAAGCACAATATCCCTGTAGATGCTGTTGTGGGGTAGGGAGCATGCATATATTGTAAGATGGAAGGCAGCTGTAAGAAAGAGAAATGTGTAATTGTAGAAAACAAGTTTGGCATTACTATCTTTATCTGGAGAAAACTCCCTGCTAATTAGAACCAACACATGAATGTTCTATGGAAAATGATTTTGCAAGCATCACCACTTTTGAATTGTGTTATGCTTGGTGTATAGAAAGGCATAAATTGGAAGTTTCTGGGTTGTCCCTCAGTAATAGTTGCAGTCTAGAAGTCAAGTATAAGAAAGAGGCAAAGGAAAGATCCAAGAAAAGAGGATTGTGTGGAACTGCAAAGCAAGTGAGGGAAGAAAGTAAGTGGGGCTGATTAGTTCTGTTATGTAATATGCTTTACTCGGGCAGAATTTCCCTTAAAGTTTAATGTTAATTTGAGCAAGGCCTTTGGGATTGGGCCCTTCAGCATGTATACTGAATGATTTAATGGACACAAATGCCTGGAAGTAAGTTATAATTTATAGACAGACATATAGATATGTATTTTATCCCTAAATAAGTTGGTTGTAAATTAAGTATGTCTAAAATAAATTATGACTAAATAAGTGATTAAGTGTCGTAACTTAAATGCAGACAAAGCTTTAGAGTTGGCAAATATTTAGATACTAGCATTTTGATGTTTCTACAGGTAACCTATTTAACCAGCTCATGAAAGATGATCCTTCTACTGTAAAGGGAGCAGAAACTTTGATGCTGGGAGAAATGCTGACTTTGCCTCAAAATTTTGGGTAAGAATGAATTATTATAATTGTAGCATGCAAGGTTTAGGATTCATTTAACAGTAATGTGTTTATTACTTTTTTTGAACATCATTGTTATGCAATGAGATGTGCAATCATTTTAAAAATAATCTGTGGCTTGATTTATAATGTGAAATAATGTATAAATGTGTGCTGCCTGATGTTCTTTGTCTGTAGCCTAACTCTGAATGTAATAAGGATTGGAAGTTGAAATAAATTTGCACCTGTGGGTGAATTTCTAACATAATGCACTACTATAAACCACAGCTTATACTGACAGAGTTTACTATGGTGTTTTTTGTGGATACTGTAAGCTATCTTCTTCTCAGATTTTTGTCTAGAAAAAAATTCTGGTTGGTTTGTTCTCTTTTGAAATTGTTTCTCTTAGAAGGATGACATTTAGAAGTATGGGTGTGAAATTGCCAATGTACTTTTAGGCTTTGATCTGGCAAACTCTTAAGCTATTCTCACATTTGACTCTTGGGAAGAATCCTGTTGCCTTCTGGATATAAAGAGAGAGAAAAACATTTGACCGCTATGTCTGATGCAGCTCTGTAATCATAGCAAATGGGATTCCCATAATAGAACCCGTTGCTTCTAATTTAAGCACTATATTGACTTGTGTGCTCTGAGTAGGGTTTACTGCAACTTATATGTAAGCCTCTTCTAGGGCCTTCACAGACTGCCTCTATGTAGCATTATAAGAACTGGAGCTAGTAATTGGTATTGGCAAGGTTGCTGAACAGCTTAAAATATTGTGGTGGGTTGACTCTGGCTGGATGCCAGGTGCCCACCAAGCTGCTCTATCACTCCCCATCCTCAGCAGGACAGGGGGAGAGAAAAATATAATGAAAGGCTCATGGGTCGAGATAAGGACAGGGACATCACTCAACAATTACTGTCACAGACAAAACAGACTTGACTCAGGGAAATTAATTTAATTTATTGCCAATCAAATCAGAGTAGGGTAATGAGAAATAAAACCAAATCTTAAAACACCTCCCCCCCACCCCTCCCTTCTTCCCAGGCTCAACTTCACTCCTGATTTCTCTACCTCCTCCCCTCGAGCGGCGCAGGGGGATGGGGAATAGGGGTTGCAGTCAGTTTATCACGTATTGTCTATGCCACTCCTTCCTCCTCACACTCTTCCCCTGCTCCAGCGCGGGGTCCCTCCCACGGGAGACAGTCCTCCACGAACTTCTCCAACATGGGTCCTTCCCACAGGGCTGCAGTTCTTCACGAACTGCTCCAGCGTGGGTCCTTTCCACATGTCCTTTCCACGGGGTGCAGTCCTTCAGGAACAGACTGCTCCAGCATGGGTCCCCCACGGGGTCACAAGTCCTGCCAGAAAACCTGCTCCAGCGTGGACTCCTCTCTCCACGGGGTCACAGGTCCTGCCAAGAGCCTGGTCCAGTGTGGGCTCTCCATGGGGTCACAGTCTCCTTTGGGGTGCATCCACCTGCTCCGGCATGGGGTCCTCCACGGGCTGCAGGTGGATATCTGCTCCACCATTAACCTCCATGGGCTGCAGGGGGACAGCCTGCTTCACCATGGTCTTCACCACGGGCTGCAGGGGAATCTCTGCTCTGGCGCCTGGAGCACCTCCTCCCCCTCCTTCATCACTGACCTTGGTATCTGCAGAGTTGTTTCTCTCACATATTCTCACTCCTCTTTTCCGGCTGCTGTTGTGCAGCAGTTTTTTCCCCCTTCTTGAATATGTTATCACAGAGGTGCTACCACCGTCGCTGATTGGCTCAGCCTTGGCCAGTGGCGGGTCCCTCTTGGAGCTGGCTGGCACTGGCTCTATTGGACATGGGGGAAGCTTCTGGCATCTCCTCACAGAAGCCACCCCTGTAACCCCCGCCGCTACCGAAACCTTGCCATGCAAACCCAATACATTTATATAGATGTATATATATTAATTAAAACTTAAAGGTGTTTTAGTGAAATGTTATGTATTTTTTTAAAAAATAATTGTTACTAAACTTTTTTTTTTTTAACACAGAAATATATTTCTGGGAGAGATGTTTTCCAGTTACATTAGTGTACATAATGATAGTAATCAAGTTGTCAAGGACATACTAGTGAAGGTATGTGAAGATAAATCTACTTACTGGATTTATAAAAAATAAAATATGTTGAGTAGGTTTTCTGACAATATCTGGTATGTTTAATGCTAATATATAGACTTTAAGAAATATCTGTCCCTTTTTCCAATCCAGAAAATATCCCTGGAAATTGGAAACAATAAGAAATCAAAATAGGAATTATGATAGAAATCTTTAAAGATTAAAATAAAAAATTAGGATTGTATTTAAAAAAAAAAAAAAGAATAGGTTGTAAAGCTTCTCTGGAGAATTGGTGTAGCTAAACTTCCACAGCCGAAAAATTGGGGTTATATTCTCTTACTTGCACTTTCAATGAGGTAATTGAAGCGAGTCTCTGTAAAGCATGTGTTAACTTTTATTTTGCTTATATTTCAAATGAGTTCTTTTCTAGTGCATCTTTTTTTTGCATTTTCTGCTGAGCAAACAATACGTTGAGAATAGAAATTCTAGAAATCATTGTGGAACTCAATGTAAAAAGTAAATGGAGATTTTTTTATAAGCTGCATGTTAAAGGATTGGACCATTTATATATATTTTAGAATTGTCTTTAGCTTTGACAAGTATCTTGTCATCTTAACATATCTTAGTTGTATTATATGTATAAAAGTGTGTAGCTACAGAATGCTCAGTGAAACCTAGTACTTTTCAACCTAAGTTATTTTTCTTCAGATTGCTTTAAGCAGCTGTAGTTCTAACCAATGCTTTGTTTTTCTGTCCCCAGGCTGATCTTCAGACAAGTTCTCAGTGCCTGAACCTTTCAGCTTCTAGTGCTGCAGTGGCAGAACTTAAACCTGACTGTTGTATTGATGATGTGATCCATCATGAAGTAAAGGAAATAGGAACACACATGTAAGGTTTTAAATTTTTCTCTGTTTTTTTTTTTTTTAAATTATGGCAGAGCTTAATCAAGCTTAGATGAAACTGCAGCACATGCATGCTATTCTGTTTCTGCTTTGATATAGGCACAAAATTTAAAGTAATTAAAAATTATTTTTTAAAAAATTGTTTCTTTCAGCTTAGCTTGTGCAGTAAGTTACACTATGCAGACAGGAGAGAAGATGTACTTCAGAAAGTTCTTCAAATTTCAGGTATTGCATGAAGTATTCTACTCGTAATAAGTAGGTAAATCTGGAAAACCCATTTTAAAAGAGTTGATAACTTTAAAAGCACTTTTACATACTAAAAATATATTTTACTTTTAAAATTGAACCAGTAAAAACTATAGCTTCAAACTTCACATGAACTGATGATTTCTAATTACCATGCAGTTAAACATTTCAGAAGTAATAAATATTACCTCTTATAATTTTTATTCATTTATTGGGAAAGAAAAATCAACCCTTTAAAAAATCTTTTTATAGCAGCCAGCTTTATGATTATTTTTAAACAGAACAAGTATTGTTCATTCTGACTTTGACACATGTAACCTTTGAGTTTAGATTGTAAAATTCTTGTTTTGTTTTATTGTGTGTAACCTTTTTTAAATTGGAACTTAATGTATGTGTGTGTTTATTTAATGGATGTTTATTTTTTAGAGAAATATGCTGAGACTTGGGTAATTGTGGGCCCTTTTCCATAGAAAGGAGGATTAGGCGACATGCTTTACTGAATACATTTTTAGATATCGTCACAGACCTGTATCTTTTGCAAGTTACAAGTGATTTAATTTTGCTCTTTTAGCCCTATATTCAATCTAGATACTTCAGACAAAAGTATTTCAGTCTTTAGAAGGCTAAATTGCCATGTGCTACAGACAAAGAACACCCTAGTGCTGTTAGTACTTGTGGGCCTTGAAATGCCAGGTATTGATTAGGCAAGATGTTTATAGACAGTCCTAGGGAATGATCCCTACCAATTTTTGTGTTATACTCTCCTCTGAACTCAGAAACTCTGCAGTATTTCTTCATCTTTATTGAAGTTGATTTTCATCTTTGTGTGTTTTGTCTTGCTCTCCTTGTGAAAGTGTTTCCCTTTCAATTTCTCCTTTCTTTGTCCCCGAGGTGTTAAGTATTCTGTCCCTCTGTCTCCTCTAGGCTTTCTCTGATCTCTGATGTATGCATCTGCAGGCTTCCAGTTCTCATCTTCTCTCCCCTCCCTACCTTTGTTCTTGCCAGAGCCTCATTCAGGATTGTTGATTTGTCTCCTTTACATTTGATACAGACACTTATTTGGACACGTTTTTCAGGGGTCTACATACATATTGTAATTTCTATATGTTTTTTTAACTTAATCCAACACAGGCAACTTTAATGTCAAAATAGCTAAGGCCAGTTATCATCTGTCAAATTTGAAGCTTTTCCTTCAAAAAAAGGAAGCATAAGAGCTTCTAAAAAAGTATATGTACACTTTAACACCGTTCTGTAAATACTCTCTGATTCATTATGAGAAAAACACTTCACTGAGTAATTTTGGTTGTTATTTTTTAAATTTGACATGGAGACCCCAGGTAGAAAATCTGAGAATGAACAAACAAAAAAAAACGTTACAGACAACTGAACAGTGTTTATAACAGGAATTGATGGCTGCTAGTGATCGAGGTGCCGCCAGCTACTTTATAACATAAAAACCATTTTCTGTTTGACAGATTCTGAACATTTTCCATTATGTTTTCTAGGGTCGTTTAAGTTGAACTATTGTTACAATTGGCTTTAAACAGCTTCTTTTTCAACCATATATGTACTTTAATATTGATCAATAGTGCCTTTTTGTTCCAGAGCTTTCTCTGAGTAATTAACACCATTATTTTTATATGGAGAAGGAATGATTCTTTCTAGGGTTTGGTTGTTGTTTGTTTGGGTTTTTTTTTTTTTTGTGAACCTCACAATACTTATTTGATCTTTACTGGAATGCCACTTGAAATTTACTGGAATGAACAGAAAGACTTTGTTTATCAGAAGGAGATAGAAAACATCGGAATTTAGGGAAATGAATAAGCAGCTCACTGAAGTAAAATATTTGGGGGGGGAACCAACAAACACCTACATTAAAATTTTGACTTTTTTTCCCGACTAGAGAGAGAGATAGTTATGATTATTTGAAAGATTTTTAACATTATGGCTGTTATGCAAAAATCTCTATGAAGACTACTTTTTAACCTTGAATTCTTCAGGGCTAAAAACTTTGTTCACAACTTGGAACTTTAGGGGTCTCTCAAGATGCTGTACATTTATATGTAAACAAAAGAAAATTTTCCCTGTGTAAAGGAAAATAAATGTCTTCAGCAAGATAATTTAAATTTGTTTCCTTATAAGTATAATAGAAGATTATTTCTGAGTTATATCAATGCATATCCATTTCATATTTGAATGTGTTACCTGTAGGGGCTTTATGCACAAAATTCAAGCACTTAAGAACCAACATTTTATTATCACCTTTTACATCATCAAATTGTTCTCTCTTGCTGATTTAATCTTATGTGATTAAAATGTTGGGGTTTTGTGTGTGGTGTGTTTTTTTGTGGGGTTTTATTGTTGGTTGTTTTTTTTTAATTTCTTGTAACAGTTGCATTTTCAAGAAGGAAGTGAAGGCTAGTAATGGTTTGTTTCTTAAGCTAATCACATGAATAGTTCTCTATATCATTTATTTTTAGAGAAGCCCTCAGCAGCTTTTGTTTGCTGCAAAACACTGAAGGACTTGTAAATATTACATGGTTCTTGCTCCGTCTTGAAAGCAAGTGCAGACCACTTCAGGATACAAGATGGATGTAATGTTCTTTTAAAGACCTAGATCTACTCAGTGCACTGGATTTGTCTGGTTTCGTAAGAGGCCAGTGCTTAGGTGGAAAAGTATTTGTTATCAGTCTGAGAAAACTGCTCAGTAGCAAAGCAGTAAAGTGTGTAAATAAGAAGCAGCTAGCATATACTATAAATTGTGAGGTTTTAGATGAGTTGATTCTATCATATATTCCATTACGCATCTCTTCTGCTTAAGATAAAAAAAGAAAAATAACAATTTAGTAAAGATCCTACGCTTATAAACAGTTTATGCTGAAGTTGTCTGAGAAACCAATTGTCAATCTCTTTTTTTTTCATTTTATTCAGGTTCTTAAACCACTAGATGTGAAAACCAAATTCTGCAATGCTGAGGTGAGAGCTGTGTGTATTTGGGTTTGTTCTGGTGTGCTGGGTTTTTATTACTTCACATTAGGTGGTTAGATTAAATTCAAAGAGCTTCTTAAGTATGCAGTTTCTTAGAAAGATGATCTGTTCTAAAGGGAAAAAATTAGGTGGTGGATTTATATAAATTAGTTTAAAAAAATATCTATTTTTGATGAAGGGGAAAAGAGATGGTATCTAAGGCAGACACATCAGGACCTTAATGTAATTGACTGAAAATTTTGCATATTTTCTGCTTTCCCATGAACTCAAATATTTGCAGTTATTGCTTGTATATTTAGGCTGATAGAGTACTTACTGTAAGGGAGATTAATTGTTTGGAAAGCAGATAATAATTTACCAGACTGGGGAAATTTAAATTTATTTTTTTCCGGTGTAAATATGACCCCTCTGTTAAATTATTTAATTTTTAGGTTTGTGGCAGTTATACACAGTACTTCAAAACTAAATGACCTTATATATGCACTAAATATTTTTTGGACATACTCAGGCATCTGTCTTCAGCTATTTACAGGAAGAATTTTAATTGAAGGTGACTCAGATAGTGGAAACTCTTAAAAATTGCATACAGCATTCTTTTTATTTGTAGACATTCCCTGTGGATATATGTATTGTATGGGTCTGTTGTAGGGTATAAACTTCCACAATATCTCATTAGGAGTAGTTCATAACATAGGAAGTTAGAACATTTGTTTCCATCGTTATCACTTACTTGCTTTGTGATAGTGAGCATGTTCTGTATTGGTTGTACGAAGCTCAGAATGATACTTGCAAAGTACTTTGAGAGCTTCCATTATGAGTATTAAACTTATTCCATAACCCCTGACATATGGGCAACTATTACACTGCTATTCATTTGGTTGAAAACCTTCATTAGTATTCTGAAATAGTTTCATTGAAATAGTTTAAAAGATACAGTGAAGTTGCAGGTGCTTTATGCTGCAGTGAATAGTAGACGGGGGAAAAAAGATCAAAGTGTCAGGGAGAGAGGAGAAGAAAATATTTGGAATTTTGGCAATTTGAAAAATAACTTGTGTTAAACTAAGTAGAAAATATTTTGCTATCCTGTTTGTTTTTAACTAAGCAGATATACATGCTATGAATCTGCATGTAGAAAAGCAGAGAGTCTCCAAATCTATTGTTCTAACTATTTCGCTCCATCATAGTCACACCTGCGGTTCATCATGCAAGATTATGGCTATAGAGGTGCAAAAGATATATTTCTTTCCCTTCCTGACAGTATCAACAGAGAAAACAGAAGGGAGAAATAACAGATAATAATTTCTGGTCTACAAATGAGGATTCCAGATGCAAAGATCTGTCTTGTTCAGGGTTGTACAGGGAATTTTCCATAAAGATTTTTTTCTCTGCTGTGAATGAATAGCATGTAAATTATGAGACTTTTAATATATAGCGTGTAATTTATTTAGAAGGAGGATAAATCAAGGCATAGGTCATAAGGGATTTAAATATCATAGTACAGAGGAAAAAAGAGAAAAACGTTTTCCTAAAAATATCTTGGTACATGTATCTAGGCCACAGGCTTTTCAGTCCTTAGGTTGACTAGGCGTGAGATACCCAAGTAGGGTCAGAATGTTAGCACATACCACTGGTCGAGTGCTTTATAGAACTAGCGTTATATGTAAATGGGAATGTCTGGAAATGTCTTCTGCTGTGACTTAAGAACAAAAATAATCCTAAGAGACTAGGTAATTCCTCTGGGAACAAAATAAACCTCCATTTTGTACATGGATTATATTATTGTTTCAGATAGAAAATATGTGGTAGAGGAAAGAGGGACAGATATCTTAAAGTAAATGTTGCTGTCTCTATACTTCAGGTGTAAGTTTTGTTTTGTGCTGAAACACTTCATAACAAATGGAAATAAAACCCTTCTAAGGTAAATTTTCAGCAAACTTTTGACATAGGTCAAAAGTATTCTTTTCTTACAAAAATGTTTTACTGATTGTCCTGGTTTCGGCTGGGATGGAGTTGATTTTCTTCCTATTAACTGGTATAGTGCTGTGTTTTGGATGTAGTATGAGAATAGTGTTGATAACACACTGATGTTTTAGTTGTTGCTAAGTAATGTTTACCCTAGTCAAGGACTTTTCATCTTCCTGTGCCCTGCCAGGTGCGCGGGGGGCTGGGAGGGAGCGTGGTTGGGACGGCTGGTCCAGCTGGCCAATGGGCTATTCCATACCATATGGCATTATGCTCAGCATATAAGGCTGGGTGAAGAAGAAGGAGGGGGGACGTTCGGAGTGATGGCGTTTGTCTTCCCAAGTAACCGTTACGTGTGATGGAGCCCTGCTTTCCTGGCGATGGCTGAACACCTGCCTGCCGATGGGAAGTAGGGAATGAATTCCTTGGTTTGCTTTGCTTGCGTGCGCGGCTTTTGCTTTCCCTATTAAACTGTCTTTATCTCAACCCACGAGTTTTCTCACTTTTACCCTTTTGATTCTTTCCCCCATCCCATTGTGGGGGGGGTGAGCGGCTGCGTGGTGCTCAGTGGCCGGCTGGGGTTAAACCACGACACTGATTGGCCTTGATAAAGGACTGAATAAAATATCTCCATTCCTCAATTAGCTACCAATTCCTCATGATAAAGATCTATGAGAAGCTTTGGTGTCTGAGCTGGTATTTGTGGATTTTTCTTTTTTTGCTTTTTTTTCCCACCCCATAAAGGTTTTAAAAGGCTGCTTTGATGCCTTTTGTTCTTTCCGTCCAGGAATTTATGTGACTCCCATTACCATAGTATCCATGTGATTGAATTTTTTTTTTTTTTAAAGACTGTGGATGATATTAACTGAGGGATTTTCATTTGCCTAGCAAACTGATATAGTACCATTCTGATTTCATTTCTGAAAGTATATAAAGTGTTGCTATGTGTTGTGACCACAGAAGTCAAATAATATTAAAAAAACAAAAACAAAACTAGAAATAAGTCTTTGGTTAGATGTTATATGTGATACTACATTGCTGTCAGAAGCACCAAGACCTTCATCCTGAATATTAAGGAAGACTGTTATCCATGGGAGCAGGGGAGAAAAAAAAATTGTATGTGTCAGTTATTGATTAACTAAAGGTCTTTAAAGGCTGACTAACCAGTTAAACTGTTACCATTAATGTTACAGATTTCATGCTATCTGTTCATAAAGTCTATCACTAAAATTATTTTCTACTAGAAAATGTAATCCATAATTTCATTTTTTTCTAAGACAAGGAATGCTGCTGAACCTTAATCTTTTTGCTTGTTACTCATTGTGCTGGTTTTGTCTGGGATAGAGTTAATTTTCTTCATAGTAGCTAGTATGGGGCTATGTTTTGGATTTGTGCTGAAAACAGTGTTGATAATACAGGGATGTTTTCATTATTGCTGAGCAGTGCTTACACAGAATCAAGGCCTTTTCTGCTTCTCACACCACCTGTCGCAAATGAGTGTTTTAGAGGCCACTCAAAGAATCACTGTTGACGGTATTAGCAGAAAGTGATTTTAATAGAAATTTATAAAAGCGCGACTTAGCAGAGTTCGATGGCAAGGTTCACTCTATCACTTACTACACGGATGAAGCATACAAAGGAAAAGAGCATGGGAAACTGAGGAGTCCTTGGTTAATGTAAACGCTACTTAGCAACAACTAAAACGTGAGCGTGTTATCAACATTATTCTCATATTAAATCCAAAACACAGCACTATGCCAGCAATTAGCAAGAAAATTACCTCTATCCCAGCTGAAGCCAGGGTATCGTGTTAGAATTGAGTTGGAATGATTTATACAGAGGCCGAGAATGAAAAGGTTAAGGGAGACCCTCCCGTTGAGTCACGAGGTGCAGAGAAGACCTGGCTGGGCCTACCCCTAGTCCCAGACTTGGTCAACGGTATATGTCTAAAGATTGTGTGTTTAGCAGCAGTCTAAGGTTCATTCACAATCTTAAGATAGATCATAAGATTTTAGCAGACTATATTTGCTAGCAGGTACTTCCATCAATTCACACACACACGCACACGGATGCAAAGATGGATGAATATACAAAGGTATACCTGTTAAAAATCCCCCTCGAATTCAGTGAAATACTCACGCAAAATGTCTTGGCATCTCTCAGCGGGCAAAGGGTTGAGCCTCGAGGAGTATTGCAGCTCAGGTCCCGTGCCAGCCGGCGACGGTCCTCCAAATATCGCAAACTCGAGAGTTTGCAAACTCTGAGGAGCATTCATCTCAGAGGGAGATTCTGGGCGCAACCCGCTGCGGTCCAGGAGAGCTCAAAGGGTCTCACTTGGGACGGCTGTTTATAGGGTCGCAAGATGATTGACTTTAGTCATCTGTAAATTTCCATCCTGGCCACAGTCCAAGGCGGTAGTGACTAAAATTCTGAAGGTTTCGGTGCTGTTTCAACTGAGCTACAACTCAGATAAGATGGCGCCTGGGCCAGGCAGTGGGAGTATGTTCCCAGCCTCAGCCATGCAGAGTTTCTGATATGGTCAAGGAGCGCTCAACTGCCAGACTCAGTGCACTAAGGCCGAGGTTTCATGGAAATTTCTGAGATCAACGAGCGGCCCAGGAGAAAGGGGTGGGGGAGATGCACCACCACCCCACCCCACCAGCGAGTAGGCTGGGGGTGCACAAGAAGATGGGAGGGGACACAGCTGGGAGAGCTGACCCCAGCTGACCAAAGGGATATTCCATACCATATGACGTCATGCTCAGCATATAAAGCTGGGGGAAGAAGGAGGAAGGGGGGGACGTTCAGAGTGATGGCGTTTGTCTTCCCAAGTAACCATTACGCATGATGGAGCCCTGCTTTCCTGGAGATGGCTGAACACCTGCCTGCCGATGGGAAGTGATGAATGAATTCCTTGTTTTGCTTTGCTTGCATGCGCGGCTTTTGCTTTACCTATTTGTCTTTATCTCAACCCACGAGTTTTCTCACTTTTCTGATTCTCTCCCCCATCCCACTGTGGGGGAGTGCGTGAGTGGCTGTGTGGTGCTTAGTTGCTAGCTGGGGTTAAACCATGACAGTCCTTTTTGGTACCCAACGTGGGGCTCAAAGCATTTGAGATGCTGTCAAGTTTGATTGGAATGTGCTAGATGGAATTTATAGCTGTTATTGCTGTTCAGCTATTAATTGGCAGGCTTCTATGCTTGCCATGGGGCTTGCTTGCCTTACTGTATATGAGAGCCTAGTGCTCGTTAGTGGCTGCTTTTTGCTTTCGCTGCTTGCTGTGCTACTTATCATCTGACTCTGTCGTGCCTGGGAACATTTTGATAACAGCAGTGGCCACACGCCTGGGCTGGCAGATGGCCAGGGCATCGCTGCTGTTTCTGTGCTGCTGTACTGGACAGGCTGGAACTCCAGTGTGAACTCAAGTCGAAGGGACCGTGACCTATGGATGAGTCCACATGGGAGCAGGACACCCCGAAGCATCTGTGGCCATGGATAAGCCCATGCCAGAGCAGGTACATCTCGAAGCGTCTGAGGCCGTGGTTATGTCCGTGCCGCAGCAGGTATACCCCTGGAGAGACTGTGGCTCATAGATAAGGCTCCACTTGGGGCAGGTACACCCCTAAGGAACTGCAGTCTGTGGATAAGTCCAAGCCGGAGCAGAGGCAAGGGGAGGAGTTCATTGCAACATTAAACCCTATGGTCTGGCCCAAAGGGACCAGGGGTGGAGATTGTAATGGAAATACCTTTAAATTGTTGTAACCCGGGACTTGAGTTGCATGTTATGGGAATTACTATAGCAGGAACCCCTTGTTGCTAGCCAGGCTAGGAGCAAGGGGAGGAATTCATTGCAATGTTAAACCCGATGGTCTGGTCCAAAGGGACCAGGGGTGGAGATTGTAATGGATATACCTTTAAATTGTTGTAACCCATGATTTGAGTTGCATGTTATAGGAATTACTATAGCAGGAACCACCTGAACCAATGGAGGACAAACCTTACAACAAGCAGTGCAAGTGCAGCAGTGACACGACCTGAGCTGGCTTTGGTGCCCAATAACTCCACGCAACACACCACCTCTCCTGTCCTGAGCGACCACCATAACAGATGGAGCCCAAAGTCATGGACTAAAAGAACTCAGTGGACATTTTGTGGACATTTATGGACATTTTACAGACATTTTACAGGGGTGGTCCATAGACTAAGGGAATGATATCTGCGTACTATATCAAAAGATGGGAAGGGTGGTGGTGGTGGTTAATGAGGATGTATTGGACAGTGTAGGACCTGAGCATGACGTAAATGGTATGGAATAAGGGGTGGAGAATGTTCTGGTTTTGGCTGGGGTAGAGTTAATTTTCTTCATAATAGCTAGTATGGGGCTATGTTTTGGATTTGTGCTGGAAACAGCATTGATAACACAGGGATGTTTTCGTTATTGCTGAGCAGTGCTTACACAGAGTCAAGGCCTTTTCTGCTTCTCACACCACCCCACCAGCGAGTAGGATGGGAGGGGACAAGCTGGGAGGGGACACAGCCAGGACACCTGACCCCAACTGACTGTCGCGAATGAGTGGTTTAGAGGCCGCTTAAAGAATCACCATCAAAGAAATTAGCAGAAAGTGATTTTAATAGAGATTTATAAAGGTGTGACCTAACAGAATTCGATGGCAAGGTTCACTCTATTACTTATTACACGGATGAAACTGTCGTGGTTTAACCCCAGCCAGCAAAAATAAACGCCACGCAGCCGCTCGATCACCCCCCCCCCGGTGGGATGGGGGAGAGAATCGGGAGGGCACAAGTAGGAAAGCTCCCGGGTTGAGATAAAAACAGTTTAATAATTGAAATAAAACTAAGTAGAACAGTAATAATAACAGTGAGAACAACAACAATAACAGAATACACAAAGCAGGCAATGCACAACAGAACCGCTCACCGACCGCCGACCGCGTGTCACGAACGGGGGGCGAGCCCCCCCACACACCTGGTTTTTATACTGAGCATGATGTCACATGGTATAGAATACCCCATTGGCCAGCTGGGTCCACCACCCCGGCTGTGCTCCCCCCTCCCGGTGCAAGCATCACCCAGCAACAGCCAAAGCATCAATGGGCCATCAACGCTCCTTTCACACCGAACCCAAAACACAGCACACCCCCCAGGCTACTGGGAAGAAAGTTAACCCTGTCCCAGCTGGAACCAGGACAATATCCACCCCTTATTCTATACCATCTACATCATGCCCAGGTCTCACATTTTCCCATACATTCCAATTAGTCACCGCTCCTTTTCCCTGCCTTTTGATATATACGCACACAGAGATATCATTCCCTTAGTCCATGGGCCATCCCTCTAAAACGTCCGTTGAGTTCATTTAGTCCATGACTTCGGGTTCCACCTGTCATAACAGTCTTGCAGGGCAGGAGAGATGGTGTGTGGTGTTGGGCTCTTGCATGCGGAGGCCAGTTCTGGGCGCTCGTCTGGTTCTATCATTGTTGCACCTTGCTCAGTTTCATCGGCGTTCATCCTAAATTAATCTGGGTGATTCTTACTGTAATACTGTTAATATGGCATATGGTAACCATAAAAGTGATGACATACAGTACTATGTAATAACTAACATCGTACAATTCAGTTCATTGGCTATTTTCACCCAAAATTAAATCCCCCTGAGGTACACACTGGACTTCCCCATCCTTTCTCATCACCCACCAAGTGCACCCAGGTCCCTGAGCAAAAGCAATCCCACGGATGGGTTTTCCCTTGCCAGAGGCAGGAGCAACCCAGACTGTCTTCCCCAGCATATTTCTCATATGCACGACAGGGACTTTATCCCCCTCTACAGCACGTAAGGGTTTGGATTGGGCAGGGCCAGCTCGAGTGACAGATCCCCTAGTGTTCACTAACCAGGTGGCCTTTGCTAAATGTGTGTCCCAATGCTTGAATGTCCCACCACCCATTGCCCTCAGTGTTGTCTTTAGCAGCCCGTTGTATCGTTCAATTTTCCCGGAGGCTGGTGCATGGTAGGGGATGTGATAGACCCACTCAATGCCATGCTCTTTGGCCCAGGTGTCTATGAGGGCGTTTCGGAAGTGAGTCCCGTTGTCTGACTCAATTCTTTCTGGGGTGCCATGTCGCCACAGGATTTGCTTTTCAAGGCCCAGGATGGTGTTCCGGGCGGTGGCATGGGGCACAGGATATGTTTCCAGCCATCCTGTGGTTGCTTCCACCATGGTGAGCACATAGCGCTTGCCCTGTCGGGTTTGTGGGAGCGTGATATAATCAATCTGCCAGGCCTCCCCATATTTATACTTCAACCATCGTCCTCCATACCAAAGAGGCTTTACTCGTTTGGCTTGCTTGATTGCAGCGCATGTTTCACATTCATGGATAACCTGTGCAATAGTGTCCATGGTTAAGTCCACCCCTCGATCACGAGCCCATCTATATGTTGCATCTCTCCCTTGGTGGCCTGAAGTGTCATGGGCCCACCGAGCTATAAATAATTCACCTTTATGTTGCCAGTCCAGATCTACCTGAGCTACTTCGATCTTGGCAGCCTGATCCACCTGCTGGTTGTTTTGGTGCTCTTCACTGGCCCGACTCTTGGGTACGTGAGCATCTACGTGTCGTACTTTTACAGTCAGGTTCTCTACCTGGGCAGCAATATCTTGCCACAATGCGGCAGCCCAGATGGGTTTACCTCTGCGCTGCCAGTTGTTCTGCTTCCACTGCTGCAACCACCCCCACAGGGCATTTGCCACCATCCATGAGTCAGTATAGAGATAAAGTACTGGCCATTTTTCTCGTTCAGCAATGCCCAAGGCCAGCTGGATGGCTTTCACCTCTGCAAACTGACTCGATTCACCTTCTCCTTCAGCAGTTTCTGCAACTTGGCGTATAGGACTCCATACAGCAGCCTTCCATCTCCGATGTTTTCCCACAAGGCGACAGGACCCATCCGTGAACAGGGCATATTGCTTCTCGTTTTCTGGTAGTTTGTTATATGGTGGGGCCTCTTCAGCACGCATCACCTCCTCCTCTGGGGATATTCCAAAATCTTTGCCTTCTGGCCAGTTCGTGATCACCTCCAAGATTCCTGGGCGACTGGGGTTTCCTATTCGGGCCCGTTGTGTGATCAGCGCGACCCACTTACTCCACGTAGCATCAGTTGCATGATGTGTAGAGAGGACGCTCCCTTTGAACATCCAGCCCAGCACCGGCAGTCGGGGTGCCAGGAGGAGCTGTGCTTCAGTGCCAACCACTTCCGAAGCAGCTTGAACCCCTTCATATGCTGCCAATATCTCCTTCTCAGTTGGAGTGTAGCGGGCCTCGGATCCTCTGTATCCCCGACTCCAGAACCCTAAGGGTCGACCTCGAGTCTCCCCTGGTGCTTTCTGCCAGAGGCTCCAGGTAGGGCCATTCTCCCCGGCTGCGGTGTAGAGCACATTCTTCACATCTTGTCCTGCCCGGACTGGCCCAAGGGCTACTGCATGAACTATCTCCTGTTTAATTTGCTCAAATGCTTGTCGTTGCTCAGGGCCCCATCTGAAGTCGTTCTTCTTCCTGGTCACGTGATAGAGAGGGCTTACGATCTGACTGTAATTTGGAATATGCATTCTCCAAAAACCCACAACGCCTAAGAAAGCTTGCGTTTCCTTTTTGTTAGTTGGTGGAGACATGGCTGTTATTTTATTGATCACATCTGTTGGGATCTGACGACGTCCATCTTGCCATTTTATTCCTAAAAACTGGATCTCCTGTGCAGGTCCCTTGACCTTACTTCGTTTTATTGCAAAGCCGGCCTTCAGAAGGATTTGGACTATTCTCTCCCCTTTCTTGAAAACTTCCTCTGCTGTGTTGCCCCACACGATGATGTCATCAATGTATTGCAGGTGTTCTGGAGCCTCACCCTGTTCCAGTGTGGTGTGGATCAGTCCATGGCAAATGGTAGGGCTGTGTTTCCACCCCTGGGGCAGTCGGTTCCAGGTGTACTGGACGCCCCTCCAAGTGAAAGCAAACTGTGGCCTGCACTCTGCCGCCAAAGGGATGGAGAAGAATGCATTAGCGATATCAATGGTGGCGTACCACTTGGCTGCCTTTGACTCCAGTTCGTATTGAAGTTCCAGCATGTCCGGCACGGCAGCACTCAGTGGTGGCGTCACTTCGTTCAGGCCACGGTAGTCTACTGTTAGCCTCCACTCTCCATTGGACTTTCGCACTGGCCATATGGGACTGTTAAAGGGTGAGCGAGTCTTGCTGATCACTCCTTGGCTCTCCAGTCGACGAATCAGCACATGGATGGGGATCAAGGAGTCTCGGTTGGTGCGGTATTGCCGCCGATGCACTGTTGTGGTAGCGATCGGCACCTGTTGTTCTTGGACCTTTAACAACCCCACAACAGAAGGATCCTCTGAAAGACCGGGCAAGGTGGACAGCTGTTTAATTTCCTCCGTCTCCAGGGCAGCTATACCAAAAGCCCACCGGTACCCTTTTGGGTCCTTGAAATACCCTCTCCTGAGGTAGTCTATGCCAAGGATGCACGGAGCTTCTGGGCCAGTCACAATGGGGTGCTTCTGCCACTCCTTCCCGGTTAGGCTCACTTCCGCCTCCAACACAGTTAACTCTTGGGATCCCCCTGTCACTCCAGAAATACAAATGGGTTCTGCCCCTTTATAGCCTGATGGCATCAGGGTACACTGCGCACCGGTGTCTACGAGAGCCTTATATTCTTGTGGATCTGATGTGCCAGGCCATCGAATCCACACAGTCCAGTAAACCCGGTTGTCCCTTTCCTCCACCTGGCTGGAGGCAGGGCCCCTCTAGTCCTGGTCATCATATTCGCTATCTACTTCTTGTAAGTATGAGTCAGAAGTCCCTTTGTTAAGGTCGGAAGTGGAATCAGCCCTTCTACTCTGTCTGGGGAACTCACTGGAGATCGGAGCAGCGGTTTTCCTGGAAGAACCCCCTTTTGTGGTTGTTTTCCCTTGCAACTCATGTACCCGTGCCTGTAGGACTGAGGTAGGTTTTCCATCCCACTTCCTCATGTCCTCTCCGTGGTCACGCAGGTAAAACCACAGGGTGCCCCGGGGTGTGTACCCACGATGTCTCCTCTCTTGAGCAGAGGGACGTTTGCTCCTAATGGCTGAGACGCTGGCCCGTGCAGGGGGGAAGCAGGACATATCCTCTTTGATTTGCTGGACCTCCTGAGACAGTTTCTCCACAGCAGAGACACAGGCCCGTAGGGAGGAAGAGAGACTTTCTTCATATTGCCGGAGTTGGCCAGCCAGTTCATCCACTGTTTGTTCCTCTCCATCTCTCCAGGTCATTACTGCCAATGAGTTTGCATGTGACGCTGGTGCGCTCCGTACAAACTTCCGCCACATGGGTCGGTTGCATTTGACCTCATCTGGGTCTTTGGATAACTGCTCGTTGTTCAGGTCATCATAAATCACTTCCAGCACGGCTAATTCTCTCAGGTACTGGATACCTCTCTCCACGGTGGTCCACTTGCCTGGGTGGCATATAACATCTTCCTTGAAGGGATACCTTTCCTTCACACCTGACAGGAGTCGCCTCCAGAGGCTGAGGACTTGTGCCCCTTGTCCAATTGCTTTGTCAATGCCCCCTTCCCTAGAAAGGGATCCCAGCTGCTTGGCTTCCCTACCCTCTAATTCCAGGCTACTGGCCCCGTTATCCCAGCATCGGAGCAGCCAGGTGACAATGTGCTCCCCTGGACGACGGCTGAAGTCTTTTCGCATATCTCGCAGCTCACCCAGAGATAGGGATCGGGTGGTCACCATCTCATTTACGGGTTCTGCCTCCTCCTCCTCCTGTTCTCGTGATGGCCCTGGTTCATCTTCATCCCTTACTAGACGAGCTGATTTTCTTGTGCATTTTCTTTTTTGTATAGGGGCGACTGATACCGGTGTGGGTTGGTTCTCTGTCGCAGGGGGCGGAGTAGCTGCTGTGCTTGCCCTGGGGGGTGAGGGAGCCGCTGTGCTTGCCGTGGGGGGTGGGGTAGCCGCAGGGCCTGTTGCTTTGTCATCAGCTGCAGAGACATTTCCTTCCCCTTGGGGGTTCTGAGTGGTGTTAAACAGGGCTCGGTAGGCGTGGGCCAGGCCCCAGCACATTGTAGTGTTTTGCGTCTCCCTGGAATGGCCAGGGTGACAGCATACTTCTTCCAAATATTCTACTAATTTTTCAGGGTTCTTCACTTGTTCAGGGGTAAAGTTCCAGAACACTGGGGGTGCCCATCGCCCTAGGCATTTGCCCATGCTATCCCACTCGCCCTGCCACTCATAACTATCCAACCTTGGGGCAGATCTCTGGATGACATTCTTAAATTGCTTACTAACCTTGGAGAAAACCGCAACAATATTCCCAAGGAGTACCAAGAGATATATCTTAACTACCCAGGGATGTTCAAGGTACTGGCAAGTTATTTTAACAAAGGAGATGAAGGTAGTGAGGGTGCCATTCTCTATTTCCTCCATAAAAAATCTCTCGGAGGAAAAGGTATAATTGCTAATGGTCTCCATGAGGTGGTACCCGAAATGCAGAAACGGCTTCATTACGAATCCCAAATACCAAATAACCCCCAATCCCAGCGTTTTAGTAACAAATCTCCCAGGCAAAACATCATTAATCACGGCAGAGCACAACAGACTACAAAACCCAACTCCAATTTTTAACAGGTACAGTAAAAACAAGAGCATGGTGCAGAACAAACGAATATGTTACCAGATATAAATTCCTTAATATGTTCTAAATAATCTGTCGTTATCTCAACCCTTCGTGCCCCACGTTGGGCGCCAAAAAGGACTGTCGTGGTTTAACCCCAGCCAGCAAAAATAAACGCCACGCAGCCGCTCGATCACCCCCCCCCCGGTGGGATGGGGGAGAGAATCGGGAGGGCACAAGTAGGAAAGCTCCCGGGTTGAGATAAAAACAGTTTAATAATTGAAATAAAACTAAGTAGAACAGTAATAATAACAGTGAGAACAACAACAATAACAGAATACACAAAGCAGGCAATGCACAACAGAACCGCTCACCGACCGCCGACCGCGTGTCACGAACGGGGGGCGAGCCCCCCCACACACCTGGTTTTTATACTGAGCATGATGTCACATGGTATAGAATACCCCATTGGCCAGCTGGGTCCACCACCCCGGCTGTGCTCCCCCCTCCCGGTGCAAGCATCACCCAGCAACAGCCAAAGCATCAATGGGCCATCAACGCTCCTTTCACACCGAACCCAAAACACAGCACACCCCCCAGGCTACTGGGAAGAAAGTTAACCCTGTCCCAGCTGGAACCAGGACAGAAACATATAAAGGAAAATCATCTAAGGGTTTATATTTCAGGGACTATATGTGTTTGGCAGCAGTCTAGGTTTCATTCACAATTTAGCAACACCTAATTATCAACTAATCATTAACAAACTTTAGTAACGCTTAATCATTAACTAATTCAATATTTGCAAAGTGAGTTAGTAAGTCTACTCCAATCACAACTTAATTACAGATTATGCTTACTATCAGTTCACACACACAGAGAAATATATATATAAAAAAAATATACAGAAGGTACCTGTTAAAAATTCCCCTCGATTTCAGTGAAGAAATATTCACGTCGAAAGTCTAGGCATTCCCTTTCAATGAGCGAAGGGTTGCGCTTCGAAAGGGACTCACCCAGGACCCAGTGGTCCTCCAAATATCGTAGGCCCGAAAGATTGCAAGCTCTGAGAGGCGTCCCACTCAGAGGGAGATGCTGGGTGCAGCCCGCTGCGGTCCAGGAGAGCTCAAAGGGCCTCACTTAGGACCACCGTTTATAGGTTCGCAAGATGGTTGGCTTTAGTCATCCGTAAATTTCCATCCTGGCCACAGTCCCAGGTGGTAATTACTAAAAAATTCTCAAGGTTTCAGTGTTGTTCTACTGGACACCTGGGCCAGGCAGTAGGAGTATGTTCCCAGCCTCAGCTATGCAGAGTTTCTGATACAGTCAAGGAGCGCTCAACCGCCAGACTCAATACATCAAGGCCAAGGTTTCATGGAAATTTCTGAGATCAACAAGTGGCCCAGGGAAGAAAGGGGGGGTATGAATGCACCACCACACTGACCAAAGGGATATTCCATACCATATGACGTCATGCTCAGCATATAAAGCTGGGGGAAGAAGGAGGAAGGGGGGGACGTTTGGAGTGATGGCATTTCATAGAATCATAGAATCATAGAATCATACAGGTTGGAAAAGACCTCTAAGATCATCGAGTCCAACCGTCAACCCAACACACCATGCCCACTACACCATGTCCCTAAGGGCCTCATCTACACGTCTTTTAAATACCTCCAGGGATGGTGACTCCACCACTTCCCTGGGCAGCCTGTTCCAAGGCCTGACCACTCTTTCAGTAAAGAAATTTCTCCTAATGTTCAATCTAAACCTCCCTTGGTGCAACTTGAGGCCATTTCCTCTTGTCCTATCGCTAGTTACTTGGCAGAAGAGACCAACACCCACTTCGCTACAACCTCCTTCCAGGTAGTTGTAGAGCGCGATGAGGTCTCCCCTCAGCCTCCTCTTCTCCAGGCTAAACAACCCCAGTTCCCTCAGCCGCTCCTCATAAGGCTTGTGCTCCAGACCCTTCACCAGCTTCGTTGCCCTCCTCTGGACACACTCCAGCACCTCCATGTCCTTCTTGTAGTGAGGGGCCCAAAACGGAACACAGTATTCGAGGTGCGGCCTCACCAGTGCCGAGTACAGGGGCACGATCACCTCCCTACTCCTGCTGGCCCCACTATTTCTGATACAGGCCAGGATGCCGTTGGCCTTCTTGGCCACCTGGGCACACTGCCGGCTCATGTTCAGCCGGCTGTCAATCAGCACCCCCAGGTCCTTTTCCTCCGGGCAGCTTTCCAGCCACTCTTCCCCAAGCCTGTAGCGTTGCATGGGGTTGTTGTGGCCGAAGTGCAGGACGCGGCACTTGGCCTTGTTGAACCTCATACAGTTGGCCTCGTTCCATCGATCCAGCCTGTCCAGGTCCCTCTGCAGAGCCTTCCTACCCTCGAGCAGATCAACACTCCCGCCCAGCTTGGTGTCGTCTGCAAACTTACTGAGGGAGCACTCGATCCCCTCATCCAGATCGTTGATAAAGATATTGAACAAGACCGGCCCCAGTACTGAGCCCTGGGGAACACCGCTCGTGACCGGCCGCCAACTGGATTTAACTCCGTTGACCACAACTCTCTGGGCTCGGCCGTCCAGCCAGTTTTGTCTTCCCAAGTAACCGTTACACATGATGGAGCCCTGCTTTCCTGGAGATGGCTGAAGACCTGCCTGCTGATGGGAAGTAGTGAATGAATTCCTTGTTTTGCTTTGCTTGTGTGCGCAGCTTTTGCTTTCCCTATTAAACTGTCTTTATCTCAACCCACGAGTTTTCTCACTTTTACCCTTCTGATTGTCTCCCCCATCCCACTGGAGGGGGAGTGAGTGAGTGGCTGTGTGGTGCTTAGTTGCCGGCTGGGGTTAAACCACTACACTCATATTGAGGTAGCATCCAAAACAAGTTGATCACTGAAATTCGTGCATAGAATGCATGCCCTGTCATCCTAACCTGCTGCAATCCCGGGATTGAATTACCTGCCCCGGTCTGTAGAAAGTCTCTCACTGACTTTGGTGGGCCGTGGAAAAGGCTCTGTAAAAGGTTCTGTTCCTGCAAACATATATAGGGAGACAAACATGCTGATGCTTAAGAAAATAAAGTTTGCAATTCAAGTTGGGTTTTGGGAATGATGGATATTCCAAAAAGAGTTTTTCCTGATTATATTATGCCAAATTTTGTTATAAGCTGCAGTATTGTAGCTTTGTTAGAACACGTTACCACATAATTTGAAGTATCCACATATATAAGGTCTCAAAATAAAAATAATCTGTGAAATGACAAGGACTGTTTTTTTACATTTCAAATACAAACCATTGCATGGATTTAAAATCAGGAAAAACTTTAAACTTGCTAAAAAGCTAACTCTTTTTTTGGGTCAATTTTATCTACCATACCTTATCTGTGTGTCCTGGTTTCGGCTGGGATAGAGTTCAATTTCTTCCTAGTGCTGTGTTTTGGATTTAGTATAAGAAGAATGTTGATAACACACTGATGTTTTCAGTTGTTGCTAAGTACTGTTTATGCTAGTCAAGGACTTTTCAGCTTCCCATGCTCTGCCAGGTGCAGAAGAAGCTTGGAGAGAGCACAGCCAGGACAGCTAACGCAACTGGCCAACGGGGTATTCCATACCATATGACGTCATGCTCAGTATATAAATAGGAGGCGTGGTCCAGGAAGTAGCGATTGCTGCTTGGGTATCGGTCGGTGGGTGGTGAGCAATTGCACTGTGCATCACTCATTTTGTATATTCTACCATTATTATTATTATTATTGTTGTTGTTATTATTATTATTACTCCTTTCTTTTCTGTTCTATTAAACTGTCTTTATCTCAATCCACAAATTTTATATTTATTTTTTTGCAATTCTCTCCCCCATCCCACTGTGTGTGGGGGAATGAACGAGCGGCTGTGTGGTGTTTGGCTGCCTGCCAGGTTAAACCACAACAGTCCTTTTTGGCGCCCAACGTGGGGCACGAATCATTGAGATAATGACAGATCTGACCAAAGCGTGTTAAGGCAAAATTGGTTATAAGCAGTCATTATATTGGTTTAATAGTCGCTGGTCACAATGTTGATTTATTGGCTCTCAAAGTTGTGGGGCTGGCTCTCAATGTTGGGTTATGTAATACCTTACTTGCAGTATATGTTCCCTGCTGTGCTGTTTATCACTGCTCGGAACGGGGTCAAGGTTATCATTTTGCTGCACTGTGTAACACTGTTTTATGAAATGATTGATATGATAAATCATTGGTCATGAGTCTAATCTGGTATCTGTACTCAGCATTGCCGTCATCTCTGTACCTCGGGAACCACCTCCCAGAAACTATTAGTAATTACACTCTTTTCTCCTCGGAGAACCAATCTATGGGGGAGACAGGGTGGGACACTTACCCCCACTTGTTCATCTTCCCTTCCATATATTCAGAAACTCCTTTTTCTTCTATCCTCTTCATGAAGACGTCCACAATATTCCCTGAGAATTTTGAATATCCTTGGGATGTTCAAACAAGCATGTTCCTATTGCTATGTCTCCTGAATGTGGTTCAGGTCTTGTTTAGGGTTAAACAACTATTTAGGAACACCATCCGGAAATCAACCCCGGCAACAGACATGGTGGCTACTCAAACCACGGCGACAGGCACCACATCTACTCCAACCCCCACGGCAAGCACTGTGGCTACTCAAACCCCTGCGACAGGCACTGTGGCTACTCAAACCCCGGCGAAAGACGCTGCAACTGAACCAGAGAACCAACCTGTGCTGGTATCAGTTGCCCCTATACAGAAGAAGAAATACACAAGAAAATCAGCTCATTTAGTAAGGGATGAAGATGAACCAGGGCCATCACGAGAACAGGAGGAGGAAGAGGCAGAAGCCATAAATGAGATGGTAACCACCCGATCCCTATCCCTGGGTGAGCTGTGAGATATGCGAAAAGACTTCAGTTGTCATCCAGGCAAGCACATTGTCACCTGGCTGCTCCGATGCTGGGAGAATGGGGCCAGTAGCCTGGAATTAGAGGGTAGGGAAGCCAAGCAGCTGGGATCCCTTTCTAGGGAAGGGGGGATTGGACAAGGGGCACAAGCCCTCAACCTCTGGAGGCAACTCCTGTCAGGCGTGAAGGAAAGGTATCCCTTCAAGGAAGATGTTATATATCACCCAAGCAAATGGACCACCATGGAGAGAGGTATCCAGTACCTGAGGGAATTAGCCATGCTGGTGGTGATTTATGATTACCTGAACAACAAGAAATCACCCAAAGATCCAGATGAAGTCAAATGCACGCGACCCATGTGGCGGAAGTTTGTACAGAGTGCACCAGCATCGCATGCAAACTCATTGGCAATAATGACCTGGAAAGATGGAGAGGAACAAACGGTGGATGAATTGGCTGGCCAACTCCGGCAATATGAAGAAAGTCTCTCTTCCTCCCTACGGGCCTGTGTCTCTGCTGTGGAGAAACTGTCTGAAAAACTGTCCCGGGAGTTCCATCAACTCAAAGATATGTCCTACTCCCCACCTGTATGGACCAGTATCTCAGCCATTAGGAGCAAGTGTACCTCGGCTCGAGCAAGAAGATATAGAAGGTACAAGCCCCGGGGCACCCTGTGGTTTTACCTGCATAAACACAGAGAGGACATGAGGAAGGAGGATCCGGGGAACTACAGACCTGTCAGCCTGACCTCGGTGCCAGGAAAAATTATGGAGCGGTTCGTTTTGAGGGCGCTCACAAGCCATGTCCGGGACAACCAGGGGATCAGGCCCAGCCAGCACGGGTTCATGGAAGGCAGGTCCTGCTTGACCAACCTGATCTCCTTCTATAACCGGGTGACCCGCCTAGTGGATGAGGGAAAGGCTGTGGATGTGGTCTACCTGGACTTCAGTAAAGCCTTTGACACTGTCTCCCACAGCATTCTCCTAGAGAAGTTGGCGGCTCATGGCTAAGACAGGTACACTCTTTGCTGGGTAAAAAATCTGGCTGGACCCAGAGAGTTGTGGTCAACGGAGTTAAATCCAGTTGGTGGCCGGTCACGAGCAGTGTTCCCCAGGGCTCAGTACTGGGGCCGGTCCTGTTCAATATCTTTATCAATGATCTGGACGAGGGGATCGAGTGCTCCCTCAGTAAGTTTGCAGACGACACCAAGCTGGGCGGGAGTGTTGATCTGCTCGAGGGTAGGAAGGCTCTGCAGAGGGACCTGGACAGGCTGGATCGATGGGACGAGGCCAACTGTATGAGGTTCAACAAGGCCAAGTGCCGCGTCCTGCACTTCGGCCACAACAACCCCATGCAACGCTACAGGCTTGGGGAAGAGTGGCTGGAAAGCTGCCCAGAGGAAAAGGACCTGGGGGTGCTGATTGACAGCCGGCTGAACATGAGCCGGCAGTGTGCCCAGGTGGCCAAGAAGGCCAACGGCATCCTGGCCTGTATCAGAAATAGTGTGGCCAGCAGGAGAAAGGAGGTGATGGTGCCCCTGTACTTGTCCCTGGTGAGGCTGCACCTTGAATACTGTGTTCAGTTTTGGGCCCCTCACTACAAGAAGGACATGGAGGTGCTGGAGTGTGTCCAGAGGAGGGCAACGAAGCTGGTGAAGGGCCTGGAGCACAAGTCTTATGAGGAGCAGCTGAGGGAACTGGGGTTGTTTAGTCTGGAGAAGAGGAGGCTGAGGGGAGACCTCATCGCGCTCTACAACTACCTGGAAGGAGGTTGTAGAGGGGCCGGTGTTGGTCTCTTCTGCCAAGTAACTAGCGATAGGACGAGAGGAAATGGCCTCAAGTTGCACCAAGGGAGGTTTAGATTGGACATTAGGAAAAATTTCTTTACTCAAAGAGTGGTCAAGCCTTGGAACAGTCTGCCCAGGGAAGTGGTTGAGTCACGGTCCCTGGAGGTATTTAAAAGACGTGTAGATGAGGCGCTTAGGGACATGGTTTAGTGGGCATGGTGGTGTTGAGTTGATGGTTGGACTCGATGATCATAGAGGTCTTTTCCAACCTTAATGATTGTATGATTCTATGATTCTAAGTGGGATGGAAAACCTACATTGACTCTAGAAGCACGGGTACGTGAGTTGCAAGGAAAAACAGTCACACAAGGGGGTTCTTCCAGGAAAACTGCTGTTCCAGTTTCCGGTGAGCAGTTCCCCAGACAGAGTGGAAGGGCTGATTCCACTTCTGATCTTAATAAAGGGACTTTTGATTCGCATTTACAGGAAGTGAGTAACGAGCACTATGACCAGAACTAGAGGGGCCCTGCCTCC
Source organism: Calonectris borealis (assembly GCF_964195595.1). Lineage (NCBI taxonomy): Eukaryota > Metazoa > Chordata > Aves > Procellariiformes > Procellariidae > Calonectris > Calonectris borealis. The sequence continues at coordinate 45,158,702 of NC_134351.1, read as the reverse complement.
AGCCAGGTGGAGGAAAGGGACAACCGGGTTTACTGGACTGTGTGGATTCGATGGCCTGGCACATCAGACCCACAGGAGTATAAGGGTCTCGTAGACACCGGTGCACAGTGTACCCTGATGCCATCAAGCTATAAAGGGGCAGAACCCATTTGTATTTCTGGAGTGACAGGGGGATCCCAAGAGTTAACTGTATTGGAGGCCAAAGTGAGCCTAACCGGGAATGAGTGGCAGAAGCACCCCATTGTGACTGGCCCAGAGGCTCCGTGCATCCTTGGCATCGACTACCTCAGGAGAGGGTATTTCAAGGACCCAAAAGGGTACCGGTGGGCTTTTGGTATAGCTGCCCTGGAGACGGAGGAAATTAAACAGCTGTCCACCTTGCCTGGTCTCTCGGAGGACCCTTCTGTTGTGGGGTTGCTGAGGGTTGAAGAACAACAGGTACCAATCGCTACCACAACAGTGCACTGGCGGCAATATCGCACCAACCGAGACTCCTTGATTCCTATACATAAACTGATTCGTCAACTGGAGAGCCAAGGAGTGATCAGCAAGACTCGCTCACCCTTTAACAGTCTCATATGGCCAGTGCAAAACTCCAATGGAGAGGGAGGGTCCCCTCTACACATCATGCAACTGACGCGACGTGGAGTAAGTGGGTCACGCTGATCACACAACGGGCCCGAATAGGAAACCCCAGTCGCCCAGGAATATTGGAGGTAATCACGAACTGGCCAGAAGGCAAAGATTTTGGAATATCCCCAGAGGAGGAGGTGACACGTGCTGAAGAGGCCCCACTGTATAACAAACGACCAGAAAACGAGAAGCAATATGCCCTGTTCACTGATGGGTCCTGTCGCCTTGTGGGAAAGCATCGGAGGTGGAAAGCTGCTGTATGGAGTCCTATACGACAAGTCACAGAAACTGCTGAAGGAGAAGGTGAATCGAGCCAGTTTGCAGAGGTGAAAGCCATCCAGCTGGCCTTGGACATTGCTGAATGAGAAAAATGGCCAGTACTTTATCTCTATACTGACTCATGGATGGTGGTAAACGCCCTGTGGGGGTGCTTGCAGCAGTGGAAGCAGAACAACTGGCAGCGCAGAGGTAAACCCACCTGGGCTGCCGCGTTGTGGCAAGATATTGCTGCCCGAGTAGAGAACCTGACTGTAAAAGTACGTCACATAGATGCTCACGTACCCAGGAGTCAGGCCACTGAGGAACATCAAAACAACCAGCAGGTGGACCAGGCTGCTAAGATTGAAGTGGCTCAGGTGGATCTGGACTGGCAACATAAGGGTGAATTATTTATAGCTCGGTAGGCCTATGACACTTTCAGGCCATCAAGGAAGAGATGCAACATACAGATGGGCTCGTGATCGAGGGGTGGACTTGACCATGGACGCTATTGCCCAGGTTATCCATGAATGTGAAACACGTGCTGCGATCAAGCAAGCCAAGCGAGTAAAGCCTCTTTGGTATGGAGGACGATGGTTGAAATATAAATATGGAGAGGCCTGGCAGACTGATTATATCACACTCCCACAAACCCGCCACAGCAAGCGCTATGTGCTCACCATGGTGGAAGCAACCACAGGATGGCTGGAAACATATCCTGTGCCCCATGCCACCGCCCGGAACACCATCCTGGGCCTTGAAAAGCAAGTCCTATGGCGACATGGCACCCCAGAAAGAATTGAGTCAGTGTCCTAGTTTCGGCAGGGATAGGGTTAAATTTCTTCCTAGTGCTGTGTTTTGGATTTAGTATGAGAAGAATGTTGATAACACACTGATGTTTTCAGTTGTTGCTAAGTGCCCTCCTAGTCCAAGGACAGCTCCCGTGCCTACTGACTGAGCTAGGTACACAAGATGGGAGGGAACATAATCAGGACAGCCAGCCCAGCTGGCTAATGGGGTATTCCATACCATGTGACGTCATGCTCAGTATATGAACGGTAGGCGTGATCCAGGAAGTACCGATCGCTACTTGGTTATCGGTCAGCGCGGGTGGTGAGCAATTGCATTGTGCATCACTCATTTTGTATATTCTATCATTATTTATTATCATTATTCTCCCTTTTCTGTTCTATTAAACTGTCTTTATCTCAACCCACGAGTTTTTCTCACTCTTACCCTTCCGATTCTCTCCCCGTCCCATTGGGGGGCGGGGGGAGTGAGTGAGCGGCTGTGTGGTATTTGGCTGCCTGCCAGGTTAAACCACGACAGTCAGACAACAGGACTCATTTCCGAAACACCCTCATAGACACCTGGGCTAAAGAGCATGGCATTGAGTGGGTCTATCACATCCCCTACCATGCACCAGCCTCTGGGAAAATCGAACGATACAATGGACTGCTAAAGACTACGCTGAGAGCAATGGGTGGTGGGACATTCAAGCATTGGGACACACATTTAGCAAAAGCCACCTGGTTAGTCAACACTAGGGGATCTTTCAACCGAGCTGGCCCTGCCCAATCCAAACCCTTATCTACTGTGAAGGGGATAAAGTCCCTGTCGTGCATATAAAGAATATGCTGGGGAAGACAGTCTGGGTTACTCCTGCCTCTGGCAAGGGAAAACCCATCCGTGGGATTGCTTTTGCTCAAGGACCTGGGTGCACTTGGTGGGTAATGCAAAAGGATGGGGAAGTCCGGTGTGTACCTCAAGGGGATTTGATTTTGGGTGAAAATAGCCAATGAACTGAATTGTCTGATATTGATTGCTGTATAATAACGTATGTCATCACTTCTATGGTTGCTATCAATGGTATTGCAGTAAAAATCACCCAGATTAATGAAGAATGAACTCTGACGAAACTGAGGAAAATGCAACGATGATAGAACCGGATGAGCGCAGCGATAATGGAATCAGGACTGGCTTCAGGATGCAACAATCCAACACCACACACCATCTCTCCTGCCCTGAAAGACTGTTATGACAGATGGAGCCCAAAGTCGTGGACTAAATGAACTCAATGGACATTTTAGAGGGATGGCCCATAGACTAAGGGATTGATATCTGTGTGTATATATCAAAAGACAAGGACGGTGGCGATGATTAATTGGAATGTATTGGAAAATGTGAGACCTAGGCATGACGTAGATGGTATAGAATAAGGGGTGGATACTGTCCTGGTTTTGGCTGGGATAGAGTTCAATTTCTTCCTAGTGCTGTGTTTTGGAATCAGTATGAGAAGAATGTTGATAACACACTGATGTTTTTAGTTGTTGCTAATTACCCTGCTAGTCAAGGACTTCTCAGCTTCCCGTGCACAAGAAGCTGGGAGGGAGCGTAGCCGGGACAGCTGTCCCAGCTGGCCAACGGGGTATTCCATACCATGTGACGTCATGCTTAGTATATTAATGGTAGACATGTCCAGGAAGTAGCGATTGCTGTTTTTTGGGCATTGCTCGGCAATTACACTCATTTTGTATATTCTATCATTATTATTATTATTACTACTAATTATTTTCCCTTCCTTTTCTGTTCCATTAAACTGTCTTTATCTCAAGCCACGGTCTTTTTTTCACTCTTACCCTTCCGATTCTCTCCCCATCCCAGTGGGGGGGTGGGGGGGCAGTGAGCGAGCGGCTTTGTGGTGTTTGGCTGTCTGCCGGGTTAAACCACGACAAAGGTAAAATCAATAATATTAAGAAAATTGAGGTAGTGTTTCCCACCAGTAGAGAATGCAGTAAATAAATACTGAGTAATCTATTTTGTTGCTTGGTGATAGTCTTCTATCTGTGTTTTGCTCTCCTGTCTTTCAAGTGTTTGTTTTTTTATTGTTGACCCATTTAAATTATTCCTTTTGTTGTGATTAACACTGAAATTTTGGCACCTGAAAGTTTCTGCTAGAAATCCTGGCTTCTATTTTCATTTAAAACAATGTTTTTTCCTTTTAGACTGATTTTGCTAGGTTTAGTGGAACTCATGTGGAAACAGACTTTGTAGAGTTATCTTCACAAATGCTTGAGAACTGGGTGTGGGATAAAGAACCATTACAACAAATGTCAAGACATTATAAAGGTGAGAGCCATGTTGCAGACACTGTCCTTGAGAAACTTGCTGCGTCTAGACTCGCTAATACAGGTATATCTTTCCCCTCTCCCCCCCCAGTATACGTATAAAAATATATCGTTTAAAAAATTGCTGGGAAACTTTAAAGACAATATCCTCTGTAAAACATAAGCAGCCCACTACATTTCTTCTCTGTGTACGCTATCACTGTCAGTGCCATCAAGAATTAAGTGAGAGCTTAAAAAAGTTAAGTTCATTGAATTAATAATTCCTGGATTTATTTGCATGGGTACCACCATTAGTAAAGGCTATGATGACAGATACCGCTATTTGTAGGAACAGTAGCAGCTCTGGTTTTCCAGGCTACCCACAGGACTAAAATACCTTTACATTTCTCTCCATGTGACTTTTTTACCCACCAACTTTGCTCATTTAAGATTGGGGGGGTGGGGAAAGGTCCTTGGTTTTCTGTTTGTTTGTTTGGTTTTTTTTCCTGGTAGCCCAAGGCAGGCACTGTGCATGAATACAGTATCAGATTTTCTGCATGTATTGTCTATATTTGATTTGCACATAACACTTGACAGACATGAAAGCTGTTGGCAAATTAACTGAATGTGCATAACATATCCCAGACAGAAGTGTTGTAGCCCTGCGTTGCTCAAACAGCCTCTTAACTTCTTAATCCAGAACTCTGGGTCCACGTTCTCCACCTTCCCAGCAGATACACTGCCTTCCCATTTTAAGGTCCCAATTCTCTTCTCTTTCCACATCTTGTACCTTATCTTGTATCTTATTCGTGTGTGTGTGTGTGTGTGTGACTTGCGCTCTTGCACATGTGTGCGGACACACGCTTTGCTTGGATGCTGATATAACTCCAGGGGTAACTCTGTGGAGATTTGCCCTCCCTCCTCAGAGCAATGCTATCTTCTCAAATGGGTTCTCTTTCAACTTGTTTTTCTTATTTGCATTCCATGTAAGTGTAATAGAGTTCCACAAGGTGGGACAATCTTTTTTAAACAAATACTAGATACCAATATGAATTTTGTAGTTACTCATACTTCATTATATCTAGATTTAGACTAGTGTTCAGAACAGCAGGAAAGGAAAACAGTTATGCTATCATGACTAGGGCTTTTAGAAAATTGGCTTACCTCTTCCTGTTAGAATAAAACCTCTCTTCCTGTTTTGAGCAACCGTTATAGAAACTAGTTTCAGAGACTGTATCTATAAAAATTCTTCAGCAAACACTTAACTCTAACTTCGTTAGTTGTCACACTCCTCGATTCTTGCCCATTATCTGAAATTATCTCTGGTCTTCCTAGAACTGAGCAATGTACTGACTCTGGACAGACATCAGCAAAGACTCAAGTCTACTCAAATAACACTTTTAAACTAAAAGGAACAATATCTTCATTTGCTGCTAATATTCAGGAAACTGACACAAATAGAGAAATATAAGCAATGCTTCAGTGATTTTTTATTATTATTATTATTATTTTCCATTTTAGTTTTTTCCAGCTGTTAATTCAGACAATGCAATTGGTAATGCAATTAAGTCATGGAAGTCCATCAGCTAAAAAGACTTTTGCTTGTTTTTGCAGTACAGCTATCAGGAAGCGGTGTAGTTCTGTAATCTTATAGCTTTGATGTGTGTGGGAAATATATATGTGTATATACAGTGACTAAAAGGAAGAACATTGTTTTCTTCAATATCAAAAGTATCTAGGACATCTACATGCAAAATAGTCATGATAGTCATGTCTCAGAGGCGCAAAATTTTCCAGATATGTTCTTTAAAATATGACCTCTTGTTAAGAAAGTCCTCATTACTTACTATTGTCTCAGAAGTTCGGTTCATTCTTTTTAAAGGAATCCATTCCTTCTAAAGTAATAATGTTTCCTCCTGAAAACAAAGCCTGAATTAAGTCTCCATTACCTTAAGATACTTTAATAGGGGAGTTAGATGTGTTTGTATATATTATAAATGTATTATATGCATAGCAGTATATATATGTATGTGCTGGTTTTGGCTGGGATAGAGTTAATATTCTTCATAGTAGCTAGTATGGGGCTATGTTTTGGATTTGTGCTGAAAACAGCGTTGATAACACAGGGATGTTTTGGTTACTGCTGAGCAGTGCTTACACAGAGTCAAGGCCTTCTCTGCTTCTCACACCACCCCACCAGCCAGTAGGCTGGGGGTGCACAAGAAGTTGGGACGGGACACAGCTGGGACAGCTGACCCCAACTGACCAAAGGGATATTCCAGACCATATGACATCATGCTCAGCATATAAAGCTGGGGGAAGAAGGAGGAAGGGGGGGACGTTCGGAGTGATGGCGTTTGTCTTCCCAAGTAACCGTTATGCATGATGGAGCCCTGCTTTCCTGGAGATGGCTGAACGCCTGCCTGCCGGCCGATGGGAAGTAGGGAATGAATTCCTTGTTTTGCTTTGCTTGCGTGTGCGGCTTTTGCTTTACCTATTAAACCGTCTTTATCTCAACCCACGAGTTTTCTCACTTTTACTCTTCTGATTGTCTCCCCCATCCCACTGGAGGGGGAGTGAGCGAGTGGCTGAGTGGTGCTTAGTTGCTGGCTGGGGTTAAACCACGACAATGTGCCATGTTATTCCTCAGTGCTATATCTACCTCTGAACTATCATCTCTGTTCTCCAAACAGAGATTAAAGAAAGAGAAATCATCAATTAAGAGCGAATGGATGTTAGGTTCCCTTTTCCTGCCAGTCAGTCACAGGGATAATCCATCACTGAAGACTGTGTGGAGATTGTGTGTTTGTTATGCATTATAGAATGTCTTCCAGACAAGTTGTGATTGTAAATTCAGTGTAAAACCACAAGAAAAAGGATTTCTTAGAGAATAGGTTAAACTTTTGCTGTCTTGAGTTCTTCCAGCAGATCTAAATTATACTTGTGGTATATTCTGATTTGGTATTAAGAAAATCTGGAAGGAGAGAAGATGTTTAATCGTGTAGATTTTTAAATACACATCAAATACAGAAAAGAGGCAGTTTGCAAGATAAGAAATACTAACATATTCTACTTTACCTTTTATCAGGCTGGGATGAAATACAGAAACCTCATTTTGAAACCTGGAGGATCTTTGGATGGGACGGATATGCTTCAGAATTTCTTGGAGCGTAAACCAAGCCAGAGAGCTTTCCTATTGAGTAAGGGGTTACGTGTTCAGTAAGATTATGGTTCCTTTGTAATGGCATATAAGTATGGAATGAGCTGGAAATGTCAGTGTATTTCACATCTTAACTATGTATCATTCTAGGGAACTTGGGTCAATTTTTGATGATTTTTTAAATTGCGTAAGTAAAAATGTGATTTATAAATTGCGTAGGACTACAACATTGAACATGGGGAAAAATTCTGAGAGGTGCAGAAGCTGAGAAATTTGGATGGTAATTTCTTTGAATTTTTATGAAATAATACTAATCAGTATGGGGAGTTGATGCCTTGTTTCTCTTTTAATAGATGCACTTAAACTATGTCTTGTGAACGAATTTTAAAACTGGAGGGGAAAAAAAGGACACTACCAGCAATAAAAGAAACAGATTCTTTTTTATTCTGTATTCTATTGTATTGATGGCTCACGAATATTTTTGATGGAGAAGAAGTGTGTTTGATTTAATCATGGTTTGGGTTCAGTCTAGCTTCCTGACAAATTTCAAGACTGAGAATCCGCCCCAGACTGCTTTACAGCAGAGATAACTTGTGTGATACTTTTAGATTTCATTCTGATGCATGTTAAATTCTTGTATCATTTAGAAACTTATATAGTATAACTAAAAAGAAAAACACCCTACCATTTGAGCTACCATTTTCTTCCCTTCATTGAGGAAAAACAGCCAAAACCTATGGTTCTCCCACCACTTTTTATTTCTTGTTGATGATCACAAATCAGGTCTTTGTTTTCCAAATTATATCAACACTGGCACTAAAAAGTTATACTTGAGCAATTATAATGGTTTCAGTTGGTTTGTGAAGTATTTTGAGATACATATAAGGAAGGACGGGAAGATGATGTCCCCGGTGGGAATGGTAAAAGTCAATACAAGATTTTCCTGTTCCTTTCCAGTGTGGCATGCAGAATTGCTACAAAAAAGCTTCATAGATTTAATGATTTCAGTTGTGGGAGTTTGAAAGTAATCAATTTTTTTGCAGTTTTTCTGCAAGATCAGGAAAAATGAGTCTCACAAGCCAATTCTACACCACCCAAATAAAACTGCTAATCCAGGTGCACTTTTCATGTCTTTAGGTATCATACCTTACTTTGGTTTTGGTATTACAACATGTATATGAAAAAAAAGTAGTTTTGGTTACTAGCTAATATATTTTAGACATTTGAACCATAGCTGTAAACATGGTTGGTATTTTTGTTTGTTTGTTCAACCGCAAAGTAAGAAAATGTTCCTGGTCAACTCAAAAGACTTATGCCTCTTTTTCTAGCAAAAGAAAACTGAAAGCATTCACTTTGGGTCAAATCTATGTGTTTCAGAGGAAAAAAAACCAATTGTGAATGTTCAGTTGAAACTATTTCTGTGTTTTTCTTTTAAAGCATTTAAACTGGAGAAAAAAAAAGGAACTTGATTGGTTTCTCAAATGGAAAATTTGACAGGACTTATTTTTGAACCACACTAGTTATGGATGTGAGGAAACATAAAAGTTTGTAGCCAAAACATATTAACTGTGTAGTCTTACTAGAGCACATAATTAAGTAAATCCTAATTCTCATAGTCAGTTACAGTTTTAGACCCCAGTTCTGCTGGGACATGAAAATGTGATACGTGAAAATCACATATAAGAGAACCTCTTGAATGGTATTCAAAACAGCTATAAAGGATGGATGCAAGATTATCATAAAACCTGTGAATTTTGCCCAGATTAATTTCCATTACATTCTGACTGGATTTGGATGTATTTTGCTTTCTTTTTAAACATGTGTTTAAATTCTTGTAATCCTATCTTATCAAAGGTTTTTCCCTTTCACACTTTAATGAGAGCTCCGATGAACTAAAATGTTGTAAAAAAAATCTACTACGTGATACTTTCCAAAAATGAATCTGCAAATCTAAGCAATGGAAGCTTTATTAAGAAGCAAAATGCAGTATTTCTTTTTACAGCTGCTAGGCAGATTTCCACATGAGGGTGACCTTTCTCTGCATAAACCAGCAGTCTCAGATCAAGGTAGATAATTGCAAATGCAGTAATTATAAACAAAAATATATGGTGATAACATTTAAAAGTTAGATTTAGGACGGTACTGATGCTAATGATGATAATTTAATTGTTTATTTTCCTGTTCTTTAGAGAGTGTGTGTTATACAGTATATAGTAACTAAGATACTGAAGTATTTAGGATTAATTTTTTTCCTGTGTCAGATATTCAAATTGGACTTTGGGTGGATTCACGACAAAAGCTTCAAATAAAAGGGAAAGGGTAAAATGGGAGACTCAGGAGAGGGTGGTGTTAACCATTCAGGAAGTGGTTAACAGGTAACGGCTTTCTTATTCTGCTGCTTCACTGCAAAAGATAGAATGGGTTGGCCATGCAACTGGGTCACAAGATGGCTAGGTAATGGCTTCAGCAGCCCCTGCTGCTAGTTGTCTGATATAGGTCCAGCATGTAGGTTGTCTCTGGATTGCTTGCAAGCCATGTGATCAAACCTGAATGGTAAAAGCAGCCTGAAGAAAAAGTTTAAATTTTGCTCTCTGAGCTGTGGTGGCTATCAGTTATTATGCTGACTTAATAAAGAGAGAGCATTAAGACTTAGGGAGTCCATGTTTGTAGAGATCAGGTGAGTGGAGTATTGACTCTGTCACTTGAGCTTCTAATACTACTACAGTTGGTTTTCCTATACAAATAGCTCTCTATTGTATGTTATTGATATAACAACATTGCAGAAAAACCTTCCTCATTTTAATCAGGGTCAGTCAACTGCTGATCTTGTTTAACAATTTTGTTAAACCCTGTTTTAACAGATAACCAGGCAGCAACTGATTCTAATGGCTGTAGTAATTTGGTATGGGAGAAGTAAAATTACTGCAAAAAGAAGTGAATCGCAAGGTCAAGATCTCAGCTTCCCCTCTGAAAAATGAAACAATTTACAAATACCTTCAGTACCCCCCCAGGTAGTGGGGGGTAGTTGAGTTAAATAGAGACTCCTGAAGGGGTTTTCCAGAAGCATAGAGCTGGTTGAATAGTGAGTGGTAAGGACAGAGGTGGCAGCTGGGGATGTGCCGAGTGGGAGTTACATGTCTGGGGGTGTTGAGGACTGAAACAGTTACTGGGAGGGATTAGAGAGGCTAGACATCAGGAGGTTATGTGGTAGCACATGTCAAAGGGAAAGGAAGGAAAGCAGTAGGTGTGTCGTGGTTTAACCCCAGCCGGCAACTAAGCACCACACAGCCGCTCGCTCACTCCCTCCTCCCCGGTGGGATGGGGGAGAGAATCGGAAGAGTAAAAGTGAGAAAACTCGTGGGTTGAGATAAAGACAGTTCAATAGGTAAAGCAAAAGTCGCGCATGCAAGCAAAGCAAAACAAGGAATTCATTCCCTACTTCCCATCGGCCGGCAGGTGTTCAGCCATCTCCAGGAAAGCAGGGCTCCATCACGTGTAACGGTTACTTGGGAAGACAAACGCCATCACTCCGAACGTCCCCTGCTTCCTCCTTCTTCCCCCAGCTTTATATGCTGAGCATGATGTCATATGGTCTGGAATATCCCTTTGGTCAGTTGGGGTCAGCTGTCCTGGCTGTGTCCCCTCCCAACTTCTTGTGCACCCCCAGCCTCCTTGCTGGTGGGGTGGTGTGAGAAGCAGAGAAGGCCTTGACTCTGTGTAAGAACTGCTCAGCAATAACAAAAACATCCCTGTGTTATCAACGCTGTTTTCAGCACAAATCCAAAACATAGCCCCATACTAGCTACTATGAAGAATATTAACTCTATCCCAGCCAAAACCAGCACAAGGTGGAAGGATGAAGTTGGAGCAGGGTGTTTTGACAATAGTTGTAGAAGGGTTGGGATGAATGTCAGAGGAAGATAGCAGGAAAAAGACAGTAGCTTAATGCATACTGATTTATGAAAGGCTACTGTGAATGCTTTTCATTGTTTTATGAATTAGAAACAAGACATGTTTGTCTCTGAATAGATTTCTTATCTTTTTGTCTGCATTCCAAAGAACATGAGATTATGCACCAGCTTGTTGCTTGAATACTTGTGCTTCTTCCTGACATCTGGAGATTATTTTTTGTTTCACCATTATTTTCTTCATGAATATATTTTAAAAGTTTCCCATGGCGGAAGGAAAAAGTGCGATGTTATGGGGGAAGTTCAGTTTGTGGGGCCTATGCTGGAAATCCTGTATAGCTAGTTATCATTAGCCATTGTAAAAAGTGTAGATGATAGAAAAGACATGGTACCAAACAACAATCAATCTATTTTAGACCTAATTAGGATAGATAAAGATGAAGAAATTAAATTAATTGAAAGTTAGTGGTTGCCTAGAAACCTATAATTATGACCTAATTTTGTTCAGTATTGATTAACAGAGGGATAGACTCAACCAATACTTGCTTGCACTATATTCCTGATGGATTAAAAAGGCTAAAGATATCAGTGGTAAGAGAGCCAATGAGTAAAATAAATTGGAAGAAAAATTGTGAATGAGAAGTGGTATGTCTTTAAAATGTAATTGGCCAAAATCCCACAGTTTCACAATTTAGAGAACAATTCTGATTAAGAACCAATTTGTCCACCAGTAAAAACAGCAATTAAAAATAAACAAAACAGAAGTGGGGAGTCAGGAGTAGGAAATAGTTATAAAATAAGGAATTGTAAAGTGTTAAAAATGATAAAGAAAGCTAATACCATCAAGAAAAAATGGATGAAAGAATTATAGCCAATAAGATGTGTAATTTAATGTATTAATAACTAATAAATCCTATTTATGTTACAGACCCTTTAGTAGATAGAAATGCTAATATTGCAAATGACAAAAAAGACAATTTTTAATTACTGTTTCTCTTCTGCATTTAGAAAGAAGCAATATGATGTAATTATATCATATGGGAACAATGGGGTACTTTCCAATCCATTAATAACTGAGGAGGATATTAAGCACCACCTACTAAAAATAAATATTTTGACATGAGTAGGATTTAATAACTTGCACTCTATGAACTTACAAGAATTGGGGGGGGGGATTTTTTCCCAGTGCTGTTAATCTTGGGATATGGGGCATATACTATTGTACTAGAACAGTGCTAATGAGTTCCAGCGTTCAAAAAGAGTGAATAGGTGACTATTGGTCACATAGCTTGAAATCTGTCTTCAGCAAAACAGTGGGAAAGAATAAATATAGTTCTGTTGCTGAAGAATTAAACAATGAGTGTAATTAATACAGTGCAAGTGGCTTTATGAAAAACAAGCTTTGTCAGACAAGTGTGATATAATCATTTATGGCCATTACAAGCCTGATGAAGGTGATTGTAGAGAGGTTTATGTAAGGGGTATTTGACTTATTGCTGTATATTTTCATTTGAAATAACACTATAGGACTGTTATGGTTTAACCCGGCAGGCAGCCAAACACCACACAGCCGCTCGCTCACTCCCCCCCACCCCCTGCAGTGGGATGGGGGAGAGAATCGAAAAAAAATAAGTAAAATTCGTGGATTGAGATAAAGACAGTTTAATAGAACAGAAAAGGAAGGGAAAATAAATAATAATAATAACAACAACAACAATAATGATAGAATATACAAAATGAGTGATGCACAATGCAATTGCTCACCACTTGCCGAGCAATGCCCAAAAAACAACGATCGCTACTTCCTGGAACACGCCTACCATTCATATACTGAGCATGATGTCACATGGTATGGAATACCCCGTTGGCCAGTTGGGCCAGCTGTCCCGGCTATGCTCCCTCCCAGCCTCTTGTGCACTTGGCAGAGCATGGGAAGCTGAAAAGTCCTTGACTAGCAGGGTACTTAGCAACAACTGAAAACATCAGTGTGTTATCAACATTCTCCTCATACTAAATCCAAAACACAGCCCTAGGAAGAAATTTAACCCTATCCCAGCCGAAACCAGGACAGTAAGTAACCAAAAAAAGCAGTCACAGAATTCTCTGGATTGTTTGAAAGCTTTGGGCATTCAGCCTAAAAAATTCTGTAGCATGGGCAAAGTAACATATAACATGCCTGTAGTAACTAAAAATGTAGGTAGGTTAAAACTACAGCTTGGTGGACTGTATTCTAGAAAGTACTGACTTCTGAAAGTACCTTGAGGCTGGTTATAGTAGTTGGTTCAATCTGAATTGTTATGAGACTATAGCAAAAATGGTTAAGCAATCTTATGATGGATGAGTGCAAGAATATCGCATAAGAGCAGGTTACTGATGCTTTTTCTGTATATGGCAGTAGTAAAATGGGCACAGCAATTGCATGCAGTTTTGGTGACTGAATTTTTAACTGAGGCTAGTAGGACTTGTTATTACAAATAAACACCGGTGGTTCTGCAGGTAGAATAGAGTTAAGCTGTGGAACTCCTTGCCAAGGATATTGTAGAGGTGATAGGTTTACATGGGTTCAAAATAAGACTCAACAAGTTCCAGTCTTGGAAGAGAAATCCATGGAAGGTATTTAAATACATAAAACCATTTTCCTTCTCAGGAATTCCCTGCAAAGTAGAGGGTGGAGATCAGAGGAAATATCATATATGGCGGCCCTATTCATACTTCTCTTAGGCATTTGCTTTTAGCCACTGTTAGAGATAGGATACTGTACCAGATCAACCTGCTGTTTGATACAGTATGGAAATTGGAGAAAGAGCAGAAGAGAGTCACAGAGCTTACCGGAGAGCTGGAGAAAACTTTCAAAGACAGACTTTTAAAAGCTTTATCTTTTCAGCTTAGGGAAAAAAAAAAATTAAGTCATCACAGAATCTTGATGTAAGCCATTACATATTAAAAGGTTCTTTAGTCTAGTAGGAGAATGTCAGCTGGAAGCTGAGGCCAGTCATTTCAAAGAGAAAATAACAGCATTTTTAACAGTGAAGACTAAATATTGGATCAAACTGCTCAGAAAATTGGTAGAGTTGTCAGCTCTTGATGTCTTCAAATCAAGAAAAGTGAAAGCTCTTCTAGGAGATATGCTTTCACCAAACACAATGTATTAGACTGGGTGAAATGGAATGGCTGGTGATATACTCTCCTTGCCCCTGCTCCGGCTTGGACTTATCCACAGACTGCAGTCCCTTAGGGGTGTACCTGCTCCAAGTGGAGCCTCATCTATGAGCCACAGTCTCTCCAGGGGGTATACCTGCTGCGGCATAGACTTATCCACAGCCACAGTCGCTTTGAGGTGCACCCGTTCCAGCGTGGCCTTCTCCATGGGCCACAATGCCTTCAGAGATATACCTGCTCCAGCGTGGCCTTACCCACAGCCACAGTCCCTTCAGGAGTAAACCTGCTCCAACATGGCCTTACCCATGGCTGCAGTCCCTCCAGGGGTGTACCTGCTCTGTCGTGGGCTTATCTACGGCCACACACTTTGAGGTGCTCCAGCATGACCTCATGCACAGCCACTGATGCTTCAAGGTGTTCCTGCTGTAGCATGGACTTATCCACAGCCACAGATGCTTCAAGGTGTACCTTCTCCAGCGTGGAATTATCCTTAGGCCACAATCCCTTCAGAGGTATACCTGCTGCGGCACAGACATAACCACGGCCACAGATGCTTCAAGATGTACCTGCTCTGGTATGGGCTTATCCATGGCCACAGATGCTTCGGGGTGTCCTGCTCCCATGTAGACTCATCCACAGGTCATAGTCCCTTCGACTTGAGTTCACACTGGAGTTCCAGCCTGTCCAGTACAGCAGCACAGAAACAGCAGCGATGCCCTGGCCATCTGCCAGCCCAGGTGCATGGCCATTGCTGTTATCAAAATGTTCCCAGGCACAGCAGAGTAAGATGATAAGCAGCACAGCAAGCAGCGAAAGCAAAAAGCAGCCACTAACGAGCACTAGGCTCTCATATACAGTAAGGCAAGCAAGCCCCATGGCAAGCACAGAAGCCTGCCAATTAATAGCTGAACAGCAATAACAGCTATAAATTCGATCTAGCACATTCCAATCAAACCTGTCGTTATCTCGAACCCTTCGAGCCCCACGTTGGGTACCAAAAAGGACTGTCGTGGTTTAACCCCAGCTGGCAACTAAGCACCACACAGCCGCTCGCTCACTCCCCCTCCAGTGGGATGGCGGAGAGAATCAGAAGAGTAAAAGTGAGAAAACTCGTGGGTTGAGATAAAGACAGTTCAATAGGTAAAGCAAAAGCCGCGCATGCAAGCAAAGCAAAGCAAGGAATTCATTCCCTACTTCCCATCGGCAGGCAGGTGTTCAGCCATCTCCAGGAAAGCAGGGCTCCATCACGTGTAATGGTTACTTGGGAAGACAAACGCCATCACTCCGAACGTCCCCCTTTCCTCCGTCCGCCAGCTTTATATGCTGATGTGGTGGTGCATTCCCCCGCTTTTCCTGGGCCGCTCGTTGATCTCAGAAATTCCCATGAAACCTCGGCCTTAGTGCACCGAGTCTGGCGGTTGAGCGCTCCTTGACCATATCAGAAACTCTGCATGGCTGAGGCTGGGAACGTACTCCCACTGCCTGGCCCAGGCGCCATCTTATCTGAGTTGTAGCTCAATTGTAACAACACTGAAACCTTCAGAATTTTAGTCACTACCGCCTTGGACTGTGGCCAGGATGGAAATTTACAGATGACTAAAGTCAATCATCTTGCGACCCTATAAACAGCCGTCCCAAGTGAGACCCTTTGAGCTCTCCTGGACCGCAGCGGGATGCGCCCAGAATCTCCCTCTGAGATGAATGCTCCTCAGAGTTTGCAAACTCTCGAGTTTGCGATATTTGGAGGACCGTTGCCGGCTGGCACGGGACCTGAGCTGCAATACTCCTCGAGGCTCAACCCTTTGCCCGCTGAGAGATGCCAAGACATTTTGCGTGAGTATTTCACTGAACTCGAGGGGGATTTTTAACAGGTATACCTTTGTATATTTATCCATCTTTGCATCCGTGTGCGTGTGTGTGTGAATTGATGGAAGTACCTGCTAGCAAATATAGTCTGCTAAAATCTTATGATCTATCTTAAGATTGTGAATGAACTGTAGACTGCTGCTAAACACATATAATCCCTTAGACATATACCGTTGACCAAGTCTGAGACTAGGGGTAGATCTAGCCGGGCCTACTCTGAACCTCGTGACTCAATGGGAGGGTCTCCTTACCCTTTTTGTATTAGACATAAACCATTGACCAAGTCTGAGACTAAGATTGGATCCAGCCGGGTCTTCTCTGAACCTCGTGACTCAACGGGAGGGTCTCCCTTAACCTTTTCGTCCTCGGCCTCTGTATAAATCATTCCAACTCAATTCTAACACGATACCCTGGTTTCAGCTGGGATAGAGTTAATTTTCTTCCTAGTAGCTGGTATAGTGCTGTGTTTTGGATTTAGTATGAGGATAAGGTTGATAACACACTGATGTTTTAGTTGTTGCTAAGTAGTGGTTACCCTAGCCAAGGACTATTCAGCTTCCCATGCTCTTTTCCTTTGTATGCTTCATCCGTGTAGTAAGTGATAGAGTGAACCTTGCCATCGAACTCTGTTAAGTCACGCTTTTATAAATTTCTATTAAAATCACTTTCTGCTAATAACTTCAACAGTGATTCTTTGAGCAGCCTCTAAACCACTCATTCGCAACAGCTGAGCATGACATCATATGGTATGGAATGTCCCTTTGGTCAGTTGGGGTCAGCTGTCCCGGCTGTGTCCCCTCTCAACTTCTTGTGCACCCCCAGCCTGCTCGCTGGTGGGGCGGTGTGAGAAGCAGAAAAGGCCTTGACTCTGTGTAAGCACTGCTCAGCAGTAACGAAAACATCCCTGTGTTATCAACACTGTTTTCAGCACAAATCCAAAACATAGCCCCATACTAGCTACTGTGAAGAAAATTAACTCTATCCCAGCCAAAACCAGCACAACATGATAGTAGAGATAGGGACCCAAACTGCATCTAAGAACATGATCATTGAGACAGGGACCCAAACCGCATCTGAGGACACCATGGTTGAGATAGGGACCCAAACAACAACTACTACAGTAGGTGCCCCAGTAGTGAAAAAGAAATAGTGGACAAGGAGGTCAACGGGTCCATATCATTGATTAGTAAGGGAGGAAGAAGAAGAGGAAGGGTTTGATCAAGAAGCCAGTCCTTCAGCAGAGAAACGGGAGGAAGGAGTGAGAGAAATCAGACAAGAGGCGGAAACTACCTGGTCCCTGACCTCAAAAGAACTTCGAGACATGCGGAAAGATTACAGCTGCCAGCCAGGTGAGCAGATTGCTGCCTGGCTGCTCCGATGCTGGGATAGCGGGACTGACAGTCAGCAATTGGAAGCTAAGGAAGCCCAACAGCTGGGATCCCTTGCTAGAAACCGGGGAATTGACAGAGGAATTGGAAAAGAGGCAGCAATTTGCAGTCTCTGGAGACGGCTCCCCTCAAGTGTGAGGGCAAGATGTCCGTTCAAAGAAGATCTTGTGAACTCCCCAGGAAAGTGGACTACCGCAGATGAAGGCATCCAGTACCTGAGAGAATTAGCGGTGCTGGAAGTCATCTACAGTGATCCAGATGACATCAAGGTCTCCAAAGATCCAGAGGATGTCCTGTGCATACGGGCCATGTGGAGGAAGGGGGGTCCAAAATACCCCAGCGTCATATTCTAACAGCTTGGCAGCAATGTATTGCCCAGATATGGATACACCAACTGTGGAGAGAGTGTCTTCTCGGCTCCAAAACTTTGAAGAAAATCTCTGTCCCTCCTCATCCCAACAGGCCAGCGCCTCGGCTGTCAGGGGCACCCCACGGAGTCAGTCCCCTCCTGCCCCGGTCAGAGGGAAAGGGAGCCCCAGGCGCATGCCACGTGGCACACTCTGGTTCTTCCTGTGTGACCAGGGGGAGGACATGAGGAAGTGGGATGGTGAACCCACCTTTAAGCTGGAAGCCCGTGTACGCGAACTGAGAGGGAAGACAGCTGTTAAGAAGAGGCCACCCAAGACGACTGTCAGCTTAGTTGCTGTAGAGACACAAGAAGGCAATCAGCGATCTCCCAGACAAGGAAGGACTGAGATCACCTCCCTTGATCCCGGTGAGGGGACTTCTGGTCTGGCACTGCAAGGGTCAGACAGTGAATACTCCGACCAGGAACAGGACTAGAGGGTCCCTGCCTTCGGCCAGGAGGAAGAAAGGGATGACCGGGTATACTGGACTGCGTGGATTCGATGGCCTGGCACATCAGACCCACAGAAGTATAAGGCTTTGGCAGACACTGGTGCACAGTGTACGCTGGTGCCATCAGGGTATAGGGGCACGGAACCCATCTGGATCTCTGGAGTGACAGGGGGATGCCAACAATTGTCTGTATTGGAGGCTGAGGTGAGCTTAACAGGGGACAAGTGGCAAAAGCACCCCATTGTGACCAGCCCAGAGGCCCCTTGTATCCTTGGCATAGACTACCTCAGGAGAGGGTACTTCAAGGACCCAAAGGAGTACCGATGGGCTTTTGGTGTAGCCAACGTGAACACAGAGAAGATCAAACAGCTGTCTACCCTGCCTGGCCTCTTGGAAGATCCCTTCGTTGTGGGATTGCTGCGAGTTGAAGAACAGCAGGTGCCAATTCCTACCAGGATGGTGCACCGGCAGCAATAACGCACGAGCTGGGACTCCCCGGCTCCCATCCATGAGCTGATTCATCAATTGGAGAGCCAAGGAGAGTGATCAGCAAGACTCACTCACCCTTTAATAGTCCCATATGGCCAGTGCAAAAGTCTGACGGAGGGTGGAGGTTCACAGTAGACTATCGTGGCCTGAACAAAGTCACGCCGCCGTTGGGTGCTGCCGTGCCGGACATGTTAGAACTTCAATACGAACTGGAGTCAAAGGCAGCCAAGTGGTACGCCACAAAGGATATCGCTAATGCGTTCTTCTCAATCCCTTTGGCGGCAGAGTGCAGGCCACAGTTTGCTTTCACTTGGAGGGGCGTCCAGTACACCTGGAACCGACTGCCCCAGGGGTGGAAACACAGCCCTACCATTTGTCGTGGACTGATCCAAACTGCACGGGAACAGAGTGATGCCCCTGAACATCTGCAATACATCAATGACATCATTGTGTGAGGCAACAAGGCAGAAGCAGTGTTTAAGGGAAAAAAACCTGCTGCGCAACAGCAGCCAGAAGAGAGGAGTGAGAATATGTGAGAGAAACAACTATGCAGACACCAAGGTCAGAGAAGAAGGAGGGGGAGGAGGTGCTCTAGGCGCCGGATCAGATTCCCCTGCAGCCTGTGGTGAAGACCATGATCATAGAATCATTAAGGTTGGAAAAGACCTCTAAGATCATCGAGTCCAACCATCAACCCAACACCACCATGCCCACTAAACCATGTCCCTAAGTGCCTCATCTACAGGTCTTTTAAATACTTCCAGGGATGGTGACTCAACCACTTCCCTGGGCAGCTTGTTCCAAGGCTTGACCACTCTTTCAGTAAAGAAATTTTTCCTCATGTCCAATCTAAACCTCCCTTGGCACAACTTGAGGCCATTTCCTCTCGTCCTATCGCTAGTTACTTGGCAGAAGAGACCAACACCCACCTCACTACAACCTCCTTCCAGGTAGTTGTAGAGCGCGATGAGGTCTCCCCTCAGCCTCCTCTTCTCCGGGCTAAACAAGCCCAGTTCCCTCAGCCGCTCCTCATAAGACTTGTGCTCCAGGCCCTTCACCAGCTTCGTTGCCCTTCTCTGGACACGCTCCAGCACCTCCATGTCCTTCTTGTAGTGAGGGGCCCAAAACGGAACACAGTATTCGAGGTGCGGCCTCACCAGGGCCAAGTACAGGGGCACGATCACCTCCCTGCTCCTGCTGGCCACACCATTTCTGATACAGGCCAGGATGCCATTGGCCTTCTTGGCCACCTGGGCACACTGCCAGCTCATGTGAACCAGCACCCCCAGGTCCTTTTCCTCTGGGCAGCTTTCCAGCCACTCTTCCCCAAGCCTGTAGCGTCGCATGGGGTTGTTGTGACCCAAGTGCAGGACCCGGCACTTGGCCTTGTTGAACCTCATACAGTTGGCCTCAGCCCATCGAACCAGCCTGTCCAGGTCCCTCTGCAGAGCCTTCCTACCCTCGAGCAGATCAACACTCCCGCCCAGCTTGGTGTCGTCTGCAAACTTACTGAGGGAGCACTCGATCCCCTCGTCCAGATCATTCATAAAGATATTGAACAGGACTGGCCCCAAAACTGAGCCCTGGGGAACACCGCTCGTGACCGGCCACCAACTGGATTTAACTCCGTTGACCACAACTCTCTGGGCTCGGCCGTCCAGCCAGTTTTT
The DNA here is from genome assembly GCF_964195595.1 of Calonectris borealis. Classification (NCBI taxonomy): domain Eukaryota; kingdom Metazoa; phylum Chordata; class Aves; order Procellariiformes; family Procellariidae; genus Calonectris; species Calonectris borealis. Next base: position 45,138,206 of record NC_134351.1, on the reverse strand, counting down.
TACCCAGCGAAGAGTACACCTGTCTAAGCCATGAGCCGCCAGCTTCTCTAGGAGAATGCTGTGGGAGACAGTGTCAAAGGCCTTACTGAAGTCCAGGTAGACCAGATCCACAGCCTTTCCCTCATCCACTAGGCAGGTCACCTGGTCATAGAAGATCAGGTTGGTCAAGCAGGACCTGCCTTCCATGAACCCGTGCTGGCTGGGCCTGATCCCCTGGTTGTCCCACACATGGCTTGTGAGCACCCTCAAGATGAACCGCTCCATAATCTTCCCCGGCACCAAGGTCAGGCTGACCGGCCTGTAGTTCCCCGGATCCTCCTTCCGGCCCTTCTTGTAGATGGGCGTCACATTGGCAAGCCTCCAGTCATCCGGGACCTCCCCTGTTAACCAGGACTGCTGGTAAATGATGGAGAGTGGCTTGGCAAGCTCCTCCGCCAGCTCCCTCAGTACCCTCGGGTGGATCCCATCCGGTCCCATAGACTTGTGAGCATCCAGGTGGCGTAGCAGGTCGTTAACTGCTTCCTCTTGGATTATGGGGGGTTTATCCTGCTCACCATCCCTGTCTTCCAGCTCAGGGGGCTGAGTACCCTGAGGATAACTGCTCTGACTATTAAAGATTGAGGCAAAGAAAGCATTAATTACGTCAGCCTTTTCCTCGTCCTCGGTGGCAATGTTCCCCCCTGCATCCAATAAAGGATGGAGATTCTCCTTGGCTCTCTTTTTGTCATTAATATATTTGTAAAAACATTTTTTGTTGTCTCTTACGACAGTGGCCAGGTTAAGTTCTAGTCGGGCTTTTCCATTTCTAATTTCCTCTCTGCACGACCTAACGAGATCCCTGTACTCTTCTTGAGTTGCCTGCCCCTTCTTCCAAAGGTGATAAACTCTCCTTTTTTTCCTGAGTCCCAGCAAGAGCTCCCTGTTCAGCCAGGCTGGTCATCTTCCCCGCCCATTTTTCTTTCGGCACATGGGGACAGCTTGCTCCTGCGCCTTTAAGACTTCCTTCTTGAAGAACGTCCAGCCTTCCTGGACCCCTTTGCCCTTCCGGACTGTCTCCCAAGGGACCCTCTCGACCAGTGTCCTGAGCAGGCCAAAGTCCGCCCTCCGGAAGTCCATGGGAGCGGTTTTGCTGGCCCCCCTCCTTACTTGACCAAGAATCGAGAATTCTATCATTTCATGGTTGCTAAGCCCAAGTCGGCCTCCGACCACCACATCTCCCACCAGTCCTTCTCTGTTTGTGAACAGCAGGTCAAGCGAGGCACCTCCCCTGGTAGGCTCGCTTACCAGCTGCGTCAGGAAGTTATCCTCCACACACTCCAGGAACCTCCTCGACTGTTTCCTCTCTGCCGTGTGGTATTTCCAGCAGACGTCCGGAAAGTTGAAGTCCCCCACGAGAACAAGGGCTAGCGACTGTGAGACTTCTGCCAGCCTCTGGTAGAATATTTCGTCTGCCTCCTCATCCTGGTTAGGTGGTCTATAACAGACTCCCAGCAGGATATCTGCCTTGTTGGCCTTCCCCCTCATCCTTACCCACAAGCACTCGACCTCATCATCACAATTGTTGAGCTCTAGACAATTGAAGCACTCCCTAACATACAGGGCTACCCCACCGCCTCTCCTTCCTCGCCTGTCCCTTCTGAAGAGCTTATAGCCATCCATTGCAGCACTCCAATCGTGAGACTCATCCCACCATGTTTCCGTGATGGCGACTAAGTCATAGCTATCCCACTGCACAATGGCTTCCAGCTCCTCCTGTTTGCCTCCCATGCTGCGTGCATTGGTGTAGATGCACTTGAGCTGGGCTACCGATTTTGCCCCCAACATTGGCATGCCACCCCTAGGCTCTTCTCTAGTGAGCCTGGTTTTATCCCCTTCCCCCTTCGAACCTAGTTTAAAGCCCCCTCGATGAGCCTGGCCAACTCATACGCGAGAATCCTTTTCCCCCTGTGAGACAGCTGAACTCCATCTGTCGCCAGCAGGCCCGGTTCCGTGTAAACCTCCCCATGATCAAAGAAGCCAGAATTCCACCAATGACACCAGCCCCTGAGCCACGTGTTGATCCGGTGAGTTTTCCTGTTCCCTTCAGTATTCTTCCCTGCCACTGAAGGGATTGAGGAATACACTACCTGTGCTCCCGATCCTTCCACCAGTTGCCCCAGTGCCCTGAAGTCCCTTTTGATCCCTTCGGGACTTTTCTCTGCAACCTCCTCACTGCCAGCCTGCATAACCAACAGTGGGTAGTAATCAGGGGTCCGTATCAGACCGGGGAGTTTCCTAGTAATGTCCTTAACCCGGGCCCCAGGGAGGCAGCAGACTTCCCTGTGGGATGGGTCTGGCTGGCATATTGGGCCCTCCGTCCCCCTCAGAAGGGAATCACCTATGATGATTACCCTCCTTTTTTTCTTAGCAGAGGCAGTCGTAATGTGTGGGGCTGACTTACTCACCCTGGGCAACCCCCTGGATGGACCTTCATCTGCATCCTCATTTGTCTGGCCCTCAAGTTCCAGGGCCCCATATCTGTTGTGTAAGGGCAACTGGGAAGGTTGAGGTGAGGGAGGCCGGGCGGGGGTTCGCCTGGCGCCCCGAGCAGGGACCTGTGTCCATTCCCCCCTGTCCCCTAGGTCCCCTCCTTCTGCCTGGTGGCAAGAGGGCAGGGGATCCTCTGCTTCTTGTGGAGCCTCCATGTGCTGCCCTTGCCTCAGGGATGGTAGGATGTGGCTCCACCAATCTATCTCCCTCTCACACTCCCTGATACTCCTTAACCTCTCCACTTCTTCCTTCAGCTCTGCCACCAGTCTGAGCAGATCATCCACCTGGTCACACCTCACACAGGCATTGTCTCTGCTGCCCTCCTGTACAAGGGACAGGCTCAGGCACTCCCTGCAGCCGGAGACCTGGACAGCTCTATGTTTATGTGGGGGCTCTGTCTGGGTCGCCACATTCCTTCTGGCGATGGCTTTCGGCCGAGTGGAAACCATAGCTAGGTCCTCTTCTGGTAGGGTGATGACCACTAGCTGAGTTACCCTCTAGAGCCTCGAGGGGGGCTGTGCCCTGCCCGCTCGCCTTCCCTGCACGCCCTGCCTGCGCGAACTGCCGCGCCACGTCCTTCTGCCGCGCCACGTCCTGTTTGCCCGCCCTGGTCGCCGCGCTCCGGGTCGCTCGCACTCCCTGGGGGCTGCTCTTGTATCTGAGTATATGATGAAGCAGATTGTCCCCCTTCAGCCCATGGAGGTCCACGGTGGAGCAGATATCCACCTGCAGCCCGTGGAGGACCCCACGCCAGAGCAGGTGGATGTACCCGAAGGAGGCTGTGACCCCGTGGGAAGCCCACGCTGGAGCAGGCTCCTGGCTGGACCTGTGGCCCCATGGAGAGAGGAGCCCACGCTGGAACAGGTTTTCTGGCAGGACTTGTGACCCCATGGGGGACCTACGCTGGAGCAGTCTGTTCCTGAAGGACTGCACCCCGTGGAAAGGACCCACGCTGGAGCAGTTCCTGAAGAACTGCAGCCCCGTGGGAAGGACCCACATTGGAGAAGTTCGTGGAGGACTGTCTCCTGTGGGAGGGACCCCACGCTGGAGCAGGGGAAGAGTGTGAGGAGGAAGGAGCGGCAGAGACAACGCGTGATGAACTGACTGCAATCACCGTTCGCCGTCCCCCTGCGCCACTCGTAAGGAGGAGGTAGAGATTTGGGGAGTTGAGCCCGGGAAGAAGGGAGGGGTAGGGGGAAGGTGTTTTAAGATTTGTTTTTATTTCTCATTACCCTGCTCTGATTTGATTGGTAATAAATAAATAAATTTGATTGGTAATAAATGGTCAGTCACCGAGGGTAGCGGTCAGTCACCGAGGGTAGCAGTCAGTCGCCGAGGGTAGCTGCTCCGGAGCCGGCCCGATCCGCAGCGGAGCGGCAGACCTTGGCGCGCAGGGGTGTTTCCTGAGGCAAGGAAACGCCAGGGCAGCGGAGAGACCAGCTAGGAGCCGGCAGCTCTCGCGAGAGACGCTGACGAGGCCTGGGCGTTGCCAGAGCAACCGCGTCCAGCCCCCACAACTCTAAAAAGCAGCCTAGGGAGCGCTGTGAACAGAGCGGGCAAACAGAGCGTGGCGCGTCAGCTTGCGCGGAAGGGCGTAGTCACCCTACCAACTCAAGAGGCGAGTTCCTTTGGTGGTCTTCACCCTCTCAGAAGGAGCTTAGCTATGGTATCCACCCGGCAGAAAGCGATGTCCTCTGCACTCGCCAGAATGGATGTGGTAACCTAGACAGAGCTCCCACGAAAACATGCAGACATCCAGGTCTCAGGCTGCAGGGAGTGCCAGAGCCTTTTACTGGTAATGGATGGCAGTAGTGAGAACAGCTCTGTGAGGTGGGACCAAGTGGACGATCTGCTCAGCCTGGTGGCAGAGCTACGAGAGGAAGTAGAAAGGTTAAGGAGCACCAGGGAGTCTGAGAAAGAGATAGACTGGTGGAACCGTGCTCTGCCCTCCCTGAGACAGAAACAGGAACAGCCACCAGAAAAAAACACAAGATCGAGGGGATCCTATATCCTCCCCCTGCCAGGCAGAAGGCAGTAGCTTAAAGGAAAGGAGTGAATTGAGGCAAGTCCACGCTTGGTGCATAAGGCAAATCCTCTCCTTGCCCACCTCGCCTTCCCGGGTGCCTCTGTACAACAGGTATGAGGCTCTGGATTTGGAAGGCCAGTCAATGGATGATGTGGATGACGGTCCATCTACACCAGAGGTGTTGCCAAGGTCAGAAAGGCCTACCCCCTGTATCACGACCACCTCCTCGAGGAAGAAAAGACAGGTTATAGTTGTAGGTGACTCCCTTCTGAGGGGAACAGTGTCCAATATGCCAGACAGACCCTCCTCTTAGGGAAGTCTGCTGCCTCCCTGGGGCCCGGGTTAAGGACATCACTAGGAAACTTCCTAGCCTGGTACGGCCCTCGGACTATTACCCATTATTGCTCTTCCATGTGGGTGGCAATGAAGCTGCAACACGTAGTCCAAGGGCAATCAAAAGAGACTTCAGGGCCTTGGGACGGTTGGTAAGGGAATCTGGAGCACAGGTAATTTTTTCCTCTATCCTTCCAGTTGCGGGCAGCGACATTGGAAGAAACAGACGGACTCAGTCTATTGACACATGGCTCCGTGGCTGGTGTCAGCACCAGAATTTTGGGTTTTTCGATAATGGGATGGTCTACATGGCACCAGACCTGCTGGTGTCGGATGGGATTCACCTTTCTGAAAGGGGGAAGAGGGTCTTTGCTCATGAGCTAGCAGGGCTCATTGACAGAGCTTTAAACTAGACTTGAAGGGGGAAGGGGATAACATCAGGCCTGCCCATGACAAGCTGTGGGATGACACGCCAAGATTTGAGGGACGGGGTACTAGCGAGGACCCTCAGCCTGTTGCTCTGTGACGTGCAGGGTGCACTGGAGCACACTTGAAGTCTTACGGAGATGAGCCAGGGGCTCCTGAGGTAATAGGAGCCAACAGGGAAAGACCAGTGAAATACCTCAAAGGAATTAAGGTGTGTTCCTCTAAGAAGGTGACATGGCTGACAGCCCAGCTGAAGTGCCTCTACACCAATGCACGCAGCATGGGCAACAAACAGGAAGAGTTGGAAGCCACTGTGCTGCTAGAAAGCTACGACCTGGTTGCCATTACTGAAACATGGTGGGACAAATCCCATGACTGGAGTGTGGCTATCGATGGCTACAGGCTGTTCAGAAGGGACAGGCAAGGAAGGAGGGGTGGAGGGGTTGCCCTCTACATCAAGAAATGGATAGATGCTTTAGTCCCTGGCTTCAACTTCTATTTAGAATTACTTTATTTAAATGTCACTCTTGCAACCCTTTTATAAAGGACTACCATGGATCATAGTGTAAACACAAATCAAGTCAAAACATGGATAACTACGTACAAAAGACTACGTCAACAAAGTTTAGCAGGCATTCTAGGAGTGGTGCAGAACTAGCAGTAAAATCAGACTGGATACAAATGGCATCATTTATTCTCATAAAATTACTTGTAGTTTAAAAAAATTCTATATAAGCACTAATTTTGTTTAAGAACTAAGATGATTTGTGATTTAAGTATGGGGTGCAATCTTAGATACTGCAGCCAGTTCCATGGAATTCCACTACAGATTTTTGGCAATTTCCTAGTTCAAACAGTATTAACAGATCATTATGGAAGTTGTTTTTGTTTGGGTTTTTTTAAATCATTGTAATCCAAAAGATGTGTTTCAAGTAATAGACCAGTAGTTTCATGTTGCTACAACTCATAGCAAAGACCAGATTTGAGTTGTTTCAGGAGAAAGTATTGAAAAATAAAACCAAGACAGCCACAACTTACCCACTCAGGAAAAAGCACAAGAATCACGTGACATCATTACCTGCAATTTGTTATTTTACATGTAACGTCAAAAGGTTCTTCCAAATTTACGGTGTCTGGTATTGTCTCCAGAGAAAGCCTTACGTTACCATAACCAGGAGCCTGAGAAGGTACAAGAATGCATATTTCTCAGACACTGGATAGCAAAGTTGAAATTTTTACTACTTAAGTTTTAATTTACTGCAACAAGCTTAAAATAAGAGCAATTTGAAGAAAGAAGATTGACTCTTCATGCTTTTGATTTGTTCCCAAATCACAGCAGTGCTCCATCCACTACCGAATACCACCTTCTTGATACGTTTAACAATTCATTAGACAAGGATGATCTGTGCAGTTTATTTATAGGAAACAATACACACTTTATTACTAAGTTTTTCAGATAGTTCACATCCTCAAAGTTTGAATACTCATATATGGTTCCTGAGAAGATCAGCTTTATTCTAAGACCTCTCTGTTAGACAGATAACAGATATACTATGGACAACATCAGTATAGTTTTCCTGCATAAGCCCACCACTATTCTACATAGTTAGAAAAAGCATTGTTCCTAAGAAATTGAGAGATTGTTCATCCTCCTTGCCATTTCAGTCCTCCAAGCCTCTGCCAAAATAATTAATTGCCACCAGTTAGAAAGGCACATGATATGAACTCTTGTCAACTATCCAATTCTGTCAAGAGCCGAACACATTTCATATGGTCTACTAACAAACCTATGATAAATACCCTAGTTACTACCAACCGGGGCTGATTCAAGACAGTAACCTGCAGATAAAAAGCTTTAGATTTTCAGTCCCCACAAATGATAGATTTTAAGGAAAGAAAAAAAAAGGGAAAAATTTCTCCTCCCTGACAAGGCTTAGTTGTGACACGTTCCAATTCTGCTGATAGAAGAATGCTGTAGTAAAAGTTACATTTACAACTCAATTAAAAGATAGTCCCAAAGAGGCCCAGAAAGCCTGTGATTGACAGGTTAGGAACAGGTTTTAGTCATATACGGTTCATTACAGACTGAAGACAGATGACATTTTTAGAAAGCATATTAAATTGGACATTAGAGTGAGCAAAGGGATGTCAAACTGATGGAGAATTCAGACCAGTAGAGCAATCTAAGTTTGGAACCTTACAAGAAAGAGAACTAATTATCCACCACTGGAAAAGGGCACACATTTTCAGCTGTATTAGGTGACAGGAAGGAATCTACTGGAAAAATTATACCTAATTCCCTAAACAACAGGTAGTTTGCCATAACATTAGTCTCCTCTATTAAGACAGATATATATTAAGAAAAAAAACCAATAAAAGCAGTATTTTATAGAATAAACTTCGCAGCAATTGACAAAACGAAGACAGGATCAGAGTAGATGAGAAGGCCTAAACCAGCACATACCTGTTGGCCTTAACAATGAGATAACTGCAAGAACTGATGGCTAGAGGTAAAGGCCTTACAATAAAACCAAAAGGAGGAATGTAGTCTTCATCCAAAAATGAAAGAATTGCTCAGAGTATGGAATCAACTAAACAATTCCTTGCTTGTGCTACTCAAGAATAACGTTCTTAAAAGCTACACAGAGAGCTAATCAGAAGGAAGCCCACCACCCAGACAAGGGCAGTCTCTGTAGTATGGGCGAGCACAAAGCCAACTGTTTTAGGAGAAGCAGCTAGAAGGAAAAGAACGCTCTCCTATATCCATGTTTAGCAAAAAAATTGTTGTAAGGCAAATGTGGCAAAGTCAAGGAGATTTTTGCAAAATGGAATGGCATGCACTGTCATAGGTAATCCTCCCTAATTCACTGAGGCTACATCTACATTAACAAGTGATGCAGGAGACAGTGTGTACAGCAAACCAGTTGGTGCTGAGGACCTGACATCTATTCCATATGTGCCCTGGGGTTTACTTTGGACTGGTTCTAGTCTAGTCCTGGACTGAATGTCCATGAGCAGATGGAGCACCCTTGGCATACTGTGGACATGCATCGTCTGGTTTAATGCCATCCAAAAAGAACACAGTTTGTGAATTCCAAGACCACTCCACAAAACAAACCAAATTATGGTTGATTGTGAAGAGCTTTCTCTAAAGAATAGCCATGAGCAGGTTGAAAGCTTATGGGTAAGAATTAGAGACCGAGCCAACAAAGGGAACCTTGTGGTCGGTGTTTACTACAGGCCACCCAATCAAGGGGAGCCTATTGACGAAGCCTCTTTACTCCAGCTACAGGAGGCATCGCGCTCGCAGGCTCTCATCCTGCTGGGGGACTTCAACCACCCCGACATCTGCTGGAAAAGTAGCACAGCGAGCTGCAGGCAATCCAGGAGACTCCTGGAGTGCATCGAGGATAACTTCTTAGGCCAGGTAATAGACAGCCCTACCAGAGGGGATGCGATAGTGGACCTGATGGTCACCAATGCAAGTGAGCTAATTGGTGATGTCAAGGGCAGCCTTGGCTGCAGTCACCAGGAAATGGTGGAGTTCAAGATCCTTAGGGCACCGAGGAGGGCGTGCAGCAAGCTCACTACCCTGGACTTCAGGAGAGCAGACTTTGGCCTCTTCAGGGATCTGCTTGGCAGAGTGCCATGGGACAAAGCCCTGGAGGGAAGAGGGCCCCAAGATAGCTGGTTAATATTCAAGGATCACCTCCTTCAAACTCAGGAGCGATGCATCCCAACAAAGAGGAAGTCAGGCAAAAACGCCAGGAGGCCTGCATGGATGAACAAGGAGCTCCTGGACACACTCAAACACAAAAAGGAAGCCTACAGAGGGTGGAAGCAAGGACAGGTAGCCTGGGAGGAATACAGAGAAATTGTCCGAGCAGCCAGGGATCAGGTTAGGAAAGCTAAAGCCCTGATAGAATTAAATCTGGCCAGGGACGTCAAGGGCAACAAGAAAAGCTTCTACAGGTACGTCGGGGATAAAAGGAAGACTAGGGAAAATGTGGGCCCTCTCTGGAAGGAAATGGGAGACCTGGTTACCCGGGATATGGAGAAGGCGGAGGTACTCAATGACTTTTTTGCCACAGTCTTCACCGGCAAGTGCTTGAGCCTCACCACCCAAGCCGCAGAAGGCAAAGGCGGGGACTGGGAGAATGAAGAGCTGCCCACTGTAGGAGAAGATCATGATCAAGATCGAGACCATGTAAGGAACCTGAAGGTGCACAAGTCCATGGGACCCGATGAGATCCATCCAAGGGTCCTGAGGGAACTGGTGGATGAAGTTGCTAAGCCACTATCCATCGTATTTGAGAAGTCGTGGCAGTCCGGTGAAGTTCCCGCTGACTGGAAAAGGGGAAACATAACCCCCATTTTTAAAAAGGGGAAAAAAGGAAGACCCGGGGAACTACAGGCCAGTCAGCCTCATCTCTGTGCCTGGGAAGATCATGGAACAGATCCTCCTGGAAGCTATGCTGAGGCACATGGAGGACAGGGAGGTGATTCGAGACAGCTAGACAACCCTTCACCAAGGGCAACTCCTGCCTGACCAACCTAGTGACCTTCTATGATGGAGTGGCTACATCAGTGGACATGGGAAGGGCTACCGATTTCATCTATCTGGACCTCTGTAAGGCCTTTAGAATCATTAAGGTTGGAAAAGACCTCTAAGATAACTGAGTCTAACCGTCAACCCAACACCACCATGCCCACTACACCATGTCCCTAAGCGCCTCATTTACACGTCTTTTAAATATCTCCAGGGATGGTGACTCAACCACTTCCCTGGGCAGCCTGTTCCAAGGCCTGACCACTCTTTCAGTAAAGAAATTTCTCCTAATGTCCAATCTAAACCTCCCTTGGCGCAACTTGAGGCCATTTCCTCTCATCCTATCGCTAGTTACTTGGCAGAAGAGACCAACACCCACCTCGCTACAACCTCCTTTCAGGTAGTTGCAGAGCGCGATGAGGTCTCCCCTCAGCCTCCTCTTCTCCAGGCTAAACAACCCCAGTTCCCTCAGCCGCTCCTCATAGGACTTCTGCTCCAGACCCTTCACCAGCTTCGTTGCCCTTCTCTGGACACGCTCCAGCACCTCCATGTCCTTCTTGTAGTGAGGGGCCCAAAAGTGAACACAGGATTCGAGGTGCGGCCTCACCAGTGCCGAGTACAGGGGCACGATCACCTCCCTAGTCCTGCTGGCCACACTATTTCTGATACAGGCCAGGATGCCGTTGGCCTTCTTGGCCACCTGGGCACACTGCCGGCTCATGTTCAGCCAGCTGTCAACCAGCACCCCCGGGTCCTTTTCCTCTGGGCAGCTTTCCAGCCACTCTTCCCCAAGCCTGTAGCATTGCATGGGGTTGTTGTGGCCAAAGTGCAGGACCCGGAACTTGGCCTTGTTGAACCTCATACAGTTGGCCTCAGCCCATCGATCCAGCCTGTCCAGGTCCCTCTGCAGAGCCTTCCTACCCTCCAGCAGATCAACACTCCCGCCCAACTTGGTGTCATCTGCAAACTTACTGAGGGAGCACTCGATCCCCTCATCCCGATCGTTGATAAAGATATTGAACAGGACCGGCCCCAAAACTCAGCCCTGGGGAACACCGCTTGTGAACGGCCGCCAACTGGATTTAACTCTGTTCACCACAACTCTCTGGGCTCGGCCGTCCAACCAGTGTTTTACCCAGCGAATAGTGTACCTGTCTAAGCCAGGTCCCCCAAAACATCCTTCTCTCTAAACTGGAGGGACATGGATTTGATGGGTGGACTGTCCGGTGGGTGAGGAATTGGTTGGATGGTCGCATCCAGAGGGTAGTGGTCAACGGCTCAATGTCCAGATGGAGGTCGGTGACGAGTGGTGTCCCGCAGGGGTCCGTATTGGGACCAGTACTGTTTAATATCTTCATCAATGACATAGACAGTGGGATCGAGTGCACCCTCAGCAAGTTGGACATTAGCCAGCAATGTGCGCTCGTAGCCCAGAAGTCCAACCGTATCCTGGGCTGCATCAAAAGAAACGTGGCCAGCAGGTCGAGGGAGGTGATTCTGCCCCTCTACTCTTGTCCTGGTTTCGGCAGGGATAGGGTTAAATTTCTCCCTAGTGCTGTGTTTTGGATTTAGTATGAGGAGAATGTTGATAACACACTGATGTTTCCAGTTGTTGCTAAGTGCCCTCCTAGTCCAAGGACAGCTCCCGTGCCTACTGACTGAGCTAGGTACACAACATGGGAGGGAACATAAAAGGACATCACTCATTTTGTATATTTTATCATTATCATTATTATTTTCCCTTTTTCTGTTCTATTAAACTGTCTTTATCTCAGCCCACGAGTTTTTCTCACTCTTACCCTTCCGATTCTCTCCCTGTCCCGCTGGGGGCGGGGGGAGTGAGTGAGCGGCTGCGTGGTATTTGGCTGCCTGCCAGGTTAAACCACGACAGTCCTTTTTGGCGCCCAACGTGGGGCTCAAAGGGATGAGATAACGACACATCTGACCCAAACGGGTTAAAACAAATTTGTTATAAGCATTCATTATATCAGTTTAGTAGTCGCTGTTCACAATGTTGGTTTATTTGCTCTCAGAGTTGTTGGATCTGTTCTTGGAGTTTTGATATGTAGCACCTTACTGGCTGTCTATACTGCTGATTATCAGTTTTTATGTGGGGTTGGTCATTTCTGGGAAATGGATTAAGGTCATTGCTTTGCTATACTGTGTGACCTGGCTTTATGCTATGATAAAATTATTGGTCACAAGCCTGTACTCAGCACTGCCATCATTCCTGTTCTTTGGGAGCTATCTTTTGGAAACTATTAATAATTACACTTTTTACCTCTTCACCTCAGAGGATGAATTTAGGGGGGAGACAGGATGGGACACTTTCTCCCACTTGTTCACCTTCCCTTCCATATCTTCAGAAACTCCTTTTTCTTCTATCCTCTTCATGAAGACGTCCACAATATTCCCTGAGAATCTTGAATATCCTTGGGATGTTCAAACAAGCATGATCATATTGCTATGTCTCCTGAATGTGGTTCAGGTCTTGTTTAGAGTTAAACAACTATTCAGGAATACTGTCCAGAGATCAACCCCGGCAACAGACACGGTGACTACTCAAACCCCCACGACAGGCACTGTGGCTACTCAAAACCCCACGACAGGCACTGTAGCTACTTCAACCCGCACAACAACCACTGTGGCTACTCAAAACCCTGCGACAGGCACTGTGGCTACTTCAACCCCCACGACAACCACTATGGCTACTCAGACCCCGGCAACAGTCACTATAGTTACTCCAACCCCCGCAACAGGCACTGCAGCTACTCAAACTCCGCCAACAGTCACTGCAGTTACTCCAACCAGTGCGACAAGCACTGCAGCCACTCAAACCCCGGCAACAGTCACTACAAATACTCCAACCCCCGCGACAGGCACTGCAGCTACCCAAACCCTCGCGACGGGTACTACAGCTGAACCAGAGGACTAACCGTCGCTGGTATCCGTCGCCCCTGTACAGAAGAAGAAATCTTGGAAGCGGAAGTCAGGTCATTTAGAGAGGGATGATGGAAAAGCAGGGCCATCACAAGGAGCGGAGGAGGAAGAGGAAGAACTCATAAATGAGACGGAAACCACCCGATCCCTATCCCTGAGTGAGCTGCGAGATATGCGGAAAGATTTCAGCCGTCGTCCAGGCGAGCATATTGTTACTTGGCTGCTCTGATGCTGGGATAATGGGGCCAGTAGCCTGGAAGTAGAGGGGAAGGAAGCCAAACAGCTGGGATCCCTTGCTAGGGAAGGGGGCATTGACAAAGAGATTGGAAAAGGGACACAGGTCCTCAGCCTCTGGAGGCGACTGCTGTCAGGTGTGAAGGAAAGGTATCCCTTCAAGGAAGATGTTATATATCGCCCAGGCAAATGGACCACTATGGAGAGAGGTATCCAGTACCGGAGAGAATTAGATGTGTTGGAGGTAGTTTATAGTGACCTGGACAACAACCAAACGCCCAAAGATCCAGATGACGTCCAGTGCACGCGACCCATGTGGTGGAAGTTGGTACGGAGCGCACCAGCATCGTATGCCAGTTCGTTGGCACTCCTGTCCTGGAAAGAGGAAGAAGCACCAACGGTGGATGACGTGGTTAGCAGACTCCGGGATTTCGAAGAAACTGTCTCCTCCTCCCTTGTCTCGGCTGTGGAGAAACTGTCCCGGAAGGTCCAGCAACTCAAAGAGGCTATGTCCTATTCTCCACCTGTACGGACCAGTATCTCAGCCATTAGGAGTCAGCGTTTTTCTCCTCAAGAGAGAGGATATAGAAAGTACACACCACGGGGCACCCTGTGGTTTTACCTGCGTGACCACGGAGAGGACATGAGGCAGTGGGATGGAAAACCTACCTTCATCCGAGAGGCACGGGTACATGAGTTGCAAGGAAAAACAATGACACAAGGGGGTTCTCCCAGGAAAAATGCTGCTCCAGTTTTCAGGAAAAACCTGTCTCATGACGGTCCAGTTTCCAGTGAACAGGTCCCCAGACAGAGTAGAAGGGCTGATCTTACTTTGGATTGTAATTGCGATGAAGAAATTCTTGACTCAGGTTTGCAAGAAGTGAGAGATGGATACTATGATCAGAATTAGAGAGGCCCTGCCTCCAGCCAGGTGGAGGAAAGGGACAACCGGGTTTACTGGACTGTGTGGATTCAATGGCCTGGCACATCAGACCCACAGGAGTATAAAGCTCTAGTAGACACTGGTGCACAGTCTACCCTGATGCCATCAAACTATAAAGGGACAGAACCCATTTGTATTTCTGGAGTGACAGGGGGATCCCAAGAGTTAACTGTATTGGAGGCCGAAGTGAGCCTAACCGGGAATGAGTGGCAGAAGCACCCCATTGTGACTGGCCCAGAGGCTCCGTGCTTCCTTGGCATCGACTACCTCAGGAGAGGGTATTTCACTGAGTGCCACTGAGTCCTGCCGTGCCGGACATGCTAGAACTCCAATACGAACTGGAGTCAAAGGCAGACAAGTGGTACGCCACAAATGATATCGCTAATGCGTTCTTCTCAATCCCTTTGGCAGCAGAGTGCAGGCCACAGTTTGCTTTCATTTGGAGGGGCGTCCAGTACACCTGGAACCGACTGCCCCAGGGGTGGAAACACAGCCCTACCATTTGCCATGGACTGATCCACACCGCACTAGAACAGGGTGAGGCTCCAGAACACCTGCAATACATTGATGACATCATTGTATGGGGCAACACAGCAGAAGAAGTTTTTGAGAAAGGGAAGAAAATAATTCAAATCCTTCTGAAGGCCGGTTTTGCCATAAAAGAAAGTAAGGTCAAGGGTCCTGCACAGGAGATCCAGTTTTTAGGAATGAAATGGCAAGATGGACGTCATCAGATCCCAATGGATGTGATCAACAAAATAACAGCCATGTCTCTAGAAGCTAGCAAAAAGGAAACACAAGCTTTCTTCGGTGTTGTAGGCTTTTGGAGAATGCATATCCCAAATTCCAGTCAGATTGTAAGCCCTCTCTATCAAGTGACCAGGAAGAAGAACGACTTCAAATGGGGCCCTGAGCAACAACAAGCCTTTGAACAAATTAAACAGGAGATAGTTCAGGCAGTAGCCCTTGGGCCACTCCAGGCAGGACAAGATGTGAAGAATGTGCTCTACACCGCAGCTGGGGAGAATGGCCCTACCTGGAGCCTCCTGGCAGAAAGCACCAGGGGAGACTCGAGGTCGACCCCTGGGGTTCTGGAGTCAGGGATACAGAGAATCCGAGGCCTGCTACACTCCAACTGAGAAGGAGATATTGGCAGCATATGAAGGGATTCGAGCTGCTTTGGAAGTGGTTGGCACTGAAGCACAGCTCCTCCTGGCACCCCGACTGCCGGTGCTGGGCTGGATGTTCAAAGGGAGGGTCCCCTCTACACATCATGCAACCGATGCTACGTGGAGTAAGTGGGTCACACTGATCACACAACGGGCCCAAACCGCAAATCCCAGCCGCTCAGAAATCTTGGAGGTGATCACGAACTGGCCAGAAGGCAAAGATTTTGGAATATCCCCAGAGGAGGAGGTGACACGTGCTGAAGAGGCCCCACTCTATAATGAACTATCAGAAAATGAGAAGCAATATGCCCTGTTCACTGATGGGTCCTGTCGCCTTGTGGGAAAGCATTGGAGGTGGAAAGCTGCTGTATGGAGTCCTATACGTGAAGTTGCAGAAACTGCTGAAGGAGAAGGTGAATCGAGCCAGTTTGCAGAGGTGAAAGCCATCCAGCTGGCCTTGGACATTGCTGAACGAGAAAAATGGCCAGTACTTTATCTCTATACTGACTCATGGATGGTGGCAAATGCCCTGTGGGGGTGCTTGCAGCAGTGGAAGCAGAACAACTGGCAGCGCAGAGGCAAACCCATCTGGGCTGCCGCATTGGGGCAAGATATTGCTGCCCGGGTAGAGAACCTGACTGTAAAAGTACGTCACGTAGATGCTCACGTACCCAGGAGTCAGGCCACTGAAGAACACCAAAACAACCAGCAGGTGGACCAGGCTGCTAAGATTGAAGTGGCTCAGGTGGATCTGGACTGGCAACATAAGGGTGAATTATTTATAGCTTGGTGGGCCCATGATGCTTTGGGCCATCAAGGAAGAGATGCAACATACAGATGGGCTCGTGATCGAGGGGTGGACTTGACCATGGACGCTATTGCACAGGTTATCCATGAATGTGAAACATGCGCTGCAATTAAGCAAGCCAAGTGAGTAAAGCCTCTCTGGTATGGAGGACGATGGTTGAAATACAAATATGGGAAGGTCTGGCAGATTGATTATATCACACTCCCACAAACCCGACAGGGCAAGCGCTATGTGCTCACCATGGTGGAAGCAACCACCGGATCGCTGGAAACATATCCTGTGCCCCATGCCACTGCCCGGAACACCATCCTGGGCCTTGAAAAGCAAGTCCTATGGCGACATGGCACCCCAGAAAGAACTGAGTCAGACAACGGGACTCATTTCTGAAACACCCTCATAGACACCTGGGCCAAAGAGCATGGCATTGAGTGGGTCTATCACATCCCCTACCATGCACCAGCCTCTGGGAAAATCGAACGATACAACGGGCTTTTAAAGACTACGCTGAGAGCAATGGGTGGTGGGACATTCAAGCATTGGGACACACATTTAGCAAAAGCTACCTGGTTAGTCAACACGAGGGGATCTTTCAACCGAGCTGGCCCTGCCCAATCCAAACCCTTACGTACTGTAGAGGGGGATAAAGTCCCTGTCGTGCACATCAGAAATATGCTGGGGAAGACAGTCTGGGTTACTCCTGCCTCTGGCAAGGGAAAACCCATTCGTGGGATTGCTTTTGCTCAAGGACCTGGGTGCACTTGGTGGGTGATGCGAAAGGATGTGGAGGTCCGATGTGTACCTCAAGGGGATTTGATTTTGGGTGAAAATAGCCAATGAACTGAATTGTATGATGTTAATTGTTATATGATGTTGTATATCATTATTTCTATGGTTGCTATCAATGGTATTGCAGTAAGAATCACCCAGATTAATGAAGAAGGAACTCTGATGAAACCGAGCAAAGTGCAACGATGATAGAACCGGACAGCACAGCAATAATGGCATCAGACCTGCTTCAGGATGCAACAGCCCAACACCACACACCATCTCTCCTGCCCTGAAAGACTGTTATGACAGATGGAGCCCAAAGGCATGGACTAAATGAACTCAACGGACATTTTAGAGGGATGGCCCATAGACTAAGGGAATGATATCTGTGTGTATATATATCAAAAGACAATAAAGGTGGTGGTGATTAATTGGAATGTATTGGAAAATGTGAGACCTAGGCATGACGTAGATGGTATAGAATAAGGGGTGGATACTGTCCTGGTTTCGGCTGGGATAGAGTCAAATTTCTTCCTAGTGCTGTGTTTTGGATTTAGTATGAGAAGAATGTTGATAACACACTGATGTTTTCAGTTGTTGCTAAGTACCCTGATAGTCAAGAACATTCAGCTTCCATGCTCTGGAAGAGGCTGGGAGGGAGCATAGCCGGGACAGCTAGCCTAGCTGGCCAATGGGGTATTCCATACCATGTGACATCATGCTCAGTATATGAATGGTAGGCGTGATCCAGGAAGTACCGATCGCTGGTTTTTGGGCATTGCTCAGCGAGTACATTCATTTTGTATAGTCTATTATTATTATTATTGTTATTGTTTCTTTTTTTCCCCCCCTTCCTTTTCTGTTCTATTAAACTGTCTTTATCTCAGCCTATGAGTTTTTCTCACTCTTACCCTTCAGATTCTCTCCCTGTCCCACTGGGGGGGTGGGGGGAGTGAGCAAGCGGCTGTGTGGTGTTTGGCTGCCTGCTGGGTTAAACCACAACAGGCATTTAAGGAGATTTTTAGGAAAATGAGAAAAAGCCTGCATATCTGCCCTAGATCAAGTAGTCCAAAGTATATGCAGGAAGGAATTCAGGACTTGGTTAAGCACTGAAATGCACTTTTCCCTAGCTTTTCTTTTGACAAAGTATGGAAATATGTTTGGCTGAAATATCTAAGGTCACCTAAAGGTAGCCATTTAATACAGAAAATCGTGACTGGCCTTCCTAGTTAACTAGTGTTAAAAAGTCTACTCAGTGGCTTATCATATTTCTCAGCTACTGTATTGGCACTTAGCAACCTTAGTTAGTTTTGACAGTATTTATTTAAGACCTTCCTATGTATGAAATTTAAAAAGAAAAAACCTATATCCTGCACATCTAATAAAATGCATAGCAACCAATATAAACAGGTATTTATGTGGTGGGTTGACCTTGGCTTGGATGCCAGGTGCCCACCAAGCCGCTCTGTCACTCCTCCTCCTCAGCTGGACAGGGGAAGAAAAATATGATGAAAGGCTCGTGGGTCGAGATAAGGACAGGGAGAGATCACTCACCAAATACCAACACAGGCAAAACAGACTCAACTTGGGGAAATTAATTTAATTTGTTGCCAATCAAATCAGAGTAGGATAATGAGAAATAAGAACAAATCTTAAAACACCTTCCCCCCACCCCTCCCTTCTTCCCGGGCTCAACTTCACTCCTGATTTCTCTACCTCCTCCCCACAAGCGGCACAGGGGGACAGGGAATGGGGGTGGTGGTCAGTTCATCACACGTTGTCTCTACCACTCCTTCCTCCTCACACTCTTTCCCTGTTCCAGCGTGAGGTCCCTCCCACGGGAGACAGTCCTCCACGAACTTCTCCAACATAGGTTCTTCACACGGGCTACAGTTCTTCACGAACTGCTCTAGCATGGGTCCTTTCCACAGGGTCACAAGTCCTGCCAGAAAACCTGCTCCAGCGTGGGCTCCTCTCTCCATGGGGTCACAGGTCCTGCCAGGAGCCTGCTCCAGCATGGGCTCTCCACGGGGTCACAGCTTCCTTCAGGCGCATCCACCTGTTCCGGCATGGGGTCCTCCACGGGCTGCAGGTGGATATCTGCTCCACCATTAACCTCCATGGGCTGCAGGGGGACAGCCTACCTCACCATGGTCTTCACCACGGGCTGCAGGGGAATCTCTGCTCTGGCACCTGGAGCACCTCCTCCCCCTCCTTCTTCACTGACCTTGGTATCTGCAGAGTTGTTGCTCTCACATATTTTCACTCCTCTCTCCCGGCTGCTGTTGTGCAGCAGTTTTTTCCCCTTCTTAAATATGTTATCACAGAGGCGCTACCACCGTCGCTGATTGGCTCAGCCTTGGCCAGCAGTGGGTTCATCCTGGAGCCGGCTGGCACTGGCTCTATCGGACAATAGGGGAAGCTTCTGGCATCTTCTCACAGAAGCCACCTCTGTAGCCCCCCCACCACCAAAACCTTGCCATGCTAACCCAATAGAATTTAAAAAAAAGAATACAATTTACCTGTTACTCTAGCTATATCAACAAACCAAACCAGTAAAACCACAACTATCCACACAAAAAATGTAAATAGCTTTATTTATAATCTATTTTCAAGTTAAAATGACACAAGTTGAAGGAGATGTAACTATATGGTAATCAGAGGTAGGAGAGATACAGATATGGTAGTCAAGTTGCATTTTGTCAGTATGACTATCTGTAGCCTTCAAACAGTGTATCAAGATTTCTTTCGAAGTTGCAGTCTTAGTTCTTTCTCAGTATGAGTGAGTGATTTTACTTTGTACTTGTTACAAAACCAGAAGTGCAACTGAAACAATTTCTACACTGAATATTTCATTAGCTGTTTTTCTTATCAGGTATAGTTAGAAGAATATATTTCCATACAAGCAGGTTACAGGAGTTTACAATTTGAGTGCAAAACTTTTTTCTTCTCTAATAATTATCACACTTATATGCTGGAACAGTAATGATACAAAACCAATTAGGTGTTAAATGCATATTTGTTCAATTGAATGATAAACTGCAATTGACCTTAAATTAAAGCAGTACTTACTGGTAGTTTCATTTACCACTTGATCTAGCAGGATGAAAAATTTTAGTGCAAAATAAAGTGCAGTTATTACACAGGAAAAGATTCCTTCCTTACCCTGTGATTAAGACATATTGCATGACTCTGTGAAACAATCTAGCCTATTTAAGGCAAAATAGATTTTAGCATAAATGATCTCTCTGTTCCTGGCTTCAGTGGAAAAGCATGTAATGATAGCTCCTGTTATTGGTTTCACTGTTTTTTATTTAGGCTATAAAGCCCTTTCTTTTAATATACAAGAAACAAAGAATGTTTACAAGTTAAGTATTGTGCCAGTTGTAGCAAATTCCTAAAGGGTTAGCTAATGCCATCAACGTTTTAATAAAGACTCTGGTTACATATGATCTGTACTGGAGTAAAACCTAAACGTGACAATAGTGTAGTATGCGAAATGAAAGTTGCTGCTCTATAAAGATTATTTCAAGAGAAATTTTCAGATAACTAATCAGTGCTTCATTCCATTTAGCCTTGGGGATAGTTCTCCCATAAAATCCAGTAAGCTATAGGGCTTGTACTTGACAGTACAACTTCTATAGCCAGTCTTTGAATATTATCACATTTTGCAGTTCTTAAGGAACTCTGAAGAGGTTCCTGATACTCTTTCTGTTTTGAAGGAGAAAGGTAACCGACTGCATGAAGATTGCTGCCTATATTGGGTCTGGCTGGGATGGAGTTAACTTTCCCCATAGCAGCCCTCATAGTGCTGTGCTTTGTATTGGTAGCTAGAAAGGTGTTGATAACACACCAGTGTTTTGGCTACTGCTGAGCAGTGCTGGCACAGCATCAAGGCTGCCTCTCCAACATCCCCCCTCACCCCCAAAGGCCAGTAGGCTGGGGGTGGGCAAGAGCTTGGGAGGGGACATAGCCAGGACAGCTGACCCAAACTGACCAAAGGGATATTCCATACCATATGACATCTGCTCAGCAATAAAAGCTAAGAGAAAGGAGGAGGACAGGGGGCATTTGTTATTAAGGCATTTGTCTTCCGGAGCAACTGCTACTCGTGCTGAGGCCCTACTTCCCGGGAAGTGGCTGGACATCGCCTGCTGGTGGGAAGTAAAGAAGAAATCTTTTGTTTTCCTTTGCTTCTGCACACGGCCTTTGCTTTTGCTTTATTAAACTGCCTTTATCTTGACCCATGAGTTCTTTTTCATCTTATTTTCTCCCCCCTTTCCTGCTGAGGAGGGGGAGTGATAGAGCGGCTTGGTAGGCACCTAGTGTCCAGCCCAAGGTCAACCCACTACACTGTCACACAGTAAGGATTAATTGAGTGTTGAGAGATCTTGCAGTGCTGTCCAGTCCACTCTGGATTTATTGGTTCCCTTTATCAAAGTTAGTAGTGAGCAGTTGAAAATATGAAAGAGAGAACTAAGAATAAACATGAAGTTTAATAGGAGATATGCTAGGAGCAATGCTTCTCTCCTGACACAACACACTACTCCAAGCAATGTTTGTACAGTAGTTGTAGCCCACCTACAGCCTCCATCGATCTTTCTTGTAAATGGTATTCTGTCTTATTAAATGTGACTGAACTTAAGTAGCAGTTTTCTTGAATGGATTAGATTCAGAATTGGAACAACCTCTGAAAGAAGATCGTGTTAGGGATTTTCTTCTTTGTCATCAGATATTAAGTCAGAAGCTGTTATTTGGAAATCTATTTAATGTAAAGCTTAAGTAGCTCTACAGCCTCAAAAAGGCAGCTACAGCAACTTATATAGAGAATTTAAAAAAACCCACACATTTTAATGCTGTGTGTAGGCAAGCTCTATCGAATAAAGTATGAAATGTCTTACAGTTGTTTAAGTTGCTCTATTAAGCTTTACCTCTTTATTTAACAGATGGTAATATAGATTTCCTATTTTTGTGTTTTCTCCAATTCTTTTAATTTCTCCTTGGATCCAGCTGCATTTTTCCCCCTGTTTTAGTAGATGACGACTCATACAATAGATGCACAACTAGCATTTGTTACAGTCAAGTGCCTGATTTAGCCCCAAATTTTGCATTTGCTTCTACTCAAAGTGCTCTTTTTTTGACCACAAGATGAATCAGATCTAATGTCTGAGGTCCAGGAGTTCCTGTGTATTTCTCCATTTGGCAGTCTCTATTGTTACTCCTCCACATACTTTCTCCAGTCTAACTGGCCAGCAGAGGTCACTTTGTCTTAGGAATCAAATTGGTTTTGAAGTAGTGACAGTTTAATAGAACAGAAAAGGGAAAATGATGATGATGGAATATACAAAATGAGTGATGCACAATGCAATTGCTCACCACCCGTGCTGACCGATAACCAAGTAGCGATTGCTACTTCCTGGATCACGCCTACCATTCATATACTGAGCATGACATCACATGGTATGGAATACCCCATTGGCCAGCTGGGCCAGCTGTCCCGGCTATGCTCCCTCCTCCCAGCCTCTGCTTGGTAGAGCATGGAAGCTGTCCTTGACAGGGTACTTAGCAACAACTGAAAACATCAGTGTGTTATCAACATTCTTCTCATACTAAATCCAAAACACAGCACTAGGATGAAATTTAACTCTATCCCAGCCGAAACCAGGACAGTAACATAATAAAATACAGAAAATCAGTGGTCTCTGAAAGAGTAAGATTAGCTGAGCAGGGTAGGAAGAGAAATGCTGTGGACTGGAGAAATCTTTAACTTGGCCATATAACCATCACTTAAGATAGATATATGTAATGAAACTTAAAAATCCTTAGTTGTTTAAGCCAGTAATTTACCACACAAGAACAGAAAGAGAATCCTTCTTTCTAAGGCAGTTATTTTTTGATAAATTTTCAGTACTAGTTATTTGTACAATCATAGGATCAGTTTTAGCTTATTACAGTTAAGAATTTTAAGCTTATATTAAATACTGCATAAATACGGAATGTAATACAGTTTGCCATGCCTAGGAAAATAGTGCCATAATGCTGACCTCCAAGGCTACCATCATGATTTGAGGGTAGACACGGCAGTAGAAAAGCCTAAAAGTTCTTAATAATCTTTCCTTTCCCAAGCCAAGTTCTATTTTGGTTTCTGTGTATTATTCTAGTCAGGATTAGTGTCTTCTCTTTCTCTACAATTTGTGGTACTCCTTCATATGCAATCATCTCCCTCTCTCCTGCCAAATGAAGTTGAAAAGTATTTCATGTTACTAATGACAGCCCCTCCACAGGCTTAAAGAAACTTTTAAAGCATTATTTTTAAGTACATTCTATACTCCAACACTGATTTATGCTCATTATACAAGGGCACATCAGATGGGCCTATTGTTTCAATAGCATATTTGACAGGGAGTACAGCCATAACGATTTTCACCATAAGAATAATGTGCCTTTTACACTAGGATTTTAGAATTAAGCTGTTATGCAAGATCAGCCTACTACGAAACTCCTCCCCACTCAACAGCCCTGGAGATCAATCTAATGCACATACTGAAAATGACTTGTACGTAGGGATTTTAATTAACCACTTAATCTATTTAGTGTATTCATTTTCAGAGGAGTAACTACACATAAATGATATGTTCCAAATTATGTGCAATAGGTCTGTTTAACAGATTTATTCTTGTTTGCAAACATGCACAAAGAATTTTCTGTCTTCTATTCAAAGCAGAAGTTACAGTGGTGCTTTTGCTACTAACTATGGTATTCATTTTGGGGTTATATACCATTCCAATTCACATGCCTCCTTTAAGTCAGGAATGCTCTTCAGTGCTGCCACTGAAAGATCTGCTCCGGACATGATTTCTCAGTTGCTCTATGAGCTCTGGATTCTGCTGCTGTATCTGCTGTGCAAACTGCTGCCCCCTGTGTTGAACAGT
This sequence comes from Calonectris borealis, assembly GCF_964195595.1. Taxonomy (NCBI): domain Eukaryota; kingdom Metazoa; phylum Chordata; class Aves; order Procellariiformes; family Procellariidae; genus Calonectris; species Calonectris borealis. The sequence continues at coordinate 45,114,549 of NC_134351.1, read as the reverse complement.
TTTAAGTAAAATCAACAAATGGAAAAAAAAAACCTGACAAGCAGCATTTGTAAGAAAACAGGATATCCTAATATAACTGAAAGCTGCATTAAATGAAAGTTAAGACTAAAGATATCTTGATTAAGACTATACAGCAAGATATCTGTAGTATTACCACTTTATCTAGTTAAAGTCTCTCCAAACAGGATTATCATCAGGTCTTCATTTTCATTCTTTAGGACTATTACTTCTACTTGATAGCATGGAGGAAAAAGTATTATCTTACTTGCTAAAACTAAAATTTAGCAACAAATCTGCTCCAGTGATTTGCTCCCTTCTTTTTGAGAGGATCCATTCTAGTTGTTTAAGATAACTACTCTTATAGTTGAAGTTCTGTTTTTTCCAGAAATACAGTATGCAGCTGCCAACTTGTATGGCCAACAAGATGTCATTAGTAGAAAGCAAGCATACAATTACACCTGTATGACTGAAGTAATGACAGATCCATCTCCATAACAGTTGTAGCTTAAGAGTAAAATTAATAGGTGAGATTAATTCCGTGTAAAAGATAAGCATAACCCTGGTTTACTAGAAAAAGCAAGTAAGTAAAACATATTACTTCATGGCATTCTCTGTAACTTCTGCATTTTTCCAAGTAGCAAATTATCAAGACTCCTTTAAACCACAGTGCAGGTTGAAGGAAAGCCACCATTTTCATAGATCTAGGCATAGCACATGATTTTTGTGAAAACAGCCCTTGATTTTGTGGGGGCACATTCCTGTCTGTGATGTGAATTATAAATTACTTTTGCCCTGAAGGGGCAAAACTTAAAAATAGTTTGAAACAGGCTAGAATGCTGAAATAAAGTGAAATTGGATGCTTGTTAAGAGGTCTTGCCATATAAGCAAATTGCATGTTTTTGTGCAGACTCTTCCAGATGGATTATCATTATTATATTATAAAAGACTTGGGTCCTGATTTTTGTAAAAGCCACTCCTCTCCTTAGTATACCGAGTTCCCTGAAGCCTTCCTAGTCCAAATGGAGGGATGTCAGGGCATGGTCAGTCAGGAGTCAACTTTAGAACTTGTTGAAACCTGTGCTAAATAAATCTGTAGCTTTTCTAACTAGTGTCTGGGATATCCGGTAATAAATTGATTAACACAATTTGAAAGCACACGTAGGAGTACCTAAAGGTTTAAAGGAACATTTTTAATAACTGGCATTTAGAAAGTAAACAGTGTATGAGAACCAGAAAGTGAAACTGAGCACACAGTTCAGTCATTCCAATTGATGGAAATGTAGATAGCAAACAAACAAGATAGTGGAAAATAAGTCTTCAAGTTCTCAGTTTTAATAATAATCAGGTATACAATGAGGACAGGCCACAGTATAATTGGCTTGACACTATCCCTTTTAAATAGATGGTGCACAATGATGCTTCTACAAATGTAACGGTTAAAACTATGCAATTCATAACACTTACGCATGGATCAGGCTGGACAAATCCGACAGGCCACCAACACCCGCAGCAGGGCCACCAATGGCATTTGACATCATCCCCGACATCCTGAAACAGTTAACACAGTGTTGGCATTGGGGTATGCAGGGACTTTTACAGTAAGCAATAAACTGTAGTTCCTTGTTGAATTGCTGGGAGGAAATAAGCTGCAAGAGGAAGAAACTGCAGTAGTTCTATTTACAGTAAGCAAAAATAAAATTACGTTTTCAGGAATACAGTACTATCCACCTTTTCTCTTGTTAATTCAAACCCCTAAAGACATTTGTTTCAATGGTACTCCATTTTAATACTTACAATTGTTGAACTTGAGGATTCTGCATTAAGCTTGCTGCCTAGAATAGACAACATATAGCTGAAATTATAACACATTTACTACTTAGGTATCACTGAGGAAAATGTGGAAAAAAAAAAAAAGAAAAACCCACAAGGTGTATTCTATGTTTTATTACAAAATTAAGCTAAGTTTATGTGCACAGAGATGTATGGTCCCCAGCAAAAAGAATCATTACAGGAAAGTATTTCAAGGATATGAAGCTGAGACAATTTGTTACATGTTAGATAACAAATACTGGTTACAGATTCAGACATGAAAAATATGACAACAAGATATTAAACATAAAAACCCAGTACCGGAAAACTTAAAAAAAAAAAATTAACTTAAGACTTCCAAGAACAAAGGTTGTCTATTGGGCTTTTTGGAGAAAGGTCTGTATTTTGTCGATTCCCAGCCTGGATAAATCAGTTTTGCAACTATTATTACTAGTGGGTATAAACTGTTAATATTACGGCCACAAAATATTGCAGAGTAAACCAGTGGGGACTTACTTTGTACCATGGTTTTGTGGTAACATATATCTTCTGTGATAACTTGCATATCTTCTTGCTTTGTAGTAAGCATGAGGTTATTTAAATTTATCATTCATAAGGTACCTCAAAAATTATAGTTTACCACAGTGTAAGGGTGTATATGGACAGATGCTATAGAATAAACCAGGTGATGGTTTAAAGTTAGTAATGTAATTCCTACAGAAATCACCATCTCTATGAATACAAGACCAATAGGCACAATGCAGTATCTGCTCATTCACTATCTTATTAAAGGTACTACAGAAACCAGATATACACAGTATTAATTTTATCGATTGATATATTTCCATACAACCTCTCAAAAGTAAATCAACTGTTTTCTCTAGTCTACAGTTGGATATAAAATGCCAAATTCGGGTCAATTCTATGGGAAGTATAGGATTTTTTCTCTCTTCCATCAGTAACAAGTCTGATCTAGGTTAGGGGCCCAAAATGGAGAAATAACTTTCTCAAGGTCAGACAGTGAGTCAATTTTTTCCTTAAAACCAAAACAAAGCAAAAAAACACACCACAGGAAAATAATTCATTCATTCCTGGCTGAATGCCCTGTGTTCTATCCACTTGACCATGCATCTTCTGGAAATGATGCAAAAACCCTTTCCCTATAGTTAGCTCCATATTTAAGAGGACATCTTTGTCTCTAAACAGATGCAGACTGAATAAGTCACGTGGCCATTGAAGTGGTATGAGGAGTTCTAGTGCTATTTAATCACTAATGCCATTGGAGAACTCGTTCACTTCTTCCTTGCCTACCATCTCTATTATTTAGACCACAGTATCAGACCAAATGTATTGATCTCTCTCGCATGCAGTGCATTTCCACACTGAAGCACTGGTTAAAATGTCCTGTCCTAATGAAGCTACCGGATGGGGAGCAAAGTTTTAACTGAGTTCTCAAAGGAAATAAGTATTTTTTACATTTTTTTTTCTCCAAATTCTATTCTTCAAAGTTAATTCATACAATTTGGCTAAGAAAGCCATGCATGGAGAAAAACTACAGAGGAACAAAACCACAATTTGCCATTGTACTGGAAGTAAAGGAAAGCACTGTGTGTTTGCTATTCACTTAAGAGGTGATTTCTTTGTATTCATTGTTCGCTGCTATGTGGAGAACAGAAAAGATATTTTCACCATGCTGTTGACAAGTGTTTTGCTATTCATGCCATCTATAAAAACAGCATAGCCAATCTATGCACGTTGTTGTTCATAAGTAGGATAGAATCAATTGGAAATAAGACAGGCATTATAGGAGATTTATGCTTCACTTCTTGGTTTGAGTATAAAATTACTTAGAAAAGTTTAAATTCAGTATAATGAAACCATTGCCATTATAATAAGGATTAAAATCACTTGTGTTATTAAACAAGAGTTGTTCTTAAAACTTCAGTTTTAAAAACAATATAATGTAAAGCTTGAAATATACTCACCATACTAATGAAGGCAGGATTGTTTATCAAGCTTGCCATGTCAAAACTCAGTCCAGTTCCAGTCTACAAAAAAAATACAATTGAAGATAAGTTTACCTACAAAATCCCAGTTAAAACTATTGTAAATAAATAGATGCAGAGCTAACTTACGGGACTGGACACGTCTCTTAGTTTCTGTTCTGCTATTTTCAAATTTGACTTATAAGAGTCATTTTCTGGATCAAGATCCAGTGCTTTTTGGTAACTTGTAACCGCTTCTTCATATTTATTCACTGAGGTCAGAGCCAACCTAACGTGAAATAAAGAAATCCCAGGTAGAACATAAATGAGCATGAAAAGATAATGATACACTTCCTGTTCTAAGTAAAACAGTATTGCACAACTAATTTTTACCATGAGCACGAAGTTAAAGCAAGTTTTGCTATTGTGCTACTATTGCTTAGTGTAAGCCCTTATTTTTGCAGAACAGATGAACCCTCAAGAACTCATCTTGCACTGTCTGTTCCATATATATTCAAGTTTCATTAAAAAGTCTTTGGCATCATCAAGTGATTTAGTCTGTATTTGAGAGCACAAGCTGGATCCAGCATCCGGGACATTTCGCATAAGCTCAGTGTCCTGGTTTCAGCTGGGATAGAGTTAAATTTCTTCCTAGTGCTGTGTTTTGGATTTAGTATGAGAAGAATGTCGATAACACACTGATGTTATATGATGAATGATGATAACACACTCATTTTGTATATTCTATTATTATTATTATTTATTTTCCCTTCCTTTTCTGTTCTATTAAACTGTCTTTATCTCAACCCATGAGTTTTCTCAGTCCTACCCTTCCGATTCTCTCCCTGTCCCACTGCGGGGGTGGGGGGAGTGAGTGAGCGGCTGTGTGGTGTTTGACAATCAGGAATTCCTCTAAATGTTTCCTCCAGTCCTTTTGATCCAAGATATTATTCATAAGGGTACGTGGGTAAGTACAGTGAAGATACTGCAGCTTCAAGAAACCAAATACTGGAACCACAAGTTTCAGCGTAACAGATTTTTTCTTAGGATCAGTGCAAGATTCTCCTCTTCGATCTTCTACTTCAACAGCTTGACAAAGGGGTTATACGGGATAGTAGTAACATCTGTAAGACTCTATAAGAAACCCTTGTATCAGGGAAGCCTGCTTTATGTTTCGAAAAAGATTCTTCTCCAGCAGCTCAGGAGAGCACAGGACAAGATTATCTACTACTTTTGAAAGAGTATTTGTTTTGAAATTTTATTAGCTTCTACATTTAAAACATCATCTTTCTTTGAGCTATTCCAGAAGTCATATAATCATAGAATAGTTTGGATTCGAAGGGACCTTTAAAGGTCATCTAGTCCAACCCCCCTGCCGTGGGCAGGGACATCTTCAACTAGATCAGGGTGCTCAGAGCCCCGTCCAACCTGACCTTGAATGTTTCCAGGGATGGGGCATCTACCACCTCTCCGGGCAACCTGTTCCAGTGTTTCACCACCCTCACAGTAAAGAATTTCTTCCTTCTATCTAGTCTAAATCTACCCTCTCTTAGTTTAAAACCATTCCCCCTTGTCCTGTCACAACAGGCCCTGCTAAAAAGTCTGCCCCCATCTTTCTTATAAGCCCCCTTTAAGTACTGATAGGCTGCAATAAGGTCTCCCCCAAGCCTTCTCTTCTCCAGGCTGAATAACCCCAACTCTCTCAGCCTGTCCTCATAGGAGAGGCGTTCCATCCCCCTGATCATTTTTGTGGCCCTCCTCTGGACCCGCTCCAACAGGTCCATGTCTTTCCTGTGCTGAGGATTCCAGAGCTGGACGCAGTACTCCAGGTGGGGTCTCACCAGAGCGTAGTAGAGGGTCAGAATCACCTCCCTCGACCTGCTGGCCATGCTTCTTTTGATGCAGCCCAGGATACGGTTGGCCTTCTGGGCTGTGACCGCACATTGCTGGCTCACGTCCAGCTTTTCATCCACCAACACCCCCCAAGTCCTTCTCGGCAGGGCTGCTCTCAATCCCTTCATCCCCCAGCCTGTATTGATACTGGGGGTTGCCCTGACCCAGGTGCAGGACCTTGCACTTGGCCTTGTTGAATCTCATGAGGTTCACACGGGCCCACTTCTCGAGCTTGTCCAGGTCCCTCTGGATGGCATCCCGTCCCTCGGGCGTGTCGACCGCACCACTCAGCTTGGTGTCATCTGCAAACTTGCTGAGGGTGCACTCAATCCCACTGTCTATGTCATTGATGAAGATATTAAACAGTACCGGTCCCAATACGGACCCCTGTGGGACACCACTCGTCACCAATCTCCATCTGGACATTGAGCCGTTGACCACTACCCTCTGGATGCGACCATCCAACCAATTCCTCACCCACCGGACAGTCCACCCATCAAATCCATACCTCTCCAGTTTAGAGAGAGGGATGTTGTGGGGGACCGTGTCAAAGGCCTTACAGAGGCCCAGATAGACGACATCTGTAGCCCTTCCCATGTCCACTGATGTAGTCACTCCATCATAGAAGGCCACTAGGTTGGTCAGGCAGGACTTGCCCTTGGTGAAGGGTTGTCTAGCTGTCTTGAATCACCTCCCTGTCCTCCATGTGCCTCAGCATAGCTTCCAGGAGGATCTGTTCCATGATCTCCCTCAATACAGTTACTCCCATAAACAACATTCTCCCTGTTGGGCCGTTAATTTGCCAGAATAGTTTCTGACCAGACGAGAAATGCAATCTGGTGTTTCTGTGATGCAATTGTGGTGGTTTGTTTTTTTTTTTTTACAGAGAAAGTATGTAAAAATTTGCTTCTTGGAACACAATACAAGTCAGAACAGCGGGCGACAGTTTCTTTTCTCACAATTCCAAGCCCACCTCCTACCCAGAGAAGTGCTCTCTCAGGGTCATGCTCTTTAACTGTCTGCATGGCTCCCATCTCTGCATATTTCTGCGGCACTTCTGCTTCTTTCTGTGACACATACAGAGTTTCTGTCAAATCCTCTGAAAAAATTATATGCCTGCATAATGCAGTCAGAAAACATAGCTTTCTCATAAGTATTTTTTGTTGAGGTGTTTTCTGCACTTTTTTCAGTTATTACTAAAAAAGCACTGTTTCCTCATTCAGCCTATGCCAAATGTATTATTATATCCATCTGCTGAGTTAAGCAACAGCCTGTAGCTCAAAATATATCCTCTATCAAAACAACCAGACAATAATAATAATAAAAAAAAAAAAAAAGGAGACATTTGATTGCCTGAGAATGATCACACTTACATTGTGTATCAAAAGGCACACTGGTCTTACACCCAAAACTCTAAAATAACCTCGAATTTTCAGTTAAATCAGCCTATAGCTTCCCTCCATCTCACCGAAATCAGGGGATCTCGGGTTGTGCTATATGAAGAAACGATCTCAAGAGAGTTAAATAGGACAAAACCAATGCAACAGTCCCTAAAATTTCCAAGCGAATTAACCATCTCAAAAGCCAGTCAGGCTACATTTGTACTAGTAAAATAAACTGTATCAGGAAAAGTGGCTTGTTGTTGCTCAGGGCCCCATTTGAAGTCGTTCTTCTTCCTGGTCACTTGATAGAGAGGGCTGTGTATCCACCCCTGGGGCAGTCGGTTCCAGGTGTACTGGACGCCCCTCCAAGTGAAAGCAAACTGTGGCCTGCACTCTGCCGCCAAAGGGATTGAGAAGAACGCATGAGCCATATCAGTTGTGGCGTACCACTTGGCTAACTTGACTCCAGTTCGTATTGGAGTTCTAGCATGTCCGTCACGGCAGCACTCGGTGGCAGCGTGACTTCATTCAGGCCACGGTAGTCTACTGTTAGTCTGGATGGTTAAGTCCACCCCTCGATCACGAACTGGCCAGAAGGCAAAGATTTTGGAATATCCCCAGAGGAGGAGGTGATGCGTGCTGAAGAGGCTAGCAATCACTACTTCCTGGATCACGCCTACCATTCATATACTGAGCATGATGTCACATGGTATGGAATACCCCGTTGGCCAGCTGGGCTGGCTGTCCTGATTATGTTCCCGCCCATCTTGTGTACCTAGCTCAGTCAGTAGGCATGGGAGCTGTCCTTGGACTAGGAGGGTACTTGGCAACAACTGAAAACATCAGTGTGTTATCAACATTCTCCTCATACTAAATCCAAAACACAGCACTAGGAAGAAATTTAACCCTATCCCAGCCAAAACCAGGACACAAGTGATGGAATTCGATCATCTTTGATCTTAAATAAACACCCCCTGGCATGGTTTTGTCCCAAGCCAACAAGCATTATCCCATACAATTTTGGGGCATGGTTCAGAATTTAACACAGGCCAAGGCAATTTAGCAATAGGCAGTTTGGATGTGCTCACTCCATACTGCAAACTAGATTTTAATAATATGGACATGGGCCATTTTGTGCCAGCTCACCCTAAAGAACAATCCCAAGTATTTTTTAATTTACTAGTGTAGGTATAACCTCAAAAGCCTTAAGCAGCATTCAGCCCACACCCACAATGTTTCATTATTGAAAATGCAAAAGCTACACATCTCGGAAGAACGGCCCTTCACTCAAGTAGATATCCCATTCAGGAGCATCATTTATTTTGAGATAGCACTTAATCAGACCCACCGCCTAAAGAGGCAATACTGTTAATCTCTCAGACATGACTGAGAAAAACTACTAAAGGGACATAGCTTAGTCTTGCTAAAATATCTGCTTCCTGAGAGTTATTGAACAGAAAAATTAAGCCTCTATTCCTGCTAGTGTGAAGCCTCAATACTTTTAGGATCCTGTTCTCTAACAGCATCATTAACAGATTCACTGTTCCAACTGCAGAATGTTTATTACTCATAACTAGGTAGGAGGTAGAAAAACATAGCATGACTTCCTAAACTAAATTTGCAAAGTTAAAGCTTTTTCTTGCAGATAAACTGAAAGAAAAAAAAAGCAAACTGACGAAATCTGATATGAAAATGCTGAGATCAACTACCTATATATAACTTAAAGCTGACAGCCTGATAGGGTCATCTTCAGAAAGTTGCTACACTTTCAGAACAAGAATATCAGCTAAGTAAAACAACATAGTTCCACTTATTTCAGAAAATCTATGGTGATTTACACTTGGGTCTTCAGCGTTTACTCAGATTTGTATTAGCTTACCCCATTCTCCCATATGCTTTGCTGTACTTTGGATCTATTGCTATGGCTCTCTCACAGTCCTTTATTGCTTCACTGTAGTTGTTGAGCTTACTTTGAGCAGCAGCCCTAAGAGGAAGAGGGGAGGGAAGGGACAGAGCTTTGTAAAAAAAAAAAACCCACCAATAACAGCAAAAAAAAAACCCAAACGAAAAACAGCTTAGATATTCATGTGTCCATGACTAACTTTAGACTTGTTTAATCTTACTGACTTTTCATTCACTATTTAGGCAATGCCTCAGCTTTCCTCAATTAAGCAGGACAAGCAAATGTTCTGAATTAAGTACGTGTTTAAGTGCATTGCTAGACTAGGGCTTTGAAGAACACACACTCACCTTTGAAGACATAAAGGATAAATAATTCTAAGGAACTGTTTTAGATCCAGCATATGACTATGCACAAAATACATCACAAAACCTATTACAAGAAGTGAAACTCTCAAGTAGTAGTTTAAATACAAGTATTTTATACAATTGCGCTTTTTCAGTAAGAAGTATAGTTTTACTGCCACTCAAAGGAATGCTGTGATTTTTCCCTGCTCAATTTTTTAGCAGGCAACTCATGCTTGCAGGTAAATTGGGATAACATTTCTCAATAATCTCTGAATTACTAAATTAGAATTGCATCTCTATACCAGAGAAATACTAAATGTTGTGGACATTTATATAATAAGACTAAAGACTTGCCCAAATTAAAAAGGACATTGGAAAAGATTAGTACTCAAAATTTTACCTGCTTAAAAAGCCTCAAAACACTCTAATTTGTTCTTCCTTGATTAAAAAACTATAGTAGAAATGACAATATTTCCATTGCATAAAGCATTTTTCATTTTTATTAGGAATGCTAGATGCTACAATCATCACTATTCAATCCTGTGATAACCTCCAAATTGCATGTTTTTTCTGAATTTGATTAAAATCTCTTCTGAATGGAACTACTTGTATCTTTTAAATATTCAGGCTACTTAACAGTTGTCCAACTCTGCAGATGCCAGTGAAGATGTATGGATAAAAATTGGGGACAATGCTTAGTCTCACGTGTTTGAACAGAAAATGTTTTTTCCATGTTTACAAAAAATTATATGGCCAGTTAAAACTTCAAGGGCATCTCAGCTCTCTCTTTTTCTCCACTGTTGCGAGTAAAAAGCAATACTGTTGAAGGCAATAATTCTCCATTGCTTCCATACTAGCTTAAGTAAGATAAGGCTTATGTTTATTCAAGATACCACATCACCCTCAAAATATATATACCGTGCTCACTGACATCAATATTCATTTTGGTCCTCACAAATGTAATATGTGATGATGTAGCACACAGTGAAGTATTTCCACTCTTTTGCCAATTACAGATTTGGCGCTTAAGCCCATTCAGTGATTTTGGGAGGCTTTTGAATCAGGACTTATATTACCTAAAATCACATATGTGGTCAGTTTTCTCAAGGAAAATAGATGATTTACACTTTGAACTACTGTCTTAAAGACGCAAAATATTAATAAACTGTGCATTCCCTTTCTCTTTATGCTTGCCGCGAAACACTGAATCATTCACTTGTATTTATCGCAAACTAAACTCTGAAGTACTGAAAGCACAGCTCCAAAAATGGAAAAATCCACTGGGTACAGTGCCACAAGGCCAGATTGACTGCACTTAAGTTAGTAAATCCTTCTGGCAAGAGAGGCACTGAAAAGTGTAGAGCAGAGGGGCTCTAGAGGGAGGCCAGTTCCAGTAGGGCTCATAGACTATACTGCCTTTGTTCTTATGCTGGTCTTTAGGGCAGTATACTGAAAGAGCATACTGCTGCTACTGGGATAACGTGCCCTTCCAGACTTCCTCTGGTCCCATCTCAGTACTACAGCGAAGAATTGATTATACAATGAAACTACAACAGTCTTGTTATTTTTCAAAAGGTCATGCATAAAAATGCTGAGTATTTATACAGTGCTTGAAATCTCCAAAATGGTATATCCACATTGATGATTTTTTTTCCAGGGAAAGTCAATACTAGGGGAGATAGAGATGGCAGCTAAGTCACTAGAACACCAGAAAAAAGGCTCTTACTACTCTCAACGGACTGGAAACCACAGCCTAAGTTATAATTTAATATAGACATCCTAACTCACAAAAACCTGATCTCAAGGTGTTACAAGTAATTTTAAAGCCCATATTACACCTTTAACTGATACAGATATGCTGAATTAGCTCACTTTTCCTTTAAATCTGTTACAAATTTAACACGATACATTTCTGAATTGCGGGTTTTTCTAGCCTCATGTTGTTTTGATCTACTTCACAATTTATCTTTAAAATAATGTTCATGAAGTTCAGGAATGAAAAGTGTATATTATTTTGTTTTTACCTGTTGCAGTAATAGACTGCATTGTTTGGATCCAGTTCTATAGCACTAGTATAACAATCCACTGCAGCACCATAATTTTCTTCTTTCATATGATTGTTACCTGAAATAAATTATAAAAAGCTCTTAAGTATTTAAAAGATACAGTGCTATGTTTGAAAGAAATAGAGCAGCCACATTATAGCATCTATATAAGGCAGTTATGACTGTACTTTTTTGAGATACATTCTTTTAAATTGAATTGGCATGGAATAATGCAAATAAAAATATCTACTATGTCTGTCAAGTTTATTATGTACATTGTAGTCCATCACATAAACCTTCCCCTTCTCATCTTGCTATTTCACACTTCCCAGATAGTTTCTGCTGTTAAAGCAAAGATCACTTTGTTGAGAAGTGTAATTGTAATTGCAGTTCCACTCTAATATAGATTCATCAGTCTTAACTATCTTTGCAAGCCTCATAATCCAATAGGCTATATGTTAATTCCTTTTTGGTCTCATCTTCTCACATCTCCCAACGACTTGCCTGTAACTACCCATATAACATGGAAAATCAAACAAAAGCAAAACCAAGTGCATAAGCCCCATTTCTGTGATGTTGTCACATAATTCATTCAGTAAGATAATGAAAAGCACATATAGCACAGGCAATCTAAAATGATTCAGAGGTAAAATTTCTCACCTTCAAAGCTCAGAACTTCTGCTCTATAATGAAGTTTCATATTTTTTAAGCCTAGTAAAGTGAAAAAACTAGAAAAATGTAACTTTTCTATGGAAAGAAAATTCTGGAGTAAGGTCTTTCAAAACAAAAGATATCTTACACATTCTTTCCTCCCCAACACAGGGCAGTCCTGGTAGTTTCTTTCTCTCCTCATGATAAAGTAGTAGAAAAAAAGTCCTAGTTCAGAGTGCCCAAGCTTAAGGTCCCACCACTATGGATCCTTGGCCTGCTAGATCCTACAGAAGCCTTGGTTCCCCAAAAACATCAATAAATTGTTAGGAAAATTATAGACTTTCACTGACTTCCTTGTATTTTGGCAAAATATTTCAACCCTCTCCCAAAACAAGCAAGAGAAGGGATAGGTCAACAGGTTACTACAGATGTATAAAACTGCATAAGCAAAGGCTGGAAAATTTCAGTCAGTGCAACAATTTTATCTCTGCTAGAAAGCAAGAGGCTGTGGAGTAAGCAGTTCCAGGTGCCAGTACTAAATGAAAACAACTATACTTGCACTTAGTTGTGAACATGGAGAGCTTAATAAACAAAATGAGATTAAAGTAACTAAATATCATCAATGTAGTACAAAATCACCTCTTCACAATAGTGATATACTAGACTGTAACTGTAGTCAGCAATCCCTGCCAGTGAGAAGGCAAATTGAAACTGTAGTTGCATGTATACCTTCAAAATATACACAGAATGTAACCATATCTGCCTAATTTTTAGGTCCACCATCTACACATCTTTCCTTTGATCTAAGGTAAAGGTCTGCACACTAAATCCTATTGTCAGTTAAAAGACTTGCAAGTTAGCTGCACTCAACAAGATTGCAGCAGTTAACATTTCTCTAAAACAAAACTGCTATTGATGACTATCAAAGTTAGAATTTCTGATACTGCTCTGAACCAAAGATGACCTGGGATACGGGGCTAAGTTGGAGCTAGTATCAATGGGTACCATTCTTGCTCTCTCTCTCCAGCTCAAAATTGGCTAAAGGAAAACAGAAAAATAGCTAGACCTACTATTTCTGCTGAGATTAAGCAATTTGGGACAATAGGAAAAGCAACTGTAATATTTTCTTTTAACGCAAGACAAAAATTCTTAAGACAAAACAAAAAGAAACAAATGGTTATACTTTTGAATGTGTGTCCTTTATAACAAAAATACTACCTATTGTTATAATTTACACTGTGGTAATACCCAGCTCTTTTTAGGATTCAGCCACAGTCACATTATATAAACCTGCACACAATCTGTGCTCTACGTAGCTTACATAAAGCCAAAGTGTCAAGTGATAGGCAAATAAATTCAAGTATTTACTAGTCCAGAGGGTATATTGCTTCCTGGTTTCATAACAACCAAAAAAGAAAACTCAACTATCTGATTTTGTTTCACCATTCATTAGCCAATTTCTACAGGTTCCAGGACTGGTTTGAGAGCAGAGGAGGAGCAGGCTGGTAGCCAAAACAGTGAGGGAACTTATTCCATAGGTAAGGACATACAGATAGAAACAAGGAAATGACAGAGTTAAAGAATTACAGTATTATAGAAGATATGACTCAAATGGACTTCACCAAGTTATTTAATTTATCTCCCTAACCCTGGGCAGAAAAGTACTCTTAACTAAAAAACATGATACTGGTGATAGATATACATGTGTGAAAATGAGAAGGATTAATATGACAGAGCAGCACTAGAAAACAGGACAAGAAGTTTTAATTTTATTATGGGAAATTAACCAAAAGCATTTCAAGCAGTTCCAAACTGCTTACTAATGCCCCTGATAGCTGACACTTTAAATGGCCTTTTGTTTAAACCCCTTCCACTTTTTTTAGTAGAGACTTGGAATTGCTTTAGTAGCACCACACAACAACTAACGCATAGTACACATTAATTTCATTTTCTTAGCCCATTTCACAAATCCCTGAGGGCTGAAAGATATAGTTGCAATCATGGAAACATGGTGGGATGACTCACACAACTGGAGTGTTGCAATGGATGGCTATAAGCTCTTCAGAAGGGATAGGCAAGCAAGGAGAGGCGGTGGGGTAGCCCTGTATGTTAGGGAGTGTTTTGACTGTCTAGAGCTTGACGATGGTGATGAAAGGGTCAAGTGTTTATGGGTAAGAATCAGGGGGAAGGCCAATAAAGCAGATATCATGGTGGGAGTCTGTTATAGACCAACCAACCAGGATGAAGAGGCAGACGAAATATTCTATAATAGCTGGGAGAAGTCTCACAATCGCTAGCCCTTGTTCTCGTGGGGGACTTCAACTTATCAGATGTCTGCTGGAAATACAATACAGCGGAGAGGAAACAGTCTAGGAGGTTCCTGGAGGGTGTGGAAGATAACTTCCTGGCACAGTTGGTGAGTGAGCCAACTAGGGAAGGCGCCCCGCTGGACCTGTTGTTTGGGAACAGAGAAGGGCTTGTGGGTGATGTGATGGTTGGAGGCCATCTTGGGCATAGCGATCATGAAATGATAAGAGTTTTCGATTCTCAGAGAAGTAAGGAGGGAGGTTAGCAGAACTGCTACCTTGGACTTCCGGAGGGCAGACTTCGGCCTGTTTAGGGGCCTGGTTGACAGAGTCCCTTGGGAGGCAGTCCTGACGGGCAAAGGAGTCCAGGAAGGCTGGACATTCTTCAAGAAGGAAATCTTAAAGGCACAGGAGCAGGCCGTCCCTATGTGCCGAAAGATGAGCCGGCGGGGAAGGAGACTGGCCTGGCTGAACAAACAGCTTTGGCTGGAACTCAGGAAAAAAAAAAAAGAGAGTTTACGACCTTTGGAAGAAGGGGCAGGCAACTCAGGAGGACTACAAAGATGTCATGAGGCTATGCAGGGAGAAAATTAGAAGGGCCAAAGCCCAACTAGAACTTAATTTGGCTGCTGTGGTAAAAGACAATGAAAAATGTTTCTATAAATACATTAACAACAAAAGGAGGGCTAAGGAGAATCTCCATCCTTTATTGGATGCAGGGGGAAACATAGCGAGACAAAGGATGAGGAAAAGGCTGAGGTACTTAATGCCTTCTTTGCCTCAGTCTTTAAGAGTAAGACCAGATGTTCTCAGGGTACCCAGCCCCCTGAGCTGGAAGACAGGGACGGCGAGCAGAATGAAGCCCCCATAATCCAAAGGGAAATGGTTAGTGACCTCTTAGACACACAAAAGTCTATGGGGCCAGATGGGATCCATCCAAGGGTACCGAGGGAGCTGGCGGAAGTGCTCACCAAGCCACTTTCAATCATGTATCAGCAGTCCTGGCTAAGCGGGGAGGTCCCCGTGGACTGGAGGTTAGCAAATGTGACGCCCATCTACAAGAAGGGCCGGAAGGAGGATCCGGGGAACTACAGGCCTGTCAGCCTGACCTCGGTGCCGGGGAAGGTCGTGGAGCAGATCATCTTGAGTGCCATCACGCGGCACGTACAGGACAACCAGGGGATCAGGCCCAGTCAGCATGGGTTTATGAAAGGCAGGTCCTGCTTGACCAACCTGATCTCCTTCTATGACCGGGTGACCCGCCTAGTGGATGAGGGAAAGGCTGTGGATGTGGTCTACCTGGACTTCAGTAAAGCCTTTGACACTGTCTCCCACAGCATTCTCCTAGAGAAGCTGGCTGCTCATGGCTTGGACGGGCGTACTCTTCGCTGGGTAAAAAAATGGCTGGACGGCCGAGCCCAGAGAGTTGTGGTCAACGGAGTTAAATCCAGTTGGCGGCCAGTCACGAGCGGTGTTCCCCAGGGCTCAGTACTGGGGCCGGTCCTGTTCAATATCTTTATCAATGATCTGGACAAGGGGATCGAGTGCACCCCCGGTAAGTTTGCAGATGACACCAAGCTGGGCGGGAGTGTTGATCTGCTGGAGGGTAGGAAGGCTCTGCAGAGGGACCTGGACAGGCTGGATCGATGGGCCGAGGCCAACTGTATGAGGTTCAACAAGGCCAAGTGCCGGGTCCTGCACTTCGGCCACCACAACCCCATGCAACGCTACAGGCTTGGGGAAGAGTGGCTGGAAAGCTGCCCAGAGGAAAAGGACCTGGGGGTGCTGGTCGACAGCCGGCTGAACATGAGCCGGCAGTGTGCCCAGGTGGCCAAGAAGGCCAACAGCATCCTGGCCTGTATCAGAAATAGTGGGGCCAGCAGGAGTAGGGAAGCAATCGTCCCCCTGTACTCAGCACTGGTGAGGCCGCACCTCAAATACTGTGTTCAGTTTTGGGCCCCTCACTACAACAAAGACATTGAGGTGCTGGAGCGTGTCCAGAGGAGGACAACGAAGCTGGTGAAGGGTCTGGAGAACAAGTCCTATGAGGAGTGGCTGAGGGAACTGGGACTGTTTAGCCTGGAGAAGAGGAGGCTGAGGGGAGACCTCATCGCGCTCTGCAACTACCTGGAAGGAGGTTGTAGCGAGGTGGGTGTTGGTCTCTTCTGCCAAGTAACAAGTGATAGGACGAGAGGAAATGGCCTCAAGTTGCGCCAGGGGAGGTTTAGATTGGATATTAGGAAAAATTTCTTCACCGAAAGGGTTGTCAAGCCTTGGAACAGGCTGCCCAGGGAAGTGGTTGAGTCACCATCCCTGGAGGTATTTAAAAGACGTGTAGATGTGGCGCTTAGGGACATGGTTTAGTGGTGGACTTGGCAGTGTTAGGTGTACGGTTGGACTCAATGGTCTTAAGGGTCTTTTCCATCCTAAATGATTCTATGATTTATAACATGCATTGCTATAATACCTACACCTGGAAAGTGCTGAATATCTATCCCTACAGTCCAATAACCATACTGAGTGCTGCAGGTATTCTTCACTTTCCATGAGCTGGCAGTAACAGACAGCAAAATGAAAAGCCAGCATGCACGGCAGGTATATTATAACTCACAAACTAATTTTCACTTGTGACCTAACCTTGTTTGAGCTCTTATCCTTAGCATTAAAGAGCTAATGAGCAACTTCAACAATTAGCAAATCTTACTTTCAGAGCCAGTAATGGACTGCATTCATGACTACAGATGACCAGTTTTAAGATAAGACAGACATGGAACTTGTTCTCAAATACAGTAGAACTTATTCCACATGATTATCCTGAAATTTTTGAGACGATTACATCTGTCTTGCAATTAGAAACTTACTTATTTTTTCTATAAAACTCAAATATCTGAAAATCCAACAGGTCATAAAAAAATGTGATTTATAAAGCATCTATCCACCTGATACCAATTCATATCAGTTATCGGTGCTACATGCTACTTTCTTTTTTTTTTTTAGGGGAAATAAAATGGATTACTTCTTGAGTAGTATTAGTGAAGACTTCTATGGTACAGCTGCTTTTCCTCACATCAATAGCAATAACATCTATCAAAGGGAAAACAACCAACTGGCTTTTCTGCAGTTTTTATAGAGCGCACAAGTTATTTCACACATGTGAAATACTAACCCTAGTAAGCTGACAGGAATTTTTCCGTTGGCTTCAGTTACCGATGTTTTAATATTCAACTAGCATATAATCCTTGACATCACACAACCTTTTCAACAAAGTAGAAACCTGTATAGAAATCCCATGGACAAACAGGCACATCTATAATATACCGAACAATAACTGTTAATTCTTGTTAATTCTTTAAAGCTTCTACTACTCAGGAATGCTGCCCAGGAGTAGTTTTTAAGCAACCTCCTGAGCAAGGGAGAGAATAGGCTATATTTTCTTAAACCCCAGATGGAGCAAATCACTTAGCCCTCTTACAACATAACAATCGCCATGGAATGTAAGTTTAAGTTTTTGTGCGGGGTGTGTGTTGCCCAGCTGCTATACTATCACTATCCATGATAACCCAAAAATCTTAATAAAAGCATAAGATGTTTATTTCTATGTTTATTACAAACCTTCATCCTTCAGTTGGTCAGCTTTTTCAACATCCTCTGGTAAAGAATCTGAGAGAGGCAGCATGTCATTCTGTACGTAAACAAACCAAAATTTTTTCATTAAAATATAAGCCCTGATTATATTAAAAAGTTATTTCATCCTGGGCAGCATTGTATCAACAAGCAACCAGATTTTCTGTAGCGCACAGGAAGTATGAAAGAACTAAAATGTCACTAAAACATCCTTACAAGAGAAAGATAGCTTGCTTTCTACTACTAAAAAAATCTTATGGCTCACCACACATTTTAAGGAAGTCAAGGTGAAGAGAGTTAACATGTCTCTACAATCTTGGGTTTTTTTACTTCTGACTCTCCTATTTGCCATCCTGGTGGTTCCTGTGCTTCCTGTACTGGGGACTCCCAGATAGAACCTATTATTAGTACACATTTTTAAAGTTCCCATTTTAAGGTTAATCTTCATGGGATGTTTTTAAAACTGAACAACTAAATTATTTCCAGAAGGGAGTGAGAAGCATCAGAAAACTGCGGATGACCTCAAGCACTTTGCAGACATTTATCTCTGGGAATTGCAAAATGCTTAACTGAAAGATAAAATGCTTCAAGTGAGAACGAGACATCCACTGTTTATTAATTTTCTATGTGGAATTGTCCTTGTCTAGCTGAAATTAATTCCTCCCACTGCCCCAAAAGATTCTCATTCTGCTAGCTTTTATGGAAGTGTCACTTTTTTCAAGTTTTCCTTAAGTTTCCTCATCATTTTGACCTATACAGCACTTTAAGGTTGTGTATACAATATGAAATCTCAGCACATATTGTCAAAGTAACTCTAAAATCTAAATTAAATTCTTACCTTGTAAAAAGAATTTGTGAACATTTCTATCAAATGCTGTGGAGGTGCAAGATGAGTATCTTCCAGGTTAATCTTAAAAACAGTCTCCAGACACTGAATTGCAACTTACAGGAAAAAAAAAAAAAAAGAAAAAAAGTCACCAGTTTCTTAGAAGTGTAATTTCATTAATTTATTTATAAAGCTGTGATTCATTTCCTTATTCACCTAGTAAAAGCAGCTCCTTGGAACACATCATAAAATAAAGAGAGGCTACCTGATCCCCACAGAATTGACTGCCTGGAAAATAGTATAAGCTATAAGGAATCTATACATAGTTCGGCCATTATTCTTAAACAAATTTAAAACTTTCATTTCAATTCTTTCAGTCATTTGATGTCTTTTTTTTCTTTTTTACATAAAAATATGAGTATATAAAAAAGCACCACAATTCATAATACAACTATGCATGTGTGACACACCTCACCCCAAAACACCAGAACCAAACTGCCATATATTTGTGTGGCATAACAGTTGGAAGAAAATGGCTCATCTTTACAATAAAGAATAAATGCAAGATACTTATTACTCTTATCTTTTTTAGAATTAAATATATTGATTTGAAGACACTGTTTATTAATAAAATGCTTCATTAATAAGAAAATACATCTGCAGTATCCTTTCACATGTTCTGTTGTGTAAGGATTAAATGGCCCTCCCAATCCTGCAATAACGCAAGTACACTCACAATAAGCAATTCTGAAAAAAGTAGAAGCAAATACCAAAATGAAGTTTTAAATGCACTCACATATTTTTAAACAAAAGAAGATAAATGGCAATTACTATATACAATCCTCTATACACATATATTCTGTTAATTATAATATCTCAAATTATATTAATATTTTCCCTTTCATTTTGAGAATCTAGTAGAATGTTTTTATTAAGGTATATCATCTAAATGTTTTAGACTGAAAACTGAGGAGGAACAAAGAAGAATCTTTGTAAAGCCTAGTTTGAACAAAAAAATTAGTTTTATGTTATATTTTATTTTATAAATATTACTTTTTTAACCCGAACTAGAGATAAAGCCCTGATAGAATTAAATCTGGCCAGGGACGTCAAGGGCAACAAGAAAAGCTTCTACAGGTACGTCGGGGATAAAAGGAAGACTAGGGAAAATGTGGGCCCTCTCTGGAAGGAAATGAGAGACCTGGTTACTCGGGATATGGAGAAGGCGGAGGTACTCAATGACTTTTTTGCCACAGTCTTCACCGGCAAGTGCTTGAGCCTCACCACCCAAGCCGCAGAAGGCAAAGGCGGGGACTGGGAGAATGAAGAGCTGCCCACTGTAGGAGAAGATCATGATCAAGATCGAGACCATGTAAGGAACCTGAAGGTGCACAAGTCCATGGGACCCGATGAGATCCATCCAAGGGTCCCGAGGGAACTGGTGGATGAAGTTGCTAAGCCACTATCCATCGTATTTGAGAAGTCGTGGCAGTCCGGTGAAGTTCCTGCTGACTGGAAAAGGGGAAACATAACCCCCATTTTTAAAAAGGGGAAAAAAAGGAAGACCCGGGGAACTACAGGCCAGTCAGCCTCATCTCTGTGCCTGGGAAGATCATGGAACAGATCCTCCTGGAAGCTATGCTGAGGCACATGGAGGACAGGGAGGTGATTCAAGACAGCTAGACAACCCTTCACCAAGGGCAAGTCCTGCCTGACCAACCTAGTGACCTTCTATGATGGAGTGACTACATCAGTGGACATGGGAAGGGCTACCGATGTCGTCTATCTGGGCCTCTGTAAGGCCTTTGACACGGTCCCCCACAACATCCTTCTCTCTAAACTGGAGAGGTATGGATTTGATGGGTGGACTGTCCGGTGGGTGAGGAATTGGTTGGATGGTCGCATCCAGAGGGTAGTGGTCAACGGCTCAATGTCCAGATGGAGATTGGTGACGAGTGGTGTCCCACAGGGGTCCGTATTGGGACCAGTACTGTTTAATATCTTCATCAATGACATAGTGGGATTGAGTGCACCCTCAGCAAGTTTGCAGATGACACCAAGCTGAGTGGTGCGGTCGACATGCCCGAGGGACGGGATGCCATCCAGAGGGACCTGGACAAGCTCGAGAAGTGGGCCCGTGTGAACCTCATGAGATTCAACAAGGCCAAGTGCAAGGTCCTGCACCTGGGTCAGGGCAACCCCCAGTATCAATACAGGCTGGGGGATGAAGGGATTGAGAGCAGCCCTGCCGAGAAGGACTTGGGGGGTGTTGGTGGATGAAAAGCTGGACGTGAGCCAGCAATGTGCGGTCACAGCCCAGAAGGCCAACCGTATCCTGGGCTGCATCAAAAGAAGCATGGCCAGCAGGTCGAGGGAGGTGATTCTGCCCCTCTACTCTGCTCTGGTGAGACCCCACCTGGAGTACTGCGTCCAGCTCTGGAATCCTCAGCACAGGAAAGACATGGACCTGTTGGAGCGGGTCCAGAGGAGGGCCACAAAAATGATCAGGGGGATGGAACGCCTCTCCTATGAGGACAGGCTGAGAGAGTTGGGGTTATTCAGCCTGGAGAAGAGAAGGCTTGGGGGAGACCTTATTGCAGCCTATCAGTACTTAAAGGGGGCTTATAAGAAAGATGGGGACATACTTTTTAGCAGGGCCTGTTGTGACAGGACAAGGGGGAATGGTTTTAAACTAAGAGAGGGTAGATTTAGACTAGATAGAAGGAAGAAATTCTTTACTGTGAGGGTGGTGAAACACTGGAACAGGTTGCCCGGAGAGGTGGTAGATGCCCCATCCCTGGAAACATTCAAGGTCAGGTTGGACGGGGCTCTGAGCACCCTGATCTAGTTGAAGATGTCCCTGCCCACGGCAGGGGGGTTGGACTAGATGACCTTTAAAGGTCCCTTCGAATCCAAACTATTCTATGATTCTATAACCAGGAGTAGCTGAATTCAAATTAAGTATCAGTAAAAACTGAGTCTTAGAATTTAAATTGAATTTCAGTCCAATGTTAATATAATAAATATAATTTGAATTCTTATTTGCATTATAATGAACCTTAACGCTGATCCAAAATTAGAAAAGTAAAATTACTTAAGGTTAACAACAGTAAGGCCAGTTTGAGGAGCCTATTTTCTACATCACAGCTGGGAGAAAGGAGGAAAAAGTAAACTTGTAAAATAAATAGTAAAACTTGGAAGAGGTAATCTTTTTTTTTTTAAAACTCTGATAACATACAATAGAAATTATTCAGAAAAAGTCAAGTATGATACAAATTTAATGTTGATAACATGTAACACTAATTGAATACATGGCTAAATATGCATACAACTTGCTCCTATAACCTATAAATGCTAAAAATGTATCAATTTGCCAGGTTCTAAACTACTCAGTAAGAGTGCTGAAGGATTTGGGTTAAACTCCTTTGTCTCCTGCTATGTAGAAAAACTTAATTATAGTAAAGTGAGCACTGATTATGCTGAATTCTGAATTATATTGAGACAAGGGATTAAGGAATTTTAGTAGTTGAATGATTAATAGTAGTTAGAAGATTGAATCAGTAGGTAGGGGCTTGATACTTTGTTCCTCACAAGGCCGGCTCAGCCTGATAAGGCCGACTTAGCTATGGTGTAAATTAACTGAGGCACCTCACAAGGACAGCTCCTGATAAAGACTAAAAACTTGTCTCAAGAAGCCAGCTAAAACTGACCCTGCGGTATGGACAGAAGTAAGAAGACAACTGAGCCTGCGCAAGAACAAAAGGTTACTAGCGGTGACGAAGAGGAACTATCAGCCTTCATCCCCACGACCCCCGACGACCACCACTAGGAGGCAATGCGCAAGCGCAGATGGGAGGGGTCTATGGAAATGACTTCTTGGAACTCATTTTAATACAAAGCAGGGACAGGTCATGCATATGTATAGGCGTATTACAAAACTATGAATATGTAATATTTTACTGTATATATTTATGGTAAGTGCCGCATTGAGGCACGCACGATTTTGGTGGGATTACTCCCCCGTGCCGCCCAGCGCTGAATAAACATACCTACTTTACAATCTCATAGATTGTGGAGTCCGGTTTCTGCAAGTCAGTTTTGGCGAGCCAGGCAGGAGACTCTCTGCTTCACCGCGGGATCGGCTGAGGAGCGGACGCCCCTGGGCGCGCCCCGAGCATTTCCTCGGAGGGGACTCCGCTGCCAGCCGCTCACCGTGGGAGTAGACAAGAACCTCCTGAGTCCGCGGAAAGAAAAGGTATGTTTTAGGAGAGGGGCCTGTAAGTCGTACGCATGGCTGGGGCTGCTGGTAAATCGCGCAGAGACGTCTGGCGTGCAGCATAGTCCCCGTATGGTAGGAGGGTACCCTGCACGGTAATAGGGAGGATTCGCTGACCGATAGAGCGGCCGCTAGCAATCTTGGGAGTAGATCGAGTGAATCCGAGGTTTCTGCTGCATCCCAGTGTTGGGAGCCAGGACGGACCTGCTAATGACTGGTATATAAGAAGCAGGAGAAGGGTAAGCGGACCTCCTTGCAATTGCGATTGGGTCATCTTTACGGTTGCAGCTGCTGGGTGGGTGTACAACTAGTCTGAGGAGTTGTACGTGGCATGGCCATAAGTATTATCATCTGTTGCAACAATTTATTGTGTGACTGAGTGTCTGTGTTGTATGAGTGAGACGCAGCACAGCTGCGAAGCGAGTGCGGAGTTCTGATCCGCGGCTCTGTAATCTCCGCAAGGAGAGCGGCCGGAGATGAATGAAGTGAATGATAGGATCGAGCCTTCGTCTTTTGTGTACAAAAACATTGTAGAATTTTGTGAAAAAGCAGTATTGTATATCTAGAGGGTTCTATGATAAGAAAACCTCCGATAAAGTCACTAAGACAGTGCGGGAAGGAAAACCAGTCCCGGCATCTTATTAAAGGTTAAAAGAAAAGATCAATAAAGGGAAGATACGAAATGGGTAACACTCAAAAGGGAGTCTTGAAGAAAAGCCCCTTGGGCTGTGTGCTTGCTCATTGGAGAGATATCGTTGGGATCGGAGGGACGGAAAATAGAAAAATTCTTATTAAATATTGTAATCAATGGTGGCCATTGTATAAATTAGAAAGTGAGGCTAAATGGCCACTTAATGGATCAATAGACTACAATACTCTCCTACAACTGATGCTATTTCTAAGGAGAGAAGGGAAGTGGGATGAAGTTTCATATGCAGACATGTTTTTCACCCTCCGAAACCATCCGGAGTGGCAAAGGGACTGTGGAACGGCGCCACCACAGGACCCTATGGTACTCGCACTTGAGCGAGAAAATAAAGAATTTAAAGGTAAACTGAAGCGGTGTTGCTCGGCATGCAGTATTGGACAGAGGTATATGAAAGCAAACAAAATTCACCAGGTGCCGGAACCAGATCTAACTGACCTGTTTAAGCCTCCCCCTCGACCACAGGAACAGGATGCGGACTCGGACGAAACTTCCACCCCCCCGGACAGCCCTGTATCTTCCCGCACCAGAAAGAAAACTGCCCCAGTAGTCTTACAGGCACCTCTTCGAGAGGCGGTGGCGCCTGATGGCGGGACGATGCTAATCAAGGTACCTTTTTCCACTACTGATTTAGGGGAATGGAAAAGGGTTGCAAAAGATTATAGGAGCGATCCGATCGGTGTAGCTAAACATTTTCAGTTTATTGTGAAACAACATAACCCTGATTGGAAGGACATACAATTATTATTAGACTATATGACTGAAACAGAAAAGCAATTGATTTTAAAAACAGCAGGGAGTTTGGCTGATGAATACTATAGGACTACAGGAGGGGATGTTAAGGAATATTTCCCTCTACAAGATCCAAAATGGGATGCGAACAGATCTGCAGAAATGGTAAAACTACAGGGGTATCAGGAGTGGATTTCGAGAGGAATGGAAAAGGCTATACCCAAAACCATAAACTGGTCGGCTCTATATGCAATTAAGCAAGGTCCCTCCAAGTCCCCATCTGAATTCCTGGATCGACTGAGGGATGCAATGCGCCGTAACACACCGCTGGATCCTGGATCCGAGGTAGGAATACAACAACTAGTCTCTCTGTTTTTGGGTCAGTCCACAGGGGACATTAGGCGCAAGCTCCAGAAGCTACGCACTACAGAAAGTAGAAATTTGGAGGTGTTGCTAGATGAAGCATGGAGAGTATTTAGTAACAGAGAAGAAGCATACAAACAGGTACAAAGGAGAACAGTGGCAGTTGTAAGGAAAAAAGAGGAAAGGAGACCTAGGCGAGAACCGCCTCGCTTAGAAAAAAATCAATGTGCACGATGCAAAAAGTTTCGTCATTGGAAAGGAGAATGTCCGATGAATAGGGGAAGAGGACGAAGTTATCAGGCAAGGAAAGTGGTAGCTCATGTGAAAAAGGACTGACGGGAACCTGGGGAATCCACCCTAGCGGATCCACTGGTTATAATAAAGCTAGGGAAGGAACAACAAGAGGTAGAATTTTTAGTTGATACAGGGGCAACATACTCAGTTTTGAATCAAGCCTTGATGCCCCTGGAGAATGATTACATCATGGTAAAGGGGGCAACTGGCCAAAGTGAAAAGGCGTATTTTTGTAAACCTTTAAAATATAAACTGGGAAAACAATGGGGAATTCACAGATTTCTATATATGCCCAACTCTCCAAAGGCCCTATTGGGAAGAGACTTGCTAGAACAATTAGGTGCAAAAATTATATTCGAAAAAGGAGAAATTTCTCTGAAAGTAAAAGATCAACAATACATTCAAATCCTGAGTTTATTCTTAACCAGTCCTTCCATAAAAGGAGAAATTAGGGAGGAAGTCTTAAATCAGGTATACCCTGGGGTATGGGCTACC
Source organism: Calonectris borealis (assembly GCF_964195595.1). Classification (NCBI taxonomy): domain Eukaryota; kingdom Metazoa; phylum Chordata; class Aves; order Procellariiformes; family Procellariidae; genus Calonectris; species Calonectris borealis. The sequence continues at coordinate 45,088,915 of NC_134351.1, read as the reverse complement.
GATGTACCCGGAAGAGCAAAGAATGCATTACCTGTTGAAGTTAAACTTAAAAAGGGAAACCAACAACCAGTAAGGATTAAGCAATATCCCCTAAAGAGAGAAGATAGAGAAGGGATTCGGCCGATAATCGAAAAATTTTTACAATTCGAACTATTAAAAGAATGTGAGTCTAATTTTAACACACCCATATTACCAGTTCGTAAGCCTGACGGGTCGTACCGTGTGGTCCAGGATCTACGGGCTGTAAACAAGGTAACTGAGGATCTCTACCCTGTGGTGGCGAATCCATATACTCTGTTGACTACACTAACACCTGAATTAGCCTGGTTTACTGTTATAGACTTGAAAGATGCCTTCTTTTGCCTCCCTCTCCATGAAGCCAGCCAAAGATTGTTTGCATTCGAATGGGAAAACCCCAAAACCGGTCGCAAGACTCAACTCACCTGGACGGTGTTGCCACAAGGATTCAAAAATAGCCCTACCATTTTTGGCAATCAGCTTGCGAAGGACTTGGAATCATGGGAAATCCCATCTGAAAAAGGAAAACTGCTACAATACGTGGACGATATCCTGATTGCCACCGAAACAGAGAACGATTGTATCACCTGGACGGTGAGTCTATTAAATTTCTTGGGGCTCCAAGGGTACCGGGTGTCTAAGAAGAAAGCCCAAGTAATACAGCGCAAAGTGATTTATTTAGGCTATGAAATCAGTGCTGGGGAAAGAACTTTGGGACAAGCCCGCAAAGAGGCAATCTGCCAAACCCAGAGACCTCGAACAGTGAAAGAGTTATGGACTTTCTTGGGAATGACTGGGTGGTGTCGGCTGTGGATTTATAATTATGGACTGCTTGTTAAACCATTATATGCCCTAATAACTACCAACCAGGGACACCTTGAATGGAACAACCAGGCCGTACGAGCCTTTGAGAAACTAAAGAAAGCCTTGATGTCAGCTCCAGCCTTGGGGCTCCCAGATGTGAGTCAGCCATTTCTCCTCTTTTCCCACGAAAAACAAGGGGTTGCTCTGGGGATACTAGCACAGAATTTGGGTCCCGATCGACGAGCAGTTGCCTACTTTTCCAAACAGTTGGATACAACTGCGAAGGGCTGGCCTGGATGCTTGCGGGCAGTCGCAGCTGTAATACTAAACATACAAGAAGCCCAAAAATTCACCCTGGGTCAGAAAATGACTGTGCTGGTGTCCCATACAGTATCTGCAGTACTGGAAGCGAAGGGTGGACATTGGCTTTCTCAACAAAGATTTCCAAGATATCAGGCTATATTGGTAGAACAGGATGATGTAGAAATAACAGTCACTAACATTGCCAACCCAGCTTCTTTCCTAGAGGGAAACACAGGAGAACCAGTGCATCATGACTGCTTAGAAACCATTGAAGCAACATATGCAAGCCGACAAGATCTGAAAGACAGCCCCGTAGAAGACAGAGAAAACTGGTTCACAGACGGAAGCAGCTATGTCCTGAGTGGTAAAAGATACGCGGGATATGCTATTACCACTAGTCAGGAGATAATAGAATCAAAGCCTTTGCCCCTAAATACCTCGGCACAGAAAGCGGAGATAATCGCTCTAACCCGTGCCTTGGAATTGGCCCAAGGAAAAATTGTAAACATTTATACAGACTCAAGATATGCCTTCGGAGTTGTGCATGCACATGGAGCAATCTGGAAAGAGAGAGGGTTATTGAGCTCTCAAGGGAAGAATATTAAACACGCAGAGGAAATTTTGAGACTGTTGGAGGCAGTACAACTCCCTGAGAAAGTGGCAATTATACACATCAAGGCACACCAGAAAGTGAGCTCGGAATTGGAAAGGGGAAATGAGCTGGTGGACAGAGAGGCAAAACAGGCAGCCAAGGCAAAAGTAAAAATAGAAGGGGCTTTAGTCCCTGATGGGCGAATCTCCCTAGAAGGTAAGCCAGGATATACAAAAGAAGATCAGAAGCTTATTGCAGATCTAGAAGGGTCATATAATAAAGAGGGGTGGGCTCTCACCCCACAAGGGAAACTAATCATTCCCTCCTATCTAACATGGTCTCTGATAAGGGAAGAACATAGGAAGAGGCATTGGGGGGCAGAGGCCCTATATAAACAACTAATCAAAGAAATCATAGCTAGGAATTTATACACTACTGTAAGGCAAGTGACACAGCAGTGCGATCTCTGTCTCCAGACGAATCCCAAGAATACCCCCAAACCAGAAATGGGCCAAATTGGAAAAGGCAATGGGCCTGGGCAACAATGGCAGATTGATTTTTCAGAACTCCCAAGAAAAGGGGGGTATCGATATTTATTGGTATTAACTGATACCTTTTCAGGTTGGCCAGAGGCATTCCCTACCAGGACAGCCAAGGCTCAGGAGGTAACTAAAATATTAATACAAGAAATAATACCACGTTTTGGGGTTCCAGCAACCATATCTTCTGACAGAGGACCACATTTCATCTCCAAAGTAGTACAACAAATTAGCCGCCATTTGGGCATAGATTGGCAGCTTCATACCCCATATCGCCCTCAGTCGAGTGGCCAAGTAGAAAAAATGAACCACTTAATCAAACAGCAGATTGTGAAATTGGGACAGGAAACTAACTTGGCCTGGCCTCAGTCTCTCCCTTTGGCTCTTTTGCACATACGAACTAGGCCAAGAGCAAAGGAAGGACTGAGCCCTTTTGAAATCTTGTATGGACGACCCTACAGAGTACAGAAAGGGATGTCCATGCAAGTTGGGGATGAAATCATGACCTCCTACATGGTTGCATTGGGGAAACAACTCAGGAAGGTTGAGAAATATGTGATTGGGACTCGAAGCAGGGGTTTGGATGGGCCTGTACATAACATACAACCTGGAGACTATGTGTATGTAAAGTCTCTTGCAGAGAAAACTTTGGAGCCGCAGTGGGAAGGACCATTCCAAGTACTCCTCACCTCCTTCACAGCAATCAAAATCAAAGAACAGAATGCCTGGATCCATCATACCAGAGTGAAGAAGGCACAAAAATCTCCATGGAAGGTCACGCAAGCCCAACCGGGAAAATTATTTTTTTCACGGTCATAATTATGATTTGGGGGTGGGAAAGCACTACTAGCCAGGATAATACTAAGCAGCTTTGGTCTCAGGCTTATATCAAATATACCAGATCCATGGGGAAATTGTCTGATCTGAGAGGCTTAAATCTATCTACCGTGGTCATACACGGAAGCCAGGTATACTTGAGAGGGGAATGGGGTAACACTACAGAAATTCATCAACTCCAGGGGACTGTAGGAGAAGAAATCAAAGTGGGATGCCGAATGACTAATGGGACTACTACCCATAAAAAGGCATCCCAGATTAGTAATCGGAACATCTGTCCCATAGATGATACCACAGAAGCCTGTCCTCCAAGTAACATAACAGCCTGTACCGGAAGGGAATTAGAATGTTGGCATAACTTCACACTAATAAGAACCACTGAGGTGGTTTGTCTCTGGGCCAGAGATAATATTGGACTCTCATTTAAATTTAGGATAAATGCTGTGGCAAGGCCTGTTGCAACGGTCACACCGGTCACACCTCATGCACTCAAGCTCAAACCTAGAGTGTATGAAGTCGGGCCGTATGTAATAAGGAATACAGGACAACAACAAATGCTATTTAACCCGGATTGGTCCCTTAAACAAGTTAAATTGCAAATGCAGAACAATGTCTCAGAAATTCAACCGGCCTGTTCTCCTTTTTTGCAAACCTCTTACGAGGGGTGGACTACCTGGCTGCATAAAAGACGAATATCAAGAGACTTAACTGGTATTTTAGGTACAGGGTTAGGGGTCCTAAATAGCATTGACGCAGAGGTAATAATGAATAAATTGGCTGCCTCTACTACCGAGCTGACAAAATTACACCAGCCTTTACGATCTTCCCTATTGGCTCTGGGAACCCATCAGTGGCTACTGTCAAAAGTGTTACCTGATTGGGAAAGAATAAACATAGGAGACCATGAGATAATCATGAATTCACTCGGTGGGCTCCAAAATAATGTTTCTCTAGCTCTCAGCTGTATTCAGGCACAATTGTGGATGCAATCAGTAACTGCTTCAGTCCTAAGAGAGGGTGAAGAGGGAATCTTCCCCACTGAAATTCGGAAAATAATTTGGGACAATGCAAATGACTTCGAAAAGAAACTTCAGTCTTGGTGGAACTTAGTGAATTTTACTTATGATCCTGCTACAAACACAGTCGAGGCTTTTGTATTAACTATTAGCAAAGCTACAGTATATATGATCCACCCTATTATAGCGTTAGGACTGAATCACAACAAGACTCTACTTTACCCTTTTGAACATAGGGCATGGGCTCGAAAAACAGGGAATGAATGGCAAACTGTAGATTTAGAATCTTGCATTGTACGAGAACAACAAGGGTTCATTTGTGAGAATAATGCTATCGATGCTCAAGATATTTGTCTTGACACTGATCAGAAAGTTTGTCATTTTGAAATTCGCCCCAGTGCTGACCTTAAAACCATATTAATATACACTGGCAAAGGTTGCGTATGTTTGAGAACTACTTGTAGTTTTATATCTGTAGAGGACACGAAGGTAGACACTAAAAATCACTCAAATTTTTGCATTTGCAATTTTACTAAAATCATTGGATGTGACTTTAATTATATAGCTCCAGTCATATCCCATCAGGTTCTTAGATCTAATTATACATTATTCCATGAATTGATACCTACATCCCTCGGGATGGATTTAGCTCGAACGAAGGAATTACTACAGCATCACGATTTAACACGGATACTAGAAGAAGTTAAAAACAATGGAAAGGAGACCTTGATAACGGTGCATCATGACATAGACAAAATAAAAAAAGTTCTAAAGTGGGTAAAAAAGGATGGAGAACACAAATGGTGGGAAATACTTTTCGGATGGTCGCCCACTGCTACAGGTATCCTTAATACCTTGTGTCACCCTATTGTTGTTCTCCTAATTCTAGTTCTTATTAGTATTGCTTTATCTGCAATACTGTATGTTTTAAATTGGCGAATGATAAAACAAATAAGGCACTTGAGGTATGTCTATCAGCACCGACAACAAATTGAAACAGGCAGAAATCTTATAAAGGACCTGGAGAAGAATGGGATAATATAAAGAAAATTAGTATAGGGTTTAGTATAGAGTAAAAGAATTTACTAACTTTTTAGAAAAGGGGGGACTGAGACAAGGGATTAAGGAATTTTAGTAGTTGAATGATTAATAGTAGGTAGAAGATTGAATCAGTAGGTAGGGGCTTGATACTTTGTTCCTCACAAGGCCGGCTCAGCCTGATAAGGCCGACTTAGCTATGGTGTAAATTAACTGAGGCGCCTCACAAGGACAGCTCCTGATAAAGACTAAAAACTTGTCTCAAGAAGCCAGCTAAAACTGACCCTGCGGTTTGGACAAAAGCAAGAAGACAACTGAGCCTGCGCAAGAACAAAAGGTTACTAGCGGTGACGAAGAGGAACTATCAGCCTTCATCCCCACGACCCCCGACGACCACCACTAGGAGGCAATGCGCAAGCGCAGATGGGAGGGGTCTATGGAAATGACTTCTTGGAACTCATTTTAATACAAAGCAGGGACAGGTCATGCATATGTATAGGCGTATTACAAAACTTTATGAATATGTAATATTTTACTGTATATATTTATGGTGAGTGCCGCATTGAGGCGCGCACGATTTTGGTGGGATTACTCCCCCGTGCCGCCCAGCGCTGAATAAACATACCTACTTTACAATCTCATAGATTGTGGAGTCCGGTTTCCGCAAGTCAATATATTAATAGTATTTCTTACCAGGTTTATCATAAAATCAGTGGAATTACATATCTTGTTTTTCCTTATGTGACTTAATAGGAAGCCACTGCCTATAGTATACTTACCAATTTTTCCCTCAAACTTATTTTCACCTGAAGGCATTCCCTTTCCTGAATGGCTCACCTCATTTTTAGTTTTTCATAAGTTTAAATTAGAACCCCCCCTTTATCTTTCTCAAGGCATTAAGTCTGTGACACCAACTCTCTGTCATACATGAGATTTTTGCAAAGTGCAGCAGTGCAAATTATGCTTAAACAAAATAATCCTGAGTACAGTATTATTACCAGTAAGCATTTCCATGAAATAATCAGTTGTTACAGTGAACTCCCACATTTCTCCTTTGACTGAAAAATTGAATTTATAATCCTTATAATCTATCACAGGCAGAACAAAATTAGGAACTCTTATGGGATCAATCTGTAGGTTAGAATAATAACCACTGCTTAACATGCAAGCCAACAATAGAAACCTGTGTAAAAATAAACATAGCCAAAGCTGAAACTTTTCCAAATCAGAAGATGTATTAAGTTGTGACAAGATCAATAACTACCCTGTTTTAATGTGAAGTAAAAACCTGACCCCAGTAAAGTCAAAGGGGGGAAGATTTGTTTTTGTCTGAAAAGTGTCTCAAGAGACTCAACTGCCAGCATCTCACTATCCCATTACCAAAGCGAGGCACTGTCAACTGCCGCAAGCTCGAAGTCATCAGTAAGTTGGGAAAGACTTGCTGTACCACGAGCTATTAATCTAAGATTTTTCCTGTGTCTGATTTCAGAGGCCAAAGCTATCTGTTCTCTCTATTACCTCCATCGTCACACACACTTTCAGAGGCCTAGGCAGTTGCTGAAGCTTGTACTGACCACCTTGCAAACCAGTACAGATACCTACCTCCCTGCTGAACAGCCGGGGCTCACGCAAACACCTACTACCTGGCAACAAGAACACTTGGGCTATGCTGGAGCCCAGCTCAGCATTCCCAGTGCCACACAGCTCCAGGATCTTTTGCACAAGCTGTGAGCAACATCAAGGCGTCACAGCACACATGCAGGCTGTTGATCACTGAATAATGAATATTAATTGGGCTGCTGAGGCCCCTTTAGTACTTGATATCATCTTGCTTCATCTTACACATAACCTTCCCCCATCTCAAGTATTACATGCATCCCTCACCTTAAGGGGTGCATCCCACAGTTTTGGAAACACTGCCTTAGAGAAATTCATTGTGGTACAGTGATCTCAGAAGTAAGAAAAAAAATCACAGCCTTGTGCACGTTGTAGGGAGTTTCTACTTTAATCCCACAGAAATAGGTGCTATAGACAAGAAAAAAACCTAGAAACTATAAACAGGAAAGGGAAATAACTGCCATTTAAACACACTATCTAAAATATAACTTGAAAGAAGTTGCTAGTTCATACAATAGGGTTGAGCATTAACCACCAGAGATCTATATCACTGCTCTAGATCCTAGATTGTTGGGAATATATTTCTCCAGTCTACCTTCCGATTACTCTGTTTTCTCAAATTAAGACATTTTTATTCATCAAGTACAAAATTCCTAGAGAAAATTTACACTATCATTGACATAATTTTATAATTCAAACATGCAGAATGCAGGTTATCAAAATAAATGGAGTTTGAATACATGCTAGACTTCTATTTTGATAAAGTCTAAATTTTATTTGTAATGTTTTAGCTTTTTGTTGTTTTCTGGGGAATGGGAACTGTTTAAATTACTTCTTGGCACATACATTTAATCATACAGTGTCTTTTTTTATCTTTTCATAGGCACCAAGAAAGTACATAAGGTACCAATGAAAAACAACAGTCAAATTCTTTAATCCCTTATGTCTCCACCTAACATTAACCACTTCAATGGGTGGTACTTGGGCTATTGCTATTCCACATGCACTAAATATATTTTGCTCAACTAAAATGAGTCAATTATTCAGAATGCCCGCCTCTGATCCTCTAACACATAGCATATGGTACCATACTTTTGGCAGGGTACAGCTCTAAAATTAGGATTTCATATCTGTATTAAAATGGTATTTTTTACATCAGCATTTAAGCACAACTGAAGTTTTATAATATTTTTTGTTCAGAAAATAGAATCTTAAAATTGTTCATACCTTCATATAGATATTGGCTAAGGCTGCTCTAAGACATGTAATCAGGTAAACCTTCATAGTCACAACCCAATGTTTATCAGTTTTATTATAAAAACAAAAGGAATATCTTCATTTCTCATTATATGATTTCCAAAAACATTGCTTTCTTTCATCAGCTGAACACCATCATAACCTGATACAGGTTAAATTCATAGATGACTACCACTTTTCAAATCTACAAAATGCTCCAGATTCTGATGTAAAACCAAATCTTTTGGTTTTTATTCTTTTGGAAATATCCTTTGAATATCATAGTACAAATGTTTCTTTCTTGCTTACATTAGTGAACAACTGCACTGTAAAACCAATAGACACTGGAAGGAAAAACATTCCAGCTTTATCTTTTTAAGTTTATGCCTCCGAGAAGCAGGACTTGCTTTGCACCTGTGGAAAGTCCACTCCCCACACCTCAGATTTCAGGTAACTCAATGATCAACTGCCTGGATGTTGTTTATTGCACTGCTGGTCCTAGACTTCCCCCTCTTACCTCCAAATTCCTCCTCTGGTTGAGTCATACAACCAAAAGACTGCTTGAAACAGTGCACAGGTCTTTTAAATAGATTCTATGAAAAGCTCATTGCAGAATTAAGACTCTCTTTGTTCTTCTCTTGCTTAATTCCACATTGTGATACCATCTCCCATGAAGTCTCCAGGAATTAGGGAAAAGGAATGAGAGCAATATGAAGGAGAAAGATAGATACTATGAAGTTACAAAGACTTAATGAATGTCTGTCAACAGAGTAATACACACGGAAGCCCATCTTTTTGTAGCTATGTCTTCTGTTAATAGAAACTACACCATACTGAAAATATTCACGACCATGTGCTCTTTCGAATCACTATTCAAGTGAAAAAGCAATGCAAAGCATTTATTTTATTTTCCACATTCTTAGGATATCTTAGCCTTCCCTCATAAATTACACAGAATTCTTGCAAGTATGAAACAGGAGTTCTTCCCATATACCAAAACTGATATATGGTAATTGTTTTACTTCCTCCGTAGCCAGCACAGCTACCATCACACATAAAATGTAGAAAGAAACCAAACATAGAAGTAAAGTGAAAAAGAATCAGCTGGCAATAAGTTGTGGGACACATAGACAAATCATCCCATAGTCTGCATAATGGCACTGCCTAACTTGATGTGATTCAAAGTTCCTGTTTGTCCTGGTTTCGGCTGGGATATAGAGTTAATTTTCTTCCTAGTAGCTGGTATAGTGCTGTGTTTTGGATTTAGTACGAGAATAATGTTGATAACACACTGATGTTTTAGTTGTTGCTAAGTAATGTTTACGCTAGTCAAGGACTTTTCATCTTCCCATGCCGTGCCAGGTACACGGGGAGCTGGGAGGGAGCGTGGCCGGGATGGCTGGCCCAGCTGGCCAATGGGCTATTCCATACCATATGACGTCATGCTCAGCATATAAGGCTGGGTGAAGAAGAATAAGGGGGGGACGTTGGGAGTGATGGCGTTTGTCTTCCCAAGTAACCATTACGCGTGATGGAGCCCTGCTTTCCTGGAGATGGCTGAACGCCTGCCTGCCGATGGGAAGTAGGGAATGAATTCCTTGTTTTGCTTTGCTTGCGCGCGTGGCTTTTGCTTTCCCTATTAAACTGTCTTTATCTCAACCCACAAGTTTTCTCACTTTTACCCTTCTGATTCTTTCCCCCATCCCACCTGGGGGAGTGAGCGAGCGGCTGTGTGGTGCTCAGTTGCCAGCTGGGGTTAAACCATGACACTGTTGCTCAAAATTAAGGTAGTACAAATTTCATAACTTTAGAACATTTTTTAAGTGAGAGATGTTTTAAAATTAATAATCTCAGAAATATTAAGATCGTGATCTTATTCACAGATATGTAGTGGCAGTTAGGTCACTCCAGTTACTTTCTATGATAATATACATCAAGCAATTTAACATATGTATGTATAATACCTACCCAAGCATTAGCACCTTTATCACTTACCTTCCAAGCTTTCTTGTTCATCTGGAGTGAAAGTATCCATCTGACTCTGCTCTCTCAAGAAATGGATGACTGCATAAACCAAGCGTTTGACTGATGACATTTTGAAATTGATGAGTTTCTCCTATGTCTTAAAAAGAATAGGATCTCTTATTTCAAAAAAAAATAAGAAAAGCTTTAGAATATGTCAGGACACATGCTTTGGGCCCATCCGTTAATTCCTTGAGTATTCCAACCTCCCACTGACCTCAGTAAGAAGTACACACAATACCCAAAAACTTATCCTTCAGCAGAAAGCCCAACAAAGCGATGCCTTGAAACAACTCATTAAATTGTATGGATTATAGAGAACTCCTGTAATAATTTAATTTAACTATCAGCAAAAGAGCAGATTTCTTCAGATTCATTCCTGTGGGAGAGTTCATCGAGGATAATTTAGCAACTTTTTTTCTGAAGGACATAGTTTGGATTTTATTTCTAAGACACATGCACTTTGAAGCAGGAACACATGCTTAAGAAATGATCGTTTAAAAAGCTGCATTGATAAATATAATGACATAATGAAACATGCTTTAATAAAAGCTATTCTATTTTCTGACATTGTGCTCTGCTTAATGGTTTATATTCACTTTGGACAAAAAACTGGAACACTGTGACCTCAACGCACACTTGTGATTAGTGACACTACTGGCTCAGTCTGATTTGCATTCCACATCAGCTGGGAGTTACATAACTTTGAGGAAAATTTTAGTTCCAATTTTCTGAGTTATTTTTCCTTAAACCGTTTCGATTTAAAAGGGCACAACCTTATCCAGTCGTCGGGGGAAGCAGGTTAAAAAAAAGCATAAAATGAATGGCAAGACTAGGGCCAACCCTCGCTAAGTTATTTTCCCTCTACAACCCCCGAGCAAACCGATGTGCAGCCAAACTCACGCCGAGCAACCGCCACCGCGGGGACGCTGCCAGAGGTGCACAGCGGCGGTGCCCGCCGTGTTTGAGCTCCCCGCACAGAAGGGTCGAGGAAGTGGCGGCCGCCGCCGTACCCTACTCCTCACCGAGAGGCCCCACCAGACGGGCAGCACGGGGCCCCGTTGGCTCGGGCGGGCCCCCATGGGCATAGGGGTAATGGTTTTAAACAAAAAGAGGGTAGATTTAGACTAAATATAAGGAAGAAACTTTTTACAGTGAGGGTGGTAGATGCCCCATCCCTGGAAACATTCAAGGTCAGGTTGGACGGGGCTCTGAGCAACCTGATCTAGTTGAAGATGTCCCTGCTCATTGCAGGGAGGGTTAGACTAGATGACCTTTAAAGGTCCCTTCCAACCCAAACTATTCTATGATTCTATAGGTGGGGGCCACGATCCGCCCGCCGCCACCCCCCCTCCCCTCCCCCGCGTCCACCTCCCGGTCCCGCGGCAGGCCCGGGCGCAGGGCCGCTCGCTCAGGCCCGGAGAGTAGGTCTGCCCCGCCACCCGCGGGACCCCTCGGCACCGCGGGGACAGCGGTCGCACCGCCCGGCCCCTCCCGCCGCCTCGGGCCCAGTGAGCGCCCGGATGGGGCCTGATCCGACCCCCCATCCCCGAGCTCCGGAGACGAGGGGCTCCGGGGAGAAGGCGCGCAACCTCCCCACCCCCGCAGAGCGGGGCTCCCTACAGAGACCGGGCACCACCTTTACCGTGCGAGACGCAGCGAACCCCGCGACAAACACCGTCCCAGTCCCTGTCAGCACCGCCGCTGGATGGGAGAGAAAAGGGACGCGAGGGCCAGCGCACGGGAGGAAGATAGCGCGGGGGGTAAGAGGGCACAGGGGGAGGGCACGTGCGGTGTCTGCGCGTGCTCATAGCGGGCACGCGCTCATTCGGTAGCGGCGGGAAGGGCGTGAGAAGACGGAAGCGCATGCGCAGGTCGGTAGGCTATGCCTGCGGCAGCTGGCATGAAGCTGCACCTTCCTTCTCCGACCCCGCCTCCCTTCGCGTCGTCCTCCTTATGCTGGCCCTGTGCGTGGGCGCGGCTTGCAGGTAGGCGTGGAGGGGAGGGGGGCGCCTCATGGCCAGCCGCGGCGGGTGGTCTCTGGTGTGGGAGCCCTGAGCCGCCCGCGGCTGACAGGGAGATTTTCGTCCTTTGGGGAGATGGGCCTGGGCTGTGGCCGGGCGTCCTGGCGCGGCGGTGGGGTCTGGCTGACCCCCGTGCGGCCGGGCTGAGGGGGGAGCTGCTGAGCGGCTCTGAGGAGAGAAACGCCCGGTCGCCTGCGGGGTGGGGCGGGCCGGGCGGTGGGCTGCAGGTGTGCGGGGCGTGCTCCGAGGGGCCAGGCAAACAATAGGGCAGGAAACTGTCGTGGTTTAACCCCAGCCGGCAACTAAGCACCACACAGCTGCTCGCTCACTCCCCCCACAGTGGGATGGGGGAGAGAATCAGAAGGGTAAAAGTGAGAAAAACTCATGGGTTGAGATAAAGACAGTTCAATAGGTAAAGCAAAAGCCGCGCATGCAAGCAAAGCAAAGCAAGGAATTCATTCCCTACTTCCCATTGGCAGGCAGGTGTTCAGCCATCTCCAAGAAAGCAGGGCTCCATCGCGTGTAATGGTTACTTGGGAAGACAAAACACCATCACTCCAAATGTCCCCCCCTTCCTTCTTCTTCGCCCAGCCTTATATGCTGAGCATGATGTCATATGGTATGGAATAGCCCATTGGCCAGCTGGGCCAGCCATCCTGGCCACGCTCCCTCCCAGCCCCCTGCGCACCTGGCAGGGCATGGGAAGATGAAAAGTCCTTGACTAGCATAAACATTACTGAGCAACAACTAAAACATCAGTGTGTTATCAACACTATTCTCATACTACATCCAAAACACAGCACTATACCAGTTAATAGGAAGAAAATCAACTCCATCCCAGCTGAAACCAGGACAACATCCTGTGGGGTTTATTTCTTTAGCTCTTGGCGTGTTTCCCGCAGTCCACCTTCCCTGAAATAACCACCGTTATGGTACAGCTTCCAGGTGGACAGTGCGGGTGAGGCGAGGTCTCTGTCTTATAATTCTTGCACCGAGTATCAGATGTACCGCAGAAGAAATGGGCAGGAAAGCAATAGAGCAAGGCTAAGACTATAGCAGTGGGGCTTTTCAGCAAGATATGTGTGAAACAAGACAGGGCAATGTGTTTTTAATAGCTTTACAAAAAGGCGTGTCACTATTTAACATTATATGAGGGATGAGACGAGTACAAATATATTATTGATTTTAAAATAAGGTGGTAATTGTTTTCTTTGTAATGAATACTAGGTCTAAATGGACCCAGAAAACCAGTGTGGAAGAAGGCTTGTAGGCAGTACTAGATGAACTAGACAAATGAGAACCTGAAATTAGCATCACTGGGGAAATTGAGAGGACAAAAGAACATAAGCAAAGGACCAGATTTAATAGAGAATATGGAAATAGTTGAAAGGTCACAATGTAAATATGTCGTGGTGGTGAGAATGGAGCTCAACTTGAGTGTAAAATGAAGAAGATGGTTACCTCTTGTGGACTTTTGAGAAATGACAATTATGTGCTTACTGCATAAAACGTACCATTTTTGTCTCATTTCACAGCCTTTGTTCAGGTTGAATTAGTATTGAGGGGTACTAGCAGTTAGAAAATAAGATTCAGAATCTTTTCATAAAGCTTCTGCTGTTGTAAATGAATCGATCAATTTACTGTTGTCAAATAAAGTACACAAGTATTTTTTTTTCCTCCCAATATACATTTACATTCTTTGTCTATAGTCATTTTCACTGTTCTCCATGTTTTGTGTTGACTGTCCTTGTTTGTCCTACAGATTTTTCAAACGAAAAAAGGAAAGGAAGTGTTTGAAGGATGGAAGGTTTTTTCTTTAGGAAAAAAAAATTTGCAATTTGCGTTTGGAAACTAAAGATACCTCCTTCTTAAGTAATAATAAAGTATTAGATATTGATTTAAATATTTTATTTTTTTCATTGCTTGTTGTAAGTACAGCTGGAAATGATCACTGCAGTTTGTTAATTGTGATTTTTTTGTTTGTTTGTTTTGTTTTGGTCAGTCATCATTTGAGTGTGCCCAAATAATTATTTCACAAAAGAGAGTGATCTTGAATGCCAAATAGTGACCTCTAACTTCAAAAAGTTAAGCAAATGGTCACAGGCATCTTAATGTGAGATAAAAATGACAGTTCTTAGCAAGTTTCAAGAAGCATGTCTTATGTTGAATAAAACAACGCTGAAAGTTTGATTCTTCTGGTTAAAATAGGCAGCTTTTGGGAAGGAGGCTATTTCCAGTTAAATACCTTACCTATTAGAATCCAAAAGATTCAAAGATTAACATTTATTTTAACAAAATGCATGGAAAAAGGCTAAAATGTAGGTTAATGAAATTAGCACAGTAGTCTGAGTATAGATATTCCTAGTAATGGAAAAAATTGGAATAAAAGCAGTGTGACTTATTTAATTTCAGTGTCCTAAAATAATTCTCTAGGATTAAAGAATTCTGGGGTCTTTCTTTCAAAATCAGGTTTTGAATAGGAAAATATACATACATGGACTCTGGAAAAACTCTGAACACTGGCTTTTCTCTTGATGAGGAAGTAAACCAGCAAGAAACTGGGTCTGGGGAAAAGAGGCAGGAGGAGCAGGGAATGGCACTGGAAGGCAAAGAAACAGGAAGAACTTCTATAGTCACTTTCTTATATCATACTTATCACCGTAGAGAGAGTGTGTATACTTTCATTAAACTATCAGGTCCAACACCTCAGCAATGGCAAGGGCCGGACAGGACACTTGGAAAATTTTTCCCTTTCTCTGTGCTCTGTGGACTGCACAACCTCCTCTGTGTACTGCAGCAGCAGTTTTTTGGGGGGATTTTGCAAGCATTGAAGCAATCATGGCATGCTATAATGCACTGTCTTCCCAAGAAGAACAGTGACTTAAAGTGGTGCATATAAGCAAGATTAGGTCATCATCTGCCATGAAGGCATAGAGTTTTCCAACCAACTAGTGATAGCAAAGAACATTTCTCACTGTTTTGACTGTATGAGACTTAAGATCAATGGGAAATCAAAGGACATTACTATGGTACAGGCTGAACTGATTAACTGTGGGTGTAAATCAAAGAAACCTTTTGCATTTACAAACCTTCCTTAATAGTTTTCTCTGTCCTGCAGCACCACTTCTTTTTTAGTTGGAGTCAACAAGCTGTTTTTCATGCATTAGCTGGTTGCATTCAAGTACTGAACTATCCTGGCAGTAATAGTGTGTGGTGTTTGCACTAAATAGCATGCACTTTACCTGCTATTTATATTGCTGGCATGATAGACATATGCTTATGCAGCAGCACCTGAGAGAGCTGTAGGGCCTTAAAACCAATATTTTTTCCACCGTGTATTGCATGGTTCACCTGATGGTAGAACCAAGCAATAAGATAACCCTAATGAGCACCTCCTGCATTAAATTGTGTAGTACACTTATTGTCTACATGCGAGTGTTGAAAAATCGCTCAACTTCCTTTCTCAGATCCTCCGAGCAAGGTGTGCTGTGATGGAGGTTTGCTGTGACACAGAAAGGATTCAGTTCACAGAATGGGTTTGAAGCCTAGTTTAGCAGTCCTAGTAAGTTTGGGTTTTCGTTTGTTTGTTGGTTTTTTGTTTTTTTTTTTTTTCCTTCTTTTTTCCCTAGAACCATGGATACCCTAATTTTAGGAGTGGGGAGAGAAGAGATCAGACACTGCAAAAACAGTACTCTGACACTTCTGTGTGGTCCACTCCAGACTACTGTGTGGAAATCGCCTCCTCTTACAAAAGTCAGTCACACCAGTTTCCAAATTCCTTTTGTTTAAAGACTGTTGGAGGGGGTCGGGGGGGAAGGGAGAGGATGCAAGTACAGTGTAACATGTTATGCTCATGTATGAGTTCCTACTTAAGTTCTGGATTTTCCATTAGTTGCCACAGTGTGCCTTTTTCAATTACTTTGCTGTTGATGTTAATTGTATCAGAGAAACCAGTAAGTGTTTGTTGCCAGATAGTAAGATCATAAAAGCAGCACTGAGGGTAATATATGTATCAGTAAAGATTTAAAAATGTTTGTATGACTTGCAGCTTTTTTGATTCGCTCACATTGATCTGAAGAGCTAAAAGTATATCTATTATAGGAGTATGATCAATGTAGAGCTTATAGTGAACTAAGTTGCAGAGAATCCTTTTTTTTCCCTAAAGGTGTAGTGACAAAATTAATGGTTTAGTGTTAAAAGGTGCTAGATCATCTTCTATTCCTTCAAATGCAGCTTAAGAAAAAAAGTTTCTAATGGCAGTTATGGAGCTTTAAATTAGGAAGTACTAAACATGCTATCCTCTTGCCATAGTGAGATCTGTCTGTGCCAAACACAGTCCTGACACAGAGCCAAGTACTTTTCTAAGGAAAATGGCCCAAGAATTCAAGGCATGTATTCACTGTTCTAGACACTGTCAAGCGCCAAATGGGTGAAAGGACTGAGAAGTGAAGTGTAACGAGGACTTCAAATGTGTTTGTCCAGCAGGAAAAAGTGATGACTTATATTTTGGGGCTGTGGTCTCATTCCTTTAGCTCAATTGAAATAGTGTTGCCCTGTGATTAGCTTTTTTTTTTTTTTAAAAACTTATTCTTGATTTTGCCTTGGGTTACTCAGTCCTCTGCTTACTTTGCTTGATTTTTGTCCTTGCTTTACTACAAAATACACAATTACTTCTTGTCTGAAACTGTGAGTCAAAACTGAAACAATATGGAGATATATTTAAAATTCAAGCAAGAATTAAGGTTATCTAAATAGTGCAAAGATTGTAGCCTGTTAAATTTCTGTGTTAAAATCCATCCTGAGAACACAGACCAACTGCAGTATATCTTACATTATATTAGATGCTGCTGAATACTTACTGTGGTTTGTTTCTGAAATGCTTTTTAACTTCTTCATTTGAAGAAAAAAAAAAAGTCTTATGTTCCACTGAATATGAGGCTTGGCTGTTAGAAAGCTTTACTTAAACCATGCCTGTCTGCTATCATTTATATATGTTTGGTAGCACTTGAGTCTTACTTTCAGGGAAATGCCAACATATGGCATATTATTCAAGTATTAAATAATTTGTCCTGAGGGAAACTGTCAGTTTTTATGTTGCCTTAATGGGACGTGTCTATTTTTTTTTTAACAAGGCTGCTAGGTGGAGTCAAAGTATTGAGGCCCTGTGAAGATTGATTGCAGTTACCTGATGAATATGGTTTTCACATACACAATGCTGGCTTCCAGCATGCAGCGCTGGTTCTCCTGCAGCCTGTAAGACTAGGAAGTGTTGTTTAACTAAGATCTGCTATTTCAAAAGATAGAAAGACCAAAATGATCTTGCTGTTCTTATTTTTCAATTAGCAGCTTTTACAAAGCTTCATACAGTAAATTACTGCTTAAAAAATAAGTTCATTGTGTTCGTTGTGATTTGCAAATCTGCTCTTATTTATATCCATAGGAATGCCTCCCGAAGTGTACATAAGGTGCAGCAAGAAAAGCATCTTTGTATTTATTTGCCCTTAGAGTATTTAAAAACTAGAAGATGACTAAATCATCTGAATGTGACAGTCCCTCCCCCCCCCCCCCCTCCCTTTTAAAATCTCCTGTCTTGGCTCCCACTTTACCCCTGAAGCTGTTATCCCAGACCTCTTGTCAGCAGAGAATATAGTTTTCCATCCTACATGAAGCTGATGTACTCTGAATTTTGTGTGGCTACATGGAACTGTCAGATCTATGAGCAAGTACAATAAACCTATGTGTATATATGTTTCCCAGAAATACATTTGTAAATACATTTTATTATTCTGTAAAACTGTACTTGTCATTGTAACTAATACTGTTTAGGGGAAGACTAATTTGAAAACTAAAAATACCATTAAAGAGTCTTGGATGGAATCATAGCTATCCCTATGTAATCAGAATTAAATGAGACAGCAGACTTAAATCTTGACTGTATTAGAAAGTGATAATCATTAGTAGGAGCGTCTTGTGGACAAGCTTGCAGGTTCTTGTGTTTGTATTTTCTAAAGCTGGTACTACCCTTTGCTGCTTCTGCTTCACAGATTGTGGCTTTTTTGTTTTATTTTAATAGTGTGCTATTACAAAGGGTTGCTTGGCATGTTCCAGTCATGGAAAATGTTTTTAAACAAAACTAGACTTACATAAATGTTTAATATGTTTAAAATATTTACTACACGAGTTAAAAATCAGCCCGTAAATTCAGTTGCTTTGTCTTTGCAGCAGTTATGTTGGCCACTGTATTGCTGTAAGAGTGTTATAAAGGTCCTTCTCATTTGTAAAATCAAATTTATATTTTCCAGAAGCAGCAAGTAATCAAATTGTAGATTTGTTGGTAAAATCATAGAATCATTAAGGTTGGAAAAGACCTCTAAGATCATCGTGTCCAACCGTCAACTCAACACCACCATGCCCACTACACCATGTCCCTAAGGGCCTCATCTACACGTCTTTTAAATACTTCCAGGGTCGGTGACTCAACCACTTCCCTGGGCAGCCTGTTCCAAGGCCTGACCACTCTTTCAGTAAAGAAATTTCTCCTAATGTCCAATCTAAACCTTCCTTGGCGCAACTTGAGGCCATTTCCTCTCGTCCTATCGCTAGTTACTTGGCAGAAGAGACCAACACCCACCTCACTACAACCTCCTTTCAGGTAGTTGTAGAGCGCGATGAGGTCTCCCCTCAGCCTCCTCTTCTCCAGACTAAACAACCCCAGTTCCCTCAGCCGCTCCTCATAAGGCTTGTGCTCCAGGCCCTTCACCAGCTTCGTTGTCCTCCTCTGGACACGCTCCAGCACCTCAATGTCTTTCTTGTAGTGAGGGGCCCAAAACGGAACACAGTATTCGAGGTGTGGCCTCACCAGTGCCAAGTACAGGGGCACGATCACCTCCCTGCTCCTGCTGGCCACACTATTTCTAATACAGGCCAGGATGCCGTTGGCCTTCTTGGCCACCTGGGCACACTGCCGGCTCATGTTCAGCCGGCTGTTGACCAGCACCCCCAGGTCCTTTTCCTCTGGGCAGCTTTCCAGCCACTCTTCCCCAAGCCTGTAGCGTTGCCTGGGGTTGTTGTGGCCAAAGTGCAGGACCCGGCACTTGGCCTTGTTGAACCTCATACAGTTGGCCTCGGCCCATCGATCCAGCCTGTCCAGGTCCCTCTGCAGAGCCTTCCTACCCTCGAGCAGATCAACACTCCCGCCCAGCTTGGTGTCGTCTGCAAACTTACTGAGGGAGCACTCAATCCCCTCATCCAGATCATTGATAAAGATATTGAACAGGACCGGCCCCAAAACTGAGCCCTGGGGAACACCGCTCGTGACCGGCCGCCAACTGGATTTAACTCCGTTGACCACAACTCTCTGGGCTCGGCCGTCCAGCCAGTTTTTTACCCAGCGAAGAGTGTACCTGTCTAGGCCGTGAGCCGCCAGCTTCTCTAGGAGAATGCTGTGGGAGACAGTGTCAAAGGCTTTACTGAAGTCCAGGTAGACCACATCCACAGCCTTTCCCTCATCCACTAGGCGGGTCACCTTGTCATAGAAGGAGATCAGGTTGGTCAAGCAGGACCTGCCTTCCATGAACCCGTGCTGGCTGGGCCTGATCCCCTGGTTGTCCCAGACATGGCTCGTGAGCGCCCTCAAAACGAACCGCTCCATGATCTTCCCTGGCACCGAGGTCAGGCTGACCGGCCTGTAGTTCTCCGGATCCTCCTTCCGGCCCTTCTTGTAGATGGGCGTCACATTGGCGAGCCTCCAGTCGTCCGGGACTTCCCCAGTTAACCAGGACTGCTGGTAAATGATGGAGAGTGGCTCGGCAAGCTCCTCCGCCAGCTCCCTCAGTACCCTCGGGTGGATCCCATCCGGCCCCATAGACTTGTGAGCGTCCAGGTGGCGTAGCAGGTCATTAACTTCTTCCTCTTGGATTATGGAGGGTTTATCCTGCTCGCCGTCCCTGTCTTCCAGCTCAGGGGGCTGAGTACCCTGAGGATAACTGCTCTGACTATTAAAGACTGAGGCAAAGAAGGCGTTGAGTACCTCAGCCTTATCCTCATCCTTGGTGGCAACGTTCCCCCCCGCATCCAATAGAGGATGGAGATTCTCCTTGGCTCTCCTTTTGTCATTAATATACTTGTAAAAGCATTTTTTGTTGTCTCTCACGACAGTGGGATAAAATAAATTACCTGGCATTCTAGCAAAAATAGCAATGGTTGCAGTCTATAACTTAGAAGCTTTGATTTCTTCTTAAAAATCCTCTTGTAGAAGTAGCTACTAAGCTTTTAAATTATTATTCAACTTACACTGCTTTTGGTAAAACTGTCATTGTTACTGCTTTTGGGATTGGCAGATTAATACCATAATTTGTGAAAACAGCTGCTTCTATAATAGTCTTTGTTGTAGCTGAAAGTCCAAACCAAACCTCTGCCATTCCTCCTGAACTTCTCATAGATGGATGAAGCAGTACACAAATGCATAATATGTTTCAGTCTGCCCTGTATGTCATTCCACTGACATCATTAGATGCCATAGGACTCACCCCAAAAAAAGGCCAGTGCAAGTTGCTAGCAGAGGCCAGTTAGATATTCATAGTAAAAATACAAGGTAAATAAAGGTGCTTTAATTTTGAAGGACCTCACAGGAACATAGGGACTGGAAGGGACAATTGGGGTGATCAAGTCTAGTCCTGTGCTACCTTAGGTAACCAAGTAATATGATCCATTTTATAAACTGGTCAAGCTCCATGTTATAAAAAAGAAATTGAGCTGTTTTTACTTCCATGATGCTTATTGGGCAGCTGTTTCGGAATCTCACTGCCCTGATGGTTACAAATGTTTCTTAAATTTCTAGCTTACATGTATTCCTGACCAATTTATTCTAATTTGTTCTTATGTCAGTATTACCTCTTAGCATCAATAGCTCTTTTCACTTTGGGGCATTTAACTGGTATGCTTAATGACAGCAATCATCTTGAGACTCTTTTGCTAGACTAAACCCGTGTATTTTCTAGCAGTAGTGCAGGCTTAGGTGGCTATTGGCGCTCTTTTGACCCTTTGTTTATGCCAGTACAACTGTTTTGAAGTCACACATCAAATAGATGATGGAACTGATAAGCTGAAAAAAAGCTGCCCCCCCCACTCCATTTTTTTTGGTCTGCTTCATTTTTTCACCTGTATGCTGCCCTGACTCTTTTCAAAGTATGACTGTCCTGGTTTCGGCTGGGATAGGGTTAAATTTCTTCCTAGGGCTGTGTTTTGGATTTAGTATGAGGAGAATGTTGATAACACACTGATGTTTTCAGTTGTTGCTAAGTGCCCTCCTAGTCCAAGGACAGCTCCCATGCCTACTGACTGAGCTAGGTACACGAGATGGGAGGGAACATAATCAGGACAGCCAGCCCAGCTGGCTAATGGGGTATTCCATACCATGTGACGTCATGCTCAGTATATGAATGGTAGGCGTGATCCAGGAAGTACCGATCGCTACTTGGTTATCAGTCAGCGCGGGTGGTGAGCAATTGCATTGTGCATCACTCATTTTGTATATTTTATCATTATCATTATCATTTTCCCTTTTTCTGTTCTATTAAACTGTCTTTATCTCAACCCACGAGTTTTTCTCACTTTTACCCTTTCGATTCTCTCCCCGTCCCGCTGGGGGTGGGGGAGTGAGTGAGCGGCTGCGTGGTGTTTGGCTGCCTGCCAGGTTAAACCACGACAGTCCGTTTTGGCGCCCAACGTGGGGCTCAAAGGGATGAGACAACGACACATCTGACCCAAACGGGTTAAAACAAATTTGTTATACGCATTCATTATATCAGTTTAGTACTCGATGTTCACAATGTTGGTTTATTTGCTCTCAGAGTTGTTGGATCTGTTCTTGCAGTTTTGGTATGTAGCACCTTACTGGCTGTCTATACTGCTGATTATCAGTGTTTATGTGGGGTTGGTCATCTCTGGGAAATGGATTAAGGTCATTGCTTTGCTATACTGTGTGACCTGGCTTTATGCTATGATAAAATTATTGGTCACGAGCCTGTACTCAGCACTGCCGTCATTCCTGTTCTTCGGGAGCTATCTTTTGGAAACTATTAATAATTACACTTTTTACCTCTTCACCTCGGAGGATGAATTTAGGGGGGAGACAGGATGGGACACTTTCTCCCACTTGTTCATCTTCCCTTCCATATCGTCAGAAACTCCTTTTTCTTCTATCCTCTTCATGAAGACGTCCACAATATTCCCTGAGAATTTTGAATATCCTTGGGATGTTCAAACGAGCATGATCATATTGCTATGTCTCCTGAATGTGGTTCAGGTCTTGTTTAGAGTTAAACAACTATTCAGGAATGCTGTCCAGAGGTCAATCCCAGCAACAGACACGGTGACTACTCAAACCCCCACGACAGGCACTGTGGCTACTTCAACCCCCACGACAACCACTATGGCTACTCAAACCCCGGCAACAGTCACTACAATTACTCCAACCCCCGCGACAGGCACTGCAGCTACCCAAACCCTCGCGACAGGTACTACAGCTGAACCAGAGGACTAACCGTCGCTGGTATCCGTCGCCCCTGTACAGAAGAAGAAATCTTGGAAGCGGAAGTCAGGTCGTTTAGAGAGGGATGATGGAAAAGCAGGGCCATCACAAGGAGGGGAGGAGGAAGAGGAAGAACTCATAAATGAGACGGAAACCACCCGATCCCTATCCCTGAGTGAGCTGCGAGATATGAGGAAAGATTTCAGCCGTCGTCCAGGCGAGCATATTGTTACCTGGCTGCTCCGATGCTGGGATAATGGGGCCAGTAGCCTGGAAGTAGAGGGGAAGGAAGCCAAACAGCTGGGATCCCTTGCTAGGGAAGGGGGCATTGACAAAGCGATTGGAAAAGGGACACAGGTCCTCAGCCTCTGGAGGCGACTGCTGTCAGGTGTGAAGGAAAGGTATCCCTTCAAGGAAGATGTTATATATCACCCAAGCAAGTGGACCACTATGGAGAGAGGTATCCAGTACCGGAGAGAATTAGGCGTGCTGGAGGTGGTTTATAGTGACCTGGACAACGACCAAACGCCCAAAGATCCAGATGACGTCCAGTGCACGCGACCCATGTGGTGGAAGTTGGTACGGAGCGCATCAGCGTCGTATGCCAGTTCGTTGG
Source organism: Calonectris borealis (assembly GCF_964195595.1). NCBI lineage: Eukaryota > Metazoa > Chordata > Aves > Procellariiformes > Procellariidae > Calonectris > Calonectris borealis. The sequence goes on along the minus strand of NC_134351.1, from coordinate 45,065,722 downwards.
CACTCCTGTCCTGGAAAGAGGAAGAAGCACCAACGGTGGATGACGTGGTTAGCAGACTCCGGGATTTCGAAGAAACTGTCTCCTCCTCCCTTGTCTCGGCTGTGGAGAAACTGTCCCGGAAGGTCCAGCAACTTGAAGAGGGTATGTCCTATTCTCCACCTGTACGGACCAGTATCTCAGCCATTAGGTGTCAGCGTTTTTCTCCTCAAGAGAGAGGATATAGAAAGTACACACCACGGGGCACCCTGTGGTTTTACCTGCATGACCATGGAGAGGACATGAGGCAGTGGGATGGAAAACCTACCTTCATCCTAGAGGCACGGGTACGTGAGTTGCAAGGAAAAACAATCACACAAGGGGGTTCTCCCAGGAAAAATGCTGCTCCAGTTTTCAGGAAAAACCTGTCTCACGACGGTCCAGTTTCCAGTGAACAGTTCCCCAGACAGAGTAGAAGGGCTGATCTTACTTTGGATTGTAATTGCGATGAAGAAATTCTTGACTCACGTTTGCAAGAAGTGAGAGATGGATACTTTGATCAGAAATAGAGGGGCCCTGCCTCCGGCCAGGTGGAGGAAAGGGACAACCGGGTTTACTGGACTGTGTGGATTCAATGGCCTGGCACATCAGACCCACAGGAGTATAAGGCTCTCGTAGACACTGGTGCACAGTGTACTCTGATGCCATCAAGCTATAAAGGGGCAGAACCCATCTGTATTTCTGGAGTGACAGGGGGATCCCAAGAGTTAACTGTATTGGAGGCCGAAGTGAGCCTGACCGGGAATGAGTGGCAGAAGCACCCCATTGTGACTGGCCCAGAGGCTCCGTGCATCCTTGGCATAGACTACCTCAAGAGAAGGTATTTCAAAGACCCAAAAGGGTATCGGTGGGCTTTTGGTATAGCTGCCTTGGAGACGGAGGAAACTAAACAGCTGTCCACCTTGCCCGGTCTCTCGGAGGACCCTTCTGTTGCGGGGTTGCTGAGGGTCGAAGAACAACAGGTACCGATCGCTACCACAACAGTGCACCGGTGGCAGTATTTCACCAACCGAGACTTCCTGATTCCCATCCATGAGCTGATTTGTCGACTGGAGAGCCAAGGAGTGATCAGCAAGACTCGCTCGCCCTTTAACAGTCCCATATGGCCAGCGCGAAAGTCCAATGGAGAGTGGAGACTAACAGTAGTCTACCGTGGCCTGAATGAAGTCACGCCGCCACTGAGTGCTGCCGTGCCGGACATGCTAGAACTTCAATATGAACTGGAGTCAAAGGCAGCCAAGTGGTACGCTACAATTGATATCGCTAATGCGTTCTTCTCAATCCCTTTGGCGGCAGAGTGCAGGCCACAGTTTGCTTTCACTTGGAGGGGCGTCCAGTACACCTGGAACCGACTGCCCCAGGGGTGGAAACACAGCCCTACCATTTGCCATGGACTGATCCAGACTGCACTGGAACAGGGTGAGGCTCCGGAACATCTGCAGTACATTGATGACATCATTGTATGGGGCAACACAGCAGAAGAAGTTTTTGAGAAAGGGGAGAGAATAATTCAAATCCTTCTGAAGGCCGGTTTTGCCATAAAACAAAGTAAGGTCAAGGGACCTGCACAGGAGATCCAGTTGTTAGGAATAAAATGGCAAGATGGACGTCGTCAGATCCCAATGGATGTGATCAACAAAATAACAGCCATGTCTCCACCAACTAGCAAAAAGGAAACACAAGCTTTCTTAGGCGTTGTGGGCTTTTGGAGGATGCATATTCCAAATTACAGCCTGATCGTAAGACCTCTCTATCAAGTGACTCGGAAGAAGAAGGATTTCAAATGGGGTCCTGAGCAACGACAAGCCTTTGAACAAATTAAACGGGTGCTGGTTCATGTAGTAGCCCTTGGGCCAGTCCAGGCAGGACAAGATGTAAAGAATGTGCTCTACACCGCAGCCGGGGAGAATGGCCCTACCTGGAGCCTCTGGCAGAAAGCACCAGGGGAGACTCGAGGTCGACCCTTAGGGTTCTGGGATACAGAGGATCCGAGGCCCGCTACACTCCAACTGAGAAGGAGATATTGGCAGCATATGAAGGGATTCGAGCTGCTTCGGAAGTGGTTGGTACTGAAGCACAGCTCCTCCTGGCACCCCGACTGCCGGTGCTGGGCTGGATGTTCAAAGGGAGGGTCCCCTCTACACATCATGCAACCGACGCGACGTGGAGTAAGTGGGTCACGCTGATCACACAACGGGCCCGAATAGGAAACCCCAGTCGCCCAGGAATCTTGGAGGTGATCACGAACTGGCCAGAAGGCAAAGATTTTGGAATATCCCCAGAGGAGGAGGTGACACGTGCTGAAGAGGCCCCACTGTATAATAAACGACCAGAAAACGAGAAGCAATATGCCCTGTTCACTGATGGGTCCTGTCGCCTTGTGGGAAAGCATCGGAGGTGGAAAGCTGCTGTATGGAGTCCTATACGCCAAGTTGCAGAAACTGCTGAAGGAGAAGGTGAGTCGGGTCAGTTTGCAGAGGTGAAAGCCATCCAGCTGGCCTTGGACATTGCTGAACGAGAAAAATGGCCAGTACTTTATCTCTATACTGACTCATGGATGGTGGCAAATGCCCTGTGGGGGTGGTTGCAGCAGTGGAAGCAGAACAACTGGCAGCGCAGAGGTAAACCCACCTGGGCTGCCGCGTTGTGGCAAGATATTGCTGCCCGAGTAGAGAACCTGGCTGTAAAAGTACGTCACATAGATGCTCACGTACCCAGGAGTCAGGCCACTGAGGAACATCAAAACAACCAGCAGGTGGACCAGGCTGCTAAGATTGAAGTGGCTCAGGTGGATCTGGACTGGCAACATAAGGGTGAATTATTTATAGCTCGGTAGGCCTATGACACTTTCAGGCCATCAAGGAAGAGATGCAACATACAGATGGGCTCGTGATCGAGGGGTGGACTTGACCATGGACGCTATTGCCCAGGTTATCCATGAATGTGAAACACGTGCTGCGATCAAGCAAGCCAAGCGAGTAAAGCCTCTTTGGTATGGAGGACGATGGTTGAAATATAAATATGGAGAGGCCTGGCAGACTGATTATATCACACTCCCACAAACCCGCCACAGCAAGCGCTATGTGCTCACCATGGTGGAAGCAACCACAGGATGGCTGGAAACATATCCTGTGCCCCATGCCACCGCCCGGAACACCATCCTGGGCCTTGAAAAGCAAGTCCTATGGCAACATGGCACCCCAGAAAGAATTGAGTCAGACAACAGGACTCATTTCCGAAACACCCTCATAGAGACCTGGGCTAAAGAGCATGGCATTGAGTGGGTCTATCACATCCCCTACCATGCACCAGCCTCTGGGAAAATCGAACGATACAATGGACTGCTAAAGACTACGCTGAGAGCAATGGGTGGTGGGACATTCAAGCATTGGGACACACATTTAGCAAAAGCCACCTGGTTAGTCAACACTAGGGGATCTTTCAACCGAGCTGGCCCTGCCCGATCAAAACCCTTATCTACTGTGAGGGGGATAATGTCCCTGTCGTGCATATAAAGAATATGCTGGGGAAGACAGTCTGGGTTACTCCTGCCTCTGGCAAGGGAAAACCCATCCGTGGGATTGCTTTTGCTCAAGGACCTGGGTGCACTTGGTGGGTAATGCAAAAGGATGGGGAAGTCCGGTGTGTACCTCAAGGGGATTTGATTTTGGGTGAAAATAGCCAATGAACTGAATTGTCTGATATTGATTGCTGTATAATAACGTATGTCATCACTTCTATGGTTGCTATCAATGGTATTGCAGTAAAAATCACCCAGATTAATGAAGAATGAACTCTGACGAAACTGAGAAAAATGCAACGATGATAGAACCGGATGAGCGCAGCGATAATGGAATCAGGACTGGCTTCAGGATGCAACAATCCAACACCACACACCATCTCTCCTGCCCTGAAAGACTGTTATGACAGATGGAGCCCAAAGTCGTGGACTAAATGAACTCAATGGACATTTTAGAGGGATGGCCCATAGACTAAGGGATTGATATCTGTGTGTATATATCAAAAGACAAGGACGGTGGCGATGATTAATTGGAATGTATTGGAAAATGTGAGACCTAGGCATGACGTAGATGGTATAGAATAAGGGGTGGATACTGTCCTGGTTTTGGCTGGGATAGAGTTCAATTTCTTCCTAGTGCTGTGTTTTGGAATCAGTATGAGAAGAATGTTGATAACACACTGATGTTTTTAGTTGTTGCTAATTACCCTGCTAGTCAAGGACTTCTCAGCTTCCCGTGCACAAGAAGCTGGGAGGGAGCGTAGCCGGGACAGCTGTCCCAGCTGGCCAACGGGGTATTCCATACCATGTGACGTCATGCTTAGTATATTAATGGTAGACATGTCCAGGAAGTAGCGATTGCTGTTTTTTGGGCATTGCTCGGCAATTACACTCATTTTGTATATTCTATCATTATTATTATTATTACTACTAATTATTTTCCCTTCCTTTTCTGTTCCATTAAACTGTCTTTATCTCAAGCCACGGTCTTTTTTTCACTCTTACCCTTCCGATTCTCTCCCCATCCCAGTGGGGGGGTGGGGGGGCAGTGAGCGAGCGGCTTTGTGGTGTTTGGCTGTCTGCCGGGTTAAACCACGACAAAGGTAAAATCAATAATATTAAGAAAATTGAGGTAGTGTTTCCCACCAGTAGAGAATGCAGTAAATAAATACCGAGTAATCTATTTTGTTGCTTGGTGATAGTCTTCTATCTGTGTTTTGCTCTCCTGTCTTTCAAGTGTTTGTTTTTTTATTGTTGACCCATTTAAATTATTCCTTTTGTTGTGATTAACACTGAAATTTTGGCACCTGAAAGTTTCTGCTAGAAATCCTGGCTTCTATTTTCATTTAAAACAATGTTTTTTCCTTTTAGACTGATTTTGCTAGGTTTAGTGGAACTCATGTGGAAACAGACTTTGTAGAGTTATCTTCACAAATGCTTGAGAACTGGGTGTGGGATAAAGAACCATTACAACAAATGTCAAGACATTATAAAGGTGAGAGCCATGTTGCAGACACTGTCCTTGAGAAACTTGCTGCGTCTAGACTCGCTAATACAGGTATATCTTTCCCCTCTCCCCCCCCAGTATACGTATAAAAATATATCGTTTAAAAAATTGCTGGGAAACTTTAAAGACAATATCCTCTGTAAAACATAAGCAGCCCACTACATTTCTTCTCTGTGTACGCTATCACTGTCAGTGCCATCAAGAATTAAGTGAGAGCTTAAAAAAGTTAAGTTCATTGAATTAATAATTCCTGGATTTATTTGCATGGGTACCACCATTAGTAAAGGCTATGATGACAGATACCGCTATTTGTAGGAACAGTAGCAGCTCTGGTTTTCCAGGCTACCCACAGGACTAAAATACCTTTACATTTCTCTCCATGTGACTTTTTTACCCACCAACTTTGCTCATTTAAGATTGGGGGGGTGGGGAAAGGTCCTTGGTTTTCTGTTTGTTTGTTTGGTTTTTTTTCCTGGTAGCCCAAGGCAGGCACTGTGCATGAATACAGTATCAGATTTTCTGCATGTATTGTCTATATTTGATTTGCACATAACACTTGACAGACATGAAAGCTGTTGGCAAATTAACTGAATGTGCATAACATATCCCAGACAGAAGTGTTGTAGCCCTGCGTTGCTCAAACAGCCTCTTAACTTCTTAATCCAGAACTCTGGGTCCACGTTCTCCACCTTCCCAGCAGATACACTGCCTTCCCATTTTAAGGTCCCAATTCTCTTCTCTTTCCACATCTTGTACCTTATCTTGTATCTTATTCGTGTGTGTGTGTGTGTGTGTGACTTGCGCTCTTGCACATGTGTGCGGACACACGCTTTGCTTGGATGCTGATATAACTCCAGGGGTAACTCTGTGGAGATTTGCCCTCCCTCCTCAGAGCAATGCTATCTTCTCAAATGGGTTCTCTTTCAACTTGTTTTTCTTATTTGCATTCCATGTAAGTGTAATAGAGTTCCACAAGGTGGGACAATCTTTTTTAAACAAATACTAGATACCAATATGAATTTTGTAGTTACTCATACTTCATTATATCTAGATTTAGACTAGTGTTCAGAACAGCAGGAAAGGAAAACAGTTATGCTATCATGACTAGGGCTTTTAGAAAATTGGCTTACCTCTTCCTGTTAGAATAAAACCTCTCTTCCTGTTTTGAGCAACCGTTATAGAAACTAGTTTCAGAGACTGTATCTATAAAAATTCTTCAGCAAACACTTAACTCTAACTTCGTTAGTTGTCACACTCCTCGATTCTTGCCCATTATCTGAAATTATCTCTGGTCTTCCTAGAACTGAGCAATGTACTGACTCTGGACAGACATCAGCAAAGACTCAAGTCTACTCAAATAACACTTTTAAACTAAAAGGAACAATATCTTCATTTGCTGCTAATATTCAGGAAACTGACACAAATAGAGAAATATAAGCAATGCTTCAGTGATTTTTTATTATTATTATTATTATTTTCCATTTTAGTTTTTTCCAGCTGTTAATTCAGACAATGCAATTGGTAATGCAATTAAGTCATGGAAGTCCATCAGCTAAAAAGACTTTTGCTTGTTTTTGCAGTACAGCTATCAGGAAGCGGTGTAGTTCTGTAATCTTATAGCTTTGATGTGTGTGGGAAATATATATGTGTATATACAGTGACTAAAAGGAAGAACATTGTTTTCTTCAATATCAAAAGTATCTAGGACATCTACATGCAAAATAGTCATGATAGTCATGTCTCAGAGGCGCAAAATTTTCCAGATATGTTCTTTAAAATATGACCTCTTGTTAAGAAAGTCCTCATTACTTACTATTGTCTCAGAAGTTCGGTTCATTCTTTTTAAAGGAATCCATTCCTTCTAAAGTAATAATGTTTCCTCCTGAAAACAAAGCCTGAATTAAGTCTCCATTACCTTAAGATACTTTAATAGGGGAGTTAGATGTGTTTGTATATATTATAAATGTATTATATGCATAGCAGTATATATATGTATGTGCTGGTTTTGGCTGGGATAGAGTTAATATTCTTCATAGTAGCTAGTATGGGGCTATGTTTTGGATTTGTGCTGAAAACAGCGTTGATAACACAGGGATGTTTTGGTTACTGCTGAGCAGTGCTTACACAGAGTCAAGGCCTTCTCTGCTTCTCACACCACCCCACCAGCCAGTAGGCTGGGGGTGCACAAGAAGTTGGGACGGGACACAGCTGGGACAGCTGACCCCAACTGACCAAAGGGATATTCCAGACCATATGACATCATGCTCAGCATATAAAGCTGGGGGAAGAAGGAGGAAGGGGGGGACGTTCGGAGTGATGGCGTTTGTCTTCCCAAGTAACCGTTATGCATGATGGAGCCCTGCTTTCCTGGAGATGGCTGAACGCCTGCCTGCCGGCCGATGGGAAGTAGGGAATGAATTCCTTGTTTTGCTTTGCTTGCGTGTGCGGCTTTTGCTTTACCTATTAAACCGTCTTTATCTCAACCCACGAGTTTTCTCACTTTTACTCTTCTGATTGTCTCCCCCATCCCACTGGAGGGGGAGTGAGCGAGTGGCTGAGTGGTGCTTAGTTGCTGGCTGGGGTTAAACCACGACAATGTGCCATGTTATTCCTCAGTGCTATATCTACCTCTGAACTATCATCTCTGTTCTCCAAACAGAGATTAAAGAAAGAGAAATCATCAATTAAGAGCGAATGGATGTTAGGTTCCCTTTTCCTGCCAGTCAGTCACAGGGATAATCCATCACTGAAGACTGTGTGGAGATTGTGTGTTTGTTATGCATTATAGAATGTCTTCCAGACAAGTTGTGATTGTAAATTCAGTGTAAAACCACAAGAAAAAGGATTTCTTAGAGAATAGGTTAAACTTTTGCTGTCTTGAGTTCTTCCAGCAGATCTAAATTATACTTGTGGTATATTCTGATTTGGTATTAAGAAAATCTGGAAGGAGAGAAGATGTTTAATCGTGTAGATTTTTAAATACACATCAAATACAGAAAAGAGGCAGTTTGCAAGATAAGAAATACTAACATATTCTACTTTACCTTTTATCAGGCTGGGATGAAATACAGAAACCTCATTTTGAAACCTGGAGGATCTTTGGATGGGACGGATATGCTTCAGAATTTCTTGGAGCGTAAACCAAGCCAGAGAGCTTTCCTATTGAGTAAGGGGTTACGTGTTCAGTAAGATTATGGTTCCTTTGTAATGGCATATAAGTATGGAATGAGCTGGAAATGTCAGTGTATTTCACATCTTAACTATGTATCATTCTAGGGAACTTGGGTCAATTTTTGATGATTTTTTAAATTGCGTAAGTAAAAATGTGATTTATAAATTGCGTAGGACTACAACATTGAACATGGGGAAAAATTCTGAGAGGTGCAGAAGCTGAGAAATTTGGATGGTAATTTCTTTGAATTTTTATGAAATAATACTAATCAGTATGGGGAGTTGATGCCTTGTTTCTCTTTTAATAGATGCACTTAAACTATGTCTTGTGAACGAATTTTAAAACTGGAGGGGAAAAAAAGGACACTACCAGCAATAAAAGAAACAGATTCTTTTTTATTCTGTATTCTATTGTATTGATGGCTCACGAATATTTTTGATGGAGAAGAAGTGTGTTTGATTTAATCATGGTTTGGGTTCAGTCTAGCTTCCTGACAAATTTCAAGACTGAGAATCCGCCCCAGACTGCTTTACAGCAGAGATAACTTGTGTGATACTTTTAGATTTCATTCTGATGCATGTTAAATTCTTGTATCATTTAGAAACTTATATAGTATAACTAAAAAGAAAAACACCCTACCATTTGAGCTACCATTTTCTTCCCTTCATTGAGGAAAAACAGCCAAAACCTATGGTTCTCCCACCACTTTTTATTTCTTGTTGATGATCACAAATCAGGTCTTTGTTTTCCAAATTATATCAACACTGGCACTAAAAAGTTATACTTGAGCAATTATAATGGTTTCAGTTGGTTTGTGAAGTATTTTGAGATACATATAAGGAAGGACGGGAAGATGATGTCCCCGGTGGGAATGGTAAAAGTCAATACAAGATTTTCCTGTTCCTTTCCAGTGTGGCATGCAGAATTGCTACAAAAAAGCTTCATAGATTTAATGATTTCAGTTGTGGGAGTTTGAAAGTAATCAATTTTTTTGCAGTTTTTCTGCAAGATCAGGAAAAATGAGTCTCACAAGCCAATTCTACACCACCCAAATAAAACTGCTAATCCAGGTGCACTTTTCATGTCTTTAGGTATCATACCTTACTTTGGTTTTGGTATTACAACATGTATATGAAAAAAAAGTAGTTTTGGTTACTAGCTAATATATTTTAGACATTTGAACCATAGCTGTAAACATGGTTGGTATTTTTGTTTGTTTGTTCAACCGCAAAGTAAGAAAATGTTCCTGGTCAACTCAAAAGACTTATGCCTCTTTTTCTAGCAAAAGAAAACTGAAAGCATTCACTTTGGGTCAAATCTATGTGTTTCAGAGGAAAAAAAACCAATTGTGAATGTTCAGTTGAAACTATTTCTGTGTTTTTCTTTTAAAGCATTTAAACTGGAGAAAAAAAAAGGAACTTGATTGGTTTCTCAAATGGAAAATTTGACAGGACTTATTTTTGAACCACACTAGTTATGGATGTGAGGAAACATAAAAGTTTGTAGCCAAAACATATTAACTGTGTAGTCTTACTAGAGCACATAATTAAGTAAATCCTAATTCTCATAGTCAGTTACAGTTTTAGACCCCAGTTCTGCTGGGACATGAAAATGTGATACGTGAAAATCACATATAAGAGAACCTCTTGAATGGTATTCAAAACAGCTATAAAGGATGGATGCAAGATTATCATAAAACCTGTGAATTTTGCCCAGATTAATTTCCATTACATTCTGACTGGATTTGGATGTATTTTGCTTTCTTTTTAAACATGTGTTTAAATTCTTGTAATCCTATCTTATCAAAGGTTTTTCCCTTTCACACTTTAATGAGAGCTCCGATGAACTAAAATGTTGTAAAAAAAATCTACTACGTGATACTTTCCAAAAATGAATCTGCAAATCTAAGCAATGGAAGCTTTATTAAGAAGCAAAATGCAGTATTTCTTTTTACAGCTGCTAGGCAGATTTCCACATGAGGGTGACCTTTCTCTGCATAAACCAGCAGTCTCAGATCAAGGTAGATAATTGCAAATGCAGTAATTATAAACAAAAATATATGGTGATAACATTTAAAAGTTAGATTTAGGACGGTACTGATGCTAATGATGATAATTTAATTGTTTATTTTCCTGTTCTTTAGAGAGTGTGTGTTATACAGTATATAGTAACTAAGATACTGAAGTATTTAGGATTAATTTTTTTCCTGTGTCAGATATTCAAATTGGACTTTGGGTGGATTCACGACAAAAGCTTCAAATAAAAGGGAAAGGGTAAAATGGGAGACTCAGGAGAGGGTGGTGTTAACCATTCAGGAAGTGGTTAACAGGTAACGGCTTTCTTATTCTGCTGCTTCACTGCAAAAGATAGAATGGGTTGGCCATGCAACTGGGTCACAAGATGGCTAGGTAATGGCTTCAGCAGCCCCTGCTGCTAGTTGTCTGATATAGGTCCAGCATGTAGGTTGTCTCTGGATTGCTTGCAAGCCATGTGATCAAACCTGAATGGTAAAAGCAGCCTGAAGAAAAAGTTTAAATTTTGCTCTCTGAGCTGTGGTGGCTATCAGTTATTATGCTGACTTAATAAAGAGAGAGCATTAAGACTTAGGGAGTCCATGTTTGTAGAGATCAGGTGAGTGGAGTATTGACTCTGTCACTTGAGCTTCTAATACTACTACAGTTGGTTTTCCTATACAAATAGCTCTCTATTGTATGTTATTGATATAACAACATTGCAGAAAAACCTTCCTCATTTTAATCAGGGTCAGTCAACTGCTGATCTTGTTTAACAATTTTGTTAAACCCTGTTTTAACAGATAACCAGGCAGCAACTGATTCTAATGGCTGTAGTAATTTGGTATGGGAGAAGTAAAATTACTGCAAAAAGAAGTGAATCGCAAGGTCAAGATCTCAGCTTCCCCTCTGAAAAATGAAACAATTTACAAATACCTTCAGTACCCCCCCAGGTAGTGGGGGGTAGTTGAGTTAAATAGAGACTCCTGAAGGGGTTTTCCAGAAGCATAGAGCTGGTTGAATAGTGAGTGGTAAGGACAGAGGTGGCAGCTGGGGATGTGCCGAGTGGGAGTTACATGTCTGGGGGTGTTGAGGACTGAAACAGTTACTGGGAGGGATTAGAGAGGCTAGACATCAGGAGGTTATGTGGTAGCACATGTCAAAGGGAAAGGAAGGAAAGCAGTAGGTGTGTCGTGGTTTAACCCCAGCCGGCAACTAAGCACCACACAGCCGCTCGCTCACTCCCTCCTCCCCGGTGGGATGGGGGAGAGAATCGGAAGAGTAAAAGTGAGAAAACTCGTGGGTTGAGATAAAGACAGTTCAATAGGTAAAGCAAAAGTCGCGCATGCAAGCAAAGCAAAACAAGGAATTCATTCCCTACTTCCCATCGGCCGGCAGGTGTTCAGCCATCTCCAGGAAAGCAGGGCTCCATCACGTGTAACGGTTACTTGGGAAGACAAACGCCATCACTCCGAACGTCCCCTGCTTCCTCCTTCTTCCCCCAGCTTTATATGCTGAGCATGATGTCATATGGTCTGGAATATCCCTTTGGTCAGTTGGGGTCAGCTGTCCTGGCTGTGTCCCCTCCCAACTTCTTGTGCACCCCCAGCCTCCTTGCTGGTGGGGTGGTGTGAGAAGCAGAGAAGGCCTTGACTCTGTGTAAGAACTGCTCAGCAATAACAAAAACATCCCTGTGTTATCAACGCTGTTTTCAGCACAAATCCAAAACATAGCCCCATACTAGCTACTATGAAGAATATTAACTCTATCCCAGCCAAAACCAGCACAAGGTGGAAGGATGAAGTTGGAGCAGGGTGTTTTGACAATAGTTGTAGAAGGGTTGGGATGAATGTCAGAGGAAGATAGCAGGAAAAAGACAGTAGCTTAATGCATACTGATTTATGAAAGGCTACTGTGAATGCTTTTCATTGTTTTATGAATTAGAAACAAGACATGTTTGTCTCTGAATAGATTTCTTATCTTTTTGTCTGCATTCCAAAGAACATGAGATTATGCACCAGCTTGTTGCTTGAATACTTGTGCTTCTTCCTGACATCTGGAGATTATTTTTTGTTTCACCATTATTTTCTTCATGAATATATTTTAAAAGTTTCCCATGGCGGAAGGAAAAAGTGCGATGTTATGGGGGAAGTTCAGTTTGTGGGGCCTATGCTGGAAATCCTGTATAGCTAGTTATCATTAGCCATTGTAAAAAGTGTAGATGATAGAAAAGACATGGTACCAAACAACAATCAATCTATTTTAGACCTAATTAGGATAGATAAAGATGAAGAAATTAAATTAATTGAAAGTTAGTGGTTGCCTAGAAACCTATAATTATGACCTAATTTTGTTCAGTATTGATTAACAGAGGGATAGACTCAACCAATACTTGCTTGCACTATATTCCTGATGGATTAAAAAGGCTAAAGATATCAGTGGTAAGAGAGCCAATGAGTAAAATAAATTGGAAGAAAAATTGTGAATGAGAAGTGGTATGTCTTTAAAATGTAATTGGCCAAAATCCCACAGTTTCACAATTTAGAGAACAATTCTGATTAAGAACCAATTTGTCCACCAGTAAAAACAGCAATTAAAAATAAACAAAACAGAAGTGGGGAGTCAGGAGTAGGAAATAGTTATAAAATAAGGAATTGTAAAGTGTTAAAAATGATAAAGAAAGCTAATACCATCAAGAAAAAATGGATGAAAGAATTATAGCCAATAAGATGTGTAATTTAATGTATTAATAACTAATAAATCCTATTTATGTTACAGACCCTTTAGTAGATAGAAATGCTAATATTGCAAATGACAAAAAAGACAATTTTTAATTACTGTTTCTCTTCTGCATTTAGAAAGAAGCAATATGATGTAATTATATCATATGGGAACAATGGGGTACTTTCCAATCCATTAATAACTGAGGAGGATATTAAGCACCACCTACTAAAAATAAATATTTTGACATGAGTAGGATTTAATAACTTGCACTCTATGAACTTACAAGAATTGGGGGGGGGGATTTTTTCCCAGTGCTGTTAATCTTGGGATATGGGGCATATACCATTGTACTAGAACAGTGCTAATGAGTTCCAGCGTTCAAAAAGAGTGAATAGGTGACTATTGGTCACATAGCTTGAAATCTGTCTTCAGCAAAACAGTGGGAAAGAATAAATATAGTTCTGTTGCTGAAGAATTAAACAATGAGTGTAATTAATACAGTGCAAGTGGCTTTATGAAAAACAAGCTTTGTCAGACAAGTGTGATATAATCATTTATGGCCATTACAAGCCTGATGAAGGTGATTGTAGAGAGGTTTATGTAAGGGGTATTTGACTTATTGCTGTATATTTTCATTTGAAATAACACTATAGGACTGTTATGGTTTAACCCGGCAGGCAGCCAAACACCACACAGCCGCTCGCTCACTCCCCCCCACCCCCTGCAGTGGGATGGGGGAGAGAATCGAAAAAAAATAAGTAAAATTCGTGGATTGAGATAAAGACAGTTTAATAGAACAGAAAAGGAAGGGAAAATAAATAATAATAATAACAACAACAACAATAATGATAGAATATACAAAATGAGTGATGCACAATGCAATTGCTCACCACTTGCCGAGCAATGCCCAAAAAACAACGATCGCTACTTCCTGGAACACGCCTACCATTCATATACTGAGCATGATGTCACATGGTATGGAATACCCCGTTGGCCAGTTGGGCCAGCTGTCCCGGCTATGCTCCCTCCCAGCCTCTTGTGCACTTGGCAGAGCATGGGAAGCTGAAAAGTCCTTGACTAGCAGGGTACTTAGCAACAACTGAAAACATCAGTGTGTTATCAACATTCTCCTCATACTAAATCCAAAACACAGCCCTAGGAAGAAATTTAACCCTATCCCAGCCGAAACCAGGACAGTAAGTAACCAAAAAAAGCAGTCACAGAATTCTCTGGATTGTTTGAAAGCTTTGGGCATTCAGCCTAAAAAATTCTGTAGCATGGGCAAAGTAACATATAACATGCCTGTAGTAACTAAAAATGTAGGTAGGTTAAAACTACAGCTTGGTGGACTGTATTCTAGAAAGTACTGACTTCTGAAAGTACCTTGAGGCTGGTTATAGTAGTTGGTTCAATCTGAATTGTTATGAGACTATAGCAAAAATGGTTAAGCAATCTTATGATGGATGAGTGCAAGAATATCGCATAAGAGCAGGTTACTGATGCTTTTTCTGTATATGGCAGTAGTAAAATGGGCACAGCAATTGCATGCAGTTTTGGTGACTGAATTTTTAACTGAGGCTAGTAGGACTTGTTATTACAAATAAACACCGGTGGTTCTGCAGGTAGAATAGAGTTAAGCTGTGGAACTCCTTGCCAAGGATATTGTAGAGGTGATAGGTTTACATGGGTTCAAAATAAGACTCAACAAGTTCCAGTCTTGGAAGAGAAATCCATGGAAGGTATTTAAATACATAAAACCATTTTCCTTCTCAGGAATTCCCTGCAAAGTAGAGGGTGGAGATCAGAGGAAATATCATATATGGCGGCCCTATTCATACTTCTCTTAGGCATTTGCTTTTAGCCACTGTTAGAGATAGGATACTGTACCAGATCAACCTGCTGTTTGATACAGTATGGAAATTGGAGAAAGAGCAGAAGAGAGTCACAGAGCTTACCGGAGAGCTGGAGAAAACTTTCAAAGACAGACTTTTAAAAGCTTTATCTTTTCAGCTTAGGGAAAAAAAAAAATTAAGTCATCACAGAATCTTGATGTAAGCCATTACATATTAAAAGGTTCTTTAGTCTAGTAGGAGAATGTCAGCTGGAAGCTGAGGCCAGTCATTTCAAAGAGAAAATAACAGCATTTTTAACAGTGAAGACTAAATATTGGATCAAACTGCTCAGAAAATTGGTAGAGTTGTCAGCTCTTGATGTCTTCAAATCAAGAAAAGTGAAAGCTCTTCTAGGAGATATGCTTTCACCAAACACAATGTATTAGACTGGGTGAAATGGAATGGCTGGTGATATACTCTCCTTGCCCCTGCTCCGGCTTGGACTTATCCACAGACTGCAGTCCCTTAGGGGTGTACCTGCTCCAAGTGGAGCCTCATCTATGAGCCACAGTCTCTCCAGGGGGTATACCTGCTGCGGCATAGACTTATCCACAGCCACAGTCGCTTTGAGGTGCACCCGTTCCAGCGTGGCCTTCTCCATGGGCCACAATGCCTTCAGAGATATACCTGCTCCAGCGTGGCCTTACCCACAGCCACAGTCCCTTCAGGAGTAAACCTGCTCCAACATGGCCTTACCCATGGCTGCAGTCCCTCCAGGGGTGTACCTGCTCTGTCGTGGGCTTATCTACGGCCACACACTTTGAGGTGCTCCAGCATGACCTCATGCACAGCCACTGATGCTTCAAGGTGTTCCTGCTGTAGCATGGACTTATCCACAGCCACAGATGCTTCAAGGTGTACCTTCTCCAGCGTGGAATTATCCTTAGGCCACAATCCCTTCAGAGGTATACCTGCTGCGGCACAGACATAACCACGGCCACAGATGCTTCAAGATGTACCTGCTCTGGTATGGGCTTATCCATGGCCACAGATGCTTCGGGGTGTCCTGCTCCCATGTAGACTCATCCACAGGTCATAGTCCCTTCGACTTGAGTTCACACTGGAGTTCCAGCCTGTCCAGTACAGCAGCACAGAAACAGCAGCGATGCCCTGGCCATCTGCCAGCCCAGGTGCATGGCCATTGCTGTTATCAAAATGTTCCCAGGCACAGCAGAGTAAGATGATAAGCAGCACAGCAAGCAGCGAAAGCAAAAAGCAGCCACTAACGAGCACTAGGCTCTCATATACAGTAAGGCAAGCAAGCCCCATGGCAAGCACAGAAGCCTGCCAATTAATAGCTGAACAGCAATAACAGCTATAAATTCGATCTAGCACATTCCAATCAAACCTGTCGTTATCTCGAACCCTTCGAGCCCCACGTTGGGTACCAAAAAGGACTGTCGTGGTTTAACCCCAGCTGGCAACTAAGCACCACACAGCCGCTCGCTCACTCCCCCTCCAGTGGGATGGCGGAGAGAATCAGAAGAGTAAAAGTGAGAAAACTCGTGGGTTGAGATAAAGACAGTTCAATAGGTAAAGCAAAAGCCGCGCATGCAAGCAAAGCAAAGCAAGGAATTCATTCCCTACTTCCCATCGGCAGGCAGGTGTTCAGCCATCTCCAGGAAAGCAGGGCTCCATCACGTGTAATGGTTACTTGGGAAGACAAACGCCATCACTCCGAACGTCCCCCTTTCCTCCGTCCGCCAGCTTTATATGCTGATGTGGTGGTGCATTCCCCCGCTTTTCCTGGGCCGCTCGTTGATCTCAGAAATTCCCATGAAACCTCGGCCTTAGTGCACCGAGTCTGGCGGTTGAGCGCTCCTTGACCATATCAGAAACTCTGCATGGCTGAGGCTGGGAACGTACTCCCACTGCCTGGCCCAGGCGCCATCTTATCTGAGTTGTAGCTCAATTGTAACAACACTGAAACCTTCAGAATTTTAGTCACTACCGCCTTGGACTGTGGCCAGGATGGAAATTTACAGATGACTAAAGTCAATCATCTTGCGACCCTATAAACAGCCGTCCCAAGTGAGACCCTTTGAGCTCTCCTGGACCGCAGCGGGATGCGCCCAGAATCTCCCTCTGAGATGAATGCTCCTCAGAGTTTGCAAACTCTCGAGTTTGCGATATTTGGAGGACCGTTGCCGGCTGGCACGGGACCTGAGCTGCAATACTCCTCGAGGCTCAACCCTTTGCCCGCTGAGAGATGCCAAGACATTTTGCGTGAGTATTTCACTGAACTCGAGGGGGATTTTTAACAGGTATACCTTTGTATATTTATCCATCTTTGCATCCGTGTGCGTGTGTGTGTGAATTGATGGAAGTACCTGCTAGCAAATATAGTCTGCTAAAATCTTATGATCTATCTTAAGATTGTGAATGAACTGTAGACTGCTGCTAAACACATATAATCCCTTAGACATATACCGTTGACCAAGTCTGAGACTAGGGGTAGATCTAGCCGGGCCTACTCTGAACCTCGTGACTCAATGGGAGGGTCTCCTTACCCTTTTTGTATTAGACATAAACCATTGACCAAGTCTGAGACTAAGATTGGATCCAGCCGGGTCTTCTCTGAACCTCGTGACTCAACGGGAGGGTCTCCCTTAACCTTTTCGTCCTCGGCCTCTGTATAAATCATTCCAACTCAATTCTAACACGATACCCTGGTTTCAGCTGGGATAGAGTTAATTTTCTTCCTAGTAGCTGGTATAGTGCTGTGTTTTGGATTTAGTATGAGGATAAGGTTGATAACACACTGATGTTTTAGTTGTTGCTAAGTAGTGGTTACCCTAGCCAAGGACTATTCAGCTTCCCATGCTCTTTTCCTTTGTATGCTTCATCCGTGTAGTAAGTGATAGAGTGAACCTTGCCATCGAACTCTGTTAAGTCACGCTTTTATAAATTTCTATTAAAATCACTTTCTGCTAATAACTTCAACAGTGATTCTTTGAGCAGCCTCTAAACCACTCATTCGCAACAGCTGAGCATGACATCATATGGTATGGAATGTCCCTTTGGTCAGTTGGGGTCAGCTGTCCCGGCTGTGTCCCCTCTCAACTTCTTGTGCACCCCCAGCCTGCTCGCTGGTGGGGCGGTGTGAGAAGCAGAAAAGGCCTTGACTCTGTGTAAGCACTGCTCAGCAGTAACGAAAACATCCCTGTGTTATCAACACTGTTTTCAGCACAAATCCAAAACATAGCCCCATACTAGCTACTGTGAAGAAAATTAACTCTATCCCAGCCAAAACCAGCACAACATGATAGTAGAGATAGGGACCCAAACTGCATCTAAGAACATGATCATTGAGACAGGGACCCAAACCGCATCTGAGGACACCATGGTTGAGATAGGGACCCAAACAACAACTACTACAGTAGGTGCCCCAGTAGTGAAAAAGAAATAGTGGACAAGGAGGTCAACGGGTCCATATCATTGATTAGTAAGGGAGGAAGAAGAAGAGGAAGGGTTTGATCAAGAAGCCAGTCCTTCAGCAGAGAAACGGGAGGAAGGAGTGAGAGAAATCAGACAAGAGGCGGAAACTACCTGGTCCCTGACCTCAAAAGAACTTCGAGACATGCGGAAAGATTACAGCTGCCAGCCAGGTGAGCAGATTGCTGCCTGGCTGCTCCGATGCTGGGATAGCGGGACTGACAGTCAGCAATTGGAAGCTAAGGAAGCCCAACAGCTGGGATCCCTTGCTAGAAACCGGGGAATTGACAGAGGAATTGGAAAAGAGGCAGCAATTTGCAGTCTCTGGAGACGGCTCCCCTCAAGTGTGAGGGCAAGATGTCCGTTCAAAGAAGATCTTGTGAACTCCCCAGGAAAGTGGACTACCGCAGATGAAGGCATCCAGTACCTGAGAGAATTAGCGGTGCTGGAAGTCATCTACAGTGATCCAGATGACATCAAGGTCTCCAAAGATCCAGAGGATGTCCTGTGCATACGGGCCATGTGGAGGAAGGGGGGTCCAAAATACCCCAGCGTCATATTCTAACAGCTTGGCAGCAATGTATTGCCCAGATATGGATACACCAACTGTGGAGAGAGTGTCTTCTCGGCTCCAAAACTTTGAAGAAAATCTCTGTCCCTCCTCATCCCAACAGGCCAGCGCCTCGGCTGTCAGGGGCACCCCACGGAGTCAGTCCCCTCCTGCCCCGGTCAGAGGGAAAGGGAGCCCCAGGCGCATGCCACGTGGCACACTCTGGTTCTTCCTGTGTGACCAGGGGGAGGACATGAGGAAGTGGGATGGTGAACCCACCTTTAAGCTGGAAGCCCGTGTACGCGAACTGAGAGGGAAGACAGCTGTTAAGAAGAGGCCACCCAAGACGACTGTCAGCTTAGTTGCTGTAGAGACACAAGAAGGCAATCAGCGATCTCCCAGACAAGGAAGGACTGAGATCACCTCCCTTGATCCCGGTGAGGGGACTTCTGGTCTGGCACTGCAAGGGTCAGACAGTGAATACTCCGACCAGGAACAGGACTAGAGGGTCCCTGCCTTCGGCCAGGAGGAAGAAAGGGATGACCGGGTATACTGGACTGCGTGGATTCGATGGCCTGGCACATCAGACCCACAGAAGTATAAGGCTTTGGCAGACACTGGTGCACAGTGTACGCTGGTGCCATCAGGGTATAGGGGCACGGAACCCATCTGGATCTCTGGAGTGACAGGGGGATGCCAACAATTGTCTGTATTGGAGGCTGAGGTGAGCTTAACAGGGGACAAGTGGCAAAAGCACCCCATTGTGACCAGCCCAGAGGCCCCTTGTATCCTTGGCATAGACTACCTCAGGAGAGGGTACTTCAAGGACCCAAAGGAGTACCGATGGGCTTTTGGTGTAGCCAACGTGAACACAGAGAAGATCAAACAGCTGTCTACCCTGCCTGGCCTCTTGGAAGATCCCTTCGTTGTGGGATTGCTGCGAGTTGAAGAACAGCAGGTGCCAATTCCTACCAGGATGGTGCACCGGCAGCAATACCGCACGAGCTGGGACTCCCCGGCTCCCATCCATGAGCTGATTCATCAATTGGAGAGCCAAGGAGAGTGATCAGCAAGACTCACTCACCCTTTAATAGTCCCATATGGCCAGTGCAAAAGTCTGACGGAGAGTGGAGGTTCACAGTAGACTATCGTGGCCTGAACAAAGTCACGCCGCCGTTGGGTGCTGCCGTGCCGGACATGCTAGAACTCTGATAGGAACTGGAGTCAAAGGCAGCCAAGTGGTACGCCACAAAGGATATCGCTAATGCGTTCTTCTCAATCCCTTTGGCGGCAGAGTGCAGGCCACAGTTTGCTTTCACTTGGAGGGGCGTCCAGTACACCTGGAACCGACTGCCCCAGGGGTGGAAACACAGCCCTACCATTTGTCGTGGACTGATCCAAACTGCACGGGAACAGAGTGATGCCCCTGAACACCTGCGATACATCTATGACATCATCATGTGGGACAACAAGGCAGAAGAAGTGTTTGAGAAGGGAAAAAGAGTGATTCAGATTCTTCTGAAAGCTGGTTTCACCGTAAAAAGAAGCAAGGTCAAGGGACCTGCACAGGAGATCCAGTTCTTGGGAGTAAAATGGCAAGATGGACACCATCATGTCCCTATGGATGTGGTCAACAAGATAGCAACTATGTCTCCACCAGCTAACAAGAAAGAAACACAAACTTTCCTAGGCCTTGTGGGATTCTGGAGAATGCATATTCCAGGTTATAGTCAGCTTGTGAGCCCTCTCTATCGAGTAAACCAAAAGAAGACCTATTTTGAGTGGGGCCTTGAGCAACAACAAACCTTTGAACAGAATAAAACAGGAGATAGCTCATGCGGTAGCTCTTGGGCCTGTCTGGACAGGAGCAGCTGTGCAAAATGTACTCTACACTGCAGCTGGGGAGCATGGTCTCACCTGGAGCCTCTGGCAGAAAACACCAGGAGAACCTGAGGTCGACCTCTAGGGTTTTGGAGCTGGGGCTATCGAGGATCAGAAGGCCACTACACCCTGACTGAAAAAGAGATACTAGCAGCATATGAGGGGGTTTGAGCCGCTTCAGAAGTTGTTGGTACAGAAGCATATCTCCTCTTGGCACCGCAATTGCCCGTGCTACACTGGATGTTCAAAGGAACCATCCCCTCTACACATCACGCAACCAGCGCTACATGGAGTAAGCGGGTAGCATTGATCACGCAACGGGCTCGACTGGGGTAACCCAACCGCCCAGGAATCCTGGAAGAGATCATGGACTGGCCAGAAGGCAGAGATTTTGGAGCATTGCCTGAGGAGGTGGCTCGTGCCCAAGAGTCATCACCATATAATGAGTTATCAGAAGATGAAAAGCGTTATGCTTTGTTTACTGATGGATCCTGTCGTGTGGTAGGAAACCATCGGAAGTGGAAAGCTGCTGTGTGGAGTCCCACACGACAAGTTGTTGAAGCCACTGAAGGAGAAGGTGAGTCCAAGTCAGTTTGCAGAAGTGAAAGCCATCCAACTAGCCCTAGAGATTGCTGAAGGAGAAAAGTGGCCAGTACTCTATCTCTGTACTGACTCCTGGATGGTGGCTAATGCCCTATGGGGGTGGCTACAGCAGTGGAAGACGACCAATTGGCAGCGCAGGGGTAAACCCATCTGGGCTGCTGCGTTGTAGCAAGACATCGCTGCCCGGGTAGAAAACATTGCTCTAAAGGTACATCATGTAGATGCTCACATGCCCAAAAGCCACGGCACTGAAGAACATCGAAACAATGAACAGGTAGTCAAGGTTGTCAAAATTGAAGTAGCTCAGGTAGACCTGGACTGGGAGCATAAGGGTGAGCTATTTGTAGCTTGATGGGCCCACGAAACATCGGGACATCTAGGGAGAGATGCAACATACAGATGGGCTCGTGATCGAGGGGTGGACTTGACCATGGAGGCCATCACACAGGTCACCCATGAATGTGTGTTGTGGTTTAACCTTGCAGGCAGCCAAACATCACAAAGCTGCTCGCTCACTGCCCCCACCCCACAGTGGGATGGGGGAGAGAATCAAAAAAAAAAACGTAAAATTCGTGGGTTGAGTTAAAGACAGTTTAATAGAACAGAAAAGGAAGGGAAAATAATTAGTAATTATAACAATAATAAAAAAATGGTTGAATATACAAAATGAATGATGCGCAATGCAATTGCTCACCACCCGCTGACCAATAACCAAGCAGCAATCGCTACTTCCCGGACCACGCCTCCTATTTATATACTGAGCATGATGTCATATGGTATAGAATACTCCGCTGGCCAGTTGGGTCAGCTGTCCTGGCTATGCTCCCTCCCAGCTTCTTGTGCACCTGGCACAGCATGGGAAGCTGAAAAGTCCTTGACTAGCAGGGTACTTATCAACAACTGAAAACATCAGTGTGTCATCAACATGCTTCTCATACTAAATCCAAAACACAGCACTAGGAAGAAATTGAACTCTATCCCAGCCGAAACCAGGACAGTATCCACCCCTTATTCTGTACCATCTACGTCATGCCTAGGACTCACATTTTCCAATACATTCCAATTAATCACCACCATTTTCCTTGTCTTTTGATATATACACACACAGATATCATTCCCTTAGTCTATGGGCCATCCCTCTGAAATGTCCGTTGAGTTCATTTAGTCCATGACTTTGGGCTCCATCTGTCATAACAGTCTTTCAGGGCAGGAGAGATGGTGTGTGGTGTTGGATTGTTGCATCCTGAAGCCAATTCTGATTCCATTATTGCTGTGCTTGTCCATTTCCATCATTGTTGCACTTTGCTTGGTTTTATCAGAGTTCCTTCTTCATTAATCTGGGTGATTCTTACTGCAATACCGTTAATATGACATATATCAACCATAGAAGTGATGACATACAGTATTATACAGCAATTAACATCATACAATCCAGTTCATTGGCTATTTTCACCCAAAATCAAATCCCCTTGAGGTACACATCGGACTTCCCCATCCTTTTGCATTACCCACCAAGTGCACCCAGGTCCTTGAGCAAAAGCAATCCCACGGATGGGTTTTCCCTTGCCAGAGGCAGGAGTAACCCAGACTGTCTTCCCCAGCATATTTCTGATGTGCACGACAGGGACTTTATGCCCCTCTACAGTACGTAAGGGTTTTGATTGGGCAGGGCCAGCTCGAGTGACAGATCCCCTGGTGTTGACTAACCAGGTGGCCTTTGCTAAATGTGTATCCCAATGCTTGAATGTCCCACCACCCATTGCTCTCAGCGTAGTCTTTAGCAGTCCATAGTATCGTTCGATTTTCCCGGAGGCTGGTGCATGGTAGGGGATGTGATATACCCACTCAATGCCATGCTCTTTGGCCCAGGTGTCTATGAGGGTGTTTCGGAAATGAGTCCCGTTGTCTGACTCAATTCTTTCTGGGGTGCCATGTCACCATAAGACTTGCTTTTCAAGGCCCGGGATGATGTTCCGGGTGGTGACATGGGGCACAGGATATGTTTCCAGCCCTCTGGTGGTTGCTTCCACCATGGTGAGCACATAGCACTTGCCTTGTTGGGTTTGTGGGAGTGTGATATAATCAATCTGCCAGGCCTCCCCATATTTATATTTCAACCATCGTCCTCCATACCAGAGAGGCTTTACTCGCTTGGCTTGCTTGATTGCAGCGCATGTTACACATTCATGGATAACCTGTGCAATAGCGTCCATGGTCAAGTCCACACTTCAATCACAAGCCCATCTGTATGTTGCATCTCTTCCTTGATGGCCCGAGGCGTCACCTGAGCCACTTCAATCTTAGCAGCCTGGTCCACCTGCTGGTTGTTTTGATGTTCCTCAGTGGCCCGACTCTTGGGTACGTGAGCATCTACGTGACATGCTTTTACAGTCAGGTTCTCTACTCGGGCAGCAATATCTTGTCACAATGCAGCAGTCCAGATGGGTTTACCTCTGTGGCTGCCAGTTGTTCTGCTTCCACTGCTGCAACCACCCCCACAGGGCATTTGCCACCATCCATGAGTCAGTATAGAGATAAAGTACTGGCCATTTTTCTCGTTCAGCAATATCCAAGGCCAGCTGGATGGCTTTCACCTCTGCAAACTGGCTCGATTCACTTTCTCCTTCAGCAGTTTCTGCAACTTGGCGTATAGGACTCCATACAGCAGCTTTCCACCTCCGATGCTTTCCCACAATGCGACAGGACCCATCAGTGAACAGGGCATATTGCTTCTCGTTTTCTGGTCGTTTATTATACAGTGGGGCCTCTTCAGCACGTGTCACCTCCTCCTCTGGGGATATTCCAAAATCTTTGCCTTCTGGCCAGTTCGTGATCACTTCCAAGATTCCTGGGCGACCGGGGTTTCCTATTCCGGCCCGTTGTGTGATCAGTGCGACCCACTTACTCCACGTCGCGTCGGTTGCATGATGTGTAGAGGGGACCCTCCCTTTGAACATCCAGCCCAGCACCGGCAGTCGGGGTGCCAGGAGGAGCTGTGCTTCAGTACCAACCCCTTCCGAAGCAGCTCGAATCCCTTCATATGCTGCCAATATCTCCTTCTCAGTTGGAGTGTAGCGAGCCTCGGATCCTCTGTATCCCCGACTCCAGAACCCTAAGGGTCGACCTCGAGTCTCCCCTGGTGCTTTCTGCCAGAGGCTCCAGGTAGGGCCATTCTCCCAGGCTGCGGTGTAGAGCACATTCTTAAACATCTTGTCCTGCCCGGACTGGCCCAAGGGCTACTGCCTGAACTATCTCCTGTTTAATTTGTTCAAAGGCTTGTTGTTGCTCAGGGCCCCATTTGAAATCCTTCTTCTTCCGAGTCACTTGATAGAGGGGGCTTACAATCAGGCTGTAGTCTGGAATATACATTCTCCAAAAGCCCACAACGCCTAAGAAGGCTTGTGTTTCCTTTTTGCTAGTTGGTGGGGACATGGCTGTTATTTTGTTGATCACATCCATTGGGATCTGACAACATCCATCTTGCCATTTTATTCCTAACAACTGGATCTCCTGTGCAGGTCCCTTGACCTTACTTTCTATTATGGCAAAACCGACCTTCAGAAGGATTTGGACTATTCTCTTCCCTTTCTCAAAAGCTTCTTCTGCTGTGTTGCCCCATATGATAATGTCATCAATGCATTGCAGGTGTTCTGGAGCCTCACCCTGTTCCAGTGTAGTGTGGATCAGTCCATGGCAAATGGTAGGGCTGTGTTTCCACCCCTGGGCAGTTGGTTCCAGGTGTACTGGACGCCCCTCCAAGTGAAAGCAAACTGTGGCCTGCACTCCACCACCAAAGGGATTGAGAAGAACGCATTAGCGATATCCATTGTGGCGTACCACTTGGCTGCCTTTGACTCCAGTTCATATTGGAGTTCTAGCACGTCCGGCACGGCAGCACTCAGTGGCGGCGTGACTTCGTTCAGGCCACGGTAGTCTACTGTTAGTCTCCACTCTCCATTGGACTTTCGCACTGGCCATATGGGGCTGTTAAAGGGTGAGCGAGTCTTGCTGATCACTCCTTGGCTCTCCAGTCGACAAATCAGCTTATGAATGGGAAGCAGGGAATCTCGGTTGGTGCGATATTGTCGCCGGTGCACTGTTGTGGTAGCGATTGGTACCTGTTGTTCTTCAACCCTCAGCAACCCCACAACAGAAGGGTCCTCCGAGAGACCAGGCAAGGTGGACAGCTGTTTAATTTCCTCTGTCTCCAGGGCAGCTATACCAAAAGCCCACCGGTACCCTTTTGGGTCCTTGAAATACCCTCTCCTGAGGTAGTCTATGCCAAGGATGCACGGAGCCTCTGGGCCAGTCACAATGGGGTGCTTCTGCCACTCATTCCCGGTTAGGCTCACTTCGGCCTCCAATACAGTTAACTCTTGGGATCCCCCTGTCACTCCAGAAATACAAATGGGTTCTGCCCCTTTATAGCTTGATGGCATCAGGGTACACTGTGCACCGGTGTCCACTAGAGCCTTATACTCCTGTGGATCTGATGTGCCAGGCCATCGAATCCACACAGTCCAGTAAACCCAGTTGTCCCTTTCCTCCACCTGGCCGGAGGCAGGGCCCCTCTAGTTCTGGTCATAGTACTCGTTACTCACTTCTTCTAGATGCGAATCAAAAGTCCCTTTATTAAGATCGGAAGTAAAGTCAGGTCTTATACTCTGTCTGGCAAACTGCTCACTGGAAAATGGAACAGCAGTTTTTCTGAAAGAACCCCCTTGTGTGGTTGTTTTTCCTTGCAACTCATGTACCCCTGCCTCTAGGGCTGAGGTAGATTTTCCATCCCACTTCGTCATGTCCTCTCCGTGGTCACGCAGGTAAAACCACAGGGTGCCCCGGGGTGTGTACCCATGATATCTCCCCTCTTGAGCAGAGGGACGCTTACTCCTAATGGCTGAGACACTGGTCCATGCAGGTGGGGAGTAGGACATATCCTCTTTGAGTTGCTGGAACTCCCGGGACAGTTTCTCGGCTAGCGGGTCCAGCAGTTTCTCCACAGCCGAGATGCAGGCCCGTAGGGAGGAAGAGAGACTTTATTCGTATTGCCGGAGCTGGCCAGCCATTTCATCCACCGTTTGTTCCTCTCCATCTTTCCAGGTCATTATTGCCAATGAGTTTGCATACGATGCTGGTGCGCTCCGTACAAACTTCCGCCACATGAGTTGAGTGCACTTGACTTCATCTGGATCTTTGGGTAATTGCTCGTTGTTCAGGTCGTCATAAATCACCTCCAGCATGCCTAATTCCCTCAGGTACTGGATACCTCTCTCCATGGTGGTCCACTTGCCTGGGTGACATGTAACATCTTCCTTGAAGGGATACCTTTCCTTCCCGCCTGACAGGATTCGCCTCCAGAGGCTGAGAGCTTCTGCCCCTTGTCCAATGGCTTTGTCAATGCCCCTTCCCTGGAAAAGGATCCCAGCTGCTTGGCTTCCCTACCCTCTAATTCCAGGCTACTGGCCCCGTTATCCCAGCATCGGAGCAGCCAGGTGACAATGTGCTTGCCTGGACGACGACTGAAATCTTTCCGCATATCTCGCAGCTCACTCAGGGATAGGGATACGGATCGGGTGGTTATCATCTCATTTATTGGTTCTGCCTCTTCCTCCTTCTGTTCCCATCATGGCCCTGGTTCATTTTCATCCCTTACTAAATATCCTGATTTCCTTGTGTGTTCTCTTTTTTTATAGGCGCGACTGATCTGGATGAGGGGAACGAGTGCTCCCTCAGTAAGTTTGCAGACGACACCAAGCTGGGCGGGAGTGTTGATCTGCTCGAGGGTAGGAAGGCTCTGCAGAGGGACCTGGACAGGCTGGATCGATGGGCCGAGGCCAACTGTATGAGGTTCAACAAGGCCAAGTGCCGGGTCCTGCACTTGGGTCACAACAACCCCATGCAACGCTACAGGCTTGGGGAAGAGTGGCTGGAAAGCTGCCCAGAGGAAAAGGACCTGGGGGTGCTGGTCAACAGCCGGCTGAACATGAGCCGGCAGTGTGCCCAGGTGGCCAAGAAGGCCAATGGCATCCTGGCCTGTATCAGAAATAGCGTGGCCAGCAGGACTAGGGAGGTGATCGTGCCCCTGTACTTGGCCCTGGTGAGGCCGCACCTTGAATACTGTGTTCCGTTTTGGGCCCCTCACTACAAGAAGGTCATGGAGGTGCTGGAGCATGTCCAGAGAAGGGCAACGAAGCTGGTGAAGGGCCTGGAGCACAAGCCTTATGAGGAGCAGCTGAGGGAACTGGGCTTGTTTAGCCCGGAGAAGAGGAGGCTGAGGGGAGACCTCATCGCGCTCTACAACTACCTGGAAGGAGGTTGTAGAGGGGCCGGTGTTGGTCTCTTCTGCCAAGTAACTAGCGATAGGACGAGAGGAAATGGCCTCAAGTTGCGCCAAGGGAGGTTTAGACTGGACATTAGGAGAAATTTCTTTACTGAAAGAGTGGTCAAGCCTTGGAACAGGCTGCCCAGGGAAGTGGTTGAGTCACCATCCCTGGAGGTATTTAAAAGACGTGTAGATGAGGCGCTTAGGGACATGGTGTAGTGGGCATGGTGGTGTTGGTTTGATGGTTGGACTCGATGATCTTTGAGGTCTTTTCCAACCTTAATGATTCTATGATTCTGTGATTCTATGATACTGGCACAGGTTGGTTCTCTGTCGCAGGGGGTGGAGTAGCTGCCATGCCTGCCATGGGGCTTGGGGTAGCCGCCATGCCTGCCGTGGGGGGTGGGGGAGCCGCAGGGCCTGTTGTTTTGTCCTCAGATGCAGAGACCTTCTCTTCCCCTTGAATGTTCTGAATAGTGTTGAACAGGGCTTGGTAGGCATGGGCCAGGCCCCAGCACATTGTAGTGATTTGCGTCTCCCTAGAATGGCCAGGGTGACAGCATACTTCTTCCAAATATTCTACTAATTTTTCAGGATTCTGCACTTGTTCAGGGGTGAAGTTCCAGAACACTGGGGGTGCCCACCGTCCTAGGCATTTGCCCATGCTATGCCACACATCCTGCCACTCAAAACTATCCAGCCTTGGGGCAGATCTCTGGATGATATTCTTAAATTGCTTAGCAAAACCAAAACAATATTCCCAAGGAATACCAGTAGATGTATCTTAACTACCCAGGGATGTTCAAGGTACTGA
The DNA here is from genome assembly GCF_964195595.1 of Calonectris borealis. Classification (NCBI taxonomy): domain Eukaryota; kingdom Metazoa; phylum Chordata; class Aves; order Procellariiformes; family Procellariidae; genus Calonectris; species Calonectris borealis. The sequence continues at coordinate 45,037,254 of NC_134351.1, read as the reverse complement.
CAAGTTATCTTAACGAAGGAGACGACATCATAGAGGAAGGTAGTGAAGGTGCCATCCTGTATTTCCTCCATAAAAAACCTCTCAGAGGAAGCGGTATAATTGCTCCATGAGGTGGTACCCGAAATACAGTAACAACTTCATTACAAATCCCAAATACCAAATAACCCCCAATGCCAGTGTTTTAATAACAAATCTCCCAGGCAAAACATCATTAATCACTGCAGAGCACAGCAGACTACAAAACCCAACACCAATCTTTAACATGTACAGCAAAAAACAAGAGCATGGTGCAGATCAGATAAACTAATATTGAGAACAGATGAATCAATAGTGTGACCAGCAACCGTTAACAGATATAAATTCCTTAATACGGTCTAGTTAATCTGTTGTTATCTCAACCCTTCGTGCTCCACATTGATGGCCAAAAAGGACTGTCATGGTTTAACCCTAGCCATCAGCTAAACACCACGCAGCCGCTCGCTCACCCCCCAACTCCGGTAAGATGGGGGAGAGAACCGGGAGGGCACAAGTAGGAAAATGCGCGGGTTGAGATAAAAACAGTTTAATAATGGAAATAAACCAAAGTAGAACAGTCATAATAACAATGATAAAAATTATAATAATAGAATATACAAAGCAGGTGATGCACAATGCAACTGCTCACGACCCGCCAACCGATGGCAGCCTGGACGATGACTGAAATCTTTTCACATATCTCGCAGCTCATTCAGGAATAGGGATCGGGTGGTTACCATCTCATTTATGGCTTCTGCCTCTTCCTCCTCCTGTTCTCGTGATGGCCCTGGTTCATCTTCATCCCTTACTAAATGAGCTGATTTTCTTGTGTATTTCTTCTTCTGTATAGGGGCAACTGATACCAGCACAGGTTGGTTCTCTGATTCAGCTGCAGTGCCTGTTGCCGGAGTTGGAATAGCTGCAGTGCCTGTCGCAGGGGATGGAGTACCTGCGGTGCCTGTCGCCAGGGTTTGGGTAGCCACAGTGCCTGTTGCTGGGGTTTGAGTAGCCACAGTGTCTGTTGCCAGGGTTGATCTCTGGACGGTATTCCTAAATAGTTGTTTAACCCTAAACAAGACCTGAACCACATTCAGGAGACATAGCAATAGGAACATGCTTGTTTGAACATCCCAAGGATATTCAAAATTCTCAAGAACTGTTGTGGAGGGCTTCATGAAGAGGATTCAAGAAGAAGAAGTTTCTAGAGATATGAAAGGGAAGGTGAAGGAGTGGGAGAAAGTGTTCCACCCTGTCTCCCCCATAGATTGGTTCTCCGAGGAAAAAAGAGTGCAATTATTAATAGTTTCCAAGAGGTAGTTCCCGAGGTACAGAGATGACGGCAATGCTGAGTACAGATACCAGATTAGACTCATGACCAATGATTTTATCATATCATAAAACAGTGTTACACAGTGCAGCAAAATGATAACCTTGACCCAGTTCCGAGCGGTGATAAACAGCACAGCAGGGAACATATACTGCAAGTAAGGTATTACATAACCGAACATTGAGAGCCAGCCCCACAACTTTGAGAGCCAATAAATCAACATTGTGACCAGTGACTATTAAACCAATATAATGAATGCTTATAACCAATTTTGCCTTAACGCACTTTGGTCAGATCTGTCGTTATCTCAACCCTTCGTGCCCCATGTTGGGTGCCAAAAAGGACTGTTGTGGTTTAACCTGGCAGGCAGCCAAACACCACACAGCCACTTGCTCACTCCCCACCGCCCACAGTGGGATGGGGGAGAGAATCGGAAAAAAAAAGTAAAATTCGTGGATCTAGATAAAGACAGTTTAATTGAACAGAAAAGGAAGGGAAAATAATAATAATAATAATAATAATAATAATAATAATAATAATAATAATAATAATAATAATAATAATAGTTGAATATACAAAATGAGTGATGCACAATGCAATTGCTCACCACCTGCCGACCGATAACCAAGCAGCAATCGCTACTTCCCAGACCACGCCTCCTATTTATATACTGAGCATGATGTCATATGGTATGGAATACCCCGTTGGCCAGTTGGGCCAGCTGTCCCGGCTATGCTCCCTCCCAGCCTCTTGTGCACCTGGCACAGCATGGGAAGCTGAAAAGTCCTTGACTAGCAGGGTACTTAGCAACAACTGAAAACATCAGTGTGTTATCAACATTCTTCTCATACTAAATCCAAAACACAGCACTAGGAAGAAATTGAACTCTATCCCAGCCAAAACCAGGACAATGTGAAACATGTGCCGCAATCAAGCGAGCCACACAAGTAAAGTCTCCCTGGAATAGAGGGCCATGGCTGGGTTTTTGATATGGCGAGGCCTGGCAAATTGACTATATTGGACCGCTGCCAAGAACATGCCAAGGCAAGTGCTACATACTCGCCATGGTGGAAGTAACTACTGGTTGGCTAGAAACATACCCTGTAAACCATTCCACTGCCCGAAACACCATTTTAGGCCTTGAAAGGCAAATTTTGTGGCGACATGATACCCCAGAAAGAATTGAGTCAGACAATGGGACTCATTTCTGAAATAACCTCATAAACTACATGGCCAAGAATCACATGGGATTGTCTTCGCTCAAGGAACTGGGTGTACTTGGTGGGTAATGTGGAAGGATAGGGAGACCCGGTGTGTGCCTGAAGGAGATTTAACCTTGGGGGAAAAATAATTTGTGATGTGAGTTGTATGTTGTAGGAAGTAATGTGGCAGGAAGGACCTGAACTGACGAAGCACGAACTTCGCAAGGAACTGGGCAAGTGTAACGATGACCCAAACCAAGCCGGTGTTGGTGCCCAACAATTGAACATACTGCTTCTCCTGTCCTGAGCGCCCATCTTGACAGATGGGGCCCAAGTCATAGACTGTTCTTACGATCATCTGGAGGACTGGAGGAAGCCCGTGGAATGGGAGAGCAATATCTATCTGTTAAAGGACAGGGGACAGTAGTTAATGCAAATGTATAAATCTGTATGTTGGGTATAAAGATGGTTTAAGTATGTAGTATAAGTTGTAAGTGTTGGTAAGAAGGGATTTCAGTAATGAGAATTAAATACAATGGGATGGTTAGAAGATATATATATATAGATAGATATATGTATTAAATTATGTGGGACCTGAGCATGACACAAATGGTATGGAATAAGGGGTGGAGATTTTATTGGTTCTGGCTGAGATGGAGTTATTTTTCCCATAGCAGCCCTCATAGTGCTATGCTTTGTATTGGTAGCTAGAAAGGTGTTGATAACACACCAGTGTTTTGGCTACTGCTGAGCAGTGCTGGCACAGCATCAAGGCTGCGTCTCCAACATCCCCCCTCACCCCCAAAGGCCAGTAGGCTGGGGGTGGGCAAGAGCTTGGGAGGGGACATAGCCAGGACAGCTGACCCAAACTGACCAAAGGGATATTCCATACCATGTGACATCTGCTCAGCAATAAAAGCTAAGAGAAAGGAGGAGGAGGGGGGGCATTTGTTATTAAGGCGTTTGTCTTCCGGAGGAACCGCTATGCGTACTGAAGCCCTACTTCCCGGGAAGTGGCTGGACATCGCCTGCTCACGGGAAGTAGAGAATAATTTCTTTTTGTTTTCCTTTGCTTCCATACGCAGCCTTTGCTTTTCTTTATTAAACTGCCTTTTCTTGACCCATGAGTTTTTCATCTCATTTTCTTCCCCCTTTCCCACCGCGGAGGGGGAGTGATCGAGTGGCTTAGTGGGCACCTAGTGTCCAGCCAAGGTCAACCCACCACACATGTTAGCTGAGATTTATGCTTTAAACCTAGGAGAAGCACTTGGCAAAGAATTGATCAATTTGTTTTTTTCCTTATTCTTTTATTAAACTCTTTATTTGCTAAGAACCAGTCATGGCTCAACATCCAAAATAAGTTACAGCCAAAATCTGTCAGATTTATACAACCATATACTGTATAAAATGTTATGAATATAGTCAATAATAGAAGGTTTTTACAAGGACTAGTTGATTCTATACTCTAAACATGAAAGAGTTTTGGCCTAAAATATTGATGAGAAATGTTGCAAAGCACACATATATGGCACATTGTGCTTTGAGAGGAAGCACTGAGAGGAATGCATTTTAGTCACCTTGATAATTTTTAAAAAGTTTATTTTTATATTTCAAGACTAGTCAAGAAGTAAGAGAATTTTATCCTATTGAAAATTCAGAATTAAGACCCATAAGATTACAGGGTTTAAATCAGCTATCTGTAAAATATTTATGAATATAATGCAATTAAACTTAATAGCGTTAATAGCATTTGCCCCTTAGAATGAATTTTTATTTTTATACAAATAATCTCACATTCTTTACAGGAAAGGAAAATCATCGGAAGTTGAAAGGTGTTGTAGATATGTTGTCTGTATACATATTCACATTATGAATGTGCTTATGCCCAAGTATACTTATGCCTTATCTCTTCCTACAGGGGCATGCTCGTTCTCTTTCCTGTCGGGCATGGTAAACCCTGGGTAAGCCCAGCCATAGGCCCCTCCATCATTTCTTATGGAACTTAGTGAGCAAGGGAAAGATTGAGCAAGCATGAATCTGCATATAGACAAAAAAAAACACACATGAAGGTCTTCTGATTTACTGGTAAATAGCCATCTTTTTTTCCTTCAGGTTGTTGTATGCACTTTTTGCACTGTATGCATGTTTACTCTGCTGGAGACTTCAGGCAGTACCCCTTAACCTGAAGGAGGAACTTCTGGTCTAGGATGGCTCTCAAGAACCGAACCACATTTTTTCAGTGACATAGTACTTGGTAGAAGCATGGATGAAGCTTAAGGTGGCTGACTTTCATCTCTCTCATTCCCTAGAGATGATGCTGGGTTTGCTTGAGTTCTGATAGAAATTGTGTAAATCACAAATTGGTTTAATTTTAGCATTCCTGTTGTACCACCTGCTATCCAGTGTGATAAGTTTTCAGTAGAGCTGTACCTAGGAACCTGTCTGCCATGAAGACAAAAAGGGAAGAGGTCTTCCTAAATGGTCTGTTCAGTCTGAATAGAAAGATAACATGATTTCTGGGTTGCAATGCAGTGGGTCAGGTTTTTTTAGGGGAGAACTTAAGGGGGATGATACTCTTGCTTAGGTAAAACATAAATTTGGTGTACAAGGGTAAGCTTGTTAAGTGAGCTGTCTAGTCAGCTTGCATTAACAGAATAAATGAACTGTGAGGATCATCAAATATTTAAATGTCTGCTAAGGTAACTTTGTGGTTAACTTTAAAAAGAGAATATACCATGTTTTCTGTAAGGGCTAGATTTACTTTAGCCATCATATTATTTAATTGATATGTATTAGTGCTACCTCTAGGTTCTCACTTAGACCTGAAATCTCGCACTGTGGAAAGAGCTGTAAAACAAAAGCCTGAAAGACATATAGATACTCTTTCTCAGCTAAGGAAACTATCAAGGCAGTTATTTCAAACAACTGTATGCTCAAAGACTGAAAAAAGAAGTTAGAACTATCTCCCAGAAGAGAACCCACAACACATCCAAGCCAGGGTTGACAGTTATTGGTGAGAACAACTATTGACAAGGCTGCTGCAGCAAGAAAAATGTGCTAGATATCCATGTGGCTTCTCCTCTACGTGTAACACTTGGAGATATGAATAAAAGGATGTCAGGTTGACAGATGCAAATGTAGATGTCACACACTAAGAAAGGAGCATTGTATTTAATGCCAAGGGCATGAAAGCAACTTGCCAAATGACAACAATATGTACTTCATTGGAAGACGTGTTGAAACTAAAAGCAGGATGACACTTTAGTGAGGTAGCAATTATAGGAGTAAACAGGAAGATGACTGTAATCTTCAACTTCAGAGTTAATCCTTCCTTGATAGTGAAATCTGATATCATGATGTTTAACTTTTAAAAGTGGAAACATGAAAAGATATCACCAGGAGTATGGCCTAGAGTAAATGAGATATTAGTAAGAAAATTTAAGGTTGTGCATGTTTACAAACAGGTTATAAATAAGAGATTGAAGTTAAAAATATTTATTGCTGTGGGAGGGTGGAGGAAGGGAATACAACTTTATTTGAAACACTTGGGTTTTTTCCAGATATATAAGAAGATCTTTAATCTTATTTATCACGGTGTAATGTAATATATCAGATAACCTTCTCCAGTTGTTCCAGGGGCACTGAGTCATAACAGATCTGGGTTGTCCAGTGTAAAGGTAGAAATAGTTCGGTTCCTGCTGCCAAAAATCTTGCTAAGTTTTTATTCATGGAATTTGTGGTGCTGAACAAGAATACCATGCCAAGTGGTCTGCTGCAGGAAGGTAAGTACATTCAGTGAGTTATTTTATAGAATGGTGTAGGGTGCGTGTTCACAAACAGAGAAGGACTGGTGGGAGATGTGGTGGTCGGAGGCCGGCTTGGGCTTAGCAACCATGAAATGATAGAATTCTCGATTCTTGGTCAAGTAAGGAGGGGGGCCAGCAAAACCGCTCCCATGGACTTCCGGAGGGCGGACTTTGGCCTGCTCAGGACACTGGTCGAGAGGGTCCCTTGGGAGACAGTCCTGAAGGGCAAAGGGGTCCAGGAAGGCTGGACGTTCTTCAAGAAGGAAGTCTTAAAGGCGCAGGAGCAGGCTGTCCCTATGTGCCGTAAGAACAGGCGGGGAAGACGACCGGCCTGGCTGAACGGGAAGCTCTGGCTGGGACTCAGGAAAAAAAGGAGAGTTTATCACCTTTGGAAGAAGGGGCAGGCAACTCAGGAAGAGTACAGGGATCTCGTTAGGTCGTGCAGAGAGGAAATTAGAAAGGCAAAAGCCCAGCTAGAACTCAACCTGGCCACTGTCATGAGAGACAACAAAAAATGCTTTTACAAGCATATTAATGACAAAAGGAGAGCCAAGGAGAATCTCCATCCTCTATTGGATGCGGGGGGGAACGTTGCCACCAAGGATGAGGATAAGGCTGAGGTACTTAACGCCTTCTTTGCCTCAGTCTTTAATAGTCAGAGCAGTTATCCTCAGGGTACTCAGCCCCCTGAGCTGGAAGACAGGGACGGCGAGCAGGATAAACCCCCCATAATCCAAGAGGAAGAAGTTAATGACCTGCTACGCCACCTGGATGCTCACAAGTCTATGGGGCCGGATGGGATCCACCCGAGGGTACTGAGAGAGCTGGCGGAGGAGCTTGCCGAGCTGCTCTCCATCATTTACCAGCAGTCCTGGTTAACAGGGGAGGTCCCGGATGACTGGAGGCTTGCCAATGTGACGCCCATCTACAAGAAGGGCCGGAAGGAGGATCCGGGGAACTACAGGCCGGTCAGCCTGACCTCAGTGCCGGGGAAGATCATGGAGCGGTTTGTTTTGAGGGCGCTCACAAGCCATGTCCGGGACAACCAGGGGATCAGGCAAAGCCAGCACGGGTTCATGGAAGGCAGGTCCTGCTTGACCAACCTGATCTCCTTCTATGACAAGGTGACCCGCCTAGTGGATGAGGGAAGGGCTGTGGATGTGGTCTACCTGGACTTCAGTAAAGCCTTTGACACTGTCTCCCACGGCGTTCTCCTAGAGAAGCTGGCGGCTCACGGCCTAGACAGGTACACTCTTCGCTGGGTAAAAAAACTGGCTGGACGGCCGAGCCCAGAGAGTTGTGGTGAACGGAGTTAAATCCAGTTGGCGGCCGGTCACGAGCGGTGTTCCCCAGGGCTCAGTACTGGGGCCGGTCCTGTTCAATATCTTTATCAATGATCTAGACGAGGGGATTGAGTGCTCCCTCAGTAAGTTTGCAGACGACACCAAGCTGGGCGGGAGTGTTGATCTGCTCGAGGGTAGGAAGGCTCTGCAGAGGGACCTGGACAGGCTGGATCGATGGACTGAGGCCAATTGTATGAGGTTCAAGAAGGCCAAGTGCCGGGTCCTGCACTTGGGTCACAACAACCCCAGGCAACGCTACAGGCTTGGGCAAGAGTGGCTGGAAAGCTGCCCAGAGGAAAAGGACCTGGGGGTGCTGATTGACAGCCGGCTGAACATGAGCCGGCAGTGTGCCCAGGTGGCCAAGAAGGCCAACGGCATCCTGGCCTGTATCAGAAATAGTGGGGCCAGCAGGACTAGGGAGGTGATCGTGCCCCTGTACTCGGCACTGGTGAGGCCGCACCTCGAATACTGTGTTCCGTTTTGGGCCCCTCACTACAAGAAGGTCATGGAGGTGCTGGAGCATGTCCAGAGAAGGGCAACGAAGCTGGTGAAGGGCCTGGAGCACAAGCCTTATGAGGAGCGGCTGAGGGAACTGGGACTGTTTAGCCCGGAGAAGAGGAGGCTGAGGGGAGACCTCATCGCGCTCTACAACTACCTGGAAGGAGGTTGTAGCGAGGTGGGTGTTGGTCTCTTCTCCCAAGTAACAAGTGATAGGACAAGAGGAAATGGCCTCAAGTTGCGCCAAGGGAGGTTTAGACTGGACATTAGGAGAAATTTCTTTACTGAAAGAGTGGTCAGGCCTTCGAACAGGCTGCCCAGGCCTTGGAACAGGCTGCCCAGGGAAGTGGTTGAGTCACCATCCCTGGAAGTATTTAAAAGACGTGTAAATGAGGCGCTTAGGGACATGGTTTAGTGGGCATGGTGGTGTTGGGTTGACGGTTAGACTCGATGATCTTAGAGGTCTTTTCCAACCTTAATGATTCTATGATTCTATGATTCTAAGACTTTGTCACGGTAACTCGGGATAGTTTGCTCCCCCCCATCTGCACATACCCTTGCACGGGCACCAACGTGGCGGCCAGCTGCAGATCTCATAATTCGGACAACAGCACCTGCATTACATCAGCAAGTTCACTAATGAGCAAAACAAGACATTGCATATGTATGATACATTAATCAGCGCAAGTTTTATTATCCACCCCTGCGGTGCTTTCCCTTGAGCTTCACCCCTGAGCAGGGCTCCGCTGCGTTGTGTCCCCATTTTGACTAGCATCAGTGTCCCAGGGCTCCCACTGTGGTAACGCTATGCTTTCAATAAAGCCAAAACTTTCACTTGCTGAGTGTTGTGCCTCATCCCTGAGGGATCCACACCTGCTTTTTGCCCGTAACAAATGGTTTCCCAAGTTGGTCACAGCAAATTAAAATTAAATTAATTCTGAAACCTGTGGTCTCTTCTTGTTTGGACTCCCTTAGTAAGTCTGTACCCCTTTTGCATACAGCATATTTGTCTGATAGATGCATATTTCTAATTTCTTTTTCAATTCTTCCTATTTCAGAAGTTAGATAGTTATACTGCTAAGTAAACCAAAATAAGGTCTTTACATGCACTGGGTGAAGCATATGATCTTTTTGAATTTTCAAGTACACTTATAGACCAAGCTCCATGATTTAGTTGTCTAGTTTTACATGATAAAGAGATATATAGTTTAATGGTATCTTTTTAAAAATCAGATTTAGGTTGGCCTGTCATTTGGGACTGTGTTTTAGTACCACCAATGTAATTGCTATATAGATTATTTACATTCATTTCAGACAGCCTAAGATTATGAATAGCTAATCTTCTGTATTGCCATTGCATTAGTTATTTCAAAAGTAACACTGAAACTATGATTCTACCATGCTTCAAAAGTATAGAGGTGTTAATAAGCAGCAATTATGAAAGATTACTACTAGCTGCTCACAATGTAAATATTTCTTCGGGACGCTGACATGTGACTGTCTGTAAAAGATGAGTGCTCCATTCTGCTCTTCAGCATACACACAAAGATTTGCCAGGTATATCTGAAAAACCAGCTCACTTTTTCAGTGTAAGCAGTAGTAATAGCCTTTCAGTCTGTCATGCTATGTGCATATATTTGTGCTATGAATTGAGAAACGACTCTTGCAGAATTTTTTTCTGTTGGTTTGGCTGAACTGAACAATGCTTTGTTGGGAGTCGGAGGGGATAGCAGGTACCAAAGGCATGATCCTGCTCCCATTTTAGTCAATAAGAATTTTACCACAGAAATAGAGGCTGGATAAGGCCTTTTGTGTGGAAAAAGTTCAGTCCTGATAAGTAGCTTCTTATCCTATAGTTAAGAAAGCAGCTCATAAAGATGTTGCATATCAGCAGAGATTTATAAATACAGGCTTTAATAATATGCAAACCAGACATGCAAATCTGTAAATTTTTTGCAAATCTGCATGAGAACATTTTAAGTTGTGAGTTCAGACTTCTCATGCCTCAGACATTTCTATCTTGAGCCTAACTTCATATGACGGCTGATTGTCCTGGACACAGTGCAATGCAAATGCTACTGCACTTCCCAGTGTCCTAAACAGCATGTTTAATGGCAACTTGGGCAATTCTGCAGCGCTGTGCCATGGAGATGGTCCTGACACAGCTGAAGATCCCATAGGGAAAAGAAGAAAGGAGGTGGTCATGTAATTGAAGACTATATCATAAAGCAGAGTCACCAATGGGTGTAATTATGGTTGAATGTAATTATGCACCTCCTAACCTTATGTACCTTAATTATAGCACCTCCTAACTCTTTGAGTGCTTGCCTTGGAACTCAGTCTGGTGTAGCTCTGCTGGCCTACGAAACACACCATGGCTGTATCAGCTGTGACCCTCTTATTGCTAAAGATGGTTACTTGGTTAATGCAAACATCAGTGGGTTTTCTGTATGTGTTTAACTTTTTTAAGCTAGTTAGTGAAGAAATTTGGCAGTAGACTTTGAAGAAAGTAAAGTTGTTACCAAGAGCTTTGGCTGTCTTGTTTTTCTGGGGAATTAGAGCCATTCAGGAGGGCTCAGGGTAGCAGCTAGGGAGCCCAGGAATCTTGGAAGCTTCTCAGAGCGTTTGGAGCAGATAGTGTCATTGTCCAAACTGAGTGTCGGAGCAAAACGCAGTCCCCAGCAGCCACAGTACTTCCTGCTGGAGTCACGTGGCATGACAGTTCCCTCCAGCACTCTGCCTGGATGATCTTCACCACTCTTGCCCCTACTTACCTTTCTTTGTGGGAAAAAAACTCGGTCTTCTCTGAAACGAGCTATGATAAAATGTGTGTCTCGTGTGCATATATCTCAAGGGCTCTCTATTGTAAGGAAGCTGTCCAGCCAGTTAGGTCTATGTCATCATGGTGAAAGCAGAGAAGTGTTCCACCCACAGCGATGTTTTGCCCTTAATGGAAGAACTTAGCCTAATCCTCACATTCATTTGAAAACACTTAACAGCAGTAAGGCAGGGAGACAGACTATGACAAATGTATCCAAATGATATAATCTTTTGTCTCAACAGTATTTCTATGAAAAATAACAACAGCTTTGGATTTCAGTGTCTTTAAGAAAAATTCCTGCACTGAATAAGTAAGAGAAAACTACTTGTCATCTTAAAGGATCCTGAAAATCCAGATGTATGAGAAACAGCTGTACAACAATACATAGCTTAAAGCAAAAAACAGTATTTAGCTAACAAAGTGAAAGACCACCTAGTGCTGTTGAATCTTGCTACCTTTTGATGGGGGCAGGAGGTACAAAGCAGCTTTATTTGCTCTGCTGTGCAGTGACTAGGCTCTATGACAACACTTAAGTAACAAGACATTCCAAAGGGAACAGGTGAGGGGGGATGGATGCACTAGCAAGTAGAACTTGCACAAAAGACATCCCTAGGGACACAGCATCATTTTGGATGGCTCTACCTGGAGCTCGACTCTGTTGCCCAGCCCTGCTCATAGGCAGCCCACAGTCTCATGAGACTCTGAAAGAATAGTATGAGATGAACAAAGGAAATTAGTAACAATTTTTTTTAAATTACAATATGTGTTTAGGGATTGTCAAAATCCACTAGTAAAGCAAGAAATCTACTACAAAAGTATGCCTACTATCTTGCCCTAACTTTCTTCAGAACATTCATCAGTTTCTTCTGAAAGTGCATCTTCTTTCTGCTAAATAACCATAGCAAAAACATTTCAGGCTGTATCCAGCCAAATGTTAATGTTGTTAGAAGCAGTAATAATTATGCAAACAGTCACTTCACTGGTCACTGAAGGTGAGTTCTGCATCCAACCTGAATACAAGCAGGCTATTGTGTTTTTAGTGAAGCAGCATGAAATTATAGATCAGAAACTAAAATTCCCTTGTGACTTCTCTGTAGGTAAAAGGGATGTTGCTGGAAAAGGCAAGAGACCTTTGATGGCTTTAGAAATGTTGTAGAAACTGATGCAGATCACAATGTACTAACTGATGCACTTCCTGCCTGGATGAAAGATTGGTGGTGTGCATAATGGCTGGGTAGCACTGCTCTGACGAGCATTTAATTGTCTGATGCGTTTCATTCAGACAATTGCAGTGTAATATGAAAAGCACTGGTACTTAGATTTCCCAATATGGCTGCTGTACAGCGTGTCTGTTGAGGTCTCTTCTTCTCTATTATCTCGAGATTTGTTGCTATAATGAATTCTTTCCCCTCCCCCTCTTCAGTTCCTTCTGCAAACTTTATTGAGCCATCAGCTGGGAGCTTCTCTTCACGTTAGTGCCCTTTCTCTTGACTCTGAATTAATTAAGGGTGAAACTGGAACAGTGACTCATAGCAAAGGAGAAGAGTTTCTTATTACTAATAAGCAAAAGTCATCACAGGAATCCACTGTTTCCGAGCTCCAACAATGCCTTCCTTTCTTGTGTCATTCCCACATTGATCATGTTAACTGATGCCTCTTTAGACACTAATTGCTGTATTGATGAGTCTGAATTGGACGATTTCGCTATTTGGGGGTTTTGGGGGGAGCCAATCTCCAAAAAGGTGAAAGTGCTAATGATATTGGTAATTACTTTAAAGCTCTTATCCTATTTTTGCCAATGTCCATTTCCATGGTAACAGGAGCAGGTACAGCAGCATTCAGCCAAGCAGCTCAGAGCTCTGGGCTACGTCAGTGGTGGCTGAGTTCGGAAAGATATTATACAAATTGCGCGTACAGATTTTCCAAGACTCCAGAGATTTCTTTGCCACAGATCTAACTTAAAATATCAAAAAGCTATCCTAATAATGAGATTCCCTCTTTGTAAGCTGTATAGGCTTTTTTAAAGCTTTGATTTTACCCTTAGGTGAACTGGCAGGTCTTCTAAAGGCTGGGCTGCAGCCAGAGTCCTCAGGGGAAATTCTGTCTGACTCAGCAACTATTTTTTTCTGCAGCCTCCTGGGCTGAGAACAACAGCTCTGCCACTTCCTGACTCTTGGGCCTTGTCTGCTAGGCAAATTTCAAAAAAGAAATTCCCACCAGTGCTTCAAGCATGTCTGAAATTGTAAACAGACTGTATTTGGCGTGGTTTATGTCATTGTCCTACAGTCAGTGTTAAACTTACTTAGGCTGCCATCAGCTGCAGCAACTTCTGCAGCAACTTCTTAGATATTTAAGCTTTTAGCACGTAACTGTGTTTTATCCCCACATGTTGTAAACACAAACTGTTCATGTTTTCTTTATGAAGCAGAAACGATTCCAGACTGTTGTGGCTGGTTATTCATGTGCTCAGCAAAGCCAAGCGTGACATTGCCATGCTCTGGAGTGAAAGTTCTGAAGTGATCTTAGTGGAGTCGTGAGCAAGAGAAAATCATAAGGTATCCTATTTTCTGCCTGGGTGAGCTTCAGAGCTCAAAACAAGCTCCAACAAGAGCACTCCAACAGGGAGAGCAAAATGTTTGGCTTTACAAACAGGTGCCTCTATAGGGCATATTAAAAATATGACATCATAATGAAATAAGGATCATAAGGATTATGTAGCATTGATTCCTTTCCCATGCTTCTAGAAATATTAACATCTAGAAATATTAATTTTTTTCTGATTAGCACTGATACACTTTAAAAAGAAAATTTTTGTTAGCTAATACATTTCTTTTTGTTTAATTAAAGTTTATTCAATTCTGCAATTAATATTAAATTTCACTCTTGAGCAAGTCTGCTATTTACAGTGAGATTATACCTATCCTGTTTATTTAAAAGAAATAAATAAGAACAATAGATAAATCATAGCTAAATAATATATGGTGTCTTAGAATTTAAGGAGGAACTGGATAATCATCAATTTTGAAGAACAGGGCACGCACTTTAATTACTTATGTCAGAATGTAGGACCTTAAATATTTGCATTTGTTTTATTTATTTCCTTTTAATCTTGGCATTGCTTTTATGACACAGGATCAGTTTTCTAATTCTACATATCTAAAATAAGTGACAGTTAATACTTGGGCATGCTTTATCTTCCCTAATTTCAAGCAAAGAAAGATCAATTTAAGTTCATAGGGCTTTTCCATGCTAAGAGATACCTCACAACTAAGCTATACTGTCCTCTACACAGCAAAACCCTTAATATACTAGCAAGGGATAAAACTCAAAGTGATGGGCCTACCTTTTCTAGAAAAGAAAGAAAAAAGAGGTTTTGGTGGCTAGCAAACTTGGGGGCAGGGGAAGGAGATATAGAATTGTTGATAATAACCTTCATACAGTGCTCCTGTTATTTTACTGACAAGTTACATGGTTATTAACCACAACTAGTCCCTGTATTGGGAAAGGGAAAGATGTACTCTGTTCTTGGGATGTTTATGCTGTAGAGCCTGCCTGCTTTCCTTGGATCCTTCTACTTACTGGAACAAACCATGTTACTGAGTATCAAACTTTGATAGTGTGTGTACATGGAGACAATGGTATGAGGCTAAGACATCTTGTGCCATCCTCTTGTCCTCATTCAGCTTCTTATTATTTTACTAATGTCCTTACACTCGGGGTTAAAGGGCCATCGTGTTACTCCTGTGTTTTCTGTGTGGTTGCACATTAGCTACAGATTGCTTTGTCAGGTGGGACATGTCTGTCTGACAAACGTTCCAACTCCATAGGACTGCTGCTTCTGTCAGTCACGTTTCCTGCAGTGTTTCAGCAGATACTGGCACGTGACCAAGAAGAGTTTAACAACTTTGATAGGTTCCTCTCACACTACAGTATCTATTATTTGTATTACAGTGGTGTACCGAGTGCTGTCATGCTGCAAATACTAAATAAGGGAGGTTCCCTGTCCCAGGTTGCATACGATCCAAAGCTAGAGGGATTACGGTGTTCCTGCTACGAATGGTCCGTGGCAGACTGGGATGCAGAGTTCAGAGCTTCTAAATCCTAGATCAGCTAATTAACAAGATTATCCTTTCTCTCTGAAAACAAGATTGAGAGAGATTTTGATAACAGCAGACCACCCAAAAACTAAGTTACATTAAATTGCCTGGAACTGTAAAACATTTAGATTTTATACTGTATGTATATTTAGTAAAAAAACCACAACTCTAATGGTAAAGTGTAAAAGTGCCTCTGTTTGGAAATGCTACCTTGATCATACAGATACAGTCACATGTCAGTTGTGAGGCTGTTTGAAAGTTATACTACTGACATGTCTTTTATTTTTAATAGCTCCCATGACATTATGAATACTTTCCTACTTAAAATAACTTGTGCCATGAAAGAGCAGATGTCCCGGTACTTAAATACACAGTGCTGCCACGCTGAAGTCTTCTGCTTAATGGCATTAGAAGCAGTAGTTTGTCCTGATCAACAGCTCTGCTGACGTCCTAGATGCCACTGAGAGCCAGAACAAGTGGATCTTCCATAAACAAGAGTTTTAATGGGCCAGGTTTCTTACAAAGGGCTGGGTGCACACAGTGCCGCAGAGCAGTTCCTGGCATTGGGCACTTAGATTGGTCTCAGAATTTCTATTATAAATTCTTTCCTGACGTTTATGACCTGTCTGTATGAAGGATTGCTTTATGCACAAGCAGTACTAGATGAAGGTGGGCCAAAATAATGAATTGTCTCAGGGAAAGAAAAAGTCACAGACAAACCTTATGTTTAAAATATATCTTTGGCAAAGAAATCCAGAACCCAATGGAGACTTAAGCTGATCTCCCACAAAAATCCAGCCGCAAACTTTCCCTAGCTTCTCTTGCAGCAGAGGTAGTCCTCCCCTATTCCTTCTCCTTCACCACCTTTTCCAACAGACCCATTTCTTTCTTCCTTACAATATTGCCACCTGCAGTCTCTGTATTTTTTAGGGTCTGCTGAGGATTAGCAACAAAGTGGCCCCCCAGAGATCAGGTTCTTGCTGGTGTAATGGAGTAAGTCGCAGCACATGCATGTATTTGAGGGGTGTGGGGATGCCCGTAGGATATGGCCTTCATCCAGCTCCTTCCCATACACTTCGCTCAAACCACAGCAGCACTTCAGTGCCGTGACAGAGCTGTCAGAACGAGCAAGTGCCTAGACTACTCCCATCCTCGCCCCAGAACGTGGTGGATGGGTATCTGTTAACATGATACAACAGCGTACCCTCCTGGTTGCCTGGCGTGTGTGTGTGGGGGGACATATCCTGCCATGTGACTACTTTGTGTACCCTTTGTGGGACCAAAAGCAATTGTCCCCTGTCATATGGCTGGATGTGCACTCAGCATGTGGTGGAGACTATGAAAGGTTCGGTCACGTCAGATTTAAATTCAGTACGTGCCATGGAAGCAGTTTTGTCTGTGTGTTCCTCCAGTGTCTCCTTAAAAGGCTCTGTTGGCCTGACCTGGGCTCAGAGTGCTTCATCTCAGCTCTAGCCACCGATTTCTGAGTATAACGGTGGCTGTGCCCAGGAGCTGCCAGGACTACATAGCACGGTCTTGAGGAGGGAGGGGAGAAAAAATGACCTAATTGTAGATGGGTTTGCTTGAAACTTGCATGTTAAGAATATGAGCTGTGGAAAAACTATCTTGAACATGTTTGAAGGACTGCATCTGTGCTCCCATCAGCATTTATCATAGAATCATAGAATTATCTAGGTTGGAAAAGACCTTTAAGATCATCGAGTCCAACCGTTAACCTAACACTGCCAAGTCCACCACTAAACCATGTCCCTAAGCACCACGTCTACAGGTCTTTTAAATACTCTCAGAGATGGTGACTCAACCACTTCCCTGGGCAGCCTGTTCCAATGCTTGACAACCCTTTTGGTGAAGAAATTTTTCCTAATATCCAATCTAAACCTCCCCTGGTGCAACTTGAGGCTGTTTCCTCTCTCCCTATCACTTGGTACTTGGGAAAAGAGACTGACACCCACCTCACTACAACCTGCTTTCAGGTAGTTGTAGAGAGAGATAAGGTCTCCCCTGAGCCTCCTCTTCTCCAGACTAAACAGCCCCAGTTCCCTCAGCCGCTCCTCATAGGACTTGTGCTCCAGGCCCTTCACCAGCTTCGTTGCCCTTCTTTGGACACGCTCCAGCACCTCAATGTCTTTCTTGTAGTGAGGGGCCCAAAACTGAACACAGTATTCAAGGTGCGGCCTCACCAGGGCCGAGTACAGGGGCACGATCACCTCCCTAGTCCTCCTGGCCACACTGTTTCTGATACAAGCCAGGATGCTCTTGGCCGTCTGGGCACACTGCTGGCTCATGTTCAGCCGGCTGTCAACCAGCACCCCCAGGTCCTTTTCCTCCGGGCAGCTTTCCAGCCACTCTTCCCCAAGCCTGTAGCGTCGCATGGGATTGTTGTGATCCAAGTGCAGGACCCGGCACTTGGCCTTGTTAAACCTCATACAGTTGGCCTCGGCCCATCGATCCAGCCTGTCCAGGTCCCTCTGCAGAGCCTTCCTACCCTCGAGCAGATCAACACTCCCGCCCAGCTTGGTGTCGTCTGCAAACTTACTGAGGGAGCACTCGATCCCCTCATCCAGATCATTGATAAAGATATTGAACAGGACCGGCCCCAGTACTGAGCCCTGGGGAACACCGCTCGTGACCGGCCGCCAACTGGATTTAACTCCATTCACCACAACTCTCTGGGCTTGGCCATCCAGACAGTTTTTTACCCAGCGAAGAGTACGCCCGTCCAAGCCACGAGCAGCCAGCTTCTCTAGGAGAATGCTGTGGGAGACGGTGTCAAAGGCTTTACTGAAGTCCAGGTAGACCACATCCACAGCCTTTCCCTCATCCACTAGGCGGGTCACCTTGTCATAGAAGGAGATCAGGTTAGTCAAGCAGGACCTGCCTTTCATAAACCCATGCTGACTGGGCCTGATCCCCTGGTTGTCCTGTACGTGCCACGTGATGGCACTCAAGATGATCTGCTCCACGACCTTCCCCGGCACCGAGGTCAGGCTGACCGGCCTGTAGTTCCCCGGATCCTCCTTCCGGCCCTTCTTGTAGATGAGCGTCACATTTGCTAACCTCCAGTCCACGGGGACCTCCCCGCTTAGCCAGGACTGCTGATACATGATTGAAAGTGGCTTGGTGAGCACTTCCACCAGCTCCCTCAGTACCCTTGGGTGGATCCCACCCGGCCCCATAGACTTGTGTGTGTCTAAGAGGTGTAGCAGGTCGCTACCCATTTCCCCTTGGATTATGGGGGCTTCATTCTGCTCCCCGTCCCTGTCTTCCAGCTCAGGGGACTGGGTACCCTGAGAACATTTGGTCTTACTCTTAAAGACTGAGGCAAAGAAGGCATTAAGTACCTCAGCCTTTTCCTCATCCTTTGTCTCGCTATGTTTCCCCCTGCATCCAATAAAGGATGGAGATTCTCCTTAGCCCTCCTTTTGTTGTTAATGTATTTATAGAAACATTTTTCATTGTCTTTTACCACAGCAGCCAAATTAAGTTCTAGTTGGGCTTTGGCCCTTCTAATTTTCTCCCTGCATAGCCTCATGACATCTTTGTAGTCCTCCTGAGTTGCCTGCCCCTTCTTCCAAAGGTCGTAAACTCTCTTTTTTTTTTTTCCTGAGTTCCAGCCAAAGCTGTTTGTTCAGCCAGGCCAGTCTCCTTCCCCGCCGGCTCATCTTTCGGCACATAGGGACGGCCTGCTCCTGTGCCTTTAAGATTTCCTTCTTGAAGAATGTCCAGCCTTCCTGGACTCCTTTGCCCGTCAGGACTGCCTCCCAAGGGACTCTGTCAACCAGGCCCCTAAACAGGCCGAAGTCTGCCCTCCGGAAGTCCAAGGTAGCAGTTCTGCTAACCTCCCTCCTTACTTCTCTGAGAATCGAAAACTCTTATCATTTCATGATCGCTATGCCCAAGATGGCCTCCAACCATCACATCACCCACAAGCCCTTCTCTGTTCCCAAACAACAGGTCCAGCGGGGCGCCTTCCCTAGTTGGCTCACTCACCAACTGTGCCAGGAAGTTATCTTCCACACCCTCCAGGAACCTCCTAGACTGTTTCCTCTCCGCTGTATTGTATTTCCAGCAGACATCTGATAAGTTGAAGTCCCCCACGAGAACAAGGGCTAGCGATTGTGAGACTTCTCCCAGCTATTATAGAATATTTCATCTGCCTCTTCATCCTGGTTGGTTGGTCTATAACAGACTCCCACCATGATATCTGCTTTATTGGCCTTCCCCCTGATTCTTACCCATAAACACTTGACCCTTTCATCACCATCGTCAAGCTCTAGACAGTCAAAACACTCCCAAACATACAGGGCTACCCCATTGCAGCACTCCAGTTGTGTGAGTCATCCCACCAGTCCCATAAATAGGAGACAGAATGCAGCACTGTGCTCCAGGTGATTTTCTTCTTCATGCAATCATTACAGGAAGAAAGAATTCATAGGAAAAGAACAGTTTGCATGTTGTGGGGGGGTGTTGTGGCAGAAAGGGTGGTAAGAAGACTTAGATGAAAGAAAAGGAGAAGGAAGGGTGATGAAAAAAAAGGTGATGAAGTTAAGAGCATTGCATGTAAAAAGTGAGAAAAATAAAAATCATGGAGCAGTGCACAAAATAAAAAATGCATTCTTCGCTTTGTTTCAGGTTAATCTCTTCATTTTAACTGTTCATATACTGTCCACATACCTGTACATTTGGTAATTGTTTAGCAGGCTGTGGTGGTGCATCCCTCCCACCCTTCCTGGGCCACTCCATGATCTCAGAAACTCCCGTTAAACCTTGGCCTTGGTGTAATGAGTCAGGCGGTGAAGTGTCCCTTTACCGTATCAGGAACTGTTTCATAGCTGAGGTTGGGGAATGTAC